>NC_136060.1:129398286-130598286 GCF_964261635.1 Lissotriton helveticus | reverse complement strand
TGGCAAAGAAACTAAACCTATGCTACATCACACTTCTTCCCTCTTACTAGACTAAGGTTAGGTACATCGGGGTAGGCATATTTTAGAAGCACCAGCTGAGTACTTTTAGCCTTTGTTATTTATGTATGGATTTATCTATGGTTTGGAAACCATACAATGCTTTTACAGTAATATTTTATAATACTCTTCACGCTGTACGCATTATACTTTGCAGCCTGTATTACGATTGTGATACAAAAGGGGATGATGGACGGAGCGTTTGAACAAATCAAACACTCACCCCCAGTCAATTGATCTGGGTTTCATCCATCACCATTCTTTAGTTCACTCAGCCACCCCAGTTCAGACACGGCTATATGCAAATCAGTCTGACCCTGTGCCTTGTGGGAACAGTCCAGCCCGAACTGCCAAGCCATGTCTTCCCTGGACCGGAAACAAGCATCCTGGGACCGGTTTCAGATTCATAATCCTCATCAGCCAGGCTATCTTGAATCCAGTGGCCAAGTGAACAAGGGACTCACGTCTGAGCATACCCTGCCACACTTAGAGTGAACAAAGCGATACAAAAGGGGATGATGGACGGAGCGTTTGAACAAATCAAACACTCACCCCCAGTCAATTGATCTGGGTTTAATCCATCACCATTCTTTAGTTCACTCAGCCACCCCAGTTCAGACATGGCTATATGCAAATCAGTCTGACCCTGTGCCTTGTGGGAACAGTCCAGCCCAAACTGCCAAGCCATGTCTTCCCTGCACCGGAAACAAGCATCCTGGGACCGGTTTCGGATTCATAATCCTCATCAGCCAGGCTATCTTGAATCCAGTGGCCAAGTGAACAAGGGACTCACGTCTGAGCATACCCTGCCACACTTAGGGCGAACAAAGCGATACAAAAGGGGATGATGGACAGAGCGTTTGAACAAATCAAACACTCACCCCCAGTCAATTGATCTGGGTTTAATCCATCACCATTCTTTAGTTCACTCAGCCACCCCAGTTCAGACACGGCTATATGCAAATCAGTCTGACCCTGTGCCTTGTGGGAACAGTCCAGCCCGAACTGCCAAGCCATTTTTTCCCTGGACCGGAAACAAGCATCCTGGGACCGGTTTCGGATTCATAATCCTCATCAGCCAGGCTATCTTG
The DNA here is from genome assembly GCF_964261635.1 of Lissotriton helveticus. Lineage (NCBI taxonomy): Eukaryota > Metazoa > Chordata > Amphibia > Caudata > Salamandridae > Lissotriton > Lissotriton helveticus. The sequence goes on along the minus strand of NC_136060.1, from coordinate 130,597,138 downwards.
AATCCAGTGGCCAAGTGAACAAGGGACTCACGTCTGAGCATACCCTGCCACACTTAGGGAGAACAAAGCGATACAAAAGGGGATGATGGACGGAGCATTTGAACAAATCAAACACTCACCCCCAGTCAATTGATCTGGGTTTAATCCATCACCATTCTTTAGTTCACTCAGCCACCCCAGTTCAGACACGGCTATATGCAAATCAGTCTGACCCTGTGCCTTGTGGGAACAGTCCAGCCCGAACTGCCAAGCCATGTCTTCCCTGGACCGGAAACAAGCATCCTGGGACCGGTTTCGGATTCATAATCCTCATCAGCCAGGCTATCTTGAATCCAGTGGCCAAGTGAACAAGGGACTCACGTCTGAGCATACCCTGCCACACTTAGGGCGAACAAAGCGATACAAAAGGGGATGATGGACGGAGCGTTTGAACAAATCAAACACTCACCCCCAGTCAATTGATCTGGGTTTAATCCATCACCATTCTTTAGTTCACTCAGCCACCCCAGTTCAGACACGGCTATATGCAAATCAGTCTGACCCTGTGCCTTGTGGGAACAGTCCAGCCCGAACTGCCAAGCCATGTCTTCCCTGGACCGGAAACAAGCATCCTGGGACCGGTTTCGGATTCATAATCCTCATCAGTCAGGCTATCTTGAATCCAGTGGCCAAGTGAACAAGGGACTCACGTCTGAGCATACCCTGCCACACTTAGGGCGAACAAAGCGATACAAAAGGGGATGATGGACGGAGCGTTTGAACAAATCAAACACTCACCCCCAGTCAATTGATCTGTGTTTAATCCATCACCATTCTTTAGTTCACTCAGCCACCCCAGTTCAGACACGGCTATATGCAAATCAGTCTGACCCTGTGCCTTGTGGGAACAGTCCAGCCCGAACTGCCAAGCCATGTCTTCCCTGGACCGGAAACAAGCATCCTGGGACCGGTTTCGGATTCATAATCCTCATCAGCCAGGCTATCTTGAATCCAGTGGCCAAGTGAACAAGGGACTCACGTCTGAGCATACCCTGCCACACTTAGGGCGAACAAAGCGATACAAAAGGGGATGATGGACGGAGCGTTTGAACAAATGAAACACTCACCCCCAGTCAATTGATCTGGGTTTAATCCATCACCATTCTTTAGTTCACTCAGCCACCCCAGTTCAGACACGGCTATATGCAAATCAGTCTGACCCTGTGCCTTGTGGGAACAGTCCAGCCCGAACTGCCAAGCCATGTCTTCCCTGGACCGGAAACAAGCATCCTGGGACCGGTTTCGGATTCATAATCCTCATCAGCCAGGCTATCTTGAATCCAGTGGCCAAGTGAACAAGGGACTCACGTCTGAGCATACCCTGCCACACTTAGGGCGAACAAAGCGATACAAAAGGAGGTGATGGACGGAGCGTTTGAACAAATCAAACACTCACCCCCAGTCAATTGATCTGGGTTTAATCCATCACCATTCTTTAGTTCACTCAGAGACAATGGAGCTTTCATCCCTGATGATAGTCTGACCACTGCTTGCATTTTTGAAATGTGATGTGGCCTTCGTGCTGCAATTGATCCCAGGCCTTAGGCTTATGGTGTACCCATAGCGATGCTGCACACACAACAGTTGGCATGTATGAGCCAAGAGCCCGATTGGCCTTGCGCTCCTTGTACAATCTCTCTCTCCCTCTCTCTTTCTCTATCTCTCTCTTTCTCTCTCTCCCTCTCTCTTTCTCTCTCTCCCATGACACACCTTCTTATCTTGAATTTCGTCTTGTAGGCTGTGACTTACAGATTGTCCAGGGATGACCCGCCATGACTCTTCCAAATAGTTGTTTGGAGTCAAATTTGAATGTGATATATTGTTTGGAATTTCAATGGTGAATGAATGATTCTCCTTTTCTGACCACACATGAATGTTAATTGTTCTTATTGTTCGACATCAGGCAAATTGTTCTGTTCATGATTTTGTAAAGTGGATGTGAAAAATCTTTGTCCGGGGTGGGGGGGGGTTGTGGGGGGTGCCCCGGGTGGGGGGTTGTAGGGGTTGGGTGGCCGGTGTAGGGCACCACTGGGGAAGGGGTCCTGGGGGTGGTGGCTGTGGGTGTTATAGCCCTCTTGGGTTTCCAAGCTGCATGATCAGTGGCTCCATGGCATCTGTTGTTCTTCAGGTGTGGCTCTGGACTGGGCTCCCTTTTTTTGTGCAGGTTTTCATCCGATTTTACACCAGGTAAGAGCAGGTGTTAAATTCCTGCTGCTAATGCACCGTATCGCCTGTTTTGTGATCTTATCGCTGCTCTGGCTGATAGTTGAATGTTGTGGCGTGGTGTTGTCGCGGCTTTTTGCACCGGACTGCCTACTCTGCATATCATTAGCGTTAGTTGCCGGTGTCATCTGTGGCGATGTTTTTTGCGGCTGCTATCGCAGAGAAACTGGTGATATCGGCTGTTAGCAACGGCTTGTGAATGAGGCGATAACTTTATCACCACTTTGGCTGAGATAAAGTGCCGCTAACTTGGCGGTATGTCCTAGAGAATATGTCCCCTATTGTACAAAACTAACGCGATAAAAAAGAGAAAGTAAAAGATTCTGGCCTGGAATGGCATCTTCACAAACTCAAAGTGACAGATCGACAAAAGTGCTGCAAAGCAATCCCAATGGCAATACAGCGCTATTCAAAATCTCTGTTTAAATACCACAACATAACATATTTGTAGTGGATTGCTATTTTGTTCTATTCCATTTTGGGTAGCTGTGCTGTTTTGTATTTGCAAGAATCAATTTTCGGGTCTACATGATGCAGATATTTAATGGAATGCAGTAAACTTATATACTCTAAGAAATGTTTTATGCTGCTAAATAACACCTTGGTGTAGTTTAGCACAGAGTACAAAATATATCACTGACCAGGCAGTTTATCTGATCTAGCCTCAAACAGCATGCTAATGCATTTCAAAGCAAGCCCTATAGTGGAGTTGAAAGGCTGAGGTAAGTTCACAATACAAAGAGGTTTCATTTGGCCTAATACAGCTTAGCACTGGCATGTGTTTGCGTCAAGAAGCACAGTGTATCAGAACGCTTACAAGGAACCTTCTAAACTCACACACCATTTCAACGTCTTGTGGCCGATGTGACTGAGCTCCAGGCAGCGTGGATGTCTTGAGGTATGGTCTCAGCCTCTCCTCTTCTTTTTTGGATTGCTCCACCCTGTGAGGCAACACAAACAGCATCATTAGATAAGGTCCTACCTTGCGCATAGACTCCCTGAGGAAAAACAAATTGAGTGCACGGGCTTTCGAACCTTTAGTACTGACCTGAACAACTGTACCGTTCCACATTCACGAGGACATCACATGTTAAAGAAAGAAGTAGCCAGGTGACTTTGGATAGCAATGGGATTTTGTACAATATATATCACCTCATTTGTATTCTGCATGGCAAACCCTCTGTAGCTCCATTTTTTGAGATAGCAAATCCATACTAAGTTGTGGCTCAGGCAGCAGAGCAGATGGTGTGGAATGCCCGTTTAGCATCTAACAGATGAGTAGATAGTGCAGATAGGATTTCTAGCATTAGGGAGGAGAATGGATGGTATTGAATGACTAGCATAAGGTAGAATAGTGGATGGTGTGAAATGGCTGTCTAGCATCAGGTCGAAGGGCAGATGGTGTGGAATGGCTCTCTAGCATCAGGTAGAGGCGGATGGTGTGAAATGACCGTTTAGCATCAGGTAGAAAGCGGATGGTGTGAAATGGCTGACTAACATCAGGTAGAAAGGCGGATGGTGTTTAATGGCTGTCTAACATCAGGTAGAAAGGCAGATGGTGTGGAATGGCTGTCAAGCGTCGGACAGAAGAGCAGATAGTGTGGAATGGATGTCTACCATCAGATAGAAGAGTGGGTGGTGTGGAATGGCTGTCTAGAATCAGACAGACGAGTAGCTCAATACTACAAATAGCTCGCAAGGCATTATCATATTTAGCATAAGTCATTGTCAAACTTGCAGTGCTCACTTGATGTGATACAGTTTATGGTTTTGAGAACAATAAATTCAAGTCTGTCAGTATTTATGTGGAGCTGAGCAGCTGGGAAAGTAATTCAGACCAGGACATATAATAGGCATCCTTTGTTCTTGGTCTATTCTCATGTATTTAATTTAGTGAAAGTTAAAAAATAGAATGGAGAAAGTCTTATACTGGTAAAGTTGTAAACTGGCAAGTGTACATTTGTGCATGAATTCAACTGATAGCACAATGTTTGTTACTGTCATTTCAAAGCCCTGCTCTTGTTGCTACTTTGAAAACATTTTGTCCAGATCACCACTTTTGCTTGTGAATAATAACTGATACAATGTGTGTGTACTAAGTGGACAAATCCCACAATGCGGTGGAATACTTAGGGCCTTATTACAATTTTGGTGGTTCTGTGGACTGCCATATCGGCAGTGGCAGTCCGAGCATGGAAACCTTGGTGGTCTGACCGTTGAATTACGAGTTGGGCGGATCGCCTTTGAAAAGACCGCGATTGAACGGCAAAGACCGCCATAGGCAGCCGCTATAGGGCTGTACACAAGCTGTCTGCCTGCTTAAGACTCGCAATTTGGCTTCCGCCCCCGTCATTCGACGGAATCGGCACTTCTCGTGGTGGTTGAAGCGCTACGACAGGGAGTGGATGAGGGCCAAACCATGGCTTTGATCCTGCTTGACCTAAGCGCAGCATTCGACACTGTAGCACATTCCACCTTGCTACAGTGTCTGAATGAAGGTGGGGTTACATGCGCAGCGCTTGGCTGGATCAGATCCTTCCTGTCTGACAGGTGTTTTCAGGTCAGACTGGGTGAATGCTATTCGAGGGAGATTGAGTTGGGCCAGGGCGTGCCTCAGGGTTCGTCCCTGAGCCCAACTCTATTTAATATCTACGTCTCCCCCCTAGCGGCCATCGTGGAGGGACACGGTCTTCGCCTGGTGTCCTACGCCGACGACACGCAGCTGGTCGTCTCCCTATCGCGTGCACCCGGCTTTGCAGCGGACATCTTCAGGAATTGCATGCAAGACCTTGCAACCTGGATGTCCGCAAACTGTTTAAAGCTGAACGGTAGCAAGACTGAGGTGCTCGTGGTGGGGGGAGGGCCCTCTGCTTGGTCGTCGGCGTGGTGGTCGCCCTGCCTGGGCGAGGTCCCCGCTCCTTGCCTTGAGGCCAGGAACCTCGGCGTGTGGCTGGATAAAGACCTTGCCTTTGGTCCCCAGATCAGCCGGGTGACGGGGGTGTGCTTCGGGGTCCTAAGAGCCTTAAGGAAGGTCTTAGACCTTCTTCCCATCACTGCTCGAAGAACGCTGGTGCACGCCCTGGTCACCTCGCGACTTGATTATGGGAACTTGCTCTATCTGGGGGCCACGAGCAAGGTCATGGGCCGCCTGCAAGTGCTCCAAAATGCCGCGGCGCGGCTTGTACTCAGGCTCCCCAGGAGGTCACCCTCCAAACCGGCTCTTCAAGCCCTTCACTGGCTTCCTGTGGAGAAGAGGGTAGAGTTCAAAGCCCTCTCCACATGCCATCGCATTCTGAGCGGTAAAGCCCCTGAGCCGCTTCAGAGTCTGGTGACCCACTACGAGCCTACTCGTAACTTACGGTCCTCTCAGACTGGGCTACTAAATGTCCCCAGAGTAAGGAAGGCGCGTATGGGAGGGAGATCTTTTAGATATCTCGCTCCCAGATGCTGGAATGTCCTACCTTCAGAACTGCGACTAGAACCATCTGAAATCCTGTTCAGGAAAAAGCTTAAAACCCACCTTTTCAGCAGGTAGCCTTCACCACTTCACTTATCACAGCGCGGGGACACGCCAGTGGCGTCACCAGGCGCTTTACAAATGCCCAATAATAATAATAATAATAAGGTGGCAGTGACAAAGGATTTGGGGTGCACTGCCACAAGCTATCTGCAGCCACACAGCCGGCACCATGGTCTACTCGTAATATGGCATTCTTTGGACTGCCAGCACCGTGGGGGTGGATGCGGTTCTCCGGCGGTCGGACTGCCAAATTCGTAATATGCACTTAGTGTGCTGTTGACCATTGCAAATAGTCATTAATAGTGTCTAGTAATTATATTTAAACATAGCTGTCTGATTTGCAGTCTGATTTGCAGTGACCTAGCTACCCTGACAGTCTGGTTCTATGCTACAGAGCAAGCTTTCAGATTACTTATGTGTGACATTTCTATGGCTTCAGTCTGAGTGACATTATCTATACAAAGCGCAAAACTTCAAGTCACACTTTCTAGTGAGTAAATCAAGGCAATGACCAGTATTCGAGTGCCTCTCTGTGAGTTTTCGAATAATGTATCTAAAGCTAGACTGATTGGTGTTGCCAATGCTTGTAGCACTATCAGATCAATGAGTAGTAATGATTTTCTTGTAATCAGAATTCAAAATGTTTCAATTTTGAAGGTATTAGGCTGTATATTGAACATTACTCGGTCTGCAGAAGGGGCAATGGTCTTCAGAGTGTCTCAGTCACTCCTGTCCTCTCCATTACCACACTTTTTTTCTTAAGTTTCTGATTCTGTTATCCACTTAAACCATTTGTCTCCTTATTTTTTTCTGACAAGATCCATCTGCATTATCTAACAGGCCATCTTCCTCTTTATCACTCTCTTTCTGGCTGTTCTTCCTTCCCCTTCACCATGCTCTCTTTCTTGTTAACGCGGGATTTCTGGTCTATTGTTATAGATCTAGATCCCAATTCAGGTCGACTAAATCGTTGGTACCTGTCATAGAGTAAAAGGCAATCCACTACTAGGTCAAACAGTTAAGGACTTACACCACTCTAAAGAACCACTTACTAAGAATACATTTTAAAAGTTTATTTCAAAGCCAAAGTTAACTGGAGATACAAACATCTCAAAATAAGGTTTAAAAGATATACGGGTATCAATACAAACATGAATTTTCTAAATATTCTTAGTCGGCAGAAGAATATCACCAAAACCAATTCAAGAATCACCAAAGTTGCAAGAATAGACACAAGCTGTAGCTTGGGAGTCATTTACAGAAAGGAAAATTTAGATTAGACTGTCCCTACACTAGACTAAGTGACATCCCTACTTAACAAGTTCTTAACCTAAAAAGGTGTCAGCCGTGGTGACTTCCAAAGAAGATCACACACTTCCCTTAATCTTCGTTATGAATCGAGGTTTCGCAGTTAACCTATCTGCCTACCCATCCGCTCTCTTAGGTTCCTGAGACCATCTGCCTTAACTCCACCCAGGGGTGCTGTCCCTAATACAAAATCACATTTACAATAGAAACGCCCCTTAGAGACGCCCCTCACGTGGTGTTGGTTCTGGTATGTTCCGTGCTGATACTCCTCTGGACCCTTCGTTAGAGTTGACCTTGCTTCCCAGGCTCCTCTCCGGCAGGACGGTGCCCCCCAGGAAATTCCTGAAGACTCCTCCAGGCCTGTGCCTGGTTCCCGAGACAAAAGTCTATTCATCACTCTCTTGATTAAAACCCCCTCGCACCTGCAAACAGACACTTGTACTGTGGGCCCCAAATTCCGACCTCCACCGTATCTTCTAAGTCGTAAACCATCGAGCAGGCTCCACAGTTTGTGCCTAACTCGACCTTTCTCTAACGAGCACATGCAGATCAAAAGGAATGACTTTCTCTATTCAGGCCTATTAGAATTACATGAAACGGGCCTATGCACTCTGCAAACCTTTAACTTATTTGTCTAAACAGTATTCTAACTTATTACACACAATGATTATATGAAACACTTCTATAAAACATATATTTCAGTTCTATAATCAACAATACTTTGAACTACAATAACATTAAAATCCATGTCACATGAAAGTGTAACAGCATCTTTCGTTTCCTGTGAACTGCCATGTGGCCTACACATCTCTACGTTTAGCAGAATTACATTTTCCCCTCCAACAGCCACATAACATAGGATTCCAACATCATTCTAACATCTCTACACTCTTTTACATTAGTTTTTCACACTGATATATGTATTCTTATTCTAGTTAAACACTCTTATGTATTTGCACTCTATAAATTCAACACTCCTACATAATATTTACTAGACTAATACAACGTGCTTGTAAATATGGCGCACTTCTACAATTTTTCCCAAATTGCGCTCTCTCAGTCCCCCCTTTGATGACTTTTAGTAGTCATCACCATCACAACACCATCTCTGAGGTAAGAACTGAGTCAAACTGAAGTCGTTGCAGTACTCCCTCGTTTCATCATCTCTAGAGCTCTCAGACTCCTGTACTGATTATCCTGCATCGTGGCTAATCTCCTCTCCTGCTCTCTCATAGATCTCTGCAACCTATTTGATCTATACCATTTGTACAGTCTCACCAATCCCCACAATATGATTACACAAATCACTATTATGATGATGGGTTTCAGTATGTACCAAATGAAACTCTTTCCTAGGTTGGCAAACCAACCTCCAACTTTACCCATTCCTTTACCTACTTTTTCCCACACGTTTACCTGCGTCAAATCCTCAATCTCATGATGAATTTCAGTAATGTTCCATATGTACTTTTTTAGAGGTTTTGAATTGTCTGGAATGTAAGTGCAACATTCCTGGACCTTCAAAGCCTTAGAGACTCCTCCCTCTTTGGCTAACAGAACGTCTAGAGCAAGTCGGTTCTGAAGAACCATTGCCCTTATCGATTGCATCTCTCCCTCCACCAGCATTAATGATCTAGCAGTACTGGCAGACAACCTATCTACAACTGTTGCCAATCTTCTAATCTTGATGTCATTCAGTATTATCCCCAAAAGAGGAAATGCAGCACCAAATACATCTCCAACTACCTCCTCAGTGCTGACATCTCTTCTTCCTCTAGCTTGTGTTCCTCCCTCTATGATTTCTAAATCCTTAGCATGGTATATTTTGGGGAAGACAATTGCCAAATAACATGATCCATACCAATTATCCGGTAGTTTCACGTATGCATTTCTTCCACATACAAAATATACATTTGGAATCACCTGCATTTCCTTCAAGAAGTCCTTAGAGTAATATTCTAGTTGGAAAGCATGTTCACAACTTACTTCTCCCACAAACACATTTTCGTAATAGGTTTCACCCCTATGTATGCACAGTTTCCCCTTTTTCTCTCGATCTAAAGCTATTGGACCATTGCTACCCTTTCGTTGGTGTGACCTTTCTTCCTCGGTCCAATCTGTTTTCCATTGACCTGAAGATTTTAAAATCTTCTGTCTCCTATACCGATCATCCACCTGTCCTACAAACTTTTTCTCAATTTCTGACACTTTACAAGTCAAATTATTTCTTCGGGCATGTGAAGTATCCAACGTTTTCCAAGGAAGGAAAAATTTCTGTAATCTGTCTTCACTCTTATAATAATCTTACTTATTTAAATGCTTGAAGTTTGGCACTTCTGGTAACACAGAATCAAAGTTTGAAAAATAGTACTCAAAACCATCACGTTCATAAAATATGCTCAGCAACAAACTACATGTGATTCCATAAGTCAATGGAAGATGATGATATCTAATATCTTCATCTACAGAGGCTGGCAATTTTATGCACACATAACAATTTTTAGCCTCCATAGCATCAACATATTCATAAAGCAATTTAGCATATGCATTTGATTTAAAGTTTCCCTGCGATTCATCTACATGTAACCTACGAGTCTCAGCTGTTAGTAAAGCTTTATCTTTCTCTGTATTGTTCCCCTTTTGACCAGCAGTTGTAGGTTTCTGTATCGATATAATTTTTGCTTCCTTTGTTGCTTTCTCTTCATTTTCATGTCCCACTACATAGGATATAGTAACCACTAAAACTATAAGAAAAATCACTCCCACTAAAAGTGTGCCTACTATGCATTTTGTCCTGCGGTTCGGGTTGCCAACCTCCATAATCTCAAGACAGTGTAGTTCCGGTTTTCTTTCACAACACAAAGTCTCTTTTCTTTGCTTCTTCAGTCTTTCCGAACCACACCTGGAAGCTGATAATCCCTTCTGCAAGATCAGTCTTTGAGTTCCATAGCAACAGACAACCCTAGCCCTTCTCCGTCCTCTATATGGAAGTCCCTAAATCTCTTCTTCCACTCGGCGCTAGGTTATCTCTCAATCTGTTTATTTACAAAGTCTTTACAAAGTCCTTTAGCAATCCAGAATTATACGTGATCCAGCGACTCCAATCACACACTCTAATATTTCCAAACGAAGAAGGACCTCCCCAAGTATTGACCTTCTTGGACAACAAGTCGGGAAATCTATTCTGTTAAAAATCATGTCTCTTATTCCGCTCAGATAAGGAGGATAGGGGATATTGAGTGTCAGCAACCCTTCGACCTCCACTCCCGGTATCAGCAGCACTATTTCCACTGTTATGATGGGGTCAGTACTGGTCAGGGTCACTTCCCTCACCCTCCCAGATCCCTGTACACTGGACATCTGCAGCGAGGTAGGTCCACTCAGGAGTAGCGTATCTTCTGCAAGGCACTCGCACTCTCCTCGATCTTCTCGGACCTTCCTGTTCCTGTCCTTGTGCACTTTCGTCCAGATCCGAGTCTTCAGATATAGGAGCAAGAGTTCTCTCTGGAGTTGACTTCAAGCTCGGCCTCTTTCTTCTTTCTGGCCAACTAGCTTCTCCACGCCTTGTTCTCCTGTATCTTGTCCTCTCACTCAGTTCTTGATCACTCTGGACTTGTTCTGAGTCTGAGCCGTATTCACAGCACCTTTCCCCTTCTGTGGCAACTTCAGTTTCACTGTCGTCCTGTCTTTCTTCTTCTGGATCTGTAGCGCTCCCAACTTCTTCCGACACCCCCACAGCTTGACTGATCCCCTCTAGTGGTTCGCCGTCCACAGCTGGATTCTCATCTGCGAGAGGAGCTGTTTCTTCTAGGGGTGCTGGAACTCTTCGAGTATGGGAAGCGTGGATCCAGTTTGGCAGCCTTCCACACTTCACGGCAGTATTCGTTGTCAATATGACCTGGTAGGGCCCCTTCCAACGCACGTCTAGGCAGTTCTTCCGGACGTGCTTCTTCAATAGGATCCAGTCACCTGGGCACAAGTCGTGACATAGGTCTCTTGAAGATGGAACTTCAGCGGCCTGCACCTGAAGAGACACAGAATGAATGGCGTCAGACAGTCCCTTGCAGTAATCCAGGATCAGGTCATCTGTAATATTCAACAAAGCTGTAGTCGGTACAGACGGAAGTCTCATTGCCCTCCCCATTAAAACTTCGTGTGGAGAGAGACCTGTCCTCCTGTCTGGTGTGCTACGCATACTCATGAGTACCAAGGGCAGAGCATCAGGCCAACTTAAGGAAGTCGATGAACATACTTTGGCTATTCGGGACTTCAAAGTGCCATTGATCTGCTCCACGATACCTGAAGCCTCTGGTCGATAGCTACAGTGCAACTTCTGATCAATGTTCAACGCAGAGCAAAGCATCTTCACAACTTCACTGTTGAAATGAGTTCCTTGATCTGATTCCAGGGAGGTCGGCACCCCGAAGCGCGGGATCAACTCTCTAAGCAACAACTTTGCTACTGTGAGTGTATCGCACCTGCGTGTAGGGTATGCTTCGACCCATCTGGAAAATATGCATACAACCACCAGAACATACCTGAGGCGGTTGCTTTTGGCATCTCTATAAAATCTAATTGCATTCTGTTGAAAGGCCCCCCAGACCTCCCAATGTGACTCATTGTAACTGGTGTTCTTTTCCCTACGTTCAGTTGCTGACAAGTAACGCATCTCCTACAGACTGCTTCTGCTGCAATCCTAAACTTAGGGCAATACCACGTCTGCCTAAATACCCGCAGCATGGCATCTCTTCCTAAGTGTACTGGACCATGTATCTGTCGTGCCATTGGACTCACTAATTCCTCAGGTAATACTGCCCTTCCATCTGCTGAAACCCAAAAATCCATTTCACTTTTCACACAACCTGCTGTTTCCCATGCCTTCTTCTCAGTTTCAGGTGCATTCTCTTGCATGTTTTTTAAATCCTCCCAAGTATCAACTGTTTCTAGCATCATGTTTAACTCGGTCCTTTCCTGAGCCCCACCTACTTCCACCTCCGTGAAAGAATATCCTTGCTCCGCACAGTAGCGGGCAACTTCATCCGCATATCTATTACCTTGTGACACAAAATCTGTATTTTTGGTGTGGGCTACACACTTGACAATTGCAATTGCAGCTGGACCTTGTAATGCTTCTAACAGCAGCCGCACGAATTCTCCATTTCGAATAGGCGAACCAGAGGAGGTCATGTAACCTCTCTGAGACCACAATTGCCCAAAGTCATGAACTACACCGAAACCATATTGGCTATCGGTATAAATGGTGACTCTAATTTTGCTACCTGCTATACAGGCACGTGTCAATGCAATGATTTCTGCTACCTGAGCGGAGTGTACTCATTCCAGGCAAGCGGCTTCCACAACTCCAGTAATGGTGCAAACAGCATAAGCTGCTCTCAACCGACCAGTATCATCTCTTAAACATGAGCCATCGACAAAGAAAATCTCATCAGGGTCAGTCAACGGCTCATCCACAATATCTGGTCTTGGCTTCGTGCATAGTTCGGTCACATCAAGGCAATCGTGATCTTCACATTCTTCGCCTTCTATATCATTAGGAAGTGGCATCAATGTAGCAGGATTCAAAACAGAGCACCTCTTAAGGGTCACGTTCTCCGCAGCAAGAATAACTTGCTCGTAGCGCGTGAGCCTACTATTGGTCAAGTGCTGTGTCTTGGTCCTGGTCATTAGCAGTTCTACAGAATGTGGTACATACACCACTAATTGATGTCCCATCACAATGTTCTCACACCTCTCAATGCTGATACCTGTTGCAGCAATGGATTTGAGACATCCGGGCAACGCTGCGGCTACCGGATCTAAAGTAGCCGAGAAGTATGCAACTGGTCTACGGGCATTTCCATGAGTTTGTACTAACACTGACAAAGCACAACCCTCTCTTTCGCTGCAGTAAAGCGAAAATGGTTTCTCATAATCTGGCATTCCCAAGGCTGGAGCACGGCACAAATCCTCTCTCAGCTGTAGGAACGCCATCAAACAATCTTTGTCCCATGGTACCGGATCACTCACCTACTTGTGCGTCAGTTTTTGTAAGGGTTTTGCTTTCAGTGAAAAGTTAGCTATCCACTGTCGGCAATAACCAACCATTCCTAGGAACATCCTGACTTCTCTCTGTGTCGTAGGCGCGTTCATCTTCATTATTGCCTCTATCCTATCTGGTGACACCTTGCGCTTTCCTTTTTCTATTCGGTGACCCAAGTACTGTACCTCTGTCAGACAGTACTGCAATTTGTTCGGAGACACCTTGTGTCCATTTTCAGCCAAATGGTTCAGCAAGGCGATGGTATCTATCTTACAAGCTTCTTCTGTTCCTGACGCAACAAGTAGGTCGTCTATGTACTGGACCAGAACCGAGTTCTGTGGCAGTACTAGACTTTCAAATTTTTTCTTCAACAGCTGGTTGAAAATCGATGGGCTTTCTGTATACCCTTGTGGGATACGACACCATGTTAAAATGCGATTTTCCAGCTTAAAAGCAAAAAGGTACTGGCTCTCCTCATCTAATGGAATTGAAAAGAAAGCCTGACAAAGATCTATCACTGTGAACCACTCAGCTTGGAATGGTATCTGAAACAATATCACTGATGGATTCGGTACCACTGGACAACATGAAACAACTATGTTATTAATCTTTCGAAGATCTTGTACTATCCTGAATTTCCCACTAGGTTTTTGCAAACCCATAATCGGGGAGTTGCATGGACTACCCACGATCTCCTTCAGTATTCCCTGTTGAATCATAGAGTCAATTACAGGTTTTATTCCTGCAATCGTCTCCGGGGTCAGTTTGTACTGAGGCGTTCTAGGCTATTCAACATTTGGTTTTACCATGATCTTCACTGGTTCTACCCCTTTGATCAATCCTATCTCTTCTCCAGTAAAATCCCATACCTCTGATGCCACTGCATCTCGTAAGTCCCAAGGAAGGTCCTCCACAGTCAGGGTAGGATACAGTTCTATGCATGTTCTCGAATTTGTAACTTTAAAGGTAGCATCATCGTCCGTAGTCTGTACCTCCACTCCCTGAGGTGTGCAGTATATTGTGCAGTTCAGTTTGCACAATAAGTCCCTTCCTAACAGACACACAGGACTACAAACTGGTGTTCATTGGTGTAGTTTCCTATTTTCACTGACACTGGTTCCGTCAAAGGGCTAGTCATTCTCCTATTTGCTACTCCTACCACTTGAATTGTTTCCCCCGACATTGGTAAATCTGGAACCACTGCCGATCTCAAAGTTGATCGAGTAGCTCTGGTATCCACCAAGAATGTTGTAGGACACCCTGCCACTTCAGCCTCAACAAACGGTCCTCTTTGATCCACCTCTAGAACTGCCCCGAGGGTACAGTCCCCTTCTCTACTTACACGTTGTCCCGTCAATGGATCAACGTAGTAACACTCTCCTTCGTCTATAAAAAGAGGCATTTGTCGATGAATCTTTCCCCCTGTCGTAATCCTTGGTGGCTGCGGGAACTGAGGTCGTGGAGCCGAAGTCCCCCCTTTGGCCACATTACTTCTTGACATGGTCACCCCTTGAACTGGGACCTCTTGAACTTCCTCCTCTACTTCTAATTCTCCGTTTTCAGGGTTATAGGGACACTCGCGTCTCCAATGTCCCACCTGGTGACACTGGTGGCACTTTGTCGTTTTTTTCAATGTAGCAAAATCTATTCTAGGTCTCAGACTCTCCTCGTTGTTCTTATTCTGACTATTTGATTTCCGTCCCATTGTCCCTGTTCCCTGTTGCTGCTGTCCGCCCTTTCCAGCTGACTGCATCTGCACCATCATCAGTTTCTCCTTTAATTTCTTTGCTTTGGAATCTATTTCATCACTGCAATACAATGCGTATCTCAAAATTTCATCCAATGGTTTGTTTTGCCAACAAATTAAGTGTTGCTGAATCATCAAACAAATATCAAGTCTCAACCCCAAAACGAACTTTGATACAAACTGTCCTATATCCTTGGGATCCATTACATCTAGTCCACTGTATTGTTTGAATGCTTTCAGCAATCGCTCATAGTACTCATGAACTGTCTCCTTGGGTTCTTGTCTTGTTCGGTCTATTTTTACCCAGTCTATATCTTGTGGTGGCACCTTCTCTTTCAGCCAAGTCATCACCCTTTCATATTTTAACATTACACTTTCTGACGGTCCAGTAGTACGAGTATCCCTTTCTGGTTCTGCAGTTGGCCATTCGACTCTAACCTTGCATGCTATCAACAAGTCTCCTGGGACCACAATGTCAAACAAGGTGTTCAAATCAATCCACAATACCTTTGAGATCTTCACAAACCTCTCTACCTGCTTGTACCACTCTACAGGGTTCTCCCTTAACTTCGGAAATGAGTTGGTAAATGCAGCTAAATCTCCTCTACTCCAGGGCACGTGCACGTAACTCCCATTCGCTATTTCTCGCAAAGGGAATGCCTCCATCTGCATTAGCCTTCCCTCCGGAGACATCGCATTCACGCTCCGCCTAACAGTTCCCTTTTTGGACCACCTCTCTTCCCATTTGTCCAGATCTCTCCATGCTCTTATTCCTGTGATCAGTTCTCTTATGTGTGTTTTTAATCCAGTCGTCCTCCTCTCATCTAAGTCCTGATCTGAATAATGCAACCTATGGTTACCCTGCAATGCCTTGGTTCTGGACAAATCTATCATATACCTGTCTGCCAGTTCAGACAGTTTCTCATGAGTTGCTCTTGCCTTTCGAGTGATATCCTTTGCTATAAACAGCAGCTCATCTTGTTCGTACAAGTCAATCCTTTCTAAAGATAACGAGCCATCTATTATATCATCCAGGTCAGATTTTAAGCTGGTCACATCGAGTCTTTTAGCTTTCACCACAGCTTTCAGTATGCCATCTCTAGAGAGTCCATTTACATCTCTCCCATCACAGCTCTGAGTCCTACGTCTGGGCTCAGGCGTGTTATGGGGAGTCCTCCCATGCTCCCATCTCTCCAGGTCCCATGCAGTTCCATCCTTTCTGGGTGTATAGTGAAACACTTTCCTATTTCCCATAGTCCCACAATTCCCATCCTGCCTGGTTTCTCTAGGTGCATGGTAAGGCATTCCGTTATTCCCCATTTCTTCACCATTTGCCGGTGGTCTCTGATCACTCGACACATGGCAAGATCCTTCACTGTTCCCTATGCTCCCACGACTCCAGTGCTGTGCGTTATCACCAGGTGCGTGGTGAGTGCACTTAAACCTATCCCTGTACTCTTGTGTCCTTTGGTCTCCCTCACTTTGAATGAGACGAGATGTCTCCCCACACTCCGTACTTCTGCCTCTTTGCTCCTGCCCATTCCCTCCGTCGATAAGACGTGTAACTCCTCTACTCTCCTGACTTTTACCATCCCACTCCTGACTGCTTTCGCTAGCCCCGCAGTGAGATAATGTCCCTTTTCCTCGACTTCCCCATTCAGCTTCTGCTCTTGACCTGTTGCTCAGTGCTTCCATGGACCTATCCCATTCTCTCAAGTCAACACTCAACTCTTTATAGGATTTCGGCCGTGGTCCCCTCAGGTCCATCGGTCCTCTCTGACCCCCCTGCTCTGTTACGGGACCCACTGCTGAATCCAATGGGGTGCTCCACGTTATCGGTCCTGGCAATTGCCTCCAGGCATTTGTCGTGTTATTCCTTCTTTCCATCTCTACTCTTTCTCTGTCTAGCTGTACCTGTTCTTCCTCTTTCCCTTTCTCTGGGTGATAAATCGACCGTATAGGACCTATGGTAACGGGTACTTGAAGAGCATCTGGCAATTCATAAGACTCAACCCTCTCGGTTGCTGGCATCTTCTGCACTGCAACCCTTCCGACTACCTTCTGTACAGTACCATGTTGAGGTGACCCTTCGTCTTTGGTAGGTACCCAATCCGCTATAGGGAGTGGCCTATACCCTTCTATGTCAACCCCATCTTTCCTTGGGAGCTCAGTACTTTCTATCTCCCTATTGGCCGGAGGCGGTCTATCTATCAACAACCTATTTATTAGGCCGTCCTCCGACTCGCTCTCATCATCCTCTTCTATGGGTTTCTTTCCTCCTGTAACCTCTCTCATGGGGTACAACGTATCTACTTCAATCGTCTGTACCCTCCATTTCTTGGCTTCCTCATCCCATTTGGCATCTTGCACTGCCCTTACTGATCGCCGTACCCTTTCTTGACGTCTGTTCTGACTCCTGTCGTGCGCCGCCCTAATCCACGCATTAAGGGCCTCAAACTGTGTTGGTCTAGGCAAAGGTCTCAATGAGGACATAACTGCTTTCAACTGATGTAACACTTCTAATCTCAACGTTCCGTATTTCGGAAAAGTCAGTTCCTCATTCCCTTCTGTAATCTTACTCCAAGTACCAAGCCACAGTATAGTATGCAACCCAACATTCGTTGCCATATAGTGAGCTGGTGTACCCTCTGGCGGTGCCTCTTCCCCGTAATAAGATTCTCTTCTTTTTCTCTTAAAGATCCCTCTCAAACATTTAAAACACTTCATGTTCAAAACCTAGGAAATTTCTATTTTCTCCGTGTACTTCCTGATGACAATCCACCAATCTCAGCGCGGTTCTCGCTAACCGGCCTATCAGAGCGCGGCTTCTCGCCGACGTCACACCAACCGCCCTATCCCAGCACGGCTCTGGCTGACGTCACACCAACCGCCCTATCACAGCGCGGCTCTAGCTAACGTCACTCTCCCCCTTCGCAGCAGTTCCCCTCCTTTCTCAGCTCGTCTCCGCGGTCATGCATGCGCCCCATTCATACTCTGAAAAATGATTACTTCCGACCAAGCGATCACTTTCCTTGACTGTACGCCCACAGTCTAACTGTAATTGTCGCCTTAACTGACGAAATGTCTTTCCGTGTACGTCTAGACAATCGCCTTCTCTGATAGGTTACTTGCACACGGTAACTTTCGACCTGCGTCCGTTACCCACACACTCACTCTTGCATTCCCCCTATCTCGGTCCTGCGGGCGATCAATGGTACCTCATGACCCCCTTACTCTGGTCGACAACTACTCTGGATGTTCGATACACCCGAACCACTTAAGCTCTTCCCCGAACTTAAGATTTTCACCAGTTCACCGGTTCACCCGTTTCCCAGGTTGCCAGTTTACCAGTCTACCAGGTTGCGCGCGCTCACAACCCTCTCTCAATCACACTACAGGCACTCAACTCCGCAAGACATTACAATACAGATACAACACAAAACACCGCAATCTGTCAACGCATGACCCTTGTTATACTCACTCGCGTCCAATTCTGCTGCTTTTCTCTCGCACCGTCAGCACCTTCTTCGGCAGGCCACCTCTCGATCTCTAGGGACCTTGGGGTAAACTTAACCTAGTCTAGATCACCTACCTCAAGAAGGTAACCATCCTCTGCTACCAACTGTTAACGCGGGATTTCTGGTCTATTGTTATAGATCTAGATCCCAATTCAGGTCGACTAAATCGTTGGTACCTGTCATAGAGTAAAAGGCAATCCACTACTAGGTCAAACAGTTAAGGACTTACACCACTCTAAAGAACCACTTACTAAGAATACATTTTAAAAGTTTATTTCAAAGCCAAAGTTAACTGGAGATACAAACATCTCAAAATAAGGTTTAAAAGATATACGGGTATCAATACAAACATGAATTTTCTAAATGTTCTTAGTCGGCAGAAGAATATCACCAAAACCAATTCAAGAATCACCAAAGTTGCAAGAATAGACACAAGCTGTAGCTTGGGAGTCATTTACAGAAAGGAAAATTTAGATTAGACTGTCCCTACACTAGACTAAGTGACATCCCTACTTAACAAGTTCTTAACCTAAAAAGGTGTCAGCCGTGGTGACTTCCAAAGAAGATCACACACTTCCCTTAATCTTCGTTATGAATCGAGGTTTCGCAGTTAACCTATCTGCCTACCCATCCGCTCTCTTAGGTTCCTCAGACCATCTGCCTTAACTCCACCCAGGGGTGCTGTCCCTAATACAAAATCACATTTACAATAGAAACGCCCCTTAGAGACGCCCCTCACGTGGTGTTGGTTCTGGTATGTTCCGTGCTGATACTCCTCTGGACCCTTCGTTAGAGTTGACCTTGCTTCCCAGGCTCCTCTCCGGCAGGACGGTGCCCCCCAGGAAATTCCTGAAGACTCCTCCAGGCCTGTGCCTGGTTCCCGAGACAAAAGTCTATTCATTACTCTCTTGATTAAAACCCCCTCGCACCTGCAAACAGACACTTGTACTGTGGGCCCCAAATTCCGACCGCCACCGTATCTTCTAAGTCGTAAACCATCGAGCAGGCTCCACAGTTTGTGCCTAACACGACCTTTCTCTAACGAGCACATGCAGATCAAAAGGAATGACTTTCTCTATTCAGGCCTATTAGAATTACATGAAACGGGCCTATGCACTCTGCAAACCTTTAACTTATTTGTCTAAACAGTATTCTAACTTATTACACACAATGATTATATGAAACACTTCTATAAAACATATATTTCAGTTCTATAATCAACAATACTTTGAACTACAATAACATTAAAATCCATGTCACATGAAAGTGTAACAGCATCTTTCGTTTCCTGTGAACTGCCATGTGGCCTACACATCTCTACATTTAGCAGAATTACATTTTCCCCTCCAACAGCCACATAACATAGGATTCCAACATCATTCTAACATCTCTACACTCTTTTACATTAGTTTTTCACACTGATATATGTATTCTTATTCTAGTTAAACACTCTTATGTATTTGCACTCTATAAATTCAACACTCCTACATAATATTTACTAGACTAATACAACGTGCTTGTAAATATGGTGCACTTCTACAATTTTTCCCAAATTGCGCTCTCTCATTCTCACACACACACGCTCAACTACCCACTCAATCTCTCTCTCTCCTCGAATGCAAACCAGCATTTTCTTGGTGGTGGTGGTGTCAGTATTTTGACAACTGTGTACCCCCTTCACATAAAATGATAAGTAAAAAGTGGCACATTTGTCACGACTCACAATAAGTCTAAGTCTAAGGCTTCATGAGAGACCTTGGGTTAGACGAAGATTAGGCCTTGATGAAATTTAAATAATTCTGGTGTAAATCTCAGAAATTACACGTGACACCTGTTAAGCAAAATTCACAAAATTACGCTATTTCCCATGATTACTCTTCATTCGGGGCAAAAAATGTACCATGAATGTAACAATTCACAGTCATTTGTGGTGAGAATTTAACACAAATGCACAGGTAAAACAGAACGAGAGCAGCTTTTGTTCGGGACCTCTTTAAAGGCATCCTCATGACACAAATTAATGCAAGGATGCAGTTTATGCTAAAATATAGAGCAAAATGATGGAGTTGTGTAAAACTTCACACCCTTGGTTGGGAGCCCCCCAAACATTTTGCCTTCTCCCCCTCCTATCTTGATGAATTTTTCTTTTTTGGCTTTAGGACTCTGTGGTGCACTTTACCACTGCTAATATGTGTGTGCCCTCTCTTTAAAACAGTGTAACATTGGCCTACACCTAATTGGCACATGTAATTTACTTGTAAGTCCCTGGTAAGTGGTACTACATGCATCCAGGACCTCTAAATTAAATGCTGTAAGTTGGCCTGCAGCACTCATTGTGCCACTCACCAAAGTAGCTCTTTAAAACATGTGTCAGGCCTGCCATTGAAGTCTACGGTGCAGTTTCAAAACTGCCAATCCTCTTTAATGGTAAAGTCAGGGTTTAAGTCAAAGTTCTGAAAATGCCACTTTTAGAAAATTGCCATTTTCTTGTCCCAGCCATCTGTGCCTTCTATTAACAAGACGTATGTTAGCAAGATTTGTATAGTGCACAGCTACTCAAAAGAGAGCCCTGGTGGTAAATCAGGCAGCCTACAACAACAAAGAGTGTCCTATAATGCTAGCTGGAAGAGACATTTTTAGTTTTTTCGTGAAAGGGGAGAGTTCCATTGATGCTTGTAGCTCCAGAGGGAGTTTATTTCATGTGATCGGCCAGAGATAGGAAATAGACCTGCCGCCAGCTCGGGCCCGACTAATTTTGGGAACTCTAGCCAGTCGCTCGGAGGAGGAGTAAAGGTTTCTAGAAGGCACATGGTCATGAATCCTCTCTCTCAAACAGCCGGCTCCTGAAGCGTGAAGAGCTTTGTGGACCAAGACCAGGGATTTAAAAATAATCTTTTTTATGGGAAGCCAGTGCAGAGATTTCAAATGCAAGGACATGTGTGTACTACGGGGAAGATTGAGGAGGATTAGGCTGCTGCATTCTCACCACCTGAATTCTGTCAAGAAGGTACTCTGGGAGACCCAGGTATAGTGCATTCCTGTAGCCCAGCCTGGAGGTTAATAAAGCTTGGATCACAGTACTTTTGGTGTCATCTGAGAGAAGAGGAAGGAATATTTTCAGGGACCGTAACAGCTGGAAGCAGGAGCCAGTCAATGCTTGGATCTGTGGTTGAAAAGAGAGGGCACTACAGGGCACTATCTAACTAAATTCCTGCGTTCTTTATGGTGTCATGTTGGGGGCCAGGGAGGGGGGCTTCCTTTGGCCAAAAGGTCCTGCATAAATCTTGCGCTGTTAGGCCAAAAAACACTATCTTGGTTTTATCTGGGTTACATTTATTTGGTTGATAGACAACCAAAGGAACATATTAGATAGACACTTTTTGATGACGTCCTCGGCAAGCTCTTCTCCCTTACCACAGGAGAAGAAATTCTGGATATTATCAGCATATGAGATAACCTTGGGCTCCTAGAGTCTCCGATAAAACAGCTAAGGGTGAGAGGTATACACTGAACAAAGTAGGGCTGAGTGCCGAGTCCTGAGGCACTCCAACAGTTAGCTCACGAGCCTTGGAAGAAAAAAGAGGCAACCAAATCGCTTTTTCCTTGCAGAAAGGAGGTGAGCCACTACAAGGCTATGCCCTTGATCCCAATAGCTTGGAGTCTATTAAGGAGTCTCTGATGGGGGACAATATCGAAGAGAAAAATAAGTATACATACGAGGGTCTAGGGGATTGTATTTAATGATCAACTAACTCCACACCCCTAACTACATACATGAACAACTACTGGGAGATAGTCAGTCTAGAGATAGGACAATTAAACCTCTGGATGCTCAAAAGAAAATTGTTCACCAGGTACAAATAGTTTGCCCCGCCTCTAGCATGACTGTGATCTCCATCAGCCCACCCATTTGGCAGAGCCTCGTCATCTGGAAATCTGTAGGAGTAAGGAGAAAGTAGCCAATGTTGCTCAGCGGCTAACAAGATGAAATACTTGATCTCGTACTCCGATGTTCTCAGCTAGAAAGCTTGTCAAAATATAGTACAGCTGATGGAGTGCAGTGCTAGTGAAAGTGAGAATGATAAAAATGACTAAAAGGACAAAAAATATGTTTATTGTATATTGTCCAAATGCAATGTCTAGGGTACCCCTTATATGCTCTGCAACCTCTAACACAAACATTGCTGTGCTAAAATGGGGTCTGAAGCCTGATTGACTTGGACGCAAAAGATTGTTTTCCTTCAAAAATTAAGAAAGTTGTGAATGAACAGATATTTCAACACTTTTGAGAATGCGGGTAGAAGAGAGATGGCCCTGCAATTTGCTGGGATCTTAGGATTCGCAGTGCGTTTTGTTAAGCAGCTGCAGCATTTCTGCATATTTCCATTGCGCTGGGACAGTGCAAGATGCTAATGAGGTGTTCCACACTCTATCTGCCAGTATTCTGTTTGTTTAATTCTACCAGACACTGATACAAGGGGGACTAGCTGTGGGCAGGATGGGCCATCCTGCCAGGATGGCGGGGGGCAGAGCTGTACCCAGCTCCACTTACACTTCAAAGGGCTTTGCCTTCAGCACACACAAAGGAACCTGACACCAGCCTTTTGTTGCCCCAGACATTTTGTAGCCTTGACAGGGGAAGGGAATCACTTTCCAGAACCAGATATGGGGTTAGGGCAGTCTGTCACTCCACACACCAAGACTGGCACCAGGTATAAATATTGGACAAACAGATCACTTCTGGACCAGTGGAGGACTCAGAAGAAGGACTGCTCTGATACCCTGCTGTTGGAAGGACTCCCCTGCTGTCCTGCTGCTAGAAGGACTGCCCTACTGTCTGAGGAAGGAAGATTGGGACTGCTCCTTGATCCCAGGACCACTAGAGTGAGTCCAGGGGCTAGCTGGCAGGCGTCTTATAGGAGCAACAGGGACAAAACAAGCTCCAGAGCCTTGAACCCTGCTGCTGACCTCTTCTGGAGTGAGTCCCAACCCCCACAATGGCATCCCTCAGGTCTTGGTGGTGGAATTACCCCTGCCTAATCCAAAAAGTTGGGACTAAGAAATGTTTCAAGGAAAACGGCCTGCAGAACAGACAGAAGACTGGGACCTACCTGACAGGAGCATCACCAGTCGGCCTTACTTCGTGTTAGCTCCCACTAACTTCTTCGCTGTGGCAAATCATCTTCAGGGGATCCTCTCGGGAGTGGTATCCAGTGTTGTGGAGCCATCTCCGGCTACAGCCGTGTCCTGCCGGGTAAATCCCATCTCCAGAAAAAACTTCTAAGTCCAAAAGCAGAAATCTTCACCAGGCTGGATGACAACAAGCACCCCATCGACGAATTCCTTGGCCTAGAAATCCAGCTTCTCCCGTCTTCATCAATGGCTTCTCCGAGATCTTGTTCAGCAACTCCCCATCATTGACAACTCATCCTTGGGTACAGCTTGCTGCTTTGCCCTGCTGAGAATCAGCCTTCACAAGAACTTTTTCAAGAAAAAGTCTGAACTTAAGCCAAGACCGGGGCCAATCCACATTTGCATCCGACGTCCATCGTGGTCCATGATAAATTTTGTCTTGGGCACAATCTCACGTGACCAGATACCTGTGGTTGCCGATTTGATCTTCAAACCACTAGATTTCATAAAAAACCACAAATTCATAACTCTAATTGGTTTTGATTCATTTTGGTGTTGTTTTATTTGTTACATTTACTCTATTTTTCTAAACTGCTGTGGGATTTTCTAGTGTTGCGTTTTCACTTTATTACTCTTTCTGTGCTGCATAAATACTTTACACATTGCCTTTAAGTTAAGCCTGACTACTTTTGTGCCAAGATAGCAGAGGGTTAGGCACAAGTTAATTTAATGATTTTTTGTGGCTCACTCTGACAAGGCTTGTGTTTGTTATTTGAGTGGGCCTTTCACCACGCCCCCTCAACTAATAACCCAATTTATTACAACTTGCATTTCATATAACTATGTGTAATTTCACATAATGTTGCTGTAATTTCATAAAAAAGCAAATTACCCCTAATGAGAATATAATCTAAACAACTTTATGATCCACCAACAGACACTGCCAGAAACTTGCACAGCCTTCAGCTCAGCTCCAGCTCCCTCCATCGTGACCCAGTATGAACTCTCACCCAACTTGAACTCACCCAAGTATATAGAGAGGCTCAGTTAACAGCATGCACTTTAAAAGAGTCACATGAAAAAAATTATAGAAACACAAGAAAAGCGCATGCTCTTAGGAAATAAAGAAAACATGAAATGAAGATGGGCACTATATCTCTGACATAGATGACCTTAATGGAAGGGTATAGCGTGGTTATGTGTACTTGGTCTGAAAGTTAATTATAAGCCACCAACAGACACTATGAGAAACTTTTATTGCCTTAATCCTCAACTCTTACTGCTCACAAATGGCTCTGCCAATGTACACCGGTCACAACTGCAACACTGCTCCTATTCCCGATCTGAGACACACACACAGCACAAACAAATCCTCCCATTTTGGCCCTGCAACACATATTCCCGAGCATAACTCTACATCCAGCTCTGCCAATACACCAAAAACCTAAGCTGCAGCAACCCTGACTATGGATGGATGCCACATGACTCGTGATACCTGGGGACGAGAGCCTGAGTTAGCCTCCTACAATCAATCAATCAATCCGTGTTTGTAAAGCACGACTAATCACCCGATAGGGTATCCAGGCACTTGCAGGCCCGGGGGCTTATTTGAACAGCCAGGCCTTGAGTGCATTCGGAATTCCGGAAGTGAGGTGATGGTCCAGCACAGGCCCGGACTGGCCGTTGTGGGCACCGGGCAATCCCCCGGTCGGCCGCAAGGGTGGGGGGCGGTTTTGGGCCCTGGGGGCCGTTTTTGTTGCAGAGCCGGTTTTGCAGCATACGGCCCTGTAATAAAATCGGCTGAAAAGCGGCTCTGGCAAAGCGCTCGCCCCCCTCCCGCCCGGGGTGCGAGGGGGCCGGACGAGCACTTTGCCAGGGCCGGTTTTGGTTCCCAGTCCGGCCCTGGGTGTGTGGGGAGGATGTTCCAGGTCTTTTCTGTGATGTGGGAGAAGGAGCGTCCTCCACTTCTGCTTTGGTAGATGCGGGGAGTATGGGCAAGTGTTAGGGAGCAAGAGCATAGCCTTCTCGATACTAAGCTACATAAGTCTGAAAAAAAGCGCATCGCAGTGGGCCAAGGCTGCCTCAGAGGGCCGTATCCATAGTAACCACCCCCTCTCGCTCATCAATGCTGTCTTGACTCCCTGTTTGCAGCAAAGCAAGCGTGCTTTTGTAACACCACCATGGTACATTGCATTGCGGAGGACACAGAGTTTCAATTATAAAATAATGAGACAGTCCTGCCTTTAAATATGTATTTACCAGGCACTCGTAATATCCTCATCAATAAACCATATGTTCTCATATGATTAACTTAAACAAATGTTCATATGATCAACTATATAAGTGACTAATCAAGGGAGTAGCCAGAAAAAGAAAATATGCCTGCCACTTAATGGTGAGCGAAGTGTGTGATCCTGACCCTCTTAACAAAGTTCCCTGGGAATTGCTTCCCAAAAGAAAGTTTCCTCCTTATTTTCTTTCCTCTCCTTCCATTATTTTCCCACTCTCCAGTTTTGTTTCACTCCTTAAAACTTTCTTTCCCCTCTGCTCTTTCCCCTTCCACTTGTCTTTCCTTCTTTCTCACACATTCCATTTGCCTCTCACTTATATTTTTGTTGCAATGTGCACCATTCGTCTTTCTGTAACCATGTTTGGTTCTTTTCCCAGGCCTTAGCCTCGACCCCACGAATATTTCTTTTTGTTATTGATGAGTTTCTGCTTCTGTCTTGCAGCTCAGAGGTTAAGAAGGACTCTAAAATCTAATATAAACCATCACCTGACACCCTCACTCAAGCTGGAACATTGTGCTTCACTCTCCATTAACCCAAAGTCTATGATGTGAGCACGGTATATTTCACAGAACTCTCATTATTTACAAGTTACTTAATACAGTATTTTTTCCGGTATCCTGCACTTCCACTTTGGCAGAATTTGGTACTTACTGTGGCACCTGGAGAGGAAACCACTAGCCACCCTCAAACAAAGCCTTGCAGCTGGGATTAGAACCCAGTGTAACACAATTACAGTCAGCAAATGGATCACTAGCCATAGATGTGAAATGAAGTATAAGGGGCCTGCTTCATACCACATGTTCAGGAAACTAACCAAAGATCCATTTATATACAATTCCTTTAAAGGTGCCCCCTTTATTTACTTAGGGGTTGACAAGAAAATATGACATGACTCCAGCCCTTCCCAAACTCGGTTATATATCCTTGCACTAGACCCCATCTCATGAGCAACATTTGTAAAATAAATCTCTTAAAATCCTTCTCACTCATATTTAGGTCACCAGCCATTAGTCCTTATCCACACAAGTGCTTTCTACCGAAAATATTTCAGTTCAGTGCAGAGAATGGGAACGGTTTTTGGCCTATAATTTGTTTCCTGTTTTACTTTCTGTTTTTCACCAAAGGACCATAAACGCGAGTGTTGGAGAAGGCAACTCGAGCACACCGAAAGATGACTCGATTTGCTGCACTGATCTCTGAAGTGTGCAGACATGTTTTCTTGGATGTTCAGTCAGTGCCTCGAGATTCTTTCCTGAAACCCACCACCCACGCACCACCTCCCACGCTCCTCAACCTTGTTTCATAAAACTAAACATATGTTCACCCTGGGAGAGTTATGCATTTATGCCTTACCAATGAAAGTACACGTGAGTCTGTAAAATATATTATTTGCAGCACGTGTAGTCAAACACATGCATTCACAGATTTAGAACTACAGTGCAAAAGTCAAGTCGCACTTTATCAATGTACAACAGCCTAGCGTAAACAAACAGGCTCAGAGATTTCAGGTTACATTCAGTATACCAGTCCGGGTTAGCAATTTAGTAATGCAATCATAACTTGCCCACAATGCACTTCTCGTGAACTCACACAGGATGTCAGATGACATCATAAATAACATCACTAGCAACATTTGGGGCCCGATTCACAGAACTAACTTACGACCAGATCCTAAACTTACTACTTTTGGTATTCACAGAAGGCATTTAGTAGTAGTAAAGTTAGGATTTTGTCTTAAGTCTGTCTAAAGTCTGTCTTAAATCTGTCCTAAGTTTGTCTTAAGTTTGTCTTAAGACTGTCTTAAGTGTGTCTTAAGTCAAACTTAAGACAAAATCCTAACTTTACTACTACTAAATGCCTTCTGTGAATATCAAACGTAGTAGGACAGACTTAAGACAGACTTAAGACAGACTTAAGCCACTTAGGACAGACTTAAGACAGACGTAAGACAGACTTAAGACAAAATCCTAACTTTACTACTTCTAAATGCCTTCTTTGAATACCAAAAGTGGTAAGTTTAGGATTTTGTCTTGAGTTAGTTCTGTGAATCGGGCCCATATTATTTATCACGCCTACGTCCCGGGCCCTGCACCCCATTGTGTATGCGGACACAACATGCAGCCATCAGCTGCGTAAAGCATACAGCCTACTCCCTTCCAGCTTTTTTTCTTCATGCTTATTCTAGTTCTTTCCTCTCCAGCTCTCCTAGACTCCATACCATTTCCCCAGTAATACTTCCTGCGTCCTCTACTTGCCTCTTTTCTGAATCTCTCTTTCGAGTGCCCATGCGCCTGTCTGATGTGTCTGACTCCACTTCTCTGTATCTGCCCATTCATTCTTCTTTCGTTTTTCTGGTCTCTCCTCTTTTCTTCTTTTACTTTCCCTCTCTTTCCCATTGACCCAAGCTCTGTCTCCCGTCCTCTACGAATCTTCCCCAGAAATCCTCGTTTTCTAGCTAGTCTTACACTCAGTTGCTTATTGCTGTACAAATAGGTGTGTAGTGACACATTTAAATGCTTCATGTGTAGACTCAGCCGTTCATCCTTCTGCTGTTGATAACGTGAATGTCACCAGATAACAGTGTGACCTGTTATTGCCAATCGTTTACAACTGTACCATTCTGTCAGTAAATGTTATATAACAAGCATTTACAATGCAATGGTCTCGTCCTTGTTAAAGTTAGAGCTATTGGCATGGCTCATGACATTATTTTTGTTTTTAAAACATATAAATAAATGGCATTGTTATTTACAATGCCAATAGCTTAATCTCTAGCAAATGCGAGACCTGTTGCATTTGTACCCACACACACACACAGAGCCACACACAGAGCCACACGCACCCACACACACACACACCCACACACACACAGAGCCACACGCACTCACACACACAGAGCCACACACACACAGAGCCACACATACCCACACACACAGAGCCACACACACACAGACAGAGCCACACACACACAGACAGAGCCACACACACTGACAGAGCCACACACGCACAGCTCTCTGCCCAGTAACGCACTAGGGAACAGAGGCACGAAAAACCGGATCACAAGCAGGGAACAGAGGCACAAGCAGGGAACAGAGTCACCAGCAGGGCACAGAGGCATGAAAACCGGATCACAAGCAGGGCACAGAGGCACAAAACCGGATCACAAGCAGGGCACAGAAGCACAAAAACCGGATCACAAGCAGGGCACAGAAGCACAAAAACCGGATCACAAGCAGGACAGGGAACAGCCGTCACAAGCAGGACAGGGAACAGCCGCACAAGCAGGGCACAGTGGCACAAAAACCGGATCACAAGCAGGGCACAGAGGCACAAAAACCGGAACACAAGCAGGGCAGGGAAAAGAGGCACAAGCAGGGCACAGAGGCACAAAAACCGGATCACAAGCAAGGCACAGAGGCACAAAAACCGGATCACAAGCAGGGCACAGAGGCACAAAAACCGGATCACAAACAGGGCACAGAGGCACAACAAGCAACGAGGGGGCAGGGGCAGGAGAGCAAGCACAAGCAACGAGGGGGCAGCAAGCACAAGCAAAGAGGGGGCAGGGGGGCACAGAGGCACAAAACCTGGATCACAAGCAGGGCACAGAGGCACGAACAGGAAACAGAGGCACAAAAACCGGATCACAAGCAGGGCACAGAGGCACAAAAAACGGATCACAAGCTGGGAACAGAGGCACAAAAACTGGATCACAAGCAGGGCACAGAGGCACAACAAGCAACGAGGGGGCAGGGGCAGGAGAGCAAGCACAAGCAACGAGGGGGCAGTAAGCACAAGCAAAGAAGGGGCAGGGGGGAATAGAGGCACAAAAACCGGATCACAAGCAGGGCACAGAGGCACAAAAACCGGATCACAAGCAGGGCACAGAGGCACAACAAGCAATGAGGGGGCAGGGGCAGGAGAGCAAGCACAAGCAACGAGGGGGCAGCAAGCACAAGCACCGAGGGGGCAGGGGGGCACAGAAGCACAAAAACCGGATCACAAGCAGGGCACAGAGGCACAACAAGCAACGAGGGGGCAGGGGCAGGAGAGCAAGCACAAGCAACGAGGGGGCAGCAAAAAGGTGCCAAATTATTCATGACTTCAGTTTTAGAGAAAACCCAAAAAGAAGTCTCAAATCTATTTAGGAGTCGCAGACATTTCAAATTGAAATTCAAAACGTCTAAATCAGACCCTACTTTGACCAAAAGGGCCGGGGATGCTTATAACAGGGCCTAACAACCACTAATATGGGCGGAAGGAGGAACTAGATAAGCAGCAGGTTACCTACCTGAGTATCCAGAACAGAGGAAGGTGTAAAACGTGCTGGGGGTGTCAATCTCGACGTCAGTAGAAAATAAATAAACTGAAAGGCCAAGGTTACAAAAGGCCGTCAGATAGGGAAAGCGAGGAAGAACCAAAAATGCACATATCTAGAGAGATTTTTTTTCCTTCTTTTCCGACAATACAAGCCTATGAGGACATCCCTAATGACTCACCACATCGTAGTAGGCCGTGTTATTCAAGTGTTTTTTTCTAGAGGTTTTCTCTGTTTGGGACGTTCTTCCAGATGATGTATACTCACAAATAGCATAGCGGCCAATGTTTTTTTAATTTCTATTTATCCATCTTTGAGCAGTAAATAAAAAAATCAATCAAACATGCTTGAAAGTGCATTTTAGGAAAGGAGTGCCCAGCATCAAATTACATCAGCCAGACCCTTAAATAATGTTTTTTCTTTTTTTTTAAAATAGACATGATGGGGAGGGGCAGAGGGCAGTGGTCAGGCCAGTGAGGAGAAGTAATCTCTGATGAGCGGTGGGGGGACACGCTAGTGGGGTGAGTAAAAAATGGACCATAAAAATGTAAAACAAAAAAAACTGTTCGGCACAGGAATCTGTTGAGGACGCAACTTACAAGGTTCGCGGAGGCCAACATAGAGAGAATGGGGTGGCGGGGATGTAAGGGGAAGCAACACACAGGTGAGTGTGCAAGAAAACACATAAACTCGGATGTATGACATTGCAACGCATGCTTTTACATCGCATGCCTTTACAACGCTGTTTTTACAACGCATAGTGCTTTTGGGCGCTGGATAGTGAATAGTTTAATTTACTATTCCAACTCCAGTCCCCGTGGGTAGTAGGGAAGGTGTTGGATAGTAAATTAAACCTATTCCCTATCCTAGAGCGCCCCCCAGCTCAATGCGTCGTAATGGTTTGCGTTGTAAAAGTTGCATCGTAAAGGCACTGCGTGGTAAAAGTTGCGTTGTAAAGGATGTTTCCCCATAAACTCTCATGGAAAACTGAAAGCAAAAGAAGAAAAGATTTCCCTGAATATAAGAATTCTCAGCATACAAGTCATCAATCAAAACGATATCAAAGTAACAATGCTCCAGGAAAGGGATAAGCACAAGAAGACGACAGATAAAGAAATAAGCAAATGCCATTGACAAATAAGCCAATCAATTATATAAGCAGTGGACTGAACCAAAGGCCATTGCAAGTGTTGGTATTGTCTACAACAGGTCTCTTGACAGACAGCTAAGGTTGTTTGTAGGCGAGTCCTAAAACCTCTTGCGATTACGATAAATACCCTACCTGTTGGCATCAAGAAGAAACTAACATTTTTCACATTCAGAAAACATCTTAATATCCTCCTACTTCATTTTTGTCTCAAGGTCTCACACTGGTTAAATCTTTCTCTGTGATGACCTATCACTGCAATTTTTCTCTGATATGGCCTATTGCATGTAAAAAAATCTGTTTCACGTAAAGTGTCCCAATACCAATACCAAAAAAACAATCTGCACTACATATGCATGGGAAATAAAACAATATTATCTTCCTGCCCCTTGTTCATTTATCTAACTGAACTAAATGCACTTAATACTGATGTTCAGCCTGGTTCTATGAAAACAAATGTCTCAATCATTGCAACAAGGGAGTGTCAACAGATGGTTCAGCTCAGGCAATTCACATCTCCTCACTCACTTGATCCATTTGGCCATTGTCTCTTTCACACTCTATTAAACACCTCTCAGTATCCCAGCATCTTTTCCTGTCACAGACCTATAGACGAGAAATCAGCCGAAATGTAAATGCCCAGTCACAGGTCTCTTGCACCTATGCTCCCTGTTCACTGTGAAAAAAAAATGGTGATATGTGGAATGCTTGAATATATCTCAGACACTGTTAATTATTCTTGACTGCATTCCAGTCCATTATTTTTTGCTCACTCTGCCACTTCAGTAAAGGACAAACCTCATTAGCCTCCGACATGCTTCAATAGAACTATTTGAGCCAGAACTAACAACCCACAACCCCTTTCAATGAGAATACAAGCTTTAAGCACTTCCAGGCCAGTTTCAGCCTCCCTTTGCCTCATCAGTGAGGTACAGCGCAAATTTTGTAGTACCATAAGAAAGGTACCCAGACGTCATAGCACAACTCAGAGGACATTAGCAGGTCAGGGCCAGACGGGGGAACCAATAGCATCCCTGAAAAAATGTAGGGGCGAAGCTAAGTCAGCGAGATTTGGGGGAGGGGAGTGAATCATAGATTTCTCAACTAAAAAAAGCAGTGGGCACAGGGTCAATGTGTGAGGCGAATAAGATGTGTGGTGGCCTGTTCCCATGAGGAACAGGGCCAGTATTGACGTGTATTAGATGGGTCTCTGAGGCTGATTTAGAGTTTGGCAGACAGGTACTCTGATGCAATGGCGAGAACCCTGTCTGCCAAACATAGGATTTGCCCACCATCATCCATCTGTACAGGAAGTGGCATCACTCTTCTCTCCTCCCAGGACCTACTTAATAGCTGCTACAGTGTGGACGCACAACAGAGATGTCGCTGGCGAGCTGAAGGCAAGCCCTTTTGCACCTGTCTGCGCCTAGACTGCACCTAGTGCCAGAAAATCTGGTCCTCTACCATACTGCGACCCTTTGCACCCTCAACCCGAGCACTGCTCCATGCGCTGCTGCCTCGACACATACCACAACACTGTGGGGGCCTTCTGCTGAGCTTCAGAAAGGGGGTGTTGTGTGCTGCTGGTGCGGTCAGTGTTCAGTGTGGGTAAGCATGGACATCATTTAGGGTTCTCCAGGGGTCGCTTCTGCGATCCCTGGCTTGCCCTTCGCGACCTCGAGACCAGCCTTTACGACCTCTGGCCTCAGAAGTGGCAAATCCAGTGCCAGGAACTGCTGAGTCCTGCAACCACCCACACAACAATCCACACTTGGATGTATGCTCCTCAGCACCCACTCACTCACCCAACATGCCACAGAGATCTGGAACCTGCTGCATGACAATGCTACTGAACTACTTTTTCCTCACAGAAAACCTGCTGAATCTGCATCGGCACCTGACATTATCACACTAATTAATCCCCACTGGCTACAAAATTGCCAGGCAAGACAGACTTCACCGGCACATAGGTGAAATCACCATCACCCACAACAATACGATCAAGCTGCACCACATCCACAGACACATCATCCTCCAACATGGACTATCTGTCATTCAAGCTTACATTAACAGCCAACTTCACCCTAAGCAGCACTTTCATCTAAAGACCACTGGGACCGCACACCAACATTGCTGACACCATCATGGATTTGACTTGGATCTGCATAACATAACCTGATCTTGAGTCAGAAGGACTGCATTTTTTACACTGATGGAGTAAAATGTACTATGGCAATGTAAAACTTCCTTTGAAGACCAAACGGAGTAGGTGCCATCAGAAAAAAGCCATCCGACCATCTGCCCTATTTAGAGTGGATGGTCAGATGGCATTTTTTTTAACTGTCCATCAATGCCAGGATTTACAGGATATATCCTGGTGGCAAGGGACAGTAAAAAAAAAACAAAGAAGACTGATCCCCCAAATAAGGAGACATGGGAAGTATTAGATACTATGCAGAATATTTAATGTTATTCCACTGCAGCCCAACGCTCCAGTTCAGGGACAGCCAACGGGGGCTCATCCATTTGACTGATATTATCTCGTAATGCCATGATTACTTCTGTTAACATGGCTAGTCATGTGATTTAGGCACTAACTATTAAGTGTTGTACAAATTAATTTTAATATTTGTGCATTTAATTTTTCTTATTCAAATATTGCCAATTTTTAGACACTGCTCGAGATTGTAGATACTATCTCTACTCAGTATAGGTGCTGATTTAAGTGTATTCATGTTTTATGTGGGGATTATAATGCTTTTCTAAATGTCAGCAGTTTGGACCAAGATTACAGGACTGACTGTGCTTTATCAAATCCTTCTTCATTCATAGTATGTTCTAATCTGAGAGGTGGTGAGTTGGGGAATTATATCATGGAGAGGGATTTGCTTAATATCAATAAAACACAATGAACCAGAATCCCTACTGTGCCAACCTTTCTTTGCAGAAGTTGTGGATTCATTAAAGATGATATTTTCTCGCTAGGGTCCCTAATTAGCTTGATCCTCAGTAGTGAGGGTCAATGTGTCTTTTGGTGATCATAACCCCTTACACTATCCATTGAATTTTTCTGATTTCCAAATTCCACCCTGCCCAGATTCTACCATTCTTTTGTCTACCAAAAATAGTCAAATATTACACATAACTATCCACGGGTCTGAACACAACAATAAACAGGGGAGAATCTGAAAGAGAACAGAATCCCTCACTATCAAAGGGAAGCTTATTAATATCCTGGAACTTGGAAGTACTAATCACAAGGACAGATTCCCATCCGTCACCAGTGGTGCCATGCTTCATCATCATCTGGGTCTCCTCCTAGTGTCACTGTAGTGACTCTAAGGGTTATGTCCCTCTCGAAAGAAGGCGAGGTAACTCACGGAAGTTAGGCTTGAGAACTGTTAATTACATTCTAACCATGATGCGAGTTACTGATTGACCTACAGATGTGAGCTATTACTATGTGTGATAGGAAAAAATGCAGTGCAAAAAAATGTTTTCAAAAAGTGAGTTAAAATTGGGAAATGAGAGAAAAAACCTTTATTAATGTCCCTCGGTGCTCAAATCTAAAAACAGTGCAAACCAGACAGCTTTCAACAAATGACTGTCATTGCCCAATTTTAGCTTTTATTTTTGCACTGCATTGTTTCCTATCACACATAGTAATAGCTCACATCTATAGGTCACTCAGTAACTCGCATCATGGGTAGAACGTAATTAACAGTTCTCAATCCTAACTTCCGTGAGTTACCTCGCCTTCTTTCGAGAGGGACGTAGCCCCTAGAGTCACTACAGTGACACTAGGAGGAGACCCAGATGATGATGAAGCATGGCACCACTGGTGACGGATGGGAATCTGTCCTTGTGATTAGTACTTCCAAGTTACAGGATATAAATAAGCTTCTCTTTGATAGTGAGGGAGACTGTGCTCTTTCAGATTCTCCCCTGTTTATTGTTGTGTTTAGACCCGTGGATAGTTATGTGTAATATTTGTTCTATACAGGGAGTATATCCACTGTTAGGTCTTTAAACATTCCCTGAGACCCTGTTCTAACTGGTGTATTGCTTTTTACCAAAAATAGTCATCAACATTTGACTTGGAAACTTCCTAAACCTCAAACCTTTCTAACAAATCTTATGAGGAACAATTTGAGAGCTGTCTTATTGTAGAGATTGGTAATGAATTAGTTCACCAAATGATTGGTTAGCTCTTTCATTGAAATATGCATTCAAGCAAGAACGTTGCATACGAAATCAAATCTGTTTTAGACATAGTTATATAGACCCAAAGGTGGTTTTACCCTGCTTGCTTTCTGGCAAATCCAACATGAGATACATGGGTATTAGGCCCAGGAATGTGGAAGCAGTAAGGCATTGCAGGGTTAGTTACAAATGTGCCCTTCAAGTGAGGAAGAAAGAGATCAGCACTAGTAATCTCTGTGTTTTAGTGGTAGCTAATAAACTCAAAGATCCAAAATCATTCTGGTCTATAGTAAACCTTATCGAAAGTGGCAACAGCAACAAAACACTAGGCTCACACGTTACTGCAGACTGCTAGGTATCGTATTTCCCAAGTGTCCACCATGAAAATGGCATCACTGACTTTCCAGTGAATGAATTTGTTGGGTGTGCCTCGAGCGCCAGCTTAAAGGTTTATTTGGAAGGAGTGAACACAAACTTCTCGGAACCTCCCCCAAATAAAGCTCTGGGGCTGGATCGAGCCCCAGCTGACTTATTTAAGTATTATTTACTTACTTATGCCTACTTCCACTCCTGGGGTATGGGCCATCAACCAGGACTCTCCAACAACCTCTGTTCTGGGCTTTTCTTCAATTCTGCATCCAGGTGTAACCCATCTTCTTGAGGTCAGCTTTGAATGCTCTTTTCACTACCTCCTTAATGGTCCTCCTCTTTGACAATACGAATAATCTAAAGGGGGGATTGGTCTGAATCCAGCTGTTACCAGCTAACATCCCCCATGGACTCTTCAGCCAAAGTCTTGGGAAGAGTGATTTATGACTGGATTA
Organism: Lissotriton helveticus; assembly: GCF_964261635.1. Lineage (NCBI taxonomy): Eukaryota > Metazoa > Chordata > Amphibia > Caudata > Salamandridae > Lissotriton > Lissotriton helveticus. Next base: position 130,560,827 of record NC_136060.1, on the reverse strand, counting down.
GATGCTGGACCAATTCTCAAAACATCCTGAGCTCTTGTGATTGAGGGTTTGGTGAGGGTCTTGGCACTGTGGTGCTGTGTTTGAATCTCCAACGTCTCACAGGCAAATATGTTGTTGTTAGGCAGGGCCTGATCTACTTGGCCTTCATGGACCTATCTAGCACATCTAATTGCGTTAGCTGGCCCAAACTATGGTCTTTGTACTTGACAAGTGGCTTGTTGTTGCACTGGTTAATTGTTTGCACTTTTTCCACCAGAATCTATCAACCAGGATCCTTTTTGGACAGAATGGAGAGTGCATTTATTCTCCACAGGTGGGTTTGTCAGGGCTGTATGTTATCACCAATTTTATTTATCCTTATACCAAAGCTCTTAGCCAACATCTAATTTAAAATGGACAGGATGTACTGCAGATCCATCAGCAGCAGGTTCAAGCATTACGAGATGGTGATGGAGATGTTTTTTGGCTCACACACCTAGGAGTCTGACAAAACTAATATTGATATTTTCCACTTTCATGTGGACCCTTGATACGGGCATCAACTACTCTAAGTCTCATATTATGGTGTGTGGAGCCGAGAGTCAAAACTTGAGACCAATTCATTTTAATACCAACACATTATCAGTTGTGGACAGTTTTCCATACTTGGGAGTCTGGTTAGCTTCTAATGGAGTCTGGCACATTAACATAACCACAAGATTAATTAAATTCTCATAGTCATTTGGCATACCTTATAACTTGATTCCTTTGATGGGGCAAGCCAATAGTCATTTTATATTACACAATGTGTTTCTCCTGCTACCTATGGTCCTTGTATTTGGGGTTATGCAACTGTTAATTGTATACAAACTGAAGAAAAACCTTTTTGTCTGAGACATTTATCCCTGCCTGCTTGTTGTCAACATTGTTTGTCATGATGAATTTAGTTGAAGGTATATTGAGGCGCTAATTAAATTTTCTCCTTTGCAGTTGTTATTATCAACATTGGTTGGTGACTCGACCTGACCTGGTCAGAGCCGGTCACTCCACCCGCCTCGTGCCTGTCCCTCGATTGCTGCCCGCTGCCCGCTGTGCTTCTGGTGTGCCCCTGAGCTGCTGAGGTCGCCAAGGATCTGGTTGTGTACATCACTGTGTTTTACTTTTCGCCCTGTATTTGAATTGTTGTGCCTGTGTGGTAAATAAATAAATAATACCCTATTTTTGAATGTATAAATGAATAACAGATAGCTCAATAAATAAGAGTCAAGATTTGAGGTAGTAGGAGTTTCGCAGGTTTATTACAGCATAAAGGACAGGAACAGGACAACCTGCATAGGAATAGGATGGCAGGGCCCAGCAGCTGCCGGGGCTGGATCTGGGATGAGCGCGCTAGCATTTAATAACAATACACAAGCAGATATAGTAAAACAGTTGCATTACAGTACATATGATAGGCGGAGCAGTGGGTGGAGCAAAGGGTGTGACGCGTAGCAGTCGCGAAAGATAAGGGTGAAAGTGGGTGTAACAGGGCGTATACATAGACATGTGATGCAAACGTAACAGAATATGTCATGAATGGGGCGGAAACATGGAGGGGGCTACCTAAGGAGCCGGGACCTCTAACCTGGTGGTGCGCGCAAGCTGGCAATGACGTATCACTAGGAGAAGCTGGGGGCTATGAACTCTGTGCTAGGAGCAGAGACTGAAGTCTGGAGAGTCAGGGCGACATGTACCTAAGCAGTATCTAGTATCTGATGTTTAGAGAACATGTTGATATAAACTAGAAGTCAGGAGGGGAAAGGCTAACTTGATTCTAAGACTGGACCATGCATTATTCTACATGTAGTGCGTGATGAAGAATATTAAATGACCATTAAATACAGTATTTCTCTTACATGGAGCCGGAAAGGCTAGACAATGACGGAAACTATTGATGCAGTTCAGTAGCTTAGGAATGCAGAGAAGGAGGACTGAACTGATAACTGAAACTATAACATACTCTTGGCAGACTCAGAGGCAGAGCCAGGCTGAACCGGGCACTGCGAGGCAGGAAGTAAGTGAAGGGTCGAGGATACAGGTGGGGGCTGTATCGCTCCTCAGCGAGGGCTCAGGAGACAGGAGCTGAATCTGGTGTCCAGGCCCTTTTGAGGCCTAGAAACGGGGACTTTACAATGAAATAACGTGCACACTGAGAGACGTGGCAACGTAGCTTTACATAGGCCTGATATTCGTAGTATTCACGAGGACTGGAAACTGACATACTAGAGGTGGACACAACTATAATTGCGTCTTGAATCGAACATAGGGAATACATATGCATATTAATCATGCACACATAACATATGATGGATGACACGTAGGGACACAGAACATGGCAGAATTTACTTTTCCACATTCCCTCCTTGTCACTACGTTTCCATCAGGAAACATCAATATTCATGATACCATCTATCATTTCATACAGTATCATTTGCTCGTCTCGAATTATCCTGGAACGGGATTTAGAACGGGGTTTGGGATTAGGAATACAAGAGGTAGCACAAATGCCGCAAATCGCAGGGCCACATTGTATACAGAGACAGCAGCTGAATATGATCGCTACTGCAATACCTAGGAAGGACAATATTTTCCATCCCCATGCGGAAATTATATTCCAGAACCAACCGGACCATGTCCAGGTGCCTGGATCTTGGTGTATCAGATGGGCAATTTTATGGAGTCTGGTTATAGCTGAATAAACAGACGGCGCATTATTTGGAATGAAAATGCAGCAACTAGATCCGATGACTCTACAGGCCCCGCCCCTATCGGCCAGTATGACGTCAAGGACGAGACGATTCTGTAAAACGACAAATCTCATAGCAGATTGCTCTTCAGTTAAATTACCTAGAGCAGAGGCAGTCTCATTTACTACAGCTTCGAGGGTTCTGGTTAACCTACGGATCAGTTTACTATTCTGGATAGGTCCTATAAAGAAGAAGAAACCTCTATTGAAATCTGTATACTGTTCTAGAGCAGTTTCAGTATAATCGACAATTGGGGACTCCCTTCTATGTCTAATGTGTACTAGATGTGTGTTTCTATGATAATCAGATGGGGCTAGGAAAACAGGTGGCAGTAGGAAGGCAATGTAGCAGGTTCCCTCCCAATCGAGGGGCAGACGAACATATGCAGTTTGACCACAAATAAAATAAGAATGACGTGAAGCTTTGAAAATAGATTTCCCACTGTCACTATACTTGACAATAGTAGTACAATCACTATGTCCTACATGTACAGAACCATAATTTCGGACACATAATTCGCCTTTGACTGGTAATACTGAAATAGCAGGTAAGTCTGGAGTAGTATCAGACTGAACATTCAGGACCATGAAATTCGAAGAATAGTTACCTAAATTATACACTTCATTTTCTAGATCTAAACCTGTTCTGTGGGGGAGACCTTGCTTGTCTTGGAAACATGTACTGTTAAGAAAAGACATATCTGTTGAGGATGACGTTAACGTGGACCATGCTCCACACGAACCATTATGTGAAAATGGATAAGGAAAAAGTGGCAGAACTCCCTTCGGTATCTGGAAAGGGGGGAGTCGACCACACACCCAACAATTAGTGGCATTGCTGGTCTGGTGTGAGTAATGTAACATGCGGATAAAGGAATTATTTCGCATAGCGAGGCGGTAAGAGAGTTCATGGGGAGGTAGGTCACTAAACGTGTGCTCTACTGTAGCATTAGCAGACTTATTTACATGAGGAACTGGAAGATACAGGTAAAATGCATAACTGGTGCAGGAAATCATAATGCTGAGAAATAATATGAAACTTAGAAAAACGATACATCGAATTGAGTTTTGACTGACTCTCTCACTATGGGGGTCTATTTTATACATGTCAGAAACAGTCTAACCGTTTCACCTAGGGGAGGACTTAGACAATCAAACTGGCTGACTTATTTTACTAGACCGGAGTTTTAACTTATACTCCTGTTGCGGAGTTTTCTCTAACAGGGGGGGTGTAGTAACATTGTCTTTTGCGGGACAGTCCTTAAAAATGGTGCTTTTGCAATCCTTCAAATCCTGGGAAATGTTCTTTAAGACGGGTTTCAGTCCATAAAACTTTTTTATATGAGAAAGGTGCACCCAGCCTTTGCGACCTTCCAACTTCACGGCTGTACGGGTGGTGAGGAGGACCTGTCGGGGCTCCTTCCAGCGAGGCTCCAGCGGACTTGATCTGTCAAAATTCCTCACCAACACCATGGATCCTGGAACGATTTCATGCGGTGCCACCTCGGTATTGTCTGGAAATGCGGCGGCAACCTGTGAACGACATGAGTTGAGGGCAGACATCAAGGAAGCTAGGTAATCTGTCAGCATATTACTTGAAACATCGGTAATACTTCGGGGTCTAGGAGTACCCCACATGTTAGGGGGGCGGCCGAAAACGACCTCATACGGGGACAGACCTGATCTGGAATGTGCGACCATGCGCATATAAAATAAAGCAACTGGTAGAGCTACTAGCCAGTCCACACCTTTTTCTTTGCATACTTTGGCGATACGGATTTTCAGAGTCTGATTATGTCTCTCTACGAGACCGGCTGCTTCAGGATGGCGTACACAATGAAACTTCCACTGGTACCCTAACAACAGGGAAACGTGCTTCATGAGTTCAGATGAGAATGGCTGACCGTTATCAGAATATACGACTCTAGGGAGTCCATAACGGGGGAAGAACTCACGAACCAACTGCTTGGCAGTGGTCGCGGCTGTGTAATCTGGGACTGGATATGCTTCTGTCCACCTGGACAAAGCGCATACAACTACAAGGACATACTTGAAACCTCGACATCGCTCCATCTGAATATAATCCATCTGGAGGACTTCAAAAGGGTGGTCAGGGGGCTGGAATCCACCTTGTTCCACCGGGACACTTTTACCTGGATTAAACTGACAACATATCATACAGGTACGGACTTTCTGCTTGGCTGCAGCTCGTAAATGTTTGTTGAACCAAATGTTCTGGATACTGTCTAACATAGCTTTTTCTCCTAAATGTGCTGGACTATGTGCGGTATTAATAATGACTTGAACCATAGAGTCGGGGAGAAACCATGTGGCTCTACCCTTCGTTAACCATCCTTGATCTGTCTGGACCCCTCCTTGTTCGGACCATTTCTTGATTTCTTCGGGAGTAGCATGTAACTGTATGTCTATGACATCTTGAGTAGGGTCCTTAACTGTCATACATGTAGTCGGATCTGGAGTATGTGTCTGATTAACTGGAATGTCTGGAGTCTGTGCTGTAAGCTTGGCTGTGCGATCTGCTAGATCATTACCTTGGGAAATAATGTCAGTAACTTTCGTATGTGCTTTGCATTTCATGATAGCGATAGATGTCGGTAAGTGTATGGCATCTAACAGAGCTTGAATAAGGAGACCATGCTGAATCTTGGTTCCATGAGAAGTCATGAAACCTCTCTCCTGCCAGAGCACTCCGAAGTCGTGTACGACTCCAAATGCGTAACGTGAATCCGTGTAGACATTAACTTTCAAGTTCTTGGCGTGTATGCAGGCTTGTGTCAGAGCAACTAGCTCTGCTGCTTGAGCGGACAGGGTGTCAATACGGTGTGTCTCAATAACTTCAGTGTCAGTAGTCACTGCATACGCGGCGACTAGTTCTCCTGTACTAGTTCTCATGCATGAACCATCCACATAAAGTGTCAGGTCGGGGTCTGGTAACGGAGTATCTGTCAGATCTTGTCTTGGCTTTGTCGTAATGTTAACTACTTCCACACAGTCATGTGTGGCAGAATTCGAAGTAACTGATGGTAACAGTGTAGCAGGGTTTAGGACGTTGCAGCGTCTGATTTCTATGTGTGGCTGGAACAGTGTCAATTCATAACCTGTTAAACGTGCAATTGTCAAGTGCTGAGTTTGTGTTCGGTTTAAAAGAACTTCCACGGAATGTGGAACTTGTACTGTCAAGGTATGTCCTAAGACTATGGAATCACTTTGCCTGATAGCTAGTGCTGTGGCTGCAACTGACTTGAGGCACGCAGGCAGAGCCTGGGCTACAGGATCTAATGTGCTCGAGAAATAAGCACATGGCTTGTATTGTCCTGCTTGGTCTTGTGTGAGAACAGATAATGCTGTACCTTCGCGTTCAGTAACGAAAAGTGTAAAAGGCTTACTGTAGTTCGGTGTCGCTAGAACTGGAGCTTGGCATAGGGCTTTCTTTAACTCATTGAAACTAAGTGTATGTTCAGATGTCCAAGGGAGAACAGTCGATACGGCTGCCTCCTGTGTCGTTAACTGTATCAGTGGTTTGGCTAGAAATGCATACTGAGGAATCCATTGTCTGCAATAAGAAGTAAGGCCAATAAAAGCACGTACCTCCTTCTGGGTCTTGGGCTGAGGAAGACTCGCTATTAACTGGATACGGTCTGGTGTCAACTGCCTACCCCTCTTGGACAGTAAGTGTCCTAAGTAGACCACTTGCTGGACACAGAATTGAAGCTTAGAAGGGGACACCTTGTGCCCCATCTCGGCTAGGAAATACAAGACTGTAAGGGATGCTTGCTCGCAAGCACGTTCAGAACGGGCTGTGATCAGTAGATCATCGACATACTGGAGCAGGGCAGTGTCAGTTGGCATGTGAATGTTGTCTAGTTGTCTCTTAAGTGCTTGACTGTAAATACTAGGACTTTCTGTGAAACCTTGAGGAGCTCGTGTGAATTTATAGCTCCTTCCATTTAAACAAAATCCGAAAAGGAACTGGCTGTCTGGATGAATGGGAACACTAAAAAACGCGTTCTTGAGGTCGATTACAGTAAAGAACGTGGCTTCGGAATCAATGGCTGTTAATAGGGAAGAGATGTCTGGGACAACTGGGTACTGAGGAATAATACATTTATTAAGCTCTCGTAGGTCAATCACTAATCGATATACTGGGGGTGCATTTGGATCAGTACGTTTCATGACTGGAATGATCGGGGAATTGCATACATTGGAGTCAGTTTCTACAACTACTCCTTGAGCCATGAGCTCGTCAATAATTTTGGATAAGGCTGCTACAGCCTCAGGTGGCAATCTGTACTGTCTGATTCGTGGTAACACTACACCTGGCTTGAGAGTCACACGATAGGGTGTGATTTGCATGTAACCTACATCAGTTGGACCTTGCGCCCATAAGTGCTGCGGAACATTAGACAGTCTTGAATCAAAATCTCGTAATACATAGTGACCCTTAAAGTCACGTAGGAACAATCGTATTCCCTCTGGGGAACAGCATATAACTGCACCTAACTCTTTCAGTGTCTTAATGCCTAATAGATTTTCTGGACATGACTTAGTAAGTAACAGATCAGTAGTGCGGGACAATGGACCTACTTCTAGAGTAACTGGCTTTGAAATCTCATTTACGATAGGCTTTCCTGAAAATCCAAGGGAAACATTTCTTGAGCCTGAGAGCGGAGCCCCTGGAACTTCGGCGTGACTAATTGTGGTCCTACTTGCCCCTGTATCAATCAAAAACTTTCTGTCTTTCCCTAATACTTGACTATGAACATAGGGACCTTCTTGATCTACAGGTATCTCGATGAGAGGCAAGCTGTTTCATGAATACTGTTGGTACTCTGGATACTCAGACTGTGCATACTGGTACATCTGCTGTGTGACATGCTGTGTTGCAGCGATAGGCTGCGGTGCTGTAACTGTCTGTGGTGCATTCTGTAACTGAGGAGTCTGTGAAACTTGTTCTTGTCTAGGCGGACGTGGTCTTTCTTTAGTCTTACCAGTAGCTATATTGTGTTTCAGAACTGCACACTCGTTTATAAAATGACCTGGCTGTTTACAATAATTGCAATTCCCTTTAACGGGAGCTGCAGGATGACTGGCTTGATTCGGACCCCTCTTCTGACTGTCTTGAGGAACAGATTGTGCAACTAGTACTTTCATTTTCGTGTCTTTCATACGTTTTCTTTCATGTTCTTGCTCTTCTCTGATTCTATTCTGGTGGTATTGGAGCATCTGCAACATCTGGGACGGGGTATTAGCTTGCCAGGTACTTTCGACTTTCAGAACTCGATTTTTAATTGGTGAACTTGAATTCTCGACTAATTTAGTAACAAAAAGGTGAGGGTATGACTCACTACTTGTCTTGAGGCCACTGTTGATGCTAAAACATTTCTCGAATCTAGAATAAAAATCACTAATATCTTCGTCTTGTTTCTGTTTACAGGCTGAGATTGCATCCCAGTCTTCCTTTTTAGTTGTTAATAATCTGGGTAAAACTTGAATCAATAATTCAGGTAATTCTTTACATTTATCTCCGAGACCGGTACCTGGTACTCGTATCTTATCTTCAGCTTCTAGAACTGCCCAATCGATCTTTTTCTCTCCCACCTCCCAGTCTTTTTCCTTGAGCTTTTCATACACCCCTGCGGGCAACAGAACCTTTAACATTTTAATTATATCTGGATACGTGTATTCTCCCATACGGAGCATGTCTTTTAATTCTCTATGGAACCCTGCTGGATCTTTATCATGACAGGGAATTAATTTCTTCATCTCCAGAAGTTCCATCTTTGTGATCGGAGTGTATACAAACACTCGCTGCATTTCGCCACCCGTTCCTCTAACTGGGTGGACTTCTCGTAACGGATTCTGTCTGTCTATGTAAAATGGTTTACTTTCTGGGGGTGAGACATGAACAAAATGCGGGTTCAGAAACGTTCTATATTTGTGGCGCTGTTCTAGAATGACACTAATTAAATCGGTACCTAGACCTCTCCATCTATACTGGAGTAACTCGTTCAGGATATCATGTAACGGACCTGGATCAGAATGTTTACCCTCATACAGAGTAATGAGGTGCTGAATCATATACATACCCACCAGTCGTTGCTCGGCTGGGGGCATTTTCAGAAACATTTGTGCCACTATTTCGTCTGGAAAAGTGGTAGAATCAGTAATCCATCGGACTGCTGATCGGGCTAGTTCTTGTTCATGCATAGTACTTAACTCACTGTAACCGATTCGTGATTTCAGAATGTGATCGGTAGCTTGAAATACTTGTTCTAGAGAACCTTGGTCTGGTACTGGATGATGGAACGTAGACTTGGGTTCTAGACGTAAATGGCGATCTGGAAATCTAGGTTTTCCTACATACGCTATTCTGGCGGAATTCTCGTCGTCTAACTCTTCAGTATCAGAGTTACTTTCTTTCTCGTTTACTTGTGCTGCTTTACGTTGTTCGTGTAACTTTATTATTTCTTTACGGATTTTCTTGTACATACTCTCCATAGCACCGATAGTCTTGTGCTTACCCTCGGCTATACTATTACTCCACTTCATCAGGGCTTTCATTTCGGCCTGATTTTTGGACGGGTAATCTTGTTCTCTTATTAGACAATTAATCAGAAACTTTAATATCATGAGCTGGGTCTCAGCTTTCCTTTGGGACATGACATCACTAATACTTTCTGGATCTTCCCCTGTACGGATGAAACGATATATTCTGTCTAGATCTTCCTTCATATCTGGTAGGGTGACTAGATACTCGGCCACATTTCTTACGCGTAATGAATATAAAACCATATCATCTTCGCCTGGGACTGGGTCATAGCAGCATTCGGCAAGGGATTTTCTTATTTCTGCAACAGACAGTCTGGGCGTACGTTGTGACGCTTGCATATGTAATTCGGCTGCCGTTAAACGCTTGTGTGGCGGCGGGGTTCGAGGAGGACCTCCTCCTGCGGCCCCTAGACTAGAATCATCAACTGATGCTTTTCGTCCTGGCAGGGTGGGAAATTGGAATGCGGGCTGGACTTGTATGGCGGGCTGGACCGGGGGGACCGTAGCAGGTGCTGCAAAGGGTGCCCCGGTGTCTGGAGGAACGGGAAGTGCCTGATTTACAGGGACTGGTGGAGCGGGAACAGGATTTGCATATTCTGGGACTGTGTCGTCCAAATAGGACGCGATGAAAATATCAGCTGCGGTTGGTTTGTGACGTAACTTGATCGGAACTAGTGGTGGCGGAAAATTACTGGATGCCTCTGGGGTCGCTTTTGGCAAGCCCTCGGCAAGAAGAGGATACATACCCTTAATGAGGGCATTCCTCTGTCTGTCGGACTGTTCGGCTTTGACTTGTTCACCTATCTCGATTAGTTCTTTTTCTTGTGCTCGTTCTAAGGATTCTCTACTTAATTCTGACTTTCTGATTTCCTTTTCGGTTCTTTTATGAGCTTCTTTGCGCCATAACTCGATGGCATCTTTCTGTGACTGTCTGGCTTTCTTTTTCCATAATGCCTCTTCTACTCGCATGATGCACTCGGCATCCCATGTACCCGATACGGGCCATCTATACTTTTCTTCTAACTGTTTTGTATACTCTACCCATAAATCTAGATATAGTATGGCACTTATGCCATGCTTCTGATACATAAAATGACCTGGACTGTCCCTAGGCGGGACAGGAACTGCTTCCTCTAACAAACCCTTTCTAGTTTTTAACTGACGTAATTTTGAAAACAGCGGCATGACTGAACTATAATCTGGACACAATACAATACACAATAAACACGAAAATCACTTCTCACTCATACCACAACATCAAGATACATGAAGAACATTATGAATAACAGTTCGAACAGAATACCACCTGGAATACGGAACACAGAATATATGACTTTATATGAATTTTCTCGAGAACAGAACTGACTGGAACAGAAACTAGATGCACTGCTGAAACAGTACGAAACTTACCGGTCTCATAAAGAGACACGTCAGGACCCGTATCCACCGAAGTGGACACTTCGTTTGTGTGTCTGGGTACCACCAACCCACGGACCAGAGTCAATTAGATTGACCCTGTCTAGATACTACCCCAGTAATGGTACTCACCGGGCAGCAAGAACGGAAAGCCTCGGACTGGACTGGACTGCTTCGACGACGGACAACGAACTTCGGACTTAAGTTACGGGTGGACCTCCGGATACCTCGGACCTTGGACTCTTGGCTTGGGCTCTGGTCGGGACTCGCCGCATTCCTCCACCGCCTCGTCTGGATGCTGGACCGCCTCCTCCGTCTCCTCCGTGGGCCTGAGGGATACTTGAAGCAGAAATATCTGCACGTGCACGGTATGGTTCCGTCACGGCTGCAGAGGGTCAGGGGGCCGGCGTGGCTTCACCGGCGCGTGGGGAAAGGGCAAGTCCCTGTTCGGGCGCCATTATGTGGTAAATAAATAAATAATACCCTATTTTTTAATGTATAAATGAATAACAGATAGCTCAATAAATAAGAGTCAAGATTCGAGGTAGTAGGAGTTTCGCAGGTTTATTACAGCATAAAGGACAGGAACAGGACAACCTGCATAGGAATAGGATGGCAGGGCCCAGCAGCTGCCGGGGCTGGATCTGGGATGAGCGCGCTAGCATTTAATAACAATACACAAGCATATATAGTAAAACAGTTGCATTACAGTACATATGATAGGCGGAGCAGTGGGTGGAGCAAAGGGTGTGACGCGTAGCAGTCGCGAAAGATAAGGGTGAAAGTGGGTGTAACAGGGCGTATACATAGACATGTGATGCAAACGTAACAGAATATGTCATGAATGGGGCGGAAACATGGAGGGGGCTACCTAAGGAGCCGGGACCTCTAACCTGGTGGTGCGCGCAAGCTGGCAATGACGTATCACTAGGAGAAGCTGGGGGCTATGAACTCTGTGCTAGGAGCAGAGACTGAAGTCTGGAGAGTCAGGGCGACATGTACCTAAGCAGTATCTAGTATCTGATGTTTAGAGAACATGTTGATATAAACTAGAAGTCAGGAGGGGAAAGGCTAACTTGATTCTAAGACTGGACCATGCATTATTCTACATGTAGTGCGTGATGAAGAATATTAAATGACCATTAAATACAGTATTTCTCTTACATGGAGCCGGAAAGGCTAGACAATGACGGAAACTATTGATGCAGTTCAGTAGCTTAGGAATGCAGAGAAGGAGGACTGAACTGATAACTGAAACTATAACATACTCTTGGCAGACTCAGAGGCAGAGCCAGGCTGAACCGGGCACTGCGAGGCAGGAAGTAAGTGAAGGGTCGAGGATACAGGTGGGGGCTGTATCGCTCCTCAGCGAGGGCTCAGGAGACAGGAGCTGAATCTGGTGTCCAGGCCCTTTTGAGGCCTAGAAACGGGGACTTTACAATGAAATAACGTGCACACTGAGAGACGTGGCAACGTAGCTTTACATAGGCCTGATATTCGTAGTATTCACGAGGACTGGAAACTGACATACTAGAGGTGGACACAACTATAATTGCGTCTTGAATCGAACATAGGGAATACATATGCATATTAATCATGCACACATAACATATGATGGATGACACGTAGGGACACAGAACATGGCAGAATTTACTTTTCCACACCTGTTTCGTTTTTGCCCTGCATCAATATTGTTGTGCCCCCTGATTGCGTCCGACACCGCTGCCCGCTGCATTAATATTGTTGTGCCCCCTGATTGCTGCCGCCACCGCTGCCCGCTGTGCCTCCCTGGTTTCGTTTTCGGTTCTGAACTCCATTTGTTGTGCCCTGTGCCCCTCCATCCCGCTCCCTGCCGCTGCTCAGCCCAATCACCGCTCCTTCCCTCCCCACTCGCCACCCCACTCCCGCCTCCCAGCTGCTCCTCCCTCCCACTAGCTGAATAGGTCTGCAAGCCACGAGACGGGGAGCTGTGACTCGACCTGACCTGGTCAGAGCCGGTCGCTCCACCCGCCTCGTGCCTGTCCCTCGATTGCTGCCCGTTGCCCGCTGTGCTTCTGGTGTGCCCCTGAGCTGCTGAGGTCGCCAAGGATCTGGTCGTGTACATCACTTTGTTTTACTTTTCGCCCTGTATTTGAATTGTTGTGCCTGTTTCGTTTTTGCTCTGCATCAATATTGTTGTGCCCCCTGATTGCGTCCGACACCGCTGCCCGCTGCATTAATATTGTTGTGCCCCCTGATTGCTGCCGCCACCGCTGCCCGCTGTGCCTCCCTGGTTTCGTTTTCGGTTCTGGACTCCATTTGTTGTGCCCTGTGCCCCTCCACCCCGCTCCCTGCCACTGCTCAGCCCAATCACCGCTCCTTCCCTCCCCACTCGCCACCCCGCTCCCGCCTCCCAGCTGCTCCTCCCTCGCTCCGCCCCCCCTCCACTCTCCACTTATGTCAGAGTGGCAAACGCGGAGCGTTCACGCGCAGCGGGCACGCCAAAGGTAAGCCCGTCTGTGCCCGTCCGCACCTGGACCGCGCCCAGTGCCAGACCCCCTGGCCCCCGCAAAGGCCATCCCTCCCGCCGAACTTACGACGCCGCAACCCTCGCTACACTCAACACCGGCCGCCTCCACGACTGCCACCTAGCCGCCCCAGGACGTACTCATGGACCCTTCACCTGCCAATCCTGCAAGTTCTGCTGCATTAGGACCCACACTAGTACTACAAACGCCAAACAGAGCCCCGAGAACAACCACCTGAAATGCATCCTGATCAACACCCGCTCGGTCCACAGACATGCCATTGAACTATGGAACCTACTCGACACCACGTCGCCGGACGTCGCATTTCTCACGGGATCCTGGATGAACGCCTCTTCAGCACCCGACATCGCCATAGCCATCCCGGTCGGATACAAGATCATCCGAAGGGACCGCACCAACCAAAAAGGAGGAGGCATCGCCATCGTCCACAAGAACACCATCCACATCTCGACCAACTCCGACGACACCCTCAGAGCCCCCGAACACCTCCACTTCCAGATTCACACCGACCCCAGGACCACACTAAGAGGCACCCTCATTTACAGACCCCCAGGACCCGCACACAATTCAGCGAAGACATTGCTGACTTTGTTAGCCCACACGCCCTCCCCTCCGATGACTACATTCTCCTAGGAGACCTCAACTTCCACCTGGAGAATAACAACGACAACAACACCACCACCCTGCTGGATAACCTTGCCAATCTCGGACTCAAACAACTGGTGAACACCCCCACCCACTACGCCGGTCACACGCTCGACCCAATCTTCTCCTCCAGCAAACACATCTCCTTCAATCACACCACGGGACTCCACTGGACGGACTACAGCTGCGTCCACTTCAGCTTCAAAAAGACCACGACCCACCACCACCCGCAACAAGTTCCCCGCAGAAGCTGGAACAAAATTACCTCCGACCAGCTCACCACATCTCTGAACCGAAACCCCCCCGCCATATCAATGGACCCAAATCAAGCAGCCATCAACCTCGAACAGTGGATCACCCACTGCGCTAACGAACTAGCACCCTTGAAAATCCATCCCAACAAACCTGGAAGCAAAAAAGCCTCCTGGTTCAACGACGACCTCAAGAACTCCAAAAAGAACTGCCGCACCCTCGAGAAAGCGTGGCGAAGAAACCCAACCACAGACAACATGACCGCCCTCAAGAACGCCACCCGCAAACACCACCAGCTGATCCGCACCACCAAGAAATCAGCATTCAAGGATCGACTAGACAACAACGCCCACAACAGCAAGGAACTTTTCAGCATTGTCAAAGAGCTCACCAATCCCAACGCCGGCAACAACGACATCACTCCCTCTCAAGACCTCTGCGACTCTCTAGCCTCGTTCTTCCACAGCAAAATTGCAGACATACACAACAGCTTCGGCGACCAGCCCGCTCCCCTCACCACTGAACCGAAGCCCCCCACCACCACCCTCCGCGCCTGGACCCCAATCAGCACAGATGACACCATCCGCTTGATGAACTCCATCCACTCCTGATCGCCAACCGACCCATGCCCCCATCACATCTTCAACAAGGCCTACTCCGTCATCGCTCCCCAACTCCAGGACATCATCAACTGCTCCTTCAACACCGCTACTTTCCTAGAAAGCTGGAAACATGCCGAGCTCAGCGCCCTCCTGAAAAAACCTACAGCAGACCCCACCGAACTTAAGAACTACCGCCCCATCTCGCTCCTCCCGTTCCCCGCCAAAGTCATAGAGAAGACCGTCAACAGTCAGCTCGCCGCCTTCCTTGAGTCTAACAGTTCCCTCGACCCCTCACAGTCCGGCTTCCGAGCCAACCACCGCACCGAAACCACCCTCATCGCTGCCACAGACGACATCCGGACACTGCTCGACAACGGGGAAACTGCGGCCCTCATCCTCCTGGACCTCTCCGCAGCGTTCGACACAGTCTGCCACTGCACACTGGTACAACGCCTCAGGAACATCGGGATACAAGATAAGGCACTGGATTGGATCATCTCGTTCCTCGCAGGAAGAACCCAGAGAGTCCGCCTCCCCCCTTTCAGATCAGAGGCCACCGAAGTCATCTGCGGCGTGCCACAAGGATCATCGCTCAGCCCCACCCTCTTCAACGTCTACATGAGCCCCCTCGCATCCATCGCACGCCAACACAACTTCAACATCATCTCCTACGCAGACGACACCCAGCTGATCCTCTCCCCCACCAAAGACCCAACCTCCGCCAAAACAAACCTACACGAAGGGATGAAAGACGTAGCCGAATGGATGAAGAATAGCCGCCTAAAACTGAACTCTGACAAGATGGAAGTACTCGTCCTAGGATCATCCCCCTCTGCCTGGGACGATTCATGGTGGCCCCCGGCCCTAGGCAGCACACCCAAACCAACGGACCATGCTCGCAACTTGGGATTCATCCTAGACTCCTCCCTCTCGATGACCAGACAAGCCAACGCCGTCTCATCATCTTGCTTTAACATCCTACGCATGCTTAGAAAGATCTTTCGATGGATCCCCACCGAAACAAGGAAGACAGTCACCCAAGCACTTGTCACCAGCCGAATGGACTACGGAAACACCCTCTACGCCGGAACCACAGCCAAATTGCAGAAAAGACTTCAACGCATACAAAACGCATCCGCTCGACTCATCCTAAACATACCTCGCCACAACCACATATCCGGTCACCTACGAGACCTGCACTGGCTCCCCGTCAACAAGAGAATCACGTTCCGTCTCCTCACCCACGCACACAAGGCCCTCCACGACCTAGGACCCAGATACCTCAACACCCGCCTGACCTTTTACACCCCCACCCGCCAACTACGCTCGTCCAACCAAGCACTCGCCGCGATTCTGCGCATCCGAAAAGTCACCACGGGAGGAAGATCCTTCTCCTACTTGGCGGCCAAGACCTAGAACTCCCTCCCCACCCACCTCCGTCTCACGCAGAACCACCTCTCCTTCAGAAAGCAACTCAAAAGCTGGCTGTAACTAACCCTTCTCCCTTAAGCGCCTTGAGACCCTCTGGGTGAGTAGCGCGCTATACAAATTTCTGACTTGACTTAACATTGAGTAACCTGAAGGCAACATTAAATCAGCAGGTGATTATGTACTGCATGATTTGTAACATTAATATGCATTTGACAGCTACCTGTTAAATATTTCCTTCATTGACAGGAACCAATGCAAGTTCCTGCAAGTGTACAGAGATTTGACAGGCAAAGTAAAGGCAGTAAAGACCTCCAAAACTCTGTCTGGAGTGGCACAGTGGGTGAAAAACAATAGTTTGTAATGCTACTCTGAGGGGTTGCCAGTGGTTAGACTATTTGCAAGTATTCATCCCATCACCTTTTAGGTGTATGATTGCCAATGGTTAATAACCGGAGACTGGCGTAGCTTTCCAAGCCTAATGCCGCCAAGTGTCGTGAATTCCAAAAAGGAGTAAAGTTGCATCCATTCAAGGAATATTTCAATGGGTGCATATTTACTACTTTTTTGGTAAACTGGTCATTATGGAGAATAGTTACAAAGAAGTGGCACATCGCAGAGAAGTAAACAAAGTGGCTCCACTGCATTGCTTCACCTGAAATGAGCAAAACTGTGCTATATCTTTAATTAAATGGTGCAGTTCTGCTCTCTCCAGCCGCTGGCTCACTTTGGGCTGTAAAGCACCAATGCAGGCACCCTTGCACCATAGTGCAAGTGTGTTTTCGTTATGGTCAGGATGGTTAATGTTCAGAAAAGTCTACCTTCCTGAATAAATACTCCTTAGAGGCTTTTTCCGGTCTGTATGTGTACTACAGGGCGCAGCACACATGCAAAGAGAAAATAACAAGGCAAAATAAAGATACTTTTCTTCATTACACCAGCCTCCGGCAGGCACTACAATCTGCCGCAAACCCATGCTGACAACTCTTTGTAAATATGGGTTTGAATCAAAATCCATAGAAAGCCTTCCTTACAAAGTACCGCAAAGCATCACAAAAAACTGCATTGTGTTACTTTTTCTTACAAAGTCATGTAAATTGACATTTGCATTGTTTTGTAAATATCAAAAAGGATTTTGCATTGGGCTGCATCAACAAAAGTGATGAAACCCAGACACCAAGTCTTTGCAAATCTGGGCCTATTTAAAAAAGGTTTTGCATCAAAATTCCTGGGTACGGGAATGCTCATGTACCACCCATGGAACGCCTACCTGAGGCAGAGTAACGCAGAATAGCACAATGAGCTTTGTTGCATTACTTTTTCATACAATGTCATGCAAATAAACATTTGCCTGGCTTTTTAAATACCAAAAAGGATTTTGCGTTGGGACTGCTTTAAGAAAGTGATGAAACCCCAACACAAAATCTATTTAAATCTTTGCAAATGTAGGTCTAAATCTGTTTTTGTTACTGATGCTAAATCCTCTTAGTGACATCAATATGACAAGAAAAACCACCATAGACATAGCAGACCCGACTTAGGGCCCCCAGAACCAACTGCCAAGCCAAGAATGGGCTTATTAGGGTGGGTTGTCACACCTCAAACACCCCCTGAAGCTCGTCCGCTAAAAAAGTGCTCAAGCCGGTCCCGGTACCCTCGTCTTCTCGCTCAATCACTGTCTTTGCATCAATCTATTCTTATCTCTCTCCTCTCCTCTTTCTCTGATCGCTTTCTCTCTGCCTTTCCCCTCCCTCCCTCTATTTCTAGCTCTCTTGAGGTCCTGCTGTGCCTGATGCAGTTAACCTTGGGGCGCTGGGGAAGGCTAGACAGGCCCCAGAAGCAGCCCTGGGCTTCCAAAACCGGAGTCCAGCCCATCGGGGAATGCCCAGTGGAATGAAAGCCCAGTCCGGCCCAGGGGCAGGTACCTGTCTCTGGCACTGACCTTGTAAACTGCAATGGGCCGAGCTCAGGCCTAGCAGGTCTCCACCCTCCCTTCTCTTCCCATGGTTTGAAGGTATTTTTAGAAAGTATGCTGAAAACAGTTAAAACTTTTGACCCAGATAGATATTTTGCACAGTGTGCTTGAAAAGCTGCACACGTTTGACATGCAGAGCTAAAAATGGAATTTCACTTCACTGAAAAAAAAAATAAGTTTCCATTTCGTCTCTGATACCACAGCCAAAAAGAATCTTAAAAGGAATACTTTCACTTAAAGGTCAGCCTAGGAGGTCTTTGCGCATGGTGCTGTCCTTTAATGTTAGGTTACTGCTATTAAAGTGTCACAAACCAAAAAGTAAGTTTTGTAAACTAACCTGAGAAGCTGAACTCTGGACTCCAAGGCAGGCAGACGAGCCTTTGTAGACGCTATGCGGCTCTCCAGAGTGGTTCTATTGCCTGCATCTTGTGGAGGAGCTGAAACAAGATCAAGAAACTTTAGTAAAGGGAATAGTTATAAAAGCACGAACCATTGTCTATATTCCTTTTACAGGTATGTCACAGGAAAGGAAGTAAACTCAAAACAAATGTAAAGTCCTAGAACTGGTTTGAAACAGTGAGACTCATGCGTATTTGTCTCTAACGGTGTGCAAACAATGATAGGTGAGAAGTAAAAGTTATTGCCCTCTACTGTGTGCAGCAGCAACTAGTAAATACACCCCTAAACAGTAATTGGCCCAAAAAGGGGACTGCCTCTTGAGGGCGATTAATAGCTATAAATGTACAGCTT
The DNA here is from genome assembly GCF_964261635.1 of Lissotriton helveticus. Classification (NCBI taxonomy): domain Eukaryota; kingdom Metazoa; phylum Chordata; class Amphibia; order Caudata; family Salamandridae; genus Lissotriton; species Lissotriton helveticus. The sequence continues at coordinate 130,541,897 of NC_136060.1, read as the reverse complement.
AACATTATTCAGTGATAATCAAATAAAGCACTAAAAAATGGAGAGGCAGTAAAAATTATCAATATTGTCAATGCAAAGTTATTAAAATAAGCTTGACATGGTTGATATCAAGCAAAGAAGGGCTTTGAAACAAAAATAGTATGCTATTAACCCCTTAACTGCTGATGCCTTTGTGGGCTATTTAGGGTAGTTCACACATTAACACCTCTTTAACCTTTTTCCACATAAGGTATTCAAGCCAAACTTGCTACCTTTTTTCCAACAACCTGGGGATTATAAAGATACCCAAGGTTTGTGGATTGTCAGTAAGGGGACCAGGAAAATGGGCAACATATAGTTACAATTTGAGTTTTTTGGGGGAAAAAAGAAAACAAGTGGTCTGGATAAAGCTGCTTGTTTTTTTTCTTTAAAAGTGCTTCAACAAACCGTTTGCTGTGCTATCGTCCCAAATTTCAGGAGCATGCAGAGCTGAATATAAAAACAACATTTTTTACCATAGTTTTGGCATTTTTCAAAGAGTAGATTTTTTTTTCCATTTTGTGTGCCCTCAACCTACTTAGTGGTGGAACCCAGTTTGAAACCAATGCGGGATCCAGAAAAGTTATAATTGTTTGTAAAGTCAACAGAATTCCAAATTCAGCAAGGTGTCATATGTGTAGCTCCCTCAAGGTTTTCCAAAAGAAACTAACTGTTGAAAAAAAGATATATTAAAAAGGAGTAGGAAACAATGGCCATTTGTGATAAGGTTTTCATCTGTAACTTTTTGTCACGATGGCCGATTTACAAAAAGCAATATACTGTTACGTTCGCTAGATCCTACTGTTGCTAGGATCTATATGATTTGTATGTTCTCCAACAACCAAAGCTATCCAGAGCCAATAACTGAGCTGCACCATATAATGTTTTTTCATTGTGTACCGAGTATAGACCCATTCATGTGGGGAAATAGGTAGAGTGAAAAATGGGTATCAAGAAAAACTATGTATTTCTGTAGTGGGCATAAGATGTGTAGTTTAGTAGCAGTAGTTTTTTGTACAACTCTGAATTTGTGGGTACTCATACTAGCATAAGATATAGAGGGCATTTTTCAAAAGGTCTTCTTTCTTTCACAATGGCTTACATTTGGAAGGCTCAAATGCAGTGAGATACAATAGGTAATAACAAATGTTCTACTAGTCTATGCTCCCACATGTTTTCTGATACATCTTCATCTTGCGAGTTGCAACCTTCCTGTGACCCAGATTGCAGTGAGCAGAGTCCTGGAAGTGGTAAGGAGACATTCTAGTGCTGTTTCTTCCCCAAAACAAAAGTTGTTAAAATAAAAACGATTTTCCCTTTCTGTGATTACTGTCTTTACCTGTGGTTGTTACAGTTTAAAATTGTAGTTTTAACCTTCCTGTTATTGCATATTTTATCACCTGTTTTGTGTTTTAAATTTGTGGTTTTCCCTGCCCATGATTGCTTCCATTTAACGTGTTGAATTGTGGGATTTGCAGTCCAAACTCTGTAGTTTATCCCTCTCATTCCTGTTCACAATTCAGTTTTCCCTCCAAATGTCTCCTCTGCTCTGTGCTAAGACCTGTATGTTAAAAAAGTGCACCCCCAGCCACCATTTTTTGTTCACGAACCAGTGAAACCAGCCTCCCCGCCCCTCAGCAACAGGGATATTCTACATAAAAGGGTGCTTCTGTGAGCTGTTTAAACTGTGTTTACTAGGGACTGTGCACTTCGTTTTTTGGCCAGGAGAAGGAGTAAAGTTTTATTCAAACAGTATTGTTAAATTTCAAGTTAGCGAGGCCGTTACCTGCAGAAGTCCAAACGGTGGATTGAGCCTGTCTGTCTCCTAGGAGATTCTGAACAGGAGAAGCAGCTCCCCAGCACCCACCCCCAGGCCAGCAGACTGTTGGCTATTCAGCTACCATGCAACTCTGAGTCCTCCCCTCACACCTGCCCAGGCCCCTTAAGTCTTTGCTGGGTGCACCCCCAAATCATTCTGCTCCATCTTGTAAGTTGCAGCCTTCCTGTGCCCCAGATGCAGTGAGCAGAGTCCAGGAAGTGGCAAGGAGTGCTGACTCTTCCCCAAAACAAAAGTTGTTAAAAAAACGATTTTCCCTTTCTGTGATTACTGTGTTTGCCTGTGGTTTTTACAGTTTAAAATTGTAGGTTTAACCTGCCTGTGATTGCATATTCGATCACCTGTTTTGTGTTTTAAACTTGTGGTTTTCCCTGCCCATGATTGCTTCTATTTAACATGTGAATTGTGGGATTTGCAGTCCATACACTGTCGTTTATCCCTCCCATTCCTGTTGACAATTCAGTTGTTTAAACTGTGTTTACTAGGGACTATGCACTTTGTTTTTCGGCCAGGAGAGGGAGTAAAGTTTTATTCAAACAGTATTGTTAGATTTCAAGTTAGTGAGGCCTTTACCTGCAGAAGTCCAAAGTGTGGATTGAGCCTGTCTGTCTCCTGGGAGATTCTGAACAGGAGAAGCAGCTTCCAACTCCCTGGCCAGCAAACCTTGTCTGAGGTTGCCAGGACCTTATATGGTCTGCTAGTGGTTAGTACATGTGTACACTGATTGGTGGTTGTATCTGGTGTTTCTATTGGATTAGGGTTAGTGTGCTCATTGGTTGGGTATTTGAGGGTTCTGATTGGTTTCTGGGTCTGTGATTCAAGCAATGTAGGGTTGGGGCTAGGGCTAGGGCTAGGGTTAGGATTGCTATTGGAAGTAGGGACTAGGGCTTCCTATGTTATTGGTTGTTGGGCGTAGGGTGGGACTAGGGCTAGGGTTAGACCTTTAATTGGAAGTAGCGATTAGGGCTTCTGTTGTGATTGGTTGCTGGACTAGTTGTGGGACTAAGAGTAGGGTTAGGCATTCTATTGGAAGTAGGGACTAGGGCTTCCTGTACCATTGGTTGCTTGGACTTGGGTTGGGACTACTGGTAGGGCGAGGGCCTCTATTGGACGTAGATATCATGGTTTTTGTACTGTTTGGGTGCTTGGACTAGGGCTAAGATTGGCTGTAAGGTCCTGGTCTCCTATTGGTTCTAGAATTTAGGGTTAGTGTTGTGATTGGATAGTGTTAGGGCTAGAGTTCCCATTGGCTGATGGGGTCACCTGATTACTAGTGCTAATAAAGGCCAGGGTTAGGGCGTCTCAGCTAAGGGCGGAGAGGACAAGGGCTGCTGCCTGTTTGAGCCTGTTACGGGTGGAGAGGACAAGGGCTGCTGCCTGTTTGAGCCTGTTAAGGGTGGAGAGGACAAGGTCTGCTGCCTGTTTGAGCCTGTTCGAGACTGACCTGGGCCAGGGCCAGAAATGCTGCCCATTTTCCCATTTAGCAATACCCAGCCCACACAATCCACATCCACAAACTTAAGGTACTTATGGATCTATATATTTATCACTTTCTTCCAATTTAGCATTTCCAGTGCACTTCCCTATTTCTCAGCCTATACATCCATCAATATATCCTCTAGATCCACTCTCATTTATCCCAAACCCCATGCCACTACCATGATCCCCAAAATAACCCTTTCTTGACTCTATCCTACTCTACCCCTCCTTGTATCATCAGACACCTCTTTCTACTATACCTATCACCAAAACAAACCGTTCTAAACTCTTCCCTCTGACTCCTCCCCTCCAAAACTTCTTTTTACTCATCCAATAGCCTCCTGCTACTGCTAAGACCTAAGAAAAAAATCCTTCACTCTTTTTATCACTCCACTATCCTTTTCAATCAAAATTAACAGGCGAACATGTTCACTTCTCGAATTCCATATTCAACTATACTAATTCACCACTAATCCTGGGTTCGGGAATGCGTGCTTCAACACCCCATCAGGGGTAACAAGTGCTATTGGAATGCAAACCTTTCTTCCCCTTTTATCCTTCCGCTATCCTATGCTGCTTGTGATTCCATAGTTGAAGGTGTTGAATTCTCCCATAATGGCATCAAATGGCGCCATTCAGAGTTTAAACCAATGGATTACACAGCACCGATCAAGGATAAAAAAGAGGGTGATCACTGCGCCAATGGTGCAACACTTTATTGACAAATCTCATTGTGAAAAGGATTTTAAGTGGACTGTATTGTCTGGTTTAGATACATCCAAATGTCATTTTGACATTGATGCTGCTCTGTTGAAAAAGGAAGCTTATCTCATTTTAAAATTTAACTGCACTTCCTCTGGGCTGAATGGTAAGACAGAATAGTCTAGAGCTTAGTGGGGACACTACATGCCCCACAATGCATTTCCCTGTCTATTGTAAGATGAGGGCTTACAGAACGTTCTGATTGGGTGAAAATCTATCACCCATAAATATTAACTCCACTAACAGGAAGTGCTCGGACTTGACATGCCGTGTTGAGAATTAACCAGCAGTTTGCACGAGTCCAAGATCAATTAACCTCGTAGAGCTGACACAAGTAAGTCCGCCCTGTGCCCTTCTTCCATTGTTCCATATAAATTTTGAACACTGACAGTGCATGACCGCACTCTAACGTGTTTGCATTTTTATTAAAAAATATTTCTCGCAAAGGTGAACACGCTCGCATTCGAGCACAAGAGCAGTCGTTATCATTCAGAGTCTGGAAGTGGAAAGACTCGGTTGAAGTAAGACCGTTTGGCATTTGATTTTAAAATGTTCAGTGTAGCTTTCTGTGGAATACACTCTTAATGAATCCAATACCCCTTTAATAGATTCACGAGTCTTCAACGAATAACGTCTCTATCTACTCAGTAGTGAAAGCGCAAGGTACAATTTTAACCGTGTTCACCGCGATGCTTGAATCGTGAGAAATAGAGTAGACATAACCATCCCTTGGGTTTTTGGAATTTTTTGCAGAATTTCATACAGGCAAAGTGAGACGTGGCACTCTTAAGCAACTAAAAAACTATTTTGCTGGCAGACAGTCAAAATCCTGGAACCAAAAGTTTGAGCGGCTGCTCTAATTCGGAAATCAGGTAGATAACACGCTAGCGTAATACATGAGAGAAAAAAAGGGATTTGGGGTTGATGCTGTTGTTGCATCACTTATTTATTTTGTTTTTTAGAATATCCTGACCATTTATATGAAGCCCTGATGGGAGCCCCCAGTACCAGCAACCTGGGTCTTGAAACACATTGGCATTTTGAGATACGGAGGCATTTAGATAAATGTGAATGTGTTGAGCGTTGGAAGGAATTTGTTGATGATTAATATATTATCCTGACACTCTCAGAATATCCCTGTTGACATAATAAGTTTGGCCCACAAAATTGGATATTTACATGATTGTTATTGTTGTTTTCATGTATATGATGCAAATTATAAATGTATTTGTATTGAATTAATGTACATATTAATTTGATGATTTTTTTGCTGTTGTAATTTGCTGTAAGTAACCTGTTTATTGTGTGTGTGTCCATGTATGTCCATGAGTGTAGGTCATTGTGAATTGTTTTACATATATGTCGTGCTTTGTGTGTTAATTTGAAAAATAGGTGTTTCTTTTTCAGTCATTTAAAAAAAAAATCAATCTAAAGACTATTTAAAAAAGGAATGGTTCAATAAAAATTCCATTCGAATGGATAAGAGAGTAGTCTGTTCGTCACTCCATTAGTAATAGGAGTCTAAGACAGTACGGAGCCAGGTTGTCCTTTTGTGGTTTGAATTTTGGACTTTTAGAAAGTGGGCATTTTCTTGCTTTGCCATTCTGTGCATCTGCCTGCCTGTAGAATCCAAATCTGAGGAAGGGTGACAGTTGGGCTGCTTGTGCATTCACTCTGTAGATAAGATAGTAAGTAAGATGGTAAATAGCAGCCCCAACAGGAGCACCCTCCCTGCTGCTCAGCCTGCATCCAGCAGCTGGCACTCCACACATAAAAAAGCATTCCGTGACATCACCACACATTCCAACACTCATCCTGGCTGAGCAGTAGGGAAGAAATGCACAAGGGAAATAAGGGGCGATAATCAAGTTACAACACCATGCAGTTGAAAAACGAATGCATCGCTGTGGCCAAAAAATAGACGCAGCACCTGTCGTGCGGCTCTAAGATCGCTGCAGCTCAAGTCCCGAGCACCATGTCTCCGAGGCACCCGCTCTGATTCTGGCACAGGGCCTTCTATGCGGATGAATATTCAATGCATCACCTGCTTGTGGCTGAGAGAATAAAAGCTGCACCTGTTTTGCTGCTGCATCGACCCCAGTGTACCGGGATTTTCCACATATCGCACCTGTGCGCCAAGTCTTCATCGACGCTGCCCAGTAGTAAGGAACCAAAGCCGCGTGTCCCAAACTCAATGCATCACCTCCCTTTGCAGAATGGAATCGAAATATCACTTTCCCAGACAGCAAGGAATTGACGCATCACCTCCCCTGTACTGCAGCAAGGAATTGACGCACCACCTCCTCTGGCAGCAAGGAATTGATGCATCACTGAGAGAAAGGAATCGAAGCATCACTTTGTTTTCGGCGGCTCATCGCCCCTGGGCGTGTTTTCATCCTTTGATTTTGACACATCCCAGATACTTTGAACTAAAAATTGATGCATCCATAGTTTTCCAAAAACTGAACTATGCTGAACCTTGTAACTGTGATATCTTTACTTGTGCATGTCGGATTTTTTGTCGTTTTGGTCTTGTTTTATTCAACTAAACATTGGTTATTTTTCTAAACTGGTGTTGTGTTCATTTGTCCTGTTTTCACTGTGTTACTATGTGTTTATGAACAAATGCTTTACACATTGACTCTGAGATAAGCCTGACTGTCTGTGGCATCAAAAAGATGAAAAGCAAAAAAGAATGGAGGGATGACTCTCTCATTTATTTCAGTCCAATGTACCATTAATTACCCTGACCTTATCAATCATTTCTATAGCAACAAGTACCAGTGATTCATATATATACACCTGACATTAGGCAGGTCTTCTGACACACCAATTGATCACATCAATTAATCAAGAAAACAAAAACAATAGTACATACATATATACATAATACAAACAGACAAATGTACATATACTCCAAATGATTTCTACAATACCCTAACAATTATACGTACTAGTGTGCACTCATAAGTCTGAGTGGTACACAAAGAGATAGTCCTATTCGCACACGAGGTATCATAACTCTCTATCTTTTAGCTATGTGCGTAAGCAACCTTTAAACAAGCTGAAATTGGTTGGACTGTTCAAAATTAGCTGTTAAAGCAGTCGCATTTCAGGCGTCAATTTCTTCCGGCTGCCTCAGGACAAGGGTAAACAATATCTACAATAGTAATAATGGAAGATTCTAATTACATATATACATATCCAGTATACATATCTTTTTCTAGCCCATATTTGTTCACACAGTGCACCAAAGCTGTGCTCTTAAAGCGCAGAGAGTTTGGCTCTCTCTGATGGCCAGTCGGATTAAGTGCATAACATGATTGATTTTCATTTCACAACTCACTTGCAATTGGTGGTGGTAGTCCTGTGTTGGGTGTGTTGTCACAGCTTTGGTGCACTGCCTTGTCAATATCTTCCCCTCCTGAGATTGCCCTCACCAATTGCCTTTCTGCCTCCAATTTTTTCCCATATAATTCCTGTACGAGTTTTTTCTCCTTCCTCTGAGACGCCCAGCCGTATCTTGATGTCCCCCGCCTTGTCCCCGCCGTGAAGCCTGGCACTTCCTTTGTTCTGTGCTATAAACTTAGGAATCCAGATCTTCATGTATTTGATCAATTAATCGTCATATAGCAGAGCCCTTTCAAAAGTCCAGCGAGAGATCGGAGACAGGTTAGCCTGTATTCCAATTTTAAAAACCATCAGATTGTGGTCAGACATGACTCGAGGGAACTTATATATATGGCATGTCTGCACCATCTCATGAGACACAAAGAAGTAGTCAAGCCTAGCAAGGTGTACTCAGGACCCTGCGGTTCTTGCATAGCCCAAACATCAGAGAATCCATGCATAATACATAAATGTGCTAAGGATTTAAAAACCTTGGGTTTCCAAACTTATATGGCCTTCCCCTAACTTGCCCCCTCTAGGGTTAATGTTTATATTAAAGTCTCCACAAATTATTAGGGGGAGCGACCACCCAACTAGCTCAATAAAAAGCCACTCAAACAAAGCAGGGTCAACTAGCACTGAACTGTACACTGAACATAGCGTGAATGACTTATTATTGGTACAGCATTGCGTAATAACCCATTTTCCCAATTTGTCCGCACTTGAACCTGGCTCTCCCCTTGCATGCCATAATAGCAACCCCACATGTTCGCGTCCCCTGCAACGTACTAGAAACGAATTTGTAACCCACCAACTCTGCCACCTCCCATCTGCTTGTCTCTATGTGTGTCTCCTGGAGGCACACTATATCTGCCTTTAGATGTTGTATGTCCTTGTTGACCCTACGTTTTTTAAGAAGGTTATTTAAACTACAGATATTGATAGAGGCAATCCTTAGCTTACCCATTCACCCAAGAGATCAGTACCAGTTTGAGCATATTCACCATGTCTGACATCGCCTTCTCCCAGGGCCGGACTGGCTACCACACGTTTTGGAATGCTGCTGTGCCTTCTCCCCTAAAAGACCTTTCTTGGATCAGTTTCCCCACCCCCTGACCCCTCACCCCCCCCTTAATCAGGCAAAATAGGTCCGAGGACCCTTGTGATGCCTCCTGCATCCTGCTGCCACCCACTGCCGCCCACCCCATCCCTACTGAACCTAAAATAGAAAACTCATGTGTACAACAAATCTAAGCCAAAAAACAAAGGAGAATCAAAATAAAGAATAACCCCCACTATCGACCCTATCCATGAGGTTTCTTGCTGTGAACCATTCCAATTCTATTTCCCCCCACCCAATATTTCCTGTAGAAACTCTTGGGCCTGAATTTCTGAAGGGAACACCCTTGGACTCCCTTTATAGATAACCTTGAGGCGGACAGGGCTCATTAAAAACACGTAACAGCCAAGCTTCTGGAAAGGCGTAATCAATTGTCGCAGCCTCCACCTGCTCTCCACGGTTGTATGGCAGAAATCTGGCCTTACAAAGAAGGTATGCCCTTCAGCAGAGTGTCTGGCTTCGGGTCTTGCTTTATCAAACACTGCCTGTCGCAGGAGGAAGTTCCCCCCAAAAAAATCAGAATGGCAGTAGGCTTCTCGTTAGGATCGATCTGCCCCCTTCTCTTCTTTAGCATAAGTGGGAATCGGTGCACTCTCTGCACCTCTGAGTCTCAGTCCCAAAGAGCCAGTTCCGGAAAGGCCCCTTCAGCAACTGTAGCACAAACCCTCGGATGTCATCCTCTTTGGCGTTTTCTGCAATGCTCAGCATTCTCAGGTTATTCCGCTGCTGGCAGTTCTCGAAATCCTCCAACTTCCACATAACATCCATCATCCTGGTTTCATTTGCGAAGAAGTACCGCCCGTGGCCTCGGCCCCGGCCTCCAGTACTAAAATCTGTTCTTCCAGCAGTGCTGTGAGTTCTGATATTTCGGTGCATGCTTTGCTAACCTTACGAAAATCCCCTTGTCGTTTTTTCGTTGCCAAATGAGCCCTCTTATGCTCTTGTCAAGCTTTCCCTTGCATTTGCTTTAAGGTAGAGTACATTAACCCCATCGATGGAGGTGGTTCCGATACTATCTGTGACTCGGGTAATAGTTTTGATATTTCTTGAGGTATCTCGTTTCCTCCTAACCCCCAGTCCTCTTGCAAAAATGGAGTGTTTAACATTAGTCCCAATCTGGCTGGTCCAGCTTTGATCCGATTCAGACCCCCTTATCTCAGGCCTCTTTCCCCCGGTGCTTTTCCTCCTTTTAAGGTCAAGCCTAGCACAGGGCGCATGCGCTGCTCTAGGAAAACGACCTCTTGGAATCGCTCTGGACTTCCGGCCTAAGGCTTGCGGTTACGGGCAATACGAGCTTGTGTTGCTGGTAACCGCAAGCTAGAGGCTGGAAGTCGAGAGCGATTCACACGCGCGGCGGGAAAAGTGAAAGCGAGAAATTCTTTTACCAGCAACACGAGTGCGCGCGCACCACTCGTGGCATGCTGCAGCGCTTTCACTCCATCTTTAAAAGTGCCTCGCTTTTTCGTGTAGCTCCTCGCCCCACAAACAAGCACAGGTTTCTGTTTTTCCTTCCACTCCGGCAAAAGGAGGGTTATGATGAAAAGTTTGCAGTGAAGTTTCTGCAAAGCAGGCTCTCTCCCTTTCAGAAAGAAATAAGTCTTCTTTGGATACGTTGCTGTCAGAGGAGTGAGATCTGACTCTGTCTCGGGGACTTCACAGAGAGGGACAGAGCGAGGGGACGACTTGGCCTGAAGTGAGTGAGTGAATGGGAGAGGGAAGGAGTTTTGTCTAAGAGTAAATCTATGATTAGGGAGGGAGAGGTCCAGCCCATATTCTGACAGGCTGCTTTCCGTATGCACACTTTTCCTAAAACACACCTCTCATATCATATCATTATTTTTTACTGTCTTTACACACAGGCTCATACTCTCTCACTCCACCCCTCCTCGCGTCCCTCCTTTCCCTGCTAACCCTCACTCCTTCCCTCCTAATCATTTACTGAGCACTTTGTTTCTAGTTCATACTCCTTGTCTGTCTGCTCAACCTGTGCGTGTGCTCACTAATTCCACTTCAGCAACTGAGTAAAACAATTATTCACATTACATCTCTGTACAAAGAACGCTTCTGCACTTGGAGTCGCATGCTGCTATCAGTTTATTTTCATTCTTATTTAAATTATAATGAATCCTCCCCACTTTTACTTATACATGTTGTCTCTGTTTTTTTCTTTATCTTTTGCAACACTCTACATGTCTTTCTCCCCACTCCCTTTCTCTTTGATTTCTCATAACTCCACCTTCTCTCTCACCCTTTTTACGCCTTTCCCTTTTTTTGCTGACACATTCTCCGTTACTCTATCTCCATCTCTCTCTGTTTCACTCCATCTCACTGACTCTTTCTTTACCCCCTCTTCTCTCTCTACCCCATCCTATCCACTCCAATTAGTTTATGCCCTCCCCTCTCAGTCTTTTACTCTCCTTCAGTCTCTCCCTGTTTAACCTTTTCTCTTTGTGTTATTTTATTACTCTCTCTATATTCTCTAGACCCTTCACTTACTCCTTTGCTCAAAATTCCCTCTCCACGATACTCTCCCCTTCTCCCTTTCCCTCTGCCAACTGTCTGCACATCTCTACAAGCGTTCCTCTCTCTCACACAGCCCACACCTCCCTCTGTATTTTACACTCTCCTTTTCCTTCTTTTGGTCTCTTTCTTCCGAACCTAACTCCACCTGATAAAAATTCTTCTTACATTCTTTCGCCTTCACTATCCCTCTCCCATCTCTATATTATTCATTATCTTGCGCTCTCTCATCTCTCAGTTTTTCTCCATGTATTTCTTCCTCCATAAGTCCCAACTCCCTCTTCTACTCCCTCCTCCTCCACTCTTTACCTGTTTCTCCTTTCCTTATCTTTCACTCTCTTTTTCTTCCACCCACCTCCAGGTTTCCTATTTCTATATCCCTCCCCACTGTTCTCTCCTTCTCCTACTACTTCCATGTCTCTTTATTCCTCTCTAGCTGACACCTCATCCAAGCTCTACATTCCTATCACATACTTTTCTCTCTTACTTCCCTCGTTTGATCGCTCCCCTTCTACCTCTCCCACCTCACTATCCCTTCCTCTCTATCCAACTCCCCATTTTTATCTCTATTCTCCACTATCGGTTTGGTTCACTTTCTTGCATCTCCTTGGTCTCTTTCTCTCTCACAGCATTATTTCTTCACTATTTTCCTACCTCTGTCTCTTACATTGTTTAATCTCGCTGTACCTCCCCTCCATCTTTCCCTCTTTACCCCGCAGCTTTCCTTTCTCTCCCTCCTCCCCTCATATTCTCTCCTAATTCCCAAATTCCATCTTTATATTTTTGTTTCAGTTTCTTTGTCATTTATTCTTTATCACTCCCTGTGTCTTTCTCTCTTGCTCAATAATTCCCTTACTCCCAATATCTGTCTTTCTGTCTCTCTCATTTCAATATTTATTGGGATACTTTCCACACAAACTCTCTTGGACCGAAATCAGTCGTGCAATTTGGTGCACATATTCTATGCTGTCTAACTTGAACTGTCCTGGTTGTCCCCATACGATCCACACTCTCCTTGGATTACAGAAGTTTATGTTACGTTTCGGCATAGAATGAATAGCCATATGTGTGAAGAGTGTACAGTGGGGGTTTAGCTTCCCTTGGCATAGCCAATAGGTCTTGCCTTTGGGACCTTATAAGTGTTTAGTTACCTAGCACAATATCCTTGGTGCAACAACATCAACTGTTGCATGGCTAAAGACTTATAAGGTCCCAAAGGCAAGACCTATTGGCTATGACAATGCTTGTTTGAGAGGACGCCTGTTTTTGGGTAGATGGTTTAGGTAAGGAGCTATCTGAATCACCCCCAGAGTGACCCAAGTCTCTATCACTGTCTAAGTGTGTTTCGCTTGCACTAGATATTTCTGAATCATCAGTAAGGGAAAATAGTTTCTCCATTCCGGGGTTCCCCCTACTTTGGAGCGTATCTGGCTAATGCTCGCTTCTGATACTCCCCTTGTTGAGCCTGAATCTGTTGAGCCTGTTGGGCAATGTTCTCCTCTCCTCAAAGCTATTTAGCTGCAAGCTTAAGGCATTCAAATCGCTACCTGCCCCCTTAGATCAGTCTGTTTGAGTCAAAGTCAGCGAGTCTGTACTCACGAGATTCCCCAGGAAGCAGCCAGTAGGGCCATCATCAGCTCTCTGCTGCCTCTCACCAGTCGCCTCCCTGCATACCGCTTTCTTGTTGCCTACAGGTCCCCGTCCGGAGAAGAGGCCAGGGACCACCGACTGCTTTGCTCTCACCACTTCCTCGTTGGGACACTGCTCCCTAGGTTTCACTTTGTTGATTGTTGATTGGAGTAGGGTCCTCTGTCTTCTGTCCATCTGGCGTCTTCCGGGTTGGTAGCATACCACGTGATCCTCCAGCTGCTCAGGTCCCTGGGCGGCTTGATTTGCTTAGGAGACATCCCGACCCGTTGGGTTGATCATCCATCTCCTCCATGGCCACCAAGATGTTTCAGTGCTGCGCGGACCAGCAGGTACGTAAGTTGCCTAGCTCCGGCGATCCTTTGCAATATCCGTCTCGCACTAGATGCCCATAGTGCTCCAATTCCTCAATGGGGTATCATTCATGTATGTGTTCATTTCCCCGAGTTTTTCAGTCCCTACTGTTACCAGCAAGCAGGGGTGAGTGGCTCCCAAAGCAGTCACACAGCCGCCATCTTGCCTACTCCCAGATCTACAATACTTCCTAAAGGGAAGTGCAATTGTGGACACTGGGATACCCCGCCAAAGTCTAATGCTATCCGTACTGTTGCACAGACTGGAGGGAGAGTAGTAATTTTAACCCCTCCGAAGTCCAACACTTTCTCCATTGTTGCACAGACTCGGTGGGAATAGTAAATGTAACCCCTCTGAAGTCCAATACTTTCTCTACTGTTGGAGTGGGAATAGTATATCTATTATTCCCAGACATCAATGCTTTTCTTAACATTATTTAAAAATATCTATTGTTATTATTTGTTTATTTTTTAATGTTATATTACATATATATATATATATCGATCAGCACTCCCCGACTCCAGGAAAGATAACACGGACACCTCGCTCGAATTGCAGTTAGTTTATTCGAATGACTGCACAGCAACGCGTTTCACCTTTCGGCTTGGTCACGCTACAGAAGCATAACAGTGCACACATTTAAATATACGTCATTTGTTAAACATAGAAAAGGGACTCCACCAGTGTGAAAAATAACAAAAAATAGCAAAGCAGTGATTCCGCCATTTTGACCTAGTCATTTAGTCTAACATAGGAAAGCAAAACCTCATATATATACGCACAATAATAATACTGCAGTCATTGGATACAGATAAAAGGAGGGGAAAAATCCACAATCAATGATTCAAAATTTCCCAAAATAAAAGTAAGAAATCATACATAGCCGCCCAAGTGGGCAATTTATTAAGCTGCTGAACTGAACTACTGGGACTAGGTTTGTCATTTTGCCCTACCTCTAATTTTAATTTCCCTCAGACTCGTATAGATCTGTTTTACTTTTCACGAAAACTGAAACTAAAGAAATGGTTTGACACTAAACATTATTCAGCTAGTGTTGTGGAAAATGAAGTATGTAGTAACCTGAACATGAATGATGTTGAATTACTGAATGTACTGACATCACAAGATAATGTGAACAATGACGATGTTGACTTATCACAGTATAATCTAAGTGGGGACAACAATCCTGGTAGTGGTTTTAAACCCAAATCCATTTTTCTACCTCCAGTTGAATGTGACGCTATTGACGTCTTTGAGAGGGGAGTTCTTAAGGATTTGAAAAAGATAAGATACTACAAAACACCTGGGGGTAAGAAAAATCTGACTGTGGGACAGTGGCAAGCTTTGGACAGGCTTAAAACAGATACCTCAATTGTGATACGACCATCTGACAAGGGGGGTAACGTTGTGGTTCTTGACAAGGAGGCATATATAAAGGAAGGACTTAGACAACTATCAGACACCACCTGCTATACAATATCCATGAGATCAGATGTCGATGAATCGAATAGAATCTATGGGGAGATGCTTAGTAAGTGGCAAGCACAGGGGTTACTAGAATGGGAGGAATTGAACTATCTTAAATGTCCACACCCCCGTATCCCCGTCTTATACCTGCTACCTAAAGTTCACAAGGACCCCACTAATCCACCAGGGAGACCCATTGTGTCATCTATCGGGTCCCTCCTAGAAATGACATCTAGGTTCATTGACCACTATTTGAGGCCATATGTTGTAAGTTTGCCCGCCTATCTCAAAGATACCACCCACTTCCTGACCATCATAGAGGGAATACATTGGGAAACCAATTATATCATGGTTACCTTGGACGTGTGCAGTTTGTACACGTCCATTAAACATGATTTTGGACTTAAAGCGGTGGAATACTTCCTGAAAAGACGTTCGGTGGCTTTTATGTCCCACTCCAAAATGATTCTTGACATGATGAAATTCTGTCTAGAAAATAATTTTTTTCTTTTTGATGAGGTAGTGTATTAACAGTCACAGGGCACGGCGATGGGCACCTGCTTTGCCCCCAGCTACGCCAACCTGGCGATGGGCTGGTGGGAGGAGCGGGTGGCCGCCCAGTTGGAAGATCATGATCGCTGTGTCCTGTGGCTCAGATACATAGACGATATTTTTTTGATTTGGAATGGAGACATGGAATCTGCACGCAACTTTGTCAAAAGTTTGAACGACAACGATTACAACCTGAGATTCACTGATCACATGAGTGACACTAAAATTGAATTTTTAGATGTCATAGTTGAAATTGTAGACAACACCATGCAAACGAAACTATTTCGCAAAAGTACAGCAGGTAACAGTATCTTGTATGCTGCCAGTTCTCACCCGAGGCAACTGGTGTACAGTATCCCCTATGGTGAGCTACTCAGGGCCAGACGTAACTGCAGTTCGGAAGAGAACTACCAACTGGAGAAGGAGACCATGATTGGTCGATTTCTGGAAAGAGGGTACAGCAATAAGACCATTCGTGAAGCTTGTGCCAAAGTGGATGTGGTAAATAGAATCAAACTACTCCACCCTGATAGGGATATTCCAGCTAAAAATACCCTGCGGTTCATAACCAAATTTTCAGGGCAGGCGTCACAATTACGCAAAATACTGCACAAACACTGGCATGTATTGCTTACTGATGTAAATTTGGAGAAACACCTCAATACCACACCACAGATCACATTCCAAAAATGCAATTCTCTCAGAGACGAACTAAGCCCGAGCCTAATTACCAAGAAACAAACGAAGGGCAATGCAGGTGTGGGGGGCTTTACCAGGTGCAGGAAATGTAAGGCCTGTAGGAATAGCTCCGACTGTAAGATCTTGTCCATTGCAGGCACGGATAAAAAATTGACCATCAAAAAGAAACTAAATTGCAATACCATGTATTGTGTGTATGTTCTTCTGTGTCCGTGCAATAGGGCCTATGTAGGGAGTACGATCAAATGTGCTAAAAACCGAGTTCTTGAGCACATGAGAGCCATCAGACACAATAACAGACAGTACCCGGTTGCCCGACACTTTCACGAACAACACTTCCAAAACGAGAAATTGTTGAGAATGGTTGTCATTGACGAAATCCCTATTAACATCCGAGGGGGGGACCGCAAATTGGCACTTCGCAAACTAGAGTCCAAATATATCATTGATATGGAAACTATGATGCCACAGGGCCTTAACTCGAGCGAAGAACTGTCAATCCACCTGCACTAAGAGATGGTAACTTTATTTGTAGTTGTGTATATATGTAATGTAGCTTTATGAGCCCCGTCTAAGAATTATACTAACTGAATAGAGGCTCCTTGCATTAATACATAACGTGCACTGTTACGAATGCTGCCTTCTGGAATGATATTTTTATATTTCTATTTTTATTTTTATTTTTAGGTGAATGCACATTTTTGCTGATGGTGAATTATGCCTATTGAACAACTTGAGACCAAACAAATTTAGGACTCAGCATACCTGGTGTATGCCCACTTGGGCGTTAGCAGATCTTTGCTATAATATAGCACTACAATGCGGTTTGGACACAGTCTTGCTATTCAATGCAGCTTAATGAATTGCCCACTTGGGCGGCTATGTATGATTTCTTACTTTTATTTTAGGAAATTTTGAATCATTGATTGTGGATTTTTCCCCTCCTTTTATCTGTATCCAATGACTGCAGTATTATTATTGTGCGTATATATATGAGGTTTTGCTTTCCTATGTTAGACTAAATGACTAGGTCAAAATGGCGGAATCACTGCTTTGCTATATTTTGTTATTTTTCACACTGGTGGAGTCCCTTTTCTATGTTTAACAAATGACGTATATTTAAATGTGTGCACTGTTATGCTTCTGTAGCGTGACCAAGCCGAAAGGTGAAACGCGTTGCTGTGCAGTCATTCGAATAAACTAACTGCAATTCGAGCGAGGTGTCCGTGTTATCTTTCCTGGAGTCGGGGAGTGCTGATCGATAGTACACAGGGCAGCCGGTGCCCTGAACACGGACCGTCCTGCCAGACGGCTTCCGCCGAAACCGGAGTTTGCGGATTTTCATATATATATATATATATATATATATATATATATATATATATATATATATATATATCACAACAGTCTCTTCTTTGTTTTCTCAAGAAGTACACTGGCACAGGTTGCAAAGGTAAAAAGTAGTTTTAATCACGTAAATATATGGAGGCAGGAGGCTCTCAATCCCAAAGCATTTCAGCTCTCCCGAGCCATGGTTACGGGAAATTCTCTCTGGTTTTCAAAATTGCCCACGTGACTCGGAGTTGAACCGCAGGTCGTATTTCACATACCAAGCACGCATTCGAAAACATTGAAGGCGCTGAGGTAAGGAAATTAGCGTGATTCCAATGTATTAGTTCCATTCCAAACGCTAAAATGCTTCTTTGATCATGCTGGCTGAAATGTGGGTCAAAGTTGTCCCATCTCTCACTCTCATTTAATGGCCTCCGAGGCTCTCCAATGCAAGTCCGTCTGCAACCAGATCACACCCAGGCCATCCACTGTGCCCATTTTTCCTCCTCCCAAGACAAGGTGGACCAGTCTTTTAGCAGAGAGGAACTTATCTCCAAGTAGCCGGACATATGTTGTAGTAGCCCATTAAATGGGCGAGAAAATAACGAAACACTAACATGTAAGACATGCCTGTTGAACATCACTCCAACGAATTGGCTGCCCAACCAACATCTGACCTTTATAAAGCACCTAAGGTGTAGATGCATCATAAGGCTTGCCTGTTGAGTACCTGCCTAATTAACGCCTGATCACTTCCCAAACATAAAATGAAGACATGGGGTTCTTTGCAAGAAGAATACTCGGATGTAATGTTTGTCACTGAGACTTGGCTGAGTAATTAATTGGTAACTGACATTGTCCTTGCCTTCTCTGAAAGTCACTCCATCTCACATCTTGATCATGGTGGCAGTTATTTATCACTTTAAGTTTGCCTGCACAATAAAAAAACTTGTGGGTCTGGGAAAAGCGGAGGCTCTCTGCCTCTCTCCAAAGCTATCTGACAACTTTTTTTTTTTGAGGCTCACTATTATATCACCTCCCTGACTACTTGACCATATTTGGGAACCTGTTGGCAAAGGTGGTTGCACCACTAAACTCACAATATGCCCATTTTACAGTCCTGGGGGTCTTTAATGTCCATATGGACGACCCAAATTGTAAAGGGTTGTCTCTGCTGAGGAAAGCAATGGCCGACCTGAACCTCTCGCTAAGAGTCAGTGGTCCACACACCAAAAGGGGCACACACTTGATCTAACTTTTTCCAATCTGACTATGCTTCAAATCGCCAACCCCTGCCCTGTAACATGGCCATATCATTTCCTAGGCCATTTTCGTGGACTGTGCCAGATCCAGTTATACCGGCAACTAGAACAGTCATGGAATGGCGAGCATGGCATAAAATTTCTGAAACCATTTAAAGTAACTCTCTTAAATAAATTGCTATCTCTTTGGGGTCCAACCTGGACGATGCAGATAAGGCACTCAATGTCTTCCTTACACAGGCGTTAGATGAACAGGCACCTATAAAAAGGGATATGCCGAAATGGAAATCCCCCTCTGCGACATGGTTCTCACCACTTCTACAGGACGAAACATGCCAGTGTAAACATTTCAAAAGAAAATTGAGAAAGAGGTATGAGCCTAGCGACGAGCTAATTTACTAATCAGCTCTAAGTGCTTTTCGAAAAAAGATCAAGAAAGCACAACGGGACACCTTTGCTAAGCAAATCAATAATGCAGGATATAACACTCTACTCAATGCAACCTAAATACACTCCACAAAATACCACTCAGTGCAACATAGTTACACGTCACATAAATACACTATACTTAATGCAACATAAATACACTTCACATACAACTCAGTACCACATAATTACACACCACATAATTACATTCTACTCAATGTAACATAAATACACTCCACATAGTACCACTCAGTGCCACATCATTACACGCCACATAATTACACTCTACTCAATGCAACATAAATACACTCCATATCATACCACTCAGTACCACATAATTACACACCACATATTTACACTCTACTCAAAGCAACATAATTACACTCAAGATAATACCACTCAGTACCACTTAACTACACGTCACATAATTACACTGTATTCAATGCAATATAAATACACTCCACATACCACTCAGTACTACATAATTGCACGCCACATAATTAAATACTCTCTACTCAATGCAACATAAATACATTCCACAAATACCACTCAGTGCCACATAATAACACACCATATAATTGCACTGTACTCAATGCAAAATAAATACACATCACATACAACCAATCAACATAAATGCACTCCACACTATGACACAATTTCACTAAGCATAATTTCACTCAACACCACAGGTCCGGGCCACACAATTCAACTCCACACATTTTCAATACACATCACATAATTACACACCAAACAACATATTTCAACTCCACAATCCACAGCGTACCTCTATTCCACACCATATAGTGGCACCACCTGAGCACCAAACATCACTCACCACCACCATTTTGCATCAGCGCACCACCTAAGCATCACCTAAACATCATCTAAGCATCACGTCAGTCTGCCCTCGGAATCTGGCATCTGTTGATTCTCCCATAGTGTCCGTCCGTTGTTCGTGTTCTAATTAATTACTAATTAAATTACTGTTTTCCAACCTCCACACACCCGTTATTTATGTCCAGCTCCCCCTTAACAAAAATAATTATAACAAATAAGCATAAGAAGAGGCCGGAAGAAGTTGCCACCAGTGCAAGTACAAAACAACTAGAAGAAATATATTATGTTAAAACCTTTTTTTAAGCAAGTTGTTCAGTTGTATATAATGTCGTCTTGGTTTGTATAAAGATAACAAAAATGCTTAACACTTTTTATTATAACTTTTCAACATGATGCACAGCAGCCACAATGCTCTACAACATAACCAAAAGTTCTGGCTAAACACAAAAGGTCCCAAAGGTGAGACCTATTGGCTATGCTAATGCTTGTTGTTTTTCTGAAATAGCCTTCTATCATGGGAAATTGTTTAAAAAAAGAAAAATGCAGTGTTCCTGATACGCAGGCTGTTTCTCTCCTGCATGTTAGGGCCACTGAGCGGTTTTCCTGCTCAAAACCAGCAAATTCTAAATGACAGTCACAGATGCCCCCTACTTAAATAGCGAGAGGAAACTGCCACTCTTACCAGGCGGTGCAATGGTGGACGGACTGCCAGGTCAAGGATTTCCAACACACGAGCCAGTTAAGCTCTGCCTTCAGAAACCCAGTAGTTCCTCCTACTGTAAATGAGGAAGGGAAAGCATGAGTTTGGCCGGGTGGGAGCTCCGCCAAATTATCATAAAGCTCCCACTATGCTAATCTCTAAACTAGGTCTAGTCTTGTTCATTTAAACACATCTTCTGCTTATCTCTATTATTGCTGCAACAAGAGCTTTGTATAGCTTCGGGCTGATCCAGTGTTTGATGGCCCAGTCAACATATACAGGAAAAGTTGATATATTTTTGGAAACTTTTTCCTTAATGTCTTGCACAGAGAGAAGGAAGGCTTGGAAAGTAACTACGGCAGCTGACAAGTTATTTGGCGTGTGGCCATAGATATGTATATCTTGGTCATAAAGCGGTATTGGTACATTTCTGATGTTTTTAACCTGGCATGACAAGAATATTGTGCTCTTTCTTACAGAGGAGAAACCCGATCAATGGTTGGATCACACACAGTAAAAACATATATTTTGCGATTCTACATATTGTGAGAAATCCCTATGAGGGCAGCCAGTACGGTTTTACTTCAAATATTGCTGGGTCTGTCATCGCCTCGAAACATTCTGAGGTTAATAAAAGGGACACTATCTTTTTTCCTAATTAAAATCCTTAGATTTAAAATATTTTCTTTGAATATATCCAGAATATTAAAAAAATAGTTGTACTAGCAGAAAAGAACAGTCAAAGAGTCATTAATATATGTATATGTACCTCAGAATGTGAATGATATATACCTTTTAAAAATCGTTTTTAAACGTGCAAGACGTGCAGGCATCATATCCTCTTACTTGAATTTGGCTCTTCCCAGGAGCATGGACCAAGTACTTGATCCATCCACTGCTTCTGTTTTTGGGGCTACTTTTGTCTTCATGTTCAAGCACTCCCTATGAGTGCTTGTGTTTTTAGTCTGTCTCCCATATTCCCATCCATGTATACTCCATTCTCTCCCACCTGTCCCCCTCCAGGTTGATTCTTTTCCCTTTGACTACCCCTACCCAGTACTCTACGACACTGCAGTTTACGCCACTCTACTCTTCTTTGCACCACTGTATGCCACTGCGCCGCTCTACTCAACTCCACTGAACTCTATTCTGCACTGTACTTTATGCCACTGCATTCTACAAACCTATATTTTGCACCACACTACTCTAGGCCACTGCACTGGAGACCACTCTACTTCACTGCCCTCTACTACACTCTACCCCTGTGCACTATATCCCACTTCACCGCTCTACCTCACTGCACTCTGCACCACTCTACTTTACACCACCGCACTCTATGCCGCTACATTCTATGCCAATCCACTATATTCTAAGCCACTCCACTCTATGCCACTCCACTCCACTTTATGCCACTCCACACCACTGTATGCCACTCATCGCAGTGCCACTCTTTCCTCCTCCACCCCACACAATGCCACTTTACTCTACCCCAAGCTACTCTACTCCACTCCACTCCACGACACTCAACACCATGCCACTCACTCCACTATGGTCTACCACACTGCAGTCTACGCCAATCCACTCTACGCTACTGCACCTAACGCCACTCTACTCCACGCCAGTCCACTCCAGTCCAGTCCACCCTACATCA
Organism: Lissotriton helveticus; assembly: GCF_964261635.1. Taxonomy (NCBI): domain Eukaryota; kingdom Metazoa; phylum Chordata; class Amphibia; order Caudata; family Salamandridae; genus Lissotriton; species Lissotriton helveticus. Next base: position 130,519,844 of record NC_136060.1, on the reverse strand, counting down.
CTCTACTTCACTGTACACCGCTCTACACCATGTCACTCCACTCTGCTGGACAGGGCTATAAGACACTAGCACGGCCAATAGCTCATTTGCATGCCATTTACATTTCTGCACGCAGGCTATTCACATGGATGATGCACACATTTATGATTTTATTTAAAGTCAAGTTATATGTACCGTTTGTAAAGTGTTTCATCTGTAATTGAAGTTTGGCTAGCTCTTTCTTCAGCTCCTCTTTTTCTTCATTCAGTTTTCTGGAGAAAAAAAACAATTTAAAGAACAGCAGAAACCAACTGAAGATGGTATTTCTAGGTTTCATTATGCTTCAACTAACTGTTATTGTTAATATTTTAGATGTGTTTTCATAAATAAATTTGACAAACCAAGGTACACACCCAGATGAATACATATGAAATAATAGATCATAAAAACCTACTTGGATGAGGTCATTTAAAAGCAGGGGGTGTGTGGAATTTACGTAATCTGCTCTCCCATAACTAAGGGAAATTTCACGAAAATTATACAAAATTTAGCTAAATGAAAATCCACCATTTAGTGCTATATTTTAGAGTGAAATGTGTGCCCCCTTTACGCAAAAAAACCCACTACTCAAGCAAAGAACAGTTGCACAGGTTCTTATTGTTCGTATTGTTCCGGCACTATAATTTTGCAGCAAACAGTTGTATAACTAACGACACGACATAATGTCAGGAATACGAAATAACGATGGTGCTATTCAAATGTTGCCCAGACCTAATGTAAAGGTGGACGAAGTGGCCAGGGATTTAAAAAGGTTTGTGAAATGATGGGATATATTTATTAGCAAAGTAACGATAAGCAAGGCAACAATGTAATAACACATATAACTGTCTGATCTGGATTAATTGCATTCATAATTGGTGAATCAGAATCAGAACTGTTGTAGACCAAGTATGCATGTGCAGTCCTCCCATGCGCGCCTGACCAACTCACTGGCCGCCCTCCGCCTCAGGTCTCACTTAGTTAACATGGAGAGATGAGGGGGTATGAAAGTTCATTATGAAGGGATGAGGCACAGAATTAAAAGCACATTAGAACATTGGAATGTGGAGCCCTCCATTGAATACAATGGAGTTCTCTGAGCTTCTGAGGGGCGATACAAACCCCAAAAGCAACATTTCAATGTTGTTTTTACAAAGGCCTCTTGGAGCCAGGGGGGATTTAAACCCAGTCAGGCTCCGAGAGACCTTTGTTTTATTTGTTAGAACATTCTGCCCTCTAGTGGCAGAATGTTTTCATAGCCTTATAGCCGGGTAGCTGGGCTATACCGGCCATTAAAGTCCCGCTCCGCTGTTAAAGGCCCGAGCCAAAGGCTCAGGCCTTTAACGCTGGAGCAGGCCTTTAATGGCCGGTACAGCCTGTTACAGCAGGCTATGAAGCTACGCAAAATCACAACAGGTGAGTAATAATTTGTACTCGTACGTCCTGGGTTCTCTCTAATTTCCACCTTGATGATGCTCTACCATGTAGTGGTGTGACTGGAAACAGCTCATACGATATTTAAATCAGGGCATATTGAGTGGCCCATAAAATGTGTCATGGCGTACATGCAGGCCTGCTACCTTCGGCCGTGCTAGTGCAAGGCAAAAAAAAAGAAGAGTTCTGAGGTTTGACTTGAGTAGGCTCACCCAAGCACCCTAAATGCACAGGAAGTGACTAACCTCTGGCAACATGAAAGCAATGGGTCACATAATCAGATTATCCCTGGTACTGGACTTTTTATGGCTGAATACGGTAATCGAGATGATGGAATTTTGCATGTCGAAAAAGTGTACCTTACTCAGAAAAAGAAAGCTTTTTGAGGCAACACCTTTGATTGTATGTAAGCAGCCCAGTTATCTAATGAACTGTGGTGTCAGCTTATGTCTCACTCTGGGCATGGTGTCACTGGAAATTTGGCCTCCACTCTCCTTGGGCACATATCATTCTCCACTAATCAGCAGGGTTTCCAATAAAGAAAAGAACCAGCTTCCCATCATGGGTGCCTGCCAGCTGTGTCACATTTTGGTGAAGATTGGGGAAGCTAAAATGGGAAGTCCAACCAGTCTTCTCAAATGGGGTCTATTGGTCTTCACAGCTGGGCATGGCCTATGTGTGCTTGCATGCATGTGGTATATGTATATTGTGACTCTAACCAAAAATACAGCGCAAGGCAGTACAGGGTAAAAGGTAAGAATACAGTTTGTATGTGGTCAACAAGTAGAGTCAACAAGTGATCTGAGAGGTAGCTGGTTGGTGGACTCTTACCGCACTATGATGCAGTGTTCTTTTCAGTGGCACATATTCAACTCTTTTTTTTAAAAAGTATTGGGTTGGTTATGTGGATTTGAAGACGTTGCTCTAGATTCATACCATGTTTTTTCACTTCTTTGTCTCCAGGCAGAAGATGTTCTTCCTGGCTACAGGTGAGGAGTGTCAATTAAATGTAAGTAAAAGTTTGCAAAAGCCAAGGAACTTCTAGATTTCTTTTATCAAAGAAGATTGTGCCATATGATACCAACTGAAATTGTTCCTCAATCCTTCCGCACTCATGAAGAGTAAACTGAAATCACAACAATATGATGCTGTATGTTTCAAAATTGCCCTTTCCTAGTTTGACATCTAAAGAGTGAAAACAAAACCTTCTTAGAACTTTTTTTTCTTTTTTTTCTTTTGCAATTTTATACAGTGTGACCATGGCCCTCCAGCATTAGAGTGCTTTACAAGAGAACTAGATTACGTAAAACATTGTTTTGTTTAGCAATTTTATACAGTGTATGACGGCATTAGAGTGCTTCACAAGCAAACTAGATTACTTTAAACATTCTGTAAAGGCACAGGGAGATTAAGTGATTTGCCCGAAATCACATGATGTTGAGCCAAAGCTAGGATTCGAACTTGGTTCCCCAGCTCTAAAGTCAGCAGCTCTATCCGCTTGGCCAGATCTCCTTTCTTTATGTTGTCTGCGTTCCAGTACCTTGCCTGCAATTTCATGATTTTGGACCAAGGACCGAACACATTGCCGTATTAAAAATCGATTGAGACAGAAGGATATGTTTGTGGATTACCTTGAGTGCTGACAATACTAACCTTGGAGAATACTTATCTCTATTCAGACGATAGAACCCCTTTTTAGGTCTCGGCTAGCCGCGCGGAAGCGCGTCTCCGCCGAGAACCTATTGCTGCCGTGTCTGCTTCCCAGGAGACAATCCTGGCCACGCGCATGGTGATTTGAAACTGCCACGCGAACGCGCGCTGTGGCCAGGCGCTGTCTCCTGGGAAGCTCGAAACACCACACACGCATGCGCATACACACAGACACACACACAAGCGCCCATGCACGCACACACATACATACAGAGACACACCCCCCCACACACATACACACACACACACACACACAAGTGCACCAAGGCCCCCCCTCTCCTCCCCCCTCCGCCGTCACCGTCGCACACATACATACACACACGAGCATACACACACACACACACACACACACACGAGTGCACCAAGCCCCCCCAGCCCTTTTGAACTTACCTGGCCAATCTCGGGGGACTCTGCTCTCAGCACGCGGCGCGCAACCTCCTGCTGGCGCGGCCCCGGGGCTCTCCACCGCTCACAGGAGTCCCGGGGCTCTCCACCGCTCACAGGAGCCCCGGGGCACGAGACGCATTGACTCCGCTTGCCTCCTCTTCCGGTCCGGACGCGGCCCCGCCCCCGTCACAGGCGACGTTGCCTGACTTCCGGTGCGGCCGCAGTGGGATTCCGGGGGCATTTTTTATCTTGTAGCTGGCAAGACTAGGTCAAGCACGTTGTCTGTAAGTAGAATCTTCCTTTCCTAGATTAACTCCACTGTAACATGCTCGTTTTTGGGGGGTCCCTACCACTGTTTGTGTTTCTTTATAAAAAAAAGAAAGCCAGAAAAAAAGAAAAAGATTAATTGAGACGGTAAGGAGCCTGTTGTCGCGTGCGTGGCTGCGACGATTCCTTGTGCGCATCTCTTGGCAGAAGTCCAAGCCAGAGCAATGGCACCCCGATTACGGTCCCTACGTCTTCACAGTTCGCTAATTTGATTATAAATGCCACGCAGTAGGTGCCAAGAGTCTGGAGTGATGGCAGGGCAGGGCAGGGGGCTGGGAATATTTACATGAAGACGTTTCCGAGCCAACATTTGTGACTCAAAGCCCGTGTGATGGAAATTTCCAGACGCTACCACACGTGCTACCAGAGGGCCAAATAAACCTTGGACTGTCACTGCATTCCTCAGATATTCTAACAACGAAAACGCGCTAAACCTGCCCAGCGAGGATTAGCAACACAAAGCTGATTGGTTAAAGGGAACACAATTATGAGTTGCCATTATTCTTCATTTATCATCCAATAAATCCCTAGGTCAATTCATCATATTTATTTGTCTTAAGAGAAGTAATGCAGGGTCTCCCTTGGTGCTGGGGCCCAATAATGGGAGACATCACATCATGAAACATGTTCCCATTATTAGAATACCAGAGGGTTCTCATTTTTAAAAGACTAAGTCCCTGCTTTGATTGGTTTTCGGGCAGAACTCTCTCACTGTGGCAAATCCACCCAGGGATTACGACCACAGTCCATTTCTGTTAATAGTATTAAAGAAAACAGGATTTCTTATAAGATTCAGCATGTGGGCCCTTGAAAGGTTGGGTCTAATTCTTATGCACACCGTATAGTACATTGTACTCCACCTGGTATTTTCATTGTTTGAAACTTTCTAGGTGTGAATAACACGCGCCTGTGTCGCAGACAGAGGCACAGCCTGCAGCCATGTGTCTGGCATGTGTTATGGTGATTAGATATTTAGAAGGCGGGTCAGAAACGAGGTTTTTAGGAATCTCTCTGGGAATTTTACATAAATATTGACAGCAGACCAGGACACGTTGGTCCTTTAGCGTGGCTGTTACTTTTTATTTTTTATTTTTTATTTTGTATTTATTGAGTTTTGAAACAAAAACAGCAAAGCGTCTACAGTTGTTACAGACACATATATGCATTTTCTGGAATTGTTTACAAGTCGGGCAAAGACATCCTGTAAAATGTAGTTTAACCAGCACTTTTTGCACCGGACTTTTTTTAACTGAAGGCAACAGCAAAACAATTTGGAAGAATTGAAAAGCCACACTGACCCTGCCAGGAATCCAGTTTCTCACTTTCAGCTCGCACAGATGTGATCTGACACGTTTAACTCGCTGAGCACACATATATAAACTTTTATATATAGGCGCCTGCACCCTCTTCTTGGCACTAGACCGCTGCTGCCCGTATAGCATGGTTTGTGTACTGCCTCCTTCCAGTTAGCGGCCAGAGGCTCCAGGTTGACGATGGCTGAGTAACATCGCCGAACTCAAGGGACAAGGTCTTCGATTAAAAAAACCTCAGTTCGGAAAAGTGCACCTTGAAGTGCATTTAGACACCACCACTCCCATGCACACACAGACACCACCACTGCCATGCACACATGGACACCACCACTGCCATGCACACACAGACACCACCACTGCCATGCACACACAGACACCGCCACTGCCATGCACACACGGACGCCACCACTGCCATGCACACACGGACACCACCACTGCCATGCACACACAGACACCACCACTGCCATGCACACACAGACACCACCACTGCCATGCACACACAGACACCACCACTGCCATGCACACACAGACACCACCATTGGCATGCACACAGACACCACCACTCCCATGCACACACGGACACCACCACTGCCATGCACACACGGACACCACCACTGCCATACACACACGGATACCACCACTGCCATGCACACACAGACACCACCACTGCCATACACACACGGACACCACCCCTGCCGTGCACACACGGACACCGCCACTGCCATGCACACACAGACACCACCACTGCCATGCACACACAGACACCACCACTGCCATGCACACACAGACACCACCACTGCCATGCACACACAGACACCACCACTGCCATGCACACACAGACACCACCATTGGCATGCACACAGACACCACCACTCCCATGCACACACGGACACCACCACTGCCATGCACACACGGACACCACCACTGCCATACACACACGGATACCACCACTGCCATGCACACACAGACACCACCACTGCCGTGCACACACGGACACCACCACTGCCGTGCACACACGGACACCACCCCTGCCATGCACACATGGACACCACCACTGCCATGCACACACGGACACCACCACTGCCATGCACACACGAACACCACTACTGCCATGCACACACGGACACCACCACTCCCAGGCACACACGGACACCACCACTCCCATGCACATACGGACACCACCACTGCCATGCAGACACGGACACCACCCGTGCTTAATTTGTAAAAAAAAAAGTGCCAGGGCTTTCATTTGTAAAAAATTAAGTGAAAGGGCACTCGTCAGGAGGCTACTGTGGTTTGCCATACACATTACGTGACTTTGAGGTATTGGCATTGTAAATGGCAATGACTTTTATTTATGTTTTTGTTTTTAAAACATAAATAAAAGACCTTGTCATTTACAATGTCAAGACCTTAAACTCGCGTTCATTTACAATGCTAATAGCTCTAACTTTTGCAATGCCGAGACCGTTGCATTGTAAATGCTTGTTATCATATTGTTGGGCGGTTCTCTGAGCAAGACTCATCAGACTGTATTAAATACAGGATCTTTCAACAAAGCCTTGAAGATGTCTAGTGGAGACGAAACGCGCCGCATCGGCTATGATCATGTATACTGTTTTTATTGAATGAAAAACTTCATCTATCAAATAAAGAAAAAAGAAAAAAACCTTTTTGGATAAAACAAAGTCTCCAGAAAATGTATTGGGCCATGGGGGTCTATTTATCATAAGTGTGTTTGACACAGGACTGCATCTTAAAAAACTGCATTACTTTATTTTGTGATATCTTAAATATATTGGTATGTGCTGAGCACCCTTCTGTTCATGGTATTAATTTAGGTTTTTCCAAAATACAAAGGGAGTCAGAGAGGTCAGATTCCCAGTTCGTGCACTACCATTGTTCTATGTATATTCCCTAGAATACAAGCAAAACCAGTGCATGTCTAGAGTGCCTTGACCTTTTCTATTTTTGTGTTTATTTCAGAAAATATTAAAATACCATCGAAATAGATGATCGCGTGTGTACAAGACATCCCTTACAGAAAAAATGTATAAACATTGAAAGGCTGCTTGTGCATTACAAAGTTCTAATGTTATCACGAGGTATTCAGAGTGGCTATGCCACGTATGAAAAACTGTGTTCCATTCAGATCCTTCGCATATGCATAGCCATTTGTACGCACCCTCAGATATACCTTAGTCAATATTTTAATTTGGTTAAGAGCCAAAACCAGTGTACGGGGATATCTGCTTTTAATAGTTATTTCATTTAATTCTCTTTAGTCTTTGCAAGGAAAAAAGCTGCAACCCAATGTGGGTATAAAACAATTGGTGAAACACCTGGACAGGTTGAATTAATCCACATTCCTTTATATATACTTGAAGCACTTTGTCTTCCTTGATAGTCAGCTGGTATATGTTACCACGTGGAATATTTGATCCTGGGACAACTGTGTTGCAGTCATAATTCCTGTGTGGATATACTCTTTCTTCCGTTCTGGGCTGACAAGATCCGAAAAGTCCATATATTGAGGCAGTAATCAGATTTCATCCATGAATATGGTAGAGAGACATATAAGGAAGTGAGTTGTCCTCAAGCCTTCTCTGGGAAAAACACGTTTTCTTACAATAGGATGAGACAATGGGATTGGGGACAACTGCTAGTTGATCTTTGGAATACGCCTTGCGTGACAGGCATGTCCCAGATAATCGCAACAGTACGAGTAACTACAAAGTCAAAAGAGACACATTCAATGTGTCCAACAGTTGTTCCATCAACACAGGTGCAGTTTGACAAATAATATTTTTTTAGGTCAAAGAGATGTCATCATTTCCTCTGATCTCTTCTTCCTGGTTTTTCAGTAGGGGAATTATGGTTCCAGAACAAAAATCACGATCCATAAACAATCCTTTGTTCCTCAATCCTGCACATCCATGACCATTCAGGGACCCCCGGAGGGGGCCAGTTTGACAGCAAGTTCAAAATGGGCATCATCGTAAGCAAACACTTGTTTTCAGTGGCGCTCGACACAGGTGTGTGGTTTGGGGTTGAGTAGTTCTTGGAAGTAAGGGCACTGTTTGACAACATATCCTGCCTTCCACAGTATAAACAGACCACTTTTGAGTGTTTGCTCATTTTCTGGCTGTGTCAAGGCACACTGGATGTTGCACTGAGTTTGCAAAGGTTGTGGAGTTCCATTATCATCATGCCATGGTTATTCAATTATCAATGTCTCTGCTGAGTTTCAATTTGAAATGTGAGACATGTCAATGCTTCAGTAGATGCAGAATGATAAACTTCCAATTAAATGGTGACATAATTCCTGTCCAAGATTGTTATGAAGAACTTGCTGCAGCAGCTTGGTCTGTCCAAGCTGCTTCATTTCTTAATTCCTTGAAAGGACTTATGTATGTGATAATATGTCACATTCCTTGTCTCATGGCTAGTAGTCCTTTGTGTGTACATTGCCTAGCATGACATAGACCAACATTTACAAACAATCTTCACGTACATATTATATTGAGCGAGTACAGGATCAAGGTTGTTTATTAGCAGTGAAGCCCATGTTAAAGCGTCTTGAGTGAGGTAGGATAATAAACTCCACCTTGGAATGATACTGTGAGGTAAAGTGCTGGTCAAGACAAAACAAATGCCGTAAAGCATGTGGGATTCCCAGAGAACTTTAAAAGAGGTGCTGATTGAAGCTGCTCCTGATCTGTGGAAGTATTCCCTAAAGCAGCAAGAAGGGAAGTTATTAACTCATTAAGTCTAGTCCTGTCATGCTATATCCTTATCCTCTTGTATTTTAGGGATTGTTTTTGCCATGACGTGTTAGAAAGTCACATCTGAGTCCATCCTGCTAAAACATGGCATATCAAATTCTCTGGATCCAAGAGATAGTGGTAAAATCAGATCAGTCTCCTAAATGTCCATACAAATATCACCTAACAACACAGTGATAAACACTCCTTGGGTTATATCTAGGTGGGTTGAGACAAGGTAGGGAAAATAAAGCAGATAAAGATGCCTGATGTGGAATAGGCAACATCGGGGACATCACAAATGGTTGCCGAGCAGAGGAACACAGTAAGGAACGATGACACAGGATATTAAGACCAAAGAAGTTTGGCAAACCAGCAGTGCTGTGATGCCAATGAAATAGACATTTAAGGTAAATCATATGCAAAAAAAACACAAGGTGAGTAACATACATCTTTGTGTACTTACTGGCTTCTCCAGAACAAACACAGTAAATGGAGTAACCACGAGATATCCCAGAATTCAGGAGAAGTGACACCAACCTTGTTATGTTACGTCAATTTGTTTAACACACTAATTACCCAAGAGGATATCCAGGTACTTGGGCAAAACCCCTGAGTGGATGGTACGCATGACAGCCACTGTCTTGTTTCTGGGGACGGTTCTCCATTTGGTCAGGTGGCTGTCTGGGTTGATGGTGGGTAAGTTAGCAATGAGTTCTCTGGGGTTGGGTCAGTGGCGTAACACAGGCCCTGCAGCCCTTGTGGTGCAGGGGGGCCCAAGCTCCAGGGAGCCCCCTCAGCCCAATACTCTGGCAGGAGAGCTCCTGATTAAGCCCAGAAGCGGGCCCTCTACAAAGCTTGCAGGGAGGGGGGGGGGCTCAAGTTTTGTTACAATAGTGGGTTTGGTTGGTGTACACAGTTGCTGTAGATGTTTGTGATTTGCTGGGGGAGAAGTTGGACAGTTGTCACAGAGTTGTTGGGAGTCAATTAAGTTGACAGTGGCTGAGGGCAAGGTGAAATCCTTGATGATCAAGAAAATCTCCTGGCAGCTGTTGCAGCTTGCCTCGATGCAGTCCACTAGTTATTTTTCCTTTGTGTCTCTTATTTGCTGGTGAAAGCTTCTTGTAGGTAGTTCTCTGAGTGGTGTTGTGGCTGGCTCTCCATTTCCTTTCTAGCGGTTTACATTGGTTTTTTTTTTTTACATTGTTGTTTGGTATCTCAAAGGTCTTCGGTGTACCAGATGATGTACTTGTTTGATCTACTATGCTTGTTGGGTTTGAAGCATGAGGGAGTCCATGGAGTTCTTGATCCAGTTGTTGAAGTGATTGATGTCCGTGTAAGAGCAAACAGAGATAAAAGCAGCCAAACAAAAATAGGGATTAAATGGCACCTCCTTAAGTCAAATGGGAGAAGGAAAAAAATAAGTAAATGTGAAGGATATCATTGGCCAAATGCAGACTAAGCAAAAGTAGGCATCTTTCAGTACGACAATGCTGGGCAAGGTGACTTCCTTCTCACTCTGCCTATATTGACCCAGAAGCAAAGTCTAACCCTGGTTTGAGCCTAGTCTCTCGCTGCCATTGTGACCCAGCCACCACTTGCCCAATCTCCATGATCTCCAATGAGGTCTATGCAAAGGAGTATATGCTATCTTTTCTTCACCGCACTTTGATCTGTCTCTATATTCTGAATTTCATTATCTGTGCATGGACCTTTCAGGAGATTTCTTACACCTCATCCTCATTAACCTATATGTCTGGCACCCATACTAATATTCCCCTACCAGGTAAAACACTAGAGACTATATCCAGCCTCAAGCTTGGTATGCTTTTACATTTTTCTTTCATGTATTGACAGCTAAACAGATGCTGAGAAAGGATAAGGCCATAAGAGCTTCATAGTCCTGCTACAACAACATACACTCTAAATGGTCTACAACTTTGCCAGTAGAAATTAACTCATACTCTGAATTTTACGAATTTGGACAGCTTAATTGGCCAAAGCACGAGAACATATCCAGAATACATAATTCTATCATTTGGTACATGATGTTAATTCTTTTAGGTTACAAAATATGAGTTACTTTCACATAAAAAGTAGCTAGTATAAAGAGGGGGCTAAGTAGGAGCTACATGTACTTTAACACATCAATGTATCAAATGTGTATACTATCTTCAAAAAGTGAACATTGTTGAACAGTTTAGTGAAATGTAATGATTGCATTTTCATAGTGAGACATAAATCAAGCGTTGTCATTTTCCAGGACATAGTACTGTATTTCCCTTTTAATTTGCATCCAATAAAGGCATTGTTGTCAAATGGTTACCTGATGACTTCTTCATCTATTTCTTTCTTATCAAATCGCTCAATACTTCTTCTGGCCAATACGGTATCAATCAATCGCTGTTTAGGAGTTGATGAAGCACTGCTTGATTGGTGGCCTTAAAATATAAACATTTTTATTCCAAAGGTAACATTATGTGTTTAGTAAATCATTACAAAATAATGTTTCAAAGTTGTGAAGTCTAATGGATGAGAACAATGTTACTACTATTTGAGCCCAATTTAATTAAAATCTTCAAACTTTTCCTTGAAAAGCTGCTGATTTTATCAACATAATCTTGTGTTGTATATTTTATTTCGCATTAAAATGTTGTATACCTTACGAATCACTAACTTTTTTCTGTACTGCGTTGAGAGATTACTATAACTAGTCATAGACACCAATGTATCCAGCATTACATTTTAAGGAGTAATGGTTTTGCTTGCTCCATTAGCTGAGATATCACCATCAAGATAAAGATGTATGTGGGTCACTTGGCTATTTCCCAATATCCAGATTTTTTTAAATTCTGTTTGTGTTACTCACCTAACATAATTCAGCACCATTTCCCAGATTTTTAAGAATACATTCCTTTTCCCCAACGTATTCCAATTCCTACATTACAGATGGCAACTAAACTATGTGCTGTGTTAAGTAAATTTCCCATAGTAGCTCCAACAATTTTCCACTTGTCACAAATTGCCAGCTTCCCCCGTATCCCACATAGAATAGAATGTGGGGGCATATTACCAAGGGTGGCGATAGGCCATTATCGCCGGTTTAGCGGCCGTTTTTGGCCGCTAAGCGGCGATAATTCTATCGCTCTATTAGCAAGCTGTCGCTAACTGACTGTTAGCGACAGCTTTTAGGTCGATAGCGAGCGGTTTGGGGCCGCTTTGCATGTCGGCGATATTTATCGCTAATGACATGCAAAGTGGGCGTACCCAACCAGTTAGCGAGTGTAAGCAGTCGCTAACGTTGCTATCGCCTATTAGCCAAGCAGGTGTAGCGATGGAAATATTCCCGCTATCGCCAAAAACCAACGCCTGCTCAGACCAGTTCTTAGCCATGTTATCCAATGGGAGGTGGATAACATGGCTAAGAGCATTTCGTCGCTAATGCGTGAATATCGCTGTATTCTCTGCAATATTCACTCATTTCGCCTGATTTTAATCGCTTTTGAGATAAACCTTGCTAATAGCAAGTTATCTCAGCGATAAAAACTGGTGATGCGCGGCTATAAAAATATTGCCGCTTACCCTACTTAGCGATAAATATCGCTATTTGTTAGTAATATGCCCGTCGTTTCCATAATGCCTACTTAAAAGTAATTGATTGCTCTAAAATTGTCATAGTCAGCACAGATTTTAGATGTCAGAAAACGCCTGCCAAATTGTCGGCTTCTGGCTAAACTACCAATAAAATGTGTTGGATTGATTAATTTAATATCATATTTATTGCAGATACAGAGACAATAAAATGTGATACATATACAGTTTATAATCAATTAAAACAGCTGTAGATCAAAGTGCATAATGGGTGAGCAATTACACAAATTTCATTAAAATACACAAGACAACAAGCTAAAACAGCAAAACGAAATCAGTCATGAAAATCGGTTTTACAGATTTAAGAATGAATACGTGGGCAAGCAAGCTGTTTTGACAACAAAAAGGAACAAATGACTATAATCACAACGTTAGTTGGAGCTGTCAGCCATGTAAAAACCATGCTAATAACATGGATCACCATAGAGAATAAACCTTTGCAGAATCATGAGCAACACAGACATGAAGTTTTAGTTAATCTGTTACAAAGTTACAGACCATTGCCAATTATGAATAACAGTGCCTAATGCCAAATTACAAACCTAATACATGCATACTATTTTGCAGTATTCAAGGGCCTTCTTTCTCCTACGCAACGTAGTATGTATATCTGATCATCCACTCTGCATAACTGCCTTGACCCCAATGGCTTAAAAATGTTCCCAATTGTGTACATAGATTTAAAAACCTATTTCACCCTACTGATAAGAGGATGCTACAGGCCAAAGTTAGGAGATTAGGAGGGGGGGGGATTCCCAGGACCTCGCATCAGTGGGTGCAACTCTAATACATGGATACTTGTGAGATCATGAGCGAGTTGCTTAACTTCCTGAGTGGTGAAGTGTCACTGTGGGGTCAAGGGGTGGGCCTTGGCTCTGTTTCTTTTTAGGTCGAGCCTGGGCAGAGCATGCGCTGCTCTGCGAGGCATGCTGTATTCGAGTACAGACTTGAAGCCCTGCCCACTCTCCGCCCATATTTGTCATTGGCTTGTGTCATTGCCCTTCATAAATGCTGGCTTCTGATTCGCCAATAAACTTGTTAGTCCCTATGTAGAACCGCCTTGTTTTCATTTGTAACCTCCCATGAGGACTGGCCCTTTTACTTCTGATGTTACATGGTATTTTGTATTTAGTCTATAAGCACTATTTTCTTTAATGAGTTTCTCCTGCTGCAGGCACGACATGTTTTCCTGCCACATTGTGCTTTCACTTTCCAAGCAGCCCGGGACAACTGCGGCCGTTTTTTTTTTAAGTGAAATAGGTCTTCCATTTATAAGAGTTTGAGCTAATTCTAAATGACAATGCCTTTTATTTGTATGTTAATTATCAAAACAGATAAATAAAAGGTTTTGTAATTTACAATGCCAATAGTGTAAACTCCTTCAAATGCAAGACCTATTGCATTGCAAATGCTTGTTAATGTTTATCTGTGGGGGTCTTGCAGAGACACTCTCAGGGGCACATAACTTAACACCTAAGATGGACTATGAAAACATCCATGTGCTGTTTTACATAGAGGACACCAAACTTCTTTACCAGACACCAATAGGACTTCAGCATTCGATAGATGCACGCCATGCTTACCAGCAAGTCAACAGGCTACCCAGAAACCGCTCTAAAAAACTATTTTTTAAACCAAGCAATAAATATATATGTTGACTTGAAAAAGTGGTCAGTTATTGCTATCTTGTGGTGTGGATTGATAATTAACTGCAGAGGTCACTCATGGTAGAGCTTAGAAAGCTGAATGCTACTGCAAATTTGATTGGCCATGATACATATAACAAGAAATTTGCAATCTGGTGATAGAATATAGGAAGACTTTGACTCTGGTTAGCTTATGCAGCATCTAACTGTTGACTAGTTGTTTGCGGGGATTGGAATGATGTGGAGGTAAACTGTGAAGCAAAGCATCGAAGTTATGCAAGTCTACTCCATTTCGGATATTTAGATTAGAACTGACTTGTGCTTGGCCTCTGCACCAGTGCGATAGGTAACACTTTTACGATTCTTTGACATGCATTGAAGAAAGCAGGAAGGCCTATTATGGGTATTTGGCTCTGCAATAGACAATGATCTCTCGGTAAATTAATCAGTTGCTCTGGATGATATATTAGTGATTATCCTAGGGGAGCAGTTGTAATCCAAATATGTTGCATAAATTGCTAAGGTCCCATGTACGGGAGTGGCATTACCCAAATGGTGCCCAGTTGCTTGAAACTAAGGCTTCATGCAAGAGTACAAGGAGAATATAGCACACAGGGTGCCCTCGACTCCAATAGTGTGCTGAAGGTAAATACTGTTTCCCTCTGGTCAACTACCAATTTAAAACAGAATGGGAGCTTTCACTGGCTTATCCAAGAGGTTGAATCTCTAGGGCATGTGATCGTGGAAAGGGAAAGTTTTATCTATGTGACTTTAATTGTGCTACCTTGGAGGGTTTGAGAAAGCGAATCTATTTTTAAGAATAGTAGAATTAATTAAATGGCAAGACATTTCAAATGGAATTTTAATATGGCTTTAAATATGTGATTATATTTATATTGTAAATGTAATATATTTGATTAAAACACAACAAACGGCATTGAAATGCACTGTTATCATAATACTCAAACTAGCACACATCACAAAGTTGATCACAACAGACCTACTCATCAATGTGTGTTACACTGTTACCATACTCATGTGGAGGCTTTCCAGAGTAAGAACAGAAACGCTGGAATGGCAGGTATACATATTCTGAGAGCTGTTTCTAAATGTGATTAATTTTTAGACTGTTTTAGGTACGAAGTATCACTGCACTTAACTCCCTCGTGATGAAATAAGCAATTAAGTAATTCCAAAATTCTAACCTTTTTGGGTCTTTTCATTTTGCAAAAATTACAAATATAATAAACTTGCTTGTAGGCGCTCCCAGGCAGCCCTTTTCATCCACTGGTCTGTTATGGTTTAGTTCATATTTTTCTTCCACCCACTCCAGTCAACAGGATAGGGCACCGGGTGAGCCCACTACAGCTACTGGCTTACCTCTCTATTAGTGATGGCATTGCGCTCTTAACATGCAAAATGTAGTCCGCTTTGTACAGTTTTGAATAAACCATTCACACACATTGGCAACGCCAAATGTTGGCTGCCAACGCCTGGCCTATTGGCTTTGCCATTGCTTGCTGGTATCCGATTCTTTTTATTGAAAGGTGTGCTGTGTTTAGCAAATGTTTCTCACAAGTGTTTGAACTGACATACATTGTTCCTCAAAAACTTCATTAAATGTACATTTCTTAGACCATATGCTGTTTACGTCAGAGTTAATACTCACTTATCCGCAGAATCTCAGCATAGCCCTGCTTCAATGACTCAACCCCAGACTGGCCGCTTTGCTTCTCTACTTCTTTTGGAAGTTCCTTACCATACAGGTATAAGTCAATTAATGCTGCCTTTGAAGATCTATTAATGAGCACATTCTGAGAAGGTGGCACCTATAGGAAAATACAATAAAAATATACATGACTCGATGATGTAGGATGCTTAATCTCTCTAGCCATGACTAACACGTTAAATTCTGCATAGTTTAAAACGTCATTAACCTTCAATTTTCAAATATATCATCTTTTTATTCACGACTTTATGTTTATGTTTCGTTTTTAAAGGCTTTAAGTTATAGCTCCATTTAGTGATTGACTACTATATGAATTTGTAATCCATGTTCATGTAAGCTACATGTATGATACTTTCATCTTTCATTAACTCAGAGTCATGCCATGTACACGTGGTTTAAGGTGGATTATGAATGTGGCTCTATATAATGTTCAACTCAGTAAATATATGCTCTTCTATTAACAAATAGTGGATGATTCATTCTCATGGTTGATTTAGAGTAATATGGAAAATGCTGAAATTATTGTTAAAATCTACAGGCGCTCCATCTTTGCTTCGACTGTATGGGGGGCTGGGGTTGGGGGCGGTCAGATAGTAGGACACCAACCATAACATACAACACATGATTGCTGCAGCAAAATATCTGCGGGAAAAGCCATAGCAACCAGCTCACTACAGCATAGAATATGGGGCAGGTCTATACTCATGCCCTTCTGGATCACTATAATCACTGAGTAATAGAAACAGGTAGCTAGACACTGCACCATAAACTCCCCTTTCCACACATTTACCAGTATATAATCTGTTTATTTTAGTAGTAGTAGTATTTATTGTTTTAATGATTCAGTCTAAACATCCACACGCTAGTCATATGTTCTCATGACTCTTGCGTATTGGTTCGTAGGCATGCCATAGTAAGGGCAGAGTGTACTCTGTATAAGCGCCAATTATCAATAATCCTTGGACATTACCTGTGCATGCATTATTTTTATGTTTTTATGAAGTGCTACAATATTATAGTTTTAGAAAAAATGAAATTCCCTTAGTTAATGAGGTTAAGTAAGCAAGCAGTTGCTTGACTTTACAGAGACTTAAAGACAACATTTGCTACAGAGTTGTGTTTTCAGTAGGCTACGGTAGAAAGCAGATTTACTAATGCTGATATAACGTGTTACTTACTTGCTTATACAGAACCAAATTCCACCCAAAAATGAAATGTTACGATCATGATGATTAACAAAAGTTAGAAGGGAGGTAGAGGGTAAAGGCGTAGGCTCACCCTACAGAAACTGATAAGTCACAAATGATCTCTGAGAAACAGAGATCAGGAGCCTAGCTGTTGATTATAGTCCTATTCGCAACACTCACTGGAGTTGGAATAGTGTATATAGTGATAGAAAAAGAGTATTGCTCTTTTTCTTGGTGTCCCCTCACTCACCAGGGTTGCCCCACGGTGACATGCTTCATCATAGGGGCCATCCCAGTCCGCTGCGGATTGGGGCGTGCTGCGACTTACGAATTACGTAGGAGCACTTACGATTAGACTATGTGTGGTGCGAGAGTTGTGATGTGATGGAGTGGGGTGTATGTGAATAATTAAAAATACCTGCCAAGTAAGCTTTAAATAGTTTATTCTTGCTCCTAGGTGGTAGAGTTAAAACCGGGGTAAAAATAGTAGGGTGCCTAAATGACAATGTGTTTAGGTGTACCTATCAACTTCTGTCTGTCAACATGTTTCGTGCGTCCCCCATGCACTTCCTCAGGACTACACAGGGACCAGCCCTGTGTTCGCCACTCCTAATAGATGCCCCAATAAGCTAATAGTGAAAAGAATTTTTAGATAATAAATGCTGCAAATAATAAAGCATGCATCCTGTACCTACGTAACAAATTTAATCACGTGGTTCCTGTAAGAAAAAACATAACGTAGTAGTTACGGGGTATCCAGACCCCCAATATATGCACACAAGTTACATACACATTAAATGAACCAAATGGACAATGGTTATATTCCATGTGGGCCGACAAGGTGTATAAGAAAAAACGTTTTCCTGCACAAAAAACGTGGTTAGCACCTCGTGGTAAAGCAGGCACACACACTACTTGCACACTCGTGTGCTTCATTTTACATACATGTGATCGGGCCAAACTGTGCCCCATGGACTCGGAGGGGTTCAGTATCCCAGCAATCTAATGGAAGGGGAAGGAAGCAAAGTTTTTGTGTTTATCCGATCAGGTCCTATGTCTGTAGGAAAAAAATGCCGTAATGGTCAGGCCCCGTGTTAGATCAGGCAGACATGGAATATAACACTTGTCCATTTGGTTCATTTAATGTGTATGTAACTTGTGTGCATATATTGGGGGTCTGGATACCCCGTAACTACTACGTTATGTTTTTTCTTACAGGAACCACGTGATTAAATTTGTTACGTAGGTACAGGATGCATGCTTTATTATTAGCAGCATTTATTATCTAAAATTTCTTTTCACTATTAGCTCATTGGGGCATCTATTAGGAGTGGCGAACGCAGGGCTGGTCCCTGTGTAGTCCTGAGGAAGTGCATGGGGGACGCTCGAAACATGTTGACAGACAGAAGTTGATAGGTACACCTAAACACATTGTCATTTAGGCACCTTACTAATTCTACCCCGGTTTTAACTCTACCACCTAGGAGCAAGAATAAACTATTTAAAGCATACTAGGCAGGTATTTTTAATTATTCACATACACCTCACTCCATCACATCACAACTCTCGCACCACACATAGTCTAATCGTAAGTGCTCCTACGTAATTCGTAAGTCGCAGCACGCCCCAGTCTGCAGCGGACTGGGATGGCCCCTATGATGAAGCATGTCACCGTGGGGCAACCCTGGTGAGTGAGGGGACACGAAGAAAAAGAGCAATACTCTTTTTCTATCACTATATACACTATTCCAACTCCAGTGAGTGTTGCGAATAGGACTATAATCAACAGCTAGGCTCCTGATCTCTGTTTCTCAGAGATCTTTTGTGACTTATCAGTTTCTGGAGGGTGAGCCTACGCCTTTTCCCTCTATCTCCCTTCTAACTTTTGTTAATTTATATGCAGCGTGCAGCTGTGGGAGACATTAACTAGCATACATCATTAACGTTAGCATAGGTAAAAGCAGCACATACTTACAGGCACACCAAGAGTACCATCAATACAGAGGACACAACCATGGCAGAAATCACAGGCCTCACCTTTACTGAGGCCGAGGTGGACAGGATAATAGCATCTATGCTCCCCCTCACCGGTACACCCAATAGGGACACCAGCAAGGCAAACCAATGCTGGGATGAACTGACAGAATTGAAACGCAATCTTGTAAAAACGATAGTACACGGGATAATGATGAGCGAATATCTCAGGGCGAATGCGGCACCACGTGGCTTAATAGTGAGAAATTAACCATTAATTTTTCAACAGGACCTTGCTTTTAAAAAAGATTGGTCATTAATCAGCTGGCATTGTACCAGAGACTGGCTGGTTCTTATTGTAAAAACAGCAGCACGCCTAGAAGAGTATGAAAATTGAGATTCATGACCTAGAGGTTAAACTAAAGACATATCAGACTCTGGCAGAACTCAAAAAAAGACTGGAGGAACTAAATAAATCTAAAATTTCTTTTCACTATTAGCTCATTGGGGCATCTATTAGGAGTGGCGAACACAGGGCTGGTCCCTGTGTAGTCCTGAGGAAGTGCATGGGGGACGCTCGAAACATGTTGACAGACAGAAGTTGATAGGTACACCTAAACACATTGTCATTTAGGCACCCCACTATTTCTACCCCGGTTTTAACTCTACCACCTAGGAGCAAGAATAAACTATTTAAAGCTTACTAGGCAGGTATTTTTAATTATTCACATACACCTCACTCCATCACATCACAACTCTCGCACCACACATAGTCTAATCGTAAGTGCTCCTACGTTATTCGTAAGTCGCAGCACGCCCCAGTCCGCAGCGGACTGGGATGGCCCCTATGATGAAGCATGTCACCGTGGGGCAACCCTGGTGATTGAGGGGACACCAAGAAAAAGAGCAATACTCTTTTTCTATCACTATATACACTATTCCAACTCCAATGAGTGTTGCGAATAGGACTATAACCAACAGCTAGGCTCCTGATCTCTGTTTCTCAGAGACGTTCATGATGATGCAATCAGTAAACCTACAGAAGCAAAAACATGCAGACTAGCCTGTACCTAAATAGTCCTCAATAAAAGTTTCAGCCATGCATCAGACTATCAGAAGTTTTGAATTTGACAAAACATGGTGTTTCTGGCAGATCTTCTGGTAGGCCATTCTTTAAGTGCTAAAGTAAGATCTTCTCAGGCCTTCCATCTACTGTTCTTTCTTGTATTTATCGATGTGGAGTGCCGGCACCTCTTAGGTTCATACCCTCCCGTTCGACGTTTGAGCCCATCTTCAACCAGTGCAGAGCTCCAAGCTGTGGCCCACCTAGATGGAGACCAATGACTCGTTTTCAGGGATTAATGAGAGCTCTAATATCTCTGTCCTGAACAGAGTATCGGTTTGTCAACATTGCTTCTGTGATAGGACCACACACGGTCATTTTATATTAGACCTTGAATTAAGGAAGGAGCGTGTTTTCTACTCAAAGTATTGGCTTTAGTAAAGTGTAAGCAAACGGGGGCAGACTACAGATTGATACATGTGCGACACAGATCTACAAACATCAAGGCATCGAAGCACGTGGAGCCGCGATCTAAGAGAATCATCTGCAGCGGGTTATCCACTTCAGTAGAACGTATGATGGCGCACATGTGACCCGCAGCAAAGAGAACATGTTGATGCATCCAAGGTAATGTGAACACCTTCAGACAGTCCTGGGATTTTTGGCCAACAGCCTTTTGCCTAATGGGGTTTTTAAGCCTATTCTTACAAAAGTCAAAGAATGCAAAGTTCTGTTTGCTAAAACGGAATTATCGGAAGGTGTCACACATGACATGACACCTGGTAGATGTGCATATGAATTGATAGGGAAAAATATATATACACATCCTCCTTCTTGCAATGTGGCGTGTCTTAGCTTTGGGGAAAGCACAGAAATCCTCTTCAGGACAAGTTGCATTGTATTTTTGTACTTTAAGTTCTGCACATTTTTTTAGTTCCACACATTCTGAATACAAAAGTGTCCCGTGAGTAACATTTTCAAGTATTTTTACTGAGTTTGGACATTTGAAAGTGTATATTCCAAACGCAATATGCTTTCCATTAAATCTGCTTAATAATGGTAGATGTAAGACCAGAGAGGTATGCTGAGCCAGATTTTCTTTCAGCCTATGCACTCTCTGGCCTGAATCATTTTAGTTAACTCCGAATTTCCCCTCCGTTGGCACCAAACCAATAACAGCGAATGCCGTGCAATGACTAGAGGGAGAAAGCAGAGGTCCCTCCCCTGACGTGAACAGCTGGCCCAGTTTCAAACTGAGCAAGTACACTTGTCACAGCACAACTCCCATTGCTTATTACGTCTACTACGTTTTGCATATTTAAATGATGCGCTAGAACTTTCATAAAGTCAAACCCAAAAGAACTCAGTTTAGACGAATTGTTCACTTAGAAACGTACAATTATGGCAACACTGTTCACGTCACTTTCATAGGTCTTCTATGAATCTCTATAAAATAATTATACGAATATATCGATAAAGTAACTCAGCTTTTCACCCTGGTCAGGCAGTGTTGGACTTGGCCTTTCCCCCCCAAATTTTTCGCTTTTGCCCCCCCAATTTGAAATGTCTCCCCCATGGGGTTAAACCTGTATAGGCCATGAGTGGTGTGAGACACCTTGTTAAAAATGTAATGTCATGTAAGGGTGTGAGCACTTGTAAATTTCCCCATTTTAAAAATGCACCTGACTAAAATGTACTGTGTTTAAAATGGATGCCATGGCCATGGGTTTTGCCACTGTACTGCCATAGGTCAGCAGTCTAGCTATTATTACCCAGCTACCCCTAGCATTTGGAGGGAAAGCCTGGCACCCAGGGTGCTCACCCCCTGCCCTTGAGCCAGTTTAGGCTAGTTTTGCCAACATTCTAGAAGGTTCTGGCACTGCCTGGGAGGAGGGTATAAGTAAGGGGGATGTGCCACCAGAGAGTCAGTCAGAGCTGGGACAAGAAAGAGAGGGGACCTGCTGCGTGAAGCTACCGCCACATGGGCCTGTGAGCTGGGCCCTGCACCCCTAAAACCCCCCTACTCTGCTGTCCCCTGGGCCCCTGAATTATGAGGGCCCACCCAGGTCCCTGTCACTATTAAGGGACTGTGAATTACGCCAGCACAGCGCAAAAGGAGCACCCAGGAGGTGAGGAAGGGGCCCCTGAGGATCTGTACTGGGACTGTCCGCCCCCCTTGGGAAGTTGTGGCCCCTGTGGAAGCGCTGGACTGGGAGGAGCTGCCCGGGGAGGATTGTGCCCCCGAGGAACTGTGTCTCTTAATCTGCCCCTGGACTGCCTACCAAGCGCTGTGGGGAGAGAAGCGCTGGGGCTGGTGTGGCCCCCGGAGTGCTGTTGGCCCTAGAAGTTGTGTGGGCCGAGGGAGGAGCGGAGCGCTGTGAATAGCGCCGTTTTCTGAGGAGACTGTGGCAGCCTGTGAATAGCGCCGTTTGTGGAGGGGCGCTTCTGCCGATATAAGTAATTAAATAGAAGTGAGCCTACCCCTTATTGTTGCCATCGTCACCGCCGCGGCCCGGCGCCGCCAAGGAAACCCCCGCCGTGTTCGGCATCGTTGTGGCGGCCCCCGGTACTAGGAGAGGGCCACCGAAGTGAAGAAGGGGCCGCGCTGGGCCCTGAGGCCGCGGCACTCGCGTCACGTGACGGGGGCGCCCGGCCGCGTCATCGGCCCGCCCCCGCCAACGCCGCGCAGGGATTGGCTACAGGCCCGGGCGGCCGGGAAGGCAGGAAGAAGCCGAGTCGAAGCCCCGGGTCCCCGTGAGGTAGGAGGGGGACCCGGGTGAAGCTTCGGTGCGGGGCTCCCGTGGTCGTGAGGGAGCCCCGTGAAGAACGACCGGAGCGGGAGTCCACCCCGCCGGTCTGTGGCCCGGATCAAGGAGGCCGCGAGGAGAGACGCAAAGCCCTGGGTCCCCGTGAGGGAGGGGGGACCCAGGTGAAGCGCCGTTGCGGGGCCCCCGTGCCAAGAAGGGAGCCCCGAGAGAAGCGACCGGAGCGGGAGGCCACCCCGCCGGTCTGTGCCCCCACGCGAGGGGCCGGTGAGGTAGGCGGGGCCGGGGCACACTGTCGGTGCCAGCCCCGCCTCCCGACCTGAGGCGGCCAGAGCAGAGCGCCGGCGGGGCTCCCGTGAAGACGAGGGAGCCCCACTTGGACCGCCCAGAGGTGTAGTGATTCCCCCCCGGCCCCCGAGAGGAGGAGGGGCCCGAGTGACGCCGCGGGAAGGGAGGGGCCTCGAGGTACATTGCCAGTACCTGCCCCCTCCCCCGGAAAGGAGCCCTGCGTCCTACGGTGGAGAGCCCCAGGACCCTTAGAAAGGGAAGGAGTCTAGAGGAGGCCCGAAGCCAGCAGGAGTTGTGTAGCGGGGCCCCCATAGTGAAGAGGGAGCCCCGGTTGCGACGCTGAGGCCTGAGTGAGGCCTTGTGGGCCCGTGTGACCACGAGTTACCACACAGATCACCGGAGAGTCCCGCGACTCGAGGCACATTGTCGGTGCCTGGTCCCCCCCTGCAGAGGAGACCCCAGAGGACGCCTGCAGAACCTACTGAGCCCCCGCAGGAGCCATCGAGGAGAGCCCGGTGAGTGGGGCCTACGCTTAACTGTGTGGGGGACGGAGAGGGCAACGGGGTACATTGCCGGTGCCCGCCCCGGGGACTGTGTTGCCTTATCAGGTGCCCGTATGGCAGAGGGCACCTGTGACGTGGGCTCCAGATTTGTTGAACTGTCCTGACTTTCCTGCAACTAACTGCCCTACTAGACAACTCGGGAGCAGGCCGGTTGCCCTTGTTGCATATTTTGGGGTAGAGAGTCTTATTCCCCCTCATTGCAAATATGGGTCCCTACTGTATGGATTGCCCTGAGGTCCCCAGTTATTAAGGAAGTCTGAGGAAGGAAATGTCCAAGGGAGTCTAGAAGTAAAGAGGGTTGGCTGCTGTGTACACCCTGATGTTTGATATCCCTAGTTTCATGGTAGAGGGAGCCTAGCTGTTTCCTTACAGGTGTTCCTGGTCTATGAGGAGGGCCCCTACCTGATATTACTGCTGGGTGAGGTATGTTCTGCCTAATGTTGGTCAATAGGTTGGCCTGACGTGTTATTCCAGGCCCTTGGTTATGCCCCAGGTTAATGGGCCAGCCGTGCTGATTTATTACAGGTGCTCCTATTTATGATGTACTGTGAAGCCCTGATGTTTTTCCCTTACAGGGGTTGGGTTGGCGTTATTGTGCATGATGTATATCTATGCTAATGTGGTATTTTGCAATTACAGCCCTCCCCTAAGGATGAGAGTCTGAGTTGGCCCCACCAGATTGGCCCCAGATCTAATGTCATTTTGATCCCATCCTTTTTCCTTTCAGCATGGACTTATAGACTCAGCCCTTACTTCCCATGTAAATAATCCCCCCTTTATACACTTGGCTCTGGCGCCAATTGGCGCCCTGTTGTGACACTACTGTTTTGCATTTTATTTTGC
This sequence comes from Lissotriton helveticus, assembly GCF_964261635.1. Taxonomy (NCBI): domain Eukaryota; kingdom Metazoa; phylum Chordata; class Amphibia; order Caudata; family Salamandridae; genus Lissotriton; species Lissotriton helveticus. Next base: position 130,495,182 of record NC_136060.1, on the reverse strand, counting down.
CTTGCAGGTTGGAAACACTACTAAACTACTTATCTTTTTCCAACTCAAACTGGTGTCCTGCCTCTTTTGTGGTGTGCCTGGTGTGTCGTCTGTGGGTACTGCGTGAGTGCTTCACATGTCCTCGAAGTTTGGCCTGCCCGCTTGGTTCCATGCTACCCCCTTGGAGATTTGGGTAACACCATTTCTTACAGGCAGCCACTCAGCGACTGCTTCCCCCACTATTTGCGAAGTTCCAGCAGAATGTGGGCATTAATGAAGGAACATATATAGGGGCGCTGCAATGGGGTAAGAGTGAAGTGGCGTCAGCAGAAGAGATCTGTCCACAAGGTGTCTCTCTCACATTCTGACTGATATGTCCATCTGCAGCACAGAAATTAGAAATATATATTTAATTTTTTTTTTAAAACAGGAATCATTACCAAGTGTACTAGTACACTTTGTTCCCCAACAGATATTGAAAATTGCAAGTCACACCAACAGTTTACATAAAGTTTATATTCAACATAATTTCTTGGGATCCAGTTTGGCCTCCTCTGCACTAAAGAATTCCCAAGATAAGCAATGAATCTGCAAGTTTTCACAGCCTGTTGATGTTCTCCTGGTGTTGCAAGGAGCACGGTATATGACTTACTGATGAGTTTAAGCTGCTGTCTGAACATTCACACAACACTAAAGTAATTTCTTTCAGAGAAGGAATTGGGTGCCTTAGAACACCGAGGCCCTCATGATTTTGACTGTGGCAGAGTATCCTGATGGAGGAATACTGATCACAATCCGAAAATACTGGGCCACCTAAACACCAGACGGAGTTCAGCCAGGTGCAGAGGTGCACCATCTAAAACCACAGAGTGAGAGGGGCTGTGGGTCCAGACCGGTATCCTGGTCATCCCTTGCAGCAACAGGTGGGAGCCGACAATGTACCTTAGCAGGAGCACAGATTCCTTTCTTGTTGGACATCCTGCCTGCACCCTCCAGCTGCACCTGCTCTGAGCATGTGCTGATTGTCAGTGGGAACCTCCCTGTAATCTGCCAAATGTGTATTTTCACCAGGTATTTCTAGGTCCACTGGGTTATTTCCAACTCATAATGGCCAAGTTTAAAGGTAGGGATACCAGAAGGAGTAGGTGAGTCTAGGCCCAGTGTCACCACACCTAAGTGGCCAACTTGCAACGAGAAGAGGATAAAACAGTTCAAACAATGTTAAAAAACAAGATGTTGCCCATTCAGAGAATTGATGTTGAGCTTATCCTATACTGTTAGGGGTAATGTAACAGTTCCTTGCATCCACTAATGTACATATTTTATTCAGCCTTCCAGGTTGTTGAAGAGGCGAGGTTATTCACCTACTAAGCAGCCAAGTTAGTTTGCAGCTACATCTTTTCCTACCCAAGTCACTCTCTGTCAGTACTCTTCTAGGGTTGTCTTTGATTCCTCTCTTGTATGATTGTTTTACGACCACTAACCATTCTTACCTCATAGTAGGTGGACAGCTATGTCTACTTTATTAAGTAAGACTGGTTCCTCCAAAGAAATATGTGATACCCATTTCTACTTATCCATAAAGGGTAATCCCTTTTATTTTACTAGAACTCTCACACACTCAACCCTGCATCAGCTTTGTGTTCTTGTTCGGTTGCCTTCTACTACCTGATGGGATCAACCCTTGAACTGTGCAAGGTGAAAGGGGAGGTCTTTGGTTTTTTTCTTTGAGTATTTTTGCTACATTTATTTGAGGGACCCTCAACTTTATTAAAACAACTTTAGATGTGGTATGAGTGTATGAATTCTCCCACACATTATCGGGTCGACATGTTTCAGCTAGTTTTTATATGCCAAAGGATTTCAAAAAGAGAAATATATTTTCTGAAAACTGATAACTTTGTGACACCTTATTTCTATCCCATTCCGAAAATCCACAAGGAGATGAGGTCACCACAAGGAAGAACTATAGTGTCTGCTATAAATTCCACACCGGAACCTCTATCCAAGTTTAGTGACCACTTCCTTTGCCCAATGGTAAAAAAGATCCCTACTTATGTAAGAGATAATAAGGATTTACTTTCTATGTTATGGGGAATTTGATTTGAGCCCAAAAATATCCTATTCATGAGCCTTAATAGAGAGTCTGTAGACGAGCTTACCTCAAGATGAGACATTGCGAGTTATTAAGAGATTGCTCTTTTCTGCTGAATGGGAATATAAACACCAACACTTTGTCCTTGAATGCATAAGATTAGCATTCATGAAAATTTACTTTGAGTATGAGGGGTCCCTGTACACTTAGGTACATGGGACTTTGATGGGGAGCACGTTCGGCCACAGCATACCATGTTTCTGTGTGCACCACTTCGAGAAGTTGGTAGTAAGATCAAAAGACAAACCATACAGACATAAACTATTACTGTGGAATCAATACATCAAAGATCTCCTAGTTATCTGGAATGGAAATGAAGGAGGTGCTCCAAGTTTTGTCAACTGGCTTATCAACCAGAATTGTTAGACCAGGCATTTCTTGGCGTGGTTACCCTGACTTTTTGCCTCTACCTCCTCTTTTCTTTTGATGCTGTGATAGATTGTGTTTTACTGGCTTAGATGCTTTGGGCACTTTGCCACTGCTGATCAGTGGCAAAGTGCTCCCTGCATAAAAAGCTCCCTGTATAAAGTGTTATGATAATTGGTTGTCCATAACTGGTATGTTTGCCTTACTAGTAAAGTGCAGTATGTGTGCCAGGGCTGGTAATGCAAATGCTACTAGTGGGCCTGCAGCACTAATTGTTCCACCCACACAAGTAGCCCTAAAGAGAGAACTCAGGCCTGCCACTGCAGTGCCTGCACGCAATTTTCTAACTGCCATGTTTTCCTGACAAGTGCACCCACTTGCCAGGCCTTACCCTTCCCTTTCCATGCACATCAGACACCCCTATAGTAGGCCCAAGGTACCCCCCTGGTCCGAGTGCAGTGTCTGTGAAAGGTAGGACATGACTAAGGTGTCTACCATGTCCTAACAGTGAAATACTCTCCATTTCGTTTTTCGCTGTTGCAAGGCCATCTTGCCCATAGGACAGAATGGGGAAGGCTGTGTAATATTTTTCCAGATACAAGCGAAGAACAGAGAGGCAACAATATAGTCTACAGTATATATTAAGTAATTTTCAGGAGAATGTTCATCTATGTTCACACAAAAAAGAGAGAGTAATGATCCTTCAAGCGATTCTTCAAAAACTTGTTTTATTTCAATCTTCAAACAAGATCTTGACAGAGATGACAGCCAACGCGTTTCGCCCAGATTGGGCTTCCTCAGGGCAAAATAATTTTATGAGTATCAAGAGGAACTTCAGAATGATGTCACAACGAGGATAAGCCTAGCCCTCATGAAAGCAAGTCGAGTAGAAAACGCGCGGTTTCCACTCGACTTGCTTTCATGAGGGCTCCTGGCCGGGTGTTGGATGAATGTCTCGCGCCTTGCGACCTATCTCATTTTATCCAGTGACACCTATTATAGTGTCCACCCGGAAACCCGTGCACTACCGGTTCAGACCTAACCACTATATGAATTGGAGAAAAATCGTTTTGTAAAGAAAAAGTCTTTCCTGCATCAATGCCGTGTTCATGTATAATGCTTGCTGGCATCCATCACTGAATGGAAAACGCGTGGACTGTTTTACTCATAGACAGCTTCTAATTCAATACCGAAGAATTAGGCTTATCCTCGTTGTGACATCATTCTGAAGTTCCTCTTGATACTCATAAAATTATTTTGCCCTGAGGAAGCCCAATCTGGGCGAAACGCGTTGGCTGTCATCTCTGTCAAGATCATGTTTGAAGATTGAAATAAAACAAGTTTTTGAAGAATCGCTTGAAGGATCATTACTCTCTCTTTTTTGTGTGAACATAGATGAACATTCTCCTGAAAATTACTTAATATATACTGTAGACTATATTGTTGCCTCTCTGTTCTTCGCTTGTATCTGTTTAGTTAAGGTTCTTTAGCAGTGGACCTAAGAGGTGGGCAACTGTGGCAAATAAGGGTTTGCTTTGACTTGTGTGTATACACTAGGGTAGTGCATTTGTTGATTACTACTGCTAAGTGTTGCGTGTTTGAACCGTAATATTTTTCCAGCCTATCTTCCCATAGGCTTAAGATGAAGAGATGACGTTTAGTGTGCCTAAACTCACAATTTAATAACACATCTTTTTGTGAAGACGGTTTTTGAATTGTGTGTTTAGAAACCACACTTTTAGAAGTGGCTGTTTTTTTTGTTCTAACAATTCTGTGTGTCTCTGCCTGGTTGTGGATTGACTGTCTGGATTTGAATGTGATAGGATTGGGGAAATGTCTTGACCCAGGGGAGGAGTAGGTGAGAACAGCAACAGGCTGACCCGCATCTGGAGTGTAGGGGGAGGAGTAGCCCCTGGATGTGTAGAGGCCTGGGCTGCTGCCATAAAAGAATGGCTCCACCTCCTGCTGAGTGATTGAGAAACCAGACCCCCACTATCAAAGGAAGAAGGTGTCACTGGCAAAGAGACACCCAGAACTGGTTTGGACAGGGGTCAGTGCCCCCTGATCACAAAGACTTCAAAGACATTTAGTGGTATAAAAATGAGAGCTGAAACCCCTGATTGTTGGATTGATCAAGACTGAAAAGAATTGAAACTATTTTGTGGTCAAGAGGAACCTCTGCCAAGGAAGAACAGCTGAAGAGACTGAAGAGGACTGACCCTGGCTGTGTGTTCTAGCGCTAGCCTGCAGTTTGCTGATTTAACTGAGGAGATGCTAAGGGACTTTGCCGTGTGCTGTGTCCCCCTGCTTGAAAGGACTTTGCTGTGGGCTGTGTCCCGAAGTAACTTGTCTCTAAGGGCCCGAGGAGAGCTGGCTCCTTGTTGTGGAAACTCAGGAACACAAAAGTTTCCAAGTGTGTCTCAGCGACTCTGTGTACGTGTGCTTTTTGCAGCCTAACACCTTCATAAGCATTGCCCCAGGACTGCTTTGTGCATGTGAAGCCTGAGACTGCCGTGGGGTCCATGGTGCTAGTTGAAAAGTGTCCCGTGACTGCAGTGCCCCCGCAGCGTGAATTATCGTCCACGCTGATGTGTAGCTGTTTGTGGCCCGAGCCGTCATTGTAACGGAGGCTGCGGATCAAGATCCCCGCCACCGGCCCGAGCCGCAACACGCTGAAGGATATTGTAAAGCTAAGGAAGTCGTTAGATAACAGTGATCATTGTTCGCAAGAGGAATCTGCCCAAGATCATCAGCAACGGAGAAGGCAGAGCCGTAACCTGTCCGGCTACAGGTTCGCCTTGCATCCGGGCTGCATCGTCATCGGGAGCGCCCAGCAGGACGTCCGACGAGTGGAGAGAGAGAGAGAGCAAGGCAGCCAGGTAAGGCTCGGACTCCGGCAAGAAGCCGCAAGCATGTGTGGCCTGCAGGAGGAGTACAGGAGTGCTCCCGTCTCTCTCCCGCTGCATCACGTTAGATGCGCTGAGTCCTCGAGCGGCCCAGACCTGCCCGGCAGTACCGGGGCTGCCCTCAGAAGTTCTGGACTGTTGTCTGTGGTTGGGGCCTAGTGGGGCCCGCGCTAATCACGTTGATTGGCCTGGTGTTCCTGCATTACGAACTGCCTGATTATGTGCGTTAAGGATTGAATTATTCTTGCATTACGAACTGCCTTATTACTTGCATTAAGGAGTACGTTATACTTGCATCACGAACTGCCTGATTACGTGCATTGAGTATTGCATTATTTTTACATTACGAACTGCCTGATTACTTGCATTGAGGATTGTATTATTCTTGCATTCGAACTGCACTAGTCTGACGATACGAACTGCATAGCATTGCATTAGGACTGCATTTGAACATTCTGAACTGCTCATTAATACCGCAAGAATCTACCAGTGTTTGTTGGCCTAATAACTGGCAAAGTGATATATTACGAATAAGCATATGTTGGATTTTTATTGTGTGATCTTATCGTATTTTTCTTCTTGATAAAGATATCGCTATTTTCATACATCAGTGTGGTGTCCATTTGGGGTGTTATCACTGTGTCACTGGGAGTGTGGTTGCAAATACTTTACACATTGCCTTGAAGATAAGCCTGGCTGCTCGTGACAAGTTACTGGGGATATCAATGAGGGTGTCCCTCCTTCTCCTGACTAGTAGCAAGGGTGCCTATTTGGACTAAGGTAACTCCCTCAGCCAACTGGAGACCCCCAGTTCTAACAAGAATGAATATCTGAAATTCACACATGCAATGGACAGGGAAACCTTGAACTTTCTAGATGTCATTCTCTTCCATGGAGAGGGATGCTAGAACACATAATAAATCCACAGATAGGAACAGTCTCCTTAAATTCAGTAGTTTCCACCCATGCCTGCTACAAGAGAATTTTCTCTACAGGCAGTTCCTGAGGTTACAAAGAAACTGCAGCAATCTGGTGGAACTTCAAAACACAGGCACAGGCAGTGAGCAATAAACTGTAAGAGCATGACTATCCTGAGCACATCATATGAGAAACATGGATGAGAGCGTGCAATAACAACAGGGACTCTCTCCTAGAACCAACTACTTGAAATACAAAGAAGGAACAAATAGAGTGTCTGACGACATACAATATCATATCAAACTAGACTAAGATCATAAATAAGAACTGAAGAATCCTCAACAGTGTAGAATTAAACCTGAAGAAACCTCTTTTTGCACACAAAACAGGTAGAAACTTGAAAGATGTACTGGTACACAGAAGACCACAAAGAAAAAAAAAGGATGACATATCATGCGCACCCTGAAGAACCAACACATGAAAAAAAAACTAAACACTGCACTTGGGCGGAGAAAAGGATTAGATAAAGATTAACCATACCAATTGTAACACAAACCATATTGCTTACTTGATAACATGCCTTTGTGGTCTTTGTCATGTTGGTATGACCATCAGATAAGTAAAACTCCAAATAGGGGAACAAAGAAGAAGCCTGAGATGTAGGAGGGCTACTACCAAAATGGCCGCCCACTACATAGAATCCAGACATACAGAGGATGATATTAATTGGAAAATAATGAAACATCTAGCTAAGAGGAAGTGTTAGTTGGTCCTTGAAATAGGGGTATAGCTACCCGACTCGAGAAGGCCCTTGGTAAACCAGTGGGTGTTCTTGGGGTCCTTTTGCCCATACACCTTGTCCAAGTGTCAAACTATGATCAGATGAGGTTTGCCCTCTTCATCATGAGTCGCTCTCGCTGTGAAGGGAGACTGTGACCCAGACACGCTACGGCTCCAAGGTAGCAATACCGCTATGTCAAGGAATAACTACGACTAACCCTAAACTACAAGATAAGCTTATTTTCCAGGGCACTGACACATTTGTCCGAACTCTAACCATGAACCTATTTGTTATATTAGCCATTCTACACGAACCATTCCATCGTTTTACTATAACGGCCCAGTGCAATTTTGTACAAAATATTTTGGGTTAATTTTGTCTGGTTTTTTTCAGACATTAAAATCACCCGGTAGAAATACTGTAACCAAAGGGTTCAGTTTCACCTCAGAGGAGTTCTGTGCTCCATTTCGAGATTTCAAGGTCAGAAGGGGAAATGGTAGTAGCTGTTTTGTCAAGATTACAATTACGCATTTTCGCAATTCTGACCTGAAGATTATCAGGGAGAAACACCACTAGAATGAACACGAATTTCACTCAATTTTGAATCAGAAATCAGGCCTAAACATTGTTTGCACCCAATTTGGGATCGTGCCCGGGGTTTGTATGTGTTGGTGAATCTCTTCCAACTTACCAATACCAATTTATAGGAGAGGCTTTGTGTTAAGTAGAATCTTCCCGGCACCATTCCTAGGAGTCAGCAGAGTGTTTTATACACATGTGCTCACATGCTTGGAACACGTGCAATGGACCTGTTAATTGTTATGAATTGTTGTGTTTTTGTGATTAATTTGATCTAAAAGTGTGCAATGCATTTCCTGTACGAAGGTAATAATAACTCTATAGGCTATGCAGTTGTCTGTTCTGGGAAACACTATGAATGATGAGTTGAATATATCTTCCTTTTATACCATATTATGTATTTTTATATCTGGTTTTTTATATTGTGTGCATTTTTCTGCAAAAATAAGATTTGTATCCCATCTTTGCTTTTTTATGGCTTGAGTTCTATAAAATCATAATAAACGTAAAGGTTTTGAGCAACTCAGATGGCTTCCGCCAGTCCAGAAACAGCCTACCAGTAAGTGTGTTACCTGTTTACTTTTAACCCCAGCAGCGAAGTGAGAATACAAATTTTAAAGATGGAGCTGGGGAGGATATCAAAAGCTATAGGCTACAGGATCTCGAGCCTTGATTGCACAAAGCTATAGAAATTTACAATAAACTGTACTCTTATACCTACTGCACCGGTTAAATGTTATATGATCTCATTAGCAAGTACCAAAGTCCTGGAGTCAAACAAATATTTCCCTTCCCAGAGGGCAAGAAGTGATCTTAAAAGACCTGGGTCAAAAATCCCAAACGAAATCATCAATATATTCTGTTATGTTGTCTATTGAACTAATTAATAAACCACTCCGAAATCATGGGCTTTTATTGTGAGGGACTTCAATCAGGCCAGAAACCACCTCTCTACCAGTAACTATGATGGACACAGGGATGGCATTTAATAGGGTGCTGGGGAGCTTTCAGTTTGCCCACAAGTGGGTCCTGCCCTCACTGTGCCACTGGAACTGCGCTTCACCCGACTGACAAGCCTCCATTAGGGCGAACATGGTCCTGGGCTGCTTGTGTTCTGGTGTTGGGTGGACCTGGCTTGGCAGTTCGGACTGGACTGTTCCTATTGGACCAGGGCTAAGACTGATTTGCATATGGCTGGTTCCAAACTGAGGAGGCACAGCGGGCAAAAGAATGATGGGTTGGAATGCTACCCCAAGCGATTGCGATTGATTAGACTTATTGGAAGCATTCCTCCCAATGCCTTGTGTGTGTTTGCTTAAGCATTCAGTGGCATATAATAAAGTGAGTTTGATGCTTATGTTCTGACATCTTATAATGATGTTTCAGTTACATCATTATAAACATGCAACATATGATGATAGTTCTATAAATGTGAGAGAAACAATGCAAGGATGCACAATTTCTTACCTCCAATTTTATATCTTTTATATAGTTAATATCCCAGAACCGATCTATGAGGGGCGTAGCTAAGCCAGATTATCAGGCTAACTACATGCAGACACATTCAGTTAACCGACATGGGGATCGCCTGCAAAGCTAGTAATATTCGTGAAAAATATGGCATATTTTCAGCACTTGGGTACTTGATGACTATTGGGGCTTGACCAAGCTCCAGCAGTGTTACAACATTCTCAATTAAAAGTTCTAATTAGCAAGAAACTGAGATGTGCTGGCTGTAAAACAAAGCAATAGCTAGTAGATGACATACTGGCATTTGGATCCTTATCTGAATAGCAGATGCATTCAGCTAACAGATCATCTCATTAGAGTGAAAAAAAGAGAAGAGATTAGAAGGGAGTAAAGCTCATTAAATGTTGTTCCGCACATTTTAAAAATAAACTATCTTAAACTTTTGAGCAAAAGTAAACCATTACATAAGCCCTGGGGTCACGATCTGGTTTACCTAAAATATATGAGTACTGTGAAAATATTTTCAAAGTTTAACTTTATCTTTGGTAACTTTCCAATATATTTCCCATTTTTATTCTCTCTAACTCGGAGAGAAAGTAATCGTTTTTTGGCCTTATCAATGACCTTGTCCGTCAAGATAGTATTTCATATATTTTTAAAGATTGTAGGATGAACTCTTATAAAGTTTGTGTCAGTAGTTTTTTGAGTAACTCAATTTAAAAGAAAAGGCGTGCTTTGCCCTTTAACTAGAATCCTGCTTTGGGTGAAAAATATTATCATACGAGTTTGGCACCCTTAATATTTCACGCGGCCATGCCTGTATGTAAGTAATTGAGTTCCAAGACTTGTTGATTTGGGACTCCCCGGCGATGCCAGAATAGTTTGGTAACCTGCTCTGCAGTTCTTTCCGTTCTGCAGGGAATAGCTACAAGGGGAGGTGTTCTAATAAAACGTCCATTTGAAATTAATGCAGATGTGAATGTGCTATCACACCCAGGCTTTCCTACTTATAGCATTTCCAGACTAGCACACAATCTACAGACTGGCACAAAGCAGCTCCTTAAATTGGTTTCTTCAACCAATCTTGCAAAAAGTTTGTTTGTGGTATGGCTGGTTTAATAGAAGGTAAAATAAAAGTCGTTTATTCCAGAATTTAATAAAACAAATACAGGAATGTCTTTATTACAGAGTTCTTCCTCTTCTTGCAAGTCAGTCCACAAGGCTAATCTTAAAAACAGGCAGTTTATTCTGACTCTTCACACACTGTATGTCAATCTAGAAAGAACAAGGATTGCCTACAAGCAGGCAGAGAATGTCTGAGATGATCATTAGGAGGGGCGCCAGCTGAACAAATATACGTCAATTTTGCATCCGCCATTTTTTGTAGCATTGATGTATATATAGCTAGTGGTGCAATGGGGCACAGTACATAGGAACGGGCACCTGGTTGAGGATATGGTCATGTACGTAGTAAAAATCAAATAAAGCTTACCAAACTGGACGTGTAGCCACGAGCCAGGTACCTACCAGTCGGAAAACATAAGTAAGTAGTGGTTGGAAACATAGGAAGTGGGCATTGTTAAAATGGCTTGAGTAGGTATTGCAAGTAAAAGAGAGCCTGAAACGTGTTACAGCATTACAGGCAGCACGTTCACCGCTAGCCAACCACTGGCAAAAGTTCAATGAGTTAATGGAAGTCCTAGCGCCTCTAATGACATCCTGTACAATCCGCAGGAGATTTTAAATCGTCTGTTTTATGAAATCATCTCAATCTAGTATCATTTCCAGTTGGTGTAAACTGGTAACAGCAGGAAACTGATCTAGTCAAACTCAACACAGTTGTGTGCAGCTAAAGAGAACATTCAGTACCGCCATGTCTCTGTGTAGCAATATCTCGGGGACAAGAGGCCACACGTTCATAGTTTTTATAAATACATAAAAAGAATTACAAGTACACTGCCCCTCATGCAACTAATTACGCATAAAAAATATTTACATTTCATTCATGAAAATGACAGCTCAAATGGCTTTGTGAATTTGGAAAACGCCCAATAATTATGTGCTGAAAGGTTTGGTGAACAAGCTGCTGTTCTGCGATTCACACCATAAACATTATGTTATATGAGTGTGAGCAATACTAGCAATGCATGCCAGATGAGCCTGGGAACAGATGGGATCCCAGCTGAGTTTTATAAAATCGTCACAGATAAGTCATAGGGAACCTGGTTCGAAAACAGACAAAATATTATACAGGAACGTTCTCTGTCCAGCACAAACAGTAGCCCACTTGAAGAGATAAAGGGGCTACAGAACCTACCATCTTAATAGTCTGAACGCATGCTTGTCCGTAACCTTCACACATGGCCATGACCCCCAGACTTTCCTCGAAGTTAATCTTAAACTGATTGAAAGCCTCCACATTCTTAGTAGATAAAGTGCTTGTTTGGATGGCGTGGTCCCAATGGCAACACATTATGGCTGATCTTCGTCGAGGCTATGGGAAGCCAATCACAGTTAAAATAGCTACGGTCCACTTCAGTTTCCATCTCTGGCTCTTTCAAACGTGCCACATATAAATTTCCCACATTCAGGGCCGGACTGACCGTAGCGGGCATCGGGCGTTTTCCCTGGAAGCTGGAAGGATGGGGGCCAGTTTTGCAGTCGTGGGGCCCGTTTTTGTTACTGGGGCCAGACTTGCTGCAGTGCTACAATATCGGCCCCCAGTAACAAAAGCAGCAGTGCTCCACATATGCACCCCTCACCCTAGGCGCTGGCCCGACAAAATTGCCAGGGCTGCTTTGAGTTCCCAGTCTGGCCGTGGCCACATTCTGGTGTTGGGCGCGATTGGCTGACAATTGATGCAATTTTTTGTCACTGCTACAACAGAGGAAGATGGAGTAAAGCAGACTACAATAAACAAGCATTTGCAATGCAATAGGTCTCGCATTAGGAAAGTTTGAGCTATTGGTCTTGTAAATGACAATTTGTTTTTATGTGTTGGTTTTGAAAATAGCGAAATTAATAGCTTTGTCATTTACAATGCCAATACTTTTATCTTTTGCAAATGTGACACCTATAGCATTTGTAATGCAACATGTTTTGTATGTACGTGACTTAGATGTATTGATATTACAAATAACAATGGCTTTTAATTTTTTTAAATAATTAATACTTAAATAAAAGTTATTGTAATTTATATGGCAATAGCTTAAACTTTTGTAAATAACTTTTGTGAAGATTATGTTCAGTGTATTTTATTGTGACGAAAATCCAAGAACAGAAGTGAAATATTAACATCTTTTTGTGACATTTGTAATAAAGCTTGAAACATTGAGAGAAAATATTTGAACCAGTTATTGTTGAATGGTTGCACAGATTGATACTGTGGTGGCGCTGAGTGATGTTGTGGTGGCGGCGAGTGATGCTGTGGCGTTCAGTGATGCTGTGGTAGCACATAGTGATGTTGTGGTGCCCCTGAGTGGTGCTGTGGTGGTGCGATAGATAGATAGGGTGAGGGCGATAGAAGCTAGAGGGAGGGCGAAAGATAGCTAGAGGGAGGGCGAAAGACAGATAGAGTGAGGACGAAAGAAAGATAGAGTGAGGGCGATAGATAGAGTGAGGGCGATAGATAGATAGAGTGAGGGTGATAGATAGAGTGAGGGCGATAGATAGATAGAGTGAGGGCGATAGATAGAGTGAGGGCGATAGATAGCTAGAGGGAGGGTGAAAGATAGCTAGAGGGAGGGCGAAAGATAGCTAGAGGGAGGGCGAAAGATAGCTAGAGGGAGGGCGATAGATAGAGTGAGGGCGATAGATAGAGTGAGGGCGATAGATAGAGTGAGGGCGATAGATAGATAGAGTGAGGGCGATAGATAGATCGAGTGAGGGCGATAGATAGATCGAGTGAGGGCGATAGATAGATCGAGTGAGGGCGATAGATAGATCGAGTGAGGGCGATAGATAGGTAGAGTGAGGGCGATAGATAAAGTGAGGGCGATAGAGTGAGGGCGATAGATAGACAGAGTGAGGGTGATAGATAGATAGAGTAAGGGCGATAGATAGATAGATAGAGTGAGGGCGATAGATAGAGTGAGGGCGATAGATAGAGTGAGGGCGATAGATAGAGTGAGGGCGATAGATAGAGTAAGGGCGATATATAGATGTGTGTGATTGTGTGTGTGTGTGGTTGTGTGTGTGGTTGTGTGTGTGTGGTTGTGTGTGTGTGGTTGGGTGTGGTTGTGTGTGTGGTTGTGTGTGTGGTTGTGTGTGTGGTTGGGTGTGTGGTTGGGTGTGTGGTTGGGTGTGTGGTTGGGTGTGGTTGTGTGTATGGTTGTGGTTGTGTGTGTTGTTGAGTGTGTGGTTGAACGTGTGGTTGTGCGTGTGGTTGTGCATGTGGTTGTGTGCGTGTGGTTGTGTGTATGTGTGGTTGTATGTGTGTGGGGTTGAGTGTGTGTGTGGTTGGGTGTGGTTGTGTATGGGGTTGTGTGTGTGGTTGTGTGGTTGTGTGTGTGGTTGTGTGTGTGGTTGTGTGTGTGGTTGTATGTGTGGCTGTGTGTGTGGTTCGATGTGGTTGTGTGTGTGTGTGGTTGAGCGTGTGGTTGAGGGTGTGGTTGAGCTTGTGCGTGTGGTTGTGCGTGTGGTTGTGCATGTGGTTGTGCGTGGGGTGATGTGTGGGGTGATGTGTGGGGTGATGTGTGGGGTGATGTGTGGGGTGATGTGTGTTTGTGTGTGGGGTGATGTTTGTGTGTGGGGTTGTTTGTGTGGTTGTGTGTGTGTGTGGTTGTGTTTGTGTGTGTTTGTGTGGTTGTGTGTGTGGTTGTATGTGTGTGTGTGTGTGCGGTTACAGAAGGATGTATGTGGAAGAGAGCAGCAGATCAGCACAGCAGAAGAGAACAGGGAGTTAAAGAAGGAGGCGGGTGGAAGAGAACAGCAGATCGGCACAGGAGAAGAGAAGAGAACAGGGAGCTAGAGAGGGAGGCGGTGCAAGAGAGCAGCAGATCAGTATGGGAGAATAGAAGAGAACGGGGAATTAGAGAAGGAGGTGGGTGGAAGAGAGCAGCAGATCAGCACAGCAAAAGAGAACAGGGAGTTAAAGAAGGAGGTGGGTGGAAGAGAGCAGGAGATCAGCACAGGAGAAGAGAACAGGGATTTAAAGAAGGAGGTGGGGTGGAAGAGAGCAGCAAATCAGTACAGCAAAAGAGAACAGTGGGTTAAAGAAGGGGGTGGGGTGGAAGAGAACAGCAGATCACCACAGGAAAAGAGAAGAGAACAGGGAGTTAGAGAAGGAGGCACGGTTGAAGAGAGCAGCATATCAACACGAGAGAAGAGAAGAGAACAGGGAGTTAGAGAAGGAGGTGGGTGGAAGAGAGGAACAGATCAGCACAGTCGAAGAGAACAGGGAGTTAAAGAAGGAGGTGGGGTGGAAGAGAGCATCAGATCAGCACAGGAGAAGAGAATAGAACAGGGAGTTAGATAAGGAGGTGGAGTGGAAGAGAGCAGCAGAACAGCACAGGAGAAGAGAACAGGGAGGTAGAGAAGGAGGTGGGGTGGAAGAGAACACCAGATCAGCACGAGAGAAGAGAACAGGGAGTTAAAGAAGGAGGTGGGTGGATGAGAGCAGCAGATCAGCACAGGAGATGAGAACAGGGAGTTAAAGAAGGAGGCGGGGTGGAAGAGAACAGCAGATCGGCACAGGAGAAGAGAACCAGGAGTTACAGAAGGAGGCGGTGGAAAAGAACAGCAGATCAGTACAGGAGAAGAGAACAGGGAGTTAGAGAAGGAGGCGGGGTGAAAGAGAACAGCAGGTCAGCACCGGAGAAGAGAAAAGGGAGTTAGAGAAGGAGGCGGGTGGAAGAGAGCAGCAGATCAGCACGGGAGAACAGAACAGGGAGTTAAAGTAGGAGGCGGGTGGAAGAGAGTAGCAGATCAGCACAGGAGAAGAGAAGAGAACAGGGGGTTAAAGAAGGAGGTGGGGTGGAAGAGAGCAGCAGATCAGCACAGGAGAAGAGAACAGGGAGTTAGAGAAGGAGGCGGTGAAAGAGAACAGCAGATCAGCACAGGAGAAGAGAAGCGAACAGGGAGTTAAAGAAGGAGTTGGGGTGGACGAGAGCAGCAGATCAGCACAGGAGAAGATAACAGGGAGTTAAAGAAGGAGGCGGGTGGAAGAGAACAGCAGTTCAGCACAGGAGAAGATAACAGGGAGTTAAGGAAGGAAGCGGGTGAAAGAGAACAACATATTAGCACAGGAGAAGAGAACAGGGAGTTAGAGAAGGAGGCGGGGTGAAAGAGAACAGCAGATCAGCACAGGAGAAGAGAAGCGAAAAGGTGCAATGCAATAGGTCTCGCATTCGGAAAGTTCGAGCTATTGGTATTGTAAATTACACATTTTTTATTTATGTGTTGGTTTTAAAAATAGTGAAATTAATAGCTTTGTCATTCACAATGCCAATAGTTATAATTTGTGCAAATGTGACACCTATAGCATTTGTAATGCAATATGTGTTGTATTTACGTGACTTATATGTTTTGATATTACAAATAACAATGGCTTTTAATTTTTTTTTAAATTATTACTTAAATTAAAGTTATTGTAATTTATAATGGCAATAGCTTAAACTTTTGTAAATAACTTATGAAGATTATGTTCAGTGTATTTTATTGTGACGAAAATCCAAGAACAGAAGTGAAATATTAACATCTTTTTGTGACATTTGTAATAAAGCTTGAAACATTGAGAGAACATATTTGAACCAGTTGTTGTTGAATGGTTGCACAGATTGATGCAGTGGTGGCGCTGAGTAATGCTGTGGCGTTCAGTGATGCTGTTGTGGCGCATAGTGATGTTGTGGTACCCCTGAGTGATGCGGTGGTGGTGCTGAGTGATGCTGTGGTGATGCGATGGATAGAGTGAGGGTGATATATAGATAGAGTGAGGACGATAGATAGAGTGAGGGCGATAGATAGAGTGAGGGCGATAGATAGAGTGAGGGCGATAGATAGAGTGAGGGCGATAGATAGAGTGAAGGCGATAGAAAGAGTGAGGGCGATAGATAGAGTGAGGGCGATAGATAGAGTGAGGGCGATAGATAGAGTGAGGGCAATAGACAGAGTGGGGAGAGGGGAGATGGAGGGGAGAGAGGGGAGTGAGGAGAGAGGGGAGTGAGGAGAGAGGGGAGTGAGGAGAGAGGGGAGTGAGGAGAGAGGGGAGTGGGGAGAGTGAGGAGAGGGAAGAGTGAGGAGAGGGAAGAGTGAGGAGAGGGGAGAGTGAGGAGAGGGGAGAGTGAGGAGAGGGGAGAGTGAGGAGAGGGGAGAGTGAGGAGAGGGGAGAGTGAGAACAGGGGAGAGTGAGGAGAGGGGAGAGTGAAAAGAGGGGAGAGTGAAAAGAGGGAAGAGTGAGGAGAGAGGGGAGAGTGAGGATAGAGGGAGTGGAGAGAGGGAGGGGAGAGGGGGAGTGAGGAGAGAGGGGGGAGGGGAGTGAGGAGAGAGGGGGAGGGGAGAGTGAGGAGAGAGGGGAGAGTAAGGAGAGAGGGAAGAGGGGAGGGGTGGGAGAGAGGGGAGGGTAGAGGAGAGAGAGGTGAGAGGGGAGAGTGAGGGGGGAGGTAAAGAGGAGAAGAGTGAGGAGAGAGAGGAGAGTGGTGAAAGGGGAGAGTGGTGAGGGGGAGAGTGATGAGAGAGGATAGAGTGGTGAGAGAGGAGAGAGTGGGGGAGTGAGGATAGTGAGGAGAGGGGAGAGGTATGAGAAGAGAGGGGAGAGGGGAGAGAGAGGAGAGAGGAGAGGGAGGAGAGAGGAGGGAGAGTGAGGTGAGGAGAGGGGAGAGGGAGGGGAGGGAAGGAGGGGAGAGTGGGGAGAGTGGTGAGAGGGGAGAGTGGTGAGAGGGGAGAGTGGTGAGAGGGGAGAGGGAGGTGAGAGAGGGAGTGAGGAGAGGGGATAGTGGTGAGAGAGGAGAGAGTGGTGTAAGAGGAGAGAGTGAGGATAGTGAGGAGAGGGGAGATTGAGGTGAGAGAGGGAGGTGAGGGGGAGGGGAGAGTGGTGAGAGATGGAAGAGTGGTGAGAGGGGAGAGTGGGAAGAGTGAGGAGAGGGGAGACATAAGAGGGGAGAGAGGAGAGGGGAGAAGAGAGAGGAGAAGGGAGAAGAGAGAGGAGAGTGGGGAGACTGATGAGAGTGGAGAGTGAGGATAAAGGGAGTGGAGAGAGGGAGGGGAGAGGGGGAGTGAGGAGAGAGGGGGAGGGGAGAGTGAGGAGAGAGGGGAGAGTAAGGTGAGAGGGAAGAGGGGAGGGGCAAGAGGGGCGGGATTTCTGAAGTGACTGATAGCCAAGAAGGCCGGTCAGCAGAGAAGAAGAGCGTGTGGTCTTGGAAGAGGCAGGGAAGCGGAGAGAGGGAGGGAAGAAGAGGTGCTGGGGAAGAGGGCCAGGCGGTCTTGTGAAACTCAAGCTGCAGTGAGGGAGGGACAGCAACACTGAAATGTTGTTGTTTTTCAACAAAACATTTGGGAGCAAACCTGGCGGGCTCGAGCAGGGGCATGGAGAGGGCATTTTAGAAGGAGTGATGCCTAGGTGAATTAATCAAATTGGTTACGCAGCAGGAGGTGGTGCGGGACGGACGTCGAGTCAACAAAAAAAAACTAGTTAGAATGAAGTGACTGATAGCCGAGAAGGCCGGTCAGCAGGGAAGAAGAGCGTGTGGTCTTGGAAGAGGGAGGGAGGTATTCCAATAAAGTGTGGTGCGAGGCGTGGGGGCGGGGGAGGGGGAGCAGGGGACCAAGTACACAAAAAAACTAAGCTCCACAATTCAAGTGTCCTCTAACCCCTGCGTAGGGTAGAGAAAATATGCATCATAATCTTTCTGAAAAAATGAACGAAAGAAAATGAAACTACTGGCAAGTATAGTATATTTCAACACCATGCTATGTGAAATATTCCTTACCAGGAGAAATATGCCGTAGCTGCCACAATAATAACCCAATGTTCCACAGGAGTAGTTAAGCACAACCCTACAAATATAATATGTAAATGTAAAACTGTTCTCACAATATTAAACGGTCACACTGTACATATCACTTTTTCATCCATTACTGGGTTCAAATTCCAGTGCAAAGAGGAAGTGGCGCGGTGCAAACCTGCCCGTCAGCTGTATTATGCATATAATCAGGCTCCAGGAGGGGGTGACTGTAAAGCGCGCACAGGATCACTTATAACTGAGCTCAGAGTCTGCAGGAGAGGGGCTGGTGTGTGGGTAAATAATTTCTGTTTACAGATAGAAAAATGGAGGGTATTTTAAGGCTGCATCTGACAATAGGCAAGCTCCTGTGGCATCGCAGTGGCAAAACTCAAAATTACGGAGCTGTGAACCTCTCATATTTCTTAGATATTCATTTGCTTTTGGATACTGGGGGCTCCCGATGAGTTAGGGGATCTCTGATGGTCTGCCTCACTACATACAAACACACGTGCACCGTGGCGGCCAGCCTTATGTCCCTGTGGCATTGGAGACGAGGATAGCATGCGGTAGTCAAGTCTGGGCATTCTGCCTCCATAGCAAACTGTGCCTATGAGGTGGGCGTGAGGGGGCTACACTCTGCCTTGTTTGCCTTTAGCCGTATCTTATCTGACACCAGGTTGCGTTTATCATTTGAACTCGTATTTAATGGCTTGTACGGGACGATGTGCGGTATTATCCACTTACATTCAGGACTTAATGGTTGAAGAAAGTAAACATCCGGAGAGCAACAACGAGCAAGAGTGAGGAATAGAGAGAGGTGCATTGGGAGAAAGAGGTGACAAGAAACAGGAAAAGAAAAAAAGAAAGAAGGAACGAAAGACAAGAAGTGGCAAAGACAAAAAGAGAAAGCAACAGAAGAGTATAGAAAGAAATTAAGTGGAGTCAGGACAAAACAAAGATATGAAAAGGAAGAAATCAAAAATGGAGAAAGAAAAACGAAAAGATACGCAGAAAGAAAGAAGTAAAAACAAGCAGGAGGAAAATATAGAAAGAGGATCGGCTGATAGAGGTAAAAAATAAACGCGGCCGCGAAAAGGTAAAAAATTAACGCGGCCGCAAAATGAAAGCCTTTGATGCAGTAGGGGGCGGAGCGGATCCCTTTGAAGTGAAGCTGCTGGCGGCACCACGCTGGGGAAGCAACAGATGGCTGGCTTTGATGTGGTGATGCGAGGCAAGCAGGCAGGCGGATAGAAGCGCGTGCACGGGACACATGCACTTTTGGAAATATGCATTTTTTGAGAGCTTAGTTTAGCTCTTAGTTTAGCCCCAATAGTCTCGTCCTATCCATTCCTTGCGGAATGGCATAGGCGAGACCTAAAAACGAATATATGTTTAACATTGTTTTTCGCAAATGTGATTGTGTTCCGAATTAAGATGAGCTTTGTAATTAAGATGTTTAAAAAACAAATAGAAGCACACTAGGCTCGAATATTCTGGTTTGTTGCCACATACATCACGATGTAATATAGTTAACATTGCACATTGGTGATTTATGTATGTGTGAAATTCTAAATGTTCAGTTGCCTTAAAAAAAATGAAATTGTACGTAAAGAAAAATACTATGGAAAAAATATGCCAGGTATTGTGGACATATGTATTTATCCATTTTATAATTCACAGTGAATGTGTAGATTATGCAGAGGCATTATGTGATTGTCCAGTCACCTATATGAGTAAATTACCAATTTTATTGGAAATTTACAGATTTGAGCATGCACATTCTGCTTGTTTAATTGAGTACTGCATTGAGCAGAATGATTGCTCTCTGTTTAAAAAAAAGAAATGCTGAGAAATTATGATTATTCGGATCATACTTTGAATAATTATTGAGGTAATGTTATCATGGCAGAAATAATTGTGATGTACACAGAACTACCTCATCCTGGAGAGAATTCATTATAGTTCTTTTTAAAAGGATCAAAACAAGGGAGCAGCAGTGGTGGCTTGTGACATTTGAAAGCGATTGGGCGTAAAGGTTGGGTATGACTTTTAAATAGCAAGTGAAGAGAGCAAACTTAATGGACAAACGTTGGGTCCTGGAGAAAGGGGCATGCATGTATGTTGAGAAAAAATTTAAAATGGATTTAGTGAGAAAGTAAGGTTTATTGAGCAGTGGGAAAGTATAGTTTTGAGATATTAAGCACATTCAAAACTGCCCCATATCTTACTGCATTAATATGTTCAACAGTTGCTGTGATGTGCAAATTGTACTGTGCAACAACTTAAGGCCCTTTCAAGGATGTGTTGGTCATTGTCTTGCACTGCATGCTGCATCGACTTTGGGAATAAATGCTCTAACCAGGCTTCGAGAAGCACACACAGCTACTGCCTGTAATCAGTTAGCAGCATTGTTTTCTTCAAGAAGGAGTTGGGGCTCCCCAACTCAGTTTTCAAGGTTAGGAGAATGGTAACTGCTTAGTTCAATTAATATCCAATAACATTTAATAAATAAAGTCTGTGCCGTCAGGTGCTGCCCTCAGTGCTTGGCTGCCTCTTGAGGCTCGTCCTCGCTGACAGGAGAGTCAGGCAGCCAGGCACCTTCCAGACAGACACATGCGCATTTGCGCATGTATCAAAAACTATTTACTTGATCTGGATCCGATGGGTACCCTCTATCAAAGGACTTCGCTGGTCTGACATATGGGAAGATCGCATATCTCTTTACGCAGACGATATTCTTCTCTACCTCACTCCCCTAAAAAATCCATTCTAGAACTGCTGAATCTTTGTGAAAAGTTTGGGAGAGTGTCAGGTTCTAGGATTAATTGGTCCAAATCTATTATTTTTGTTCTTGCCGGCCCTCCGCCTGTGCTACCTGCGAGCTGCCCTTTACGACCTCCTACGTCAGCGTTCAAATACTTGGGTATATATGTGACATCGGATCCAGATGAATTCTTTACATTGAATCTGCGACCCCCACTGGACCGTTTCAAAAGAGATGTGAAGGTGTGGCGGGCCCTCCCCCTCACACTTCTGGAGAAAGCGGCCCTATACAAAATGATGACATTCCCACGCTTCATGTATATTTTAGAAAATACGCCGTTTCTGGTCAAGACCTCTTATTTCACAGCGATCGCCACGACGGTCTCTAGCTTATTGTGGGATAGCAAACCAGCTCGCATTGCACAAAATAAGTTGGTGAAGGATTGGTATGACGGAGGCATAGCACTCCCAAATATCGAACTATACTACTGGGCAGCCTACCTTAAACAAATTAATTATTGGTTACATGCCCCACAGACTGAACCTGCGTACTTAGCGGATAGGCAGTGCCTGGATGTTAGGGGACTGATGGGTAACCTCTACAGACGCCAGGCGCCATCAGACTTACTAGGCCCCACACACCACTCGGTGCATCTCTGGTACAAAGCACACAGGCGCCTTCGGTGTTCTGATCTCATCACACAAATGACGCCATTATGGGACTCATGCAGATTATGTTCCCTTCGCAACACTAAAGGGTTCCAAGCGTGGGACAATATAGGTATTTCTGTGGTGGGAGACCTTTGGAAGAAGGGCAGGGTGGTGGACTTCACCTTCCTACAAACTAATTATTATATGGCGCCGGTGGAACGGTTTAGATACACTCAAATTCGACACGCGCTACAGACTGCCATTCCGGTGGGTACGGACTTGCAGGAATCCACTCCTCTTGAAGATAGGTTACTGACGGAACATATGACAGATAAAGCGACGTCCTTTACATATCGTATCAAAAGGGGGTGGTGATGGACAGAGTATCTGAATTAAGCAGAACACTCCTACCCAGTCAAAAGATCAGGGCTTGACCCATCACCGTTTTTTAGCTCACTGCACCATCCCAGTTCAGAACCCGGCTACATGCAAATTAGTCTGACCCTGGCCCAGTGCATCATGGGAACAGGGCACACCAAACTACCAAGCCAATTCTTTACTGGAAAGGAAACAAGCTTCCGGGGACCGGTTTCTGGCATTACAGCCGTCTTCGGCCCGGCTTGCTTGAATCCTGATGGTGCAGTGAGCAAGGGACTCACATCTGAGCATACCGTTCCACACTTTTGGTGGCCAAAACGATTCAAAAGGGGGTGGTGATGGACAGAGTATCTGAATTAAGCAGAACACTCCTACCCAGTCAAAAGATCAGGGCTTGATCCATCACCGTTTTTTAGCTCACTGCACCATCCCAGTTCAGAACCCAGCTACATGCAAATTAGTCTGACCCTGGCCCAGTGCATCATGGGAAAAGGGCCGACCGAACTACCAAGCCAATTCTTTACTGGAAAGGAAACAAGCTTCCGGGGACCGGTTTCTGGCATTACAGCCGTCTTCGGCCTGGCTTGCTTGAATCCTGATGGTGCAGTGAGCAAGGGACTCACATCTGAGCATACCGTTCCACACTTGTGGTGGCCAAAATGATTCAAAAGGGGGTGGTGATGGACAGAGTATCTGAATTAAGCAGTACACTCCTACCCAGTCAAAAGATCAGGGCTTGATCCATCACCGTTTTTTAGCTCACTGCACCATCCCAGTTCAGAACCCAGCTACATGCAAATTAGTCTGACCCTGGCCCAGTGCATCATGGGAACAGGGCAGACCGAACTACCAAGCCAATTCTTTACTGGAAAGGAAACAAGCTTCCGGGGACCGGTTTCTGGCATTACAGCCGTCTTCGGCCCGGCTTGCTTGAATCCAGATGGTGCAGTGAGCAAGGGACTCACATCTGAGCATACCCTTCCACACTTGTGGTGGCCAAAACCATTCAAAAGGGAGTAGTGATGGACAGAGTATCTGAATTAAGCAGGATTCAAGCAAGCCGGGCCCTGGCCCATGATGCATTGGGCCAGGGACAGACTAATTTGCATGTAGCCAGGTTCTGAACTGGGATGGTGCAGTGAGCTAAAAAAACGGTGATGGATCAAGCCCTGATCTTTTGACTGGGTATGAGTGTTCTGTTTAACTCAGATGTTCTGTCCATCACCACCCCCTTTTCTGAATCGTTTTGGCCACTATAGGAGTGGCAGGGTATGCTCAGACATGAGTCCCTTGCTCACTGCACCATCAGGATTCAAGCAAGCCGGGCCGAAGACGGCTGCAATGCCAGAAACCGGTCCCCGGAAGCTTATTTCCTTTCCAGTAAAGAATTGGCTTGGTAGTTTGGTCTGCCCTGTTCCCATGATGCACTGGGCCAGGGACAGACTAATTTGCATGTAGCCAGGTTCTGAACTGGGATGGTGCAGTGAGCTAAAAAACGGTGATGGATCAAGCCCTGATCTTTTGACTGGGTATGAGTGTTCTGTTTAACTAAGATGCTCTGTCCATCGCCACCCCTTTTCTGAATCGTTTTGGCCAATATAGGAGTGGCAGGGTATGCTCAGACATGAGTCCCTTGCTCACTGCACCACCAGGATTCAAGCAAGCCGGCCGAAGACGGCTGCAATGCCAGAAACCGGTCCCCGCAAGCCTGTTTCCTTTCCAGTAAAGAATTGGCTTTGTACTTTGGTCTGCCCTGTTCCCATGATGCACTGGGCCAGGGACAGACTAATTTGCATGTAGCCAGGTTCTGAACTGGGATGGTGCAGTGAGCTAAAAAACAGTGATGGATCAAGCCCTGATCTTTTGACTGGGTATGAGTGTTATGTTTAACTCAGATGCTCTGTCCATCACCACCCCCTTTTCTGAATCGTTTTGGCCACTATAGGAGTGGCAGGGTATGCTCAGACATGAGTCCCTTGCTCACTGCACTATCAGGATTCAAGCAAGCCGGGCCGAAGATGGGTGCAATGCCAGAAACCGGTCCCCGGAAGCTTGTTTCCTTTCCAGTAAAGAATTGGCTTGGTAGTTTGGTCTGCCCTGTTCCCATGATGCACTGGGCCAGGGACAGACTAATTTGCATGTAGCCAGGTTCTGAACTGGGATAGTGCAGTGAGCTAAAAAACGGTGATGGATCAAGCCTTGATCTTTTGACTGGGTATGAGTGTTCTGTTTAACTCAGATGCTCTGTCCATCACCACCCCCTTTTCTGAATAGTTTTGCCCACTATAGGAGTGGCAGGGTATGCTCAGACATGAGTCCATTGCTCACTGCACCATCAGGATTCAAGCAAGCCGGGCCGAAGACGGCTGCAATGCCAGAAACCGGTCCCCGGAAGCTTGTTTCCTTTCCAGTAAAGAATTGGCTTGGTAGTTTGGTCTGCCCTGTTCCCATGATGCACTGGGCCAGGGACAGACTAATTTGCATGTAGTTCTGAACTGGGATGGTGCAGTGAGCTAAAAAACAGTGATGGATCAAGCCCTGATCTTTTGACTGGGTATGAGTGTTCTGTTTAACTCAGATGCTCTGTCCATCACCACCCCCTTTTCTGAATCGTTTTGGCCACTATAGGAGTGGCAGGGTATGCTCAGACATGAGTCCCTTGCTCACTGCACCATCAGGATTCAAGCAAGCCGGGCCGAAGATGGCTGCAATGCCAGAAACCGGTCCCCGGAAGCTTGTTTCCTTTCCAGTAAAGAATTGCTTGGTAGTTTGGGCTGCCCTGTTCCCATGATGCACTGGGCCAGGGACAGACTAATTTGCATGTAGCCAGGTTCTGAACTGGGATGGTGCAGTGAGCTAAAAAACGGTGATGGATCAAGCCCTGATCTTTTGACTGGGTATGAGTGTTCTGTTTAACTCAGATGCTCTGTCCATCACCACCCCCTTTTCTGAATAGTTTTGCCCACTATAGGAGTGGCAGGGTATGCTCAGACATGAGTCCCTTGCTCACTGCACCATCAGGATTCAAGCAAGCCGGGCCGAAGACGGCTGCAATGCCAGAAACCGGTCCCCGGAAGCTTGTTTCCTTTCCAGTAAAGAATTGGCTTGGTAGTTTGGTTTGCCCTGTTCCCATGATGCACTGGGCCAGGGACAGACTAATTTGCATGTAGCCAGGTTCTGAACTGGGATGGTGCAGTGAGCTAAAAAACGGTGATGGATCAAGCCCTGATCTTTTGACTGGGTATGAGTGTTCTGTTTAACTCAGATGCTCTGTCCATCACCACCCCCTTTTCTGAATCGTTTTGGCCACTATAGGAGTGGCAGGGTATGCTCAGACATGAGTCCCTTGCTCACTGCACCATCAGGATTCAAGCAAGCCGGGCCGAAGACGGCTGCAATGCCAGAAACCGGTCCCCGGAAGCTTGTTTCCTTTCCAGTAAAGAATTGGCTTGGTAGTTTGGTCTGCCCTGTTCCCATGATGCACTGGGCCAGGGACAGACTAATTTGCATGTAGCCAGGTTCTGAACTGGGATGGTGCAGTGAGCTAAAAAACAGTGATGGATCAAGCCCTGATCTTTTGACTGGGTATGAGTGTTCTGTTTAACTCAGATGCTCTGTCCATCACCACCCCCTTTCTGAATCGTTTTGGCCACTATAGGAGTGGCAGGGTATGCTCAGACATGAGTCCCTTGCTCACTGCACCATCAGGATTCAAGCAAGCCGGGCCGAAGACGGCTGCAATGCCAGAAACCGGACCCTGGAAGCTTGTTTCCTTTCCAGTAAAGAATTGGCTTGGTAGTTTGGTCTGCCCTGTTCCCATGATGCACTGGGCCAGGGACAGACTAATTTGCATGTAGCCAGGTTCTGAACTGGGATGGTGCAGTGAGCTAAAAAACGGTGATGGATCAAGCCCTGATCTTTTGACTGGGTATGAGTGTTCTGTTTAACTCAGATGCTCTGTCCATCACCACTCCCTTTCTGAATCGTTTTGGCCACTATAGGAGTGGCAGGGTATGCTCAGACATGAGTCCCTTGCTCACTGCACCATCAGGATTCAAGCAAGCCGGGCCGAAGACGGCTGCAATGCCAGAAACCGGTCCCCGGAAGCTTGTTTCCTTTCCAGTAAAGAATTGGCTTGGTAGTTTGGTCTGCCCTGTTCCCATGATGCACTGGGCCAGGGACAGACTAATTTTCATGTAGCCAGGTTCTGAACTGGGATGGTGCAGTGAGCTAAAAAACGGTGATGGATCAAGCCCTGATCTTTTGACTGGGTATGAGTGTTCTGTTTAACTCAGATGCTCTGTCCATCACCACCCCCTTTTCTGAATCGTTTTGGCCACTATAGGAGTGGCAGGGTATGCTCAGACATGAGTCCCTTGCTCACTGCACCATCAGGATTCAAGCAAGCCGGGCCGAAGACGGCTGCAATGCCAGAAACCGGTCTCCGGAAGCTTGTTTCGTTTCCAGTAAAGAATTGGCTTGGTAGTTTGGTCTGCCCTGTTCCCATGATGCACTGGGCCAGGGACAGACTAATTTGCATGTAGCCAGGTTCTGAACTGGGATGGTGCAGTGAGCTAAAAAACGGTGATGGATCAAGCCCTGATCTTTTGACTGGGTATGAGTGTTCTGTTTAACTCAGATGCTCTGTCCATCACCACCCCCTTTTCTGAATCGTTTTGGCCACTATAGGAGTGGCAGGGTATGCTCAGACATGAGTCCCTTGCTCACTGCACCATCAGGATTCAAGCAAGCCGGGCCGAAGATGGCTGCAATGCCAGAAACCGGTCCCCGGAGGCTTGTTTCCTTTCCAGTAAAGAATTGTCTTGGTAGTTTGGTCTGCCCTGTTCCCATGATGCACTGGGCCAGGGACAGACTAATTTGCATGTAGCCAGGTTCTGAACTGGGATGGTGCAGTGAGCTAAAAAACGGTGATGGATCAAGCCCTGATCTTTTGACTGGGTATGAGTGTTCTGTTTAACTCAGATGCTCTGTCCATCACCACCCCCTTTTCTGAATCGTTTTGGCCACTATAGGAGTGGCAGGGTATGCTCAGACATGAGTCCCTTGCTCAATGCACCATCAGGATTCAAGCAAGCCGGGCCGAAGACGGCTGCAATGCCAGAAACCGGTCCCCGGAAGCTTGTTTCCTTTTCAGTAAAGAATTGGCTTGGTAGTTTGGTCTGCCCTGTTCCCATGATGCACTGGGCCAGGGACAGACTAATTTGCATGTAGCCAGGTTCTGAACTGGGATGGTGCAGTGAGCTAAAAAACGGTGATGGATCAAGCCCTGATCTTTTGACTGGGTATGAGTGTTCTGTTTAACTCAGATGCTCTGCCCATCACCACCCCCTTTTCTGAATCGTTTTGGCCACTATAGGAGTGGCAGGGTATGCTCAGACATGAGTCCCTTGCTCACTGCACCATCAGGATTCAAGCAAGCCGGGCCAAAGATGCCTGCAATGCCAGAAACCGGTCCCCGGAAGCTTGTTTGCTTTCCAGTAAAGAATTGGCAGTTTGGTCTGCCCTGTTCCCATGATGCACTGGGCCAGGGACAGAATAATTTGCATGTAGACAGGTTCTGGACTGGGATGGTGCAGTGAGCTAAAAAACGGTGATGGATCAAGCCCTGATCTTTTGACTGGGTATGAGTGTTCTGTTTAACTCAGATGCTCTGTCCATCACCACCCCCTTTTCTGAATCTTTACATATCGTAAGCTGGTTAACAATCTTCCTGAAATGACATCCAAGTTGCGACTGAACTGGTCGTAAGATGTTGGCGAATTTGATGATTCCGAATGGCAGGAGGCCCTATCCTCCCCTCAGAAAACAGCTATCCCCTCCAGGCTCAAATTAGTCCAACTTAAAATACTACATTGCACGTATTACACCAGATCGATTTTGTACAAGATAGGGAAGGCGTCACATATGTGCTGTCTGCGTGGATGCGGGGTGGAGGGGATGTTCCTTCACACTATATAGGACTGTGGACGGGTGGCGAGGTACTGGACCGCTGTGATGCGTACCATTTCCCAGACCCTAGCTATTTCCCTTCTGCCTGATTCTCGGCGCTGTTTACTGAATATATGGGAACCTAACGACCTAACACATCGCCAACAGGACTGGGCCATGTTGGGTATGATGATGGCGAAACGCAATATTGCTAGGTTGTGGGGCTCTGATGTGCTGCCTACATTAAAGGACTGGTGCAGAGACATGGATGACGCAATGGTGGCGGAGAAGGCAGTCTGTCCACCGTGGTTGCCCGGGAAAGTGGGGACACATATGGGGAGCACGGAATGAGTTCAGGGGTAATATATGCGAGCCACCGCGAATAGATGAAGATGAGGACACCTCGGATTAAGAATTGTTACTATTTGCATGTATAATATTGTACTGTTGAGTCCACTCAAACTGATTCTCTAATGTCTTGCAACTGATATATAGGTTGAACCTTCCTACAAATGTACTTTATACGTTTTATGATGCCGAAACTGTATGTTTTGTCGCCTTCTATGTTTATTTCAATAAAAAATATTTTTAAAACTATTTACTTTTTAGTATGTAAGCAGGCTAAGACGGGCTGAACTAGTGCCAGCTCTAACCTACAGTTCTTGGGGGTCTGAAGAGACCACCCACTTATGACGCAAAGCAGCATCACATTTTCCAAGTAGCATAGGGTGTGTGGGGCACCAGCCCTCTATTTTCCAGGGCTGCTTGTCAATCACTAGAGCAGCAACACTCTTTTCCAAGTCGTCACAGGGTGACGATATCGGAAAGGGTGTGGTTACATGCTGCCTGGTAATCATTTCACATGCATGCTGTAAACATATATTCTCGGGGCATACTTCAGTGAGTGCAGAGTATCTTGTTTATTACACAGCTGAATAGCTCCTTATCATTCTGTTCAGGCCAGCACTTGCCTATGATCATGTCCCTGGAATTTCCCGGGGGGAGGCGGGGTCATGGTGCATGTACTGGGCTCCTATTTCCACAATTGCAGATGTGTTAAGCCACAAAGCACACAACACTAGCAGAGTCCTGTGCAAGGCGATATGGCTCCATTGATGGATTCTGCAGTGGGAGCAAGTGCCCACGAAACCCAGCCATAAAAATGACAGTAGGCCCTCAAAGAGTCACGGAGTCTGACGTGCAGTCCCGAACCAGCGACGGGGGCACCAAACAGGACCTTTACGTTCATAGTCTTGGTTGAGCTGCCTGGGACATCTCGGCTCTACTTGGGCCGCAGCTGCCACGATGTGAGTTGACCAGGTTTCTGGGATAACGTCCGGTCACAAGCACACTGAAAAATAATTTACCTCATGTGACTACGGTACCCCCCTTCACACACATTTACACAGAATTTCAATTGCTCCTGGAATATATGAACATTATTCTGTGTGTTTTGCAGAGAGGCCAATCCATTGACAGGCACTTTGATTTGCCATTAGCCTCAGTGCCAGAGCTCTCAATCAAACCCCTCATAAACCACTGGCATGGCTCAAAGTATGAATATACAAGAGTAATAACACGGCAAGAAACAAATACAGAAACACAACATGATGAAAGAGCTGACACTTTTGGGATTGCAAGATTAAGTGAAACATGTAAAATAAAAGAGAAACTAAATTGCTGACATGCATCACCTTAACGCTTTTCACATTGTTCGTAAATCAATCCACGTTTTTGGCATTAATGTGACGGGCATGAAGATAGGGCCAGTTTCCACACCATACAATAATGCAACTGTCTTTACTATAAGCACATGATTCTCCCTTTGTGCTTGACTAGGTTATTTGGATCAACTTTGCAAGGGGAAAAAAAACTGCTTGTCTTTTAGATCAAATTTTACATTGGAGCAAATACATCAGCCCCACTTCTAAAGGGGGCAGCGACCTGCAGCCAGGGCCTGGGGTGTCATAGTGGGGGGAGTTAGAGTAACCAGGGATCTCAGCACAATATACATAACACAAGATTAGCATTACGGCACTTGCCATTACCGAGGACAAGGCTCTAAATCACAGGTAAGAGCATCCAGTCGCACCGTGTGAGAAATGGGAAAGGGTGGAATCTATCCCTGGGAATGACGGACGTCCGGCCTCACGCAGGGATGCAGATTCTGACGGAGAAAACCGTGACACTAACAGCATCACTGGCCTACAGTGGATACTACATAGACTAGAAAGGCAATTAAGGGCTTTTAAAAGGTAAGCCATGCATCGTGCGCCACATTGCAGAAAGCAGATTTACTGTCTAGCATCTATCTCCTGCTCGAAATTGAGGCGAAGCCTGGGACAGACAGCCAAAACTTAAATACATCAATTTGTTTAGAGATACGATTGTATCTCCAAATCTCCAAATAAATTAAAAAACGTTTATTAATTTAACAGGGTGCTGCCCCAGAACCTTAATGGAGAAACCACCCCTGGCAACAACTACTGAGTTACTAACTCATTTTATACACCAATAGTGTTTTATTATTGCACCAATTGTATTTTTCCCCCACATTTTGAATACTCACTTAATGATAAAATACATTTAATTTGCTTAGGTATATGTTTATATACTATAATATGATTAGGTACCTGTCATTGTGAGTGTGCCAAGCACTTAATGGGATGTTACTTTAGTGGTGTATACCTCTCTGAGTTGAAGGAATACTGTCACTTCTATGTAAACGTGTGGATTTAGTTTGCAAGTGAAATCACATTTCTAGAACAAAGGAATATGCTATGTGTGCTTGGCATGCCGCCGTGTAAAACTGCAAGTCACCCAAACAGTTTATGCAAAGTTTATGTTCAATATAATTCATCAACCTGGTGCATCTTCATACTGTGCATTAAATTATTTCAAAGGTAAGCAATGGGTCAGCACGTTTATTCCTGGAATCTCAAAATTCTTGTGAAATTTCAAATAACTTTGCAAATGGCTTTGTTAACAAATTTAAGGTTTCTTTGCTATAATAAGACTCCTCCAGAAAAATGGGGGCCTAGTCACAAACTGCATTTTGTAGTATGTTAAGCAGCGCTACAGCAGTCCTACTAAAGTACTACAAAATGTTATTGACAAACTTCAGTGCAAATATCCAGCTCCACCTCTCCTACATGTTGTATAGGGAGATCATCACACATACAAGTTTACTACTTAGCAGTAACATTTGGGAGGGAATAGAGGGTTGCTGGAATAAAGGGGTGGGATTTAGAGGAGAAGGAAGGAGAGATTTAGAGGGAATATGAAGTGGTTTAGGGAGATACCTGCATCCATCCACACAAGCCCACTGTTATTAACAAACTGTCCTTCTAAAGTTACAACAGCCAAAAAGGGACCGAAAAATGTAGTATATTACTCCAGCTCAAACTCGAAGTAAGTCCAGTAGTAGACATGGTCAACCACTGGTACTGCAATACCCTCTCCATGCAAATGAAATGGAGGTAGGGACTTACAAACAAAACTCCATAGCAAATAAAGTAAAATTACATAACAAATAGTGAAACATATAAACAAATATATTTTAATATTCAAGGTTACAAACCCAATCAATATGCAGGAGCTTGGAGCATCAGCAGTTACAGCACATTCATTAGGAGTGGCAGTGGCACACGTGTTCCTCCCAAATGTGTGACTAAGTGCAGATCTGCCACAGCCTATTGTGAATTCAACCCAACGTTTTCATCAGCACCAAGTCCCTGTTTTTAACAAACGGCTGGCCTGGTATTTTTGTGCAGATTTCTAATCAGTATGAGCAACAATGGTAATGATGTGTCCCTAGACAGGAGTCTGAACTCACTTAGGGCCTCATTACGATCTTGGCGGATGGATACTCTCTCACAAATGTGTCGGATATCTTGTCCACCGTATTACAAGTTCCATTATATCCTTTGTAACTTGTAATATGGCAGACGGGATATCCGTCACCTTTATTACTTAAAGCCAAACACAGCTAATTAGCTTTTACAAACCTGAGATTGATATGGGAGAGTACTCCAATTTTGATACTTTGAAAACCCCAATTGAAAAAAATGTGTAAGCGCAAAGCACACGTTGAAGCTATGTTAGAAAGAGGGTAGCAGCTAGCGGCGGCTCCTCCGTTATGGTGGAGGAGCATCGCCCCGCCTGGTGCAAGTGCAACAGGCACACACATTAATAAAATGGTAATCAAATACCATTTTATTAATGTGTCCCAGGCTCGAGCAGTTACAGCGGAGGGCAGGGTGCTGGGCTGATTAGTGCAATTGTACTATTAATGCAGGCCCCTGCCAGTGCACATGTCAGATTGGCCGCCTGCCTACAGCCGACCAATCTGACCTGCGCACTTCGGAGCCTGCAATCCCAAGGCTGAGAAACAGCTGAAGGATTGCAGCCACAGGCACCCAGACTCAAAATGGGCCCTGGGTGAACCTGGTCCAACCAATCCTGGAGTTGCAAGGTTGGTTTTGGGTTGTACAAGGGAGGAAGTTACGCCCTTTCTCCCCGAGGCAGCTCCAAGGAGGAAAGCGCGAGGACGCCAGTATTGACACAACATCCAGACTCTGCGGCCGGCATACATGTAAGTGTTTTGGGCATCGCGCCTAATGTTGCCAGCCACTGCTGGTAGAAGTAGGCTCAAGATGATGCTAAAAATAATCAGTTAAGTATGAAACATACGTCCTTCATACATCACCTGTAAGCGTTATACCTAATAAAGGTAAGAAACCTTATTGTAGGTGTTAGAAATGGGATTCTGGTTGGCTAGGTCATGTACCTAAGGTAGGCAGACCCACCACTCTAGTCAGGGGAAGGGAGTTACACGCTGAAGATGACCCCTGCTCACCCCCTTGGTAGATCAGTAAGGCTTATCCCAGAGGCAATGTGTAAAGAGTTTGCGCAACACACTCACACTCACACAGCAATGACACACTAGGCACACCATAAAAGACATATAAAAAATATATTTAAAAAATAGCCTTTGTATTACTCATAAAACACATTAGAACGCAATCACATATATATATATATATATTTATATATATATATACATATATACTGTGCCAGCTGACACACGGTATGACTTTACTGTTATTATTTACTCTTACAGGGCCAATCGGGCCACTGTCATGACCATTAGAACCCCCAATGTACAGTCAGAGAAAAAAAGCAGTAACTATCTAAATTAGCAACAGTGCCCCAAATCATTAGCACAACTCAGTCACTACTGGCAGAGACCGTTCCTAACAGCACACATTGTGCACATATCATGATCAGCTGCGCACCTTAGTACCCCCTAATAGTGAGCACATATTAGGAAGCCTCAATCACTGGGAATGCAAGCCCACAGCACCATCACGTCAGGGCATAACACATTGGTATGTACATAATCCATTGTGTATCCTAATAGTCACCAGGCATGTCCAGAAGTCCTGAATCACGAGGAACCTTCCTGGCCGTGCCAGCACTACCCCGTAGGGGGTGGTGGTGATCCTTTTGGCCTGCTTTGGCATGAGGCTTCCAAATTAGCCCTCAGCTGCAAGCGCAGCAAAGGCAATGCGCACCCCAGGTCCACGGAAGGACCTTGGCCCACAGACACGGGCCCAAAGACTAGCGATGTCTAGTCTGGAGCCCTCCAGAGCGCCCAGACTGTGCAGGATTTGTATGAGCAGGCAGCCTCACCTCTGGGCTCCCACGAAGGCCCCCCCCGGCTGTTCTCACTGTCGGACCACTCAGGCCCTGGGAAGGTTGGCCCTGGATCCTGGAAGGCCTAAGCACACAGAGCGAAGTCTCCTGGGAGGCACACGGAGCCTGTGCGGCTCCGTCTTGACCGCGTCACTGGCTCCACAACAAACAGAAAGGCTTGGGCAGCACAGGAGCCCCGTCCACCAACAGGCTGCACCTCTGCCTGACTTCCAGCTCCACCCACGGTCAGGTTCAGTCTGGCTTCCGCTGCCTGACGTCCTTGCGCCTGAGAACACGGAGCAAAGTCTCTGTCAGGCTCAGATCCTCGTGCTCTTCTCGGCGTGCTCTTCTCGGCAGAGCCAGGAGCCAAGGGGACATTCTGCAGGCTTCTCGTCCCCAAGCACCACACTTGCTGGAGGTTTGGGAGAGGGTGTCCTCCTCTGTCACAGCTCCTCCCTCCGGTAGCAACTTTCTGCCCCTCACTCTCAGCTGTGGGGACACATACAGGGCTCTCCCACAGTCAGGCAACAGACACCTGACTTCCGGTTTGCTGGCACATAGGGGCCATAAGCAGGGGGGCAGTACCTCCAGCCCCCCTCAGGTAGCAGCTCGGTCCCACACTGCGGTTTCTCCTGGCAGTCTGGCAGCCTGCCGGCCACATGCCCCCAAGTAAGCACAAAGCACCACTAAACATGGGGTCACAGCCTGAATACTTATATGACAAACTGTCTTTGTTCTCCCTCAGGCACAGAGCTCTGCGCCCAGTCCAAACCAGTTCTGGGGGGGCACTTAAACATTTTCTTTACAGTGTACAACAACCTCCTTTGTTAGTGTAGGCTCTGGTCCTAGACACACCACAAGGGGGCGGAGCCAGCATTGTGGAAGGCAGGCACAGTCCTATTTAGGCCCAGGTGCTACTACTCCCACCAGGGGGGTGGAGCCAGCATTGTGGAAGGCAGGCACAGTCCTATTTAGGCCCAGGTGCTACTCCTCCCACCACTCTAAATGCGGATTGGCCTATTCAGCCTAGCGCTGACTCCCCCAGCCCCTCTGGAGCCACTGCACCTCCCCAGTCTTTGTCACTCCAGAGCCAGACATGCAATGCACAACAGGCAGGCACAAAGACACATAGCACACAGAAATGCCCACTTCTATAAGTGCCATTTCTAAAATAGTGATAATAAATCTGCGAACACCATTATGCAGCATTTATCACCAATATTCCAAACATACCAATCTTGACCACGCTACTCCTCGCATGTCAGGAATTATTACTGAAACACAAATCAGGGAATCCCCAATGCATTCCAATGCGAGGGCAGCCTCACAGTAGTGAGAAACCAAAATGGCTGTTTGTCACTACCAGGATATGCCACACAGTTAAGGCACATGTCCAACCTTTCACCTACAGCGCACCCTGCCCATAGGTCTAGAGAGGGCCTACCTTAGGGGTGACTAATATATAGTAAAAGGGGAGTCACTGACGTGGCAACCACTTTATGTGCCACGTCACAGCGGTAGTAAACTGCGCGCGCAGGCTCTGCAATGTCAGAGGCCTAAAACAGGTTTGAAAGGCTACTTTGGTGGGTGGCGCAAGCAGCACTGCAAGCCCACCAGTAGTATTTAATTCACTGGCCCTGGGTATGAGATACCACTTTACAAGGGACTGATAGGTAAATACAATACGCCAAATAGGTGTAGACTAATCTTACCAAGTTTACTATAGAGAGCACATGCACTTTACACTGGACAGCAGTGATATAGTGCCCAGAGTCCAAAAACGACCAACACCAGGTCAGAAAAAATACCAGGAGGAAGGCAACAAGGGCCAAGTCTAACAGTAGGGATATAAGGTGAAAGTTGGAATTTCAACAGCACATGGCTGAGCACCTTCAAAGTAGGCCAGGTTGTTGTGTCACTGACTAAGTGCTACCACTACAGTTAACCTTTTCCATGCTGATGACGGAACCGCTCCGCCATCAGCCGCGGTGGCGCTGTGCTGATGACGGAGCGGTTCCGTCATGGCCCGCCCGACGCGCCTGCCTGATTTCGCGCCTGCGCGGCGCGTTCTATTGAGCGGGCGGGGCCATGACGGAACCGCTCCGTCATCAGCACAGCTCAACCGAGGCTGGTGACGGAGCGGTTCCGTTACCAGCATGGGCGCGCCGCGCGGCCCCCCGCCCCCTTAGCGCTGCGGCGGAATAGCCGCCGCAGCGAAGGTGTTAAATGTTGAACTGCTAAACAAAATAATTTAACTTATTTCGTTTATGTTAAGCATCATTAGCAGAGATACTGAACAGGACAAAATACAGTCCATAAGGGCAACGTCAGTTGGGGTAGAGTCCATAACCGACCTGCATCATGAAAGTGCCTTTTGGGCTGAGTGTTTCACTTTCTCTGTTGCTGTCCTTGGAATATGTCCATGAAGGGTAGAAAGGAGCGCCGGAGAGCATTGAAGCCAGAAGTTGACAGGAGGCTTCTGTGGGCTTCATTATGAGTTCCTCTGAAAAATACCGCATAGCTCTACTTCGAGAGCTTGCAATACCAGTGGCAGAGGCGCCAACTTCATAGGAGCTGAAGGAGATCAGCCCCTTGACATAGTTGTATAAAGTCGCTGCAGTGCTGGAAGATGATGAAAAAGAACTCCCAAACCACCCTGATGCCCATATGGACTCCTGGTGCGGGAAGAACGAATGATAAAGGCTCTGTGGTGCTCTCACAATCGTTGGCTTCTAGAAAGAGCGATCAGCTGCTACAGACATCTGGTCCTCCAGACAACCATCTCTTACCGCAGGTCGACGAAAAATGAAATCACATTCCAATGAGGTTTATGTTTCATGTCTTAGTCTGAATATTAGTGCATAGCATTGACATGCTTTACTTTCCCCGAGGATGGAGGAGGTGAGTGGAGCAGGCGAACACGCCATGGCAAACAACAAATGTGTTTTCGGAGGATTCCTGCAACTATCAGATTACCAAGGCTAAGATAGAGCTACTATTTGTCCCAGAATTCCACAAACCTTTCTGATCTCATTTCACTGCAAACCTTGACCAGTTGAAATATTGCATGCAGAATGGTGCATTATGTGATGCTTTTTCACAAACGATTTTCCTCACTGCCTAGCGGGCTCATAACATGTGTAGCACCGTCAGCCATCACTGACTTTTTAGAGCACTTTGCAGTCTTAGATTTTTTAATTCATTCTTACAATGAGAAAAACTAAATTATATGTCCCAGAGTGCTACATACTTTGGCATACAAATCTAGAACTGGCACATTGTGCACGGCACTACTCAGCAGAATTCCGTGTTTTTGGCTTTAGTTTGTACTGTGCAGTAGGCAGATTGGATAATTAATTTGTAGGGGATGCAAAACAGTGCAGGGGCAGGGGGGTGCCATATGGAGCAGCTTTGCAACCTCCGAGATTTAACCAATCCATTACCACTGATAACGCTGAGTCGCTATTTTTGCGTAACACATGTACTAATGCATTTTAAGCTTTTTCATATATAAAGTGGGATTTTATGCAAAGTTGGTCATAGTGATTCTCACGTTACAGTTGACCTTAGTTAAAGAATATACATGTTAAGAAAGCCCTAGATAATGCAGGCAGCAGTTGACAACGCATGCTAACGTTTAAATTCGGCTTTTTTGCCACTTTGATTCTCTCACTCTTCCTC
Organism: Lissotriton helveticus; assembly: GCF_964261635.1. NCBI lineage: Eukaryota > Metazoa > Chordata > Amphibia > Caudata > Salamandridae > Lissotriton > Lissotriton helveticus. The sequence goes on along the minus strand of NC_136060.1, from coordinate 130,457,970 downwards.
TCGTTCCAGGAGCTGATCCACAGTAGTCTGACTAGGCTATTTGTTTAGTTTTCATGAAAGTGTATTATTGTAAGTTTCACTGTAACTGAATAATTGGTTTCATGCACCTGTGACCAGGACAGTCACGCAGCTCTTGGCTTCCTTTGTGCGATGCCTGTGAAAGAGAGCGTAGACATTCTATCACGAAATGCTGAATTTTCATTGGTTTTTACATCCTTAGAACTGTGGGGAGTTGTTCTTCGATGTAGAAATAATACGTTTAATTGAGCATTACAATCTCATTTTTTTGCATATGACCATCTTCAAATATCTTGTCTTTGTACTTGTACTTTCACAAGGTGATTGTTGACCTAGGGCTAATTTGAATGGCTTGAGTTTCTAACTTTGCTAATCTGTTAATAAATTCTGCCATCCTTGTGGGGCAAAATATGTTTCACTGTCATTGAAATGCTGTTGAATTATTGCTGTTAAGCTTCAATTCGAGATCAAGTTCTGTCCAATTGAGTGTAGTTGTACAGAAATTTCCACCAAAGATATGGAGGGTGCACACTGCACCCCCTGCTGCTTCATGCTCTTTAAAGTAATATGCTATTACAGTTTGCTTGTTGTAGATGATTACTGGATGAACCTTTCATCATTCCATGTATAACAACCTTTGGTGACATCACTTCCAATCTGTTGATTTATTTTAGATCTGGTAATTCCAATAAGGCAGGTAACTCCTGTTACTGGAGCCATCTGATTTAAAATGGCACTCATAATTTAAAACATTGTTGTGGGCCTTGGGAGTCAGTATATCTAGATCTTACAGCGTGTTCTTCGGAACAGGAACATCCCCTGGGACTCCAACTGGTGGCCTTCTGAGCTGGGTCACACACACACACCAACCAACCATGCAAGAAATCATGGTATCATCTTACATGACAAACTCAACATGGCAGCACAGGTAAACAGAGCCAGCTCCTCTTGCTTCCACATACTCTGCATGCTCTGAAAAAACCTTCAAATGGATTCCCAGGAACCTCAGTTGTACCGCAACTCAAGCCCTAATCACACGCAGACTAGAGTACGGCAACACACTATATGCCGGAATCTCTACTCACCTCCTCCACCAACTTCAGATCATCCACAACGCTGCAGCAAAACTCATCCTAGACATCGCACCCACATCAGCCCACACCTTAGCGAACTCCACTGGCAGCCTGTAAACAAATGCTGCCAGTTCAAACTCCTCACACATGCGTACAGTGCACAACATAGGACCAGCATTCCTTAATAGCCACCTTCACCTCCATCAACCCACCAAACACCTCTGCTCTGCCTCCCTCTCAGATCCCCCGCTGTATCCGCAAAATCGGAACAGGAGGTCTAGCTTTCTCACACATCACATTCCAAAGCCTGAAATGACTGCCCTCTACAACTTATGGCCTCCTCCCTTCTTTTTGAATTCTCCAAGAATCTGACGACCTGGCTCTTTAACTAATTACCCGTAACTGACTCACTCGCCACTGCTGCAGAACCACACCTATACACCTGCTCCAGCATCTGAACACCATACAGGGGTGATAAGCAGGACCTTAGAAATCCAGCTAAAATAATATAACGTGATATCCCTGTGGCACCTGGTTGATCTTCTACCTCAAGCCTACATGACCTCACATTAATTGATTTCTTTTTTGGTTTTGCCTGCACAGCACTTGCACTGTGCTTGTGAAATCTATTGTTTTTCATATAAACTTAAAAGGGACTTACTTCCCGCCCCATCTCTTTCCTGGCTTTTCATTGATTCCTGTGCTTGCCACTTACTTTTCCCCCATTTCTTTTGGCTGTAGCATATTTTCCTGCTTTTACCAATGCTTGTTCCTCCTCTGCTTCTCCTATCAGTTTCCTGTAGCCGAAAAACTGTTAACATTCCATTTGGTGGAACTATTTTTCATAAGGTGTTGCCTCTTTCTGCTTTTTCCTCTTACAGCAGATTTATATAGCACAAATCAGCACCGGGAGAGATTAAGTGATTTGCCCAGAATCACAAGATGTTGCTCCGCTGAGACTCGAACCGACATCCGTAGCTCTCGAGTCAGCAGATCTGGCTACTGCACTACATCCTCTCCAATCCAGTGATACCTGTAAGGGAGCTGTTTACTTCGCCCCGGACAGTGATTGATAAAAACAGTTTATTATTCATCACTTAGGCAAAACCAATGCATTTCCAATGCTTGTTTACTTTCAATGCGCACATTTCAGTACTAAAATCACATAAATGCTTGCTTTTTAAGTTCAGAACTGCAAAGATGGCTCAAAAATGCATGTTAAGAATTCTAAAGGAACAGCGCTTGATGCAATTGTGAATAACTGTGTTTACAACAAATGTTGCTTAGTTATAGTTCTGGGTGGGAGCTTGGAATGTTTCACAAAATTACTGCATCCAACACATAGCTGCTGCATGGCTATAAGTTGCATATGACACTGTGATCCAGTCCAGTCTTCCTGATCTAAATACATTTGCATTCTGGGACACACAGTTTTGATTTTACCATTATTGAAAAAGTCGATTAAAAGCCACTAAAATGTTGTTGGATGAAAAGTCGCAGCTGGCAAAATTTCTCATAGATGACAGTCCTACTTGACAGCAGTGCACTCATATCTACACTGTTACCCTGTGTCTGTACATATTTTGTACTGTAGGCTTGGTCTGCTGCTTCCCATAATGCACCTATTTTGCGAGGAATGCCTGCAGAGCTGCCTATGTTGTATCTGTCTTGTGTAGGAGGTTTGCACTGCTGCTTGCTTACAGTGGTTTATCTGTTTTATTCCTGAAGCTTGCACTGTAGCTCATTTTCCCTGCTCTATTTTGTGAGGGAGGCTCCCCAAGATGTTACCTGCATATTCAGTGGTTTTCACACATACCACAAGTCTGAGTTTTATGAAGCAATATGGTACTGTTGCTTACCAGTGACGTAAAGCCAGGCTCCATTTTATATAGGCCCGACTCCATCTTGACTAATGGAGCTCACCATCTTACCACTCTCAAACAATGGAAATCGCAATCTTTCCTGATTTATGCAGAATCATTGTCATGTCTGCCATTAGATACAGATATTGCATGCCCATATCTTTCTAAGAACTGTGAAAACATCAAGCTGTTTAACTGTTGACACGGATGTGAGAAGTTGGCCTGGCATATGATGTCCACTATTCTAGTGGGCACCTTGCACCAGTCCCAACTACCCTTATTGATGGTAGGTTTAAGACAATCTTTATAGAAAGCTATCCTAGTGGTAGCTGTGGAGAGCAGCCTTCAGGCTAAGTCTTGAAGGAATGTAAAGCAGCTTATTTTACCAGTCTATAATCTCTTGAATGATCAAATGATAGAGCACCACACCAGGTGTATATATATATATATATATAAAATGTATGTATTTATTCTAAACACAACCCCTCTAGTCTCTTTATGAGGCTAGAGGCAAAAGTACAATACAAGAACTTAAATAGCACACAGTAAATTAGCACAGTATACGTTTTGCCCTAGGGGCCTCACAAACCATATACTAAGAAAGTGGTATAAGAACCACGTGAGGGATAGAAGTTAGGCCTAGGGCCTGTAGAACCGCTGGGGCAACCAGGAACCACCCAGGGTAGGGAAGCAGGAGACCCACGGGGGACGCGTGCAGTGTCTAAACACAGCTGCGAATCACCATTGACTTCTGTGGCGAAAGTTAAAGTTACAAAGTTACAGTTTAAGGACACTTAGGAATGGACTACGGTAAAACCCTTTCAGTATTGGACACTTCGAGAGTCAAGACCCACGGGAGCACCGAAGTACTCGTGTTACCTCACCCAGAGAAGCCGGTGCATAGTGCATTAGTGTCGGGTTTCTTCGTCGATTCCAATGGAGAGCTGCAAAGAAGTGCTACAGGCGTCCAGGAGAATAGTGTCTGGATGGATCCACGGGTGTATCGGAGATCTGAAGAACCTGAAAGCAGAGGAGACAGAGTCTGGGTCACTAGCCAGTGACCAGGATGGCGACAAGAAGATGCCAGCCAATGTCAGGTGCTTTCAAGTGAAGTAGGTGATGCTTGACTCTTCAGCCACGAGGTCCAGGAGGTGTCGACGACAACCAGGAGCTGGTTTCAAGCTGTCCCACATTAGATGTCGAGTGCTGCAGCATCGGTATCCGGATTGGACCCAATAAGCCTTGGCAACAGCAACCCATGCAAGATGACAAGATTGGCTTCGGTGCAGACCAGCAAGGTCTGAGGGACTCACCCTTTGGAGGGGAGTCAGGGCATGTCTGGAGCGACCATGGAAGCCCTAGAAACAAAGAATTGTCTTTCGTGGGGACCCACCAGTCGACGGACTAGGGATCGTGAAGGCACCTCAAGCCGAAATGCTGAAATTGGGTCCACGGAACACTCATGGAGTGTAGGCCCACAATCTTCGAAGCAAAAGGTGCTCAGGGCTTGGACTACAAGTAGCCCAATGCACAACTTTGGGAAAGCTCGGGAAGTTGATGCACTAGCAAATGTGCAGGATGTCCAGGTGTTCCAGTCCCATGTCTCTCGTGATAGCTACAGGTCTTAACTTCGCTGGGGACTCGTGTCAGCCTCGGAGATGTCTGGAAATCTGTGTCCTGTGTCGCAGATTCTTCGGGATCCGTCGGGAGCCTTGAAAATGCAGACCGGCAAGATGCTTCTTTGGTGCCTGTTTGAAGAGGGGAGTCACTCCTTGACCCCAAGGGAGATTTATTCCGTCTTTCAGTCAATATGGAATATCGAAGGTCCAAGATTTCTGTTTCAGAGTTTCATCCAGGGTAATCTAAAGTCTCAGTGACTGGGTTCCTATACTTATACTAAGTTTAGGGGTTGGACTAACTCTAGGGTCCCACCTATGGGAGGACCTGGGGAGAGGGTGATACACCCCTTCCCCTTTGTCCAGTTTCGCGCCAGAGCTGGGGCAGAGTGCCCCAGCAACCGGTATGAACTGGGAAATGCATGGGACACCTTGTTTGCCCCAGGCAGTGTCTGAAAAGCATTCACTGAATGCACCCCACCCTGCCCCAATACACTAAAGCCTGTCTGGGGAGGTGCTGGCACCTCCCTGGACAGTAAACCTATTGTCCAGGCCTCCCTTGCCGGAGTTTTGTCCAGCAGCAGGAGGTCAAACTCATGTCTGTGGCAGCAGCATCCATTTTGTGATGCTGAGACTCTTTTAAACATTTACCGGGTAGGTAAGTGTGTACATGTCTTCTCCCTCTAGAAGGGTGGAATTCTACCCCCGCAGAGGATTATAATGCACTTAAGAGTATATGCTATGTCTATATCATAGAACAGCTATAAGGAAGGGATTCCGAAAGCTGCAGAGGGGCTCAGCTCATGCTAGGGCACCCTCTCACACATAACCAAGCTCTCTGCCTTCAGGATTGTTAAGGCCTGCCATAGGAGTGACTTATAGGTCTATATGTGTCTATATATATATATATTGGTAGATATAGGTATACTATATCTAAGTAATGGGTGTTTACACCACCTTACCCAGGCTGCAAGTGCAGACCTGTGGTGTCATTTTGGAAGGCTTTCCACGGGTGGCATAATACATGCTTCATCCCCTGGTAGGCCTCTGGGGTACCTATGTCCTTGGTACCTAAGGTACCATATACTAGGGACTCACAAGGGTAACCCAGTAACCAATCTGGAATGTACCTAATGTACAGGTAACCAATTTAGAGAGAGAACAGCTAGGCTGTGGTCCTGATTAGCAGGGGCACAGCCAGACTAAAGTCGATAAACCAGTGAAACACAGCAAACAGTGGGGGTAAACAAAGGAAGCAGATCCTACTCTCCTACAACGGATACAATGATCAGTGTGACATTCCTCTGTGTCAAATGTCTACTTATCACCATGTCATGGTTAAATAACTAAAAATGAGAGAGGGTGGTGTCCACGGGAAATTTAAAGACCAACGAGGACAGATTCCCCAAGGGTTACTGTACAATAGAAAGAGTCCTCGGGTCTAACGTGCTTGAAAAGCAACAAACAAGTCAAAAGCACAGATACCTAGTCACTAGTAAAAGAGTCCTTTATTTAGAACAAAATCCCATCACCCACCAAAGTGGCATGCTTCATCATCTGGGATTCTCCTCTTGGCAAAGACAGCTAGCCCTGCCATGGGCTACGACCCCCTCACTGTGAGGGAGGAGCTCAGGGATGTTTTACTCCTACTCTACAAAGGATGTTCTAAGATCCACAGGATGTGAAACATTAAACTGGTTGGGAAACGGGCGCCGTGCAAGAAAAAAAATAAACAAGTGGAGTGTGTGAAGCTAAAACGGACTACTAAGAGTGAAAGAAACATTATTTGCTCACTCCTAGTGACAGGACTAAAAACAGTGCACCTGCCATATGAAAAAATATTGACTGCATTTACTGCATGTGACATATGAAACAGATCTACATGTTTCGGCCTACTCGACCCCGAAGGTGTCAAGGCCTTCTTCTGAACCTAGAATTGTTGTGCAACTGCGTATGACCAAGTGGAAATAAGTGAAAAAACAATCTTCGTGTAAGATAAGTAAAAGTAGGTACAAATACAACACCAGTAAACCCACTGTGGTGACCACGATTTACTGGTTTTGAAGAGCTGCAACCGTCCGGTGTACCGACGGACAGAGCGGTGCCTCCCGCCCTGACCTGTTGTCAGGCTGAGGTGAGGCCTCTTACTCGTAATTAACAGGTAAAAGCTGTACATTGTGGTCACCACAGGGGATTACTGGTGTGAGGAAAGGAAGCTAGCACTGTTTCTGCACACACTGTATCTGTTCTGTGCACGGGGATGCTTACACAGATGCAGTCCTTTGCCCTTGTGAGGAAAGGAAGCTAGCACTGTTTCTGCACATGCTGTATTTGTTCTGTGCATGGAGGATGCTTAGACAGATGAGGTCCCTTGCCCTTGCGACGTAGGGAAGCCTGCAATGTTTCTGCACACGCTGTATCTGTCTGTGTACGAAGGGTGCTTGGACAGATGCTGTCCCTTGCCCTTGCGACAAAGGGAAGCCAGCACTGTTTCTGCACGCGCTGTATCTGTCTGTGTACGAAGGGTGCTTGGACAGATGCTGTCCCTTGCCCTTGCGACAAAGGGAAGCCAGCACTGTTTCTGCACGCGCTGTATCTGTCTGTGTACGAAGGGTGCTTGGACAGATGCTGTCCCTTGCCCTTGCGACAAAGGGAAGCCAGCACTGTTTCTGCACGCGCTGTATCTCTTCTGTGCACGAAGGATGCTTGCACGATGAGTTCCTCGCTGTGCTAATTTTCTGCCGGGAGAGCTTACATATCCCACTCTGTGTGCTGTGCTTATTCAAGACTGGTAAGCTGGCACTACTACTCCACATAATGAACCTTCTCTCTCAGGGAATCATGCTCTGGCGTTGCCTGAAGCTGTGGCTGTGCTGAACCTGGTTTGTATGTGAAATAATCTATAAAAAAACACTTTTCATTAAATTTTAGTCAAAAGAAATAAAAGGTTTAATCCAACGGAAAATCAATCTGTATAATCCAATGTCCTAGAGTTACAATAAAAATAATCAGTTTCACGTGCCTATTACGGACCCGTTCCAGATGCAAGATAGAGGTGAATCCAAATTATAATATAAAAATCAATGTAGTACAATCCTCAGGCGTATGCAGGTATCAGTCTGTCATGCTGCCCCAAATAATTCTGGTCATACCAAATAGATTTCTTAAGTGCCCGAAGATAAAAATGAAAACTGGCAGGTGTCTCTCACCCCTCCCAGTGAGTTAAGCACCAGTGGAATGGGAGGCAGGAGGTTTGACGTCAGAGAGATCATTCTTCTGCAGGCGATATAGGGAACTACGTCGTCAACTCCAAAGTAAGAACGCACACAAACCTTGGCATACTACAGTCAACTAGTATTTATTCTGGTACTATTGTGCAAAATATTGTTATAATTGTTATCTTTGTTGTAAACAACTTAGACAATTAAATGAATAAAAGGGAGAACACCACATACACCCACATCTTTTGTTCATCACATACTATCAACCAATTAGACCAGTGGTTCTTAACCTTTTGACCTCTGTTGACCTCCTCTGAATCATTACTGGGATTCAAGGACCCCCACGGAGTCATTATTGGAAGCCAGGGCGCCTGGCCTAAGCAATTACTTCGATTTAAACCTCAAAACAATAAACTAAAGTATTAAAACAAGTATATACCAAACAAATGCTCAAATACTGAAATATTTTGTTTAATTCACAATCAAATAGAGAAAAGGTTTTTACATTTTCAATTTTGCTTCTTTATGAGTATATATTTTATTAGTTTAAAATTATTAATTGTAATAGTATTTAATTTTACAAAACAGTCGCAGACCCCCAAAGTAGGTCTCGGCTGTATTCCTCCAACCGATGCTACATTTAACTGGATTCATCCTTGATTTTTGTATAATCATATTAATCATATTTTGCGGAGTCATGCATAGCCTCTCCGTGTCCGCCCTATCACACCTTTCAGGAATTAAGGTCTGAAATCAGAGTTCCGTCTTTCATCCCCCTCTTATACTTTCTTCATATATTATGGCCTAAGGAGCAAGAAGTCCTCTCATTTAGATTCTACATGTGCCGCAAAGGACTGTAAAAGATGCTCCTGTTCAATTTTAGGATGTAGACTTAAGAGTTCACCTGACAGGGAAATCTACCAGGTCACTCTGTTTACAAGCAGATCTCTGGCCACCATGAAATGTAAAAGGCTCCAGTCACTGGAAAATCCTATCTCTGACTGTTTAAGTGAGCAACACAAAATTGCGTCACATTTGAGGACATACAACCTGGTAACCTGCAGAAATCTGAAAGGTTCATGTTAATTGAGGCCTAAATATAGACCCCCAGTGACTGTGGTTACATACGGCAATGACCAGTCCATGCCGTCTCATCAATAGCCCAACATTGGAATCTGCCTGCTGCCACATAGTCTGGCAATGACCTGTAAGGCTACCAGACCACTGTCATATAGTAACTTTGTGAATTTTGTCTCGGGGCTCTCAGCCAATATGCCAAATAGAATCATTTTGGCCATTAGTGACCTTCGGTACTCTAGACGGCCTTATTATCTATCACCCCATCCCAGAATTCCATGGGCAAAGGGCAGTGTCTCAAACAGTGTATAAATGCCTACTGACCACACTCTCTCAGACAACCCCTTGCACAGTCTCTCACAAAGGATTTAAGTTGTGAACTAGAATATTAGATCAGATGCAGAACCCTTAAACATACCAACCAGAATCCTGATCTTATAGCGACAACCCATGGGTTCTATAGGGCCTCCTTCCATTTTCCCACCTTCCGGGTTGTAAGCTCACGTTCCCATCTGGTCTTGAATGGTACAGACCAGTGTTTTTGTAAATTTTGCATACAGCCATCCCTTGCAAGGGACAGTATGAAAACAAAGCTGGAACTGGAACAGTAAAAGAAGGGATTCTTGTACTGCATGAAGAGTATTTTATGTACAACATTTGGAAAGCATCCTTTTATCGTTTGTGCGTTTGTGTGACACTGTAGCACTATAGATATCTGATGTGTGTACATACAAGTTAGAGATCTGCTGAATGCAACACTGTATGGGTTTTACATAGAGAGGAGGAGAGGCTGCAGTCCTGTTTCCATTACGATAAACTGAACTTGACAACCATAAACTGCGTCAGGTCTGCACTGCTCTGTAAAGATTCCTGCTCTGCTCTTCCTTATATAGTTAATTTTTTTGTGTTTTCTCCACTGCTTATCACCCAGAGGCTGGTTCATACCACCACAAAACAAATGGGGTTGGGAGATAGAAAGGCAAATAGTTCTTGTTTGGTCATAATATAAGGAGCAAAAAGACAGTAAGATTGAAAGAGGAAAGGAAAAGGGCATATGAGCGAGTCAGGCATATCTTGATATATAGCATTCAATTGCATGTCAGAACGTCATATACAAAAATAGTGTGTGACATAAATAGTGTGTCTCAAATGTTATTTGGAAAGGTATTGCCTCAAAGGATGTACATTTTCTATTATTAAGTTAAATGGGGAGCAATTTCTGTAAACTATACTTAGTACACAAAAATGAATGACAAAAAATATTCTGTCAATGATACGTTGGTACCTCACCACAGCAATCGTAGTGTGAGCAGAGAGAGTTGAAGATTAATAGCTAATAGAACTGGGTACATGTACAGACATTATAACTTTCTACACATATTAGAGAGTAATTACAACATTCAGTGTATAACTGGAGCTGAGGGCAGTACCATGGTGCTGATACCTTCTACACACATACTCATACCTACATGCTAAGATATATGCACACACCTGCTCACAGGTGTGCATGCACTCTTCATGATGATGCATTAGTGGAGACAGCACCAGTTTTATCTGAGGCTCTTTGTTTATATTTAGGATTTATAGAGGGCATGGCTACCCGAGGGCTTCGCCCACTAGTGAGCGCTGGACTGTGTGACTATGCTTGGTAGACAGGTTACTTGGGGAGCAACAAGACCTTGAGTTTCTTTCCTAAAGGTGAGTTTGTCTTCCAGTAGTCTTATTCTGAGTGGCAGACGGTTCGATAATTTTGGGACTAGGTGTGCAAATGATCATCCGCCCCATCCCCATTTGTGTTTACACCTACCAAACAAAATTATCACATGGAACGATGTATGTACGGTAGATGTAAATAAGGGAATGAGGTGTATGGAGTAAGGGGGTGGTCAGGGGGGACGTGGGCAGTAAGCAGTGATAATAGAGTATTCATAGAAAAGTGTTAAGTGAAGAGAGATGCTGAGAATCCAGAAAGGGCAATGGTGGTAGGCCAGGCAAGAGCAAGAAGTTGATAGCATGGACTAGTCGTTGGAGGTATTTTTGCATGGATAGCTTTGGGTTTTTGGAATGGTGATGATGTAAGAGCATCTATGATTGCTGTGGGTATGCACATAGCCCATTTGTAAAGGTGCAGATTTTACAATAGACCATTTTTCTACCATCTACAGAGAAACATGCAAATTTATGTTTTGAGGGTTGATCCAGGGTTGCAGGCAGGGTGTTTCTAGGGTAACAGTATTTGGGCGGGAGGCAGTGGTGTGCATACAAAGCTAGTTGCTGTTGTGGAACTGGTCTTATGGGGTGAAGTTGGAGCAAGGTCAGTCTGAAACAGTTCGAAGTATAGTGAGATTGATGGGAATGGATTTGGGTCTGCGTTTCTGTTTAGTGATCTAGTTGTTGGGAATGGTACTGACAGTCATGGGTATGAGAGAATTATGTTATGTTGATGTTTTTTAAGTTATAGGTTTTACTTGCTAAGGGCAGCATAGGGATGAGAATGGGGTCCGAAGCGTCCGTGATTATATGGAGATCCTCAAAAATGTTTCTGGTGTCTCCATGAGGGGATAAATCATAAGAGAAAGTAGGCGCTGAATCGGGGAATACTGTGTCTATTCTTAAAAAAAAGGGACCCATAGGTGGGCCAAGAAGGGTGCATGAATTTTGTTGAGCAGGTAGGTGGCTAAACTCCCCTCTTTTGCATTTTGTGCCAGGAATGTGGATGCAAGTACCACGTCCATTGTAAAAGCCTGCAGTGGGCCATTCCATGTTTCTTTGATAGCCATCAACTGGAGTAAGATATAAGTAGAAGACATTATTATAGACATCTTCAGTTTGCTGCCTTGAAAACAGAGGATATATTCGATGAGGGAAAGCTGCTAGGAAGGGATTATTGAGATAACGTGGATGGGGAATGGCATTAAAGGAGTGCCTGTTTATGTGTATGAGTAGTGTTGTGAGCCAAAGTGTAAAGTGACTTCGTGTTGGACCTGTGGTGCAATGGGTATTTTGGTACTACTAAAGGATTTTGTTGAAAGTGCATAACAATCCATGTTCGTTCCCATCTTTCATTCAGTGGCCAGGAAGACCTAGGAAACACTGACATCTTTCAAAATGTTGTAGCTATCACACTTTTTATGAAGAAAAGAATGGCATTTATGCATGGATTCAACAGGTCATGTCAAGTACTTTTGATAGAAAATTTACCGACAATTGACTCGACATTTTAAAAGCCAGAAATCAGCAAACGAGGTGAAAATTGTACTTGCACCTTCATATCAACGGCAACAGTTTGTAGAAAGACTTCCTACTCCTTCCATTTTATTACATACAGGAAACCATAAAAAGACAGTCAAATGCAAATGCAGCTTTCTACACTCTTTTAAATTGTCAGCATCTGTTGATGATATCCAAATCACGGCTTATCATTTGGATTTTTAGGTCGAGCATTCGAGACCTCTTATATATACTTTAGTATATACTTATTATATAATTATATGTGTATGTACTATGTGTGCTCTGGAGATCAGCCCTGCTTCCGCTTAGGGACTATTTTTTCTTTTCAGCTGCCTCTATTTAACTGTCTTGATAGACAATGACCAGCAGAGGTCAGTAAAATACCAGAATTGCTTTCTGCTGAGAGACTTTATTTTTTTAATTTTCTGGCAACTCCCTTTGGTTAACTTTCTTGATAGAAAAAAGACCAGCAGAGGTCAGTAACATAGCAGAATCACTTTAGCATTCTCTAGATTCTCTAGATTCCAGTCCATAGAAATTGTCTTTCACGAACACCCAAAGGCAATAATATTTTTTTCAAATCTTGTATTTTCAGTGATATGACCACCGAAAGCCCTGATTTTATATTAAAAACAGAGCGTTGGATTATGCCATTTCCTGCTGAAAGGCAATATTGCTCTCCATGTGTTCCCATACCTGGCGTGTCATGCAGTTTGTTGCTTACTTTCCCTCCATCTTAAAGAACATTAGATGTTTCAGCATCCAGGCTAATGTGCTGCATAGCTAAATACATATAAGGTCACAAAGGCGAGACCGATTACATTGCAAATGCTTTTTTAAGTTTGTGGGTAATATAATTGCAAAAACCGTGTTGTCGAGCATACGAATACCCATGGATGTCTTGGAGCTGGCAACTGTGAGTGTTAATGAACTAGTCATGAACTGAGTAACTATACAGAGTTGAATAACCATGTTTTTAGAGCCTTTCTAAAAGAATCGTGGATGATTTAATGTGTAGGGGGAACCTAGTGCAGTTAGTGGAGGCACCCAGCATGAAGCTGCGGCCTCCCCACGTTGCACGTTTGTATTTAAGCACAATTACTAATTCTGTTGTAGAAGCTCCTAAAAGCCTGTTAGGGATGTAGGTTCAGGTTAGTAACTTGCAAAGCTGTGCTCATACATCTCTTCTTCTTTGTTAAGACTAAACACTGCTCTTAAGCCCAGCATCTAAAGTGAAAGAAGTGAAAGAGTGCTTTGGAAGGGAAAGTTGTTCTGTCTTCCTTACCTTTACATTTGGATGTGTCGTCAAACCTAGTTTCTGACGGACAGCTCGGATGTGAGCTTGGTGTTTCTCCAACCACTGGCCTCTGTCCTGGTACGCCATTTGGCTAAAAGAAAATGGCATTCAATAAGAGTATTTGCTTTTTAGCACAATGTAATTATTGAAGCACGCAAGTGTAGCATATAGAACTCTACAAAAATAAACAAGTTACAATAATGTGTTTTTACATCGCGCTCTATTACACCCTTTTGCTGCTTCTTGGCACAATAAATACAGGGCGTTAGTAAGTAACAAATAAGGCTGGCACGCATATTAACAATGTAAAGGGTTCCACTGTGATTACAATGGGAATCTAATGATGGCTTATGGCCGTAGTTTCATGAAGACTGCAGTGCATGATACTATAAGGTCACAAGCTCCCCCATCTGTGTTTCGTCCATGAATAAGAGCTGCTCAATGCAGCAGAATTGTACGACTATGTTCTCTGAGACACTGCCTGTCTTTGAGGCTCACACCGTATTCCACTATTATTCTTAAGTACTTTTAGCCTCATTGAGTTTTCGCTCAGACGTTCATAGAGTCATCACATCATAATTAACATATAATAACATCACAACATATAATTATGCGTTAAGCCTCTGCAGAAAGAATTACTCCAATGATAAAATCCATGGAAGGGGAAAGAAGTGTTACTTTGTAAAATTAAAGTTTTGAGGACACGGTTGACCAGAATAGCACAGATGGATTTAAACGTCCTGACGATGTTAGTTAAATCTCCTTATTTATGATTTTTTTTCCTGCATTGAATTCAAAATGTTTGTCTACGGTCATATCGTAATAAATTCCCCACCCACCACCATGATTCAGGCATATATTGAATGCCCTATCACCAATTAAACATATTGCATCATCTCCTTACGAGCCAGATCTACTACTCCTGCACCGCCCACCCATCACCAACAGTCTGAGTTCTCAACATGTTGAGCTTGCATATTCGTATTGTCTCAGTACCTCAATGATATGAATGAGCCCGCTTCAAAAGGGTGGCTCAACTCGACAACCTCAACCAGACCAAGCTAGAGGCAATTTTCCTCGACCAAGGCCACATCGCAGCCCTGATCCTACTCAACCTGTCAGCAGAATTCAACACCGTCTCCCACTGCACACTCGCCATCAGACTACACGACGCTGGCATACATGGAACCTCTCTCGACTGGATCTGCTCGTTCCTCACCGGTAGAAGCCGAAGTACCAGACTGCCACCCACGAAAATCAACTGCGGAGAACCTCAGGAATCGTCGCTCAGCCCAACCCTTTTCACCATCTACATGGCCCCCCATGCCGCCATCATCAGACAGCACGGCCTTAGCATAGTATCCTACGCCGACGACACCCAGCTCATCCTCTCCTTTACCAGGGACCCCACCACCACCAGACTCAACTTCCAGGAAGGAATTCAGGACATTGCATTCTGAATTAGCAACAGCTGCCTGAAACTCAACTCAGAGAAGACAGAAGTCCTCATCCTCGGAACCACCCCTTCAGCATGAAACAACACCTGGTGGCCCACTGTCCTCGGCCACGCCAGAAACCTCAGCATTGTACACGACTCCTCCCTCTCCATGAACCGCCAGGTCAACGCTGTCGCTTCCACCTGCTTCAACACCCTCCACATTCTCAAATGGATCCCCCCCCCAAGTCAAGGAAGACAGTCACACATAACCAGCAGACTGGACTACGGAAACGCCCTCTACGCCGGTATCAACAAGTCTATACTCCGTAAGCCCCAGATGATACAGAACACCGCAGCCAGACTCGTTCTCGGCATTCCTCGACAAGAGCACATCAGCCAACATCTAAGGAACCTCCACTGGCTCCCCATCGAGAAGAGAGTCACTTTCAAAATACTCACCCACGCCTACAAATGCCTCCACAACACCGGATCACAAAACTTGAATGAGAGAATCGCCTTCCACGTACCCAAAAGAAACTTCCAATCCACCAACCTCACCTTTACCAAAACCCCATGCATGGGCAGAGGCAGAACAGGGGGAAGAGCCTTCTCCCACATTGCGGCCAAGACCTGGAATAAGCTCCCGATCGACAACAGATGCGCCTCCTCCCTGAACACCTTCAGAAAGGCTCTCAAGACCTGGCTCTTTGCATGAACAGAACTGCTGACCCCGTCCATCCCCCCCAACGCCTTGAGACCCTCACAGGTGAGTAGTGCTCTTTACACTTCAATGATTGATTGAATTTTCTAGTATATCACTAAAGTCAAGTCTTCCTTTCTGCATTGCCTCCTCCTTCACTGCAGAATATCAATGCCATATCATATAAGAGCTAAGTGAGTTCAGGGATTCCCTTGACCTATTGATTCTCTCACAGACTGTTTTGATGAAGTTTTTCAAACTGCTATGGGTCTCCTGCTCCCCAGGTTACTTCATGATACATGTAGACCAAGAGGAAAGCCAGGAGGTACAATCAACTTCATGCACAGATCTTTCAATGCTTGATATTTGCATTCAAATCCCCCAAATACTCAATCAAAATAGTGGAACAGATGAACTTCCACCTAATTCACCCCAACAGCAATGGCTTTTTGATTGACTTGGGCAACATCTGAACAGTCCTATCACTCAATTTCATGGTTCTTGTAGGAGAACAACTTCACCTCACACTATGCCAAACCTACCTCTAAACAAAGACAAAAATAATGCATGCAAACACTTGATGCTAAATTAACATAATTTCTAAAACTCAAGATAAATGGCCTGATACAAATTCCATTATATCATATGGGATTTAACCCCTCCCATGCTGGTGACGAACCCCAGCCGTCACGCTCCGCAGTGCTCGTGTGCGGATGACGGCTGGGGTTCGTCACGGCCCCGCCTTGTTCTTTTGTTTACAGCACAGGGGAAAAATTGCGGCTGCAGCGAAGGGGTTAAATTTCGGCAGACAGGATGTCCGTCATCGTTGTAACGACGAAATCTAAATCCGGCCCAAAGTCTGCTAATAGCCAAATCAAATAAGCTATTAAACATTATCAATCAGGCTGCCAACACCCCACAGCACTGTATTTTAGTTCTGATCCACACACACAATTATAGGAATTTGTTAAGTTCTTTAGGGAGAAATGTGAAAACTAAAAAGGGATCTAGAACTACCACCATCAGCCCAACCCTTCATAAGTCATCCGGAGTAAATCGCTGTCCTCTAGGTTGGGCTTCGACTCTGTTTCTCAAACTGATATTATTCAGAATATCTCTGCCCGTAAACTAGGCAGCTGCTTCATCAACTCAGTTCCAGCCACTTATGATAAATATTTTAACTAACACATCTGTCACTACCAGAGCAACATATTTGATACCTCTCTATTCCAGGTTCAGTTATATATTTGCATAAAAGTTAGTCAGGTTAAGACCGTCTTGAAAAGAGTCACCAGTCTGACAGATAACAACAAGAATTATCAATCCAAAACCAACCTTTATTGGGCAAAGTCAGTGAGAGATGTGTGGTACCACAACTCAAAAAAAA
Source organism: Lissotriton helveticus (assembly GCF_964261635.1). NCBI lineage: Eukaryota > Metazoa > Chordata > Amphibia > Caudata > Salamandridae > Lissotriton > Lissotriton helveticus. The sequence goes on along the minus strand of NC_136060.1, from coordinate 130,441,050 downwards.
ATCAAACATTGATAATCTTCTAGAAGACTACAAGCCTGGCTTTGGGGCAAGGTGCTGTTCTGGGACCTCCATGATATGTTTAAAAATGCTCTCTACATCCTGTGTAAAGGATACTGGCTGCCGGTCTTCTTTGATTTGTCTGTGGGTTTTTATTCACTGGCACTCTTCGATCTCAAGAAGTCTATTAGAAAAAACAGCAATGGACCGCACACCGCTAGCCCCTCCTCCGGGTCGCCCCTAAGCACTCTGGAATGTGTAGTGCCTGAAGTTCGAATAATTACTGAAAGTTCGTAAGTGGTTGACCTATGTAGGTGCAAGTAGATACTTGTTGTTCCCCCGATCTCTAGACCCGGGACATGGCCCGGGTTTCGGGATATCTTCCCTCATCAGTAGAGAAAGTCAATAGGGGTGGAAGAGAAGGCCGCCTCGTAACCGTCACGGGCCTCGTTGCCCAGCACGCAGGTGCATCGTCCAGAAGCTCGTCAGCTTGGGAGGCTCAAGGGAGCCCTTATGTAGAAAAAACAGCAATGGACCGCACACCGCTAGCCCCTCCTCCGGGTCGCCCCTAAGCACTCTGGAATGTGTAGTGCCTGAAGTTCGAAGAATTACTGAAAGTTCGTAAGTGGTTGACCTATGTAGGTGCAAGTAGATACTTGTTGTTCCCCCGATCTCTAGACCCGGGACATGGCCCGGGTTTCGGGATATCTTCCCTCATCAGTAGAGAAAGTCAATAGGGGTGGAAGAGAAGGCCGCCTCGTAACCGTCACGGGCCTCGTTGCCCAGCACGCAGGTGCATCGTCCAGAAGCTCGTCAGCTTGGGAGGCTCAAGGGAGCCCTTATGTAGAAAAAACAGCAATGGACCGCACACCGCTAGCCCCTCCGCCGGGTCGCCCCTAAGCACTCTGGAATGTGTAGTGCCTGAAGTTCGAAGAATTACTGAAAGTTCGTAAGTGGTTGACCTATGTAGGTGCAAGTAGATACTTGTTGTTCCCCCGATCTCTAGACCCGGGACATGGCCCGGGTTTCGGGATATCTTCCCTCATCAGTAGAGAAAGTCAATAGGGGTGGAAGAGAAGGCCGCCTCGTAACCGTCACGGGCCTCGTTGCCCAGCACGCAGGTGCATCGTCCAGAAGCTCGTCAGCTTGGGAGGCTCAAGGGAGCCCTTATGTAGAAAAAACAGCAATGGACCGCACACCGCTAGCCCCTCCTCCGGGTCGCCCCTAAGCACTCTGGAATGTGTAGTGCCTGAAGTTCGAAGAATTACTGAAAGTTCGTAAGTGGTTGACCTATGTAGGTGCAAGTAGATACTTGTTGTTCCCCCGATCTCTAGACCCGGGACATGGCCCGGGTTTCGGGATATCTTCCCTCATCAGTAGAGAAAGTCAATAGGGGTGGAAGAGAAGGCCGCCTCGTAACCGTCACGGGCCTCGTTGCCCAGCACGCAGGTGCATCGTCCAGAAGCTCGTCAGCTTGGGAGGCTCAAGGGAGCCCTTATGTAGAAAAAACAGCAATGGACCGCACACCGCTAGCCCCTCCTCCGGGTCGCCCCTAAGCACTCTGGAATGTGTAGTGCCTGAAGTTCGAAGAATTACTGAAAGTTCGTAAGTGGTTGACCTATGTAGGTGCAAGTAGATACTTGTTGTTCCCCCGATCTCTAGACCCGGGACATGGCCCGGGTTTCGGGATATCTTCCCTCATCAGTAGAGAAAGTCAATAGGGGTGGAAGAGAAGGCCGCCTCGTAACCGTCACGGGCCTCGTTGCCCAGCACGCAGGTGCATCGTCCAGAAGCTCGTCAGCTTGGGAGGCTCAAGGGAGCCCTTATGTAGAAAAAACAGCAATGGACCGCACACCGCTAGCCCCTCCTCCGGGTCGCCCCTAAGCACTCTGGAATGTGTAGTGCCTGAAGTTCGAAGAATTACTGAAAGTTCGTAAGTGGTTGACCTATGTAGGTGCAAGTAGATACTTGTTGTTCCCCCGATCTCTAGACCCGGGACATGGCCCGGGTTTCGGGATATCTTCCCTCATCAGTAGAGAAAGTCAATAGGGGTGGAAGAGAAGGCCGCCTCGTAACCGTCACGGGCCTCGTTGCCCAGCATGCAGGTGCATCGTCCAGAAGCTCGTCAGCTTGGGAGGCTCAAGGGAGCCCTTATGTAGAAAAAACAGCAATGGACCGCACACCGCTAGCCCCTCCTCCGGGTCGCCCCTAAGCACTCTGGAATGTGTAGTGCCTGAAGTTCGAAGAATTACTGAAAGTTCGTAAGTGGTTGACCTATGTAGGTGCAAGTAGATACTTGTTGTTCCCCCGATCTCTAGACCCGGGACATGGCCCGGGTTTCGGGATATCTTCCCTCATCAGTAGAGAAAGTCAATAGGGGTGGATGAGAAGGCCGCCTCGTAACCGTCACGGGCCTCGTTGCCCAGCACGCAGGTGCATCGTCCAGAAGCTCGTCAGCTTGGGAGGCTCAAGGGAGCCCTTATGTAGAAAAAACAGCAATGGACCGCACACCGCTAGCCCCTCCTCCGGGTCGCCCCTAAGCACTCTGGAATGTGTAGTGCCTGAAGTTCGAAGAATTACTGAAAGTTCGTAAGTGGTTGAATTCTATTCTTCGAACTACACGCACTTCAAATACCAGAGTGCTTAGGGGCGACCCGGAGGAGGGGCTAGCGGAGTGCGATCCATTGCAGAATTCTACTTATCGCTCCCTTGAGCGCCAAGCTGACGAGCTTCTGGAGACGCCCTGCGAGCCAGAGAGGCATCGAGGCCTGTGACGGTTACTTGGCGGCCTTCTCATCCACCCCATACTTGTTCTCTACTGATGAGGGAAACTATCCCGAAACCCGGGCCATGTCTCGGGTCTAGAGATTTTGGGAACAACGAGTACCTACTCGCACCAACTTTGGTGAACCACTTATGAACTTGAATTCTATTCTTCGAACTACACGCACTTCAAATACCAGAGTGCTTAGGGGCGACCCGGAGGAGGGGCTAGCGGAGTGCGATCCATTGCAGAATTCAAGAAGTCTATTAGACACAGAATTGCTTAGAAATTAAAAGACAAATGGTCAATTGCAAGTCCTCGTCACCCGACCACTCTCAAAAAGTAAGGATAAAAGCCTCCCTATCTCATACTGTCTCAATGTGACCCCCCCCCCCCCAACTCCCTCATAGTGCCCACATTATTAAATCTATTCATAAAGCCATTTGGCAGAATATTGAATGATTTAGGCGTAGCCTACTATTAATGTTCGGATGGCATGCGTTTGGATCAAAACGTATCCTTTGAGTTCAATATTATTCAGCTTTCAAACCAGGAAAAAAAAACAACAGTGACGAAAGCTTGAACTGTACAGTAAAAGTAAATACACATTTAATATACATTTTGTAATGCAATCTGTAATGTTATGCATGTATTTCACTGTCACGCTTATGTTTCATTCCACACAAATTATCTCCATGAATGACCGAAGGGATAAAGGACTCCTCAGGAGCACTAGTCCTGACCATGTGACTACTCTGTAAAATAAGGTAAAAATGATATACATGGGATACATAATGGGTAACTGTTCATTATTTTCCTGAGACTGCAGATATGTCTGTCAATGTTTTGAGAAACGTGTGGCACTATAGAATAGGGTTTACACATCTGAAAATGAGAAAACGTGTAGTGTAGGTCAGTGGATTTAATTTTTTACAGGATTCTGCTTTTATGTTTATTTTCACACACAGGGCAGAATTCATAGGTACATTCTTGCCTCAAGGATGAGCTTATCAGCTCTGTGGATTAAAGCTCTGAGAGCAGCACAGTCATTGTGATTTGTTTTTAATTTTTATCAGCATTGAAAGAAATATAAAAGGATGTTAACCATCCATTTAACTTTTTATTTAATTAGGGAAGCTAAATATCCTGCAAATTAATTCAACACTGTGAATTACTGGAAAAAACTAAGAGTTATGACTCCTTTTCTGTGAAATACGAGCTTTGAAACTACTGAGAAACATTCAATAGTAAGGCTTAGCCAGAATATATATAGCACAGCATCAATTTGTTGAATATTCAGGTTCTCTAAATACAGGTAACTGGATTGTTAACGCAGCATTGCTGCTTTCTTTCAGTGATGGAAAAAATGCTTTCAGAGTAGTAATCAGCAAACCTGACAAGCTCACCCTTTGGTCTTGTGGTGTATATATGTCACCATAAACCCCATAATGGCAAGATAGGTCCATATTACACAGTTACCAGTTATGCCTAAATAGACAGAGAGAGAACGAGAAAGAGGATACCTAACATACAAATGCTTAATACGGTCCAACATTGCCATGGAGAAATTCTGTTGAAATCAGAAACCCCCAGGCCAAAAGCTGTGTGGCTTTTAAATGTCGCTGAGATGACAATATAGGACCAATGTAGGTCTAACGGCTGCACGCAGCAGGGCTGATAATTATGTACATTGCTAAAAAAAAACATCACTGAGAAAAAAAACTGCTAAAAACAGAGTAAAGTTCCTGGTTCAAACGTGTAAAAAAACTCCCCAATTAAGACTATGAATTCACCCATGGTATGCCATACTTCATAGCGTTCAAGATGCACAAAACACCTATTTGCCAATGGCACAGAAACACAACAGTTAATATGAGAAAATCAGGGCAGATACCGTGAATCATGGCGGGTGTTGTGTGCGTTCATAACCATAACTAACGCATTTCAATAGTTTTATGCATTTTAACCATAACTCTGTTTTAACTGTGTTTTTTCCAGTGATTATATACTTTTCACTGGTGGCAACAGCACCAGTGTAGTTATGGATAGGTCAGAGATTCAAAGGAAAGGCATTTTTTGCTTTCTTACAACCATGCATTGGGTTGGCAGCACACAGTGGGGAAGCAGCTGGGCCTAGCCTAGCGGTGCATTTTCGAAGGCTGTGCTCAGCTGAGGGAGAGCCGCACGGTGTAGACACGTAGGCCAGGTCCTGTGGCCAATCACTCTGCGCAGCAGGGGATGGGCACTCAAGAAGAGTTGGGTGCAGGACCTGGGATTTGGCCAGACCCTGCAGCCAATCCCCCCTCCTGCGTACAGCCAGAGACCATGCACAGTGGAGTTGGCTGACCGTAGAGAGTTGGGTGCAGGGGCTGGCCACGGACAAGGCCCTACGGTCAAACCTGCAGGAGACGGCAGAAGGCCATGAACAAGGGGGATTGACATCTGCAGAGGGTTTGGTGCAGGGCTTGGCCAGAGGTCAGGTACTGCAGCAATCCCCCACTACGCATTGCTGTGTGCTACAGGTGTTTGCTGGCCAATAAGAGTTGGGCACAATGGCTTGCATAGTCAAGGCCCTGCAGCCAACCCTGTTGCATACAGCCGTATGCAGCATGGGGTTGGCCAACCATGGAGTGTTGGGCTCACTGACTTTACAAAGGCCAGGACCCGCGACCAACCCCCACTGTGTACAGCCCATGGACATTTGAGCACAGGGGATGGCTGTAGGGCAGGACCTATGACCAACCCCCAATGCAATGCAGATGACTGTGCACTGCAGGTTTTGACTGCCCGTGAAGAGTTGAGTGCAAGGGCTAGCCACAGGCCAGGCCCTGTGGCCAATCGCACTGCACACAAGCAAAGGACTTGTGCAGCTGTGTTGGCCACCAGGGCCGACTTTTGCACTGTTGGCGCCCGGTGCAACAATCATTTTTGACGCCCCCCCCCCCCCCCCCATGACCTCCTCCTTGGATTCCCTCATGATCACCGGGCGAAAGTGCCCCTCATCTCTCCATACATCTCGCATACATTTCATTTGTTTTAAAGCACTTGTAAATGCTGACTTTACTAATAAGAATGTATATCTACACAAACAAACACTTTTCAGCAAAATTAGGAACAGATAATGAAAGACTGGGGGTAAAAACATAATGTCCTAACCTATTTAATGCAGTTTGCATGCAGCTCTTTGATAACAGTTCGTAACAGTCACTGTTCTATATTAGGGTTAAAACAACAGTCCCTTGCACACGCCGACAGTATATATTATGTATCATTGACAATAATAAAAAACACTCTTGTTCCTCCGTTGAAACAGTCACTTCGGTTTAATCTTGCGATCTTTAGCCAACACGTGTTTCGTCGCGCTTAATTGATGTGCGCCACGACTTCTTCAGGGCTCTAATCTCTTTGTATGGATCCTCAGTTCCGGTTGTATTTCTACCCAGAATGGGTTCTAGGACTCCAGTGGTATTTGCATAGTAAAGGGCAACAGTGATTACTGTGTCCAAGATTTAGTGTATTCCAGAATTCTTTTCTTAAGTGTGAATCTTGTGTGTATAAGTCATAAATCCATCATGAAGAATGACGACTTGGTATAGTAAAACCACTCTTTTGGGGCTAAGTAAGTCCCTCGTGCCAGCAACCAAGTCTTTGCTGGCGTAAACGCATAGCCTCTGTTCAGTAGCAGGGCTGCCTCCGGCGTGTCCAAACCTTGGACACAGTAATCACTGTTGCCCTTTACTGAGCAAATACCACTGGAGTACTCGAACCCATTCCGGGTCGTAAATACAATGGGAACTGTGGATCGATACAAAGAGATTAGAGCCCTGAAGAAGTCGCTGCGCATATCAATTAAGCGCGTCGAAACACATGTTGGCTAATGATCTCAAGATTAAACTGAAGCGACTATTTCAACGGAGGAACAAGAGTGTTTTTTACTGTTGTCAATGATACATAATACTGTTGGCGTGTGCAAGGGACTGTTGTTTTGGTTTATTAGTGGTTATCCACACATTGGGGAGGAGGGTAGCTCTCCCCACCCTTATGCATCGCAATCATAATTGTACACTAGAACATACTCACTGAGTATTCCCCAGGAGCACCATTACGCTACACAATCCACCGACCAAAAAGTCCCACTATATTAGGGTTGTACCTTATGAACTGCGTTGACAAAAGGATCTCTGTGACAAAAGCTGTTACCACTCGGCTATCCACATAAAACACAGATCTGAGATCTGCATGGAAAGAGCTCTCTGCAGCAGGCATATTAACCCTCTGCACTACTATATGGCAAGTGAAGACTGCCACTAGACAAAACTCTGATCACTCTCTCTCAAGCAGGAACATTATCACGAGTCATCTTGAAATTGTTAATGCTGTCTGAAAACTTGACGTACAAGTAACTCTGCAGCAGGTGTTTTTAAATCATAAGTTATTGTTAAACACAGCCCTCCCCCACGGGCAGTGCCCCCCTCCCCAGGTCAGTGCCCAGTGGCGCAGCATCAGTACGCATTCCCCTAAAGCCAGCCCATGTGCCACCTGAAGGAGTGCAGCGGCCACCCATAGTGCACACTGCTGTCAGTGGTTTGCACAATGGGCGGCCACCCACAGAGCATGTGGAATAGAGCCAGGCCTCCTGGCCAAATCCTGCTGCTGAGTGTTAACCACCCATGGAGATAAATACTGAAGGAATGAATTAAAATTCTACACGCGTGACTGTGGTGGCTCCTCTGTGCCTCCTGGGGGCACATCTGCCTGGCACTGCTCTTTGGAAAGGCTCCGTGGTACAGCAAAGGTGTCATGGGCCCTGGTGCAAGCAAGGAAAATATATCCTCCACCCACTGGCTGAAAAGTAAAAGATATCCAGGTTTTGGATGCACTTGGCTTCTAGCCTCCCAGGTCCAGGTGCCACTGCTCCTGCTGCACTATTGATTGCACCTGAAGTGTCGCCCATCACATATGTCCCCCACTACGGATATCATGGACTGTCCCAAAGCTTTCTTTCTGCTGGGACAGAAACAGGCCAGAGCATCAGTCCAATGCAGGACACCTGGTCTCGCGCTATCATTCTGGTGCCCCAGATATTTACCCTGACAAGGGCCTTTCGAAGGAATTTTGGCACCATGAATTGTGTGTATTTTACGTTTTAAATGTAAGCAATTATTTTGCGAAATTAGTCACGCTATGCCACGTGTCAGAACGTGTAGCTGTTTACAAAAGGAAACGACTGCATTAAAATTGTAAAAAACACAGTGAATTATCAGGCTAGTGAACAACAAAGAGCCGGGGGTTGGGGGCACAGCTCCCCTGCACCCCTAAGAACTGCATTAATTAATGATCTGCGCCAGTTTTCTATATTACAGCTTGGCCATCCATGCCCTGTTGTACGACCAGAAAGAACACACTGCATAGCGTTATTGTTCGAAATGCTTCAGTGAAAATAAATAAAAAATGTAAGACTAAACCAGAGGGTTCAAAGGACATAAATGTTATTTGCTAAACTATCAACTCGTGTTTACCATGCATCACCCCGATTTACGAAAGGTAGATTACACGTATGCTCGCTGTAAAGACATTGGGAACAACAAAAAACACCCAATTTAGAGTAAAATCAAAGACAATTATAATGGCTGCTGTAATAACTGTAATAACACGGAAGCGAGACACATGAAATTAATGTTAAAATAATGTATACGAATATGCAACTATTTTCTTTCAATATATCGCGCCCACTTATCCATCATACTTCTGACCAGAACTATAGTACAGGGTGAAATAACGAGGCCACCCTCTGCGAGATATATCTCACGGGAAGAAGCGCTAATTAATGTTTCTCAGAAAAGCGCTTCTTGTTTAAGATTCAGGAATGCAGTCTGACTGACATTTAATGTTTGCAATTTTAAAAAAACTTCAGAATTACCTACCCGGAATATTTATTTCAGTTTTCGGTTCTGCTTGCTGGTTGCTAAGGGTGTAAACTACAGAATGCACTGCACCTGCCCTGCACAGCTTGTCTCCGCGGTCCTACCTGCCGCCGGGTTACTCAAGAAGCTGTATTTTGAGCCAGCATCATCAGCCACACAAAAGGAATCAAACCTGTTTTGAATTTCTTTCGGTTTTATTTTGTTGCGTCGCATTGTTGAGTTAGTTTCTTTTTCGCACTCTCTACACATTGAAACATGTATCAACAATGATTTCAGCTAAGCGATTTGTGAAAAATGTTTTTTCATAATTACCATGCTTTAAGGACCGGTGGTTTTTGCCTTGATGTTGAGAGAGCTGCGTATTTCTATGAAATATGTGACTTTCTGCGCTCATATCAAGGAGTACAGTGGCCTGATGTAGTTTTCTTGTCTAAAAACACACCGAGAACCACGTGTTGCACACTTTAAGCGTTAATTAAGTGCATTACATACCGAGCAAAGTTTATACTAGAGTATAGCGTGAAAAGCCAGCCGTAGCCCCGCCCCATCACCAATAAAGGCAGCACTTTCTTTCCGAAGTGAAAGGCCCCGTTTACAAATGACAATACTTGAAGGAGGGTCGGCCTTACAGCTTCACTTCAATGTGTTTTCTAACATTAATGTATTATCACTCAAACATAACTGCCAACTTGAAGAGCAATCTCAGTGTGAGGAGGGGCGGGGCTTAGAAGGGGGCGGGGCCTCGTGCCAAATAGTACCAAGGAGGTACTTTTGAGCCCCACCACCACACCCCAAGCCCCCACCTCCCCTCAAAAATAAGCATTTGCAATGCAATGCAGCAATGGGCCTCTCATTTGTGAAAGTTAGAGCTATTGGCGTTGGTAATGATAATGTATTTTATTTATATTTATAGAGTGGATGTATGTGTAGCACAGAGGAAATAGGTGGGTTGGATTGAAATTGTTAGCTGTGGATTTGTGTGGTGTGGAATAGTGTAGTGGGGAGTGGATTTGTGTAATGGGATTATGTGGCAAAGGGTGTTGGGGAATTATGTGGATAATTATTATGTGGTATTGATTGTACTGAAATGATGTAGAGTGGGATTTGTGCCATGGAGTGTAAGTATGAGTATTGGTATTTTGTGTTGTGGAATCGTATGTGGTGGAGTGGTGTGCTGTTGAATTTTGTGGGATGATCTGACACTTTGTGTTGTGGATTGGATGCATGTGGTGTGTTGTATAAAGAAAGAATCAAACTGTACCCAGAGCATATATCTTTTTTATGTGTTCATTAAAAGCATGCGCTGCAGAACTGAGCTGGTAACACAATTACATTACCTGTCAAATAGAATACATGTTTGTAAATGTGAAGGTTCAAGGTATTCCATCAATTAAAACCAATTTCCAGATCAAACCATTGCATTTGTTTGAGGTAACAGTCTCTCCTTTGATACAGCACTGGGGACCCCCAAGGGCCTATCATTTCCAGACTGCTAAGTGCTGTTGGTAGAGTAGCCAGACCTGTCTGAAAGGCATCTTTATGACACGGGTTATATTAACAGCTGACTCTGTACGTCTGCTATTATTTATGAATAAGTGCAGAGTATCCAAGTGCCTTGAAGTAGCCAAAATGCTCTACGTTGGTCCTATTTAAAATCACGCAAATACACAAATAAATCACGTCCAGCTGCAGTCCTCAATCAGCTATATCAGTACAATCCTCTACTGTGCACCTGCTGTACTGACCGGTATACAACTGTAATAACTTTTGTATCTGTTCATTTCCTCCTTCTATAATACAAAGCATTGAAAACAATTGTTAAACATCTAAGTTGAAATATCTCACAAGTATGTAGTTCGCTAAGTCTTGTTGTTTAGCAACTTTGTATTGTGGGACTTGCAGTTTTGCTTGAGACAAATACATCACAAAAAATTGAAATGAATGGGTTGAAATGAAATTTCGATAAAACCACCAAGTACAGAAGAAAAACACCAATAAAAAAGATGAAAAGCAAAATGCATAATGCCCCACATAAAATGTATATGTGGCCCTATGAACATGTACTTGACAAAGAATAAACAAAGTGGGGCCGATTCACAGAACTAACTTATGACAAAATCCTAAACTTACTACTTTTGGTATTCACCAAAGGCATTTAGTAGTCTTAAATTAGTATTTTGTCCTAAATTAGTATTTTGTATTAAATTAGGATTTTGTCTTACGTTAGGATTTTGTCCTAAATTAGGGTTTTGTCCTAAATTAGGATTTTGTCTTAAATTAGCACTTTGTCTTAAATTAGGATTTTATCCTAAATTAGGATTTTGTCTTAAATGAGGGTTTTGTCTTTTGTTTTAAATTTAATTTAAGACTAAATCCTAATTTAAGACAAAATCCTAATTTAAGACAAAATCCTAATTTAAGACAAAATCCTAATTTAGGGCTACTTTTGTCGAAAATTAGTTCTGTGAATCGGGCCCAGTATTCTTAATTTAAAGCAGGCTACTCACGGGAATGTAGGTGCACAGAAGCAGCAATTCATTGAATTACAATAAAACAGCAACCCTTCAATGTTATTTGGAGGGGCACGCAGTATCAGCAATAAATAGAATTTTGGAAATTTAAAAACCGACCCACACATATTTTTCCTTCCTGATTACGTACACAGCAGCAACTTCCATATGAACCCCAGAGCTATAGGCGAAGACTTTGCCAACATACAACTGGATTTAATAAGTTGCTGCAGCAAAGTGCACAGAAAGAATGTGAACAGGAGGAGGCACAGACCTTGTCTTCTTTCTCCCGGGGGCTCTTGGATCACAGGTAGCCACACCTTGTCCAGGACATTTTTGTTTGCTCGCTGGAGCTGCTGCAGGAAGTGAGAGGACAGTTGGCTCCAGTTTTAGAACCTGCCCCTAGAAGCGCAGAGGAAATGACATAACCTTTGTAACTCTTTTGGTTCAGGATGTCACTGCAAATAATGGGCTAGAGTAGACCACCGTAGAGGGCCAACTAGGAAAACACATCTCCCCCAGGGCTGTAGTGTTGTACTAAATTGTACATCCTTAGGAAGTTCCCCAGTTTATCCAGGACGGAAGTTTTTCGATTGTACCCGAAGATTGCTGAACTGGAGGTACTGCAGAATTGTTGAGGGTTGTATTGATTATTCGCAATTATTTTTTTTGCAATGTTATAAAGCTTGGACATGAACCAAAGGCAATGGTGCACTTTGCTGCCATGCTAAACCACTCAGTAAAATCCAGCAAACTGCACAGAAATAATTGCAACAGGAGTCACCTTGAGTCGCTTGAGTCAGCTTCTCCAAAGTGATACTCCTTGCCCACTTTCGAATGCCATTAGTGGAGGACATGTTACTAATGTGGGTTCTTTCTCAGTGCTCTCTCGGCTGGCAGAAAAGTGTTTGAACTATGCCTCGGCAGGAACAGAGTTGCAAGTGCACTTTTGTACCCTTTAATTCCAGCTGCCACATGTGATCACAATGTACGGAAACCTTTAATACTGGAAAAATCATATTGAACTCAGCATGTTCACCCACATTTTAACAACGGTATGAAGCGGTTATGTGATACAACTGTTTCACCCTGCAAAGTTTAAACGCTGCATTTGTGTAAATGAATGGGAGGAATGAAATTTTAGAAAGCCACCGGAACAGAAGCAGAACACAAATAAGACAGGAAAAAGCAAAATGAATAATGCTCCACATAAAATGTATATGTCCCCCTATGAACATGCATTTAACAAAGAAAAATAATACAGAAACATGCAATGTTTTTCCTACCTCATAGGGGCACTCAGCATGTGTTGCCACTTATCTTACAGGGCGACAGTAAATAAATGGCAGTGGGGATGGGGGAGAGGAGCAGCGGGGCAGTAGTGTCTAGCGAATGCCCCCGAGAGATGGAAATACTGTCCAAAGTGGAGCGAGGCAGGGGGAGCCCCGCGTTCTGTAATCGCCCAGGCTTTTGTAGGGAGGATGCAGGCTCTAGGGCCACGAGTACCCGGAGGCGATGAATAGCACCTGGGAGGTGTAGCAAACGGAAGTGTGGGACTGATCTTTGTCAGCATCGTGAGGGGACACCCCCAATAACAAAACACATCTCCCCCATCTAGGAGGCAATCAGCAGGGCAGGCAGCAGCACGGGAACGCCTCTCTAGACCCAGCAAGCAGCATATTAGAATGCTCCAGGTGCGTGAGATCTGGTGCAGCGGACTTCCTAAACAATGGGGGGCAGATTTACAATAACTGGCGCATCCCTGCATATCAGCAGGGATGCGCCAGTTATTGTGTGTCACGACTCCGCCACCATGGATGCGCCGCATTTACAATGCGGCGCACCATGGGGCAAAAATGGACAGATGTGTGAAGCATCTGCTGCTGTAAAGGCGGCACAATGCTGGAGTTGCGTCGCAAGCGTGACGCAGCTCCAGCAAGGCACGGGGGTGCCCTATCTTTAAAATGCTGCATCAATCCTTACGCCTTCTTCAAGCAGGCGCAGGGTTTTGACACAGCATGGCCTTAAAAGTGGCTGAGTGAAATCTTGTAGATTTCACTCAGCCACTTTTGGGAGGCATTTCTGCGCCGGAACCCCCCCCTGTGCCGGAACGCCTACATGAGGCGCAGGGCTTTACAACGTGATGCATCACCCAGATGCGTCACGTTGTAAGTACCCCTCACCATGGCGCTGGCTTTGCGCCACCGCTGCGTCACAAAAGTGACGCAACGGCGGCGTAAAAGAGGCACAAGGGGCTTGTAAATCTGCCCCTATGTCTTCGGTGAAGGGGGAAAATACGAAGACTACAACCATTATTATCTGACATGGACACATTCAAATGCAGCGGACAGAAGCACGAGTGGAGGAAATGAATAATGATATGGCTAACTCTACCTGGGAACAAGATACATTGACATGCATGCTATCCCTATTGTTCAGCGCAGCTGCATTGCCTGCACACTCTCTGTGCAGGATTATAAAGCAAGGCACATGCTGCCTTTATAAAAGTTAATTGCAAACACAACAGTGATGGACAGAATGTGGATCAAGGAAGCAATAGACAGCCTGCATCTTCCGGCAGCGCTATGTTTGGAAGCTTCAGCTTTATTGAAGTAGTCCCCAAAGGAATAACTAAACAACTACAGAGTAAGGGAATTGTAGTTAGCCAGTGCTCCTGAGTACAAAACGGAAGTGATGAATAGGGAGTGACAACCAATGAGGAGCAACCAAAGATGACCGACGCAGGAGTCAACCAATGGTAAGCAGCGGGCGGAATTTCCCTCGGTATAGTGATTACAACAGGTCTTGCAGACAGCACATGCGCGCTGCCAAGGCTCGACCTAAAATGCTTGCTGAAGTTGGTGCTGATGTCCTGGGGTGTTTTCACACCCCTTAATGGACGTCGGCAGTTCAAAGCCTCTTGAAAACGAGCTGGAAAACCACTATTTACAGAGCTCCTCACCGGGATACTGTTTGATGGGAGCCAATATCGTGTGTCACACTGTGGTTCCATGTGAGTTGGCAGGTATGCTCCATCTTATCTCCCTGACCTTAATTTGCAGACCCCCCTCTAACTCCCCCTACCTATTGCCAATCTGTTTTGGATGCATTGATTTGCTTGGTCTTCAACTTGCGGCTTTTTTGGCGTATTACAAACGTGCACTAACCCGGCTGTCTCCTCAAAAAGCTGCACTTGGGAAGGGCTTCTACCCATCTGAAACCAGTGCTCTTTTATCTTGTCTCCAGAGCTTTAAGTGGGATTAAAAAACTGGGGGGTATCTCAAAGGGGTGTGACCGATGTAATAAAGGGTGTGGCTTAAAAATGCGGAAGCTAAAAACCTGTCCTTAGCATAGTGTGTCGCCCGACTGGCACTTTGCTGTTTCTGTCATTGCATCCAGATATATGATACAACAAGTAACATTATACCTACAACAGGCCAGGACTATTGGCTTTGTCAATGATTGTTAGTTGCATAAAATAAATAAGCAACAACTATTTCTTTGTTGTATATAACATTGATAATGCTTCCGTTCGGAAATGAGACTGTGAACTAACTAAAAGGAGTCTCTTTGAAGTTACATTCAAAGCTTTGAGCAGTGGTACTGCTGCAGACTTAAGACTTTCTTTTCCAACCTGAGGGCGAGATGCAAAAATGGAGAGCCCGATAGGGACCCGGCTCAGCACCTGCTTTTAAGACACCGGAAGGACCTGGCCCACTGAAAGCCCTGCATGTCTCCCATCTTGTTAAACATTGTAGCCAACCGAGGCTATGGTTTCTAGGGCTTAACCATCGCTCCATAGGACCCATCACAGCTGTGGACCTTCAGTGCGGCCCGTGGCATTGTGGTATATTCAGTCCTTGCATTTTCTTTCCATCAATTTTCATTTTAGCACTAAAGTCCGGATCCAATTTTAGTGAGGTATTTTTTAGGGTCATAATAGTTCAATTTCACTCTGAGATAATCTCACAACATCATGTTTTGCTTTCCTTAAAGCTTTTCAGACGACCTAAACATTGGTCGGCGATGCTCTGAATGCTGCAGGTCATTTCTAATGGTAAAATACAAAAGTGCCGGATCCCAGAAAGGGAGCCACCAACTGGCTATACCGTTTCAGCCTGATTCATCAAGCTGATTTGCGCTCGCAAAGGGCCAGATTCTGAGAATCTGGCCCTTTGCGAGTGCGATTTTTGCATTTGGGATTCATCATCCCAAATGCAAAAATCGCTATTACCGAAATCGCATATTTGCGAGGAATTGGATTTAAGGAATCTCTAATAGAGATTCCTTAAATGCAATTCATCAACCAATTAAAAATTGCGAAATTGCAATATTTGGTCGCAATTTACCACCAAGTCTGACTTGGTGGTAAATTGCGAAAATAGTGTAAAAAGCACTTTAGTGCATTTTTTTCTTTTGCATGTTACACACACACATGTCCTTTGGACATGTGTGTGCGCAACACCTGTTCAAATGTGCATTTTAGGGGTGCTACAGGGTGTCCTTTGGACACCCCTGGCACCCTTAAAATCGCTATCTGATTTGCGAGTAGCAAATTGCTACTCGCAAATAAGGGATACTCCCCATTCATTCCTATGGTCCTTTTGGCCCATAGGAATGAATGGGGAGTTATTCCTTTTTTTGCGAGTAGCAAATTGCTACTCGCAAATAGATAACATGTAGGAATCGCTATTTTTTTAGCAATTCCTACATGAATACCGTTTTGCGTGTCCTCAATAGCGAGTCGCTATGATTCGCTATTAGGGCCACGCAAAACGGCCCGTTGATGAATCAGGCTGTTTGTCTCAAGTCGCAATTTTCAAAGACATCAACACATAGTGTGTTAGGTTCTGTGCTGCTTTGACTGAATGGTAACACAGGTTTGTGCTTTCAGTCACTTCCACAGCATTGTAATAGAAGCAGTCCTTGCATTTTTTATTTATTTCAGTCTTCATTTTTTGTAGTAAAATACGGGTCAATTTTCTTGAGGTAAGATGGTAGGATGAGGTCCTGGTCAGCGAGTTGGCCTAGGGAAGTAGACCATGGGTGTGGGTGAGTAAACGGACAGACACCGGGCCTTTGTAGCACACTCGAATCTATGCTAGAATCATGCCAATAATATAATGTCCTGAAAGTTTAGCCTTCTCTAATTAATCTGAACAGTCTGCTACGGAAATGTTGCTAGTTCTGAAATTGTGGTGCTGAAGGAAGGTATGGACATAATTCACCGAAATGCAAGGAGGAACGGAAGTGACATCGCACGCCATTTGACCTTCACTTTGACTCATGCACGCATGTTTACACATACTAAAACATTCACACACTCTCGCGCACATAAACACACTCACCCGCAAGCATGCATACAACATGCACTTAAGAGTATTTTTTACTTACCGTAGCTTCCAGATAGGGTCATATTCCAGCGAGCGAATTTTTTTTTTTTTTTCATTACACTAATAGTGAATGATAATATTCACTATTTGTAAAATAAATTTTTTGACAGAAACCAGGCAAGTGGAGCTTCAACCAGCGTCCATTAACATGGTCAGTGACGGCTACCGCCCCCTCCCAATGAACCCTTACCAACCCGAACACAGACATGAAACGTAATTGTCTTTGGAAGGCGGGGGATCCAAAGACCCCCGGCCGTATTTATTAAGATATAAAACAATAAAATTGTAATATAAAATATCAACATTTCCTATGCAAAATAACAGGATATTAGATACAATATTTTCAACAGGTATGAGAGGCTAACCTTAACAAACTTCTAATCCAGATTGTTTCCTAACCGAATCTAACATCCTCATCTTCATTCTGCATACTAACATTTCTGGCCATATGGCAAGGTCGCTAACCGGTGTCAGGTCCCACTAGCTGCGCCTCCCCGTAGGTGCGCATGCGCAGCCGAGCCCGTTAATTACTCGGTCCACGGCGTGAACTCAATTTACCCACTAAAGGAGGGCCCTTACTCTGCGCCATTCGCTGACGTCATGAGTACGCGCGGGGTGGCTACCGGCCTATGGGAAGCGTGACTCACCCACCAGCGCCCCTTTGAAGCACCAGTTGACCCTGCCCCTGAAGTTCTAGGAGGGGCCATTGGCCCCTCCCCCCCTGGGCGGGCACCTCCGAGGATGATGCCGCCCCCCCAGACCTTAAAATAGTTGCTCACCGGTCATGACCTTACCGCCACAGGCCAGCATTGTTACCCGACAATCTGGCCTCCCCCCTCCTACTCTAGAAAGGTCATATTCCCCTTTCAAAACCTTCTAACCATGCCAGTATATTCTTGGCCCACAGGACATTACCTGCCTCTGTCAAATGTACCCCATCCCTCAGGTAGAAATGTTCCCCCCAAATACACCCATGAGGGATCGTCTGCAACCGGGGGGCTCGAAACAATTTGTCCAGTTGCGTGTTGATCCTCTTTACCGAGTGATTCAACGCCTTAACCGAGTCCCCCCCTCGCCACTGCCACCGAGGTATAAGTTGAGACCAAACTACCGTGCAACCCGGGCATGTCTTGGCCACCCACCCCGCAGTGGAGATGATTTCCTCGATAAGGATGCGCCTACCTAGTTTGGCCAGATCATTCTCCCCCAGGTGAAGTATCACCACTGACCGGGGGGGGGGGCGGGGCGGGCTGCTGGGATAGGATTTTCTGAAAATAATCTCTGAACTGACTGAGACATAAACCCCCCTCCCAAAGAAGGAGACTGCAAACCCCTTTTGCTCAGCCCTTTTCTTAGTGTCACCTGCAAGAAAGACATTTTTAGCGCGCCTCACATAAGAGTGGCCCACAATCCACGTCACCAATGTCCGTTGCTCCTTATGTCGCTTGTGTTGAGCTGCTGAAATTCCTTGACGCCCCGCGGCAAGTTCCTCCCCCGCGTAACAGGTTTGAGAAACTGCAAAAAACGAGAAAACACCCGGCGTGAGTCCCTTGGTAAGTTACAACATGTCAATCCGTACATATCGCTTGTAACAATCACTAGACCATCTCCCAATTCTCTTAACATTCTCAGCTGGGAGTCCCCTACTCACTGCTTCAGTTGCAGCCCCAATTCTAAAGGAGTGGGTCCCAAATTCCTTGGGGTCCAAGCCTGCCTTCCTGACTGCCGACTCCAAGACCCTCCTAAACTGATACCTGGTCAATGGTGTCCCATCAGCGTGACTCAATAGTGCCACCCCCGCCGTCCCTTCCCGCTGCCTGCTAAAGACCTCTACGTGCGATACCGGGCAGCAAGGATTGGTCTGAGCCCGGTGGAGCACTATGGTGTCCCCCCGTGCCTCCTGATCCGTTTTCGACCTCTGAATTGTCACCCACATTGTATCCTCCCTTATCTTGACGCAGGCACAGTGAAGGCCGCCCTGTTTGTCTCCTTTAGAAGCTGCTACCAACTCGCCTATTCTCAACGCCCCGTAGAACGCCAATGCGAACGCGGCTTTGAACAACAGTACTTCCCAAGTTGAACTACAGACCTCCTGCAGTGCTGACAATAAGGCTGCTAATCGCACTAGCCCTATTGGTTTTCTTGAATCTACAGAGTGTCCCTGCATGCGGCGCCAACCCCTCAAGGCTTTGCGTACTAGAAAAGTGTTAGTGGGATCCCTCACGCCCTTGGCCTGCGCAAAGAAGGAAATCGCCGCCCTATGTCTGCTTGCCGTTGCCGCTGAGCGCCCTTCTTTGTGCATCTGTTCTAGGTAAGTCGCAAAGCTGTCCACTTGTGCCCACCTAACCTCCCACTCGCGCCCCAGGAATATACGGTAAGACAAGAACGCCCCTTCGTATGCTGTCTTGGTCCTGGGGGCTAGGCTAGCTACCACGAGGTCCTGTAATCTGGGGCACCAATCCGCCAAAGTGCTGCCGGGAATTGCGCTGGCCAATGGTCTGCTGCAGGAAGCTGTTCCCTGAATACCTGCATTTTAGAGCGAGAAAGGGCATCAGCTGCATTATTGAGGACGCCTGGCACATGCTTAGCTCTGAAAACTACGTTCCACCGTAAGCACTGCAGCACAATCTCCTTCACCAGGCGCAGTATGAATGGACAGCGTGCAGCCTACTGGTTTATGCATTCCACCACACTCATGTTGTCAGACCAAAACACCACTGCTTGATTACATAGGTGTTCTGGCCAGATCATCAGTGCTACCCATATCGGGAACAATTCCAGGAAACCGATGTTGGTGGTCAGACCCCAGGTCCTCCATTCCTCGGGCCACCTTTGCGCAACCCATTTGGTCCCTAGGATGGCGCCAAAACCCACACTACCCGCAGCGTCTGTCCACAAACCCAACTCTGCTGATGTGGTGGGGGGGCCGGACCACACCACCCTGCCATTGTAGGTCTCCAGGAATGCCGACCATATCCGCATATCCTGGCGAACCTCACATGACAACCTAGTGCGGTGGTGTTTCTCCCGTAGGCCTTACATGGCCTGGGCAATGGAGCGTGAGAAAGGGCGCACCATGGGGATGACCCGCAATGCAAAGTTCAGTTGCCCCACCACCTCCTGTAATTGTTGCAGGGAGACCTCGTCTTTGCGTAAGCATTGCTGAAGTGCTGCTCTAAACTTAGAAACTTTGTCCCTGGGCAACCTGAAACACCCTTCCACTGAGTCTATTTCGATGCCCAGGAATTCTAAACACGTGGACGGGCCAACCGTCTTCCCCTGCGCCAGCGGAACCCCAAAAGCCCGCATGAGCACGCAAAATTCCTGCAATGCCCAAGCACACTCTCGAGTGCCCGCTGCCCCAAGAAAGAGGAAATCGTCCAGGTAATGCATGACCCGCTGATGGCCTGTCGCCTGCCTCATGACCCATTCTAGGAAAGAACTAAAAGTCTCAAAGTATGCACAGGATATGGAACAACCCATTGGCATGCACTTGTCCATGTAAAATTTTCCCTCAAAAGTGAAACCCAGGAGGTGGTGATCCAAAGGATGGACTGGGAGGAGACGAAAATTAGATTCAATGTCTGACTTTGCCATCAGTGCCCCTGGCCCTAGTCCCCGCAGCAGTTCCACCGCCTGGTCAAATGAAGCGTATCTCACACTGCATATATCATCATCAATTGCATCATTCAATGAGCCTCCTCTTGGTGCTGAAAGGTTGTGAATGAGTCTGAACTCGCCCTTCTCTTTCTTGGGTACCACGCCCAGCGGTGAGCACACAAAGTTATGGACAGGGACATCCTGGAAAGGGCCAGCTATTCTGCCCAGAAACAGTTCCTTCTTAATCTTGGCAGCCACTACTGCAGGATTATGTTTCACTGACAACTGGTTTTTACAATGTGCGCTGCCCTCATATCCCCCAGCCGGGATCCTAAAACCTTGGGAGAACCCCTCCTGAAGTAGGGTAGCCGCTGTGTGATCCGGGTATCTGTTCAACCATGGTATCATGGCTAAGACATCAATAGGAGTGTGACTCACTAATCCGTCCCCTCTATTCTGGTTTCTTTCTCCCTCTCTGACCTTGATTCCCATTTTTGGACCTGCAAGTTGTTTCAGGGTGGGATGGGTGACCGCAAATTCCGCAGGCATGTCTAAATCTACACGAGCCAGCCGGTCTCGAGCAAGTTCGTTTATTGAAATCCCAGCAAACCCCCCCTCCTGTTCCCCCCCCCCCCTACTCTTTCCCGGGAAGTCATTCCCCTGCGCTGGCCGAAAGGGCTGCTGGGGTCTGGCCGAGAACACTTTGACAGTACTGGTGGACTGGGTCGCGCATGTATTCCCTGAGAACTGTTTATGCCATGCCATTGAGTCAACCCTGTCCCATGTCAATGATGCATTAAACTCCTTGGATTTCCTAAAATTAACATCATACTCTTTCCATGCGTCCCCAGAGTACTGCTCACTCCACCCCGCAATCCTACTCTGGTAGCAAGCCATTGCTGCATGTACATCAGGAGTGCGTTCGGTCGTGATAGCCGTAAAGACCGAGAAGGCCCGGAACCAATTAAGCAAAGTCTCTTCTACCCTGAATCTAGAACATTGCGCCCTCCATTCACTAGGGTGCATCCATTCCTTTAGTGTCTTGGCATGTTCCATCTCCCTATTATCCAGCAACAGGGAGAAAATATATATATATACTTTCCCGCCCAAATCATCTCTTTTACAGTCTGGGAAACATGCTGCGCTAAATCTTCCCTCCCGGACGGCATTGACCCGTCGCCCAAGAGAGGCAGAGCCACCTCCTTACCATTTCCGGACACTTGGGCCGATACAACTCCGTTTCCGTTCAGCTGGGCGGCATTAGAACCTGTAAGGGGAGAAACAGAGGGCCCTGCAGCACTATCTGTGGCAGTCGCTGCTCTAATCTTTTCCAATAATTTCGCCGCCTCTGCGGAATGATCTGATGCGCCCCCCTTCTGTAACCAAGGCAACACTGCCGCCAACTGGGCTTCCAGCTCGGGGGGGATTGGGGCACTCACAGCTGGCACTACAGCAGGCACACCCACCCCACCCGTCGGTACACCTAAAGGAACTGATGGCGTTATCGTGGCTGGTACCGGTACTACTGGCGTGGGGGGCGCCACCAGTGGTGGCACTGGAACCACCTGTGCGGGATCCAGGGGGGCACCCGGGAGCGGTGCCACCAGGGGGATTACCGGGGGAACGACCGGGGCCTGTGGAGGCATTGGCGGCGCAGGGGCGGAAGGACCTGAGGGTGCCAGCAGAGGGATTACCGGGGGCACGGCCGGGGCCTGTGGAAGCAGTGGCGGCGCGGGAGCTGAAGGACCTGAGGGGAGCGTGGGGGCGGCAGAAACGCTCCTCGATCTCTTGGCCTTGCCCCTCTTAGGCGGGGTGGCGAAATCCCCCCTTGGTAAAGGGGGTGTAATGTGACGCTTGGGCCTAACTTGTGGCTCCGACGGACCATCAAGCCGTTCACTAATGCGGTCCAACCTTTCTCCAAACTCATCGACCTTCCTCAACCTCTTATCCATAGCGGTCATTCTACGCATCATGGCCTGCATCATTACCTCCATTGGTGACCTCTTTCCCCCCTTGCCCCAGGCATATTGCCGCCCAATGAAGCTACACTCCTACTTAATGCCCCCTAGTGCACGTGTGCGCTTGTACGTGTTCAAAGATGGAGGATATACGAGTGGCTGTAAGCACCATGCAACTATGACCGCAACACACCGGCTTGCCCGATTGTCCGGGGCGAGTGAACTCTAACGTAAAACTCACCCGGCGGCCACAAGAAGCAATGAAATGCAAGCCCCCCGCACTCCCTTTACCAGCCGTGGAGACCGGAAAACCCCCAGCGTTCGTCCCAACGTCCAGAACCGGTACACTGCACCAGCAACTGCTGCGTGTCACTCCTCCCGAAGCACGTCACCAGCACCGGTGATCCGTAGACTGCGCAGGCAGCAGCACCAAATTCTGGAAGCAGCCGGAAAAACAGCGCCCTAGAAAGAGACAGATATTAATATGTGCACCAGTTACCCTGATAAAATAACGGTCCCAAAGTTCACTCAGCTTGCCCCAAGCAAGAGAGCCCTGCCTTTAGATGTACCCAAAATACTGGCTCAGTTATAAGCCCCAACTCCAAGGACACAGTTGAATTAGGCAAAAAACAGGGTTCATTCAAATCCAAACAGGGTTCATTTTAATTCAAAACAATCCTTCCCAGAACCCCGCTCTCCAGCTCTCCCATACAGGTCCTGTCCCCCCAGAATGCTGCTCCACCCCTTTTAGCGAAATTGTCTCTAAAAACGCTTTTAAAACATGAACAATACCTATTATGCACCCAGGTCTCCCCTCCAATTGCTGCCCTAAGGACTCCTGCTTCGCATCTGTTTAGTAAAACCGGCAATTTCCCTGCTCTCGCCGATTCACAGATGCGCCGGTTTACCCGAAGAGGCGGGGGGGATCTCCTTACTGGCACCAATGCAATTAAAACGCTCTTGCAACCACTCGAGCCGGGGCCCCTATGCGATGCTGTTCCCACACAGGGATCTATACCCCACGCGGGAAGCCGAGGCAAAGCACCGTAAAGCTTGCCCGGCTCCCGCTCAAACAAGACCTCACCTGAGAAATAGGAGCACTGCCGGTCGCCTTCTCTGCCCGAAATGCCGCTTTTCGTCCCACACTTTCCCCGTAACTGTCGCGGCGCCGATGCTGGTCACGGCAGCCTCAGTTAAACAAAACAGGCGACCAAGCCGAATCCACTCAACGACGTTCCTGGAAGAAAAGAAAAAGAAAAATCAGGCAGCCCCGAGCGCGGGGCACGACCAGTGTGGGGGAGCGTCCGGGCAACAAGGGCCATCCGAGCGCTCCCCCGCCTTTATTCCAGGGGCGCAGGGAGGGGGCAACACGCCCCCTCCACCCGCCCCTTCAGCAGCCCGCCCCCCCTGACCCGGAAGTCTTACTTCGCCTTCCGGGTCACGGTCGGGTGCCAGACAATCGGTGGCGGGGCGCACACCCCCGCGTCATCACTGGACGCCGGGGGGGTCATGCCCCACCACCGGGAAGCAGGAGGAGGGGAGGGTCGCCGCACCGCCATGTGGGCGGGGGGTCCAATGGCCCCCCCTTTTCACTAGGAAGAGCTGCCTGTGTGTTCCAGGCACTGATGTGATGTTGCCACCTCTGAGGCCAGGGATTGCAAAAGCAGTGCCAGGGGTAGCAAGGATCAAGCCAGGGGTCGCAGCTGCAACCCCTAAATAACGTCCATGAAGGAAGGGGAGAGCAGCCCTATATAACATAAAGGAACAGGGGGACCGCTGCGTGGTGCAGTGAGGTGTCCCTCGGAACTCTCGCAGAAATTGGTGCAGGCTCTGCTCAGGGTTGAAGCCTTCTGCAACAGCGATCCTGATGGCTTTGTTCAGCGTGCGCATAAAGCGCTTCACCTCGTCTTTGGCTTGTGGCCACTGCAGGGTGATGCGGCATTGCTATATGATTAAGGTTGTGAGCAGGTCCTTGAATTCTGGCCCTGGAATGGTGGTCCGTTGTCTGTTTTTATTTCCTGTGGGTGGCCAAACAGGGCAAAGGTTTTTTCCAGAACCGGAGCAATATTCGTGAAGGCTGTCGACTCCACCACTTCGACTATGGGATATTTAGAGTAACTGTCGATTATCACGGCTGTGATTCGTCCATCTGGGAAGCTCCCAAAGTCAAGGCTTATCGGGACCATGGGGTTTTCCAGGGTTCCTCTGTGATGACTAGCGCTGGGGCTTCTGGGAAACTCGTGAGCAGGCATGATGGGCACTGCTTTACAAAATGATCTACTGCTGCTCCCATGCCAGGGAACCAGGCATTCTCTCTCATCCAGGACTTCATCCCAATGGTCCCTTGGTGGCCTCCATGAGCGGGAGTTGTCACTCGGAGTTGAAGACTTTTGGGTATTACGATGCGTGCTGATTGTAATATTAGACCTTCAGCTGTGGCACTCAATTCATCATATACTCTCCATATCTTCCCGAGGCGTTACTTATCCGGGCCTTGCCAGTTGTTGGCATCTCGTAGGAAGTTTTGCCACAAGCCTTGCTGTAGAGCGTCCATGACCTCCATCATGACCGAGTCAGCTTTGGTTGCTTCGCTGATTTCTGGGATGTTGAGCACTTGAGAGCACGTTCCTTGGGACACCATATTCCTCCGTGGTGTCTGTGCTGTCATTGCTGTAATCCGTGGGGGACGGAGGGGTGATGGGAGAGAAAATCAGCAGGGTTCTTAGATCCTTGTTGATAGACTACTTTCATCTGGTAAGGTTGCAGCTGGATGGACCAATGTTCAATCCCCAGTGGAGGATGTGGGGATGTTCTTCAGCAGTCGTTGAGTGGCTCAGGATCTTGTTGCTTATGTTCATGACACCTTGAAAGCTGGACAGGGTCCCCCGGATCGTATCCTGGAAAACCTCTGCAGCTAAGCAGATTCCAAAGTTCAGGCTCTTCTATCGTTGCAGCCCTAGGTGCATTGAGAATGTTGTGATATAGCAACTCTCCTCCGCCAGCATCAGTTGGTGGTACCCGGCATTGAGGTCCAACTTGAAGAACCACCATGAGCCATTTTGTTCTGCAATGAAGTCATCCCTCATTGGCGTGATGTGCCTCTCGCATTTGATGGTTTGATTGGGGAGGCGCATGTCTATGCATAGCCGTATTTTGGCTGGTTTATTCAGCTTCTCGGCAATCGCTATGGGGCACACCCATGGCATCGGACCAGAGACCTTTTCGATCACTCCTTGTTCTTTGAGTTTGTTAAGTTCTTTCTCCACAAGTGGTCTTAGGTGAAACAGTACTAAAAGCGGGTGCTGGAGGGCTATCAGCTTGATGGACTTGTCGATGTGTAGTTTTATTGGAGGAGCTTTCAGGCATCCAAGTCATGTGAAAAGATCTGGGAATTGGCTTAGGATCTCCTCCATCTGGAAAGCTTTCACGGTGCGTCGAAAACCACTAGCCCTAGGTCCTCTCTGGTCTGGCTTTCAACAAGGGTGTCTGGTTCCTTGTCGACGATATGGAATGTGGTTGTGATCTTTTGGCCCTCTGCTTTTATTTGCATGGTCATCTGCCCTGTAAGGGGTAGAGGTATTTGGCCTCTGTATGTAAATATTTCGGTATTTATTTGAGCAGAGGTGGTCGTGGCAGGAGGCACTGGTACTGCTGGATCCCCATTACGTTTACAGAGGCCCCAGTGTCGATGAGGGCCTTGATGCAGGATCCTGAGATCTCAACTATGCATGTGGGTTGTGGTTGTCTGTTCTGTTTGAGATTGTTTGTAAAGGAGATGAGGAATGCTTCCTCCTCCTTGTCTGGAGATGAGTCTTCTAATCGGTGTCGGTGACGAGGTGACATCTTGGAGGCAGCTGCGGCCGTTGCAGGTAAGTGTGGTGGGGCCGGCTGGGGGGGGGAAGGAGGGGAGGAGTTTCGAGAGATGACCATGAAGTAACATTTTTTTCCCTTGAGGTCACCTCGTGAAATCTCCCCCCCAGCTGGCCCCACCGCTCTTACCCGCGGCAGCCGCGGCTGCTTGGGGTGCCCTGTGATTCCATGTCTTACAGGGAAGTGTTGCCGTACTGATTTCAATGGTATTCGCCTCCCTCGTGCGCTTCTGCCTCTAGGCCCTCCTCTGCATGCGGTGGCGAAGTGGTTTAGGGTGCCACACTTTGAGCAGGTCTGTCCTTGCACTGGGCATTCCTTGAGGGGGTGTTCTTCTCACCGCAATATGCACAGCAGGACTCAGACAGAAGAGGGACTGATTGTCTGGGCTTGTGCCTGAAAGTCTGCATGAGGAGCACATTTGGTATCCCTGTGCATAGTCCAGTTCAAACTAGTTCTTGGAGCCTTTGACTCCCACTCTGGTGCAAAACTGGACAAAGGACATGGGAGTAACCTCCCCCTGCCCACACCATCCAGCCGGAAGGTCCCCTGAATCTTCCCAACCTTTTCCCAGAGGTACTTAAAAGCTTACCTGGGTGTAGGTCCCTAGATTTGTCATGGGATAAGATTCAGAACTGAAACTACTGCACTTCTACCGTCTGAGCACTCTGGACTTCACTGGACTTCGTTTGGGCCTGACTTCGTCTCCCTTTCAGTCTGCTGCATCGTCTGTGCTTGTGCACAATACAGGATCCGTGCAGGATCTGTGGAGCATCAAAGACACTTGAAGGAATCTCCCTTGCAGTGAAGGAGTCACTTTCCTGCATTCGCAGGCACCTCAACACTGCTGACCAGTCTGCTTATCCCGAGCTCCTGCAGACTCCGAAGGGTTCAGCAACACAGATGCTGGTTTCCTACGTCCCTCGAGGCCTGGGCTGTCCTCTCACCGAGTCTGAGGCCAGAAACCCTTGTGGGGGCTGCATTAGCTGAACCCCTGTGCACTGTATACTTTTGCAAGTGCAAATGCTTGTTGGCAACTTTGCGCCAAGTGAATTGGGCTCCAAGTAGCCACAACCTCCGGCAAAGTTTCCACCAGGATCTTCAGCCACATAGTCTCGTGGCTACCATGGCCTACTCTTTTGGTGAGCGGCTTGAGGTCCTCTCACGACTCCTGTGCCTCTGGCCTGTGGGTCCATTTGAGGATCACATTTGTTTTCCTTGGGCTCCCCTGATTGCCTGGGTCCTGCCCTGACTCTCCTGTTTCTGGTGAGTCTCCTGGACCTTTCTGGTCCCAACAGTGCACCTTCATGACTTCCTGCATGGGTTACATTTCTCAAGGCTTATTGGGTGCTCCCGCCGGACAGCCATCCCTCAGCACACAACATTCTTTGTGGGACAGCCTGTATCCAGGTCCTGGTCTTCCTCAGCGTCACCTGGTCCTGCAGAGTCAAGGTCATAGGCATCTTTCCTGAAGCACCCGACATTGAGGGCAATCGTCTTCCAAGTCTCCTGGTCACTCCCGAGTGACATAGACTCTGTCCCCTCTGCTTTCAGGTACTTGTAAGAAGTTGGCCTGATATATGATGTTCACTATTCTAGTGAGCACCTTGCACCAGTCTAAACAACCCTTATGGTGATGGTTGTAAAGTCAACCTTATAGACCAGCTATCCTAGTGGTAGCATGGACAAGGCAGTCTTAGGCTAAACTCAAGAGGGCATGTGAAGCCAGCTGTTTTACCATATGTAACCCCTTTAATACCAAGTGAAAAGGACACCACACAGGTTGTATATCAAAATATATATGTATTTATTTCTAAAACAATCCTCTGAACTCTTTATGAGGTCAGAGGCACCAGCACATAACAAGATACTTAAGTAAAATACAATAAGTTGCACAAAATACAGTAATGCCCTAGGGGCACTTCAAACCATATACTCAAATAGTGGTATAAGAACCACGTCACGAACAAAGGATAGGCCTAGGGCCTGCAGAATCGCTGGGGCTACACTGTACTACCAAAGAATAGGGAGCAGGAGGCCCACGGGATGCGCGTGCAGTGTCTTTACACGCACGCCAGTTACCATAGAGTTAGAATGGGAACGAAAGAATTGGAAACTAGTTCTTTTAGGACACTTCCGGATGGACTAGGGAAAAGCTACTTGAAACTAGGACACTAGGATAGTCAATACCCACAGGAGTACCGAAGTACTTGCGTTACCTCACCCACAAGAAGTGGGTGCATAGGTGTCAAAGTGTGTCGGGTTTCGTCGCTGATTCCTATGGAGCCTTGGAGAAAGATTCTGCAGGCGACCAGGAGGGAAGTGTCCGGGTGGATCCAAGGGCGGATTGAGGATGAAGAGTACCTGAAAACAGAGGGGACAGAGTCTGGGTCACTAGCCAGTGACCAGGAAGGAACCAGGAAGGAACAAGGCGATGTCGCGAAGCAATCAGGTGATGTTGTGAAGCTTTTCTCTGCAGCCACGTGGACCAGGAGGTGACGACGATGGCCAGGAGCTGGATATGGACTGTCCCACGAAGGCTGTCGGCGGTGTCGGCTTCCGGATTGGAGTCAACAAGCCTTGGCAAAGGCAACCCACGCAGGAATCGAAGATGGCTTCTTGATCAGACCAGCAAGGTCTGATGGGCTTCTCCTTTTCAGGGAAACAGGGGCCAGTCTGGAGCAACCAGACCAGCAGTGAAAATCAAAGGGTTCAACGTCACAGAAGCCACTAGCCAACGGGCAAGTGACCGGACAGATGCGTCGAAAATGCAGAAGAGCCCCACGCAGAACTGGTGGAGTGTGGAGGGCTGGTCTTCGGTGCAGTTGGTGCTCGGAGCTGGGGCTTCTCAATCCCCAAAGCACAACTTCGAGGGTGCCTCTGAAGTTGCACGGAAAGCAATTCGCTGGCTTTCCAAGATGGCCGGTCCAATGTCTCTCGTTGCCTCCACGGGTATCAGCTCTGCTGTGACAGTGGATCTGGCTGTTGGAAGTCTGGAAGTCCGGGTCTTGTCAGGCTCTGTTCTCTAGCTCCGGCCGAAGCGTCGACAAAGCAAACCGTTGATCGCTTGATGGTGCCTGCTTGCACAGGGTGGTCACTCCTTGACCACAAGGGAGATTCTTCAGTCTTCTATGTCGAAGGTCCAGAGTTTCATTTCAAGTTTCAGTCAGGATAAATCTAAAGTCTTGGGACTCAGCTCCTACCTATTTACCAAATTTAGGGGCTGGAATACCTGCTAGGTCCCTCCTATGGGTGGGACCAGGGAAGGGGGTGGTTACACCCCTTTCCCTTTGTCCAGTTTCGCGCCAGAGCTGGGGCTGGAGTGCCCCAGCACCGGTTTGAACTGGACTATGCATGGGACACCTTGTGTGCCCCAGGCAGTGTCTCATTTCATTCAGCCCTACCTTCCCCAATACACTATAGCCTGTCTGGGGTGGTGCTAGCACCTCCCAAGACAGGAAACCTATTGTCCAAGCCTCCCTCGCTGGAAGGACTCCCAGCAGCAGGAGGTCATGCTTGTGTCTGGTGCAGCAGCATCCATTTTGTGATGCTGAGGCTATGGTTAACTTTAACCGGGATTAGTAGGAACAACATGTCTTCTCCCTCTAGAAGGATGGAATGCTACCCCCGTCGCCAGAACTGGCGAGGGGGTAGTATTCCAAAGCATATGACACCTTACGGGACATGTTTTGATAAAGCCAAACCAAAGTTAGCAATAACCGTGAGGATTATAATGCACTTAAGAGTATATGGTATGGCTATATCATAGAACAGCTATAAGGACATGGTTCCGAAAGCTGCAGACAGGCTCAGCTCATGCTAGAGCACTATCTCACATAAAACCAAGCACTCTGCCTTCAGGATTGTTAAGGACTGCCATAGGAGTGACTTATAGGTGTATATGTGTCTATATATAAGGGTAGGTATAGGAATACTATACCTAAGCAAGGGGTGAATACACGACCTTGCCCCAGCTGAGTGATCAGCCAGTTGTGTCAGTTTGGGTGGCCAGCCAGGGGTGGCATAAGATATGCATGTATAGGTTCTATTGAAACTTGGTTTCCCTTTTCTCCAATTCTCTTCCTGTTTATTCTTGCAGGCTTCGAAACAACTCAGGCAATAGCAATATTATTAGTCCTGAAGATGATCCCAGTACAAAAACTGGAGCTAGGGATCAAAACGTCACGTCGACTGTTGTAACAGAGCTGCATGCCTTTAACTTGTATATTAAGTGCAGTCACTGTTTGTGCATACTTATACAAGATTGCATTGTATTATAAGCTGCCATTTGCTCCAACCCTCTTGCCTGTCAAAACTCTTTATTTCTTCTATTTCCCTCGTGACTTGGTACAGGCTTGTGCCCAGTCCTTTTTGATTCATGTTTTACTTGGTTATTTTTCTAAATAATTCGGCAAATAAATCCCTGTCCGGCTGGACATGTGAAATTACGCCATAGTTCTTATTTAAGTCTATGATTGCTATTTTTTTAAAGTATTTGATAAGCTTAGGACCTTTGTTCTTGTTAAAATACGTATGACCCGAGGTCCTTGGCCATTAATACGGGTTCCCTTGTTCTATATACTGCTGATAAGATATGCTGCAGCCCCTGGTAGGCCTTGGGTGCACCTATGCCCTGGGTACCTATATTACACTGTACAGGGACTCACAAGAGTGACCCAAATCCCAATTGGTGATGTACCTAAAGTTCATGGTGTGAAATTTAGAGGGAGAACAGCAGGGCTGTGGGTCTGATTAGCAGGCCCACAGCCACATTAAGTCGAAAACCAGTGAAGCAAAAAGCAAAAAATGGGGTGACCATAGGAAAGCAGACCCTACTCTCCTACATAACCCCCCCACCCCCGCCAAACGCAGGGACATTAGACTAACCTTGACTAGTTGTGTCTTCATGTTCTAAGTGGAAGTACCTGGAGAGACCATCTGTATTGCCATGGTCAGTCCCTGGTCTGTGCTCCACTGTAAAGTCCATCCCCTGTAGGGAAATGGACCACCTAAGCAGTTTGGGATTCTCACCCTTCATCTGATTTAGCCACAAGAGGGGCTTATGGTCTGTATGCATTTTGAAGTGAGTGCCAAACAAGTATGGCGTCAACTTCTTCAGGGCCCAAACCACAGCAAAGGCCTCCCTCTCAATGGCTGACCAACGTTTCTCTCTAGGGGTCAGCCTTCTGCTAATAAAAGCAGTGGGCTGGTCTTGACCATCTACATTAAGTTGTGAAAGCACAGCTCCCACCCCCAGCTCAGAAGCATCTGTTTGGACAATGAACTCTTTGGAGTAGTCAGGACTCTTCAAGATAGGTGCAGAGCACATGGCCTTCTTCATGTCATCAAATGCCCTTTGACAGCTTACTGTCCACTGAACCTTTTTTGGCATCTTCTTTGAAGTCAAGTCATTAAGCGGTGTCACAATGGACCCATAGTTCTTAACAAACTTGCTGTAGTAACCAGACAGACCCAAGAAAGCTCTGACCTGTGTCTGGGTGGTTGGAGGAGCCCAGTCTTTGATGGTCTGGATCTTACTCTCCAATGGTTGAACCTGAACCCCACCTACAAGGTGGCCCATGTACACAACCTTACTCTGCCCTATCTGGCACTTTGTGGCCTTGATAGTTAGGCCTGCCTTCTGCAGGACCTCTAAAACCTTCTTCAGGTGGATCAGGTGATCCTCCCAGGTGGAGCTGAAGACAGCAATATCATCAAGATAAGCTGCACAAAAGTCATCCAACCCAGTGAGGACTTGGTTCACCAACCTTTGGAAAGTGGCAGGTGCATTCTTCAAGCCAAAGGGCATCACCACAAATTGATAATGACCTCCTGGGGTTGAGAAAGCAGTTTTGGCCTTGGCATCCTCAGCTAACCTGATTTGCCAATAGCCAGCTGTCAAATCAAATGTGCTCAGAAACTTGGCAGAAGCCAATCTAGTAATGAGCTCATCTGCTCTTGGAATTGGGTGAGCATCTGTCCTAGTGACAGCATTGAGACCTCTATAGTCCACACAGAACCTCATCTCTCTCTTACCATCTTGGGTGTGAGGGTTTGGTACAAGGACTACTGGGCTGGCCCAGGGGCTCTCTGATGGCTCAATTACTCCCAACTCCAGCATTTTCTGTACCTCAGTCTTTATACAGTCCCTGACATGGTCAGGTTGCCTGTAGATCTTACTCTTCACAGGCAGACTGTCACCAGTGTTCACCTCAGGGGTGCACCAGTTAGTCTGACTAGGTGTCAATAAAAACATATGTCTGAAGGACTGTAGAACTTGTCTGCAGTCCTGTTGCTGCTGGTCAGTGAGGCTACCAGCTAAGGCCACACCATCAACTGAACCATCATCAGGGTTCTGAGTCAACAGGTCTGGGAGAGGGTCACTCTCTTCCTCCTGTCCCTCATCTGTAGCCATGAGCAAGCCCATGTCTGCCCTGTCAACATATGCTTTGAGTCTGTTGCCATGGAGCACCCTGTGGGGGCTCCTGGGAGTTCCAAGGTACACCAAGTAGGTGACCTCTCCCTTTTTCTCAACAATCGTGTGGGGTCCAGACCATTTGCCCTGGAGTGCTGCTGGGGCCACTGGCTCCAACACCCACACCTTCTGTCCTGGCTGGTACTCAGTCAGCACAGCCTTTTGGTCATGCCAAGCTTTTTTGGAGTTCTTGGCTAGCCTCAAGGTTTTTAGAAGCCTTCTTCATATACTCAGCCATCCTGGAGCGGAGACCAAGTACATAGTCCACTATGTCTTGTTTAGGCTTTTTGAGCGGTAACTCCCATCCTTCCTTCACCAGACATAAGGGTCCCCTTACAGGATGCCCAAACAAAAGTTCAAAAGGGCTGTAGCCAACCCCCTTTTGTGGGACCTCTCTGTAAGCAAACAGAAGGCAGGGTAGAAGGATGTCCCATCTTCGTCTAAGCTTTTCAAGTAAACCCTTGATCATACCCATGAGAGTCTTGTTGAATCTTTCAACAAGCCCATTGCACGGTGGATGGTAGGGTGTAGTGAATTTGTAATTAACACCACACTCCTTCCACATTGCAGTCAAGTACCCAGACATGAAGTTGGCACCTCTGTCTGAGACAACCTCCTTTGGAAAGCCCGCTCTTGAGAAAACTCCCAGGAGGGCTCTTGCCACAACAGGTGCTGTTGTGGTCCATAGAGGATTAGCTTCTGGATACCTGGTGGCATGATCCACTACCACCAGTATAAATCTGTGCCCAGAGGCTGTTTGGGGATCCATTGGTACAACAATGTCAATCCCTACTCTTTCAAAGGGTACCCCCACCACAGGTAGTGGTATAAGGGGCGCCTTTGTTGTGCCACCTGATTTGCCACTGGCTTGGCAGGTCACACAGGAGCGCCAAAACTCCTTAGTATCTTCTGACATATGGGGCCAGTGAAAGTGAGGGACAAGCCTGTCCCAAGTCTTGTTCTGGTCTAGATGTCCTGCTAAGGGAATATCATGGGCTAAGGTAAAAAGGAAACCCCTGAAGGCCTGAGGTATGACCAACCTCCTGGAAGCACCAGGCTTGGGGTCTCTACCCTCAGAATAAAGGAGTCCTTCATCCCAATAAACTCTATGGGTACTTGTAGCATTCCCATCAGCCTCAGAAGCAGCTTGCTGTCTGAGGGGTTCAAGAGAGGGGCAGTCTAACTGTGCCTGCTTCAAGTCTGCCCTTGAAGGTTCCCCTGTCCCAAGAAACTCAACATAGTCAGGTTCAAGTTCTTCTAGGACAGTTCCTTCAGGAGTCTCAGAGTCAGCTTCCTGAGAAGGCTGATCCTCACTTGTAGGCAGAGGGGAAGGCACTGCCTTAACCCTACTGCTCTTTCTCTTGGATGGCACTTGGTCCATAGTTTCAGGATCCAAGGCCTGTTCAGTTTGGCACTTTTTGGCCTGTGACATGGTCACAGCAAGGACATGAGCTGATATGCCTAACATCTCTGCATGAGTCCTATACTCCGCTTCTGACCATACTGAGGATTCAAGATCATTGCCCAACAGACATTCAACTGGGAGGTCTGCACTTACCACAACTCTTTTGAGGCCAGTTACCCCTTCCCAGGAGAAGTTGACAACTGCCACACGATGTGTAGTAGTGATGTTGCTTGCATTGGTCACCAGGTAATTATCACCCAGTACAATCTGTCCAGGGTCCACAAAGTTAGGTGTCACCATAGTGACACTGGCACATGTGTCCCTGTAGGCCTGAGCCACTTTGTCATTGATGAAATGTGTTTGCCTGTACTTGCCCAGAGTACTGGGACTCACAGTAGAGGACATAGCCATGTCCACACCACAGACAAGAACAGCCTGGTTTGGTATCCTGACTAAGCCAGAATCCACCTCAGTACCCATGGTTAACCCCACTAAAGCCTTGGGTTGGGAACTACCACTGTTAACTGTACTAGGGGGTGCAGATGCCTTAGGGGCTACAGTAGTAGGGGCTGTACCTTTCTTGGTGCACTCACTAAACCAGTGAGAGGCAGATTTACAATAATTAAACCAAGGTTTCTTTGGACCTTCTTTCTTCTTCTTCTTAGAAGTTTGGGACCCCCCCTTCATTAGAATTTTGGGGGCCTGATGAAGACTTCTGGTCTTTTGGTTTCTGATCCCCACCTTCTTGGTCTGCCTTTTTCTAATCACCACCTTGGACCTGGTTTTTCTGCTTAACCCTGGTTCTGACCCATTTATCTGCCTTCTTTCCCAATTCTTGGGGAGAGGTCAGATTTGAGTCAATCAGGTGTTGGTGCAACAACCGGTTCTGACAATTGTTACGTAATTGCTCTCTCATGATCAAATTATACAATCCTGTATAGTCTTTAACTTTACTTCCCAGCAACCAGCCTTCCAGAGCCTTAGTGGCACAATCAACAAAATCAGTCCAGTCCTGAGTCTGTGTCCTCTGGGTATCTCTGAACATCAACCTGTACTGTTCAGTGGTTAGGCCAAACCCATCAATTAGAGCACTCTTCAGGACAGTGTAATTGTTAGCATCATCATCACTAACTGTGAGGAGCTTGTCTCTTCCTTTTTCTGAAAATGAGAGCCACAAGATTGCTGCCCACTGACTTTGGGGTACATGCTGTACTTTGCAGGCCCTCTCCAAAGCAGTTATCCATTTGTGGATATCATCCCCAACTTTGTAGGGGGCACAATCTTACTCAGGTGTCTATTGTCATAGGACCTGTCTTTATCCTTAGGGATATTGCTGCCACCAGTGGAATCTAATCGACTCAACTTTTGCTCCCTTGCTAAAGCAAGTTTTGCTTGGGCTAGGGCAAGTTCTTCCCTCTCTATTCTGAGTTGGACTTCCCTCATCCTAGCCTCATGTTCCTTCCTTTGAGAGGAAGTCATTCCTCTCTGAGATTCTCTAGAGGCATTGGAGTGGAGAGATTCACCTGAGTGAGATCTTTCCCTCCTATACCTCTGGTTAAGTCTACTTGGAGGCCTGAATGGGGCTGTCCCATTCTCAGCCCCAAATAGGCTTAGGTTAGCCTGGCTAAGTCTCCTAACTTGGACCTGGCCTTGGCTGCCCTCCCCATCTTCAGAGTCTTCTGCCTCCACATCATCCTCATTATCTATGATAGTAGGATCAGTGGTATCCTCTACTGAGGGCAGGACCTCATCCGCATTTCCTGTAAGACCTGAGCTAGAGGCCTTATGAACATCATAACCTTCTAGGAGTTCTATCAGGTGCTGAAGGGTAGGGTTAGAACCTTGTTTCACCCTCCTTGTGGTACACACGTGTCTCAGCTCTTGGAAGTTGAATATTTCATATCTGGAGGGCGCCCTTGGAGGATCACTCCCCACAGGCAGAGCCACACTTGGCTAACCTGTGGCAGACATGATCTAGTGAGGTGTGGTGTGTGCACCTACCTACATTAAGTGTTTCCAACTAAACCTCTCTAGGAGTTGTAGTCAGAGTGTGCTAGGCCCTTTGGTCTATAACAACTAAGTTCAGTAGAACTTAAGTATTCTAAGTCTTGTTGTATGTACCTATGGTGCCTAATGTGATCTTTCAAATGATATCTCAAAGATTACAATTGGTAAAACAACAGCAAGCTCAAATCCCAACCGCTGCACACCAATGTGAGAAGTTGGCCTGGTATATGATTTTCACTATTCTAGTGAGCACCTTGCACCAGTCCAAACAACCCTTATGGTGATGGTTGTAAAGTCAACCTTATAGACCAGCTATCCTAGTGGTAGCATGGACAAAGCAGTCTTAGGCTAAACTCAAGAGGGCATGTGAAGCCAGCTGTTTTACCATATGTAACCCCTTTAATACCAAGTGAAAAGGACACCACACAGGTTGTATATCAAAATATATATGTATTTATTTCTAACACAATCCTCTGAACTCTTTATGAGGTCAGAGGCACCAGCACATAACAAGATACTTAATTAAAATACAATGAGTTGCACAAAATACAGTAATGCCCTAGGGGCACTTCGAACCATATACTAAAATAGTTGTATAAGAACCACGTCACGAACAAAGGAAAGGCCTAGGGCCTGCAGAATCGCTGGGGCTACGCTGTACTACCAAAGGATAGGGAGCAGGAGGCCCACGGGATGCGCGTGCAGTGTCTTTACACGCATGCGAGTTACTACAGAGTTAGAATAGGAACAAAAGAATTGGAAACTAGTTCTTTTAGGACACTTCCAGATGGACTAGGGAAAAGCTACTTGGAACTAGGACACTAGGATGGTCAATACCCACAGGAGTACCGAAATACACGCGTTACCTCACCCACAGGAAGCGGGTGCATAGGTGTCAAAGTGTGTTGGGATTTCGTCGCTGATTCCTATCGATCCTTGGAGAAAGATGCTGCAGGCGACCAGGAGGGAAGTGTCCAGGTGGATCCAAGGGAGGATCGAGGATGAAAAGTACCTGAAAGCAGAGGGGACAGAATCTGGGTCACTAGCCAGGAACCAGGAAGGAACCAGGCGATGTCGCGAAGCAATCAGGTGATGTCGTGAAGCTTGTCTCTGCAGCCACATGGCCCAGGAGGTGTCGACGACAACCAGGAGCTGGATACGGACTGTCCCCCGAAGGCTCTCGCTGTCGGCGGTGTCGGCTTCCAGATTGGAGTCAACAAGCTTTGGCAAAGGCAACCCATGCAGGAATTGAAGATGGCTTCTTGGTCAGACCAGCAAGGTCTGATGGGCTTCTCCTTTTCAGGGAAGCAGGGGCCAGTCTGGAGCAACCAGACCAGCGGTGAAAATCAAAGGGTTCGTCGTCAAAGAGGCCACTAGCCAACGGGCAAGTGACCGGACAGACGCGCCGAGCAGGAAAATGCAGAAGGGCCCTACGCTGAACTCGTCGAGTGTGGAAGGCTGGTCTTCGGTGCAGTTGGTGCTCGGGGCTGGGGATTCTCAATCCCCAATGCACAACTTTGAGGGTGCCTCTGAAGTTGCACGGAAAGCAATTTGCTGGCTTTTCAAGATGGCCGATCCCATGTCTCTTGTCGCCTCCACGGGTCTCAGCTCTGCTGTGACTGTGGATCGGGCTGTTGGAAGTCTGGAAGTCCGGGTCTTGTCAGGCTCTGAGCTCAGGCTCCGGAGGGAGCATCGACAAAGCAAACCGTTGATCGCTTGATGGTGCCTGCTTGCACAGGGTGGTCACTCCTTGACCACAAGGGAGATTCTTCAGTCTTCTATGTTGAGTAGAATGTCAAAGGTCCAGAGTTTCGTTTCAAGTTTCAGTCAGGATAAATCTAAGGTCTTGGGACTCAGCTCCTACCTATATACCAAATTTAGGAGCTGGATTACCTGCTAGGTCCCTCCTATGGGTGGGACCAGGGAAGGGGGTGGTTACACCCCTTTCCCTTTGTCCAGTTTCGCGCCAGGCTGTAGTGCCCCAGCACCGGTTTGAACTGGACTATGCATGGGACACCTTGTGTGCCCCAGGCAGTGTCTCATTTCATTCAGCCTTCCCTGCCCCAATACACTATAGCCTGTCTGGGGTGGTGCTAGCACCTCCCAAGAAAGGAAACCTATTGTCCAAGCCTCCCTCGCTGGAAAGACTCCCAGCAGCAGGAGGTCAGACTTGTGTCTGTGGCAGCAGCATCCATTTTGTGATGCTGAGGCTCTGGTTAACTTTAACCGGGATTAGTAGGAACAACATGCCTTCTCCCTCTAGAAGGGTGGAATGCTACCCCCGTCGCCAGAACTGGCGAGGGGGTAATATTCCAAAGTGTATGACACCTTACACGACATGTTTTGATAAAGCCAAACCAAAGTTAGCAATAACCGCGAGGATTATAATGCACTTAAGAGTATATGGTATGGCTATATCATAAAACAGCTATAAGGACATGGTTCCGAAAGCTGCAGACAGGCTCAGCTCATGCTAGAGCACCATCTCACATAAAATCAAGCACTCTGCCTTCAGGATTGTTAAGGACTGCCATAGGAGTGACTTATAGGTGTATATGTGTCTATATATAAGGGTAGATATAGGAATACTATACCTAAGCAAGGGGTGATTACACAACCTTGCCCCAGCTGAGTGATCAGCCAGTTGTGTCAGTTTGGATGGCCAGCCAGGGGTGGCATAAGATATGCTGCAGCCCCTGGTAGGCCTTGGGTGCACCTATGCCCTGGGTACCTATAGTACACTGTACAGGGACTCACAAGAGTGACCCAAATCCCAATTGGTGATGTACCTAAAGTACATGGTGTGAAATTTAGAGAGAGAACAGCAGGGCTGTGGGTCTGATTAGCAGGCCCACAGCCACATTAAGTCGAAAACCAGTGAAGCAAAAAGCAAAAAATAGGGTGACCATAGGAAAGCAGACCCTACTCTCCTACAGTACTGCTCTTCAAGAATTCACATTTGGATTCCTATGGACACTTTCTCCTCTTCCAGCAGTGACACTTTTTTGAAGTCCTCCATTGGGTTCGAAGGAGGTTTCCGACATCACTTCACACGTATGTACCCAGCTTCCCTGGTGTAGGTAACGTGTGTACTAAGGTATCCACGGGTGGGGTGGCTCTCCAACCTTCTGATTTCCACGGGGTTTCTTCAGGGTCCACTGGAAAGGGTCCTTAATCTTTAAAAATCCAACCGCGACTTGCACATAGACTTGTACAGAACACACAGTCGTGTTTCCACACTGCACATGCTCTCCTTGGGGTCCCTATATACTTACCTTGAGCGGTTCTGTGGGACCCCAGAAATTCTACATCCTCTCGACATTGACCTGACTCATCGTAGTTCCCTTTTCCACTTTCTTATTATATGGTTTGGTCCCCCCTGGGGCCACTCTGTATTTCGTGCTATTTACTGTATGTGAAAGTATTGTGTGCATTGTATTTATCTTCGAGTTGGAGATACTTGAACGTTCTAGAGAGTATTATATAATAAATACATATTTTTATAAATACTTGGTGTGGATCTTTTCACTTAATCTATACTACAAGATTGCATTTTGGTAAAACAAGCTGCTTTACACTCCTTCTGGTCTAAGCCTGAAGGCTGTGCTCCATAGCTACCACTTAGAGAGCTTTCTAAGGTTGTCTAAGACCTCTTAAATCCATCTGGACTAGTGCAAGGTGCCCACTTGATTTGATTTTCATTTGATTTATATATTTATAGAGTGCCCAATTGCCAAAGGCTTCTTGGTGCTTACATTAGTAGACATCATATACCAGGCCAGCCTCTCACGATGACAAAAATCCAATCCGTAGAACCAGAGATACGCAATTTCAAAGAATTACGTAGATATAGCACCAAAAAGCACAACGCACCACTCTCGGTCATCTGGCTGTGCTACACCGGTAGAAAGTCACAACTTCAGGCCGACCCCAATGGAGAGCATGCAAGATACAGGAACCTGATTAGTCCCACTGAAAAAGTTACCTTCTCAAAGTCCAGCTCCAAGAGTTTCGCTCGTGGTGGAGGATGCTGTGAGAAGCAGGGAGAGTGTCATGGGTGGTTATCACTGTAGCACAAACAGCAGGCAGGACAGTGCAGGCTGTCATCGATGTAGCACAAAGAGCCGGTCAGTTTTGCGGACAGTGGTTGCTGGACCGCGATGTGCAAATCTCAAAGTGCCGATTGTTACTGGTGAACACTGTATCGCAAAGAGTAGGGTTCACCGGGGTTTCACGTTGGCGGTCTTCACAGCTGGCAGAGTCTCAGTGAGAACAGGCCCATTCACAGTGAAGAACAGTAAAAAACCTCAAGATTTTACCTTTACTCACAGGAGGAGCTCAAATGATGCCGGCCAAGGGTCCAGTACCTGGGGAGGCATCTCTTGTGGATCAGGAGAGGCCAGCAGTTCTCAGGTAGGTCCAGGTGCAGAGCTAGGCACGTCCAGTGCAGCAGGTCAGCTGGGCAATTGCAGGGTGGCCTCTGTAGCTCAGACAGGAGGTCAGCCAACTCAGGTAAGGGATGAAGAGAGTAGGTCCAGTTTTCCTTCTCAGAGAGCAGGGCAGACCTCAGGTGGCAGGGTAGCCTTCTGGGGGTCAAGGCAATCCTCAAGCAGCAGGGCCATCCACCTGTAGCAACAAGGCAGTCCTCTGGGGAGCAAGGCAGGCCTCAAGCAGCAGGGCGGTTCTCTGGGGAGCAAGGCAGTCCTACTTCTGCAATGTCCACAGGTCCAGGAGTGTACTGATGAGTGGCTCTGGAGGCCCAATTTTTATACCTGGTGCCAGCCTCTAATGTGGGGGATTCTCTATACTACGCCCACATCTGGTTTTGCAAAGTACTTCCCTTCCACTTTCAAGACTCCAGGTAGTCATGGGGTGACAAACAACTAGTGGCAGGTTCCTTTTCTATCTGCTGGAGGCAAAGGGGCTGTTTAGAGCTCCACCCCAACCATCCTGTCCATACCTAACCTTGAACAGCAGACCCATTCACAGTCATGTGACCCAGGACACTGACAGAAGGCTCAAATGGTTAGAACAAAAAAAAATCCAACTTTCTAAAGGTGCCAATTTCGGAATTGTGGCTTAAAATCCAACTTTACCGTTAAAGAGGATTTTAAATTACAATTCATTTGAGTGTAAACACCATATCTCTATCTGCTCCCAATCAAATGTTAGCACTTTTGAATGTGATAAGGTAACCCAGTGTTTATAAATGGGAGGGATAGGCCTTACAACAGAAATGATTGTAGGAGTTTTTCTTGGCTATGGCATGTAAAACTTAATCCCACATGTCCTACTTTTTAAATGCAATGCACCCTACCCTCTGATCCTTTAGGGTTGACTTTGTGTCTTATATGTAAATTAAAAAAAGGAAAATTTAGGCCTGGCAAAAGAATTATTTTGCCAGGTCAAAATGGCAGTTTAAAACTGCCCTACATGCTGCAATGGAGAGCCTGAGTAGTGCTTTAAAAGGCTACTTCAGTGGATGGCACAACGATTGCTGTAGGCTCACTCTAGTAGCATTTAATTTACAGGCCCTGGGTACATGTAGTATCATATAATAGGGGCTTACTATTAGATGAAATGTGCCAATTAGGTGTAAGCCAATTTTACCATGTTTAAAGGATAGAGTACAAACAATTTAGCACTGGTTGGCAGTGGTAAAGTGCACAGAGCCCTCATGAAAACAAAAACAAATTCAGCAGCAGAGGGCAAAAATCTGGTGGAGACGCTGCAAAAAGGGCCATGTCCAACAGGTAGGTACTCCAGTGATGAGCTTGTCTTCAATAACCAGATTAGCTAGAGAATCTTCTGCAAGGGCATTCCAGTTTTCTGCAAATTTACGCCATATAGCCCGCTGGCTGCCTAATGAAACTGAGTTGACAAATAATATATTTAAAATCTGGGCACCTAGGTCACTGTTGGGCACTGGGAATTTTAACTTAAGTGTGACCTGATGCCTATCACTGCCCCAATTCAAGTCTATTTAAAATGAATTCAGAACTGAATCGAAAGATTTAGGGAACCATACTGCAAAGTAATACAGTAGTGTAGGTGGCATCATGATCTGTGCCAGTGCAATCTTGCCCAGAGCGGACTAGGGCAGCATTTTACTGAAGCAAGTACTCCCTCTCATAGATTTCAGTACTGAACAAGTCATTCAGTCCTTTTTCAAGGTTATCCCAGTGCACCTCCAGAGATTCCAATGTGTGTGGCTCCCAGTAAATAAATATCTGGATGGAGCTATCCTGGGGTCCAATGTTTGCAAGTAGTCTAACCAGAAAGAAGTACATTTTCAAAGAGTTAGCCCAGAGTTTGGATATCCTTTCATACTCTTTGACTTGCTCTACTAAAGGTCCAAAGCCTGCACCACCTTCTCTCATTTATAGAAGCAGGTCACATGCATACAATAATATGGTATGAAAGTTGTTGGTCATTGTATGACCCTTTCCCCATTTTTGACCCTCAAAACGCTGGCTATTGGTTCTATTGTCAGCACAAACAACATTGTGGACAGAAGGAACACCTGTCTAATACCACAGGCACATCGTACAAGGCTGATGGATTTACCACAAATCCTGGGGCTAGAGCCCGGCGGGGTTGCATTGGCTGCCCTGGAGAAGGTATCTGCCCTGAGAGCACCAGAAGGGAAGAAGGCACGGTGGTGAGAGGACTCTGGGCCCAACTAAGCCAAGGAACAGAGGACGCTGGATGGGAGGCCCCCTCACCTTACCCCAACTGCAGCAGTTGAGTGGTGCCGCTCTCGAACGGGGACCCAGGTGCTTGGGGCACATTGGGGGTGGTGGGGTTGTGAGCCAAACTATCGGGATAGGCTGCACCAAGGGAGTGAAGCAGGGGTGGCAGGAGGAGTCCCAGGGGGTATTGGGGAGCCTGGTTGAGTAGTTCTAAGCTTACAGCAGGAGGATGTTGGTAAGGGGGTTGTTACTGTTAGGGGGAGGGAAATAACCTTACCCAGACAGCAGATATTGTGGCTGTGACTGGGGAGAGAAGAAGCCGGACAGCTATAGGCACAACATCCAGGATAGAGGGACAGGGCCTCCGGAACATGGGGGAACCCCTCATGGAACAAAAATGGCCTGTGCAGCAGTATCAAAAGGAGAACGGTAATGAAGTTCCTATCTGACATGACCCAGACATAGTCCTGCTATAGGAGACCCATCTTGTGGGGAACAGATGCGAGTTCTTCAACCAGGGTAAATACACAATGCTGGTACATGTGGATTTCTCAGTAGGCTTCAGGGGGGCTGGAAACCTAGGGCCTCATTTATGAGGCCTTGCGTCAGTTTTGTGCTTCCGATGCGTCACTTTTTGTGACGCATCGACGGTATACAACATGCCTCTTGTTGTGCACTATTTACAAAGTGACGCATCTAAGGAGATGCGTCACTTAGTAAACCCCTGCGCTACATTATACCTGCGCCAGGTATAATGTATGCAAGATGGGCGTTCCCCCGCAAAAAGCCTAGTAGAAATGACGCAGTGAAATCTATGAGATTTCACTGCGTCCCTTCTAGGACGCCGTTGCGTCAAAGTCTTGCGCCTGCCTCACAGCAGGCATAAGACTGACGCATGCCCTTTCACATGGGGTTTGTCCCATGTGAAAGGAAGCATTGCTGGAGTTGCGTCACTTTTGTGACACACTCCCGCAATGCGTCACTTTTGCGCTTACAGATACGTCAGAAATACTGACGTATCTGTAACTCCTTGCGACATGATGAGTCATACATTAAATATGACGCATTAGATATGTCGCAAGCAGTGCGCACTGAGAAGTGACGCATCTCTGCATTCACGCAGCGATGCGTCATTTCTCATAAATGAGGCCCCTAGTACGTTAAATGGTCCCTTTTAACATCACGCAGACGTTGGCGACACCGGTTGTCTGCCAAGTGGCAGCCTTTTGCACCTGGAATGGGATACACCTAACAAGAGTGTCTTGGTACCTGCCACCAAGAGTTCAAATGGATGGGCTGGCAAAAATGGGAAACTGACTATTGACTGTGCCGGAGGCTCTCACTTATCATCGGGTGAGACTTAAACTTGTCTGCACAAGGGCTGTGGACCAGAGTAACCCTATCCCAAAACCCACCCAAGACAGACTTATGCCTGGCAACCTTCTTTGGCTCCCTGGTACTGGCCCAT
The DNA here is from genome assembly GCF_964261635.1 of Lissotriton helveticus. Taxonomy (NCBI): domain Eukaryota; kingdom Metazoa; phylum Chordata; class Amphibia; order Caudata; family Salamandridae; genus Lissotriton; species Lissotriton helveticus. Next base: position 130,396,990 of record NC_136060.1, on the reverse strand, counting down.
CTGTGGTGGACACAACATCCGGATCGTCAACAATATTCGCATGCAGCAAATGCCATCAGGTCGCAACCCAGGCTGGACTATATCCTAGTTCCTCAAAACCAATTGGGGTGTTTTAGGGACAACCACTTCCTGTCTAGAGGTATCTCAGACCACACCCCAATGTCCACAAAATGTCAGATATCACTAGGTAGATGAGGTTAGGGTGGAATCTTGACCCGTGAGAGCTCGCAGGCTGGGGTACTAGAAAATACATGACGGAGGTTACAAGAGGGTATTTTGAGGACAACAAGGAATCAGTCAACTCAGGGGTAGTCTTATGGTTGGCATACAAAACAGTGATTTGGGGCACCTGACCATCCATACTATGGGGGGGAAAAAGGAGAGACCACAAGAATTTAGACCTGGAGACAAAACTGGTACATTGGGAGGTGGAGTTTATAATCTTGCCAGCTCCGGAGCTAGCAAACATTATTGAAATGGCTCAGGAAGAATATGGCACTGTGGCCCAAAAGGAAGCCAGAGCCCATTACAGGGCAAGACTATGGCGGGCACTTGAACCAGAGATAAGGCCGGGAACCTCCTAATCTGGCTAGCGAAATGGGAAGAAGGGCAGAAGTGACTACAGGATAGGGAGGAGCCCATGCGGACACTCCGAACGGCATTGCTTGAGAACTGGCAGCACACATACGGAAAATGTACCACTCTGGACTACCCAAGGATGAGGACTGCTCGATTTTGCCCACAATCTACTGCTGCTTGCCCTGGGGGCCGAGGCTGAGATATCGGACTCTGAAAGGCCTGATGCGCTGCTACACCTGAAAAGTAGGAAGTCACCGGGCCCCAACGGTCTTCCCCCAGAGTTTTTCAAATGTCTCTGGGCACAGGTGCTACCCCATCTGGGGGAGGTCTTCTGGAGTGCAAGACAAGAGAGGATATTGCCACAAGAGTTGCGACAGGTGCTGATCATTCCTATGAACAAGTCAGGAAAGTCACAGGAAGACTGCGCATCATTTCTTCCCACCTCTTTGCTGAACGTTTAAGCAAAAGTGCTGATGTAGGTTCTTGTGAACTGCAAGTTGTAGAATCATTGGTGGCAGCTGATCAATTGGCATTCAAGTCATATAGGGCAACACAACATAATCAGACACCTGTTTGGATGCATGTCCAGCAGGGAAGGGATCAGTGAACTAGCAGTGCTTTATCTGATTCTTTGGAATGGTCCTATTTTATGGTGGTCCTGAAAAAGATTGGCTTTGGACCTTCTTTCCTAGGTTGGGTCAAATTGCTCTATCAAGATCCTGTGACCTGGGTGCGAGCGAATGGCACGGTGCCAAAGGAAATACCAATATGGAGAGGCACCAGGCAGGATTGCCTGCAATCCCCACTATTATTTATGGTGGCACCGAAGTCGCTTGCTAGTTGGATATGAAGAAATGCCCAGATCCGTGCCCTGAGGTGGGGCCCTGACTAGCGGACCCCTGTCAGTCCCTTCTGCAAATACTGGAGATCTTGCACATCTTTGTGATGCATGCAGGGTTGCGCTTGAATTGGACTAAATCGTTGGCATACCTTCTGACAGACTGGTGCCCCACCGGTGGATCTATCTACCTAGGGATCTACATTACAACCAATCAGGAGTTGTTTTTCTGCGAAAACCTTTGTAAAATCTTTGCTGCTCATAGGCATGATATACGTCACTGGAGAAGCCTTCCACTGCCCCTACTAGGCGCAGCAGCATTATACAAAATGATATACATGGCCACATTTCTATATGCCCTCCAGAACATCCCCCATGCTGTGCTGGACAAGCTTTTCCACCAGGTGGATGAAGTCACTAGAAAGTTACTTTGGGATGGCGGAGCCCACAGGGATTACCCTGGCTACACTGAAGAGAAACCCCGGGGATGAGGGCATTGCCTTATCTAACCTGAAGTTATATTACTGAGCAGCCCAACTAGTGGTAGTGAATGAATGGCTCTTCTCGTACCAGTGGGAACCCTCCTTGCTGGCAGAAAGAAGGGCACTGGACCCAGTGGGATACCTATGACACTTGTACGGAGGGAGGAGGACAAGCGGGCTCCCACCACAGATGGCCATGGTGGTGGTGACCTGGAAGGCTGTACGGGCCATATGCTGGCGGGGAAATAAGATTACAATGGTGACACTATTAAGGGAGACAGACGCTCTAAGGTAGCTCAGGGTGACTGAGGGACAGAAAAAGTGGGACATGTTAGGAATTATGACAGTGGGGAATGTCTGGAGGGAGAGATGATACCCGTCTCCGAACTGAAGATGGAATAAGAACTGACAGGAATACCAGCCAATACTTTCTATACCTTCAGATGCAGCATACTCTCATTAAACAGAAAAACGTGTTAGAGGACTTAGAGGAGGAATACCGCCTTGAATTTAGAGTAATCCTAGCCCCCACAACACTTAATATATATCCTCAATATATTTATTTTATTTATACAGGATTTAAAATGCACATGGCTGCCTCAGCGACGAGGCGTCCCAGCGCAACCAGAAACCAAAGAGAAACAGGGAAACTCACAAGCGTCCAACATCAGATAGTGGGAAACAGACATGTTTTTAGGGACTTCCGAAACGTCAAGAGATTAGGGATGACTCGGATGCTCGCTGGGAGGGAATTCCAGAGTTTGGCCGCCAAAAGGCCAAACGAGCAACCCCCCCGCCCTCGCTTTCCTTACTCGAGGGACACAGACCAGACGACGAGGGCTTCAATAAACCTGATAGCCCGATAGGGGCTTGGTGCCTCAGAATTGTGTGCGCGACGCACAGCACCTTGAACTGAATGCGTGCTTCAATGGGCAGCCAGTGCAACTTAGAGAGCACACGAGCCACCGACTGAGATCTTGGAAGCACAACTAGCATACGTGCTGCCGCGTTCTGGACCCTCTGCAGGCGTTTAATACTCGCTTTATTGGCACCCAGATATAAGGCGTTGCCATAATCAAGCCTCGCAAGAATGGAGGCTTGCAAGATGGTTTGGCGCACTCTGGGAGGAAAAAAAACAAGCAAGGGCCTCAATCCTCTCAGGAGCCCAAAGCAAACAGCGGCAACAGCTCTTGTCTGTTTCTCGAATGTTAGTTCAGTGTCGAACCAGACACCCAAGTTCTTTACCGTCTCCTTCGGTGACGGGGCGGGTTTCAGATGATCAGGCCACCACTGCTCTGACCACAGCTCCTGGTCCTTCCCATACAGTAGAATCTCGGATTTACTGGTGTTTAATTGAAGGCAGTTAGCCTTCATCCAGTCCGAGATAATCTACAGATCCTCCTTGAAGTTCTCCAGGTTGGCGCGGCAATTTTTGGAAAAAGCAATCACCAGCGGAGTGTCGTCTGCATATGACACCAAGGACAGCCCTCTGCCTCTGGCTACCTCCGCTAAAGGTCCCACATACAGATTGAATAAAAGCGGGCTCAAGATGGAGCCTTGAAGTACCCCGCAGCACAGGGCATGTTCCTGAGAATGAAAGGAAGGCACTGACACTTGGAACGACCGCCCAGCCAGGAAGGAACAAATCCACTCCAGGGCATCATCCCTGATTCCAACCCTCCAAAGGCGTTCAAGGAGGATCGCATGGGACACCGTATCAAAAGCAGCACTTAGATCCAATAGGACCAAGGCCACAGAGTCACCTACATCCAGCCGGCTTCGGATAAATTCTGTGACAGCAAGGAGAGCTGATTCAGTACTATGGCGAGGGCGAACCCCATGTTGGGAAGGGTCAGGATTGTTATGCACGTCGATGTATTTAGACAAGATGGAATTTACGTGTGCCTCCACCACTTTAGCCATGAAAGGTAGCTGGGATATGGGACGGTAGTTACGAGGGTCATCCGGATCAAGTAATGGCTTTTTTAACAGTGGGATGATTTTTGCATGCTTCCACGCCCTAGGGACGGAGGCTAGTTTCAGTGACAGTTTGACCAATTCTAGGGCCACAGGGGAAATAAGTGGTTGGAGCTGGCAAAAGTGGGTTGACGACACCGGGTGTGACAGAGTTCCAAATACAGTTTACACCCCAATTAGTCGCCCTCTGCATCTGAGAAGAGCAAACGCTTGAGAGGTACGCATTACTGTTTTGTAACATAGTCCTTGCAGACACAAGAAGAGACATAGTTAAACTTTTGGGAAGCCCCACTACATCCACATTGAGGGAATGGGAATCCAGCCTAGATTGGGAAGATTTTGAAGAGCTTCCTCCACCACCATAAAGAGGTGTCATGTATTCATATAAGGACTGCACCCTGAGATAATCCAACTCTGGGCCAGATGTACTAATGCAGAAGTACAGGATATAGTCTATTTGCTAGGATTTTACTAAGGATTTTGTAATTTAACAAGGACAGAGGTCTGTAGGAGACATTGTCCAAGGGATTTTGATGTGGCTTAGGTAAGAAAACAACGACAGCTTCTCTGGTTGTGTTTTAGAGGTGACCAACATCAAGGGTAACTGTATACACTTTAGTAAGGCCAATATCTCCACAAAGATTATAACAAAATCCAGAAGCAAACTATCTAATTCTGGTGCCTTTCCATTAGCAATGTCAATCAGAGCCGCTTTCTCCTCACATTACATCACTGCTGGTTCAGTTTGTCCTGAGATTCTCCTAGTATACGTATCAGAACCAAACTATCTAAATAAAAGCCAATCTCATCCTGCGTTGCTATATCAATGTCCTGGTACAGTGTAACACAGTAGCCTAAGAAAGCGTAATCAAAATCTTTCTATGTGTATATTACAGCACTCAGTCCTCACCGGTGTGATCAATACTCCATTAGGTATAGCCAGCTATTCAGCTAACTGCCCAGCCCTATCACACTATGCCTGTGTTCTCTTCATGCATTGAGTGCAGGCGAGGACTCTCAGCTTCTTGGTTAGAGTTAGATAATAGAGTAGTTCATTGAGTGGATCAAGGACCACTAGTCTCTCCAGATCATACAGCATTTTATAGAAAGTGGTCACATTATGTTCCATGATGTTCCTCACTCCAGCTGTCTCCCTAATACAGTGCCCTTTGATAACCGCCTTGAAAACCTCTCATTCCAGTAATCCAATGGAAGTGTTTCTCCATTTTCTCTATAGCATTGTCACATGGCACCACCCGTTTTCCTGAAAGTCTGGTCACAGGCATGGTGCTCTGTAGCTTCCAGGTGGGCACAGTCTTGCGTTGCCTACCCCGGACTAAACCCAACAGCAGCTGGGTTTGGTCTGACAATGTACTACTGATTTACATCAACAAGGAGACAGAGGCATGGCCTATGCTACTACATAGTTTGTAATCTAGCCGGATATGTCAATCATGCCGGGAATTCTCCAGGAGTCTAAAAATGTCTGATTGCTCATCCAGGTAGAGAGGACCCACCTACCACCAGCCTTACCTCAGTCACAGATCATCTGCTATTCTGGGAGTCACAATGAGCACACAGCATTGTCTGCCTTGATGACTCCTGTTTCGGCTCTAGCTTGGCTATGCAAAGGGAGTTCATATTGTGATAGCTAGATTTTCTTTTCCTCTGCCAGAACCTGGAAATTCATCCATTGGTCAAACTCTTTACCCCAGCTCATACACTTCCTACCTGTGCCATACCTCTTTAGATTCAGTGAAACAATGTGTCTCCAGCCACTACTTTCAATTTCATAATGAATGTGGCACAATCTTGCCTCATGTAGGCCCTTTTTATCTTCTAAGAAAGATGCTCTCTTTTGCTGTACTGCCACAGTGGAACACAGAAGAAAGAAGATAGCATTGTTCTCCACTCTCAGCCATCCCATCTGGCTTTCTGTAAGACAATATCTCTGTCTCAGTAGTGTAGCAAGTATGCTACCACCAGCTGTTGTGGCAAGCCCCCCTGTGGATGTCAAGCAGGGGCTCTGTAGTCTCCATTGAGTGCAAGACACCTAGAGTTCCTGAGGAGCAAGCACCACCTCCATCCACTTCTTTTCAGGTAGGTAACCATGTAATTACCCTCAATCCCTTTAGCCAGGCCTACCACAATGAGAGCAGCCCTCAAAGTCCTCCGCCCTATATTCGAGGAACCACTCTCTGTCTTGCACCGGTTTCTCTACAGCACTTCTGTTTTTTTGGCACGGTCGATTACATTTCGCGGGTTAACATGTAGTAGACCCACTTCAATCAGTAGTGTGTCAGTTTTTGCCTCCAGCACCTCCTAGTTGGAAGTGATGAATTCAAGGATCTTGCCCAGTTTTCCTCTGGGTGCAGAAACATGTTGACCAGTTTCATCTCCCTGGCCGACATCACCAGTACCAACTGGAGTTCATTGTTTGCTACTGCAGCCCCCAGGTCTGCTCTTTAACAGTTTTCAGTTTGCCTACAGTTACCTTGATCATCAGTGCCACACTGTCATACTTCCAACTACAACCCCTCCAGGAAGTTGAGGGTCGTCGTCACAATACTGCGCATCAGTGTTCCGTACGAGCTCCAGGGAACTTGGTTGTTGCAGTCCCAGATTCTATCGCAGTTATCCTCAGCTGAATCAGGTCTACCGCGGGTATGGAGGCGCTTTCTGCAATGGCTGTGCCCATGTCGCAAGCACAGGGACCTATTTCCAGGCGTTCTGCGGCCAGGTAGATACTTCACTCTCCAGGAATCCAGGCTGCACATATCAGATCACACAGTCTGGGATAATGTGCATAGCTGCAACACAGCAAAGTACGGGGGCAAGCCTATGCGTGCACCCTCCACCTACTAGTTGGTAACATCTAACCCTGAAGAAGCAGGTCATCTTTGCATCCGTGGTGGCCACTTGTATATCTCTGCTTCCCCCTCTCTTTGTCCTTGTCTGCCTGCCGCTGCAGTAAGGTTGGAGCCACACCTGTTAGGACATCGCAGCACTACAGCGTACACCTGGCAACACTGACCTCTTTGTCTGGCAAATCGAAGGCCACACCGAGACACTGAATGCGGTCAATCAGGGTGCAGGCCCGGCAGCCAGGGGCTCTTCCTTCCTTTTATTATATTTCTTCTTTCTGAGAGACTGAACCTTGGTCTAAGCCATTGTTGGGATCTGATCTCCTCTCTACGGCACCCGGGGCTGCCCCTAGACTCCGCCGAAAAGGCCTTTGCCGAAAACCACCGTGATCGGGAAGACGCGGTCGGAACGCCCCGGGGAAATCTGCTGGTTAATCTAAAAAGCCACATTCGGTGAATACCCGGGCTGAGGAAAATAATCACATTTCCGACAAGCACATCACTGAAAAGCTGTTTTTAAATGAGTAAAGAGAGCGACAGCTGCAACTATAAAAGTAACATTCGAGGAAAGTGATTGAAAGAGATAAACAAATCGTCGAGGTATGTATGAGCAACTTCGGAAAGAACTCTGACAGGAAGAACGTTATTCAAGTCTCCCTAATACAGCTGAGGTTGAAGGCAAGGAATATAGAAACGCCTCACCGCAAGAACAAAACGCTTCATTTAAAAGCTCCTCACCAAGATGCTATTGCACCGGTAACAGTTTGGATGTGGAGAAATATTGAAATTGTCCTGAAGAAGGAGGCCATAATCATCTAAGGCTTCCGAAACGCGTCGCCGCACTACAGAAGGGTTAAAATTCAAAGTTGTCAACGATTAATTGGGTATAGGAAGGGAAAGCCTCCCCACTGTTGTCAACAAATGATTTGATTTAACCACATAAGACAAAGTGTGTTGTCTCGATCACATTTCTCCATCTTCCACATTAGGTGGTTTTTGTCTATTGTGTATTTAATGATTTTGTGTATATATTCATGTTTTTAATCAAAAATAAATGTACATTATTTTATACTAACGTGGTTTTTTCCTTGTTAAGTATTTGCCAAACTCTCGGTTCATGGGTTATAAGTGCAGTTGCGATTAGTGTAAGAGTGAAGTGAATGTATGAATATCTGTACGTATTGTCCTCCCAACGGAAAAAAACTTTTTTACCTAACATGACTTAGATACCAACTTATTCTGTCCATGACGTCATCATTATAGCTTATGTCTGTTCGGCGAAAATTATTTTAAAGTATTAGTAAGGTTTTTGTAATGTCCTCTTTTCATATTCTCTCTCCTTTCTCCTTTCTAACCCTATGACCAAGATGAATAAAGTATGTATTATCTCAGCCTGTAACTATGTTTTGATCTGGTACACAAAAGATCTTCTGAGCCAAGTCTGTTTCAATAAATGGTAAAAACAGGAGAAGAGAGCGATTTGAGAAGTTTAAATCGGTTATTTTTCCGATGCCAGCCTGCCATCTGACAAGCAGGCTGGGTAAATTAGTCTGTATAACTGATTATGTATTCATTCTATGGGAATGTGTTTATGCAAATGTGAACATTCTGGCTGTAAAGCAACCACCAATGAATGTGCAATAGACGAGAAAGATGGCGGTCTGTAAATTCCTGATATTTATTTTGATACCTCTTTAATGTCAATAAAGTCGAATGTTAGGTCATAGAAACAAATCCACGACCCCTACTGAACGTATATTGTCTGCAGATCTCTTAGTAGAGGGTTGCATAAAGGCAACCATCACTTTATTCACGGATATTGCAACCACTGCTACACCCTATAGCTTCTCTTCCTTACAGTTTAGTTTTCGTCATCTACTGCTAATCAAGCATTGCGATGCCCCTTTTAATCTTTCTTTCTCGCTAAAGCTAATCTAATTTCGTAATTTAACTTTGAGAGTTCTTGTTAACATATGCTGTTGTTTCTACTTTCACTAACATTTTCTTGGAAATTCAAGTTTCCAAGTAAAGGAACAAATGAAATTAAAAAAAATTGTTTTTTGTGTGCTGAGATTTCCATCTAATGTATGCACATTGTGATAATGATGTGAAAATAGAGTAGGATGAATCGAGAGGCTCAAACTGAAGACATCACAGAGTTCAAGAAAAATGATACTGTAAAAAAATCCTGTTAACGTTTTAATTCCAATTTATTTCAGTTCTTTCAATTAATTGTTCTAATTGAATTTAGAAATGCTCTGGGGGCCTTCTTTTGAACACTCGCTAGTCAATATCAGTTCACTCTGAATTTTATGTAAATGATGATTGCCGATCAAATATCATAATTATAGGGAACGTTTTCTACTGGCTGACATGGATCTACAGTAGGATTCTTAAAGGTACAGTAATGTAATAATGCCTGCTGACAGACCCGGGATGCCGTGCTGCTCTGGTATTATTATATCTGTATTATCAAGTTTGAACAAATACACCACTTCTGGTGAACAGTATATCAGACAGAAAGATAGTCTTTGGGATTTCCTCTTGAGTAAACCCTTGCAAAGGAATAGGAGCAGTTTATTTTGATATACTTGCATTGCAATGAAAGTACTGCAGTTCAAATCTTTGCATTTCAGTCCATTAGTAGGTGAACCTAAATGGACAGTAGGTGGCAGTATTTGTTGATTGGGCAAGGGTACATGAGCGTCATTAAGGGTATCGTGTAGTATAGTTATTACATTGAGGGATAAATACATATGCAGGAGTTGATCAGAGCATTGTTCTTCCGATTCTAAAGGAATCAGCATTAGAAGCATACCCGCACTGGGGTTAGTGGGCCCCTGGTAACAGCCCTCATGAAGAAAGGTTGAGGGCCTGCTTGTATTGGTACAGAACCAAAAGGAAAGTATTGTCTTTGCACACCAAATGTTTGTTTTGGAAATGAGCCGCAAGCATTGTCCAGTTGACTTCCTACTAGTCCACTGCCACCCTTCCTCCTGGAGCTACAACACGATGAAAATACAAACTTGCAGCAGAGAGGGCCATAAAGACCCACCAAAGGATAATGTAGCTGGGTTGCTCTGGACTACCTGCACACTGTAGCTGTGAACAGGAGCTGCAGCCTTGTAGGGCGTGCTTACAGCAGGAAGTGCTCAGGTTAGCAAGTCTGGAGTCTCTGAGCTCTGTGGTCCGCTGCGGCTTGTAGTTTTGACACATGGATCCAGGCGGGCAGTTGCACTTGTAGTTTTGACACATGGATCCAGGAGTGCAGTCCGTCACACTCAACTGAAATATAGGTGATGAGCAGCTAATTGAGGCAACATTCTAGATCCGCTTCAGACAAGTGCAAATCAAGTAAGGCTAGAGACGTCAGAGGTGTGGAGGGAAGAATCATGGGTCTGTCTATGGCAATATCATATAGGTTCAATTTCGTATTTGGCTAGAGCTGGATGACATCAATCAACCAATCAGGGATTTGTTAAGCGCACCACTCACCCGTGAGGGTCTCAAGGCGCTGGGGAAGGAGTGGGGGAAAAGGGTAAGCTGAGCATAAGCAGCTGAGCCCCAGTCAGTCGAAGAGCCAGGTCTTGAGGGTCTACCTGAAGATGTTCAGCGAGGGGGCGTGTCTGATGTCGACCGGGAGCTTGTTCCAGGTCTTGGCCACGATGCAGGAGAAGGCTCTTCTACCCGTTCTGGCTCTGCGGATGCGTGGGGTTTCGGCGAGGCCTGCGGATTGGAAGTTTCTCTTGGGTATGTAGAAGGATATTCTTTTGTTGAGGTATTGGGGTCCGGCTTTGTGGAGGCATTTGTAGGCGTGGGTGAGTATCTTGAAGGTTACTATCATCTCGACGGGGAGCCAGTGGAGGTCTCGCTGGTGTTGGGAGATCTGTTCTTGCCGAGGGTTTGTCAGGCTGCGGTGTTCTTTATGGTTTGGAGTCTGCTGAGCAGAGACTTGTTGATTCCGGTGAGGGGGGGCATTTCCGTATTCCATTCCGCTGGTTATGAGTGAGTGGGTGATGGTCTTTCTTGATTCAGGGGGGTCCATTTGAAGGTCTTGCGAAGGTTGCGGAGGGTTGTGAAGCAAGTGGAGGTGACGGCGTTGACCTGTTGGGTCATGGAGAGGGAGGAATCGAGTATGATGCGGTGGTTCCGAGGCGTGGTCCGTTGGGGTGGGCAGGCTGCCGAGGGCGGTGGGACAGCAGGTGTTGTCCCATGCGATGGGAAAGGGTCCGAGGACGAGAACCTCTGTCTACTCTGAGTTGAGCTTCAGGCAACTGCTGCTGCTCATCCAGAATACAATGTCTTTCATTCCTTCCTAAAATCTGAGTCGGGTGGTGTTTGGATCCTTGGTGAGGGAGAGGATGGATTTGGTGTTGTCGGCGTAGGAGGCTATGTTGAGGCCGTGATGTCTGACTATGGTGGCAAGTGGGGCCATGTAGATGTTGAAGGGCGTTGGGCTGAGAGCTGATCCTTCAGTAGTTGATCTCTGTGTGTTTGGAGAGGAAGGGTGGCAATCTGATTCTTTGGGTTCTGCCGGTGACGAAGGAGCGTAGCCATTCGAAGGTGGCTCCCTGTATGCCGGCATTGTGGAGTCTGGCTGCAAGAGTACGATGGGAGACTCTGTCGAAACTGTGGAGAGGTCAAGTAGGATCAGGGCTGTGGTGTGGCCTTGGTCAAGGAGGGTGCGGATTGCGTCTGAGGCGGCAAGTAGGGTGGTCTCAGTGTTTGGGGGATCGAGGATGGAGTTCTCTTCGATTAATTTCGTTAGTAGGGTGTTGACAGTCTTCTCTGTGACTTTGGTTGTAAGGAGGAGGAGGGAGATGGAAAGGTAGTTCTTGAGGTTCAAAGGATCTGCTGAGGATTTCTTGAGGAGGGGTTTGACTTATGCGGTTTCAAGTTGTCGGGGAAAATGCCGGTTTTGAAGGAGGTGTTGAGGGTGCGTCGTAGTACCGGTGCGATGCCTGCTCTGTGGAAGGAGGGCAGAAGTCCGTGGGTAATCCTGAGTGGATGCCTTTCAAGGTTGATTCAATGTCTTCTGTGTTAACTGGGGTCCAGGCCGAAATGATGGGTTGGTTGGCGGTGCTGGGAAGTGCGTGGTTTTGCCGTCCGGTGTCAGTTCGTCAAAGTTGTCGTAGAGGAGCTTGATTTTCAGATGGAAGTAGGTGCTGAGCTTGTTGCAGAGGTCCTGGGAGGGGGTGATGTTTGTGGCTTCGCTGGGGGGTTTAGTGAATTCTTAGATGATGCTGAAGAGTTCCTTAGAGGTGCTGGAGTTGGCGGCTATCTTGTTCTGGATGAAGGTCCTTTTGTTTGATATGATGAGTTGGTGGTGCACTGTCCTAGCATTCTTGTATGTGGTGCGGTCTTCCGAGGATTTCCTGTTCCTCCATTTCTCTTCGAGACGTCTGCAGGTGCTTCTGGATTCTTGGAAGTCAGTGGTGAACCAGGTTGCCATCCTGGGGCGCTGTCTGTCGGGAATGAAAAGGGGTGCGGGTTCGTCTGCACAGCTGGTGATCCATCTGTGTAGTTCTTTGCCGGCGAGGATGGCGTTGTTCGGGGTGGAGGGGGCTTCGCGGTTGAGAGTGGAGAGGAGGTGCTCCTCAGTGACCTTTCTCCTGTTCCTTCGTGGTGGGTGTGGTGTGGATTTGGGGGCGGTGGGTTTGTTGACGTTGAAGGGAACGTAGTGGTGTTCCATCCAAAGGGGCTGCGAGGTGTGGCTGAAGTGGACGTTGTTGCCTCCTGCGAAGATCGGGTCCAGGGTGTGTCCTGCCTTGTGGGTGGGGGTGGTGACAAGCTGTTGCAGTCTGAGGTTGGTGAGGTTATCCAGGAGGATTAAATAGGGAAGGGGGAGGGAAACGCTGGTGGGAGGCGGGGGGGGGAACCGGCAGGGGCCGCAGGTGCAGCAGCGGCGGTTAGGGCAGCGAAAACGGGCACAGTACAGAATAGAGTAGACAGAAGACAATTTTATGGAGAAAAGTACCAACATACAGAATACAAGAGACAGAAGACAATTCATGGACAGTTGAGACAAGAGACAAATCAGACAAAAACAGGCAAAACACACGGCAGGCCTTCAACACCTACCAACCACAAGGTGCACGGGGTCAGCGGCGGAAGCACACAAGCGGAGCTGCTGGGGGAGAGGGCAGGTCTCTGACCAGGAGTTCAGAGGTCTTGCTTGCGCTACCTCGCAGCGGCCGCCATTAAATAGGGAAGCGGGAGGGAAGAGCAGGTGGGAGTGGGAACTGGCAGGGGGGAGGGGCTGCCAGGGCAGCAGTAGCGGTTAGGGCGGCGAAAACGGATGCAGTACAGGAATTAAAAATACAATTGATTGGTTCAGATGCTCCGTCCATCACCACCCCCTTTTGTAGGACTTGGCACAAAGGCATTATTGACATATGGTGGTACTCATACCACAAAAACATAGGGTCAACTCCTGCGGAATGTTAGGTTTAATTGGCTTGGCATGCAATTTCCGCACACATAGCATTTACCCACATGTATGTGAAAAATGTGCTTTAAAATGCACAAGCTCAATCCATTCTTTTCAATTTTTTCTCAGGGGAAGAAACCCACTAAAAGAAGTCTGGCTCAATTTTTTTGCTCGTTCACTAAAATGCAAAGTTTGTATTATGTCCCAGAAGTTTCAAAGGTCAAACCAGCACTATAATATATGTGGTATGTAAATTACAATATACATTTGTCTGTGTTATGCTTTAATACTAATCATAAAGAGATAATGGGTAACCCAATTGACCCTTGTAGGTATGGGCAATGAACAATTCAAAGTAAGGAAAAGCTACAAGGGATTTAGTATTTTAACTTAGTTGAATTGATTTACTGGCATCAGTCAATAAAGTTAGTTCTCAGGAATCTAACTCAAATGTAACCATAGGATAACGGTACAATTTCTTTCAATGAGGAAAATATTCAATGACAAAAGCACAAGAATAAAAGAAGAACACGGAAAAATAATTATATCTGAAAAGGTACTTATATTGAGTTAATCAGAAGATTTGTACCGCGGGGAAATCAGACACAAATAAATGTGAGCAAAACAAGTTATCAACTCCTTTATTTAGAACAATGTAACCGAGTCCATTCATTGACCAAATCATCATCTCATTAGTTAAACATCGCTTCAAGAGTATACCTTTGTTCATGAATGGACTCGGTTACATTGTTCCAAAGAAAGGAGTTGATGAACTGTTATGTACTGATCTTTTGATTCATGCATATATATATCTGTCCATAACTTGTTTATTTGTGTCTGATTTCCCAGCGGGCTGGTGAACCGAAGACTGTATCCATTGCAAACAATATTCAGCACCCACTTGTCCTGAGTAATTTTTCTCCACTCTGCCAGAAAAAATTGGACGCTTCCCCCCACCGGAGCGGGTAACGGATGTAGGGGAAGTAACAGCTCAGGGTCGAGACCTGGCCGCGCCCTTGGTCGCTGTAGAGGACTGCTGACCTCCTCTACCCTTCTGGCGTTTCTGGAAGGGCCTCCGGAACTGCTGCTGTTGTTGCTGCTGCTGTCCCGAAGCCTGTCCTCGCCCTCGGCCCTGCACCCCGAACCGTCTCTGGAACGGGCGGTAGGCTTTCTTTTCTTTGGGCTTCTCCAAGCCCAGGGCCGTCAGAGTCTCTGCCTCCGCCTTCATGCGGGCCATCTCATCATCCGCATGTTTTCCGAACAGGGTCTCCCCGAGAAGGGCAGATTAGCCACTCGCTGCTGGGCCTCCGGCTTGAGTGATGTGAGCCTGAGCCAAGCATGGCGTCGCTGGTTGATCCCATGACAGTAACCATGGGCCGCCAACAGGGAACCATGGGCCGCCAACAGGGAACCATCCGCCGCCGCGCTGATAACCTGGTTCGAAACCAGCATCCCTTCCTTCAGGATTTCTAGGAAATCCTCTCTCTTGTCTCGTGGCAGGAGCTCCGTGAACTGCTGGAGAGATTCCCACAGGGAACGATCATACCGTCCCAGCAGAGCCGTATCGCTAGCGGTCTTCATGGCCGTAGCCACCGTCCCACAGGCCTTCCTGCCATTAGAGTCGATCCATCGGCTCTCCTTATCCGGAGGCACGGTAGAAGACGGAGAGGTAGAATGTTGTTTTCTGGCTGCCGTCACTATAACGGAGTCCGGAACAGGGTCAGTCCTTAGAAAAGCCGGGTCGGAATCCGGAGCCCTATACTTCTTCAGCAGACGGGAAGGAGCAGCTCTCGCACTGCAGGTGTAAGGAACAGCTCCTCCGCTGGCTCTACCAAGCCTGGCACGAGCGGTAGTAGAGGGCGAGACAAATGTTTCTTTTGAAGTGTCTCATAGATCACGACGTCGTAGGTGTGGGAGCCGTCACCGTGATTCCTAATTTCGCTGCACCCCTCAGGAGAACATATCCTGGAACGTGCTGATGTCATCCACGGGAGACACCCTAGTCCCCGGGGAGTCTGACAAGGTCGGGGAGTAGGACCTTGTCCTGGAAGAGCCCGTGCGGGACCGAGATCCGCGCCTCCTGTGGCGCCGTCTTGACCTCGTCGAGGATCTGTGACGACTGCGCGACCTCCCTCTCCGTCCGGAGCGGTATCGCGACCTCCGTGGCTTTGGTCACCCTGCCGGTTCCACCGGGACAGAAGACTGTGGCTTGGGTGGGCCCCTCGGCCGAGGGGTCCCCTTGGGAGAAGTCGGGTACCTGGGCAGGGAAACCGACCTCGGAGGAAGCGGGGGAGGCTTGTCAACCAGTAGCTGAGGTTGAGGCTGGGGCTGAGGCCGAGGTGGTAGCGGTGGAAGAGGAGGCGGGGTAGGGACCCGCGGAGGAAGTCCTCTTGGCAAAGGAGGTTTAGGAGGAGGCGTCACTGTCCCCGGCTTAGGAGGGGTATACACAACGGAGTACACCGAGCCCGGTGACCCGCCCTCCTTATCAGGCTGGGATGTGGGAGAGTCTCTTCTAGGCACTTGACGCCTGCCAGACTGACTCCTGGCGTCCAAACTCCTTCTGCGCCGTTCCTGCGTCGAAGAACGGCGACCCGATGGCGAGCGTAGGCCCCTCGACGCCGAACTGCGCTTCCTCGACGGCGAACGCCTATCCCTCGACGGCGAACGCTTTCGCCTCGACGGCGACCTCCATCGCCTCGACGTCGATCGCCTTCGCCTCGACGGCTTCCTGTGCCTCGACGGCGATCTCTTCCTCGACGGCGATCTCTTGTGCCTCAATGGCGATCTCTTGCGCCTCGACGGCGATCGCCCCGTCGACGCAGAGGATCCCCTCGACGACGACCTCCTCCTTTTCGCCGAAGGCGAACGGCGGTGTCACCACGACGGCGAGCGCCGACGCCGGGCCACCCGTCGACGTCGAGTCCTCGACGCTGACGCCGAAACCGTCACCGGTGATCGACGGCAGTCTGTTCAGATCCCTCGACGTCGAACGTAGACGCCGCTTCGACCCAGAGCCCTGGGGAGACGGGGAACAGACTGTAGTCATCCCTCTTGACGCCGTAGTCGGTGCAATCGACGCCGACGGAGAATGGGAACAATTGCCAATGCTGAGAGTCAACAAGTCAAAAGCAACAACGGAAAACTGGTGGTTATGAATGTATCAAAAAAACACCTGCTTTATAAATTGCAAACAATACTTTTTAATTCCTTTTTTCGCAATTCTTATCAATTTTTGCATGAACACAATTTTAGTACATGGGAATACAAAAAACATTTATATACAATATATACAAAAAGAAAGAACAAAACAATACAATTGCATGACAGTATTTACATATCAGACACTCTTGGCCAATCCAATCACACGACAATTCTTTCAAACCAAAACAACACTCATGTAGGAAGATAAACAAACAAGCATTTGCAATGCATAAGGTCTCGCATTAGGAAAGTTTGAGCTATTGGTATTTTAAATGACACATTTTTTATATATGTGTTGGTTTTGAAAATAGCAAAAATAATAGCTTTGTCATTTACAATGCCAATAGTTATAACTTGTGACACCTATAGCATTTGTAATGCAATATGTGTTGTATTCACGTGACTTAGATGTATTGATATTACAAATAACAATGGCTTTGAATTTTTTTAATAATTAATACTTAAATAAAAGTTATTGTAATTTATAATGGCAATAGCTTAAACTTTTGTAAATAACTTTTGCGAAGAATATGTTCAGTGTATTTTATTGTGACGAAAATCCAAGAACAGAAGTGAAATACTAACCTCTTTTTGTGACATTTGTAATAAAGCTTGAAACATTGAGAGATCATATTTGACCCAGTTGTTGGTAAATGGTTGCACAGATTGATGCTGTGGTGGGGCTGAGAGATGTTGTGGTGGCGACTAGTGATGCTGTGGCATTCAATGATCCTGTGGTAGCGCATAGTGATGTTGTTGTGCCCCTTAGTGATGCTGTGGTGATGCGATAGATAGAGTGAGTGGGATAGATAGATAGAGTGAGGGCGATAGATAGATAGAGGGAGGGCGATAGATAGAGGGCGATAGAGAGATTGAGTGAGCGAGATAGATAGATAGATAGGAGTGAGGGCGATAGATAGCTAGACAGATAGATAGAGTGCTGGCGATAGATAGATAGAGTGAGGGCGATAGATAGATAGCGTGAGGGCGATAAATAGATAGATAGAGTGAGGGCGATAGATAGATTGATAGATAGATAGAGTGAGGGCGATAGATAAATTGATAGATAGAGTGAGGGCGATAGATAGATTGATAGATAGATAGAGTGAGGGCGATTAGATAGATAGAGTGAGGGCGATTAGATAGATAGAGTGAGGGCGATTAGATAGATAGAGTGAGGGCGATAGATAGATAGAGTGAGGGCGATAGATAGATAGAGTGAGGGCGATAGATAGATAGAGTGAGGGCGATAGATAGAGTGAGGGCGATAGATAGAGTGAGGGCGATAGATAGAGTGAGGGCGATAGATAGAGTGAGGGCGATAGAGTGAGGGCGATAGAGTGAGGGCGATAAGATAGAGTGAAGGCGATAGATAGATAGAGTGAGGGCGATAGATAGACAGATAGAGTGAGGGCGATTAGATAGATAGACTGAGGCCGATAGATAGAGTGAGGGCGATAGACAGAGTGAGGGCAATAGATCGATAGACAGATAGAGTGAGGGCGATAGATAGATAGATAGATAGTTGTGTGTGTGGTTGTGTGTGGTTGTGGTTGTGTGTGTGGTTGTGGTTGTGGTTATGTGTGCGTGGTTGTGTGTGTGTGGTTGTGTGTGTGTGGTTGTGTGTGTTATGCTTTGTTTTTCTATGTTTTGTTATGCTATGTTTTGTTGTGTTTGGTATACTATGTTTTGCTAGGCTATGATATGTTTTGTTTTGTTATGCTATGCTATGTTTTGTTATGTTATGCTATGTTTTGTTATGCTATGCAATGTTTTGTTTTGCTATTCTATGCTTTGTTTTGTTATGCTATGCTATGTTTTTTTGCTATCCTATGCTTTGTTTTGTTATGCAATGCTTTGTTGTGTTTGTTATGCTATGCTTTGTTATGCTATGCTATGTTGTGTTGTGTTTTGCTATGCTATGCTTTGTTTTGCTATGCTATGTTTTGTTATGCTATGTTTTGTTATGCTATGTTTTGTTATGCTATGTTTTGTTATGCTATGCTTTGTTATGCTATGCTATGTTTTGCTATGCTTTGTTTTGCTATGCTATGTTTTGTTGTGTTTCATATGCTATGTTTTGCTATGCTATTATATGTTTTGCTATGCCATGTTTTGTTATGCCATGATTTGTTATGCCATGTTTTGTTATGCCATGTTTTGTTTTGCTATCCTATGCTTTGTTTTGTTATGCTATGCTCTGTTTAGTTTTGCTATCCTATGCTATGTTGTGTTTTGTTATGCTATGCTGTGTTTTGTTATGCTATGCTATGTTTTGTTATGCTATGCTATGTTTTGTTGTGTTTTGTTATGCTATTTTTTGTTATGCTATGTTTTGTTGTGCTTTATTACGCTATGCTTGGTTATGCTGTGCTTGGTTATGCTGTGCTTGGTTATGCTGTGCTTGGTTATGCTGTGCTTGGTTATGCTGTGCTTGGTTGTGCTGTGCTTGGTTGTGCTGTGCTTGGTTGTGCTGTGCTTGGTTGTGCTGTGTTTTGCTGTGCTGTGTTTTGCTGTGCTGTGTTGTGCTGTGTTTTGCTGTGCTGTGCTTTGCTGTGCTGTGCTTTGCTGTGCTGTGTTTTGCTGTGCTTTGCTGTGCTGTGTTTTGCTGTGCTGTGCTGTGTTTTGCTGTGCTTTGCTGTGCTTTGCTGTGCTGTGTTTTGCTGTGCTGTGCTGTGTTTTGCTGTGCTGTGCTGTGTTTTGCTGTGCTGTGCTGTGTTTTGCTGTGCTGTGCTGTGTTTTGCTGTGCTGTGTTGTGCTGTGTTTTGCTGTGCTGTGCTGTGTTTTGCTGTGCTGTGCTGTGTTTTGCTGTGCTGTGTTTTGCTGTGCTGTGTTTTGCTGTGCTGTGCTTTGCTGTGCTGTGCTGTGTTTTGCTGTGCTGTGTTTTGCTGTGCTGTGCTGTGTTTTGCTGTGCTGTGTTTTGCTGTGCTGTGTTTTGCTGTGCTGTGTTTTGCTGTGCTGTGCTGTGTTTTGCTGTGCTGTGCTGTGTTTTGCTGTGCTGTGTTTTGCTGTGCTTTGCTGTGCTGTGTTTTGCTGTGCTGTGCTTTGTTTTGCTGTGCTGTGCTGGATTTTGCTGTGCTGTGCTTTGCTGTGTTTTGCTGTGCTGTGTTTTGCTGTGCTTTGCTGTGCTGTGCTTTGCTTTGCTGTGCTGTGTTTTGCTGTGCTGTGCTGTTTTGCTGTGCTGTGTTTTGCTGTGCTTTGCTGTGCTGTGTTTTGCTGTGCTGTGCTGTGTTTTGCTGTGCTGTGTTTTGCTGTGTTTTGCTGTGCTGTGCTGTGTTTTGCTGTGCTGTGCTGTGTTTTGCTGTGCTGTGTTTTGCTGTGCTGTGTTTTGCTGTGCTGTGCTGTGTTTTGCTGTGCTGTGTTTTGCTGTGCTGTGCTGTGTTTTGCTGTGCTGTGCTTTGCTGTGCTGTGTTTTGCTGTGCTGTGCTGTGTTTTGCTGTGCTGTGCTGTGTTTTGCTGTGCTGTGCTTTGCTGTGCTGTGTTTTGCTGTGCTGTGTTTTGCTGTGCTGTGTTTTGCTGTGCTGTGTTGTGCTGTGTTTTGCTGTGCTGTGTTTTGCTGTGCTGTGTTTTGCTGTGCTGTCCTTTGCTGTGCTGTGCTTTGCCGTGCTGTGTTTTGCTGTGCTGTGCTTTGCTGTGCTGTGTTTTGCTGTGCTGTGCTGTGTTTTGCTGTGCTGTGCTTTGCTGTGTTGTGTTTTGCTGTGCTGTGCTGTGTTTTGCTGTGCTGTGCTGTGCTGTGTTTTGCTGTGCTGTGCTGTGTTGTGCTGTGCTGTGTTTTGCTGTGCTGTGTTTTGCTGTGCTGTGTTTTGCTGTGCTGTGTTTTGCTATGCTGTGCTGTGTTTTGCTGTGCTGTGTTTTGCTGTGCTGTGCTTTGCTGTGCTGTGTTTTGCTGTGTTTTGCTGTGCTGTGTTTTGCTGTGCTGTGTTGTGTTGTGCTGTGTTGTGCTGTGTTTTGCTGTGCTGTGCTGTGTTTTGCTGTGCTGTGCTGTGCTGTGCTTTGCTGTGCTGTGTTTTGCTGTCCTGTGCTGTGTTTTGCTGTGCTGTGTTGTGCTGTGTTGTGTTGTGCTGTGTTGTGCTGTGCTGTGCTGTGCTGTGTTTTGCTGTGCTGTGCTGTGTTTTGCTGTGCTGTGCTTTGCTGTGCTTTGCTGTGTTTTGCTGTGTTTTGCTGTGCTGTGCTGTCCTGTGCTGTGTTTTGCTGTGCTGTGCTGTGTTGTGTTGTGTTTTGCTGTGCTGTGTTGTGTTGTGCTGTGCTGTGTTTTGCTGTGCTGTGCTTTGCTGTGTTGTGTTTTGCTGTGCTGTGCTGTGTTGTGTTTTGCTGTGCTGTGTTGTGTTTTGCTGTGCTGTGTTTTGCTGTGCTGTGTTGTGTTTTGCTGTGCTGTGTTTTGTTTTGCTGTGCTGTGCTGTGTTTTGCTGTGCTGTGCTGTGCTGTGTTTTGCTGTGCTGTGTTTTGCTGTGCTGTGCTTTGCTGTGCTGTGTTGTGTTGTGTTTTGCTGTGCTGTGCTGTGTTGTGTTTTGCTGTGCTGTGTTGTGTTGTGTTTTGCGGTGCTGGTAAGGGTATGTGAGGGTGTGTGTGAGGGGGTGTGAAGGTGAGGGTGTGAGGGTGAGGAGGTGTGTGAGGGTGAGGAGGTGTGTGAGGGGTGAGGGGGTGAGGGCGTGAGGGTGAGTGTCTCCAATGAATGTCACTGCTTCGCCTTCTTTGAAAATGTTCAGTGCTGCAAATAGAGCATGCCGCCCTAATTATCACAGCATGAGGCCCCAAAGTGATCATTATCACAGCATGCAGAGAGCCGCCCCACGCTGCTGGAGCACTCAACTGCACATTAATTATAGTTGAGTGCTCCAGCAGCCTGGGGCGCCTGTTGACATGCTGTGATAAGTGGGTCTCATGCTGTGATAATTGTTGCGGTGCCTGAGGAAGTGGAGACTCCTGCTGGGATAATTGTTCTTGTGGCGCCTCAGGAAGTAGAGTTTCATGCTGGGATAATTGGTCTGGCGGGCTTGCAGCGCCTGACATCCAACAAACGTGCACAAGCTGCTCAACCTTGAAGCGCGTTCACAGACCTGGGTCGGCTCGTACCCAGGTCTGTATCGGGCTCGTTCACAGCTGTTACTCCCTTGACAGGGAGGAAGGTGACTATAGTCTCGCTGGCGGGAGCGCTTTGCGCTCCAACGCCAGCTCGACCTAAAAAGGGGGTGGGTGGGTCTCGATGTCAAAATGGGGCTTTCAACGATATAATCGAAGGCAAAGTATAACTGAGTGAAAATTGTCTTTAAAGCAACGTAGAAACGGGCTCAAAAAAGATCCCCTATAAATGTAATGGATGTCCTTAGAGTTGCTATCACTCCAATGACCCGAGACCAAGTGGGTCCACGCGTTTCGAATCTCGTGAATGCCGAGATTCTCCTCAGGACCAGTCATGGAACTGCAAACAAAATAAAATAAAAAATGATTTTGAGGACTGAGACCTAAAACACGAGCATGCCCCTATTCTGCATCACACAGACGCCAGTACCTTAAATTCCTCACGTTTGGATGCCACTGGGGTAGTATTCCCACCGGAGTTAATTTGCTGGAGCTGGAGAGGGAGATAGAATGAAAGTGACGGAAAATCTCAGTGGGTGCTGATTCATACTCCAACAGCACATTCACACTCGCTCAAACAAACGCTCTTACCCGCTGGAATTCAATTGCGGTTCCTCTCAGTGTGACTCAAGCCAGCTGTCCACACGCGCCCGCTGGAAAATGACAGAGTGGCGCGATCAGACACGGTTTAAATTACTCTTGGGACAAGCTTATGAACCAGACTGCTGGGGGCAAAAACGGGGGCCTGGACCTACCTTAGTGGGCAGTTTAGATGCTTGAACCTCGTCTCACTCGGGGTTTGGGTGCGACTAGGAAGTTGCTTCCTGGATGTAAGTGCTGAGGCCACTCCCCCGCAGGAATTCTGGGAGATGTAGTTTGGAAAGTTCGTTCCTCCGCGACTTGTCCTATAGACCGTGGTAGCTTCGCCCTAGTGGACAGGAAGTCTCTCAGCTTGGTTTATAGATCTCCGAAATCTCATTGAGTCCGCTGAAGGCACTATTATATTTCATAATTAGCAGCGCTTCGCGCTGACTTAGCTTTGCCTCCACATCTCCTCCTCGCGCGTCCTTTTCGATTTTAGACAGAACAGTCCATCTGATGTCGGTATTTGCATGATTTTGAGTTTCCCAATGATGAACTAGCGGGGCGTTCTCGATCTTGCGACGGATTCTTGATTTATGCTGCGTTATCCGTTGCCTTATTTCCTGTGAGGTCTTTCCAATATAGACCTTAGGGCAAGGGCATACTATAGCATAAACAACATTGCGTGTTTTACAATTAGTAAAAACATCATGCCTCCAATGGATGTTATTAAAGGAAAACACAGACTCCTCCATTGTTGTTTCGCAACAGGTACAAGTCCCGCACTTGTGATGTCCTTTAGTTGGTGGTAGACCGAAAAGGCTCCTCACTGTGGGTGCTTTGTTGATGGGCAGAGCTGCTCTCACTATGTGGTTGGCCACACTTTTGTCTTTTTTATAGGCAAATAGCGGAGGTGTCTTGAAATCCTCATGGAGGTCCTTCAGTAAGTGCCAATTAGACGTGATCAGTTTTTTGTGTTGATTGACTGCTGGACAGAAGGTGGTCACGCAGACTAGCCTTTTTAAATCTTGTTTGACTTTTTTCTGCAGAAGTGTTTCCCGCGGGGTCCACCACGCTCTTTTGATGGAATTTTTCAGCAGTTTTTTCGGGTAGCCTCTCTGGATCAAGCGGTCTTTCAGTTGGTTGGCATGTTCAAAATATTCCTCTTTGTTTGAACAGTTTCGACGTATCCTAAGAAACTGTCCGAACGGGAGGTTCTGTCTTAGGCTGCGGGGGTGGTTGCTGGTGAAGTGTAAAGCTTTATTCCTATCTGTCGGCTTTCTGAAAAGGGTGGTACATAAATTACCTTCCCTTGGTATTACTTTGACGTCCAGGAATGTCATGGATTCATTAGAGGCTGTACACGTGAACTTGATATCATTGGTTCTTGAATTCACCCAGTCGATGAATTTGTTAAGTTCTTCATGTCTTCCAGTCCAAATGAGGAACACATCATCGATGTAGCGCATATAGCTAGATATGCAATTGCTAAATGGATTATTATTATAGATGAATTTGTCCTCAAACAGTCCCATAAACATAACCGCTAATTCCGGTGCGAAAGGACACCCCATCGCTACGCCCTTTATTTGATAAAAAAACTCGGAATCAAAAGAAAAATAGTTTTTTTGAAGAGCGAAACTTGCCAATTCAATAATGAATTCTGTCGGGACTCTCATTGGTCTTTCCCTGGTTTCAAGGAACACGAACAGTGTCTCCAAAGCCTGTTCTTGTGGGATTTGAGTATAAAGTGATACAACGTCCATGGTTACTAGCAGTTGGTTATCACAGTCAAACTGAATTGTCTCAATTCTGTTAAGAAAGGCCGTCGTATCTTTCAGATGTGCTGGAATAGTTTCAATAAAGGGTTTCAGGAAGAAATCGATATATTTTGCCACTGGTTCAATAAGGGAATCGCAGCCTGAAACTATCGGACGGCCTGGTGGATTGACTTCATCCTTGTGCATTTTAGGCAGCACATAAAAAACTGGGGTGCGAGGATTTTTATTTTGTAGGAATAGCATTTCCTTTTTGCCTACAAATCCTTGGTCGAAACCCTTTTGTATTATGTCAAAGAGTTTATCCTTTAGTTCAAGCGTAGGGTCCTTGCCTATCCGTCTGTAACACTGGTTGTCATTTAATTGCCGATGTACTTCAGTTTTGTACTTATTGATGTCCCAAATGACAATCGCTCCTCCCTTGTCCGCTTGTTTGACCACAACTGTTGTGTCATTCTTGATAGACATCAATGCATCCTTTTCCGTTTTGGGGAGATTATATTTGGTATAGCATTTCCTTTTTTCCATTGCCGAGATGCCTGACAGTACTGTACGTTCAAATGTAAGAACTTCCTTTGGGACTTTAGAGCCCATAGGGCAAAATGTGGACTTCCTTTTAAAGCCTGTTACTTCCATAGGTTGTTCTTCTTGAGAGTCTTGAAAAAAGGTTTTTAACCTAATTTTGCGGCAGAATTCGAGCGTTTCGAGTTTCATTTTAACAAAGTCAGTAGGTCTCATAGGTACGAAATTAAGACCTTTAGTTAATATGGCAGTCTCTGCTGTAGTCAAGCTCCTCTCCGATAGATTGAATATGGGCGATTTACTTAGCTTTTGTAGAACTGTCGGCGGGTTCTCATTTCCCATGGCTGTGAAAAACGGACCCGACCCCTGCCTCTCTGCTGGCCTCGTCCTAAAAAAGGTTGTTGATTTTGTTGCTGTTGTTGTTGGTCTGGTTGGTTACCCTTTTTATTTGGTTGTCCCCTGGTAGTATTATCGGTGTCACTTCCCGAGGAGGAGGATGTATCTGAAAACGTCAAGAAGTTACGACGTGATCTGCCTTGGTTGTCCTGTAAGAATCTCCTTGAATCAGACCGTTGGTAGAAGTCTCTGTTTAAATACGGATACACGGATTCGAGGGAGAAGTTCTTTTTATCAGAATCTAATTTGTTTGTTTTTTGTGTCACCGTGTAATCTTTAAAGTCTAAGATTTCTTTTTCTATTTTCTCCAGTAATGTTTTTGAGTCCTTGATCAATTGGTTATTCTCAATCTCTCTTTGTAGGGTTGTGATCTCTTCCAATTCTTTAATTGATATTCTATGTGCTGTCTCTATTGTAAGGACCATCAAATCCCTGCTGCACTTGGTTTCGATTCCACTAAACCCTTTCTTGTAATCTGGATCGTCTGTGAATACCACAGGAATATTACGAATTTGAAGACCTGATGGAATGGTCCCTGCCTTCAGATGTTGTAATAAGAAATGGCCATGCAGATCAGTTCTAATTTGTTTTTTGCGTAGGCGAAGTAGTTTATCAGACTCGTTTTGAGTATTCGCAGTAAGGCTAAGCGCTGCCGATGCAAAAATTGGGGGGTCTCGTATCAGATTCTGGATGTGTTCCTCGCTAAATGCAAGGGTGTCTTTTTCAGCCATAACACAACGTGCAAACACAACTGCAATCAAGCTCACAGTGAATAGGTGAAGAAGAAGATAAGTGAGGACATAAGGTTTAACACCATATACAATTGTCCATCAATGGACCACACTATTACCACCGTGAAACACTAAACCCTGTGGCAGCCACTTCTCTGCCCAACAGGACCTCGCGAGTAATCTACCCGCACCAAAGTCAAAAAAACAGAAGAGGGTCTTGACTCCAAACTCAGCAAGGCCGAGTCAACCTAAGCTTATGAAGAACAAAAACAATTGCCAATGCTGAGAGTCAACAAGTCAAAAGCAACAACGGAAAACTGGTGGTTATGAATGTATCAAAAAAACACCTGCTTTATAAATTGCAAACAATACTTTTTAATTCCTTTTTTCGCAATTCTTATCAATTTTTGCATGAACACAATTTTAGTACATGGGAATACAAAAAACATTTATATACAATATATACAAAAAGAAAGAACAAAACAATACAATTGCATGACAGTATTTACATATCAGACACTCTTGGCCAATCCAATCACACGACAATTCTTTCAAACCAAAACAACACTCATGTAGGAAGATAAACAAAAAAGGGGGTGGGTGGGTCTCCATGTCAAAATGGGGCTTTCAACGATATAATCGAAGGCAAAGTATAACTGAGTGAAAATTGTCTTTAAAGCAACGTAGAAACGGGCTCAAAAAAGATCCCCTATAAATTTAATGGATGTCCTTAGAGTTGCTATCACTCCAATGACCCGAGACCAAGTGGGTCGACGCGTTTCGAATCTCGTGAATGCCGAGATTCTCCTCAGGACCAGTCATGGAACTGCAAACAAAATAAAATAAAAAATGATTTTGAGGACTGAGACCTAAAACACGAGCATGCCCCTATTCTGCATCACACAGACGCCAGTACCTTAAATTCCTCACGTTTGGATGCCACTGGGGTAGTATTCCCACCGGAGTTAATTTGCTGGAGCTGGAGAGGGAGATAGAATGAAAGTGACGGAAAATCTCAGTGGGTGCTGATTCATACTCCAACAGCACATTCACACTCGCTCAAACAAACGCTCTTACCCGCTGGAATTCAATTGCGGTTCCTCTCAGTGTGACTCAAGCCAGCTGTCCACACGCGCCCGCTGGAAAATGACAGAGTGGCGCGATCAGACACGGTTTAAATTACTCTTGGGACAAGCTTATGAACCAGACTGCTGGGGGCAAAAACGGGGGCCTGGACCTACCTTAGTGGGCAGTTTAGATGCTTGAACCTCGTCTCACTCGGGGTTTGGGTGCGACTAGGAAGTTGCTTCCTGGATGTAAGTGCTGAGGCCACTCCCCCGCAGGAATTCTGGGAGATGTAGTTTGGAAAGTTCGTTCCTCCGCGACTTGTCCTATAGACCGTGGTAGCTTCGCCCTAGTGGACAGGAAGTCTCTCAGCTTGGTTTATAGATCTCCGAAATCTCATTGAGTCCGCTGAAGGCACTATTATATTTCATAATTAGCAGCGCTTCGCGCTGACTTAGCTTTGCCTCCACATCTCCTCCTCGCGCGTCCTTTTCGATTTTAGACAGAACAGTCCATCTGATGTCGGTATTTGCATGATTTTGAGTTTCCCAATGATGAACTAGCGGGGCGTTCTCGATCTTGCGACGGATTCTTGATTTATGCTGCGTTATCCGTTGCCTTATTTCCTGTGAGGTCTTTCCAATATAGACCTTAGGGCAAGGGCATACTATAGCATAAACAACATTGCGTGTTTTACAATTAGTAAAAACATCATGCCTCCAATGGATGTTATTAAAGGAAAACACAGACTCCTCCATTGTTGTTTCGCAACAGGTACAAGTCCCGCACTTGTGATGTCCTTTAGTTGGTGGTAGACCGAAAAGGCTCCTCACTGTGGGTGCTTTGTTGATGGGCAGAGCTGCTCTCACTATGTGGTTGGCCACACTTTTGTCTTTTTTATAGGCAAATAGCGGAGGTGTCTTGAAATCCTCATGGAGGTCCTTCAGTAAGTGCCAATTAGACGTGATCAGTTTTTTGTGTTGATTGACTGCTGGACAGAAGGTGGTCACGCAGACTAGCCTTTTTAAATCTTGTTTGACTTTTTTCTGCAGAAGTGTTTCCCGCGGGGTCCACCACGCTCTTTTGATGGAATTTTTCAGCAGTTTTTTCGGGTAGCCTCTCTGGATCAAGCGGTCTTTCAGTTGGTTGGCATGTTCAAAATATTCCTCTTTGTTTGAACAGTTTCGACGTATCCTAAGAAACTGTCCGAACGGGAGGTTCTGTCTTAGGCTGCGGGGGTGGTTGCTGGTGAAGTGTAAAGCTTTATTCCTATCTGTCGGCTTTCTGAAAAGGGTGGTACATAAATTACCTTCCCTTGGTATTAATTTGACGTCCAGGAATGTCATGGATTCATTAGAGGCTGTACACGTGAACTTGATATCATTGGTTCTTGAATTCACCCAGTCGATGAATTTGTTAAGTTCTTCATGTCTTCCAGTCCAAATGAGGAACACATCATCGATGTAGCGCATATAGCTAGATATGCAATTGCTAAATGGATTATTATTATAGATGAATTTGTCCTCAAACAGTCCCATAAACATAACCGCTAATTCCGGTGCGAAAGGACACCCCATCGCTACGCCCTTTATTTGATAAAAAAACTCGGAATCAAAAGAAAAATAGTTTTTTTGAAGAGCGAAACTTGCCAATTCAATAATGAATTCTGTCGGGACTCTCATTGGTCTTTCCCTGGTTTCAAGGAACACGAACAGTGTCTCCAAAGCCTGTTCTTGTGGGATTTGAGTATAAAGTGATACAACGTCCATGGTTACTAGCAGTTGGTTATCACAGTCAAACTGAATTGTCTCAATTCTGTTAAGAAAGGCCGTCGTATCTTTCAGATGTGCTGGAATAGTTTCAATAAAGGGTTTCAGGAAGAAATCGATATATTTTGCCACTGGTTCAATAAGGGAATCGCAGCCTGAAACTATCGGACGGCCTGGTGGATTGACTTCATCCTTGTGCATTTTAGGCAGCACATAAAAAACTGGGGTGAAATATAATAGTGCCTTCAGCGGACTCAATGAGATTTCGGAGATCTATAAACCAAGCTGAGAGACTTCCTGTCCACTAGGGCGAAGCTACCACGGTCTATAGGACAAGTCGCGGAGGAACGAACTTTCCAAACTACATCTCCCAGAATTCCTGCGGGGGAGTGGCCTCAGCACTTACATCCAGGAAGCAACTTCCTAGTCGCACCCAAACCCTGAGTGAGACGAGGTTCAAGCATCTAAACTGCCCGCTAAGGTAGGTCCAGGCCCCCGTTTTTGCCCCCAGCAGTCTGGTTCATAAGCTTGTCCCAAGAGTAATTTAAACCGTGTCTGATCGCGCCACTCTGTCATTTTCCAGCGGGCGCGTGTGGACAGCTGGCTTGAGTCACACTGAGAGGAACCGCAATTGAATTCCAGCGGGTAAGAGCGTTTGTTTGAGCGAGTGTGAATGTGCTGTTGGAGTATGAATCAGCACCCACTGAGATTTTCCGTCACTTTCATTCTATCTCCCTCTCCAGCTCCAGCAAATTAACTCCGGTGGGAATACTACCCCAGTGGCATCCAAACGTGAGGAATTTAAGGTACTGGCGTCTGTGTGATGCAGAATAGGGGCATGCTCGTGTTTTAGGTCTCAGTCCTCAAAATCATTTTTTATTTTATTTTGTTTGCAGTTCCATGACTGGTCCTGAGGAGAATCTCGGCATTCACGAGATTCGAAACGCGTCGACCCACTTGGTCTCGGGTCATTGGAGTGATAGCAACTCTAAGGACATCCATTAAATTTATAGGGGATCTTTTTTGAGCCCGTTTCTACGTTGCTTTAAAGACAATTTTCACTCAGTTATACTTTGCCTTCGATTATATCGTTGAAAGCCCCATTTTGACATCGAGACCCACCCACCCCCTTTTTTGTTTATCTTCCTACATGAGTGTTGTTTTGGTTTGAAAGAATTGTCGTGTGATTGGATTGGCCAAGAGTGTCTGATATGTAAATACTGTCATGCAATTGTATTGTTTTGTTCTTTCTTTTTGTATATATTGTATATAAATGTTTTTTGTATTCCCATGTACTAAAATTGTGTTCATGCAAAAATTGATAAGAATTGCGAAAAAAGGAATTAAAAAGTATTGTTTGCAATTTATAAAGCAGGTGTTTTTTTGATACATTCATAACCCCCAGTTTTCCGTTGTTGCTTTTGACTTGTTGACTCTCAGCATTGGCAACTGTTTTTGTTCTTCATAAGCTTAGGTTGACTCGGCCTTGCTGAGTTTGGAGTCAAGACCCTCTTCTGTTTTTTTGACTTTGGTGCGGGTAGATTACTCGCGAGGTCCTGTTGGGCAGAGAAGTGGCTGCCACAGGGTTTAGTGTTTCACGGTGGTAATAGTGTGGTCCATTGATGGACAATTGTATATGGTGTTAAACCTTATGTCCTCACTTATCTTCTTCTTCACCTATTCACTGTGAGCTTGATTGCAGTTGTGTTTGCACGTTGTGTTATGGCTGAAAAAGACACCCTTGCATTTAGCGAGGAACACATCCAGAATCTGATACGAGACCCCCCAATTTTTGCATCGGCACGCTTAGCCTTACTGCGAATACTCAAAACGAGTCTGATAAACTACTTCGCCTACGCAAAAAACAAATTAGAACTGATCTGCACGGCCATTTCTTATTACAACATCTGAAGGCAGGGGCCATTCCATCAGGTCTTCAAATTCGTAATATTCCTGTGGTATTCACAGACGATCCAGATTACAAGAAAGGGTTTAGTGGAATCGAAACCAAGTGCAGCAGGGATTTGATGGTCCTTACAATAGAGACAGCACATAGAATATCAATTAAAGAATTGGAAGAGATCACAACCCTACAAAGAGAGATTGAGAATAACCAATTGATCACGGACTCAAAAACATTACTGGAGAAAATAGAAAAAGAAATCTTAGACTTTAAAGATTACACGGTGACACAAAAAACAAACAAATTTGATTCTGATAAAAAGAACTTCTCCCTCGAATCCGTGTATCCGTATTTAAACAGAGACTTCTACCAACGGTCTGATTCAAGGAGATTCTTACAGGACAACCAAGGCAGATCACGTCGTAACTTCTTGACGTTTTCAGATACATCCTCCTCCTCGGGAAGTGACACCGATAATACTACCAGGGGACAACCAAATAAAAAGGGTAACCAACCAGACCAACAACAACAGCAACAAAATCAACAACCTTTTTTAGGACGAGGCCAGCAGAGAGGCAGGGGTCGGGTCCGTTTTTCACAGCCATGGGAAATGAGAACCCGCCGACAGTTCTACAAAAGCTAAGTAAATCGCCCATATTCAATCTATCGGAGAGGAGCTTGACTACAGCAGAGACAGCCATATTAACTAAAGGTCTTAATTTCGTACCTACGAGACCTACTGACTTTGTTAAAATGAAACTCGAAACGCTCGAATTCTGCCGCAAAATTAGGTTAAAAACCTTTTTTCAAGACTCTCAAGAAGAACAACCTATGGAAGTAACAGGCTTTAAAAGGAAGTCCACATTTTGCCCTATGGGCTCTAAAGTCCCAAAGGAAGTTCTTACATTTGAACGTACAGTACTGTCAGGCATCTCGGCAATGGAAAAAAGGAAATGCTATACCAAATATAATTTCCCCAAAACGGAAAAGGATGCATTGATGTCTATCAAGAATGACACAACAGTTGTGGTCAAACAAGCGGACAAGGGAGGAGCGATTGTCATTTGGGACATCAATAAGTACAAAACTGAAGTACATCGGCAATTAAATGACAACCAGTGTTACAGACGGATAGGCAAGGACCCTACGCTTGAACTAAAGGATAAACTCTTTGACATAATACAAAAGGGTTTCGACCAAGGATTTGTAGGCAAAAAGGAAATGCTATTCCTACAAAATAAAAATCCTCGCACCCCAGTTTTTTATGTGCTGCCTAAAATGCACAAGGATGAAGTCAATCCACCAGGCCGTCCGATAGTTTCAGGCTGCGATTCCCTTATTGAACCAGTGGCAAAATATATCGATTTCTTCCTGAAACCCTTTATTGAAACTATTCCAGCACATCTGAAAGATACGACGGCCTTTCTTAACAGAATTGAGACAATTCAGTTTGACTGTGATAACCAACTGCTAGTAACCATGGACGTTGTATCACTTTATACTCAAATCCCACAAGAACAGGCTTTGGAGACACTGTTCGTGTTCCTTGAAACCAGGGAAAGACCAATGAGAGTCCTGACAGAATTCATTATTGAATTGGCAAGTTTCGCTCTTCAAAAAAACTATTTTTCTTTTGATTCCGAGTTTTTTTATCAAATAAAGGGCGTAGCGATGGGGTGTCCTTTCGCACCGGAATTAGCGGTTATGTTTATGGGACTGTTTGAGGACAAATTCATCTATAATAATAATCCATTTAGCAATTGCATATCTAGCTATATGCGCTACATCGATGATGTGTTCCTCATTTGGACTGGAAGACATGAAGAACTTAACAAATTCATCGACTGGGTGAATTCAAGAACCAATGATATCAAGTTCACGTGTACAGCCTCTAATGAATCCATGACATTCCTGGACGTCAAAGTAATACCAAGGGAAGGTAATTTATGTACCACCCTTTTCAGAAAGCCGACAGATAGGAATAAAGCTTTACACTTCACCAGCAACCACCCCCGCAGCCTAAGACAGAACCTCCCGTTCGGACAGTTTCTTAGGATACGTCGAAACTGTTCAAACAAAGAGGAATATTTTGAACATGCCAACCAACTGAAAGACCGCTTGATCCAGAGAGGCTACCCGAAAAAACTGCTGAAAAATTCCATCAAAAGAGCGTGGTGGACTCCGCGGGAAACACTTCTGCAGAAAAAAGTCAAACAAGATTTAAAAAGGCTAGTCTGCGTGACCACCTTCTGTCCAGCAGTCAATCAACACAAAAAACTGATCACGTCTAATTGGCACTTACTGAAGGACCTCCATGAGGATTTCAAGACACCTCCGCTATTTGCCTATAAAAAAGACAAAAGTGTGGCCAACCACATAGTGAGAGCAGCTCTGCCCATCAACAAAGCACCCACAGTGAGGAGCCTTTTCGGTCTACCACCAACTAAAGGACATCACAAGTGCGGGACTTGTACCTGTTGCGAAACAACAATGGAGGAGTCTGTGTTTTCCTTTAATAACATCCATTGGAGGCATGATGTTTTTACTAATTGTAAAACACGCAATGTTGTTTATGCTATAGTATGCCCTTGCCCTAAGGTCTATATTGGAAAGACCTCACAGGAAATAAGGCAACGGATAACGCAGCATAAATCAAGAATCCGTCGCAAGATCGAGAACGCCCCGCTAGTTCATCATTGGGAAACTCAAAATCATGCAAATACCGACATCAGATGGACTGTTCTGTCTAAAATCGAAAAGGACGCGCGAGGAGGAGATGTGGAGGCAAAGCTAAGTCAGCGCGAAGCGCTTCTAATTATGAAATATAATAGTGCCTTCAGCGGACTCAATGAGATTTCGGAGATCTATAAACCAAGCTGAGAGACTTCCTGTCCACTAGGGCGAAGCTACCACGGTCTATAGGACAAGTCGCGGAGGAACGAACTTTCCAAACTACATCTCCCAGAATTCCTGCGGGGGAGTGGCCTCAGCACTTACATCCAGGAAGCAACTTCCTAGTCACACCCAAACCCCGAGTGAGACGAGGTTCAAGCATCTAAACTGCCCGCTAAGGTAGGTCCAGGCCCCCGTTTTTGCCCCCAGCAGTCTGGTTCATAAGCTTGTCCCAAGAGTAATTTAAACCGTGTCTGATCGCGCCACTCTGTCATTTTCCAGCGGGCGCGTGTGGACAGCTGGCTTGAGTCACACTGAGAGGAACCGCAATTGAATTCCAGCGGGTAAGAGCGTTTGTTTGAGCGAGTGTGAATGTGCTGTTGGAGTATGAATCAGCACCCACTGAGATTTTCCGTCACTTTCATTCTATCTCCCTCTCCAGCTCCAGCAAATTAACTCCGGTGGGAATACTACCCCAGTGGCATCCAAACGTGAGGAATTTAAGGTACTGGCGTCTGTGTGATGCAGAATAGGGGCATGCTCGTGTTTTAGGTCTCAGTCCTCAAAATCATTTTTTATTTTATTTTGTTTGCAGTTCCATGACTGGTCCTGAGGAGAATCTCGGCATTCACGAGATTCGAAACGCGTCGACCCACTTGGTCTCGGGTCATTGGAGTGATAGCAACTCTAAGGACATCCATTAAATTTATAGGGGATCTTTTTTGAGCCCGTTTCTACGTTGCTTTAAAGACAATTTTCACTCAGTTATACTTTGCCTTCGATTATATCGTTGAAAGCCCCATTTTGACATGGAGACCCACCCACCCCCTTTTTTGTTTATCTTCCTACATGAGTGTTGTTTTGGTTTGAAAGAATTGTCGTGTGATTGGATTGGCCAAGAGTGTCTGATATGTAAATACTGTCATGCAATTGTATTGTTTTGTTCTTTCTTTTTGTATATATTGTATATAAATGTTTTTTGTATTCCCATGTACTAAAATTGTGTTCATGCAAAAATTGATAAGAATTGCGAAAAAAGGAATTAAAAAGTATTGTTTGCAATTTATAAAGCAGGTGTTTTTTTGATACATTCATAACCACCAGTTTTTCGTTGTTGCTTTTGACTTGTTGACTCTCAGCATTGGCAATTGTTTTTGTTCTTCATAAGCTTAGGTTGACTCGGCCTTGCTGAGTTTGGAGTCAAGACCCTCTTCTGTTTTTTTGACGGAGAATGGGAGCGCTTGCTGGACTTCCTGCCTCTGGGGGAGCCCCCCAGAGGCCTCAGCACTGGCAGATGGAACCTGCCCAGACCCACCTCGTGCTTGCAGTATTCTCTCCTCCATGCCTTGGAGCCTGATCTTCTTTCTGTCTCTCAGGGTCCTGGTGGTAAATCCCTGGCAAATCTCACACTCATCAGGGTTATGAGAGGAGGGAAGGCAGAGGATACACACTTCATGTGGGTCAGTCTTGGCCTTCTTCCTGGAACACTCCGGGCATTTGTCAAATAATGCTGGCATATTCGACAAAAAGACTGCCCCAAAAGAACATCAAAGAAGAAATAACCAAAGTACTTTGAACAAAGCACCAAAAACACTTGAAAAAGTGAGAAAATCACAAAAACAAATCCCAAAAGGGAGAGCTCAATGCTCCAGGGTCCTGCTAGCAGGAGCCGGAAAAAAGAACTGAAAGTAAAAGGGACCTGCAGTGCATTCTGGGATACTGTGAAGTTCTGGAAGGTTCTCTTAAAGGCACAGTATCCTGTTTTGAGACACATAATGGCAGCCTGTGGGGCTTGTCTGTCCAGGTCTTTCTCTCTATCATTCCAGAGGGTTTTTGCTGTTAAAGCAAGGGAAATCTGGACAGGCTTTGCTGTTTGTGGATTTTTGCTGAAATTTCTAGTTGAAGTACTGGACAGTGTAGCCTGTGGATATAGGCTGCATTATCTGTCTTTAAATTCTCTCTTAAGTGTCTGTGCAGTTCTGCATTTTTCGACACCTTAAGAGATTATTTTTGATTGCTCCGGGGTCCACGCACATGGGCGGGACTATTCACTAGATTATGACTATACACAGAGATCCCCTACTACAGAAACTACAATAAACACATCAAGAGCAAAAAGACAACTTTCTTCTGCTCCGCCTTAGACAATGCTAAAAACCGCCCCAAAGAACTCTTTAACATCATTAGGAGCCAAACATCCAAACCAGTGACAGCCAACATGGTGGCTTCCAAAACCCACTGTGACAACTTTGGCAGCTTTGTCAACGAAACAAAATTCCAAAATTGATCTATCGCTCAGCACTAAGCCCTCCACCCCCACGGTGATCCCGACACCAGCAACAAATAGCAATACCACAGTGATCACTCCAACTCGCTGGTCACCCTTCCGTCCCATCCAGGAAGAAATGATAAGCAATCTGATCGCCACCGCGAAACCCTCTTCCCACTCCCTTTATCAGCTACCCACGAGACTGACAAAAGACCTGAAGCTTACACAAGCCCCAATTTGGTGCAAGATTATCAACAGCTCTCTGAGCTCGGGAACCATTCCTGACTGCCTCAAAGGTGGACAAGTCACGCCGCTACTAAAAAAACCTGGCCTTGACCCTGAGGAGGACATGAACAACTTCAGACCGGTATCAAACCTTCACCTCTTATCCATAATTCTAGAAAAATGTGTTCTTCCACAGTTAACCCAACACCTAGAGAACATCAAACTACTAGACCCACACCAATCAGGATCCAGAAAGGGTTGCAGCACCGAAACCGCAATCTTTAATGTCTTAGACGATCTGCACATGTCACTTGACTCTGACCAATGTAGCCTTCTCATCCTGCTAGACCTTTCGGCCGCGTTCGACACAGTTGACCACACCCTGCTCCTCAAAGTCCTCCAGGAGAGAGCGGGTATTGAAAAAACGGTTCTAAAATGGTTCTCCTCTTTTTTCCACAAACATACACATAGAATAAAAATCAATAGCTTTGAGTCGGACCCCTTTCCCGTTAGCAGAGGAGTTCCACAAGGGTCAGTACTCTCCCCACAACTTTTCAACATCAATATGGAACCCCTCACCACACTTCTAAGGAACTTCAACATCCCCTTCCACCTCTATGCGGACGATTCACAACTTTATCTGGAAACCACCTCGATCGCAGACATACACAGACTAAATGTCACGCTCATTGAGGTCCAACAGTGGCTCTCAACCAACCACCTCAAACTCAACCAAGAGACAACAGAAGTGCTCCTCATCTCTAATAGACGAAAACCCTCAAATCGAAGAATGGCTGAAAGCCATAGAAGCCCTCAATGGTGCCCTTGCGCCAACGGACTCCGTGAAATCCCTAGGGATTACCCTCGACCCCAAACTGGACATGAAAAAACACATCTCAAAATCCGCCAAAAGTGCGTTCCTAAATCTGAAACTGCTTTACAAAATAAAACCCTTCCTCCCCCCCCTAAAGATCTTAAACAGGCCACTCAGGCATTGGTGCTCTCCAGAATGGACTATGGTATCGGAGCACTGACCGGGACAGCAAAATCTCACCTAGGTCCTCTTACCACTACCCTCAACGCCACAGCAAGAATGGTCACAGGAACGAAGAAATAGGAGCACATCTCACCGGCACTCAAGGAACTGAAGTGGCTCCCTATTGACCAACGAGCCAGCTTCTGTACAGCTTGCCTCACGCACAAAGCCTTGCACACAGGCAAATCAGAATATCTGGCCGCAAAACTCAAAAGGGCCAGTCAGTCCAGGAACCTCAGAAGTTCCAACACGCTTCTACTCATCCTACTGAAATCACGGAAACGCAAAACCTCAAACAAATCCTTTGCGGGAAATGCTCCCAAGATTTGGAACTCCATCCCCCCTCACATCAGAATGACCACCTCCTTCCCGAAATTCAAGTTACTACTCAAAGCCCTCTTCCTAGAGCGCTCACGTCCGTAACGAGAAATACACAACTGACTGGGTGAGGGACTGTTATTCCCCCTTCTCGAAACCCCATAGCCTGAAGATGCGCTCTCGAACTCTGTTCCTTATCGCTCCTAAGTTGCTGATCTGCAGATTATTATTTCTCCTTTTGTTCTCTGTTCTAGTTCCGCCCAAAATTTCTTGTTCATAACTGTACATGTTGTGAAGCGCTCGGATACCCTCGGGTCCAGTTAGCGCTATACAAAACTTCAATAAATAAAATAAAAAAATATAATGCCACTTCGTGTGAGGTCATTAAGATCAAGGGGTATGTGAGGTCACTTCCTCCACCCCAAGCATTTTGGTGAAGCAAAACCCATGCCATTCACATTATGGGATAGGCTTGAGTTTACATTCTAGTCTGCTTGCTTTGCTGAGCCTTAGTAATTTCATAGCATAAAATGGGGCGGGACAGGCTGATGCTTTGTTTTCCAGGTCCGGTCTGGCACCTGGGAACAGTTGAAAGGTGAGGTATCTGCATTAATATATATCAATCAGAACCACTGGCTTTATGGGGCTAACAAGCAATTGAAGCAGTCACTGAGCTTGATCTGCAGCCTAGATGTTAGTTGTGGGTCTGTAGGGTTTAACCTTTTGCAGGACCCCTGGGATTATGCAATTGTGCAGCGTTTTTCGCATATTTATGGGTATGTCACATGTGCCACATTATCCATCATCTGCTCCATAATCTTCAGATTTTAGTAAGAAAAAAGATTGTTTCTAGCTCAAACAGTTCAAAAATGACTAAAAGGGGGCGTGGCTTCACCAGCGATGCAGTAGGACGTGCAGCAGAGGGGCTCCCGTCGCCTACCACCCTTTATGTGCCTTTAAAGCGGAGCTGGGGGTGCTTTCCTTTGCCCTGATGGGGGTGGTGGTTGCCCGCCCTTGTCTGGGCTGTGAACAGAGCTGTAAACTCGCCCCTGAAGTGCCCAACGGTGGCAGGCGACGATCCCGCGACTGGAGCCGCCATCTTGAGCCCCCGCGCCGGGACCCACTCTAAGGCTCCGCGGCTCCGGGCGAGCCTGCTGCCAGCAGCCCCATGCGAGGTGCGGAGTCCTGGCGACACTGGAGGAGCCTGAGTCGTGAGCGCCGGAACGAAAACCAAGCCCCCAAGTGCTGTGGAACTGCTGACGCTCCAGAGGCCGGTGTAGTGGAACCAGGGCCTTATCGCCATCTTGTGCCCTCTGCGCTCGACTCTGCACGGCTCTCCCTTCGGGGGCCCCGACAGCTCCGGAGCGGACGCCCTGCCGTGGCCGGAGGCTGTGCGCCCTTCCCAGGGCTGTGAATGGTGCTGGGCCTGCGCCTGCGGTGCTGCCATACGGGACTGGACGGTGGCAGGTGCAGTGACTGACTGGAGACGCCATTTCGTGACCCCCGCTCCACTACCCCGCTGTATTCAGGAAGGTGAGAGGCCGCTGGGGACTGACGGCGGGGAGTTTATTTATTTATTTTGAAAGTTTTATATAGCGCGAACAAGATCTTTGCAGATATCAGAGCGCTTTACAAAGCAGAAAATACCAACAAGAGAGTGAATAGCAGGTCATTAGGTATAGCGAAATTATAGGTAGTAAGTGAGATGGGTAGGTACGTGAGGGAGCATAGTAGCACAGGTAAATCAATATTGCAGGTATATAGTAAGGTAAGTGAATCAATAATACAGGTAAAACACATAGTCGTAGGGATCGAGCAGAATAATACAGGAACAACACATAGTCGTAGGGATCGAGCAGAATCATACAGATCGGTGCAGAGTCTTTACAGATCCACGTTAATAGGTCAAGTGTATTTGGCCATGAGAATAGCTTTTACTTCTTTCTTAAAAAGTGTGACGGAGATGAGCCTGGTTTCAGGAGGGAGTGAGTTCCAGATCCTGGGTGCCATTCCTGAGAAAGAGCGTTTATAAGTTTTTTCCTTCCGGAATCTTCGAGGTTTTAGCAGAAGATTGTTTGTGCCTCTAGTATTTCTAGAGCCGCCAGAGATTGACAGCTTCTGAGTGAGGTATCCGGGAGAGCTCAGGTGTACAGCCTTGTGTGTCATGCAGGCGATTTTCAGATGTATTCTGGCTTCAAAAGGCATCCAGTTCAAGGATTTCAAGTCAGGGGAGATATGTGAGTGTTTTTTTGACCCAGTGATGAGTCTCGCTGCAGCGTTTAGAGAAGCTCTTAGGGGTAAATGTATGTAAATGTAGTTGAGCTTATATAGCGCACAGCTACCCGCAGTGGGTTTCCCGGCGCTTGCTTAGGGAACCCTTCCTGGTATTCCCCTGTGAGATAGCAGGGTATCCACAAGGTGAAAGTCAGGCATCCCGCCGCGAGGGGCCGTTGTGGAGATTAAGCAAGCTATTGCCCAGAGTCGCAGAGTGTGAACCCGTGAGTCGAGGAGGCACCGGGGCGAGAATTATCGAGTCCGTGGAATTTTTAGCCCAAGACCCCGCCGAGGTGGGGAATTGAACCCTGGTCCAGGACCGATCTCAGCTTCCGGGTCTGCTGCCTCTAACCCCTGAGCCACACTTCTCCACTAGGGGTGTAGTAGTGGTTAACGGGAGACCGCAGAGGGCGATGCTGCCGTATTCAATTCGCGGGATTACTAGTGCTTGTACTGCAGTTTGGAAGTCTTTGGCTGGTAGGAAGGGTTTAAGTTTCCTCAGGGTATTGATTTGGAAGTTCGCTCCCTTAGTAGCCTTGCTGATATGATGCTGCATGTTGAGATTGGAGTCGAGAGTTATGCCTAGAGATTTTGCTGAGTCCACGATGGTGGGTAGGACATTGAGTGCAGTTAGCTGTTTAAGCCCGGTTTGAGTGGTAGAGATCTTCGCGGGAGGTCAGATCAGAAGGAACTCTGTTTTCAGAGCATTGAGTTTGAGATGATTATCGGCAAGCCAGGATTGGGTGCTTCTGATCGTTGAGTTCAGGAGTAAAATGTCATTGGGGGATTGTAGTTTGAGATATAGTTGGGTGTCATCTGCGTACATGTGAAAAAGTACATTGGATGCTTGTAGCAAGGTGGTGAGAGGTTCCATAACTAGGTTGAACAAAGTTGGTGATAGGGAGGATCCTTGGGGGACGCCTAACGAAACAGGTATTGGCGAGGACATCAGGTTGTTACTCTTGAATTTCTGCGACCTGTTGTGTAAAAAGGAGGTGAACCACTTGAGAACAGTCCCAGATAGACGCATTCTTGTGTTCAAAAGTTCGAGTAAATTCTCATGTTTAACAGTGTAGAATGCTGAAGAGAGATCAAGAAGGATGAGGAAGCAGGTATCATTTTGATCTAGGATTTGAAGGGCGTCGTCAATTATGTGAGTCATAGCAGTTTCAGTACTGTGTCCTGCTCGGAAGCCTGATTGATGAGGGTTGAGGAGATCAAACTGATCAATGTGTTTAGTCAGTTGTAGTTGTGCGCATTTTTCCAATAGTTTGGCGAGAGTGGGAATATTGGTAATGGGACGGTAGTTGTTTAGGTCGGATGGGTCAGCAGTAGGTTTCTTTAGTAAAGGTGTGACTTGTCCAACTTTGAGGGAGTCAGGGATGGTTCCTTGTTGGAGCGAGCTGTTGATAATTTTAGTCCAGAGTGGAAGGAGCAATGGGGTGAAATCTTTGACAGCGTTGGCAGGGAGGGGATCCGTGAGGTGATTGGAAGGTTTCAAGGTGCTGAGCAGTTTGCCTATTTCTTCTTCGGAGTAGGTGTCAAAGGATGACCATGTAGCATTGTTTTTTGGTTCGGTGGGTGTTATGCAGTTGGGTGTGGTGTAGAGGCTTGCGTCAATGCGGAGATCACTCTTTATGTTGTCAGTTTTTTGGGTAAAGAAAGCGGCGAAGTCTTCACAGGAGGGTGCTTCGCACAAAGTACTGAGAGGTTGGGGTTGTTCCCTGGCTTGTGATCTGATTAGCTCAAACAGTTTTCTTGGACGGTTTTTTGCTTGGTCGAGCTGGAGGCTGAAGAAGTTTGCTTTTGAGCGCTTTATTTTCCTGAAGTAGGCGTTTCTCTTTTTCTTCAGGGTTTTCAGGTGCAGTGCAGAGGGAGCTGTTCTCCAGGTGCGCTCTGCCATTCGCATGGCTCGTCTATCTTCATTGAGACTCCCGTCGTACCATGGATTGGAGATTTTAGCGGAGACTCTTTTTAGCTGCATGGGAGCAGCCTCATTAATTATTGAGGTCATGGCGTTGAGATAGTGGTCAGTCAAGGATTGGACATCTGTAGCGCCCGTAGGAGGGAGCAGGAGGTTGCGGCTGTTCGGGGGTAGGGAGTATGGGTTGAGTTTTTTCAGGTCTCTTTTCCAGACTTTAGGTCTGGAGGATTGAGCCGTGTTGAGTTTGACTTTTTCATTGATGAAGAATGTGACAATATGATGGTCTGACCAGTCACAGGGTTGGATAGACTCAAGTTGAATAGCGTCCTCTTTGGCGATGATAAGGTCGAGGATAGAGCCTTTCTCGTGGGTCGGGCTGTTGCATAATTGTGTGAGGTCCAGGGCGTTGAGGAAATTTTTAAGACTATTTACCACCGCATCATTGTGATCGTTCCAGTGGAGGTTGAAGTCACCAAGGTATATTTGGGTGAGCTGTCGTCCGGCGTTAGTTGAAATCCTGTCCATGATTTGTTGGGCGAAGGTGAGGTTGTCTCTGGGTGGGTGGTAAATGCCGTGAAGAGAGCATATCGGTTTGCCCTCACTGATAATATCGAGGCAGATGTATTCGTAGGAAGTTGGGGAGGGTAGGGAAGGTGCGGAGACTTTCAGAACAGAAAGGTTGTTCCTGTATATGCATGCGATTCCAACACCTATCTTGCCAGACCTGTCAAGCCTAATGATGTGGTAGTTGGGGGGAACCAGAATGTCCATTATAGGTGTAGAAGATTCGGTTAGCCAGGTTTCAGTCAAGATGATTAGGTCAAGGTCCAATGTTAGGATGAGATCGGCGATGGCGGAGGAGTGTCTAGAAGCCGATCTGCAGTTGAGGAGAGTGCATTTGAGACGGGGTGTGTCAGGGGAGGTAGAGGGTACTAGAGAGAGGGGGACTTTTCTAAGGTTATTCGGGACGGAGATTCTGTTGTTTAGTGTGGAGGGTCTACGGGGATTTGAGTGTATCGTGGGATTGGGGAGGTGCGTGGCGGTTGTGTGGTTTAGGGGAGCTGGGTCGTAGGAGCGGAGGAGGGTGAGAGTGTCGAGATCCGAAAGAGGGTTGCATGTGCGACGGGGGCGGTTGTTGCGATTGTGGGCAGGGATCGCGGTCCAATGTGGGCGGCGGGTGCGGTTGTTGCGATTGTGGGCATGGATCGCGGTCCTGTGTGAGGGGTGTAGCTTGGGAGCGTCATCAGGACGGGTGGGGAGCCAGTTGAGAGGGGGGGTGGTGGTGAGTGAGGTGTGTCTGGGGGGGGGTGATGAGTAGCTCTTTGATGGTGTGAATGTCTTCTTTGATGGTGTGAATGTCTTCTTTGAGCTGGAGGAGGGAGGACACAATCTTGTCCAGCGTGGGATAAGTGTTAGGGCTGGGGGTGGAAGTCATGGGTGAGTGGCTGACCTGGGAATTAGCGTGCGGGTGGGGGGGTGGGTTGGTTTCATGCAGGGCTCCGTGGTGCCGGCGTACGGGTTGGTGTTAGGGAGGAGAGAGGGTATGGGGGCGATGGGTGTGGATGAAGTACGGAGGAGGTTGGTGGCGTAGAGGAGGGCATTGGGGGCAGGCGGAGAGAGCGGGGTGGAGGTGGAGTGCATGTTGGTGGTGATGGGGGAGCCTGAAGGGTAGTGAGGGCTGAGAGTGGGGGTGAAATGGGGTTGGAGATGGTCCTGTCGTGGGGAGGGGGAGTTATAATAATAGATGTGGTGTGCTCTGCGTGGTTAATTAGCGGGTGGTAGTGGGGACTGAGAGTGGGGGGGGACAAAGGGTGGGATTTGTCGTTATGCGTGTCGTTCTGGTGCTGATCTAGGTTAGCGGGGTTGTGGGTGGGAGCTGTGATGTCAGGGGAGAGAGGAATGGGAGTGGTATGTGTGGGGGTCCAAGGGTTGGTGTTAGGGGGGCGGCTAGTGTGTGAGGGGAAGAGATTTGTGACTGTGATTGAGGAAGGTGGGGTGGTAACAGCAGGTGGGTGATTGACTAGGGTGCTGGGGGTAAAGGTGAGGTGCGTGTCATTCTGATGCTGAGCTAGGTTAGAAGGGTTGTGGGTGGGGGCTGTGATGTCAGGAGTGATAGTGCTGGAGGAGATATGGGTGGAGGTCCGAGGCTTGGAAAGGTGCTCTTTGAACTTGGGGAACAGGTTGTCTAGTAGTTCCAGGTTCTTGTCTGTGGATTGAATTAGGACAATCCCGTTATTGTAGATAGTAATGGTGGTTCTGCCAGGGAAGAGTTGGGATGGTGTGATGGAGAGAGTTAGGCCATGAGCGGTTTTCCTGGTGGTGGAGACGGTGAGTAGGGTGAGGAACGCTTTTCTCCATTGAGCTCTGCGTGAGGTGTGGAAGATGATATCAATGCTCAGGGATCCATTGACCGGTGAGAAGTAGGTGTCGGCAAAGGGGGTTTCAGGGTGGGACCTCAGGAAGTTGTGTTTAAAGCGTTTAGCGGCTTTTTTGGTGAGTGTGGATGGCTAGTTGATTCTATATGTGTGCTTGCCGATGAGATCCATGTTGGGATGGCTGTAGAGGTGGGTATGGGAGGAAGAACGATAATAATACACATGTGCAGAAAACAACTGTCAACCGTAAGTTACATGGCACAAAAGTGACACTAGTGAGTGGCCAAAAATAACCAAAATATAAGAGGTAGCAATCGGTGCAGTCCAGGAGTAAACAGTGAGTGGGTGCAGCTTACAAAAATGTACAAGATATATGAGGTAGCAGTCAGTTAAATGGGGCCAAAGT
This sequence comes from Lissotriton helveticus, assembly GCF_964261635.1. Classification (NCBI taxonomy): domain Eukaryota; kingdom Metazoa; phylum Chordata; class Amphibia; order Caudata; family Salamandridae; genus Lissotriton; species Lissotriton helveticus. The sequence goes on along the minus strand of NC_136060.1, from coordinate 130,353,075 downwards.
GACACTAGTGAATAGCCAAAAATAACCAGAATGTAAGAGGTAGCATCGGTGTAATCCAGGAATAGAAAGTGAATGGGTGCAGCTTACAAGAATGAGCAAAATATATGAGGTAGCAATCAGTGCAAAATAGGTATAAAAGTGAAATGGGTGCAGCTTACACACTATACAGTATACAAATAGGAATAAAATACTAAAGATATACTGGAACCAATATAGGTGCAAACAGAAGGCTACAATAGACAAATATGACACTAGTGAGCAACCGGTACAATATGAGGTAGCGATCGGTGCAATACCGGTGAGGAAAAAGTGAAATGGGTGCAGGTTACACAAAATGTATAAAATACAAGTAGAAGTATAATACTGCAATAAAAGGCAGACACTTAATCACACGAAGATTTAGATACAGAGCTATGTAAAGTCTGTGGTAGGTGAGATTGGTCTAGAAAGGGCAGCTCATAGGGTATGGTCAGATAGTGGGAATGACTAGTCCATGATGGCCGCCAAAGCGAGAGAGAGACCAGACCAAGATGGCCGCCCAAATAGGGGCGATCGAGACGATAGTCCTCTTTTAGGTGTTGTTGCTTTTAGAGCAGGGGAGGGCAGTTTCAGTTTCTATTTGAGCAAGCCCAGTTCCTAGCTTGCTGGGAGGGAGTCTTATCTCTGTTTTGCTGATCCCTGACCGCGTTGGTATGTAGCCTCATGGTCATCTGGTGGGCAGAAGGGCGATTTATGGCTCCAGTTTATGGCCCCAGCCATATTGACCAATGGTGAGTGAAGAGACCGCAAAGCCCGCGAAAATGCGAAGCCTACAGTGCATTCCGGGCATAAAGTGAAAGACCGGCATGAGTGTTTAAAGTAGTAGTTTTGCGTGCAAAATTCCGGGCAGAAAGTGAGAAACCGGCATGAGTATATAATGCATTAGTTTTGCGTTCAGTTACCTTCCGAGTCGTCAGGCTGCACCAACGCTGCTCAAGTCAGGCACCCCCAAAGCAGAGCTGCGCCATGGCCGCCCAGACACACAAACAGGGCACACCGGAGACGCTCTAAAAGCCGATTGCTCCGTTCTCGATGATCCACTGGGAGGGGGGGGGGGGGGAGGCATCCAGCCGGAACATCCTCTATCACCCGCGCTGGGTCGGTCCGCACCAACTCCCGTCCGCTTGTCTCCCGCTCCGGCGGCTCCAGTGGCACTGATTGTGGCGGGGTGGGGTGGGGGGGCGATGAACCCTCCGTTGCAGCAGGGCGCCACCCTCTCCGTGCGCCACCAGGGTGCGAGGGATCCAGCCCCCGAACCGAGAAGACAGCCACCCAGATCGTCGGGACACGCAGGTCCAGGCACGCTCAGACAGGCACACAGACCACCGGGATAGCCACACCGACCTCCCGGAACAGCGATGACAGGTCTTCCCGCCGCGGTCCAGTACGGGGTCCCCGGGTAGGGTGGGGGTCAAATGCAGGCGGAGAATGCAGGCAGGCAGGGCACCTCCGCACTCACGAGGGCAGTGGGTTCCGTCGTCCGTCAGGAGCCTCCCAGGCTTCTGCAGCAGAGATCCGGGCTCAGGTTCATGCCCCACTAGTCGGGTGCAAGCGATGGTGATTTCAGGCTGGTCGGACATCTCCGGTGGCAGGGAACAGCTCAACTCCAGCCGTCCTGGGCTCCGCCGATGCTCCGCTGAAGGCTACAGGGGTCCAAGCCGTCAATGTCACAGGTACGTGTTTTACATCGATATAACAGTTACTTTAAGCATCAAGTTACTTGTATTTAATCCGGTTACTTGTTTGCAATCCAGTTACTTGTTTCCTCTCCGAAGATGATGCGTGCTATCAGGGATAATTCCCAGAGAGGGATCCCAAGCACTAGGAGCTCCGGACTAGAGCTCCTACCAGGTTGCCATCTTGTTAACTTGACTTTACAATCTCTCTGTTGGCGGCAGGCGAACGCCCATTGGCACTCGGACATTGGTGGGGCTGCTGAGGCCTCCGAGGGTGTGTGCGACCCCTGCGGCCGCTTGGCGCCATTCTGCACCGGGATCTCCGCTGCTTCTCCTGCGGCGGGCCTAAGCGAGAGGAGGTCGTGAGAGCGGAGGTGAGGGGCGAGGCTCCGGCTGAGTGACGACGGGCCTGGTCCGGCCTTGTGAGGTGATCGGCCGGGCCCTTGCTGTGAGGCAGACTTTCCTCCCCTGGAGGCTGGGTTTGGTGCGGGTGAGCGGCATTGATCCAGTGAGCAGGGCGGCAGAGGGAGGCGCAGCCCGCCATTTTCTTATTGACTGTGGGGATTGATTTGAGAGGCCAGGCGCTGTGAGCACGGACCTTGGGGTGGGGCGGGTGTGGACTGCCTCCCACCCTCTATGTGGACCCCCTGCGTTCTGGGTGGACAGCTGGGCAGTGTGGTGCTTGGCGCGACACGGGGCTTGCTGTGGGGGCCTGGAGAGCACGCTCGGACGAGTTCTTCTCTCCCACCATTTCAAACTTGCGCGCCACCCGTGGAGCTTGGCGCGACGGCCGGGGGTCATAGCGGCACGGTCTGCAGATTGAAAGTAGGAGGGCACTAACCGTCGTCTGGGTGCCTTTGCAGGGGACATTGCTGGTGAATCCTTTGGCGGTGTAGTGGCTGGCCGAATCTCAGTCGGCCCTGCATTCCCCTAGGCTGGCTGGGGGCAGGGTGGTGTGTGTTTTTGTGCGCCTGGTGGGGCCTTTACTTGCAGTGGATTGAGGTGGGAGGGACTCTGGTGCCCGGGTGTCCCTTGCCTTCCTTGCCCCAGGTGGGGGAGGTTATCTGGGCACGCTGTGCTGTACCCCAGCCCCTGCCCCCACAGTATTGATAGCCCGGGCTCTTGAAAGCGAGACTGGTGATCCTAGCACGTAGACTTGCACCTCGCGGGTGGAGAGGAGGACCTGTTTGGTTGCTGTACAGTAGGGGAGCTCAGGAGTGAGTGCAGGCCCTTGCTTGGTTCTTTGACTAGCCCCCTGTGCCCTAGCCCACCCTCCGGGACATTGTGGGGATCATTGGTGCCTCCTGGCTTGGAGCGGATGAAACTGGCAATGACGCGCTCCAACAAAGGAAACAAAGCCGACTCGACCGCAGCCCCCAGGGACAATCCTGTCGTAGCAATGTGGGGAAAGGCGGGGGCGACGGCCGCCGGGGAAGGCTCATCACAGGCTGCTGGAGACTCCCCGCCGGTCACTCAGGCATTCATGTCCACTTTTATGTCGGAACTGAAAATGGAGATAGGATCTCTGCGGACTGAGGTGCACACGTGTGTGAAGTAACTGCGGAAGGAGGTCACGGACCTTGGGGACCGTGTAGATGGGCTGGCAAGGACGATGGACACGCGCACGGAGGACCAGGAACATCTATGGCAGCGTCTGGCGGCCCTCGCGGAACAGAATATCGAGCTCCAAGTAAAGCAGGAGGACCTGGAGAACAGAAGCCGTCGCAATAACCTCCGCATCCGGGGGTTCCTCTTGGAGAAGAAGGGGAGGACATCATGGGCTACGTGGCACAGCTTCTACACGAGTTCTGGGGGGATGAGAACGCTTCTCCTCCGGCTTTAGATCGGGCACATCGGGTGTCCGGCCCCGCGGGTCGGCCGGGACTCCTACCGGACATTCTGACGAGGGTCCATTTTTTTACCGAAAAGGAGGCGATTTGGAAAATTGCGCGAGACAAACCAGACCTGCGATACAAGGGTGGCAGAGTGGGCTAAAGAACGGTGATGGATTAAACCCAGATCTTTTGACTGGGTGTGAGTGTTTGATTGGTTCAGATGCTCCGTCCATCACCACCCCCTTTTGTACCGCTTTTGGCCGCCATAAGTGTGGCAGGGTATGCTCAGAAGTGAGTCCCTTGCTCACTTTGCCACTTGATTCAAGCAAGCCGGGCTGAAGACGGCTGTAATGCCAGAAACCGGTCCCCGGAAGCTTGTTTCCGGTCCAGGGAAGGCATGGCTTGGCAGTTCGGGCGGACTGTTCCCATGAGGCACAGGGTCAGACTGATTTGCATATAGCCATGTCTGAACTGGGGTGGCAGAGTGGGCTAAAGAACGGTGATGGAATAAACCCAGATCTTTTGACTGGGTGTGAGTGTTTCATTGGTTCAGATGCTCCGTCCATCACCACCCCCTATTGTACCGCTTTTGGCCGCCATAAGTGTGGCAGGGTATGCTCAGACGTGAGTCCCTTGCTCACTTTGCCACTGGATTCAAGCAAGCCGGGCTGAAGACGGCTGAAATGCCAGAAACCGGTCCCCGGAAGCTTGTTTCCGGTCCAGGGAAGGCCTGGCCTGGCAGTTCGGGCTGGACTGTTCCCATGAGGCACAGGGTCAGACTGATTTGCATATAGCCATGTCTGAACTGGGGTGGCAGAGTGGGCTAAAGAACGGTGATGGATTAAACCCAGATCTTTTGACTGGGTGTGAGTGTTTGATTGGTTCAGATGCTCCGTCCATCACCACCCCCTTTTGTACCGATCATGGGCTACTTGGCACAGCTTCTACACGAGATCTGGGGGGATGAGAACGCTTCTCCTCCGGCTTTAGGTCGGGCACATTGTGTGTCCGGCCCTGCGGGTCGGCCGGGACTCCTACCGGACATTCTGACGAGGGTTCATTTCTTTACCGAAAAGGAGGCGTTTTGGAAAGTTGCGCGAGACAAACCAGACCTGCGATACAATGGGCATAGGATTCAGATTTTTCAAGATTTGGTGCCCAACACCCTAAAGAGGAGGCAAGCATTCCGGCCGGTGACCGAAAAACTGCGCAGTATGGGCATCGCCTACCAATGGGGTCATCCGTTTGCGCTCATATTTCAGTGGGAATCCAAGCGTAGAATCATACGGTCATATACAGAAGCGGCGCAACTCATCAGACTACCGATAACACCGCCGGCGAGCCCATCTCAGCCTCGTAGACAGGAAAGGATACCGGCTGAGCCGTCCTGGACTACAGTGCGCCGGCAACAGCGTGTATCTCCCAACGCTGAGCGATAACCCTCCCAGGCCAAACAGGACATCATATCCCATATCCGATCCCTGGAGGGGGACAAAGAAGAGTCCGATGGGCGCTCCCCAACACCATGACCTACGGGATGTCCGCTTCTCTCCTCCTGGAAAAGGGGGTTTTTACTGCGGCTCCTCTCACACTACCCTGGCTCCCGATGTGTGGGTTGGAGGGATGGCGGGAGCTCCTCAATTGTTATACCTCTAAGACCGCCACAAGCCCCTTTCGGTCTGGCCCAAAGGGAGTGACATCCCAGAGTGCATCCAAACCTGCGAGTGTAGGATGCCCTGTAACAGGGACAGTGTAATGAGGCCCTGTTGGCCGCGATTGTAAATGTAAATGTATGAAACTTATATAGCGCAGGACTTACCCTGGGGCATCTCCGCGCTTGCTTAGGGAACCCGTCCTGGTATTCCCCTGTGAGAAACCCCGGCAGGGTATCCACAAGGTGAAAGCCAGGCATCCCGCCGCGAGGGGCCGATGTGGAGATTAAGCAAGCTATTGCCCAGAGTCGCAGAGTGTGACCCCGTGAGTCGAGTAGGCACCGGAGCGAGAATTGTCGAGACTGTGGAATTTATGAGCCCGAGACCCACCGAGGCGGGGAATCGAACCCTGGTCCACGGTCGATCTCAGATTTCGGGTCTGCCGCCTCTAACCACTGATTGTTGTGTAACAATGGGTGGCCCTCTTGGCTGCTCTTTATTTCTCTACTCCTTTCCTCCTTCTCTTGTTTCTTGCTATTATATTTTCCCTTTCCCTTTCTCTTCTCTTTTCAGGGGAGTGCGGGGAGGTGGCACTGGACGATGGCTTGGGATGGGCCTGTGCGAGTGCATGCTTATAGTGAGTGTGGGGAAAGGGGGGATTCTGTTGAGGGGGCGTGGCTGACTTATGACAAGACCCTAGTATGGCAGTGAACACACCTAGCCCTTTGAAGGTTCCGACGCTCAACGTGAAGGGCCTTAATTCGCCCAACAAGCGTAAGCAGGTATGGCACTATCTTATTCAGCAGAATCCAGACATATTTCTACAAGAGACGCACCTTTTGCAAGCTGACACTGCGCGCATGGCTCACCCTAGGTACCCTCTTCACCAGAGGGAGTACTCTTTCTACTCTCATGCTCATCGATCCTACTCTCGCATCGATTATTTGTTTATATCTAGTGATATCGTCCGCAATGCCCTAGGGGTCACTATGTCCAACATCTCCCTCTCCGACCACGCCCATGTTGAGTTACTCCTGCAGGACCCGGCCACTTGTCCCGCCCGGGAACGAAGGTGGTGTCTACCGCCGAGTATCCTTCGGGATGCGGCGGATGTTGAGGACATCAGGGGGGCCATTGTCTCATACTTTGAGTGCAATGACCTGCCTGAGACGCCCTTTCCGGTGGTCTGGGACGCCTTCAAGGCCACGATACGGGGGCATATCACATCCCTCTCGATCGCGAGGACGCGCGAGGCACGAGCACTGGAGGACAAGCTTATGGGAGACAAAGAAGGCGGAAATGCAGGACCAGGGTTATCCTACCTTGCGGTCGGGACAGCAGTTAGCTAATCTTAGAGGGCAGCTCAGGATGTTGCGCGCAAATAGGGCAGAGAAATCCCTCTTATCATAAAAACAGAGGTATTTCGAGGGTGGAAATAAAGTGGGGATGCTACTGGCGAGGAGGCTGAGAGCCCGTGCCGCTAAAGCGCATATAGCGAATGTTCAATTACCGGATGGGACCAGAGCTGCGGCGGCGAAGGATAAATGTCAGGCTTTCTACGCGGCACTGTATACGGAGGAGAAACCGCCTCCAGAGCTGGTGGAGAAGTACTGGGGCAGTATGGGGGGGACAACGCTACATCCCCATTATGCGAAGTTACTGGAGGAACCGATCACGCAGGAGGAGATAACATCGGCCATCCGAGAGCTTCCCCTGGGGAAAACTCCGGGGCCTGATGGGCTGATGGGCTCCCTCTATCCTTCTATCGCATGTACCAGGCGCAGCTCGGACCCTACCTTCTCCGGCTATTCAACTCCTTTACGGAAGAAGTGGGGCCGTCCCCCGACATGGGACTGGCGGAAATTGCCTTAATCTTGAAGCCTGGGAGAGATCCTGCAATGTGCGCGTCGTACCGACGGATTGCTTTACTAAACACTGACTTTAAAATATACACCAAGTTGCTAGCGAAGCGATTGGACCCCCATATGCCGGGCTTGATAGACCCTGATCAGGTGGGTTTCATCCGCAACCGCCAGGGGCAGACAACGTGCGCAGGGTCGCACACCTGGTGGGGAAGGCCCATCACTGGTAGATCCCAGCCTGTTTTCTCTCGCTAGACAAAGAGAAGGCGTTCGATCGAGTGGACTGGTCCTTACATAAGTTAGGATTCGGCCGGAAGATGATCACTAGGATCATGGCACCGTACCTTGCACCGTGGGCCAGGATTCGAGTCAACGGACAGCTCACAGAGCCGTTTGCTATCGGGAGGGGAACCAGACAGGGCTGCCCGCTCTCGCCCCTGTTATTTGCCCTGGCAATAGAGCCCCTAGCGGATATGGTTCGTCAGGCCCCTAACATCCATGGCATCCCTCTAGGCGGCCAAGACAACAAAGTAGCGCTCTTCGAGGATGACCTCATTCTTACACTCACAAAGCCCCGCGAGTCCTTGCCGGCAGTGCATTCAGCGCTGTGCCTTTTTGAACGTGTCTCTGGCCTGAAAATCAACCACAATAAGTCATGGGCACTCAACCTCACCATCCCGCAGACAGAAATCCCTCATCTGGAACAGATAGCCCCTTATCGATGGACGGCCCAGCACATCCGGTATCTGGGCCTACAGTTGACCCCCTCGCTGAACGACTGGACGCAAGCCAACTGGAGGGAGTGTCGACGATCGGTCCTTGAAGATCTGCGACGGTGGAAGCCGCTTGTGCCGTCATGGCTGGGCAGAATCAATGCAATTAAGACGTCCATTCTACCCAAAATCCTATATCTATTTCAGAGCCTCCCCACTCCCATACCGCTGCATAACATAAGAGGTTTGCAGCGAAACCTGACCAACTTCATCTGGGGGGGCGGGGGGGAGGCCTCGCTTCTCCCAAGCTCTTCTGTTGGCGCCTCGAGATCGGGGGTGACTGGCCTGCCCTAACCTGGTGGAGTACTATTGGGCTGCGCACCTTCGTTTTATAGTAGAATGGGGCGTAACTGAGAGCGAGAAGGGGTGGCTACACATGGACAGAGCCGTGACTGGGCGCATCATCTGGGATATGGCGTGGAAGCCTAAGTTGGGGCGGTCTCCGAGTGGATACTTGGTGGTGCCCACGAAAACGGTGCTGGAGATCTGGGACAGAATAGCGGTACGCAAGGGCCTCACGACCTTTCCCTCGCCTCACACCCCTATTGAAGGGAAACCGAGCTTTCCCCCGGCCCATCGTACTGGGGCTTTTCGCATGTGGCCTCAGGGCAACTGTAGAATGCTTACAGATCTGTTTGATGGGGGCTCTCTTAAGACCTTCGCCAACTGCAGGTAGGAATTCCGAGTATCGTCCGAGGCTGGGATGCAATACGCTCAACTGAAGCATTGGGTATTGGCAGATGACACATATCAGGCGGCCACACGCGCTTTCACCCCGTTCGAGCGGCTAGCTTGCTCCTTTACTGATTCGAAGGGCCTGGTCTCAAAAATTCATCAGATTCTACAGCACCCTCGCACGCTGCCCTCTCATCCGTACCAGCAACGTTGGCACTCCCTCTCGGGCACAGACATCACTCAGGCACAGTGGTGCCGTTTGTGGCGCGATATACCCAAAATATACCATAGCACACCTGTTGGACCTGGCCCTTTTTGGCAGGTTCACCCCGAAACATTTTGCTTTTGCCTAGCCTGTTTCTGTGACCTGGTGTTGGTGATTTTAGGCCTCTGCGCACTTTTTCACTGTGGAACAGTATAAAGTGCGTGAGCTCTCTGTGTATGTGTGGTGAGTGACCTGCCCTCCCATAGGAATGAATGGGGAATATGTATGCCCATGGTAGTTCCTGATGTGTGGGGAGTGCAGGGTCGAGTTTGGTATGTGCGAACTCGTGAGATTGAATGCTGCGCAATGGTATATGCGGTATGATTGTGTCTAGTGTAGAAGTGCCACTTTTAGAAGTTGGCATATTTGGGTAATTTGTATCTGGCGTGTGATTGGCTGGAGCCTGGCCCCAGGAGTGAGCCTGGGCCTGCTTGTGGATTGATTGTCTGGTTTGAGGGTGACAGGGGCTGGAGAGCTCCCAGGAGGTTGTCTGAGTCAGCCCGTAGTTGAATGACTGCATCTGCAACTTGGGAAGTGGGAGGAGATAGCACCTGGGAGTGAACAGGGCTGTGCCTGCCTGCCACAATGCTGGCTCCACCTCCCGCTGGGCGACTGTCACCTCTGGCCCTCACACTGAAAGGAGTTCCCAATAACCAGTTCTAGATGGTTCTCACACTGCCTTCACCCTTTAGACAAAGGAATTTCATGTATAAAAAAGAGGCTGTGACCTCTTCCAAAATGTTCTTGTTTCTGACTTGAATCCTGCCAGGGGCGTGCTGCTGCTTGGGCTCAGGGGAAAGGCTTGCCTCCCTGGGCCCTGCCCAACCCCTGGATGCCTGGAGGACTTCTGGGGGACCCCTCTGCTTTGCCTGGGCTGATTGGGGGACTTTGCTTTGCTCTGGGACCCCTCTGCTTTGCCTGGGGAGATTGGAGGACTTTTCTTTGCTGATGGCGCCCTGGGAGTGTTTTCCTTTTTATTTCAGGACTCATGGGTACATCTAGCGCTGGGAGCGCTGTATTCGCCCTTAGCGCTTGAGAGCGCTTTATTTTTGTGTCCATAGCGCTGGGAGCGCTTGATTCATGCCCATAGCGCTTAGGAGCGCTTTATTTCTGTTCTAGCGCCTGAGAGCGCGTTTTCGGACCACTGGCACCTGGGAGCGCCTTGATTGTTTTGGCCGGTGCCCACCCGGCATCTTGTGCCCCGTGTCGGTGTCCGTCTGTATTTTTTTTCCGACTAGAGTCTCTGCAGCGCGACCAGAGCCGAGGGAGGAGGCTCGTCAGGGAGGTCGCGCTGCCATTGGCTGCCGAGTCAGCCTATGCCCAGAGAGTGGAGAAGAAGATGGCGCCTGCCGCTGTGGGGCTCCCGTGACCAAGGGGGAGCCCCGCACCCTGAGAAGAGGCGGCTGGAAGTACCGGCGGGGCTCCGTTCCCGAAGGGGGGCCCCGCGCTGCGAGAGAAGCCTCGCCCGCTGCACCAGCGCTGCCCAGAGGAGCCCCCGCTACAAGAAGCTTGTGAGTGGGGCCGCAGAGGAGGAGGGAGAGGTGCCGGGACACATTGTCGGTGTCCGCCCCCCACCCTCTAGCAGAGCGAACTTGTGCCTTGTGCTGGTGAAGCCACGAGGGCTTCAGGGGGCATTGTAGTCTTCAGAGCCCGCACTTTGTGACTGCCTTGAGTCCATGAGGGACTCCAACGATGCCCGCATCCTTGATAATTGGAGCCCCGAGGCTCCTGGGGCCAGTTGTGTAATTAGAGCCTGAGAGGCTCACAGTTGTTTTTGAGTCCCCCGTGAGGGACTCCAACGTTCCGGGCATTGTACTTGAGCCCTGAGAGGCTCCCGCCCATATTTTGATTTACGAGCCCAGCGAGGCTCGAGGTGCCATTGTTTTGCAAGCCCTGAGAGGCTCTTGAGGGACACAGTCAGGTGGTCGGAGCCCCGAGGCTCCCACGCTGTGTTTCTCCCTACCATTGTTCTAGAGCCTGTGTGGCTCCAACGTTCTGCGCAGAGTTTCAGAGCCTGTGAGGCTCTAACAGTTGGCGCAGTGCTGTTCTAGGGTCAGTGAGGACCCTGTCGCAGTTTTGATTCCCAGCTGCCCAGCAATTATTGGGCTGCTGCACCGTTTAGGCGCTTGGGATTGTCCTCAGCTGCCCAGCAATTTGTGGGCAGCTGCCACGTTTAGGCCCCTGACTTTTGGACACAGGGCGTCCTAACCCCATCAAGGCCAGTTGGCCTAGGGACTGCCACAGGTGGTGGCTTATGTAAGTTTTGCGCAATTGTGTGGTTTTATTTCACCTCTGAATGTGTTTTCATGCATCATGTGTTTTTGCGCTATGGAGTTGTGTTCTGGCACCTCTGAATGTTTTTATGCATCATGTGTCTTCCTTGTTCTTACACCTCTGAATGTTTTATGCATCATGTGTTTTTCCTTGTTCTTACACCGCTGAATGTATGTTTTATGCATCATGTGTCTTTCCTTACACCTCTGAATGTTTTTAGGCATCATGTGTTTTCCTTCCCTGCACCTCTGAATGTGTTTTGATCCGTCATGTGTAGTGTGTTCTTGCTTACACCCCTAAATGTATTTTATCCTTACGTGGTTGTTCTTTCCAGTACAGGTGGACCTAGTGAGGTCCTGGTTCCCTGCGTGACATTCTCCTAAGGTGGTTAGGGTTGCGTAGGTGGTACTTACCTGTTACCAGTAGTTACTGGTTGTGTGCTATACTTGCTAATTTGTGCTACAGTGATTTTATATCCTATATTCTATGTTCTAGAAGTGCTATTTCTAAAAGTGTTGATTCTGACAGTGGCCTATGTCGCCCTGTCTTGTACATAATCCCTTGTGAATACTGCCCGTGCCAGTTGGCACAATGTACATGTGTGATTTCTATCTGATGTGTTTTGACAATACAAAAGTTATTTTTATATAACCTTGTGTGGAGTTCCTTTTGTGGTGTGCCTAGGATGTTGTTGCTGTTGTGTGCTTGCGCAAATGCTTTACACATTGCCTCCGAGTTTAGCCTTACTGCTCGTGCCAAGCTACCAAGGGGGTGAGCAGGGGTTATCTTGGCGTGTGACTCCCTTGCCCTGACTAGAATGGTGGTTTCTGCCTGGCTTTGGCGTCAGCCTTAGCCTACCAGAAATAGCCAGTTCTAACAATACCACAACAGGAGAATGCATATAAAATGATTACCCAGTGGTACTACACGCCACAGCGGTTGCACAAAATGTTTCCGGCCTCTTCCCCTGAGTGCTGGAGGTGTCGGTCTGCGACTGGAGATTTTCTACATATATGGTGGACCTGCTCTTCGCTGACCCTCTTCTGGAAGGAGGTCTTAAGCCACATCAGAGGGGTACTGGGGTTTCCTCTACCTGAAGCCACTAGCACGCTACTGCTGGGTGTCAAACCTGCTGGTCTAAAGGCGCTAACTCGGAGCGACTGGGCGTTGGCGCTTCAAATGCTAGGAGCAGCTAGGCAGCTCTTTGCTTTATATTGGAAAAAGACGGAAGCGCCGCCCATTGCTGCGTGGTTTGTGCGACTCTGGCATGTCATAACAATGGAACTTCTCACAGCTAGATTACAGGCTCGCGACACACGCTTTAAGGCGGTGCGGCAACCTCTGGTGAACTATTTATGTACATGCCCCCCAAGCTCCGGGCGCTGCGGCTAGTGGAGGATGCCGTGGTCCCCCCTGAACCAGACAGGCTGCTGGCGTAGAAGCCCCAGTGCGTGAGGCCCCGAACAATGTCAGTGCTACAAGCTGTACAGTTGGCCTGCACGATACTCTCCCTTCTACCCCCCTGTCCTCTCCGATGCACTCTGAGCTCCTTTTCTTTCCTAGTCTTATCTCTTTACTTATTCCTACTGTCTTCTCCAATCTGCTGTCATCCTTGCTGACATTCTGTTGAAGTTCGGACCTCCTTGGTCTTATAGTTCTAACCTTTCTGGTTTAATGGTTACATTTGGTCTTAGGGACCGGGCCATCATAGGCGATGACTACCCGGCGTCCATTGGGTAAAACACGACGCGGCCGGCCCCGATGGGTTGTAGGCGGAACACTGGGTACAAGGCTGTTGAATACGAGCACTATCAATGTTATTTCTTTCCTCTTGCCAAGACGCGGCCGGCCCTGAATGGGTTGTAGGCTTAACGCTGTGTACCAGTCACTCTATTGCTACTCCCTGTTCCGGGGGTGAAATAAAAAAAGACTTGAAAGTAAAAATGACTAAAAACGCAGCAACACTTATTGCTGCGTTGTGGACGGCCCATTTGCAAATGTTAGCTGGTCACCTTTCTGTATCTTATTTGCTATGTATGGGTAAAACGATCAGACGATTTGGCGCATTATGCCACATAATTTAGCCTTTCTTGCCGCATAATTTAGTCAATCCTGCTGCATAATTTGTCTCTCCCCCGCCGCATTATTCAGTGGCCCAGACCTTGTGTAGCAAGCAGAGTTAAAAGAATGCAGATTGGGCATTTTTGAAGTTTAGTTGATAATGTATGTGGAAGCCAAGGAATGTGAAACTAAGAGGAGGGCTAAAAGTTCCACCAGGATTGTATTTTTAGAGTCTCTTTCAGAGGAAAAAGGCAGATTCTGGTTTAGGGGCATTCAGATTAAGATAGTGTGTGAGCAAGGTTTATTTGGTCCTCTGAAGGGTGGGATGTAGTTGTGTATTAATGGCATACTAATGAACAGAACCCTTAAGATACTATTGCACGACATCTAGTGGCCCCCCTGTAGGAGTTAGAAATTATGGGCAACTGATGCTAAGTGACTCTGTTGACTGGCACAGAAAATGAGGCACAATATATCTGCGTTTGAAGACAACCAATCTAGAATGGTCATCTTCGTTTCTACTTGCACTGAGAAGGTTGGGAGTAGTTTTTTTTTGTGACAGACGGAAGACTATTGCCACAGATGCCTAAGGTATTGCCAACTATAACGTAATGAGAAAATAATCACTATTCACCTGTTCTTGCTTATTGAGAGACTATTTCCAAGTCTTAAACTCGTAATCAAAACGTGCAATTAATCAGTAGAGGGACCACACCAGATTATTCAAACACATTAAACAGTGCTGATACCTTACAGTGCTCACCAAGCCCTCAACAAAATCCCAATGACTGGCTTGCAGCTACCATACACTTTGAGGCTGCTGTGCATATTGACACATGCCTTGCAGATTCTTTAACTCTGCCTATCACAGCACCAAGCATTTGCTAAGCAGGATCTAAAAAATCTCACTTAAGCCGAACCTCTCAAAACATGTAGCACATTGTGGTATAAACAGATGAAACAAACCATATGAATGTTTGGGAATATACATGTGCTTTAATTACCAAAAGGCAGCTTGAAGACTACTATGACACATCCTCAGAAGAGTAGTTGGCATTTTTAGTTTATTCAGCAGTGAATTCCTTGTGCAAATGTGCAGCCTTGAACATGTGCATGCTTTTCTAATTGCACACATCCAGTTTAAATTGAAGAGAAACTATATACATTTATATTTAACATTTCGTTTGATAAAACAATTTACCCTTGTTAGTCTGTATGCATTTGGTTTTAAGGTCAAGGAAAGATTAAGGTATAGTTTTAATGTATAGAAAAATAATATGTACATCTTTCTACTTCATTGGCATGAACAGATAACATCCTTTCGGCACACCAATCTGCCTTTCCACACTCCCCATACAGTGCAAGATATGCCTGGAAGCACCACCACAGAATCATCAAAGATAGGATTCAAATCAAATCTCTACATTATATTACATTGCACAGGCTATGATCACATTTGTTTCCGAATATGGAAAGGGAAAGGTAAGCGGTGAGGGACACGGTCTGTAAGAAATGTAACTTTACAGACATTGTAAAAAAAAAAAAACTTAATTGGGGAAATCTACAACAATCGGTCACATTTACAGAATTTATCTGGAAGACTTTTCTCCACACCAATATGGCATTTGCGTGTGTTTATATTAGACGCCGAGATGTAGATGTCAATCTGTGTTGTGATTTGCGCATTGAATTCCTGATATTTGAATGTGGTGACAGCACACTTTGATAAACAGAACATTCTCATAGGTGCAGGAGTTCTCTGCAGGTTAAGCACATGCTTGACAGCAGGAGGAGAACATTTGATCTCCCAGAATGAAGTTATATGAAAACAGTCATTTTATTTCAGTTATGTATTTATGGTTTGATTTTGGCAGAGCATATCTAAAAGCGAGTTGGCTCACCTTGGAAGAAATCTTAGTGCAATTATTCTTGTTGGTAGCCTACAAGGAAGCCGCTAATTACCACCACTTGACAACTGAAGTCTCCACTTTGGCAAAGTGTATTTTAAAGTTTGTAAACAAGGCTATCCAGAGTAGCAGGGTCCAACAGTTCAGTAGACGGAGGATGGAAGCGCAGTCAAAGCGTGTCTTGTCACGCGGACCCACAGGATGCATTTCTATGACGTTGTTAGATTGAGACACATAAGATAACGGACTGCATCTTCCAGCTGCAGGATATCACCCGACCCCAGCTCACTTTGGGAGAATTGTCAACATTGTGGAATAACCTGCCAAATTCTCTTCCCAATGTCCACGAATCAGGTGGTCACTCATGGCACAGCTCAGCGGAGGCGAAGGTCTTGCTTAAGCTACGGAAGCACAGGATTATAGGTACTGAGCCAAGCTGCAAACATGGTAAACATTAACTACCTCTTGTTACTGAAAAATGCAAAGGAGTCAGAACTGTGATGAAGACACAAGTCTTCATACAAAAACATATCTACTGATTGCATCTCACATGCTTGCCAAGGAGAAATTCCAAGTGCTCTATTGTGGTCCAATGTTTGAGGGAGGCATTCCCAGACAAAGCAGGATTCCAGCTGCATGTCCTGGAGAGGCGGGCGCCTGCAATGAGGGGTTGGGTCAACACTTAATCTGCACCAGTATAGAGCTTGTTGGAATGTGTCAAGTTCTTTCTGCTATAAACAAACGTATAAATGATCACAATTATAATACACTCCTAATCAGAGTACCCAAAAGTACCAACCACGAATGATGCTCCTACTTTGCACCATTAGATGAAGGGAAAGTGCTCTTTCACAGAAAGTCGCCAGTTAAGTTTTCTGCACGTGGCATCATTTAAAGTGCTTTGGACTAACGAAAGCTCACATTGACAACTGGTATCTTTAGCAACAGGCATGGTACAGGATGGAGTGTACCATGGTAGCATTTAAGCAGCAAATAAGCCATCAAGTAGCAGTTTGATCCGCTTCTTCTTTTGCGTAAATGTTCGCTTTCCATGGTCAGTCTCTTGATTGGTAAAATAATATATATCCAGACTCCGAATTTTTTGATATGTCCGATGTTAGACCATAGAACTCTTCTATTGCTTGTGCGTCAATTTTCTGCAAAGCAAATAAGAGCGTTTGTTATGGAAGTCAGTACAGAGACACCACAAAGCAGTTTACTTCAATACCCCAGTTGTACTGTATTATTCTGAAATGGTGCATACAATATATTAAACTTTTTTTCAGTTTAAAGTTATTTTGTTTTAACTTCTTTACATGCAAAACATTGCAGCCAATTCTGTAATACCAAAGTGCCCCGGGTTATGGAAAGTGGACGCACATGCTCGTTGTGCCCCCAGGGCACTTTACGTAATATGAGCTCTAGAGTTTAAGCCCCATATTTTGTCAACTGAACTTTGTAGGCAGGTGAGTTTGCATTTGAGTGACTGGAGAGCCCTTCTCGATTTTAAATGAGGGGCTTACTTTTGTACATAGCCAGGATTAGTTCAGGGCTAGAAACCCAGAACTTAGTAACATAAAATACACTTAATAAATCACTGCCCAGTCAGTGTGTTTTCGCCAAAAAGGAAAAGTACTTTAATACACACACAACTAAATTCTATGCACAAAGTTACAAATTCGTATGTAGAATTAAATATTGATGCCCTTTCCAGAGGGCTCACAGCATGACCAGAGGGCAAACTACCTTACCTAAATTAATGTCACAGGGGCCACTAACCCCTTCAATCTCATCTGTTCCCACAATCTCGGAGGTAACGTGTGACAATTTGTGCACCAGCTGGCCCTAAACCTCACATACCGTTTTGAACATCGAAAGCAAAATCATCAAAAGCGATTAATTAATATAAGGGCATACCAAAAGGCTCTGTCAGAGGTATTCAGAATCAGGAAATACTGCCCTTGGCAATGAAGGTTTCAATTCAAATTATAAACATATTAGATATATCAAGACCTAAACCTTTGTTTTCGCCATAAATAAATCGCATCTTTTGACTTTGACATAAGTTGCAAACAGTAAGGCGTACAGCTTTATCTTTAACATTTGTTGTTAAAACAAATCACCTAACAACCACTCCTAACCCCACAAAACAATAGGCGAGCTTTGCCAGGGACTTCTGCACAGGCTGCAGCGGTTTCTTGATAGGTGACCTGCCCTTCCAGGGCACCCACTTTTTTCTTCGTGAGAACTTATAGTGGCCAATTTTGTCCCCCGTAAGGGGACTTCGTGGGGCCATGCTGCTGCTCCAGGTAACCTCAAAAAACCCATGTAGATACTGAGGAGGTGAACTTGGCTCTTGGGAGCACCCACTGATCCTAACAGTCTTATGGGTATTCTGTTGTGACATTCCAAGGAGAATTGTTTTTCTTTTTTGCAACAGTGAAGTCAGGATTTTTAATTATGAGAACACAACAAACATTTTGTTTTTATGAAGACAAGAAAAGAGGCAGCCAGTCCTCACTCAGCAGAGGAAAAGAGGGCAAGGCAAAAAGAGACCAAAGCACCCCATGCCCAGACAAGGCAACAGAACCTCCACCCAAGGCCAAGACAATAAGAGGAGCACCAAGGGAGAAGAGCAACCTAGAGACTCCAAGGAGAAGAGGAAGAGCAAAGGCAAGCCCCCCCACCCGGGAACACACCCAGTGAAGAGGGCAGCCAAGCCTATCACAGCCAGAAGGCAATAGACCAGACAGAACGGTGCCACCAGTAATAAACAGCAGGAAGCAGACAGGGAAGCCAGAGGTCACCCAGGAAGAACCATCCAGCGCTCCGCAGGGACAGACTGCGCCCGAAAGAGGGACAAAAACACAAGAACCATCTCATCCCCAGGGAGGAGAGGTAGAACTGAATGCCGGGCCCACTGGAAGAAGCGGCAAGGCAAGGATGACTGTCCCACTAAAGCGCTAGAAGGCACAATGGTGCAGAAAGAAAGTAGGTCGGCACTGGCAAGCACAGCCTGACGCCGAGAGCACCACGGAAGGATGCACTCAGGGCAAGCCAGACGCCAGCTGAAGACAGAGCAGGAAGGCGAAGAAGGGTCCGGACACACTCCAGGGAGGAGTCAGCACACACGGCCCAAAAAGAAGTGGAACCAGACAGAGCCAAGACGCCAGGCCGCAGACAGCAGGCAGACCACGCGAACAGAGCAGTGACCCCAGAGAAAGACACCCCGGGCGCAACTCAAGCCATCAGCAAGAGGATTGCATCTGCAACATACCGTAACGCCACAGAGAACAGAGGCCCGAAGGCAACCACAGCTCCTCAGCGCATGACAGAGCTATATAACAGCTTCCACTGCCCCACATAGGACACGTTACGTCCCAAAACATGGGAACCTCTTTGGAAACACTTCCGCAGCAGAGGACAACAGATAATACCTGCGGAAAAACCCGCAGAAGGGTTTTTCCCGCAGATATTTTCTGTTGTCCTCTGCTGCAGAAGTTTTTCCTAAGAGGTTCAAGCAGCCAAAGAGAAAAAACAGAAGGCATAATCTCAGGGCTAGCATGGTGTAGAACCCAAAGCAAAAACACACAGACAAGAAGGGCAGGCCAGCATCCAACAGAACCACAGTCCCAACAAGGAGGACTCGAATGCAGGAGGAGGAGGACTCGAATGCAGGAGGAGGAGGACTCGAATGCAGGAGGAGGAGGACTCGAATGCAGGAGGAGCAGGACTCGAATGCAGGAGGAGCAGGACTCGAATGCAGGAGGAGCAGGACTCGAATGCAGGAGGAAGAGGAAGAGGACTCGAATGCAGGAGGAGGAGGAAGAGGACTCGAATGCAGGAGGAGGAGGAAGAGGACTCGAATGCAGGAGGAGGAGGAAGAGGAAGAGGACTCGAATGCAGGAGGAAGAGGAAGAGGACTCGAATGCAGGAGGAGGAGGAAGAGGAAGAGGACTCGAATGCAGGAGGAAGAGGAAGAGGACTCGAATGCAGGAGGAGGAGGAAGAGGACTCGAATGCAGGAGGAAGAGGACTCGAATGCAGGAGGAAGAGGAAGAGGACTCGAATGCAGGAGGAGGAGGAAGACTCGAATGCAGGAGGAAGAGGACTCGAATGCAGGAGGAAGAGGACTCGAATGCAGGAGGAAGAGGACTCGAATGCAGGAGGAAGAGGACTCGAATGCAGGAGGAAGAGGACTCGAATGCAGGAGGAAGAGGACTCGAATGCAGGAGGAAGAGGAGACTCGAATGCAGGAGGAGGAGGAGGAGGAAGAGGACTCGAATGCAGGAGGAGGAGGAGGAAGAGGACTCGAATGCAGGAGGAGGAGGAGGAGGAAGAGGACTCGAATGTAGGAGGAGGAGGAGGAGGAAGAGGACTCGAATGCAGGAGGAAGAGGACTTGAATGCAGGAGGAAGAGGACTTGAGAGGAGGAGGAAGAGGACTCGAATGCAGGAGGAGGAAGAGGACTCGAATGCAGGAGGAGGAGGAAGAGGACTCTAAGGAGGAGGAAGAGGACTCGAATGCAGGAGGCGGAGGAGGAAGAGGACTCGAATGCAGGAGGAGGAGGAGGAGGAGGAGGAAGAGGACTCGAAGGAGGAAGAGGAAGAGGAAGAGGAAGAAGAGGAAGAGGAAGAGGAAGCCCCGACAAGAACCTCTGAATGGCCGAGTCCGCAGGGCCGTGGAACAAAAGAGCGCCATCGAAAGGAGGATCCATCAGCCGTTCCCGAACATTCTCCGGAAACACACTGTACCGAAGCCAGGCATGGCGACGAAGTGCAACTGAAGAACAAAAACACACAAGATGATGGACGGAATGTTGCACAATGGCAAAACATTCACCCCAAGTCACAGATCTGGGTTTAATCCATCGTTATTTTGCTCGCCAAGCCACCCCAGTTCAGACATGGACATATGCAAATCAGTCTTGGCCCTGTGCCTCATGGGAACAGTCCAGCCCGAACTGCTAAACCATGTCTTCCCTGGACCGGAATCAAGCATCCCAGGACCGGTTTCTGGCTATCAGTCGTCTTCAGCCAGGATAGCTTGACTCCAGTGGCGTAGTGAGCACGGGACCCACGTCTGGGCATACCCTTCTCACATAGGGTGAACAGCAAAACACACAAGATGAAGGACGGAATATTGCACAATGGCAAAACATTCACCCCCAGTCACAGATCTGGGTTTAATCCATCGTTATTTTGCTCACCAAGCCACCCCAGTTCAGACATGGCCATATGCAAATCAGTCTTGGCCCTGTGCCTTATGAGAACAGTCCAGCCCGAACTGCCAAGTCATGTCTTCCCTGGACCGGAATCAAGCATCCTAGGACCGGTTTCTGGCTATCAGCCGTCTTCAGCCAGGATAGCTTGACTCAAGTGGCGTAGTGAGCATGGTACCCACGTCGAAGTGCAACCGAAGAAGCCATGGCACGACCAAGCACCTCCGAGATGTCCAGAGTGGAGCAAAGAATAAACACCGCCAGCTCCCGGCCATCCAACGCATGGTGCCTCAAATCAACACAGGCACCCTCCTAAGAAGCGGCACACATAAGGGACTCCGCCGAGTCCCACAAGCAAGAAGTGGCCCTAGCCAAAACACACAGCGTGTTAAGAGCCCGTAGAGCGGCACTGGTTGAGGCGGATATATTGTGCCCCCAGTAGTCCAACCAACGAGCCTCCCGTGACGGGGGAGCCAACAGCAGCGGCAGAGAGGGAAAGGCATTCATCAAAAGAGGGCCTCTGGTAGAGGGGTGGAGGGAAAGACATACCGGATCACGCGGCGCCCGATAGTGGTGGTGCAGAAGGTGTTGGGGCACCGGGTCCCCCGTGGCGGGACGGCCCCTGGTCCCCAAAAGAGAAGAATGGAGCGAACCTTCGAAGGGAAGCAGCAGCAGCTCCCTACCACCAGAGCCCTGATGGATAACCTCCAGAAGATGATCCGCGGGGAAATGGGCAGCTGGATCGCCCATGCGCAAGACTCCCACAGCCGTGGAAACAGCGCAAGCGAAGGCCGCACCCGCTTCCGTAGGGCCCAGCGGTGGGGAAAGCAGCTCCTCAGTAGGGGACGGCTGCAAGCTAAGGCGGCCATCCCCTAAGCCAACCAGAGGAAGGAAGGGCCAGGTCCGGAAAGGAGGAAGAGGGAACGAGGAGTGGGGGACCTGCAGTGCCTCTGGCAATGACCGCGGTGAAGGCGAGGAGCCGTCCTTAGACGACATTGGGGGAAAAGCCATGACACGTCGGCCCGTCTCCAGCGAGGATGACACCAGCAAGCGTCGAACCAATGGAGAAGAGGCATCCGAGGACGAGTCAACGGCCCGACGTCGGCCTGGCGCCGTATAGCCGCAATCTGAGGCAGAACATAGTCGTCCGACGCCAGGGGAGACGCCGGAACGACCTCCACCACAGCACTCAGCGCAGGAGACCAGGGCTGGGCCGGAGCGGCGAGGGAACGGCGCTGGAAAGGCGTCGACCCGACCTCAGACGAGGCAGCCACCTGCGTGGAGGGGCGAGAGGGACCCGGGGAAGGACGAGGGGTCCCCCGCCAACCTCGGCCCATGACTGGACAAGAAGGGCCCTCCGCCAGCCCCTGTGGCGCCACCAGGAGCAGCAGCCGCCGAAGCGGCGTCACCTCGGATGAGGCCACCGCCTGTCCCGAGGACCGAGTGGGACTCGGGGTTGCGACCAGAGTCCCGTCGACCTCCCACGACACCACAGGGACTCCCGTGGGAGTTTGCGGCGAAGCAGAGGCGCTGTGGGCCGAAGGAGGGACCCCCGAAGGGCCGCACCCCAACGGCACCACATCCTCCGAACCTGGATCCGAACCAGTCGGCGCCGGAGCCGCCGGCAACGCTGCAGAGGGCCCCGCACACTGCAAGGGATCCGCTGATGTCCCAGGAGGGGAAGCCAGCGAGGCCTGCAAAGCCGCAGCATATGTTCCATCTGGGCTCTAGTCGCCCCCACACTGGGAAACGGCGGAAAGGGGAACGACACACGGGCCCGCTCCACCCGTGGAGAACACGCACCCCCAACAGGCTGAGGACCAGCCCTCCGGGACAAACTGTGACACTTACCGACAGGTGAGCGACGCTCTTGCGGCCTGGGAGAGGGACGATGTCAAAGACTGAGGTGATGGTTCTGAAAACCCTCCACAAGGGCCGGGCGTGATGACTACGCAAACCTGGACATGCGAGCTGAGAGAAGTTTCATCTGGCCCTCCCTACGGGACTTCGGTTTCATCTGCTGGCAAGCCTCACAATCAGTGGAGCCGTGGTGTTCCCCCAAACACCACATGCAGATGGGGTGAGGATCCGTCGCGGACATCTGGCACGCACAAGACAAGCACATCCTAAAGCCCGAAGGCATTCGCACACTGTTCCCACACACAACACAATAAGTAAAAGGCCTGAACAAGCCCGGATCCGCGTTGCACGAGGAAAAGGAAAAAACTGATGTTGGCGCGATGGGGTGGGACTTATGCGACCTTGCTGACATCACGTACGCGGACAACGACTGGGCAGAGTCGTGTGATGCCGTCCCCCCGGCGCGCAGGGATGCTCTAACAAAAAGTTTTCCGGATCCAGTCTCACACCTGGGGATAATTCTACGTTAAGGAATCTGCGGCTGGTAGTCTCTATCAGATTAGGAAGGCTCTTCTGCAAGGGAGTCTGTTCATCCCTCTTCCAGTCACTTCTCTTCCTCTGTGAGAGGCAACGGATTGATAACCCATCATTGGTGAACCACTGAATTTGACTGTGAACTTCTTTGCACCAGGGGCACAGAGATGCTTGGTAACATTTTCCTTCACAGCTTAAAATTACAAAATGCTTCAACTGAACAAAAGCTACAGATGGTGGTCTCTTTATATCTGGATACAGTTGGATCCGCTCCAATCTGAATGCAGTTTCCATCAGTTTAATCAGCATAGTCAACCACAGCCAAAGGCCTTCTGGACGTAAGAGTTCTTCAAGACCTTCCTGTAATCTTTCAAAAGTCTCTGGCACTGCTGCTTTGTTCTCCTTAGCAGCAGCTCAGCTGTAGGCAGGAGCATCCGCTCGCACTATGAAGAGGTGGGACGGGGAGGAACATAAAAAAATAAAATGAAAACAATTAATAAAATGTCACTTACCTGTTTCGACGGGATTGGTCTGAGCACCTCGGTTCGGCGCTCAGACAGACTGGAAGCCTGTGTTGGTTTCTCCACCCAGCTCTACAACAAAGATTGGGGGAGAAAGGCTAAGTGTGCATGATGGTTTGGCCGGCCAAACCATCATGCACCCTTAGCAGTTCTCACCACTCCCCTCTCTTCCCTGGTGCTGCAGCATTACTGTGGCTGTCCCCGCCGCTCCCTACGCTCGGCTGGTTAGCAGCCTGCAGGACACAAAATAAAATGATAATAAAAACGTTTTACCATCATTTTATTTATGTCCTTGCCTCTGCTGACTTTCAGCAGGGTAGGCGATACTCCTCTGCCATAGGAGCCACCACTGGCTGTAGGTCTAGACTTGCTACTCTGTCCAGCCCTGGTGATTTACTGACCTGGGGTCTTCCAGGAAACAGCCCTCAAGATCATCCGGACCAACCATCCCACTTGCCCGGACTCCCCAGCTACCCAGGATACTCATCACTTGCAGGTCGACTGCGTGCAATAATAAGATTTTATAGTGTCCACTCCTAAGGTACCTGCAACAGCACCAGCCCAACAAAAGTCCAAAGGGTTGCCCTCCTTCGGGGTCACCAGTATGTCTATGCATAATTTGTCTTGAGAGGAACTCAGAAAAGCTGGTGTGATGAGCCCAGGAAAAAGTCCACAGTACACACCAGGAAGCTCCAGATTCTGACAGGAGTGCATCAAACGAGCTGGTCCTTCCTCAGTTCTTGCAGGCTCTCAGTCTTCTGAACCTTTGCAGTGACTTCAAAAGGGAGGTAGAGTTCTGTGCGATCGATGAGGCACCCACCCACTGAACTTATTTGAACCTAGTTAGGGTACATCATCCCTCTACTCGTTTTATTTCTACCAGGGACCAGCATACTGTGTGTCCCAGCCTGTGCTTCACCTCACTGTGGGAAGTATTTAAAAATCACTGTGTTCTTCAGAAATGAGACGCATAACCTATAACACTTCCTTTCACCTTGGCCTGTCTTTTCCCTTCCAAGCACTCCAAAGTGATGCACAGCTGAGAATCAGGGAAAGACATGTGATCCTGCCTACTGTTAAGTCTTGGGATCATCCTTTCCCTAGATTAGCAAGTAAGTTTATGATAACGGCTAAGTAGACTCCAAGCCTGTCCCCTTCTCTAGCAGGTGAGTAGTGCCTGTTGTGCCCTGGGGTCTTTGTTCTGCCATCTAATTACACATCAGGGCAGTTGAAGGCACAAATGTTATCAAAGGGAAATCTCATTAGAGAAATATGCTGAATCAAAGTGTTTTAAGGGATCCAAATATGTCGAAACTGACCTTATGTTTGGATTCTAGACCCACAAATTTGTATACAAGGCACTAACACTTACCTTTCACCATGTTCCAAGCACAAAACACAGTTTATTTGCATACTATCATATAAAGAGTACAGCAAAAATATTCCACGATACACATTGTCAGGTCAAATGGTGTAGTTCCTCTCAGTCTAAAATTACAGTCTACAACATAGTCTTGGCTCTATCTCCATGTCCAGTGTGATCGGTCAAGCGATATCAGACTGTGCAGACAACAGTCTGCCTTGCTCCACCTACACATGTGCAAGTGTCATGCTCAACCTGCTCCGAGTCCTTTATCCCATCTGACTTTATTTTAAAAGTTGGCAGTCGAGGTTACAACTCAAGACCATTTTCCACAGAGGAGTGTAATGGGAGAGTCGCCAGTACCAGATGCAACACCACAGCAGAAGAACAAAAACCTTAGGCCTAAAAGCAAACAAATGAGGGTCTTCACAGGCAGAATCCACTTCCTTACAGGTGCGTTTTATGGAGATGTCTTATTAGGTACACAAGCTGTCCAGAGTAGATATCATGGAGTAGTCTGACAACCAAGACAACTCTGCCATTGAGTTCCAATCAACAGATGCATAGAAGAAAGACCAATGTTCAATGAACTGAATCAGTTTATAGTAAAGACGACCCAAAAAAGTCATGACAGCAGCACGGCTGGAAATCTAGATTTAAATGCTTACATTTAGGTATGTACGCACTCCTAAAATGAAACTCAAGCAGTTTGGGGTCAGTCCACACATCTTATAGGTTTACCTCTTCAACACTCGTTTAAGAGGTCTGTACTCCGTACGGCAAGCAAAACTGCTTTCACGTCATGTGTGAATTCAGCTTCTCAAAGTCCCACACAAGCCAGCATTTCAGTCTACAAGCTACACGTTAAGAGTGCAAAGCTCACAAACTCTTTGAAACCCCTTTCGTGATGCACAGGCATGGAAGCAGCT
This sequence comes from Lissotriton helveticus, assembly GCF_964261635.1. Lineage (NCBI taxonomy): Eukaryota > Metazoa > Chordata > Amphibia > Caudata > Salamandridae > Lissotriton > Lissotriton helveticus. The sequence goes on along the minus strand of NC_136060.1, from coordinate 130,327,629 downwards.
AGTTGAACAAGTTACTTACCTTCGGTAACGATATATCTGTAAGAAACAGTAGTTAGTATTAGATTCCTTACCTTAGAATATCCCCAGGCGTCAGTCTGGATCCGGAAACTTTTGCGTAGCAGTACCCCTGCGCGTCGGTAGGCGTCGTCTGCAGGCGTCCCCTGCGGCTCCGCGTCGTCGGCGTCGTGCGCCGTGATGACGTCGCTGGAGTATATAGACGCCGCCTCCGCGCGCTGACGTCAGTTCTTTGCACACAGCTTTTCCGCGCCAGAACACGCAGAGCCATGTGAGAACCAACACTGGTGCCATTTGAAACTAGGGCCCTGAAAGGGATGTCCTTAACCCTAGGTATCAGTTCGCAGAACGGGGAGGATGGGCGGGGCGGTAAGGAATCTAATACTAACTACTGTTTCTTACAGATATATCGTTACCGAAGGTAAGTAACTTGTTCATCTGAAAGAAACAGGTTAGTATTAGATTCCTTACCTTAGAATAGATACCCCAGCAATACCAACCCCGGTGGTGGGTCTGCGAACCAATACAACCTACACCAGAAAGTCCTGGAGGACCGAACGGCCAAAGAAGCCATCCCTCCGGACTTGACTGTCCAGGCAGTAGTGCCTCGCAAAGGTGTGCAGCGAGGCCCACGTGGCCGCCTGGCAAATGTCCTGCAAAGGGACTCCCCGGCCCAGGGCAGTAGTAGCCGCCGTGGCCCGAGTGGAATGGGCCCTCAGCCCAACAGGAGGCTCCTTCCGAGCCAAAGAGTAGCATGCTTTGATGCACAGGACGACCCACCGAGAGATGGTCCGTTTCTGTACCGCCCTTCCCTTCTTCTCACCCACGTAGCCAACAAACAGTTGGTCATCCACCCGGAACTGGCGTGTGCGATCCATATAGAATGAAAGCGCACGTTTTGGGTCCAGACGATGGAGCCGCTCTTCATCCTTTGAAGGATGCGGAGGAGGGAAGAAAGAGGGCAAGGTGATGGACTGCCCAATGTGAAAAGCAGAGACTACCTTGGGCAAGAAAGAAGGTCTAGTCCGAAGAACCACCTTATCAGGATGAACAGACAAGAAAGGAGGTTGAATAGAAAGAGCCTGGAGCTCACTCACTCTCCTGGCAGAGGTGATGGCTACCAGGAAGGCCGTCTTTAAGGTGAGAAGACGGAGAGGACAGGAATGAAGGGGCTCAAAGGGAGCGCACATCAGGAAAGTCAAAACCAGGTTCAAGTCCCACTGAGGCATCACGAACGGAGTTGGAGGATACATGTGCGTGATGCCCTTCAAGAATCTCAACACAATAGGGGACTTGAACAAAGATGGCTGATCAGGTAGCCTCAAGAAGGCGGAAAGGGCAGAAAGATAGCCCTTGATAGTGCCCAGAGCAGAGCCCTGCTGGGCAAGGGAAAGGAGGAAGAGGAGAACCTCAGACAGAGGGGCAGAAAGGGGATCCACAGCCTTCGCTGTGCACCATGCCACAAATCTGTTCCACCGGCAGGCGTATACCGACTTTGTGGAGGGACGCCTGGCTGCCAGAATGACATCACAGACTTCAGGAGGCAAGTCAAATGGCCTCAACTGTCGCCGCTCAATCTCCACGCATGGAGGTGGAGACTGGACAGGTTCGGGTGGAGGACCGTCCCCTGCTGCTGCGACAGAAGGTCCTCCTGAAGGGGCAGGCGGATCGAGGGACCGACTGTCATGCTGAGTAGCTCGGGATACCAGTACCTTCGAGCCCAGTCCGGAGCCACAAGGATAACTTGGGCCCGGTCGCGCCTGATCTTCTTCAGCACTCTGGGCAGAAGTGGTATAGGCGGAAAGGCGTACAACAGACCGCAACTCCACTCGCGCCGAAAGGCGTCGCCGAGCGAGTGCCGTCTTGGAAACTCCAACGCGCAGAACTGATGACATTGCGCGTTCTCTTCTGTGGCGAATAGATCTAACCAAGGCTCTCCCCATTGCTGAAAGAGGCCTCTCGCCACATCCGAGTTCAGACGCCATTCGTGATCCACCGAGCACCGACGGCTGAGTTCGTCCGCCCTGGCGTTCAGAGAACCTGCCAGGTGTTGAACCGTCAGAGTCACGCCCTGACGTTCCAGCCATTGCCAGAGGCGCAGAGCCTCTTGGCAAAGGGTCCACGACCCCACACCGCCCTGTTTGTTGCAGTACCACATGGCGGTGGTGTAGTCCGTGAACACCTGCACTACACTCCCGTTGACAAAGGGGAGGAATGCCTTCAGTGCTAGGCGAATCGCCCGCAGCTCCAACATGTTGATATGGAGCCGGGACTCCGCCGCAGACCAGAGGCCTCTGATCTCCGCCTCTCCCAAGTGGCCACCCCAGCCTTGGAGGGACGCGTCCGTCACAACCACGTGCTCCGGTTGGGGAAGGGAGAGGGATCTGCCCCTGACCCAATCGCGGTCCGTAAGCCACCACTGCAACTGTCTCGCAGTGCCCTCCGAGATCAGGACATGGTCGGATAGGTTGCCCTGATGCTGGGCCCACTGAAACTTCAGGTCCCACTGCAGAGCCCGCATCCGCCATCTGGCGTGATGCACCAGAAGGATGCAGGAGGCCATCAGCCCCAGAAGCCGCAGCGTCAACCTGACCGAAACCCGGGATAACGGCTGAAAGATGGGAATCAGAGCCTGAATATCCCGGACCCGCCGTTCCGGAGGATAAACCCGAAACTGCGCCGAGTCGAGAACCGCTCCGATGAAAAGGAGCTTTTGAGAGGGACACAGGTGTGATTTCGGCACATTGATGGAAAACCCCAGCTCGTGCAGGAGGTCTGCCGTCATCTGAAGGTGGTGGACGACTGTCTGGGGCGAGCCCGCCTTCAACAGCCAGTCGTCGAGGTAGGGGAAGACTGAAACCCCTAACCGGCGCAGATGAGCTGCGACCACCGCCATCACTTTCGTGAACACCCGTGGGGCGCTGGTAAGGCCGAATGGGAGCACGATAAACTGAAAGTGCTCGTGGCCTACCGTGAACCGCAGGTAACGCCGGTGGGCCGGCAGGACGGGGATGTGAAAGTACGCATCCTGCAAGTCCAACGCTACCATCCAGTCTTGTGGGTCTAGAGCAGCCAAGACCTGAGCCAAAGTCAACATCTTGAACTTCTCCTTCCGGAGGAAGCCGTTGACGTTCCGTAGATCCAAGATAGGACGCAGGCCTCCCTTGTCCTTCTTGGGTACCAGAAAGTAGTGGGAGTAGCAACCACACCCTACTTCTGGCCCAGGAACGCGCTCGATGGCCCCCTTGGCCAAGAGGGCCGTAACTTCCTCCTGCAGAAGTGTCAAGTGGTCCCCCGACACACGGTGGTTCTGCGGTGGCATGGCTGGAGGAGTGGACTCGAAGGGGAGGGCATAGCCCCTTCGGACAAGCTGCAGCACCCACCTGTCCGATGTAATCGCGCGCCAGCGGGAGTGGTGATGGCGAACCCTGCCACCCACTGGCGTCACGTGAGCCCGAAAGCTCGGACTAGGAAGGCTTGGATGCCGCAGCGGAGGGAGGCGTGGACTGACCACGACGCTGGCCTCTACCGCCACCACGGCGGAAACCACGGGCGCCACCGCGCTGGGGAGCGCTCTGCGCCGCGTGGCTGGCAGCACGTGTGGGACCTCCCCTCCCTTGGCCACGAAAGGGCCGAAACGAACCCGTCTGCTGGCGCTGGGTCGAGAGACCCAAGGACTTGGCCGTGACCCTGGAGTCCTTGAAGCGCTCCAGCGCGTGGTCCGCTTTGTCACCAAATAGGCGACTGCCATCAAATGGCATGTCCATAAGTGTATTTTGGACGTCTGGTGAGAAGTTGGCAGATCTCAGCCAGGCATGGCGACGAATCGCCACCGTAGTGGACATGGCCCGTCCCAGTGAGTCCGTGGTGTCCAGACCACAACGGATCGAGTACCGCGCCGCATCCCGGCCTTCAACCAAGGCCCGGGTGAGCTTGTCCCGCACTTCCTGGGGGCATTGCGGCAAACACTCCTCGACCGTATCCCACAGGGAGTGGGTGTAGCGGCCCAAGAGGCACGCGGTGTTACAAGACCGCAGTCCAGCGCTCAAAGAGGAAAACACTTTTTTTCCAAATTGGTCGTACCTCTTTGATTCCCGGTCGGGCGGAGCCGACGGAAATGCGGACTGTGAAGTGGAGGCCTGGATCACCAGACTCTCCGGGGAGGGATGGGTGGACAGGAAGGCAGGGTCGTCCGAGCAGGGACGGTGACGCCTGGCAACGTTCCGGTCAACCGGCGCACCAGAAGCGGGCCTGGACCAGGTGCCCAGAAGGACATCCGTCAGGGCCTCATTAAACGGCAGCAGAGGCTCCTGGGGGCATGACTGCGGTTTAAAAACTTCCGTCAGAATATTCGGTTTGACCTTCGCGACGGGGAGCTCAAGGTGTAAGGCCTTGGCAGCCCTCATCAGGACCACCGAATAGGCAGCACCCGCCTCGGACGCCACAGGGGACGGAGAGACAAACCCAGGGTTGGGCGACTCGTCCAGGCCACTGGCATCACCCAGATCACCTACCCAGTCCACATCGTACTGGCAGGCACGGGATAGAGGGTCCTCAGACCCCTCCCAACCCTCTCCATACTCCTCCTCGTCATACCCATATTCTGGGTCGACGATATAGACATCGGGGTCAACGGGCCCCATCGGCGTCGGGTCCGGCGTCGGCCGACGCCGGTCCGGCTCCGAGTCCGGAGTCGGGGAGGAAAGGGGGGTGGCGCCGCGCGGCGTCGGTGCCGGGGACCCGACGCCGGCCGGAGCCGACGGCGGAGTCGCTGCACCACGCGGGGGCGGTACCACGGGTTGGCCCACAGGAACCGACGCCGGAGAGGCCGGGAGACCAGCCGGCGACGAACCAGAGGGAACCAGCGGCGCCGGGGCCGGAGCCACCGGCGGCGCCGGGGCAGGAGCACCCGAACCGCTCGGGCCCCCAGACGGGACCGACGGGCCCGCAGGCGCCGAAGGCCCCGCCGGAGAAGACCTCGCCCTCATAGCAATGAGGAAGGCCTCGATCTCCTCACGCGACGCGCCTTCCCCAGGGACCGACAGGTGTGGGGTAGACGGCGTCGGCGACCCATGCGGGACCGCGGGGGTGGGGTCACCCGAGCCCCCGGCCGCAGCACGCGGGCGTCGGGGGGAGTCGGGGGTGCGATGGCGACGCCCCGACTTCTTGTGCTTACCTGACGAGCCGGAGGAATGGTGGCGACTCCCGGAGCGCCCATGGCGGCTCCGCGACCGTTCCCTCGACCGCTCCCTCGACCTCCGACCGGACCGGGACCGCTCTCGACGCGGGGCCGACAACCGGAGCTCGAGAAGCTTGCGGGACCGCTCCCGCCTAGCTTTTCCAGTCAAGGCCCGACAGTCGACGCAGGACTCCACGTCGTGGTCCGCGCCCAGACACCGGAGGCAGAGTCGATGGTGGTCGGTGACCGACATCAGGCGGTCGCACTCGTCACAACTCTTGAAACCGGGCATCCTACCGGCACCGTAAAGATCAATCAGTTAACAAAAAACTTGGTCAAAAGACCGGAGTACTGCTCTTCGGATCTGCGCTAACTGGCGCGGAAAAAAGAAGAACTGACGTCAGCGCGCGGAGGCGGCGTCTATATACTCCAGCGACGTCATCACGGCGCACGACGCCGACGACGCGGAGCCGCAGGGGACGCCTGCAGACGACGCCTACCGACGCGCAGGGGTACTGCTACGCAAAAGTTTCCGGATCCAGACTGACGCCTGGGGATATTCTAAGGTAAGGAATCTAATACTAACCTGTTTCTTTCAGATGTAAAGTGTCAGGAGTCATTTGATTTTACTTACAGAGAGCATGTGCATTTTGTGTAAACAGGGGAATAAAGGTTAAGGAGCAGACATGTTCTTTACTCCACTGATGCTCTTTGAGGATTGTGTGTAGTCTGGCTCAGCACTTCAAAAACCTCACTTAAGACAACTGTATAGTCATACACTTTGTTTAGGTGTGCCTCAGTTTAAAGTTGTTTTAATGTATTTACACTCATTACCCTACTAGTTGTGCGCAACCATGCACAGGAGTTACACATTGTATGAAAATAACAAGCAGTTTTCATAAAAACTACATTCAAAATACTTTTGAGATTTAGCTCATTTGGTGGAATTTTATGGACATTTGTAGAAACTTACAGAAATTCACCAAGAAAATTGACTAAAGGGTTGCAGTGCAGTTTTTATACTTGCTCATCGGCCAATGCACTGAAATGGCCTCGGAGAGCCCTGCCTGTGACCCTGAAAATTCATCAAAAAGACCTGGAAAATATGGTCTTATTCTAGGCTAATCTTACTCTAGCACTGTAAGGCCAATTCCAGGAAAGGTGAAAGAATGACTGTAATTTGATGGTGTTTACAAGCATTTGCATATGGAATAATTAATTAAGCGAGTGATATCCATGAACTACATTGGTAATTCTGACTGTTTACCATCGATTCTCCCTACTTGTATCCTCATTTAACTGATTAATCGACCTTTTTGTAAGCCAGGTATAGATTTGTCTAACTACTATACAAAACATCTCCAAAGGTATATAGGTTGCCTTCCAGAACAGTACAACACATTTTGACAGCACATTCATGTGTTGACCTTTGTTTGAAATGTAAGCTTGTTACATTTTTGTTAAGGTGTGCTTCTTGTTAACTGATGTGCATTCCTATGCATGGTAGCATAAGCCTCCTGACAAGACTGCTCCTGAAATGCAGTGGGGCATGGGAAAACTATTTCATAAAATTAGGATTTCCTTTCATTTTCTTTCAAAACATGGTGCTGTGGGATTTTTAAACAAATGATGTACTGGATTAAAGATTTTGCTACGCCGCTAAAGAATTGCCACGTTTGTGATAAACTGCGATACTTTTGATATAGGCGAGGGCAGACCCGCATGTAGTGCACTGGGGTTGCGTTACAATGTAGCGGAGTGCAATCATAAAGGAATCTGGCAGACAGATGTTGGGAGTAAGTTTCACTGGGCATGTCCTCATGCAAACTAACCACCCACCTTGGAGGTTAACTGGCAGAGACAGACATTGGATCACTGTATGCCACAACTGTCAATTGCCTAGTTGTTTGATGGGCTCCCTTTCAAGTGCTGGCTGGAGCACAGAGGACAGATGGGGTTATCATATGCCTGCACAATATCTGTGGGCCAGGGATGATGGTCCATAGAATCCCAAATCAGCATGGGACCACTACAGTATGTCACATGTTCTCGAAGTACAGGACAAAGAGGAGGACGGTAGATTCGAAGATAATATCATAGTAATCTCATGGTGCTCTGTACTTTACGTACCGAGCCAACGGATGAATGCGTACAATAGCAGAACTTCACTTAGGGGCGGGGACATTGGCATAGTGTGTTACATACTTAGTGGATGCATTCAACCTGGCAAAACCTCCTGTGATTCTGGGCAAATCACTTAATCTCCCCGTGCCTAAAATGTGTGTCCGTCCTCATGTAACGTAACTGGTGCTATGTAAAGCGCTCCGATACCTGATTCGGTTCTAGTTCGCGCTTTATAAAACTCTGCAAAAAAAAAAAAAAAAGAAGACCATAGTGCTACACACATCTGAGCGAATAAACTGGCATTGGATGGTCTATTACATGCTTAGCGGGGTGGAAAGTAACCTGATAATGGTGCTTGACATGCTTGGGGTTGTACACTGGCATGATAACAGTGTTTTATATACTATGTCTGGAAAATTGCATGACAAAGGTGTTTTACATAAAATAGGGATGTAAAATGCCATGAAAACCTTTTTGTTTGTTTTTCAAACTGGGGACAATCGAGAAAGAGACTTAGAGGTTCTATTTACATGACGGGGCAGCGTACAAACTGGCATGGCAATATGTACCTTACATACTAGGGAAATGTGGAGACTGCCATGACAAGTACGTGTTGCATACTGGAGACTTGCATATACTGACAAGACATTCTGAACTCCATATAGTAGAGCAATGTTCATGTCACTTAGCTGACACCAGTTGTGGCTCTGTAGCACGGTTAGCTCTCTGTGCTGCTCGATCATACTGAGGCCACGTGGACACTGGCATTGCAGCAGTATCTGTAAGCTGCACACTCTTTCTTAGTCAGTAGGATCAGCATCAGGACAACAACAAGTAACCAGCGCAGGTCTAAGTATCTTCAGGGACAACCTCAGCACTCCAGACAGCACCCCAGCACAATGAAACGTGCCCTGGCACAGTGAACTACTCCAAGGCACAGTGAACAGTCTTCGCATGGGTAAACATATGCCATCTGCCTCAAGAGGCTAGGAGTGGCGCTCTGACTTGAGAGAACAGATCACCGTGCATAAGCGGGTATGCATCTTTATATGACTGCATCACCTTGACAAACAAGACCATCAATTCTAGTAATTCACTGCACGGCACTGATTTTGTTGGATCTCCGTGCCGCTTTCGACACCATCTCACATTCCATCCTCATTAAAACATTAGTTGATGTGGGCATAGGTGGACCAGCTTTGGGTTGGCTGAGCTCATTTCTTGAGAAACGTACGTTTCAGATTTTCTCTAACTCTGCAACCTCTAAACAACATATGTCTCCTTATGGTGTACCCCAAGGCTCCGTCTTGAGCCCACTTCTTTTTAATCTTTATGTTAGTCAACTATCATTCATAGCAGAACAGGAAGGCCTCACACTTTTCACCTACGCCGACGATTCCCAGATCGCATTCTCTCTCTCAAACACTGCTCAGGATTCGCCATCTCGCCTGCAGCTAGGGCTGAGGAGAATTGCTGACTGGATGAATCTTAATTTTTTAAAACTTAACGGCGATAAAACTGAGGTGTTAATATGGGGCCGGCAACATGATTTATGGTCTCCTAAACATTGGCCCACTGAAATGGGCTCGATCCCTTGTCCATCAGATCATGTACGTTATCTAGGCTTTGTGATTGATAAAGCTTTGACAATGCAAAACCAAGTCAACAAGGTCTCGGCCACATGTTTTGTCATATTACGTTGGCTAAAGAAAATCCTTTGGATGTTGCCAGAAGACTCTCAAAAATCGGTAGTCCACGCTCTTATAACCTCACGTTTAGACTACGGAAACATTCTTTTCTTAGGAGCAAAGAAAGATGTAATAGGGCGACTGCAATTGGTACAAAATGCAGCAGCGAGATTGCTGTGCAAACTACCTCACTCTAGCCATATTTCAGGTCCTTTACGTAGTCTTCATTGGCTCAAAATAGATAACCGTATTAAATTTAAGACACTTACCTACATGTTTAAAATTAAAGCTGACCTGGCCCCCCCATTACCTTAAGTCCCTTGTTCACATGCATGTACCCTCCCGGAATTTGAGATCTGCCCATATGGCCTATTTTGTAGTGCCTAAAATTAGGTTAACCAGAATGGGAGGAAGATCTTTCGCTCTGTTAGGCCCTACTTTGTGGAACTCCCTGCCATTTCACATAAGAACTGAAACGAATTTTGTGAAGTTTCGCAGAGCTACTAAAACCTGCCTTTTTAATCAGTAACTCTTTCGCAGTTGAAATGGAGATTTAATAGAACCTGCCTGTTCAGCGCCAGGAAACCCTTTTTGGGTAGCTGTTGCGCTTAATAAATTCAAATAATAAATAAATAAAATAAAATCATTCATTTTTTACACATATATTTCAGGCTATCAAAGATAGGAAAGTGATGGGCGGAACTTCTGGCACTGTACGTAAAATGGGTGTTCTTTCACGCACGGTTTTTCATCGCCATAGGTTTTCCTAGATGAGCAATTCAAAGAGGCCCTAGCAAGAATATTTGCCAGTGTGCCCTGTTTTTTCAAAGGCGCATGCATGATTTCTTGCTAAGGAGAAATATTGCTTATGTGTACCATGACAGACATGCAATATTTCCATTAGTGTCCCTTAAAGCAGACACTGAAATATATGGGATTAACTCTATATATATATCTCAAAAATGGTCCTTCAAAATGTTATACATTTTTTCCTAAAAAAAGTTATCGTCTGGGTTAGCTTTTCAATGCCCTTTTGAAGAGTTGTGCTTGCTCGCTTTGTTCAGTCAGTGCAATGCTGGGATAGCAGGTTTTTTTATTTGGTTCGTTGTTCGCCATGTGGAATGCACTGATATGTTAGGTATGTTTCAATCTTTTTTCTGGTCTCTATTGTTTTATTTTTATAATAGACTAGAACAGCACATACCACAGCGACAATTACCACAACATAACCATGTAGACTGAATATGTGCATAAGGCCAAACTGGATCGGCGAACATTCACCAAAAAACACATCTAAAATAAACATGGAACGTACAGGTAGTGTACATGTAATCAACCAAAATAGAAAGTTCGAGAAGCATTAGCTGTAATAAACCAAACGGATAGAGAAAAAGTAAACATGAGCATCCCCTCCGGGTTGCAGCTATCAATGCGGCAACAGATGCAGTGGCACCGGCGGCCTGAGGGGGTCACTGGCCCCTCATTACGAGAGTATCAGGAGAGGGGTAAGCGGCCTTACAAGTTCTAGGATTTCTGTGCGATCAACATTAATACCCCCATAAGTCTGTTTATACACCATGTATCTGTGTTCAACTAAACGAAGTAAAGTTTGCACAAAGCGATGCAAGTCTCGAAAAATACATAAAATAGACAGTTCTCGCAGCCTCTTCTGTGGTGACACTTCCCTTACAGATTACTTCCAACATCTCCACGAATCACGGGCTGTGCCCACTTTCTTCAGTGTCATTCACACTGCCCCACCTTGAGCAGTGACAGATCTGATGGAAACAGAGGGGACGTTGACAGATGTGACGGGACCAGCAGGGGCGCCACTGAACGCTGACATGCTTTACAGACAAGGGAGAAGCAAGTGTGTCTCAACAAAAACAAACAATCCTGAAATAGTTGAACCAGGTTTGGAAAAGAGTTATTTACCCAGATGACGTGATAAGGGCCTCCAGCTGTCGTCTAGGTTTGCACTGTGATTGTTTTTCAACTGCTTCTTAACAGAGTGAAATGTGGAGAGTGAGCGATAACAGGGTTGGCAGGCACACCAAGTTCCTCTTAGTGCTGTTGCCTCCTCAAATGTGCTTTGTACAAATCAGTGCAGAAGCGAAAGTGCAGAAGAGAAAGTTCGAACAAGAGATAGTTGCACTTTTGCATTACCTACACACGGGGCTCGAGGCGACGGTAAGATTTGGCCCATCAGGACAGTGCACTAAGCACTTTAAGCTGGAGAGAGGGGTCCGCCAGGGATGTATTTTAGCTTATTTTCTTTTTAGTTTATGTATAAATCGTTTAGATCGGTTTTTAAGGGGTAACTGTAAAGACGTCCCAAGGATAGGACATAGAACGGTTCCTGCATTGTAGAATGCAGAGGATACCGTTCTTATTTCCTGGACAGCTATTGGCTTGTCATCTTTATTGAACCAATTTTATGAGCTTATGGAAAACGTGGGACTAAACATTCACCTACTATGACTTTAGGACCCATAGGCACAAAGACAAGAGAGTATGTGATAAAGGATACCATTATAGGCAAGGTGGACAGGTTTAGCTACCTAGCCATACTGTTGGATGACAGACTGTCCTGGGTGTCACTATTGACATCAAATCCTTTAACAGGGTGGCTTTTAGTATCAATGTTTTTTCTAGGCATTTAGGCCATAGTCGCATAAAGTCCATATTATACCTCTATAACGCTAAGTGTGTCCCGGCTGTAACCTATGGGCAGAAATCTGGGGTTACAAATCATCTACTTCAATACAAACGGCAGAAAACAAATTTCTAAGGAAACTGTTACTAATCCCACAGAATGTCCCTGCAGAAATAGCCCATGAAGAGATAGGAGCAGGTTATATAGCTGACTATATACATTTGCGCCCGATACTAATACTGGTGCTCTATATGGACTAAAAAAGAATTGGATTTTACCAGATTAATATTAAGATATTGTTTGAATTTGAACTTTAATTTGCATATACCATGATTGAGCTATTTAAAAACTACCCTGTTAAATCTGGGCCTATTGTAGGTTTTTAATTCACCTGAGAAAATAACCAAATCAGTCACTGCACGAGTCAAGAAAGCATTTTTCGAGTATACCCAAGAGCGCAGATTGCAATACTCGCAGCGTAAATGCTATTTTTCTACATTATGCTATGGTAAAATGTAGTGATAAAATTGAATTTTATACAACACTGGATAGGTCGGTGAACCATAGAAGATTTTTAACATATTTTCGACTGAATATGTTCCTGCAGCTTGTAGCAGGCTGGCATAGGCTACAAGACCCTCCTGTTTGTTCCCGAGATGCGTCTTCTGTACTGGACACTTTACACATCATACTAACTTGTCCTAAATGGGCTAATTTGTGTCAAAAGTGTATATGCCCATTATTTGCGCATCTGAATTTTAATCAAGCGAGACCAGCCCTTTTAAATCTGCTATTTTTAGATAATTTTACAGTTTGCTGGTATGTGTCGAGATTTGTAATAGCTGTGTATTATGCAGATGTTTGAGACTGAATCGTATAGCACTCACTTATATTAAGTGAGGTTCTTGATATTTTTACATCATTGTTTTTATTGTACTTTTATGATTGTAAAAGTCAATCGAATAAAGTAATTATTGATTGAGCGAACTAGAGATACATGACTTGGGCCATGTTGAAATCTTCTCATCCCGCTTGGTTGCCCCATTCGCTGCATCGTCAGGTCCCTCTTGCTGTGCTCTTCATCCACACCACTGCTCCACTGTATGCAAGGTTAAGTACAACACATAAGGCCAAGGTACAGGTTGAGGCATCTGAAGCAGAGAGACTTTCCACAACCGTAACTCTTGGGCATCTCACTATTTCCCATTGGTCGTCCATACGTAAAATGGAAGGACAGTAAAGAGAAGTTTTAGTGCATGAAACAGATATATGAGAGAATTTGAATTACAGTAAGTACAACACTTGGTTGAGTTATCAGACTGCTTTGCGGTCGGTGTTCATACACATGCCTGGAATATGTCTTCAAGCTGATCTTCCCCAACTGACTTATGTCATCCCAAAACTTTCATACATAGATACTGCTAAAAATATATATAATCTAAAAATATCTTGACTGTACTCTTCTTTCCATGACCCAGAAAGGCTCACTTACTGTCAGTGAACTCCCCAAACCTGCTCATCGAAGCATTGGTCTAATCTGACACAATGAGGTTAGAGCTCTTGTGTTGTGCTGCGACAAGGTCCTTTCTAGCTCACAGCCCAGCACCAAGGCGTTAAGAACATATGTAGAGCTACAGAAATTTAAAAAAAGTAACAAAGCAATGCAACAATATTTGTGATATAAGATGACAAGAAAGACTGACCTCTACAATGTCATCATCGAACAAAAGCCAGAAGCCATGACTCTTCACAATGGTGATGTAATGTCCACGGTTAGGGCCGCTGAGAAGAAACAAATGTAAACGTCAGAAATGCAGACAATCCATAAATAAAGAACAGATCTTCGGTCAGGACATGCCTCAGGTTGCACATTTAATATAACGCCAATAACAATTCGGCTTCCCTTGTCCACGGTTAGGTTTAAACACAGGTAGTTACCTTAAGTCTGCCACTAAGTAAAAATATTCATCTTCAAATTTTAATGTTAACTAGAGTACACAGAGGCAGCACATAGCTTAACCCTATGGAACTTTGCCACTGCACGTGAAAAAGCGTCAAAAACAAAGTGAAATGTGGAATACTCATTCAGACATTCACCCTTCGGAAGTAATACCTCTCTGCCTTCCACTGCACTGAAACATTGTTCTTAACCCTACCATAAGGCTTATGGAGGTATGCGCACTAACCAAAATAATATAAGTAACATTACAAAACATTTTATCAGATCGAATTATAGACGCTTTCTGCATATAAGGGAATTTTCCACAGACACATTCAATAGATATAGCTGAAAGTTAATGAAGTTGTTGTCCTCGGAACACAAAACTATACATTATATAAGGGAAAGTTCTGTTGGAGTGTCAGACAAAGATTTCGGTCATACTCTGGTCTCTTTAGAGCCACAACAAAGTGCATAGAATGGAGATCAGATGTTTATGGCTAGCCATGTTTTTGATGAAGCTAGCTCAGATATCCAGGCGCAAATCCTGACGGCCAATACACCCCAGAGGTTGGAGCAGGGACAGTCAGGAACAGATCTGTGCCCCTTGTAGATCCATGCAAGGCTGCCGTGTTTGCAGAAACAACTCCAGTCGTGCAGGCCTAGGCACTACACCAGAAGATTTGAAGCGCAGGAATCCTTTGGGTCGATCATCAATAGGTTTACTTATTTATGCAATTTTACAGAGTGAACGTGGCCCATGAGCGTTTCTGAACTTTATAATCAAATCCACAACAAATTAAAAGGGGAAGAATCTTATATCAATGAAAATAATAATAAAACAAGAAAACTAGAAAAAAAATCTCCAGTATGGCCACTAACTTGCAAGCAATCCAGACACAAAGAAAACAGCAAAAAAAGATCCCAACGTGCAGTTATGGCGTGCTCAGTGCAGTAACTAGCAAATTTAAGTGTATTATCGCATTTGTGTAAAAAACAAAATTCACGTTTGAACTATTTTTCCCTAGTAAATTTATTATATACATTCTTTTTTGTGTGTATATTATACAGTCACAGGTACCACTTTGGAGTTCTAGTTAGATCAGAGATTCCATTGAAGAAAGTTGTTTTTTTTGGAGCCATTTCACGAATCTGTGCATTACTTTTAAAACAAGAGTTCATCCACCTCGCTCTCCTATCAAAAGGTTTGCGCTGATCCATCAAGTGGGGGCAAGAACAATGGGGGCCACAAAAGTGTGATTTCCCATGCTAATTGAGATCATAAGCAGTGCGTGATAAGGAGGGCACAGAGTATAGTTAGGTTTTTTTTTTATGTTAGCTTGTGCCTTACTCAAATACCTAACTATAACGTCACTCTAGCAGTTTTATTTTCAGTGTGCATATAAGAAAAGAGGCTTATAGTTATGGTTAAGTCAGACTTTTTATTGGAAACACATTTTTTGTTTTCTTATTAACTGTGGCGTGATTTGACAAGCCTGTATGAAATATTCCAGAAAAAAAAGTACATCCACTCTGATTTCTTCTTGGCAAGTTATGTGCAGATTAGTCAAGCGGTGGCCTAAGGAGGGGGGGTGGGGGTGTACCACAATATTTTACCTCCCATAGAATTTTTTGCTTCTCCATAGAGAAAAAGCTGAACTTCATTACAGCAATCTTGGCATGCAAATAGAATATTTACTCAAGGAAGTGCTTTTACTTATTTTGGTGTAAATCTGTTCAGTATTTCGGGAAATTAGGGTTTACAAGTGTCCTGGTCTAGGCATGAAGAGGTAAGCTTTTAGTGATACGTGAATCCACAGAATATGTGTGAATCCAGTTGAAAAAACGTACAAGCACATCATTGGAATAGGGAGCATTTCCTCACTTTGTCCATTATGGATTTGCGAATCAGTCATGCGATGATTGGCTGCAAAACAACTAGGTGATGGAATAAATGCTTGAATTAAAATCAGCTACTGGCGGACGATCCCTCCGGGCTGTATTCCAGAACATTGTTTTTCACCCACTGTGCCATTCTAGACAGAGACTTGCCTTTTGCAAATCAGCCTTGGTCCATGCTCTAATAGAACAGACCAACCTGAACTGCCAGGCCACCTCCAGATGGGAACATGAGAAACCCTAGACTGGTTTCGACCTACTTAGATCTTATTAGTGAGATCATGCTCGCTTTGCCACTGGAGCCACGATAGACAGGTTTCAACTTACTAAGGTCTCATCAGTGGAGTATAGCTTGAGTCCTTTAGCACAGTACCCATGTCTGGCCATACTCGTCTCACTGTGGCACTGGAACCAAGCTAGATCTGACTGATGAGCGCCATTCAGGGTGAAACACATCTTGGGTTTCTTGTGTTCCAGTTCAGGAGGACTGACCCGGCAGTTGAAGATTGACTGTTTCTATGGCGCAGGGTCAAGGCTGATTTGCATATGGCTGAGACCAAACCAGGTAGCATACTGGGCAAAAGAACAATGGGTTGGAATGCTACCCAGAGCAATTGCCAGTGGTTAGGCTGATTGCAAGCATGCCTCACATCACCTTTTGTCTGTTAGATGATTGACTGACCATCATAAAAAATGTGTTGCGTCCACCATTATCCAAAACAGCGCGCACAGGACTAGGCTGGAAAAAAATAAAAAGCAAAAGGGGATGGTGAACTTACTCTGACCCCGAGGCCCATCGGGGAGGCAACAAAGGGACCCTCGCAATAAAATAATCAGAAATTGTTTTTGAATTGCACTTGTGAATTCTATGCTGAATTCGAAATCATGGATCATCCCCAGGCCTCTGGACCCTCCTGGGCCTCAGAATTTATGAATCTAGCATAAGATTTACAAACAAACAAAAAGTATTTGTGCACTACATCGAAGCTTGGCCAACCACCACACATAAGAGTTAGCCTTACACGGTGGAGTGGAAGCAGGGCCTAGCCTCTCTCTCTCCCATGCGCACAGCTGAAGGAGCGCGTTAGGGGTTTGCTGCCAGCACAGAGTTGGATGCAAGACCTGGCTCCGTGGCCACCTTCTGCTGCACATAGCCAAAGGCCATTGGCTACCTGTGGAGTTTCGGGTGCAGGGAGCCCAACTCTGCTTGTAGTTACGTTGTACAGCACGCAGAACCCCATTCTTTTGAGCTGCGCTTCATAAAAGTGAGAAATAAATAATTCTCTAAGCCCAAGCATTTTGCTTGCTCCTAGGTAATGAGTGCACAAACGAATATTATGGCAGAAGGTGCCTGCAACGTGGTGTCTGAGAATAAATGGCTAGAGAGGAAAAACAGCTCTAGGAAATTAATAGCTTGCAGGAGTTTGATCTTCTTATGATTTCAGGATTCGAGCCTTTTTTTGTCTGAAGAATTATGTAATTCATGCAGGAGTCGGTTTTGGATTTTAGGGGTACCAGTACCAATAACTCAGGGGAGGAGGGGTGTGTGGAAGGGATCTGCGACCTGCAGGAAACACTTGTGTGAAGCTCATTAGGATAGTCTACGAATGGTATATTGCAGATTGGATGCAGGCCATTTGATTATTCGCCGCTCTTGTGTAAGGCGTGTCACTTACTCTGTGTGCTTGGGGTCTTGGTAGTCATTGCGCACGCCCTCTGCCTCCATGTACCAGTGCCCCACCCTTATTATCCAGGGTCTCCTTTGCCATGCACATGTGAGTTAGAAAAAATTCCCTGGTTGTTTCTCTAGCACATCAAATGACAATTACTTGGCCTCTACCCATTATGTCCTCATGTCAATTTTCTTTTTACCGGAATGCTACAAAATTAATTTTTGCGTAATATGATTTTGTAATGTCTCACGCGGGCGAAGTCTAGAGCCATAATGAATCCACCATGACGTTTCTGCATTAATGTAATTTCTTGTCACAGGTACTAAGAGATATTCATTCTTACGCTATTTGAAATGTTACATGCAGCCGCATTGACGTACTCCCCAAGTACGCCTTACGACCGAACCGCGTTCCACAGGCGGCTTCTCTGATCCTGAGAGCACTCTGCTCCACCACTGGGGCCATTACCATGCCTAGTTAGGCGAGAACAGCACTCAGCGACTGTCCTCCGGATGTAGAGCCTGCACGTTCCTGGCCTTGACAGCCGGTATTTCATCTGAATGTGCTCAGTGTTCCCTTTGCAAGCCAGCGAACAGACATGTTTTTCGCCTCAAGGTATGTTTCTTCCCTCCGCTCCTAGACACTAATTTAACAAAAGACTTCAGTCAACATCCATGTTGGTGGAGACACTAATTATTTTCCAAATTTTACTTTTATTTCTAGAAACATGGAAAATCTTGATCTGTGTCCTAACCACATAAAGAATGAAATATGTCAATCAGCTGAGTCAGTGCTATTTCACTTTAACTGGGGACGCTACTAATGATAAGTGTCTACCTTATGCGCCCTATACTTCTTTCCTAAATGCTGATGTTTTAATATACGTTTTTTCAGCCTTCCATAAGAATCCCTCTCTGACTCTGGAGCCCACGGGTCTTGCGTTGTCAGTTTTACACCGCACACATTGGTTGACACAGGGTAATTTTCATACCCATTTTTTTGTGGTAAATTTAGTTTCACATATTTTCTGTCCATCGCCTGAATACACTAAAGGTCCCTTTTAATCACCCTTAGGGGCCCCTCCTGTAAGGATTGTATTTTCCTATCAATCAATCAATCATACCATTTGTATAGCGCACTACTCACCCGGGAGGGTCTCAAGGCGCTTGGGGAAGGGGTATGCTACTGCTCGAACAGCCAGGTCTTGAGTTGTCTCCTGAAGGCGAGATGGTCCTGGGTCAGCCGAAGGTGGATGGGGAGGGAGTTCCATGTCTTGGCAGCCAGGTAAGAGAAGGATCTTCCTCCGGCGGTGGCTCTTCGGATGCGTGGTACGGCTGCGAGGGCGAGGCTGGTGGACCGTAGCTGGCGGGTGGGCGTGTAGAAGGTCATGCGGTCGTTGAGGTACTTGGGGCCCAGGTCGTGGAGAGACCTACACTACCATTGGGTCAAAACGTCGACAGCTCCACTCTGTGTGCCAAGTATGGACGACAGTGATAGCTTAACTGAGTCAATTCTAACATTATGGTTTTGGAAATAGTTTTAGCCTTGGTTAAGGCTTGATAGGCCATTCATGTTTTGATGTATATATTGGTCACTGGTCTCCCTTTCTCACTTTACCCTCTATTTCGCACATTGCTGCAAGAATCCCGCCCTCTCCCCTTTTTGGGGCACCTCTGCACAATTTTATTGGCACATGCACTGTGTTTTGAACATGCAAACATATGTTCAACATGATTAAATATGTTTAACATGCAAAGTATTGTTTGCAATTAATTTAACAGGCGATGTTGAAATCTGTGTTATAGTTTGCTTCCCTGGGACCACGCCTTCTTGTTCTGTAATTGTGATCTGGCTGATCAAGGTTTTTCTGGCCAGTGTGAGCCCAATTAAGTGTGAGTGGTGCAGGTGTAAGGTAGGTTTCCCCTACAGTGGTGTTTTATAGTATGGAGACAGAACTTGTAATACTCCAACCTAACCCGAGCAAGTCGGTTATCTCTGCAGGCGGCTAAGCAAGGTGAAGGCAAGGTACGGGTCTTTCTGCCCTACGCATTACCTGTGTAAGCTATGTCAGTATTACCATGTTTAGGTTTATCTACAAGAGAAACAGGATAGATATATGGACGTAGATGGCTACGCACACCAGCAGATGGCTAGACAGACAAGTTCTCACTTGTTGAAGGATAAATCGGTGGCGCAAGGCCGGTCTATGCGGTCTGTAACCAATGGAGATAAATCTACTGTCTGTGTCGAGGGAGGGGTAGCTTTGCGGAGTATTTCAAGTGAGAGATGGCGGTGCTCACAGAGACAAGTGACGGTTAGTTCTGCTGTCTACGACATAGTGATGTGTATAATTACCAGGTTTACATCCTCACACCATGGAACTGCATTGAAAAAGAGAAATTACTTCTTTCCTTCAACATTTCACGAAGACATCCGTGAGCAGCAATAAGGAAGGTACACTGAAGGAATTCCTGCAACTGAGAGGATCATAGGAATGCTCTGAAGTGACGATGTCCCACTGTCACCCCAGACATGATCTTAGTGGAAGTCAAGGAGGTTCCCAAGCACCAAGCAGGGCCTTGGGGAAAATGGTGCCAATGAATTGTTGCTGGCTCCTTTAACCAAAGTGCTGTATGTGGGATTAACAAGAAGCATGGGCTGCCGAAAATTATTCTGTTTGCTGACAGGGAGAAATGCAGACTTTAAGGGGAAGCTACCGTGTCATTTCACGACCATCCTTCGGCCAGTGCTGACTGGTTTAACAGAAATAGTAACTCCATAAACATTTCATTGAATCTAGCTGGGTTGACTAACACAAAAGAGGTGACTACAATGTAAGAGGTACATAAAAATGCTGGGTCAATCAGATGTGGGGAACTTAGAAGCAGTTTAAGTGGCAGTAGTAAATGGCGATGGCAGGGGGCTGGCCACTGGACGTGCATTGTTCAGCACTTCAAAATATGAACTTTTCTTTAGAAAGAGAATGTAACCAGTGCTAAACATTCTGATCTGGAGAGAGAGTTCGGTTAGGAACAAGAGGTACTGACTGTGGCAATAATTATGGTGAAAATGAATTAACAAAAAGGTTTTGTAGAAGATCACAAACAAGTGGTCAAAAACACCTTTATAAAGCGTGAATGACTGATTTAAATATTTAATATGTGGCTAATTAGGTTAATTACGTCCAAACGTTATTTTCATGTACTTGTGAACCTTTTTATTAAAGAAAATATGTTATGTTAATCAGTATTTGTATAGCGCACGGCTACTCCCAGGAGTGTCCCGGCGCTAAAGGAAAAACAAGACCAGATGACATCAACCCATGCCCAACTACGACTCTGAAATTCACAGCTGGAAAAGCCACGTCTTCAAACTTTTCCTGAAAATGAGGAGGTCAGGGCTGTCTGATAGCGATAGGTAGGTTATTCCACAACCTAGAGGCCACAGCATGAAAAGATCGTCCTCCTATCCGGGAGAGTTGGACCTTTGGAACGGTAATCAGCTGTTGGGAAGAAGAGCTCAAAGTGCGCTGCGGAAGGTAAGGTTGAAATCTGTCCCTAAAACAGGGTGCTCCAATCTTGTGGACGGTTTTAAAGTGTATTCTTTTTCGCACCGGAAGTCAGTGCAGTGAGGACAGAAGCTGAGAAGTGTGGGTTCTGGGCCCAATCAAAAAGATGGCCCTGGCCGCTGCATTCTGGATTTCTTGTAGTCGGACCAGGAGATAGTCCGGAAGGCCGAGATACAAGGAATTCACATAATCCAGTCTGGAAACTACCACGGTCTGGACAACAGTTTTCCTATAGGGGATAGAGAGCAAGGGAAGGAAATTATGCACCATTCTCAATAGTCCAAAACATACCCCAGCCACAGTCTGAACTTGAACTTTCATAGAGAGGGTTGCATCCAACTTAACTTCTAGGTTTTTCACAGTGGAGACAGATGACACGTCCTGAGGCCCGAAAAAAATAATCTCGGATTTCTCAGAGTTGCATTTTAAATGATTGTGACTAAAACAGGAGAAAACTTTTGAAAGGAGAATTAATTAAAGTACCATTAAAATCAGCACCCTTCACACAAGTAAAACAACAACTGAGTGCCATCAGCATAAGACACTAGTTTAGCCCCTAGTTCCTCGATGAGAGGAGCAGGCAGGGCCATGTACAGATTAAATAGTGTTGGGCTCAGTATAGAGCCCTGGGGGACACCCACATTCCTAGAAGGGATCTCTGCAGCAAATGGAGACCAGGTGGTTTGGGAGTGGTTGGCTAGGAAAGATGTAAACCATCTCAATACTCTGCCACCGATACCGCTCTCCCCGAGTCTTCACAGTAATATATTGTGGGGCATGGTATCAAAAGCTGCAGAGAGATCCAATAAAACCAAGACTGCATTACCGCCTCTGTCCAGCGTAGCTTTAATTGTTTCAGCCACCTCTAGCAAAGCTGTTTCAGTGCTAAAATTAGCTCTGAAACCTGACTGACTAGGGTGCAGCAAGTAGTTGGTTTCCCAAAAATTTGTTAAAACTCCATTAGCATATTTCTCTACAACCTTCGAGAAAAAAAGCAGAAGTGAGATAGGCCGATAGCTGCTGGCTACCTCAGGGTCTGCCATAGGTTTCTTTATTAGCGGAAGGATTTTGACATGTTTCCACGCTTGGGGCATGGAGCCTTCCGCCAAAGCGGTGTTCAAAATTGGGTTCACTATAGGATTGATCACTTCCGCTAAGGCAGACAAAACTTTGGCAGGGTAAGGGTCGAAGGGGGAGCCAGATTTCAGGAGCACTAGGGACTGCGCCTGGGAAATCGCGGGGTACTCAGTAAGGAAGGAGGTAAGGCGGGGATGCACATCTAAGAGAGGTTCTCCGACATCCTCCTGGATTAGGCAGCGGGACGGAAAAAGTATCCAGGATGATTATTATTTTTTTTTTATAAAAGAAGGCCACACGCTCAGTCCAATCGCTGGAAGGAGGAAATGGGCGTCAACTAGACATGGGGGAGGAAAAACTTTACGATGTTAAAGAGTGATTTACTTTCATTAGCTGCAGAGTCAGTTTTTTGTAGTTTTTTTCAGAGCAATTTTATAGCGTAATTTGTCTTTCGAGATGTTTACAGGTGCTCTTGCTTACCCTTAGGGCTTCCGCGAACCAAGGCGAAGAGTCACGGGTAGGTTTTTCATAATAGATAACAATAGAACAAAAAATGCCGAATAAAAATCATCGGATAGTTTACCTACAACCTATGCTACAACTAATACGACTTCTCTGGCAGATTAATTTCCAAACTGTCTACATGGCCTACCTCGTGAAGTAAGCAAACACAAGGAGATTATGGAATGAGTGCTGAAAATTTTCAAACACTCACCCCCAGTCACAGATCTGGGTTGAATCCAGCATCATTCCTTAGCTCACTTTGCCACCCCAGTACAGACACAGCTATATGCAAATCAGTCTTGACCCTGGGCCTCATGGGAACAGTCCAGCCCGAACTGCCAAGCAATGTCATCCCTGGCCTGGAAACAAGCCTCCTGGGACCAGTTTCGGGCTGACAGCCCTCATCAGTCAGGCTAGCTTGAATCCAGTGGCAGAGTTAGCAAGGGACCCACATCTGGGCATACCCTGCTAACTTGGAGCGAACAAAGCAAACACAAGGAGATGATGGACGGAGTGCTGAAAAATGCCACTGGAGTCAAGCTATGCTGGCTGATGTGGGCTGAAAGCCCGAAACCGGTCCTAGGAGGCTTGTTTCCAGTCCAGGGAGGACCTGGCCTGGCAGTTCGGGCTGGACTGTTCCCATTGGGCGTAGGGTCAAGACTGATTTGCATATGGCTGGGTCCAAACTGGATTGGCATGGTGAGCAAAAAAACGATGGATTTAGCCCCAGATCTCTGTACTGGGGTGAACGCATGACATTGTTCTGCACTCTGTACATCAATTGTTCTTTTTGCATTTACCTCGGGAAGAAATCGCACTTTCGTTCTCAGTTAATGTCTCTTTTCTGAAATGAAATATTCCTAATGCCAAAGAACACCACCCAACAAACAGAATGGTTAAACAAAACCCTAAAACAAGATCTGAGTCGCTTTGCATAAGACCAACGAGAATCATCGAATCATTATGTGGATCTCCAGAACGCTGTGCAGAGACATCACAGTTTGGTTTGTTAGACAGGAGTGAATATCAGTTCTTGTGTGAGGGAGGGCGCCTACACTATTATAAGGTGCTGCTGACCTCGATCAAAGATGTGTAAAAAAATGGATTGGTAAAGACGGTGCTGATCCAGTAACGTGGGTGTGTGAGGGTAAAATGCACAAAGTAATGGAACCCAAGAGCCAAACAAGATCAGCATTGAGATTTTGGGCTTCTTTATGCACTCATCGGGCATAGAGAATCGAACATTGTGTCCTACAATCAAACACCTAATATATGTAAAAAAAAAAAAACACAAGGGAGACCTTGGAATCACTAGAGACCTGGGGTATACTGATAAAAGAACGGTGGTCCCTAGTTAGAAGGTTAGAGCAAAAGGATTTGTTAGTATAACAAGGCTTATCAAATGATAATTTGAAGAAAATTAAAATAACGTTTTTTTTCCAAGTATTAAAATTGAAAGTGTCACTGAGAACAAGCGTGATCGGTGCTCATTAAACAGGACACACTAATATTAGTATTGCACCAATTGAGTGCATTACGGGAAATTAGCGCTAGTGCAGTTGCTAATGGGAAAGCATGGACAGACCATGGCGGCACTTGAAATCTTCAAACAATGGATTTTGTTTTTTCACAAGCACATCTGACCGCATCTAGCAAATTTCTTGTCTTTCAGGTCTGGAGGACTGCGTCTTTATGGCAGGCACAAAGTCTAGGTTGTCATGTATGGCTGTCAAGGGACATGGGTGGAAGTGCCCCGACAGGTCTGTGCTGTTTTATCCCAATCTTCCAGAACTGTGCGGCAATCTGACTATACTAAGAATTTTGGGGTCAATGGGGTCTTGGTAAGCATAATAAACCCTGGCTGGATCTCCCAGTCATGGATGGTCCATATGGATGCGTTGTTACAATGTTTGTTCAACTCTCTCACAATGCATATGCTGTCCTGTTGCAAAAGCAATGTCTCAGCCACTGCGGTGTGTGAGAAATGTGGTACCTTGCATGATTCAGTGGTTTCCAGGTCTCGGGAAATCCTGCATGAAGCCTGCAGCTGCAGTCTTTCTTCCCTTCTGGACTCCTAGCCGCTGCTCCTTGCTCTTTCAGTTCCAAAATAGCTATCACACAGCTAGTCGGGGTCAAGTTTTCATTACGGTTTGTTTCCCTTCTTTATAATGGCTGTTTTTTCTTGGATTACTTTCTGGTTTTCTCAATCCTTCGTGTTTCCTGTCATGTGATGTTTAATTTAATTTCATTTTCCTGTTCTTTTACAACAAAGGCTTGTCTCTTCCCTTTCTTTCCTTGCTCCCTTCACTTGCTGATCCTAGCTCTTCGCTTCTGAAAAATTCCACAATCTGATTCCCAGGTTTCTTCAATCATTTGAAGTCTTCATCCACCATGTAGGTATTTTGCAACTTGGCCGCTTCTCGAGGGCACTTGCCTACCACATATCCCAGTGTATGGTGACATTATAGATTCAGGAAACATTTTCCAGTAAATCAGACAGCGGAAGATTCGGAGCCCAATTATGGGTGAGTTCAGACCTTAAAATGCTCCCTTATTGACCTTAAGGGGTACCTTACCCTAGAAGTCATGCATTTCTCCGCTAAGAGCCATTAGCTCACATTTATTTCTTTACTTGTTTCGGGATTTTCTGTGGTATTCCTCAAACACTGCTAAATGGCAGCAATTATGCCTCTGGAGCCCTCAAACAGATAGTCTGTGTTCCACTACTCCAAAAGTAATGCATTTACTATTACTATCGGATCATATTTTCATGTTGAGTGGTTCTACCACATACAGGAATAAACATAGAGAATATGCCTATCTAGCCCACTGAAAACTTGGAAGGGTCGCACGTGTATCTCATCAACCACCTCCTTAGCCATTGGTAGCCAACAGCTTGTGCCACCATGTTGTTAACCCGTTTCATGCACCCGCGATTTTGCGGAAGTGTGGCACTTCCACAAAACGGGCGGGGCCGCCTCGGCCATTGGCCGATGGCAGCACTGGGCAGGTAGTGCTGCCGTCGGCCAATGGCCGACGGCAGCATGGAAGGGGTTAAAGGACCGCCTGAGCCCAAATCTCTCCATCAATTTACCATAAATAACCAATCTATACTGTTGAAAGCCTTTATCAGCAAACCAACTTCAAAACCCTATGTTTCACCTTACCCACATGGTGGACCAGCCAACAGACATAATCGAAAGTGTGTCTTCAACAGAACTTTCATGTACATTTTCACATCCAGAGTTAACCATGTCATAGGTCTTCAGGTTGAGGAATCCAAATGATCTTACTTCGGCTTGAGGAAAACCACAATATTTGTATCCTCTACAGTAAGGAACAAATCACCTCTGAAAATGTCCGATAGAATTCTCCACTAACTCGGTCAGGATCTGCTATTTGCCAGACTTAAAATATTTTATAGCCATATGAATCTCCAATTCCTGTATTGGAATCCATAGTTCTTTAGTTAGTTCCTTCCATATTCGGGGAAACATTAGACCATCTGAAAGGGTTCTTTTGCTTGCCTCCCCACTGTATTCTTTAGAGTAAAAAACTGAACAAGAGGCTTTTACACTGCAATCAAAGATCATTTTTTCCACTGTCACCTCTCAGGGCATACATTGTCTCCTTGTTTCTTTTAGCCTTTGTTTGCTAGCCAGGAGAAAATGTGCTTTGTCTCCGGTCTCATATACAATTCTTTTTCAGGACTACAGTGTCTTCTCCTCTTTATTAATGAGGAGCACACGTAATGGTTTCCTCATTCCAATAACCACCCTGTGAAATGCCTTGGAGCCAGAGCATCTGTGCGTCTCCTTTGCATCTTTCAACTGTGCTTAGTTACAAATGCACTAAAACTCTATCCTGTTTGGCAGCTGCTGCAACTGCAATCAAGCAGCCTCGAATTACAGCCTTAAAAGTATCCCACTGTATTGTATATTGTGTCATCGTTCATCATATAATCCTCTATGGCTCTGGAAACAACTGCCCTAGAGCTGAATCCTGAAAAAAGTTTTGTCTAGCTTCTCTCCATCGCCGAACTGTTGAATGTGTATCACACTGATGCGAGGTCTGAAAATGGAAACATTTTTACACAGTAGGTTTAATAGCCATTAGAATTTAAAAAAAATTAAAGTATAAGGCTTACATAAAATTGAATGTAAATCTATCCTCCAGTGAATATGAATCCCGAAAATACTAATTTGAATAAGCCATTCTATAGCTCTGACAACTAATAGAGAAAACGTATGTCATAGATTTCGCGACGCATTTGAGAGTTAAGACCAAAAAAATTCCACACCGTGATCTTCAAGAAGATGGTATAGCTTGAATAGTTATGATACAAATTTAAAATACAAAGCTATGAGACATAAGGACCAATGAACCAATGATGTTAACACTGCGTACATTGCGGAAAATACAGAAAAGAACACTAAAAGCAGGTGTGGTGCTACCGGTTTAGTACTGGAAAATATTCTGTATACGGCACCCTGCATAGTAATGTACTGAATGCCTAAACTGTACACACAACATTCAAATAAAGCGCAAGAATGTCAATAATCAATCCCTTCATGAATTACTTTGATGTGCACAAGTATTCATATTTAAGGATAACTAAAGTAAGCAGTTTTTATTTCATCAAAATTAGTAAAAACAATAAGATAAAATAAAAAAAGGCTACCTGAGAAAAGAATCACACAAACGTAAATAAGTTCACACATGATCACATTCTTCTACATCAAGGTACATGGCACATGGATAATTAAATGTTTTTTTCGTAGAAAAAACCCCGAAGTAATTTATTTCTAATTGGAACACTAAGATGTGACAAATGGCACTTTGTTTGCAGAAACCACTTCTGAACATATTTAGGATCATGGTCAAAGCTTACTTACAGCTACTATTAAAATAAACATGCCAAACAATGTAAGGTTTATTGGAATATACCTGCCGCAGTGAACAACAACAGCCACCAGGTCATACATGCGATCCAAATTAACAGCGTCGCTGGATGTGTTGAAAAGCCGCAGTTCCAATGGAAATACCACACGGTAAGAGAGCTTGGTGTACCGGTGCAGCTGCTCCATATACTTAAACCTCTTCAGATGTAGTGCAAGTATCATTGGTAACTTTTTTACACGCATTCTGGGGAATCATTAAAACTCAATGTTATTATTGTCTTCAAAGCGTTAAAAGGCATTCTGTACATTATTAAACCTCATCTTCAAGTATAATAGTTATCTTCCCTGAAGTTTCTGGCCTTGTCATTACAAGCAATGCAGTAATTCTGAGAAATGCACCCTTACCAACTCTTAATTGACATCTCTCTTTAATCCTTATCCGCAATTTCTGTTCAACTCGAAGGAAAGCAGTGCAATGAGTTATTTATCCCTCACCTTCACATCCTCAGTTTTCAAGCTTTTTTTTCCTAGACTACTTTATTCGTACTAATACCCTGTGGGTTTTGTTTGAATTTCGAGGATTGATTCACTCAAGTTCAGTTCATAAACTTTATTTGGGTACCTTGGTACCCTTTAAGCACAAAGTCATGACAAATACAAACAGTCTGGAAGTTTAAGAACACATGACATTATATGAATATACAACAATATTACATGATATTTAGAATTTGAATCTGCCTATTAAAATTGATTTCATTAGGAAAAAATATAGCTAAAACCATTAAAATGTTTTACAATTATACCAGGAGCCTCAGGGATCGAACATGGACTTGCGTGTTCTAATGGCAATTCTAAGAAAAGTGCATGTGCGAAAAATCAAGTCTGCATCATCCAGGGTTGCTATACACCGATGGGCCTCGTCCAAACTAATAGGCCGTCTCTTTTTAAAATAAGGGTTTAAAAGCCACTTAGAGTATTTAATATAGTACTAAAAAATTTATAATTGATTGACCACTCCTCCCATCACAAGGACATGGTGTTTGATTGAGTTTGGGGTGGCAACCAAGAGGAAAGCACAGTGCAAATCTGACGGTTGCAGCTCTTAGGCGGAATAATAGGCTCCTATCCCAGCGGCTCATGGGTAAGGTGAGATATATATGCAGAGGGTGACAATACTGTTCAATAGACATAATCGCGAACAGATGATTTCACAGATTCTAGGTCGATTCTCTTTATTATAAAGGGAGTAGAGAGCATCTCTCAATTCCTTTTTGGACACAGCTTCAACTGTACCAGAATCTAAGAAGATGTGCTCCCTGTTGATGCTACGCAGACCTTGTTGCACTCCACACAACCAAGGGATATACATCCCTTTGTCACACCTTACCCAGTCACTAATAATCTCTCGAGTAAAGGAAGCAGCCTGATTCTTCCATACTAAAAGCCAAAAAAGAGCTGGTCGGGCGCGAATAAAATCAGATATAAAATTAAGAATAAGCTCCCTGTGACATATGTATTGTGGTGTCGAGATTGGGATACCCAACAGTTTCCTACAAAACCTGTTTTCTTCCTGTTGGATAAATAAACTATTTACAGTGCCCCAAATCTCAGCCCCATATGTAACCACAGGGATGCACTGTAGCTTATAAATTTTCGGAATAGCTAAAATAGCTCCAGTGGTCTTAGGGCGGGGGAGACTCCGAATTGAATTGGTGGCCTTTGAGAACTTGCTCCTGGAATGGGCTAAATGCTCATTCCAGGAGCCGTTTGCAGCAAAGACCAACCCAAGATAAACGAATGAACGCGTACATGTCAATTTTTGGCTATACACTGTAATAGAGCTTATCTCTCGGTTCCCAGGGCTGCTACACATTAGAAAAGACTTATTAAAAATTGACATGCAGATCTAGGCCATCCATATACTTAACAAAGTTTTGTACTAAAGTGCGCAGAGAGTTTGGAGTGCGGCCTATGAGGACCACATCATCTGTGTATAGAAGCACAGGGAGATTTCCCATTAATTATGGGAACATCTTGGGTATCAGTTTTCAAAGAGCTGTTCAACACATTATTTTGATTCACTCAAAAAAAGACTCAGAGTAGTTGCGCTTTACTCCGGACTTAACTGGGAATTCTCA
This sequence comes from Lissotriton helveticus, assembly GCF_964261635.1. Classification (NCBI taxonomy): domain Eukaryota; kingdom Metazoa; phylum Chordata; class Amphibia; order Caudata; family Salamandridae; genus Lissotriton; species Lissotriton helveticus. The sequence continues at coordinate 130,298,268 of NC_136060.1, read as the reverse complement.
GAATTAGGACATGCTTACTTACAGTCAAACTAATTCAGTGAAAATTAATGTTTTGTTTGTGAACATTCATGAGTAAGTTGGACCTAAGACTTCTGTCAAAAAAATCCTCACAAAAAAATCCTCACAAAAAAGTTTTATAAACAAGGTACTACGTTTTATGCATTGTATTAATCATATTTATTGTATTAATCACAGATTACAATAAGACTTTTTATCATAATCATCATAAATATAAAATAGAAAAGTAGCTCAAATATGCTACATGAGTCATAAATACAAGATAAGAATATAGTTAAGATGGGGGCGTGGTTTGGCGGCAGCCAAGATGGCCGCATAGTAGCGCGGCGCTCCAGGGGCAATCCCGAAAACCCCTAACATCCGGCAATTATCCTGAAGAACGACGACGTACCGGACCGGAATCGGAGTCTCCTCTCCTTCCGACGCCGGCCGGTCCTTTTCTGCGGCGATTTCGACCCCGGGGAACTGAGATCCCGGGATCGGCGAGTGCGGCCTGGACGCGGCCTGCGGGGTGGAGTCCCGCCTGTGAAGCGCCGGCCTCGGGTGTGAGGCGGGCCGTGGCGGAGGCGCAGGATGTCGGCGGTGGACCGCGCCCGGGGACCCTGGAGGGTGACGCGGCGCCCTCTGGCTCCCATCCCAACCCTGAGGGACTGCAGATAGCTGGGCCCCTTCCCCCTGGTGCAGGAGTGGGGAAGCTCTGAATCAGACCGCCCGGTCGAGAGGCCCTGCTGCTACGCGTCTTGCCCTGGAGAGAGGGCTGCTGCGGGCTGGGATGCCCGGATCACCCTTCCCGGGGGTGTCCAATCGTCTGCACCTGTCTAGGGGGGCCTGGAGGCTTGAGTGCGGACCTGGAGAGCTGGCCTGGACACACACGGTGAGGGAGAGGAGTGCACGGGGGTGGGAGAGCGAGGCGGGGGCCGAGTTGGGCACATAGGCCGCTAGTCCTTGGTCTGTGAAGCGGAGAGGGCACTCAAACAGTCTCCTGCCCTGCATAGGCGCTACCGATGGCCCCCCTCCCCCCCTCCGCCGAACGTGCTGGTCGTGGAGGCCGAGCTTAGCCGGTCACGAGGAGCTGCAACGGGGCGGCACGGCTTGCGGATCCGGCGACTGGCCCCTAGAGTGTTGGGGCACTGAAGACAGTTTATCTGGCAGCGACGGCCGGGTGCGGGCAGCCGTCAGAGGGGCCGGGAGTGCCCGCCGGCTACCCTCTGCAGTCATGAAGCCCAAAAAGACCACTGTGACCCAATCCAACACCATGGATAATTATACTGCGGACCAGGGCGGCGCTCCGCAGCCCCAATCGGGGCCACCTACCCACCCTCCTGAACCGTCTCTCGCCTCCATTATGCAGGCCATACAGTCCCTGGGAACTACGCTAGAGTCTAAAATAGACAAGATGGCGATTGAACTAACCCTACAGCATGCCGATCTGAACAAAACGTCCGAGAAGGCAGCGCACAACGCAGCGGCGATTGTGGATCTACAAGACGCCGCCAAAACGCTGCAGCAGCAGGTTTAACACCTCACGCACCAACAGAGGCAGATGGTGGCATGCCTGGAGGACCAGGAAGGGAGAGCCCGAAGGAACAATCTTAGGGTGGTGGGTGTGCCAGAGAAAATGGAGGGGGCCAGTGTGGAGCTGGTAATGGAGGACCTTATCTTAAACACCCTGAAACCCAAGAGACTGTCCAAGTTCTTCGTTGTAGAACGGGCGCACAGGGCGCCAGTCCCGCCGCCACGCCCAGGGGCCCCGCCGCGGACCATCATTGCGCGGGTGCTTAATTATAGAGATAGGGACGCGATCCAGCAGGCGGCACGGCAACACGGAGACTTGCGTGTGGAAGATGCCACGATCTGCTTCTTCCCAGACTTTACGCTCAAGGTCCAGCCGGAGCGTCGTCCATTCGACGCAGTCAAGAAGAAACTTCGAGAGAGTGGCTTCCGATATATGATGTTTTTCCCGGCGCGCCTTAAGGTTTTGGCGGAGGGACGATCCTTCTTCTTCACCACCCCGGAGGAGGCCTATGCCTGGCTGGAAGAGCGTGGCCAGCGGCGGGGGGCCTGGATCACGAGGGAAGCTGGAGGAGCACGGCCCCACGATCTCCAGCCTCATCTGTGGGATCGCTGGAGGGGTCACGGCGGCGCCAGGAGGGCCAGCCTCGGCCGGCTGGGAGGCGATCCCGCAGGCTCTCGGCGACACCGGAACTGAAGTGAGCTGAGGGAATGTGTGGACTCGAACTGGCAAGAGCTCACGGACATGTAATGTATTACGAGACTGTGAAATGCTCCTCTTGTTGTTATACTGAATGGGGGAGGGGAGGCATCGATCCAAAGGGGGGTCTTGTAGAGACAGATACCGAGTGGACAAGTACATCTGCAGTTGCTGCTCGTTCCCGCTTCGGCTGGGGGGCAGTACCTAGGCTGAGGAGGGGTTGGTTTTCCATTTTAGGTCATCAGTTTAGGACAGGACGTGAGTTGGACTTCTTGGCTGCAACACTCACCCCTAAGTTTATCATTACAAGGGCTACAGGCGCTCTGCTTTTTGGGGATGTCTGGCGCGGTTGGCCGGAGAGGCAGGGTAGCAGGGTGGGGGGTTGTTGAGGGAGGGAGCGGGGGGTTGGGTTTTGTTCGTTATTCTTGGTTTTTGTACTGTGCCACTGTTTTGACTCCATCGACACACTCACGGGGCGAATGGAAGGGGGGGTCGAGGGGGGCGAGGGTTCTTCCCCTTTAGCTTTGGTAGAGGACATGGCAGGTTCACACTCACCTAAGACGCAACATATAGACATTTTATCCTGGAATGTGAACGGCCTGCAGAATAAAATCAAACGGACGGTCGTATTGCAGTACTTTCGTAGGCAAGCTCCAGATGTCGTCCTCCTACAGGAGACACATCTGCTGGGGAATCACTGTCGGGCTCTGGATAGGTTTGGCTACACCCTGCGCGCCCACTCGGGCTTTACGACAGGCTCCAGGGGGGTGGATATACTCATTAAGAATTCACTGCCATTGATTCTGGGGCAAAGCTGGTCTGATCCCCTGGGTCGTTACACGGCGCTGTCAGCGCAGTGGGAGGGTCGCCCTCTGAACTTCTGCTCACTGTACATTCCTCCGAAGCTGCACACATCTACCCTCCCGGATGTGGGGAAGTTGTTGCTGGAGCTACCTCCAGGGACGCTAGTGCTGGGTGGGGACATGAATGATGTGATGAATGATGTGATGGCTAGGGATCTGGATAGATCGACGTCCTCACTGGATGGGGGAGGCTTGCATCATCTCAGGGATTTCACGCAAGCAATGGGCTTAACTGATCTATGGAGGGCACACCACCCATACCTGAGACAGTATACACACCAGTCAGCTGCCCATGGATCCTCCTCTAGGATTGATTACATTATCACACGCACAGAATGCATGACACTGTTTCGGGATGGACACATTAAGGCTAGAGGAATTTCTGACCACGCACCGGTGGGGGTTCAGTTGTTAGGCCCCACCCGGGATCGGAGCGTCCCCCCTCAGCTCGACTCCTTTCTTTTTAAGGATAAAGACTTTCAGGAGCGCTTCAGGGAGAGAGTGGGTCACTATTTCAATGAGAATGTCGGCTTGGTGGATTCCCCGGGGACAGTATGGGAGGCATATAAGACGGTGGCCAGGGATTTTGTCCAGGCTGAGGTGGGGCGGAGACGTAAGGACAGGCATGCACAGGTGGAGCAATTGGAGTTGGAGCTTCACGCCCAGGACAGTGAGACGGGACTCACCCCAGAACAGGACCGGGTCAGACTGCATAAAGCACGCCTCCTAAGCAAAGAAATAAGGGATGTCCTAACGGACCAAGCACGGGCGCATGCACTGGCCACCCAGCGGAGGGTATATGACCTTGGTGATAAGGCGAACAAAATGATCGCCTGGTTGGAGAAGAAAGATCGAGACCGCAGTTGGGTGCCGGGAATTGAGCACCCGGACGGGGTCGGTGAGTACCACAAGAGGGGCCATCGTGGAGGACTTTGCGTGATATTATGAGGAGGTTTACCGGTCGCACACGCTTAGTAGCGATGGGGATTTTCGCGATTTCCTGGCCCCCCTACAACTCCCGGTGCTGGACCCGGCTGATAGGGATGTGTTGGAGGCGGACATTACGGTCAAGGAAGTGGAGGAGGCTATGGGGGACCTGCAGACAGGGAAAGCCCCCGGACCAAACGGGTTCCTGGCGGAAGCATTTGGCTGTGTGGCGAGCCACACTGCACCGCATATGTGCAATATGTTCCTTGAGGCGCGGGAAGTGGGGCACCTTCCGAGGGACCTGCGACTGGCCACGATCGTGGTGATCCATAAAGCGGGGAAACCTCAGGGCGCATGCAGCTCGTACAGGCCCATCTCCCTCCTTAACTATGAGACGATGGTCCTGGGGAAGATCCTTGCAACACGCCTGGGAGCGGTCATCCAGTCGCTGGTCTGCCCGGACCAGTCGGGCTTTATGTTGCACGAGACTCAATTTGCGCCGCTTGTTCGGAGTTCTGCAGAAGGCTGCCGCATCCCGGGAGGTGCCAGCGACATTGCTCCGCCTTGACGCCCATATGGCCTTTGATAGCATCGAGTGGCGATACATCTATGCCGTACTGGAGAAATTGGGCTACGGGGACAACTTTTGCTCCTGGGTGAAGTTGTTGTACATGGGGCCGCTGGCGCGGGTCCGGGTTAACGGGGCCATGTCACGGGAGTTCCGGTTGGGGCGTGGCATGAGGCAGGGCTGTCCCCTGTCCCCGACCCTCTTTGCCCTGGCACTGGAACCACTGGCGCACTGGGTAAGGTCGGACCCTGGGGTGTGGGGGATAGAAATGAGGGGCGGCTGGGAAGAGCGCATATCGCTCTACGCTGACGATATACTACTCTACACCCAGCGACCGGCGGAATCCATATCACGTCTAATGGCTATGCTACATACGTTTGGGGAACACTCCGGGTACCGTATCAATTGGAGCAAATCCTTGGGGTACGTTTTGGCGGGACCCCAGCCGCCCACGGTGGCCGGCTGCAAGGGCCTGGTTTGGCGTGAGACGTTTCGTTATTTAGGGATATGGGTCATGCCGTCTGCCTCGGAGTTTCTCCGACTCAATGTGCAGACACAACTTGATCGCCTGCACAGCGACGTGCAACACTGGCGGACTCTACCAGTCTCCCTCATGGGCATAACTTTACTCTTTAAAATGATGGCCCTGCCACGCTTGCTGTATGTGTTGCAGAGCTCACCCTTTCCGATCCCGGATCATTTCTTTACAACGGTGGAAGCAGAGCTGCGCTCCCTTTTGTGGAACGGGGGGAGTCCGCGGATTGCCCTTCGCAAACTGCAGCGCGGCCTCTATCAGGGAGGTCTGGCGGTGCCCGATATCCGCCTATATTATTGGGCGACGCAGCTGGTTAACGTTAATGGGTGGGTATTCGCCCCGCAGGATGAGCCTGCCTATCGGGTGGATCGTATGGCCCTAGGCGCGGATACCTATTTAGCGGCCCTCTACTCTAAGCCACGTCGTAGTCAGCCTCTGCCCCCCCCCAGACCGCGGCGGTGGTTGGGATATGGCACCGGGCAACAAAATTGCTTGGATGGGAGAGGAGGCTCACGGCCCAGACGCCCCTATGGAGGGGTGACTTCCTCGGGGAGGTCAGGGAGGTCGCGAAGCTCCGTGACCACCGACAATGGAGCCTGATAGGCCTTGATCTACTGGGAGATGTCTGGAAGAGGGGACAGGTGGTAGACTTTGTGGCTCTACAGTTAGAATTCCATATGGGTGATGGCGAATTCCTCCACTATCAGCAATTCAAGCATGCTATCTATTCGCATTTGTCACAGGGGGGTCAGCTACCTGAATACGCCCCGCTTGAAGACAGGCTGCTGTTGGACCCGATGATTGATAAAGCTATAAGAAGCTAGTCAATAATATTCCAGACACACTCGGACCTCTGCGGGAAAAATGGGAGTCTGACTTGGGCTTGTTAGAGGATGATGACTGGAATGAGGCCCTGCAGTGTCCTAGGGAGGTGGCGATCCGAGCTAGATTCCGATTGGTGCAGCTTTGCATCCTTCACAGGTCCTACACCCCACGCACGGTACAAATTAAAATGGGATATGCGACATCACACTTTTGCTTGAGAGGGTGTGGGGACGAGGGCACGTTCTTCCACATTCTTTGGGACTGCCCTAAAATTCGGCCATATTGGGTTAGACTAAAGGATATAATGGAAGAGGTGGTGGGGGCGGAGGTCCTGTTGGAGGCTAGGTGGCATAGTCTGGGGGTCACGGGAGAGGTAACATGGCCCAAGGGAGATAAGATATGGTTGGCTTTCGCAAGCATGGTGGCAAAACGGAACATTGCACGTATTTGGGGGAATGACTTGGTGCCAACGATAGAGGAATGGGAGCGAGATATGGATTGGTGCCAGAGGGCGGAGAAAGTCATCTACAAAAGTCGGGGTTGCCCCAAAAAGTGGGAAAAGATCTGGCAGGCATGGAGGAGGCACAGAGGGGAATGGTTGGACACCCCGGAGGGCACGCAGTAGGAACTCCCCTTGCTAGACACCGCACACGACAGACGTTCGGCACTTCCTCCCCTGGGAGGCGATGGGCCCTGGCTTCTGACACGCTTTGCACATTAAGTGGGGGGGGAGGGGTTGAGGGGGGGCGGGAGGGGGGATGGCTCGGAGGGAAGGGGAAGGGCAGGGAGGTGGGGTTGGGATGGCGAACCCACTGGCTTGGAGGTAGACCGTTATTGTACCCGCCACCTAATGCATTGCCATGGTTTTATAATGTAGGCACTACCGCACTTTCACTGCTCCAAGATGCATCTTATGATGGAATTGTTTACTTCAATAAAAAGATGTTTAAAAAAAAAGAATATAGTTAAGATTTACTAAATACAAGATCCTAACAGTTTATAGGCATGGCTAAAAAATGTCAATAATTGTATAATAAAACAATTATTTATTAGTATAAAAAAAATATGTAACAGCCGTAGGGATACATCTTATTCTTGCATCTTTAAAAATCAGATGCAAGCATAGTTTCCATGAATACAATAGTTTTGGGTAATTGCACAGTGTATGCGTAACCGTTTCCATTTTATATCCACGGAGCCGGCATGCAGTCTTTCCTTTGAACACTCGATTCCAAATTCCCTCAGATTCATAAATAGGGATATAAAACAGCCTAAACCTTAAAACATTTCAGTTTAAACTGACCTGGCAGATTGTACCTGATGTTATCTGGATCTAGAAAGGCAAATGTTTCTATAACTAGCTCCATGTGTTTGTGTTTCTTTAGCGTTACCAGGTCACTCTCCCTCTGCCTGCTAAGTACAGCACTTCTCAAGATACTTTTACGAGTCACGATTAACTTCGCTAACAACTCCAAGTCAGGTAAATTGTGCATTTCTAAGACTTTATATGATGATGTCACATTAATTTATTTAAGATATGAAGTTCTTTTAAGTTCCGAATAAATTAGGGATTTTAAGGTGGAGGTTTTCGCCCCCGCACAGTCACATAGATAATTCAGAAAGTTTTATATGAAAATACGCGAACTGTTTTATTGTCACAAAATATTGATAATAAAAATATGTAGATCACTCTCTTCGATTTCCCTTTAATTTTGTTGCGCTTTATTTTGACTTTTGCAGCTCAGAGTGTCTATAGTAGATACTGTGACCAACTCTATAATTCCAAACTCATCTAAGAGGTATGGAACATGGTATAAACTCCTCTACTGCTTTCAACATGGTCAATGGACTGCTCTTTATATTTAACATTTTGTAGGTTTGCTGCTTGTTTGGTCATATACAATCATGCACAGACAATTGGTAAAAATGTATTTATACATACAACAATGGTCGTTTCAGAGGGCTAAGAAGGAGAGGGGAGAATAAAACTCAAGAAGTAATCAATTTGAGAAACGGGTGTGAAAAGGAACAATCATTTTTTGTTCCGCCATGGACACCTTCCTTAAGAGATATGGGTACAATAAGCTCAAACTGTGCATAGTTATCCAGGCTTTTGAAAGTGATACGATTAAGTTCCACAGGACCATCTTAGAATAAGGTTATATGCGATGCTTATATGCGACAAGCAAAACATGCTGTGATTTTTTTGGGGGGTAAAACACAATTGCACCCCTTATTGTAACATACTTTGTAAACTGATAATGGCACTTGACCAGTCTATGCCAGGGAGACTGTTCCACAAAATTACTACGTGCATGTAAAAAGCAAGTCTCTTGTGAATGAAAGATAACCGTAAATACAAAAGCAGTCTCGGGGTAGGGGATGTGGCTGTGGGGCATGAAGGGGGGAGGGAGAGAAGGGGTTATAGCATTATCGTTGACATTCAGAAAATGAGGAGCTAGGTGAGGTGATGGTTGGTGCTAGAGAACAAAGACCCGAACGTCCTGAGGAACCAGGAGTTTGTGTAAAGAGATCTCAATCAGGGGATGAGCGAGCAAGAAAATTGATAACATTTTGGATCCTCTAGACCCTGGTGAGAAAATAAGCCAGACTACTAAAAAAATAAAATGTCTCTACAAGAGTTGTAGCGTTCAGCATTGCATCGACATGCTGTATCCTAGTAGTAATGAGAAGGAAAGATGTAAATATACGTAACGACTTCCATTTTTATTGTGTTACATCCAATAAGGATACCTACGAGATTACCGTTTATCAATCTGCAAAATAACTCCTGGTGCTCGGTTCTTATTGTATATAAGTGAAACCCAGGACTAGTTTAGACCAGACAAGGGATGTAGATTACCATTAAAAAGAATTGGCTGAAGAAAGAACTTTTGATGGGCACCACATTGTATGGAGTTAATGGGTACAAGGCAATATCCTGATAATAACAAAGAACATACAACCCACTGCGTGACAACACTAAATAAAAACACATACTGCTCAGCAAAATATCTTGAGTGCCAAAAAAGGGCCAAACAATTGGGTATTACCAGCACGATGCCATTTGCAACAATGCACACATCACCTAGTAGGAATGTTGGTACAGATTTATATATGCATGGTTTTATATATAGGAATATATGCAACACAGAACCTGGCTACGAAGAAACAGGGTGCTGTCCACCAGGCACGCACCACCCATTAGGCACTAAGGGCTTCAGCACCCCCGTCGTGTGTGTCAGCCCGGGCTGAGACAGCTTCCCGGGCACACACTTAGCTCTCAGCCCGGGCAAACACACAGCTGCACCAGAGTACTTCACAGGTCTTTAAAAGCCCATTTTACTCGTTAACGAGGCTTTGTTGCTCTTTCACCCCTTCTTAGAACCCTTGCATTTTCACTCTGCCGATGGCTGAAAGAATTGAACCCACCCCTCCGAAAAATTTATTAGCTCCCTACACCCCCCGAAATTTCACTCTAGCTGCGCCTCTGCTGTCCACGATGGGTGTGGAGTGGAGGAAAACAGAAGAGGGGAATGAGACGATACACTGGACAGGGAGGTAGAAGTACTAGCTTGAGGCCAACATTCAAAGGCATAACCATGCTTATACCTGAAGGTCTTTAGTTTCTAACTGAAGAGCAGGAGTTAGAGAGCAAAGCAGAAATTGATTGGTTTGGAGTTTCAGATCTCGGAAGAAATTAGAAAAAAAAGAACCAACATCTTGTTTTCTACATGTAAGGAATGTTCCACACGTAGTTGGAGAAATACGATTTATTATAGATTTTAACCCTAGCACAGAAGGTAGAGAGAGGCAGCCCAGTATACATCCTCCAACTGCTCCGGTCCTACTCTCAACTACCTCTTCCTGTCGACACACACAGTTTCACTCTGTACGCCCACCCAGTCCGCCATAATTCTTTGTCCCAGGACAGTTGAGCTTTTTTTTCCATAAATTGTCTGCCATTCTTTATCACCCTGCTGAAGCGCTTCACAGCTCCATTTCCGGTAGGGTGACAGAGTGAGTTGGTTTTATGTACTATGCCAGTCCTACACAAATACTCTTTAAAGGTTTCTCCAGTGACTTGGGGACCATTGTCTGTAATAATGCATTTAGGTAAACCTTCTCTCAACATTCTATGGTCCAGAAAACTCACCACAGTATTAGAATCAACTTTTGATACAACTTCTATTTCTGGCATTTGGCAAAATGATCAAAACAAACAATTATGTGCCTGTGAATCATGCCTTTATAAATGGGACCCACTATATCGAAACTGATCCTTTCCCATGGCATATCCAGAGAATCAGTGGCGGATTAAAGATGACAAAAGTTTACTCGCATTCTCTTACTTTCCTTTCTACCGCCACATCATTCCTGGCCACCAATATAATTCTTTCACTCTGCTTTTTTGTCTTGATCCCCAAATGCCCCTCCTGACAAATGTCTAATACTTTGTCTCTGAGCGCACTTGGGCCAATTGTTCTTCCATTTCATACCACTTTACCATCCTCCTCAGACAGCTCGCATCTCAACTCCCAAAAGACACGTGTATCTTCCTCCATTTCGCTCTTATTTGACTAGCTTCACGTATCCACTTCATCCCCCTTGTAACACTACATCTTTCTCCAAAGCATCTTTTGATTCCCTTTTCAAGACATCATTATATTCATCTATAATATCAGCCAAACAGCATTCCTCAACATCTTCGGTTTCCACACACTTTTCACCTGTGACCTTATCAGAACTGGGTAACCGGCTAAGATAGTCCGCAATTTTGTTCTTAACCCCAGGCAGATAACTTACATAATATTTGTAATCAAACAATCTTATGGACTAGGCAAGGAGACACACTGAACAAACCTTTCCTCGGTCTTGAAATGCTTGAACCACAACATCTTGATTTGACATCCAGTGTAAATATGTTCACCCTGTTAGACTTGTCCTAGTAACGGCCAGTGCAAGGGTTCATGTGCTATGGTCGCTATCGCTAAAATTGTAATGAATGTTCTACACGTAGTTGTGCAAATTCGATTTATTGCATTTTCAGCCCTTGTAAGAGGCAGGACACTTACTAAGATACAACAAGCCCTAGCACAGAAGGGAAGGAGGCAGCTCGGTATACATCCTCCAACTGCACCGGTCCTCCTCTCACTACCTCCTCCTGTATTCGAGTTACATCCTTGTCATCACATTCCAAAGGTTACAATGACAAATAACCTTCCAGTAACCCTTACATCATGACATTCAATACCAACACGGTGACCAAAACCGGATGCCATGAGGGTCTAGAATATTTGGTGATCCAATTAATGTTTTCAGCAGTTCCCAGTAGCTTGATCAAGCAATTTGGCAGTGTAAACATAACTGGTCTCGAACCAAGTTTTCCAACTCTCATGTCTGACTGAGGTCAATTAAAGACTCACTGATAGTGGTATATAAGCCAGAAGGTCCTATGAGTGAGTAACATAATGTTCAACTAGATTCTACTAGTGGTTAAATTGTGAGGGAAGATGAGGTTTTGTCTCGAGGTCATTTACCATTAGTATTATGTGCTAAGTGGAGGGTTTATGCGTGCTTATGAAAACATGCAAACATAGAGTGCATTTTAACAGTCTAGCCTGGAGAGCTGTTACAAAACCTCGGTGGTCCCCAAAGCCCCAGGTGTCGCAATCTAACCATCTTATTCAACGACTCAACAGTGAATTAGAAAGACAGACTGCAACCCGAACACAAACCTACTGAGCAATCCTGTGCAGGCAATGTTTTCAGGTTTCTTTAAGCCAATCTAGAAGAGTTCCGCGACACAGTGGCAATTCAACAATCTTTCATTTATGAATAACCCACTCGTTATGTAATGCTATGTGCTTTTGTAAAGCACACTATCACCCATGAGGGTACCCTGACACTAAATCGGTTGTGTTTGCTAGCACTGCCTATAGGCTAATTGAAAAAGCCAGGTCTTCAGCTTCTTGCACAATTCAAGAATTGGGGAGAAGGCTCTGATGCGGAGCGGGAAGCTATTCCATGCTTTAGGAGCAATGTAAGAGAACACCTGTCCTACTGACCTGGTTCTGTGCATGCATGGAATGTGTGCGAGTAGGGGGTCCTGTGGAATGGAAGTGTCTGGGTGGTTGGTGGAAGGAGATGCGACTGGGGCCCGAGTTGTATAGTGCCTTGAACGTATGGGTGAGGAGTTTGAATTGAGCGTCTTTGTGTATCAGGAGCCAGGGGAGTAATATTAACGAACAACAAGAACGGTAGTGCTAATAAAAATAACTACTTACATAATGCATTACACAAGCTGAATTGTCTTTAGGTGTTCAAATGATCATGAAGTATTTTATCAACCTTGAGAATAAAAGATGGGTCGTTTTCATCAGAATTTGTTCAATCTTATTGGCTTCCATATTGTGCTGTATCTAATCATTATATATTTAAATGTTCCTACTCTGCTTGCAAAGACTTTGCCAAAAAGGCACCTCTACTATTGGAAGGCTTGAAGTTTCTGCAGAACAAATCAACAGAAAATTGCATTGACAGCATTCCCATAAAATATTCTGTTGCATGCAGCAGTCACAATGGCCTGTACCACACTAAAATACTAACGACATGTCACAGGATTTCATAAGCCTTATGATGAGTCGCCAAGAAATCTATACAGATTACATGACTAAGGTATTTCTTCAAATAATTTCTATCACTGTAACAAAAGAGGCAGTATTTTCCAAATTACAGTAGAAGCGAGTGGCAACTTCAGTACTGGAGATGTTTTGTTTTACTCAATATGAGAGGTTGTCTTATTCTCATGACTGGAACAGGTTCCTCGCCAAATTAAAATTGTATCATATGTGGTTAGAGAGCAGTTGGACTTTCTGGTTCTCAAAAGCATGGGAGCAATTTTCAGTTTTTTGTTTTAGATTCAGGAGCTATTGTCGGGACGGAAACTCCTCTCAACAGCTTTATAGAGCTATACTTTCCTGTCCTGTGTCTTGTTCCTGTACACTCTCCATGTTTTTACCATTTTTAGGTTGAAGCCTACCTAAAGACATCTAGGAGACATTTGAAAGCTTCCCTGGGAATGCTTTCTGCACACTGCTTACCATTGGCTTTGTGTGGTTTTATTGGTTTTAGATGTCCAGCTTGAGTTAGTCCTCCCGTGGACATAGCCTATTTACTGTATTCTTCCATAAGTGCTCATTTTCTCAAAACAGGCCTTTAAATCTGGTTCTTATGTCAGGCTCTGTCTTCCGATAGAGCTTGGTGTTTAATTCGCTTTCTCTGACTTTAAAGTGAGATAATTTATGTGACAACTAGCTGTACCCGGCCATGCGTTGCTGTGGCTCAGTCTGGTTATGTGGAAGAGAAAGAAAAGAATAAGCGCACGTTTCTAATAGGTTTAATTTGTCAATTCTTGTGGGTATACAATATGTTTTTGTGACTATTGTCTCTATGCGTCCCTTGTAGTTGTTGCGCAGCATCTCTATGCGTCCTTTCTTAATGTTGCAAAGCGAACCAACTCATCCCCCCCTCCCTTCACCCACTTCCCAGTCTGCCATCCTGACACCAACAGTCCATCCTAATATATGTGGATTATTGTCTCTATGCGTCCACTTCCCGATCTGCCACCCTGACACCAACTGTCCATCCTAATATATGTAGACTATTGTCTCTATGCGTCCCTTTTAGTTGTTGCGCAGCATCTGTATGTGTCCTTTCTTAATGTTGCAAAGTGAACCAACTCCTCCCCCCTCCCTCCATGCGCAGCATCTCTATGCTTCCTTTCTTATTGTTGCAAAGTGAACCAACTCCTCCCCTTCTCCCTCCACCCACTTCCCAGTCTGTCATCCTGACACAAACTGTCCATCCTAATATATGTGGACTATTGTCTCTATGCGTCCACTTCCCGGTCTGCCATCCGGACACCAACTGTCCATCATAATATATGTAGACTATTGTCTCCCTTATAGTTGTTGCGCAGCATCTCTATGCGTCCTTTCTTAATGTTGTAAAGTGAACCATCTCCTCCCACCTCCCTCCACCCACTTTCCAGTCTGCCATCCTGATAGCTGTACCCGGTCACGCGTTGCTGTGGCTCAGTCTGGTTAAATGGAAAAGATAGAAATCGCCGTGCTCGCAGCCGTGCATCCTCAAATCTGGCTGCACGTCACGCTGCTGCTTCCTCGGCACGTATTTTAGCCATTCTTTGTCAGTTTCGCTCGTTAGTTGATGCCCTTTCTTCCTTAGTTTGATTTGCAATTAGTTCTCGCACTGCTTCCGCTCCGCGAGTTCGACGACCTAAGTTTGATCTTCTGCGAGGCATTTCGAAACCAACATTGTGTATTTAAAAACACGCACAAATTCGAATTCTACGTAACTTTCGGAGATTTAAGATTTTGAACCAACGAACATTTAAATTTTTATTTGTCTGTTCTGGCTCTCTATTAAAAACGCGCGTATTCGACACACGCGTATTCGAAACGAACGTTGTGTATATAAGAACACGCTCGTATTCGAATCCAACGTTGTGTGAAAATTTCAAAGCAATCTGTGAAGAACTTTCGGAGATTTGCGATTTTGAACAAACAAACATTTAAATTTTTATTTATATAGATCTTGCTCTGAAAGAAAAGGCTTTTTGCTAGCACACAGTTTAAATATCTGCAAATTACCTGTGCATATATTTCAGAATATATCAGAATTAGGAAAGAATATATGGTGCACATTTAAAAAAAAAAAATCTATAGTGTGTGAAAACAAATATTTGAATACAATCAAAACTAACCAATACACTAGGTGATGACATTTCTACACATTGTTGTTTGTGCGCTGTATCGTTTTATCAGCAAAAAGGTAAGCCTGTGGAAATGTAATGGTTATTTCAATTGAAAATGTGTTGTCTGTAATGGCAGTGCACGACCAAGCCATGCTTACTCCATACTATGCCACGCCACTCTACGTCAAGCCACTCTATTCTACACCACTCCACAGTACTCAAAGACACACCATTCCACTCTACGCCACTCCACGCGACTCCACGCTACACTACGACACCACGCCACTCTACCACAATCCACTTCACTCAATTCCCTCCACACCACTCCACTTTAATCCACCCTACGACACTCTATGCCGCTCCCCAACACTACTTCTCTCTATACACCTCCACAATACTCTATTCCCTCCACGACACTTCATTCTGACACTCTACTCCACTCTTTGCCACTCCACTATATGCACAACTCTACTCTACACAACTACACCACTCCACTCTAACCTACGACATTCTACACCACTCCATGACACTCTATGCCACTCCACTCCAAGCGCCTCTACTCTATGCCCTTCCACCCACAACATTCCACTCTACTCTGTGACACTCCTCACCACTTTATTCTAAGCTACTACATTTTAGCCATGCTGAACAGCGGCTATGCTGGTGTACAACACGGCTAAAGCACATTGGCAAAGCCAATAGCTCTTGCATAGGCAAGACTTATTGGCTTTGCCATTGCTGGTTCATACAGTGAGTCTAGCATTCATGTGCGCTCACTGCAGGCCTCCCTGCTAAGTGGGTTGAAATCTCAGGGATATTCAGATGGGAGGACGTACCCAAAGTGCATCTCTCCATGAGGGAGTGGATCCGGCCCTCTGTATCCCAGCTTTTGTGGGACTGGGGTGATGACTGAGTGGATTATTGCAGACGGACAGGCCTTTCTACCTTCTCTGGGGAAGAGATCTAAACTGACCAGATTTTGAGAAATAAAACAGGGACTGGCCAGACATAAAAGTAGGACAAAAGGCGGAGAATGATCAAGGTGTATGTATATATATATATATATATATCTCGGTCGGGCCTGTTCCAGTAGGTAAGTAGGTAAGTAGATAGATAATATATATATATATAGTTAGTTCAGCTGAATATAACTTGCGCCCCCACAATGCACTGCTGATGACGTCACATATTACATCATTCATGACATGGTCAGTGAGATCACCGATGACGTCACTGATGACATCATCCAGTGACTGTGTGTTTCTATAAGGTTTAAATATGTTTTATATATATATATGCCAAGGTGTTTTGAAGAATGAGTGGGTGTATAAGTGCCTGGATGGAGGATTTAGTAGGTGCGTGACTGACTGTATAAGTGAGTGATTAAATGTGTCTTACTGAATGCATGGGTTAGTGACTAAACTGTGTGAATGTATGTATCAGCCTGTCTGATGTGTAAGCTGCTGCATGGGTTGGTCAGTAGCTACATGAGTGTCTATATGGGTTATTGATTGGTTGGCTGAGTATTTGTAAGGGTGCCCGAGTGTGTGTGTGTGTGTGTAGGGGGGGGGGGAGGGGGAAGGGCGGGAGGTGTGTTACTCTGTGCATAGATGTGTGAGAGGTTGATTCACTGGGTGTATGGGTTCAAGAGTCATGTGGAACAGCTGTATGGGTGGGTGAATGGATGTCTCAGTGGCACATGTCCAAGTAAGTACATATGTAAAAGGCAGTGTATGTGAGAGTTGGAGTATATAAATAACTATACGTGAGAGTCAGTAACTGTGAGTGGCTGTACGGATGAGTGTGTACTTGTATCAGTTATTGTATAAGAGAGTAAGTATGCGTTAGTAGCTGTAGGAATAAGTGAGGTGGTGTGTGTATAACTGTGTATGTGAGTAAATGGAAGTGTGATTGATTCTTTGCATGACTGACTAGGTATGCGAGTACCTCTGGATGAGTTGCGGTGTGTGAGTGTCTGTATAGGTGTATGAGTGCATATGATAGTGTTGTATTGATGAGTCACTGCATGTATGAGTGAATGAGTGGATGTGTGTGTACACCTAGGAATCAGTGAGTGCGTATGTAGTAACTGGTATTGGTGTGTCTATGGTTTCGAAAATGGTAGTCTGTATTTCACAGTGAGTGCATGAAAGGTTATATTAGGGTGTGAGGAGCTGGATCAGATTTTCACGTGGATGATGTCATCCACGGGAAACCCCTTTTTTCTCTGCCCCACCTTGACGAATCACCCTGCAACTTTCAAGACAGGAGCTGACCGGAGCGCCCCATTAGTTTATAAATTTCGTGAAGATTCGGCAAACGGCGTCAAAGATGTTGGCAGATCAAAAAACGTTTTTCCTATGGAAACTAGGTTCTAACTATAACTACCTACTGGCGACCGCCAGTAGGATATAGATATATATATATTCAAAGCAGAAGCGTCTGAAATAACATAATTTATCTTTTTCCTTCAGAGAGATATATTTGTCTGCCTCGGTCACGGAAAGCCCCAACGCTACCTGTGCGAGTCCGGAGCACCGATGTAAGTGAGTGGTGCTTATGGAGATGTGTGTGACATTTGACACAGTTACAGAAGGCTGAATACATGCACGGAAAGTTGCCTGGGATCCTACTAAAGGCAAACAAGAACTGAGGAACGTAATGAGAGGCACCCACGAAGGGTTGATAATAGTGGACTCCAACTACCAACATGCACTCAAACCACGGCCACTGTGGCATGGTTTAAAAACACGAAGGAAGTGCAGCGATACTTTTGGCCTCTGTGTTCCCTTTGTGCCGAGCCATTGAGAAAGGGAAATTCTTCTGGAAACGCATCTGGCACAACAAGGCATTTGGACATTTTAATCACGAGAGCTGCCGTGGATGTCCTTCAGACAGCGCAGGAGTTGGTCAGATGTAAAGGTAGTCTTGCAAATGCAAACATTTACAAGGCTACATTTACATAACAGTACTAGGACCTCCAGCCTGTACCTCCAACCTCCTTCCCTCTGCTGGGCGAACCTGACCACCTCCTGTGCTGACTGATACGAACAGATAAATTATGTGAGTTGTTTAGAACTTTGGAGGCACCAGGCACACATTTCAATTCTGCTTTTCAGTATAGAGTTGACATTTGTCCCAAAAACAGGGACGTGTATTTAAAATTAGAAAAAGAGTCGGGGTGCAAGGTCAGTCTCTGAAAACCCACCCTGTCTGAGGAAATCCGGGACATCTGGTCACCACAGGTCTAATGGCCCTCAGGGTGAAAAGATTTGCCAGTGTCTCTTAGCTGGGATCTTTTACTTCCATATGTGTGGGCTATAGGTGGAAGGTGTGTAACTGCTGTTTATGAGGTGGTTGAGAGGAAAGCCTGTGTGTTTACATGGGAGGGTTCACAGTGGTATGAAAGTTGTAATATTTGCCTCAAATGGTGTGTCTTGGGGTATTCCTTTGTAATTTTCTGTAGAACTTATGTTACAGCATTATCCACTCCTCCCCTTTTCCTTAGTGATCCGTATCTCTCTGAAATGTTGCCTGCTTCCTGGAATGCAATATATATTTTAAGTGAACCAAGTGGAACCTACCCCGAGTCTCTACGATGATGGTTTTATGGCACAGCACAGGTCAAGCGCCTGTTGTATGCACCTGCAAGGCATAACGTGGATTTATTTAACAAGATACTTCTCGAGTTAGTGCTATATTTTCAGATAGTGTAGCTTGGTCACAATGAGCAAGGTTTGCATTATTTGTTTCTGAGCTGTGCTGTTTGAAAATAAAGCCAGAAATGAGAGAAATACTAGGTTAAAGGAGTTCACTACATACCCTGCAGGTGCATAAAACAGGTGCTCGGCTCTGCACTGGATCAGTGAAGACCATCGTGATACAGCCACAGGAGAGGTTTCAGTTGTCCAGGGCACTGGCATGAACAGTTCATGCAAAAATGTGATTGGAGAAGATGGCTGCCAACTGGCTAGCTGCTGTCATAAATACCAGTAAGAAGGTCACTCATCAACCAAGGAGGGAGCACTATACCAGTAAAGTTGAGAAGGACTGTGACCCACAGCTACGATCGGCCTGATTACTATCTTCCTGAAACACTGGGCATGTCTGGACCAAGAATCCAGACGGAAGAGGTGCCGAACAACTCTGCTTGCTGTGGAAAGGGAAGCTGGGCTGCACCCTAAATAGACGAGCTTGACCCGTAGAGCTGCCTGTGACGACTAAGGGGGGTCATTATGAGCCCTCACCCTTTTAGGACAGGAGGGTCCCCACCTGTTGTGCTGCAACTTGATCTGTTTACATCACCAAGGGCCAAGTGGAAGAACTGTCATCTGCAACAACTCTTGGTGAACCTGCTATAACCCCCTGACCTTCCCACTCTCCAACCCCCCAACCTGGGAGACGTGAAAGCTCCTTACAGTGGTATCCTGGAGCCCTGAGGTTCACCGTGGCTCCCGAACATGGTCTGGGGTTTTCCGAGAGGTCATTGGAGGCTGCCATGATTCTAGAATTACTGACGGTACCCATGTCAGTTTACCAGTTCCAAAGATGTCTGCATTTGAGCCCTGGTCTGTGCTTTCTAGCTTTGTTTTAGCTTGAGAGGTTGCTGTAATCCTTAACTCAACCTATGGGCATTGTAAAACTCCTACTGCGACAGGCTGTAATAATTCTTTTAAATATCTTGTGCACTCTGAGGGGACTCTGGTGTGTATAGGTACTAGAACCTTCTGTCGTACATGTTGTAGCCTATTGGCTACTTGACTCCCAATGATTGTGCCCAGACACCACGCACTGGACTTTGCTTCATCATCCCTTAGTGAACATTACAGTTTGGCAGATGTTAGTGGCTTCTTCAGGTCGTTTTGGGCTGCACAGATTGAAGCAGTGCAAACAAAAACACATTCAGCCTTTGAAGGGAACCCTTGCCTTTTAGTTCATGCTGGGCTGTTTCAATTGGAACAGGATCAAGGCTGGCTTGCGTATAGATGGTCTCGGTCTACATTAGCATGATGGGCAACAAAAAAAGATGGATTTGCACGTGGTCCAGGGTAAATAACAGCTAGGATTAATTCAAGCATCAGATGTTTATTTTCCTCAAAAAGTGCAATGGGTACGCCCAAACGCCGGCCTCGTGCTCAACCAGCCAAGGGGCTGCTTGAGTTTCCATCTGAAGGGGATCTGCCCTCACCTTTCGTGCTGAACTGTTCTTATAAGAGCAGGATAAAGGGTGATTTGCGCATGGCATGGACTCATATCAGAGAGAACACCCACATATGGATGGTGTTAGGGTGTGTGTATGGGAATGTGTGCTTGGATGTCAATGTTTTTTGTCAATCTTTGCGATTGTGTGCCCATCCAGAGTAATGATAATATCCGATTTCCAAGGATGTGTTTGTCAGTGAGGGATCTAATTTGTTACTAAGCTAAATACATATTCCCCAACAGCACCCACTAGCACCTCCCCAGGGAACATACAGGTTCCAACCAAGATTTCTCAAGTTACGCCAGCCGCATTTAGGTAGGAAATTCCAAATTCTGCAAATCAGGATTTGGGAACGGCAAGCCTAAATTCACGTTAATAGGTAGAGCTTACCAAACAGCACAGGTTGCAAAAGAGATATTATGGGTATACCAAGTACATACAGGGGCTTCAGCCCACCCATTGATAACCACTAGTTCGCTTTACTGTCACTTTTATTTGTTTGCTTTCTATTGGATCACTCGCCTTGTTTCAGCCTGTCCATCTTGTGTCTGTCCCTCCTATGTAGCACTGCCTCTTTACTATTGGTTTGTGGGCTTCTATGCCTCCTCTGCTCGCTTTTTTGGTAACTACTTTTTTCTTTTTGTTTAAGCACTCCATGAGAGTGCATGCGTCTGCCAGTTTTATCCATCATGTGCTCCCCCCACCCCCAAGTTGCACTTCTCTCCCCACCACTGCAGTCATGTTGCTCCCTCTTGCTCTCCCTATGCTCCATGTTGCTTTCTTTCACCCATATTCTTTCCTTCATGTTGTTTCTCCCCCTGTTACCTCACACCTGCCATTGTGTTACTTCGCACCCCCATCTGCTGTGTTCCTTTGCCACAACACCTCCCCAATTCACTCCCTGCTGATTCATTTACATGTTTAGGCACTTCTGATCTACAAAAAGACTGTTTGGAAGACTTTTTTATTGTTTTATTTACCAATCCATAGCGCATCATTAAATGAACAACAACAAAAAAAGCCTGCGCCCCTCTGTACCATGCTGAGCGTACGTGCTCATCTTCAAAATGACAGGCAATAGCGCCCATGAGGTTTTTGATTTAGCCATGTTGCATAGCAGGTACGACAACACTGTACAGAACGACTAAAAAACATAGGCGAGACCTATCAATTGCACAAATGTTTATTGTCGCTTCAACTGTATTTTGTGATTGCAAAAATTTTTCTTAAATTGGGGTCAAAGAGAATTACAAAGAACAAACAGAATATACTGATAAACAGTAACAAATGCATCCAATAAAAGTAGATCACTTCAACTAACACTTGAGTGTACACCCGGCCAACAGTAAAGTTAACATCGTATTTGTGGAGGGCTGAACTGACAACAGGTGAAGGAGTGACAACAGAGAAGAAAATAAGCTACGAAAGGAAGAAAACGGAGAAGAAATGCTATTGACTTTTAGATTGAAAGCAGTAAAAGACAGACCTGGCAACGGTGAGTTATCAATAATGGGTCAAGCTGTTTTTTACGTAATGGTAAAGTACATTTCAAAAATGAAAAGAAGGAAATTTAAGCTGATATGAGACCACAGACGTGAGAGTATGTAGCAGGAGCTGGCAGCAGATCAGAAGGGCTAAGGAAACCTGAAACTGATATTAACCCAAACATGACCATGCAGCCAGACCTCCATAGACAGGGGATGTGGTTTGGTAATTTAGGCAGTCATCAAGTTTAGACATAAGCGGAAAATAAACCAAACTGGGGTGAAACAGGAGAATGGAGAACAGGGTATATCCTGGAAAAGAAATGCTGGATAACTTTAATAAAACAATGATCAGTAAATTACTAAAACAAGATAGAATGAAACAGAGGACAAAGAAAGAGAGAAGAGGCAATACAACTTTAAGTTGGGAAAAGGTGGATGAGTAAAACCAAATTACTGACTTCAAGCAGAGTTCTGAAGCAGACCTCGTCAGAGAGTTCGCTAAACAGCAATATCAAGGATTTGTCTTTTTGCAGTATGAGGTAATTCTGCATTCCTGCCCTGACATTCATGCGGTCTTTTTCAAGCTGGTTACTTCTTTAGCCATATATTTAAAAATGTAAATATTTGGTTTAACCTACCTTTTTTGAGCTTCTTGCTTACTACAGCAGATTTCACAATAGTACTTATGTTCGCTGCAAAGCGTTTCTGTGTTGCTGAAGTCTCTGCAAAGTAACATTTTTCAAAATGAATTTCAGTGTTATGACAGATAGTGCAAAGGCAACCAGAACAAAAACATATAATTATGGAACACATGCATTTGTATATTAAGGGTATCAATTACTTTTGTGACGCAGAAGACCTACGGAGCAACTACTGTTCTTTCTCTCAAGTTCAACTAAGGACCATTAATACTAAACTGTGCAAAGATAATTCTTTCATATTCCACCTCTCATACCACTAAATGCACAAAAACAAGCCATGAGTTTGCCACGCAACTCACAATTACAAACAATTCACAACCAACCTTGTCATCTTGAAGCCACTTCAGAGCTGCGATTAACCACAAAACACAGAGAATGTTGGTAGAAATCAGCGGGGAACCAAAGAGACATGGTGTAGGGGCTAACTACAGGACAGACGTTAATGTGCCTGAGAGAAGAGCTGGTCATCTGGCTCAGTCACTACATCCCAGGATTTAATAACCCATTCAAGAATTGCTGAGGTGGGCTGGTTCTCTCGAGCAGGGACATGTATAAATGCATCCAGGAGGAAAAGGGGCAGGTGCAGAACTACCACGGCTAATAATTACGGAATGTCTGTTTACGGTACCCAGGCTGCTATCTGCTACATGAATGTTCATATGACGACCACTCTGCAAATGATGACCGATACATTTCAAATGGGAGATGGAGACAATAACCACCTTTGAGGAATCCTGCATTGGTGCAAATAGTCCCTGAAGTGATCACAGAGTTGCATGAAACGTTCTGTATTTGTAAACATGAGCAGCTCCTGTTTTTTTTTGTCACTTAAATAACCAGGCTGACCTAACATCACACATCAGGACTTCCTTCTGAAAACTGTTGTTCAGCCTAATCCCTTCGGCGTCGACAGGCTGCTTCGGCGTTGCTGGCCACAGCTTCTATTTTAAGACTTGGCTTATTTTCTCTTTTCCAGTATTCTTGCATAGGTAAGCGGGTTGGGCTATTTTTACATACTCTGATCTAACAATAGCAGTCCCTTGTTATTGCTTTACACTGAAATGACTAAGCTCTCAGGCTGTTGTTCACAGAGGTCAAAGGAGCACAAACATCGGCCTGCATAGTCATTGCGGTATCTAGGCAGCACCATCATATATTTAACGTAATTGTGGTTGGTTTGCAACAGCTTCAGGTACAGTCCAACTGCAGTAATTACCAACTACAGAGAATGTGTTTTGAGCAACCGCGCCTCTCAAAATTACTGAGCGACTACTGAAGTCAACAGGGCCTTGTTTATTGTTTTGGGTTTGGTGTTATTTAGGCACAAAAAATAATGTTTACAAGGCTACCCCATCGACATCATCTCAGATGGGTCAAAACGCGGTGCCCCGTAGCTAGCACAAATTTGGATATCCATAACTGCATCACAATAATGCACTGGTAATCCATTTTTTTATATTAATGATGTGATAAGTAACTTCAGAGAGATCTAGTTACTACAATATTGAGGATGACGGCCATTAGTGGAAAGCAGAAATCATGTCCTGCACCTGTGATTTTATATGATTTAATATCAAAGACTTGTCTGTGAATTTATTCCTCTATCACACATAGAGGGGCAGGGGAAATTCATCATAGTGCTTTCAAATGCGCAAAAAATGAGTCTGGATTTCCTCTCAAAATTATCGTATTTCCTGTTTGAAATAATGGGAACACACTTAGTTTACTGAATAAGGTAAACCACAAGAAGAGGACTCTAAAATGTTTGTCTTCACCTTGAAATATCATTACCATACCATTCTTCAGTGATAATCACAGTTCAGCTCAGCATCCAGCAGCCCAACAGTCGGGCCAGGGATGCTGCAGAGATGGGTAGGTTGGCAGACAAATGAGGTGCATTCAGGTCCTGTAACCGGTGGGCGCAATAGGGCTTACCGATCTATCGGTAGGGCCTGTAACCGGTGGGCGTAAAAATAGGGCTTACTGATACATCTACTCTAGTGTTCGCTTGCAGTGCAAATGTTCGATTCTCAGTTCCACATGATGACAGAAAGCTCCTGATAGAGAAAACAATACTAAGTAAGCATGCACGCTGGCCTCTTTATATAATGAATAAAAGTATACTAGAACCAGAGTGTGAAATCGACGTTCCGAGGCATGCTTAACCTTGGAAGTTTGTGAACGCCCACAAATATGACTTTGTGACATTCACAATTCCCTTTCCTCCCCACTTCCGCCCTGGAAAGGGCTAGATTTTGACTCCGGCCAATGGCTGCCCTAAATCCCTCTTCAGGGTAGGAAGGTTAAAGAATCATACTGAGGAGCAGTGAAGGTGTAGAGCAAGGACTTTCTCTGTGGGGAAAATATTTTTCCCATGGAGAAAGAAAACTGGGCGTTTGTAGTGGGGCTATACAACAGAGAAATCCGAACAGCCAGAAAAGGACCTTTCTAGAAATGTCATCAGGAAACCAGCACCTGGCACAGCTTTCCATGCATACTCATGGGAATGCTTGTGAATTTCAGAAAGTAGTACTTGTATACTTGCAAGTGGGTGTCAATCTGTTGACTGCAGATGGGTAAATCGGGCCCATAATGCAGAGGTAGACATAATTATGTTTTCCAAGCCGCTCCAAATGATCAGCTTCCTCCTTGTTCAACTTCAATTCTTACTATCCTGGTATAGACCCTGCAATTTGAAAAACATAGGGGTAAATAAAGGTGCAGCCTACCCGTCGATTTGAAGCTGCTCCGGAGCTTTGATGATTTTTGACACCTACTTTGTGAAGTTTAAAGGTACTGACATCTATTACTATCCGCGAACAGGTCAGAGACAGGTCAAACCCCCATCCACCTCTCTGAGGAGGACCTTCATGCTGCAGCACAGCCAGAAAGAGGGGGGAGGGAAGTGTATACAGAAGAAAGCAAGATATCTGCTGAAATCGAAGCAGTAACAAAACACACACAAGAAGGACGGGAAGGATATTGTGCAATGTTACTTTTAGTCTTGCATTTTGAAGATAAGAAAAAAAAAATCAGGTTCCTGTTTTGGGACTAATGATGCTCATTACACCCTCGCATTTTACAGCAGAGTGCTGTGATTTTCATACAGGCGGCAGTCACCTCGGTTGTAGAAGTAATGCACAGTGTCACGTTGGGGAATGTGCACTTCTGCTCGTCAGGTCAGTGCCCGCATAGAACCGGAAGGACTCGGAGTCCCTCGTCAACGCAATACATTTAATTCACATGGCCTCACTGGGGCAAAGGAGTACGTTTCATTAGCTTTGTAGGTGCAAACGACAGAGTTATTTCAGCATTTCCTAAAAAGACAAAGCAGCACTGAATGAAAGCTAGTTTTGACGTTTGTTTCAGCACACCTGAACGTATGAGAAAACGCTCTTTCTAGGAAATCGATCCAGTAAGCGATGAGGAAATAAAAGCAATTTAAATTAACTCGTCTTCCAAACGGCAACATTAGCATTGAAGGTCTGGCCAGAACATCTATGTAACCAATCAGTGGTGTTCTGGTCGGATAACATGACAGTGGTCGAATGCATAAACCAACAGGGGGCACGCTGTCCGTTCATCTTGCGCCTGATTAAAGAGATTGTGCTTCAGTGCTTAAAATGGAATGTACTCTTCAGGGCCAAACATGTCCCAGGCGTCCTAAACAATGCAGCTGACTCCCTTTCTCGCTTTAAAATGCAGGTTTTCAGGGAACATCTTCCTGCAGCAGACCCCTCGCCAGCACAATTCCCGGCAGTACTCTGGCAGATTGGTGCCCCAGATTACAGGACCTCGTGGTTGCTAGCCTAGCCCCCAGGACCAAGACAGCTTACGAAGGGGCATTTTTTGTCTTACCGCGCTTTCTTAAGGCAGGATTGGGAGGTTAGGTGGGCACAGGAGGACAGCTTTGCGTACTATTTGGAATGGATGCACAGGGAAGGGAGATCCGTGGCAGCCGCAAGCAGACATAGGGCGGCGGTCTCCTTCTTTGCGCAGGCTAAGGGCATGCGAGACCCCACCAATAATTTTATGGTGCGCAAGGCCATGAGGGGATGGCGCTGGTTGCAGGGCCACTCTGCGGATACGAGAAAGCCCATAGGATTGGCGCGGCTGGCAGCCTTATTACTGGCATTGCACGAGGTGTGTAGTTCAGAATGGGAGATACATCTGTTCAAAGCCGCTTTTTCCCTGGCTTTCTATGGGGCTCTAAGAATTGGCGAACTGGTGGCAGGGTCAAAAGGGGATAAGTTGGGCGGCCTACAACTGACTAGTGTTAGGATCAGGGAAGATACCATGTGGGTGACAATTCAGAGGTCAAAAACTGATCAGGAATCTCGGGGTCACACCATAGTGCTCCACCGGGCCAGGACCAACCCCTGTTGCCCGGTTTCTCATGTGGAGGTTTTCCACAGGCAACGGGAGGGCACGGCGGGGGGGGGGCACTGTTGTGTCATGCCGATGGGACACCATTGACTAGATACCAGTTTAGGCGGGTCCTTGAACTAACCGTTAGACAGGCAGGGTTGGATCCCAAGGAATTTGGCACGCACTCCTTTAGGATAGAGGCGGCAACTGAAGCTGCGCTAGGGGGTCTCTCGGCTGAGAGTGTGAAGAAAATTGGGAGATGGTCATCTGATTGTTATAAACGATATGTACGGATTGACATGTTATGACAGGATGATTCTCACGCTTGGTATATTTTCTGGTTCTTGCAGTTTCTCAAACCTGTGACGCAGGGGAGGAACTCACCGCCGGGAATGAAGGAGCTACACCGTCACAGCACAAGTAGCATGCTGGACGCGAAAAAATGAAGATTTGGATTGTGGGCCACTCTTATGTAAGGCGGGTGCAACATGTTTTTCTTTCTGGAGACCGTAAGAGAAGGGCGGCACTGAAGGGGTTAGACATCTCATTCTTCGGGAGAGGGGGTCTGTGCCTTGGTCAGTTTAGGAACTTCTTTCAGGGACTCTTAGCTCAGCAGCCCGACTCCCCGTCAGCGGTGATACTTCACCTAGGGGAGAATGACTTGGCCAAACTGGGGAGGCGCATCCTCATTGACGAGATCATCTCCACTGCGGGGTGGGTGTCCAGGACTTGCCCGGGTTGCACAGTAGTATGGTCTCAACTTATCCCTCAGTGGCAGTGGCGAGGGGGGGATTCGGAAGCGAGGGGGGGATTCGGTCAGGGCGTTGAATCACTCGGTAAAGAGGATCAACACACAGTTGGACAAACTATTCCGAACCCCCCGGTTGCAGACGATTCCACATGGGTGTATCTGGGGCGCACAATTCTAACTGGGTGATGGGGTACACTTGACTGAAGCAGGGAACGTCCTGTGGTCTAATAATGTCTGGGCCTGGTTGGAGGGTTTTGCTAGGTGAGCACTTTCTAGGTGGGTCAAGACAGGGGGAGGCCAGATCGTCGGTTAACAATGCTGGCCTGTGGCGGTAAGGTCATGACCGGTGAGCAGCTAATTTTATGGTCTGAGGGGGCGGGCATCATCCCATGGAGGTTCCCGCCCAGGGGGAGGGGCCATTGGCCCCTCCTAGAACTTCAGGGGCAAGGTAACTGGTGCTTCAAAGGGCCGCGGGTTGGAGTAGTCACGCTTTCCTTAGGCTGGTAGCCACCCCGCGCGCGCATACTTATGACGTCACCGGATGGCGCAGAGTAAGGGCCCTCCTTTAGTGGGTAAATGGAGTTCATGGCGTGGACCGAGGTAATTAACGGGCCCGGCTGCGCATGCGCACATCTCTAGGTAAGGCGCAGCTAGTAGGACCTGACACCGGTTAGCGACCTTGCCATATGGCCAGAAATGTAATATACAAAAATCTAGATGAGGATGTTAGATTCGGTTAGGAACAAGCTGTATTAGAGTCTCTGTTAAGGTTAGGCTCTCACATTTGTTGACAACATTGCATCTAATGTCTTGATGATTTTTGTATAAAACGTTTATCATGCAATTAAAAATTTTACGATCTTATATCTTAATAAATACGGCCGGGGGGGTTTCGCGACCCCCCTGCCTTCCAAAAGTTAACCATGTTTCATGTGCCTGTATCCTGGGTGTGGTGTGGTGAGTTGGGAGGGGGCGGCAGCCAGTCGCCGACCATGTGAAAAGGGGGGGCTCTTGGCCCCCCCGCCCGCATGGCGGCGCGGCGATCGCCTCCCTCTCCAGGTCTCTCGGTGGTGGGGCGTGCCCTCCTGGGCGCGCCTCACCGTCGATTGGGTGGCGCCCTCCCTGACCCGGATGTCACCATAGGACTTCCGGGTCAGGGGGGCGGGCCGCAGGAGGGGCCGGGTGGGGGGCGTAGCCGCCACCCCCTCGGACCCCCCAGGAATAAAGAGGCAGGGAGCGCCCGGGAGACCGTCTTGTTCCCTGGACGCTCCCCCACAGCCTGTCGTGCCCCGCGCTCGGGGGCTTCTTGTTTTCCCTCCCACCATCCCTGGAACAAAAATGGTCAACGCTGTACTAGTTTAGTTTAGGTGTAAATTTGTAGGTTATGGTTTTCAATTCCCAGGCATAACGAACTGGATGTGCTTTGTATATTTTGCTGATGATGCTTTCGTTAGGAAATGTTCCTCCTTTTTAGGGATATGTGTTGAAATATGTTTTGTTGTTCCAATTGTGTCTAGGCCCTTTTTCCTTTGGTAGATACGTTGATGTGTGATGTGATGTAGCTGAGAGTAGTTGTTCATTAGATTTTTCCCATAGGTCGTCGTATTTATTAGGTGTGGGGCATGCGGTAAGGTCATGACCGGTGAGCAGCTAATTTTAAGGTCTGAGGGGGCGAGCATCATCCCATGGAGGTTCCCGCCCAGGGGGAGGGGCCATTGGCCCCTCCTAGAACTTCAGGGGCAAGGTAACTGGTGCTTCAAAGGGCCGCGGGTTGGAGTAGTCACGCTTTCCTTAGGCTGGTAGCCACCCCGCGCGCGCATACTTATGACGTCACCGGATGGCGCAGAGTAAGGGCCCTCCTTTAGTGGGTAAATGGAGTTCACGGCGTGGACCGAGGTAATTAACGGGCCCGGCTGCGCATGCGCACATCTCTAGGTAAGGCGCAGCTAGTAGGACCTGACACCGGTTAGCGACCTTGCCATATGGCCAGAAATGTAATATACAAAAATCTAGATGAGGATGTTAGATTCGGTTAGGAACAAGCTGTATTAGAGTCTCTGTTAAGGTTAGGCTCTCACATTTGTTGACAACATTGTATCTAATGTCTTGATGATTTTTGTATAAAACGTTTATCATGCAATTAAAAATTTTATGATCTTATATCTTAATAAATACGGCCGGGGGGGTTTCGCGACCCCCCTGCCTTCCAAAAGTTAACCATGTTTCATGTGCCTGTATCCTGGGTGTGGTGTGGTGAGTTGGGAGGGGGGGGCGGCAGCCAGTCGCCGACCATGAAGCAATTTAAATTAACTCGTCTTCCAAACGGCAACATTATCAACGCTGCATGCAAGTCCATGTCCTCGGGGGTCTTGGGCCTTCGCCTATGAGTTCCTGAATAGTTGTACACTCGCACACGTCTGAATTATGGACTTGAGGTTTGTGAATACTTGAGATGTCTCTGCTCTCAAACTCTCCAGTTCTTATGTTCTAATGGAGTCACGCTGCCTGGTAAATTGCTCTCATGCAGCGAGCAACTTAACTTAATGTAGGATTGATGCAGCCGGAGAGATCTGAACTGTTGGGGGGAATGATCGTCATACACATGCATTTGGGTAAAAACGAGCATGATCTACATCATTCCAGAGGAAAGCACTGCTGATCCCCATTCCACCAGTCTTAGATTCGGTGCTGCCCTGGTGTCACTGATCGCCTGCAGTATGTGTGGGTGAGAAGCTAGTTGCATGGGTGTCATTGTTCATGTCGCTGCGCTTCAGCGGGTGTTGACGGGCTTGCAGCTTCTGATGGTTTAGTAGTGAATTCTCCCTAAGCTGAGAATGGACTCCTCTTTCACTGTTGTGTTATGATTTGCTGGTGCACCAATGTTCATCTGGACGTATGTATTACAGTAACAGGCATTCTGCACAAAGAGGGGAGGGGGTTGACAAGCAATGTTTACTTATCGATTCTGGGCATCTGCAGCTATTAAGCAGATTTCAGGTTGCTGGAGACACCATTTAACGCACATCACACTGGGCATTCATGGATCAAGCAGTAGCGGGCTCACACATAGAAAGAAGAGTGGCTGCCTCGTTGGCACAGGGCATTGGGCCTTTACTCCTCCCCTGTGACAAGTACGACTCTACAGGTTTGAGATAAAGTGGTGGTTACAGCGGGCCTCACTACGTTCCCATCGCCCACGACCCCCCACCCCCTTTTACAAATCTGGACTTTCAGCCTGGGTCGACACAGAGTAGCTTCCGACGTTGGGTTTTACGGAGGCTGCAAGCGAATAGGCTGTCAATTCAATTTAGATGGGCTGATATCGTTTGACCAACTTAAGATTGACTAGTCCTTGCTGGAAACAGATCGGTTCTCACATGTGCAATTGCGCCATTGGGTGATGAGTCGAGATGTACACATGGGTGCAATCTGACCCATGACCCCGTTTGAAAAATGGTTGTCGGATGATAAAGAGGTTGGTCTCGGAGATTTATGCCACTTGGGTAAAGTGGGGCAACGTCAGAGGACCCCTGGCCAAAAACCGTAGGAGACTAAAGACAGACAAAGAATGGAAGGATTTTTTTTTTTTTTTTTTTTTTTTTTTTTTTACAGAGTCCACCCACACACAGTAGTAAACACTGAAACAGGCTATACGATAATTTCTTATTGCTATTATACACCGGACCTCATTGGAGGTAGAATGAGGACTTATCGGGGGACTGTTGGCGGGGATGTGAAAACCCCGGGACTCTGCTCCACTTCCTATGGTACTGTCCCAAATGGATTAGGTACTGGGACCAAGTTCTGGACGATATCGCTTTGAACACTACTATCCCACGATTGCCAACTTACACTATTTTAGGGCTCCCAAACGCATTGATATTCCGACTGCGCTCAATCCGAGGGAGACAGGTGGCCCTTGCATTGAATGCAGCTAGCTCATAGAGTTATACTATTAGCCTGGGGTATACAAAACACCAGACCATAGAGCCTGGCTCCACCAATTGTGGCTTCTTCTAGGAATGTAGCGATTGTCCATGGCAGTGACGTTTGAGAGGTCTTCTTATGTAAAGCTGTGGCCCCCTTTTATTTCAATTTTTTCTAAAGAATTCAAAGAGCTGTCCTGCCCATCCTATGTCTGCCTCTTGCGATTAAAGCACAGGCTTTTATGCCAACGTCACTGCCACTCGCCACCGTCCCGCGCATCCGAAGAACCACCGGCGAGAGATCCTTCTCCCACCTCGCCGCCAAGACATGGAACACCCTCCCACTGAGCCTACGACAGACCCAAGACCTGCTGACCTTCAGGAGGACACTAAAGACCTGGCTGTTCGATCAGTAGCGGCCCCCATCTCCACCCCCCCCCCCCAGCGCCTTGAGACCCTCGCGGGTATGTAGTGCGCTTAACAAATGACTGATTGAACTCTCTAGTCTCAGTGGGGGGCATTTGGCCTCTTCCAGGGTTTGGCAATTTCGCTTTTCGCTCATAACGTTCCCATACCCACCAAGATACGCTTGCCTCAGGGGCTTCCTGGGTCATCCAGGATCCAGAGTATAGCGACTTTAGGGAAGGCATCAAACCATTAGCCCAGAACATCAGAGTGTTTTAAATAGAATAAGCCAGTATTGCTGAATAATGGGACATCCCCAGACCATGTGGAAGAAATCTCCATTGTCGTCCAGGCATCTAGTGCAATTGGGTGTCTAAGCCTTTCAGTGCTTGCCATGCATCTAGGCATGTAGCATGTACAGTGTAGATAATGCAATTAAATAAGGCATAGCCAAGCTCATATTGCAAAGGTGTGTGGCGCCATGCATGCCTCCTTCCTGTCTTCTCTCGCTAGCGGTCCCAACCAACCCTCCCATCTTGCCTTCAGGTTCAAGGTTCATGGTAAGTGACTGACCAGTTTCTTATATACGCATGATATACCTCCTTTAAGTATGGGACCCACAGGGAGTTATACCTCTAAGGAGTTATAGTCTGGTGGCATGGCAAGCACCTCCCGATAACTTGATAGGGCATCTCTAAGCTGGAGGTAACAATAGATTTGGGACCTATGTAGGGAGAATTCTACTTGGAGAGTGAGGAAGGATTTCATGTGATCACCCCCCACACACACATCCACCAGCCTCAACACCCCATATCTATCCCATCCCCAAAAGCTCACAAGTTGTAACACTGTGCAGCCACCTGCCTGTCTAGAGAGGTGTTTCGAAGGTCATCCGGCGATCCCATCATTTCCAACGGAGTGCCACTTTCCAGACATGAAACACCACCCTATTCGGTCCCGAGAGAGTCTGAGGTATCGGTGACCCATATAGCATGCCCATAAGGTTGTTCAAGCCAACGAAAACTACTTCCATTCTGCAGGCGGGATCTTCCCATCCCCCCATGCATTCAGGCATTCCCTACAGGGTAAGAGCCCCAGTAATAAATCTGGATTTCCACCATTGCTAGCCCCCCATCAAATGTCGATCATAAACATCTATCAAAGAAGAATCTGAGGGGAGGGGGTTACTTGCCCAGATGAACTTATGGGCTTTAGCATTGATGGCATTGAACAAAAGGTTTGGGATGGAGAGTGGGAAATTATGAAGGCTATACAGTAAGCGTGGTAGGACCCTCATTTTATATAAGGCCACCCTTCAACAGATAAAGCAGCAATTTGGCCCATCTACTCAGGTCCTCCTGCACCGGACTGGTAAAAGGCCCGAGATTGAGGGTCCACGCCAGGTCTGGCTCCCAGGTTAGATGGATCCCTAGGTATTGAAAACGAAGGCGTTGGATGAGGAGATCAGGGTACCAGGCTTTGTCTCCTGTCTCCTCATAAGGGAACCAGAAGTGACTTTAACCAATTAGCTTGCAGTTCCAACATGGCTCCATAGGTGTCCAAAATGGAAAGAAGGCGGGGTCCAGTTTCAGCCGGCAGGCCATAAACAGAGGAGGTCTGTGTATAAAGCTTTCCGGCCCTCCAAGGCTATTCCCCATTCAAAATATATCTGAAACCTGGGCGTCACATCATATCCAAGTCGCCAATGGCTCAATCGCCAGGGCAAAAAGACAGGGGACAAAGGGCAGCCATGTCTCATACCTCGTCTAATCCAGAATCTAGGTGATACAGCCACATTTACCTGCACCTGCAGTCTGGCATATACGATTCAGACGAATAAGAATCAGGGACCAAAGCCCAGCTTGCTCACAACTTCAGATAAAAAGGCTTAGCCCAGCAAATAAAAGACCTTTTCGAAATCAAGAAGCATAAGCGCTGTGGGGCATTGTAAAATCCGAAAGTGGGCCAGTGCCCGGTGAACACTCCGGATGCAGTGCCTGGTGCCATGAAGGGGAATTAATCCGTACTGGTCCAGATGGACCAGGTAAGCTCAATTCCGGGGTGAGCCGCCTCGCCAGGTTCTTCGCAAACAATAAAACTTCCACATTTACAAGGGAGTTGGGCCAGTAAGATGTACACCTGTCAGGTGGTTTACCTGGTTTAAGCAAGACCACAATAGTGGCCAAGTCAATATCCGTAGGGCAGTAAACTCGGTCGATGGTTTCAAGGTTCATATTTATAATGAGAGGTATAATAGTTTGGCACGTTTTATGATAGTATTCTCTGGGGAACCCGTCTGGGCCTGAGGTTTTGCCTGAATTGAACTCTAAGAGGGCTTTATTAATCTCAACAGTTGTTAGTGGGCGGTCCAGGGTCTTCCACTCTGCAGGGCTTAATAGGGTCAAGGGATGACTGCAATCACAGGAGCATGCGTCTACCGCTCCAGGTGTACGCACGTAGCGTAGAGGGACCCATGATAGTCTGCAAAGGCTCAGCTAACTCAGTGCCGGTCTCAACACGCTACCCATGTGGGCTTGTGATGGCAGGCATCACTCTGGATTCTTGTTCTTGCGTGACAAGTCAGTGGAGGAGTTTACCAAAATTATCGCCCCATTCATATACTCTTATATGAGGCTTCCCAAGCCCAGTGGGCCTCATCCAGGCACAACTGACGCAGGGTAGCTCAAAACTGAAATTCTTTGAAGGATTCCTCATTCCTATTGTGTTCATACTAAGATTTTCCCTTATAGTTATTCCCCACTCTCATCAGCTTTTGTCTCTCTATGATCGTACAAGTCATCTCTCTGTGATCGCATCCCATTTGAATCTCCACTTGTGTTCAGTTTCTTAACCTGCCTAATTACCCTAGTGTACCTGTCCACTCTCTCTTACATCAAGCAAACGGGCTAAAATATTATGCAAAGGTATGAAATTGATTAACCTATTAAATGATGCAGAAAATGTATTCTCTTAAAATATGGTTATACCTATGCTTCGATAGATCACACAAGCTTGGACTTCAAACAGAGACTATCTCTTACTTTAGATAAGATTCACAAGCTTGAACATCAAACGGGGACATGGACTAGATTACATCATTCTCAGTTCCCACAATACATATTTTCCTGGGTTTAGACCGGTTTTGCGGAGGTCTCAGACAACAAAGCTATCACTTAAGTTACATATATTTTAAAGGCTCAAACATCAGCTTTAGGCCTCCCGCAGCAGAATCTTCAACCATGCTTAAGTGGTAACAAAGCAGATACTCATTGTGTTACAGATCTTGCAAACATACAGTGTTGGCCTTACATGCAAGGCCATCCAGAAGGGCATTTATTTTACATACTCAGGCTTCCCGTATCAGGGCTATACACCAGATTGCAATGCACCAATCTCAAATGCTCAGTCTTCACAACCATCTCAAATATGCTGAGGCCTCAGACACATATAGGTCAGGCGCAAGCTCTCATGCAACAGAGATAGCCAACAGAATGACCTTAAGCAACATTCTAACTGCATCCTTCCTCCTGTGCAGATATCCCTCCTGCAGCACCCCGCTTCCATTTCTGCTACGGTTTTGTTTTCCCTTCCTTAATCCTCCTCCTATATAGAATGTGTCACTCCACAGTTCCTGCAACTCTGGATTCTGTAGCACACCCTACTATTCTAGCGTTCTTCTTGCAACCTCCCTGCCTCTAAAAGATTGATAACTCTTTTGGCAGCCCTTGCCTCGGTCCTCCTAGAGTGTCATCCTTTGATAGTAGGGTCTCCTTCCTCCTGCAGCCCCATGCAGTCTATTACTTCCCACTTTTCTTTTTCACCCTTCACATCGTGTGAACCCCTAACCCGGCAGCTCCCTGCCTCCTTTTTACAGCTTCAATCCCGTTACACAGTCCTGGAAACTCCTTCACTCCTGTAGCCGACTGCTAAGAGGTCTATACTTGTCCTGATGCTCCAGACCCCTTCTCACCATCTCACCTGCAACACTCTCCAGGCCTCTTGCATCCTCTCCTCTCCAGTACCCTAGCCCATCCCCAAAGGTAATGGTTCTCGTTATTATAAAAGATGTACACAGCAGTTGCCCTATCTCTGCAAGGCCGGCCAGCCACCATCACGTCAGCAGCAGCACAAAGATTGCTGTTAAGAGCACCATTACAAGAAGTTAAATAAGTATTGGAGCCACTGGGCTTCTGCCATGCAGTGCACATTAACCCAGATAAGATATTCCATCTTATTGTAGCGTGCATCACGCTAGTCTTGCAAACAATAACATGGAAATCTTATCCGTGTTGTAACTTCCAGCCACTGCTGCCCAGCGTGTCATATGGCTGTGCATATATCAATCTGGAAGAGTAGAACACATGGTCTGTAGAGCAGCAGAAAGCATCTCTTCTGGAAAGGAACATAACACAGACTCATCTGCCCCACTGATTTGTCCCAGGGCCAGGCCAGGCCTACATGCTGCTGCTAGCCAACAATATGTGGCACTGACTGCAGCCCCAGGAGAGATGGAGCAGTGTGGGCCACCCTACAGCTAAGAACCCTTCAGATGTGTAGAAAGTTTATCAGCAGGAGGATTTGGTTCCTCCCCTCCCAAAGTACTGTTTCTTGGTACTCTAACAGCTCTGCAGCAGGGGGCCATGACTGCTGCACCTATGTAGCTGCTCAGCGTAGGTTTGTGGTCAGGTTACAGTACTCCGCGAGAGGCAGGGGGAGCAGTGTAGGAGAACAAGCACCGTAGGACAACCAAAACAAGCTCCCAACCTTGCATCTCCCTCATTCCTACCGCAGGGGAATGCCTGGTTGTCAGGTACACCTAGGTAGAAGGCCTGTTTAGCAGGAGGCTGTATTAACTATATTATTATATTCAGTCTGTAATTCAATTTTGTTACTATACAGTTAATTTTAATGTCCCCGTACATTTACCTCAGGCAGTGTGTAATCGAAGTGTTCTGCTCGACATCAACAGAGAGGTCAAGAAAATCTTCATCTTTGCTGCTTACCTACATAAAATTAAAATAATTTTGTTAATGACAAAATAACTTTGGTCAACAAAAGCCTGGATAACTTCAGAGGCAAATGAAACTTCAAAGCAACGGCTCTTTCTTCTAACCAGGGTCCTACTCATTTCAAGCATAAAAGGATGTAATAAAGCAAGCAACTGTTCTGACATGTTTTGGCAACATTAAGGCAATAGAAACCTTGAAAATGCAACCAAAATTAGAATTAGTAATGAAGGTCAGAGGCTCACTGGGTTCGGAAACCTTCCCTAGAGCTTAGAAGAAACGAATTCTCAGAAGTTCTCAATGAACAATGAATACACTACTTTTATACACAAGTGTATCCACATATAAGTATTATTTAAGAAATTCCATATGATCTCCTTGCACTTGCTTCCATTTGAATGCTGGGCAAATAGCCTGCGCATATATTACTAAATGAAATTAATTTAGATTTATTTTGGCATACACAAGAGCCTGATTCATAAACAAAATTAAAACTCAGTGGAGTAAGTTTAGGCCGCTCGTGATTTAAATGCGAGACTTGAAATTCAAAAACCGTATGTACTTGGAAAACATCCCAGAGATAACGATTATCGCCAGTTTTAGAAATCACCAATTAACTTGCAATCAGTTCAG
Source organism: Lissotriton helveticus (assembly GCF_964261635.1). Lineage (NCBI taxonomy): Eukaryota > Metazoa > Chordata > Amphibia > Caudata > Salamandridae > Lissotriton > Lissotriton helveticus. The sequence continues at coordinate 130,261,064 of NC_136060.1, read as the reverse complement.
TGGCAATGTTGGTTGTTGAGATACAAGTTGTGGTTTTCTTCACAAGAAGGTAAAAACAAAAACAAAAATGCAACAGGCTGACCACGTCAAGCAAATACTGTGCTTCCAATCCCCGTTTTCCACACCTGTATGTCCTGTAGAATGCGAGTGCTCATTCCACAAGACAAGAAACGCACATCACTCATTTGCCATTTCTGAATAAACGGTATCAGAGTAGTCAAGATAGATTTTATTCTCATGCCCTCTATCATCTAGAACAGTCTGTTCCATCGTGTGACTGCTAGGGAGTGGAACATATAAACTGCATTGGTGCTGCTCTGCACGGACATTTCAACCACCTAAACTGGTGTCAAAGCAATTGTATACGCCAGTAAGTTGGTCCCAACAGCAGTGCAAATTTGCACCGACATCCAAACATTCATTGCAATTCAGAAATTACAGACAAAATTGCACTGGTAGTGACATTGTAATTCGACCTCAATGTCCAATATAATTCTAAGACAAGAAAGAATGACGTGGGTACTTGGATCCACTCTGCCATGCACCCTTGGATCTCTCTTCCAGTTGATCTCAATCTCTGTCAAAGTCTGCTTATCGGTCTCTCTGTCGATGTCTTTCTCTCTCTCTCTCGATCAACTTTTCCTGGAGAAAAACTGAACCTGATTTGATCCTTGGAGGTCTCTCCACTCAGCTCAAGCTCTGCATCTTAAGGTTCCAGGAATCGAGGAAACCTCACTTGGGTAGATACATTTTCCAACTTGGCAACAAAGCTATGTATCTGTTGTGCCACTTTTTATGCATGACGATAATTTTAGGTACAGGTCATAGCTTATGATTTCTCCTACACTAAATTAACGAGTAGCTGCAAGATGTGGCAGATGCAAGCTGGCACCATGGGCTCCTCAAGTGTGTTTAACAGATCTTTCATGTGGATAATTCCTTGAAGAGCCTATGTTGCAAATGTTTGTGGATAGCTACAAAATTACAATTTTGTGCGAGTTCACTACACTTACAATGGCAGTTCTAATAACAGCTGCAGCCATGTGCCCAAAACTAACGTGCAACTGCTGCAATTCTGACAATCGTTCAGACTTTCGGTAGTTGTACAAATATACAGACAGAAACGTTGAACAGATCCTGGTTCTGTAAAACAGGATACATTTGTATTCATAGATAGGTGCATTTTAGGCGCCGTTCAGAAGGCCATGGGGGAAGGATGTGGTGTTAGCCAACCAAGTTCGAATCTCAACTCAACATCTGTGATTCTGGGCAAATCACTTAATCTCCTCATGCCTAAATAAAACAAAATTCAAAAAAAGGATGTGACCTTGTGTAATGTAACTGGTGCTCATATAAAGCACTTCCATATATTTGGGTCGCATTTGCCCAATATGAAACTGCAACAAAAAAAAATAGGGCAAGCAGGGACTACTGCACCACAGGATCGAGGGTTTGAGATCGTTTCCATCAGATGTTCCTGGGTCTGTCCTATTATGGCTCGGCAAAACTGGACCAAGTAGAACCCCTACAACACTTGACTCTCAGGGGTAGCAGGGACTAGCAGTCACCGGTTTGTCAGGGAGGCAGTGGGCTCTAGCTCAGAACTCAACAATCACCCAGCAGTGTGAAAACTGGTTGCTTCAACCCAGTGATTTATTTTAGTAAAGAAAAGTACTGGTGCTTGCACAACTGTTCCAGATTTTGTCCCCAAGTTGCCCCTTCTCCTGGGTGTCCCCACCCCTTTTGCAACTCTAGGCAATGTCTCCCCATGGGGCTTCGCTCATTTCTTGGGCCTATATCAAGGATTTATGCAAATTACCAATTAGTTAAGTTTTTAGCGCTCCTTTGTTCAATATGCCCCTTTTTCATCAGTCTCACCACAGAGCTGTCCTGGGAGTCCTTTTCTTGGCAGCTGGTAGGGAGCTGCAGCTCGCATCTCTCCTCACTCATGAGAGGAGGCATGCTGGCTTGAGATAGGAGCAGCATTCTAGGAAAGGAGCACATTAGAAAACAGGGGAGGTCACTGTCCGACGACCTCACAAAAGGGTGGTTGCTCCAGTCGACAGGGGAGGTCTCCAGTGGATGTGAAACCTGCTTCTAGATCTCGAGCAAGTTGTAGTGGTTGGGTTGACAAGAGATAAATGTCACAACACTACCAGGGCAGACACAGCAAAGTCCTTATCTGCAGAAAAGGTTACCTTGGGGGCAATTCTTGATGTTGGCCACACGGTCCGTTTCAGGCACAGGCTCATGGTTGCCATGCAACCCGCCTCAGGTACAAATCCTAGTTGTAGTGGCACAGTCTACCTCATGCACAGTTCGTAGTTGCAGTGCACAGTCCACCATAGGCACAGTTCATAACTGCAGTTTGTTGTTATTGTGGTACAGTAAGCCTTGGTCACGATTCTTGCATACAGCTGTGATGACTGCTGTTTGTGCTTCCCAATCGAAAATGCTTAGCCCATTCGCCTCAGCTCATGCAGATCGCTCTCCATAGTCGTCTTTTTTTTTTTTAGTGGACCCCACACACCACCACAGGTCAGTCAGTTGCTTGTGTTACTCTCAGGGCATTCACATCTCCCGCAGGGTTGGCAGGCTCATTTCCTCTCTCACCTGGCAGGTTGGCTTCTAAGCACTTCACATCAAAGGAACAGCTTCCATGAATGGAAGACATCAGATGTGCCCTGACCGCCGGGAAGCTAGCAGAAATCAACTCTGGTTGCAGAGGAGTCCTCTGAAAACTCTGCAGAGCACTCTCTTCCATGGTCAATAAAGAACTTTGCAACAACAAGCGGGTGAGTGTTCCACTGATTATTTGGGCATAAGGTTCACAGAGAAATTCACTTGGGACACGCAACTCCAAAACAGTAACTCTCTCTTATCTCATAGATCAGTGGTAATTGCCAGGAAACATAAAGCATCATTTAATAGAGCTGTTTCCCAGCTGTTGAGGTATATAGAACGGTGGCTATGGGCGGTGCGCTCTGTGGGGCAGAAATCTGGGTCTCTGGGGATCCCTCAAGATAGAAAATCACAGAAAATAAATGTGTATGAACATTACTGCATGTCCCTGCTAGCACACCTGTAATTACTTTATAATGGGATTTAGATCTTAAGGAAACTTAACACATTGCACGCCTCAATATCCTGAACTATTGGGCTGGGATTTCGACAACTTGGGAGCTGGTTCCTTATAAAAAAGCTTTGCAGGAACCAAATATTTTTGATAAATCCTGTAACACACCATGGTTGAGAGTCGTGCAATGTTTATGCATCCAGTTAAATATGGTGGTGATCTGGGAGAATCCAACTGAGCTGGACAAAAATTCAGCCAGTAAGATAAAGGAAACATGTCTTGCAGAAGATAAGGCGTGATAAGAGGTATGAAGAGTTAATTGATATTTTTAAGCATAAAAGGTACCCCACATTTTGAATTCTACCTCAATACATTATTCCTGCAAAAGCTAAGTCCCTATATTTTTGTCTGTGAATTTGCACATTTCTACGTACCTTTAATTTTGAGCCACCATTTCTCCTATAGAATCGTGGCACTTTTCTTGCTAAGACAGATAGTCCCTCTTATTGATTAGGGAGAGGTGAGACACACCTAACCAAGGACTCTTTCTATAGGACATTGTTTAAATACAAATTCGAAACAATCTTCAGGATTAAGTATATTTTATTAAGTTCAAATTAAATAGGCACTTACACATTAGTTTTGCATTATTTTAGCATTTCAGGGAATGTGTACCTATGTTGGTAATAATTGTAGCCGTTCCTAGATCTGGGCAAAATATAAATGACAGAGGTCAGGATCCCTCAAAGGCCTGTTGCTGTGCTACGAGTCTCCGTACACATCGGGTCCAGGGGTATCCTTTGGTAGAGGCTTGTGTCCATTGGGGAGACCAATCCAGAAGAAGGCGACATGTCCAGGTGGGGAGGACTTTAGTGCAACATTGAGGATCAGTCTCTCAAAGTGCCCAGAATTCCAGAAATGTGGCTACAAACTTGCCAGATGGGGTTTCTTCAACTTTGATGGCCCTGGTGCTGGGTTCAAGGGGGGAGGTCACCCAACTGACCGTTGGAGTAACTTCATTGGTCTGGTGCAAGGGGGCGTCTTTTCCTCATGCCATGAGGCACAGGTGCAGTCTTCTCTTTGCTAGGTGAGGCAGGCGTTGTCCAGCAGAATGTGCAGCCTCTATTCCCAGATACAGGGATCAGCAGGGCAGTCCTTCGGTCCTTCTCCCCAGTTCTAGTGTGATCTGATGTTCAGGGTTCCAGGGGTCCCATATTTATACCCAGAAAGTGCCCTGGGGAGGATGATGAGGTCACTAGCTAATGGGCTACCAGGATCCCTCCCGCCCTGGGATGATTTCCAGCTGAGTGAGGCATCAAGCAATCGCAGGCTAACTGTGTTTGCCAATGGAGATGCTAACTTTTCCACAGCAAAAACCAGCATCAGTTTCTACTTTCTTCAATTGCTTTGAGCTTCTCAGCACTGAAACACTTCTTGCAGGAGTAGCTATTCCCTTTATAAAAACCTGTATTCATGCATTCATTCAAAAACAAAAATTTGGAAGACTTGCTGTAATGGCATACACAAACTATATGTCCTACTTAAAAATACACACCTCACTGCCTCAGGGCTCCATAGGCCTTCCTTAGAGGGGGACTTACTTATATTGTTAAGGGAAGTTGGGGCCTATTGGTTTAAATTGCAAAACTGAACTAGCAGTGTAAAACTGCTCTTCCAGGCTGCAGTGGTGGGCTGGGCGATATTTTGTACACACAGGGCGGCAAAACCAGTGTTGCAATTCGGGGGACACTCTGCCTTACATGCCCGAGGTACCCTTGATACCATATACTCGGGACTTATAAGTAAGCCAGATTATGCCAACTGAGTGTATCCAATTCAACATACAGTTTATAAGGTATTGGAACACTGGCACAGAGGTCTGGTTAGCAGGCCTGAGTGACCTCCAAGTCAAAAAACAAGCAGCATAAGTCCAAAATTCTGGGGGTGATCATGCAAAAAGAGGTTTTTCCCTACAGGAGGTCTCTACTGATATCATCAGGAACACAAATGTGGGGTAAAAGTCCATGAAGAATAACTAAGAAGATACATTAACATAAAACTAACAGAAGATAATCTGTACTTCACAGTAAGGGGCTCATTCCGAAGGCGGGCCCGCCATCGTTGTGGTGCTGGGACCGCCCGCAAGACGTGGGGTGGTCCCACCACTGCAATTAGGATGCGCCCACCATACTGGCAGGCGCATCCTGGGCTTTTAACACTGCGGGCGGTGCTGCCGGATGCAGTACTGTACACAATGTTAAACATGCTTGCACTGCATTTCCCTGCACTACCTGGCAGGCACCACGCAGTGCCTTATCTTAAGTGTGAATAACACTTAACCTTAGCGCACTGTTGCTCAAGCGCAGAACGCGCTACACATTAAATGTACACTCTTCTGCTTTTTCAAAATTAATTTTAGTGTTTTTTCACAACAGTAGTTTCCAACAATTACAAAATAAACACAACTTATATTCAATTTGACTCAAAAATGTTATTATAACTCAATATTCAAAAACTTCATAATCAGTTTGTTTTCCAATTATAACATTTCATCTGTGTATGCCCAATGCATTTCGAGCTGTAGGCAGCTCTTCGTCGGGGGCCTGTGGAAAAATGATGCAAAAAACAATACTATCACTCGAGAGTCTTTGAAGCACAAAAAATGTTAGTAAATAGTGAAGTGGAGCTAATCACTCCAAACAACGAAAAAGCCTTCACCTTCACCTTAGTGCACGTGTACAAAACGCTAGAAAAGCAACTTACTACTATCGCGCTCCTCAAGCGCTAAATCATTCTGTAAAAACAAAAATCAGAACATATCCACTGAACTCAAGTGTCTACCAGGATGGCTGGAACAAAATCTAAACTCTTATAAATCAGTCCGGTTAACTCAAGCACCGAGTTACCTTGTCTTCAATTCCACTAATCACCAAAATGTGTTCACCGCGTTCCTGTTTTCAACCTGCAAAAATAACGGAGAAACCCATGTCCATAAAACGGGCAACTGGCTAACCCTGATCAAAGTCGCTGACACCGCTGCTGCAGCGCAGCACGCTCACCTCCTCAAAATTCCTCTGCACGTCTTCTCTAAGCTCCTCGCAGTTGAAACCCTCTCGCGTTCTCCTCTCAAAACAGTGGATGCGAGACCACAAACCTCGCCGGCTCTAAAACACACGCTTCGTCAAACAACATAGAAGACGGACTGGCATCTAAACTTCCACCTTCTAAACCGCGCCATCTTATAATGGTGAAACTACCCATCGGAGTGAAGGAAAGTTAGTGAAAATAAAAAATATCAGAATAAATGATAAATAGAGACTCGAAATAAAACACAATGTGCCTCAAAATGCTAGAGAATACATACAAATACAATATGATATTGTCAGTTACAAGCAGCATACTATGGTACATGAACAAAGTCAAAAGAACTTATAAAAAACATGAAAAATCTATTTTTTCATTGAGTCCTTTAGGTTCTTGTGTCAATAAAAATTTAATCCAGTGAATTTCTCTCTGGAGGAGGGATCTGGTGAGATCAACCCCCTCGTATAGTTTAACTACCTCTAGGATGGAATACCTTATCTGGGCGATGCTATGATTATTCTCATTCCAGTGTCTGGCTAAATTACTTTTGGTGTTTTTGTTCCGGATTGTACTTTTGTGCTCTGAAATTCTGGTTTTCAGTTTCCTTTCTGTTTTGCCTGTATAAATTTTGCCACATGGACATTTGATGTAGTAGATTACATTTTTTGTATTACAATCTCCATTGTAAAGTAATTTTATTTCTTTACCAGTTTGTGGATGGTTAAGTGTATTTCCTACAATAACATTGGAGCAATGTACACAGTTCTGGCACTTCTTCATGCCTCTGTTGATTTCTTCAGTTGCCCTGACTGGAGTCATGAGTAATTCTTTCAGATTTTTTGAGCGCTTGTAGGCAAAGATGGGTGTATTGTTGAATATTCCATTGAAATCAACTTCATTCTTCAAGAGAGTCCAATGTTTGTTTATTATGGTTTTCAGCTTATTTGATGTTGTAGAGAATTTAGATACGAACACTTGTCTATTTTGCAGTTTCTTGGGTTTTTGAATCAATAGATTCTCTCTGCTGCAGGCTTTGATGCGATCTTCAGCTTTTTTTAATACTTCCTCTGGGTATCCTCTATCTTTGTAGCGTTGGTGTTGTACGTCAAGATTCCTTTTACATTCATCATCTTCAGAGCAAATCCTCTTGATTCTCATGTACTGAGATACCGGGAGGTTATCCTTCAAGTGTTGGGTGTGGAAACTTTGGTATAAAAGTGAGTTGTTGACATCAGTCTGTTTTCTGTATATGGTGGTAGAAATTTGTTGTTCATCAATTTTAACTAGTACATCCAAGAACGGGAGTTCTTTTTCACTTATGGCATGCGTGAATTCAATGTGTTCAGAGCATAAATTTAACCTTTCTATCTCTCGTTCCAAGTTTTGTCTCGTTCCTGACCATATCAGAAAAATATCGTCAATAAACCTCCTATACAAGGTTGTGTGATCTTTCCAATTTTTGTTGTTGTGCATATGATCTGCCTCGAATTTAGCCATGAAGGTGTTGGCATATGCCGGAGCCCCGGCAAATCCCATGGATGTTCCATGCTGTTGAAGAAAAAAATCAGAGGACCATTTAAAATAGCTGTGATATAAACAAAAATGTAGTAACTCCAAAATAAACACTTTGTTAGCTCTTACTGCATTCTGTTGTAGCAAAGCCCATTCTACGGCTTCCAACCCAGCAAGGTGGGGAATTGAAGTGTACAATGACTTGACGTCAATGGTACACAGAAGTATAGGACTTGTTATTTTCACGTTTTTTAGCGTCACTAGAAAATCATTAGTGTCTTTAGTATACGATGACCATCGTTGGACAAATGGTTGTAAAAATGTATCGATATACTGACCGAGTGGTTCAAAAATAGTGCCACACCCGGTCACAATCGGACGCATGGGGGGGTCTAAAAGATTTTTATGCACCTTGGGGAGCATGTAGAGTGATGGTTTCCTGGGATTAGTCACAGTTAAAAATTGTTTAGTGGTGGCAGTTATGTGGCCTAGATCCACAGCTTTAGTAAGGATTTCAGTAAGAGTTTGTTGCAATTCATCTGTAGGATCTCTGTCCAATTTCAAATAGGTCATGGTATCTTCTACATGTTCGTTCACTTTTCTGTAGTACATTATCTTGTCCATAACGACTATGGCGCCTCCTTTATCAGCTTTCTGTATATGAATATTTGGATTTTCTTGCAGACCCTTTATAATCGATCTATCATAAATCGAGATATTTTTCCTTTTTGACTTTTTCAAATTCATACTCTCCATTTCATTAAGAACAGAATTTTCAAAGGCATCTAAAATCTTATGGGTTACTGGAGCTTGAAATTTTGATTTCGGCTTGAACTCAAGGAGTTCCGGTTCTTCTTTCGCCATTTGTTCAGGTACTACATTAGTGAAGAAATGTCTCAGTTTGAGGACCCTCATGAATTTAAAAAATGCAATCTCATTTTCCAGGTTGTTGGTATCATATGTTGGAACAAATCCTAGCCCCTTGTTCAAAATTCTCATTTCATCCTTTGTCAATTTGGTCTGTGAGATGTTTAAAACCAGGTTCACTTCGTGCTTCTTGTTCTGGCTCCTTGTCCCTCCTCTCCTTGTTTTGATTGTTTTTTCGGTTGCTTCCCTGGTGGTTGGCTTGTGTCCACTACCTGGGATAAAAAAGGCTGGCTTGTGGAAGTGGATTTAGTAGCTTCAGTTGATGTTTGACCAATGCTTGTCTCTGCAATTTGGGTTTGAGCTGCCGGTCTTTTTGTACTCAATTCACTGTCAGAAACTAAACTTTCTTCTGAGGTCACGACGGTCTTTTTCGTCTGAAATGATCTCCGCTGGGCATAAACTTCCGCCCACGTGTACACTTCATTTAATTTATAGTCCAGTGTGTCACGTTTGAATTTCCTTAGTTTGCCCTCTTGAAGCTCCTTTTGGTATCTTTCTAGTTTAGTATTTAGTTCCTCTAGTGATTTGTCCCAATCTGTTTTGTCCATCCGTGATTCCAAATTTTGTTTTATTTCATCAATTTCGTTGGATAATTCATGAATGACTTTTGCCAGCTCTTCTATCAATAACAGAATTAAGTCGAGTGAACATTTATTTAGGATTGAGAACCACTTCTCCATAAACTCCTTATTAAGGTGAAATCTGTGCAGCATCGGTTTTATAGACATTCTTAGACCACGTGGGATCCTCTTGACTCTGTGGTACTGTACCAAGGTTGATGCGTGTAACTTCTGATTTACTTCTCGTTTTGCGAGAAATTCAAGCTGTTTCAGTTGTTGCATAATAGTATTGCCTTGCGCATTTGACGATTTGACGTCCTGAATTAAAGTATAAATGCTGTCTGCTTGTTCTGAAGTGTAGGCTAGTGTTTTAGCCCTGTTTTCTGTCATACTTGAAATTTGGTCATAAGCCATGGTGCTCACTCCGTGTAGACAGATTCTCAAAATGTTACTTCGTGTGATTAGAGGAGCACTCACTCTCTACTTATAATGCTTCCTTGAACTTATATTACTATTTCAACTTTTTTTACCTCAAAGCGTGCAGCTAAGGTAGCACGTCTGCCCTATCACGTGCCAAAAACTTAGACAACCTTATCTTAAGTGTGAATAACACTTAACCTTAGCGCACTGTTGCTCAAGCGCAGAACGCGCTACACATTAAATGTACACTCTTCTGCTTTTTCAAAATTAATTTTAGTGTTTTTTCACAACAGTAGTTTCCAACAATTACAAAATAAACACAACTTATATTCAATTTGACTCAAAAATGTTATTATAACTCAATATTCAAAAACTTCATAATCAGTTTGTTTTCCAATTATAACATTTCATCTGTGTATGCCCAATGCATTTCGAGCTGTAGGCAGCTCTTCGTCGGGGGCCTGTGGAAAAATGATGCAAAAAACAATACTATCACTCGAGAGTCTTTGAAGCACAAAAAATGTTAGTAAATAGTGAAGTGGAGCTAATCACTCCAAACAACGAAAAAGCCTTCACCTTCACCTTAGTGCACGTGTACAAAACGCTAGAAAAGCAACTTACTACTATCGCGCTCCTCAAGCGCTAAATCATTCTGTAAAAACAAAAATCAGAACATATCCACTGAACTCAAGTGTCTACCAGGATGGCTGGAACAAAATCTAAACTCTTATAAATCAGTCCGGTTAACTCAAGCACCGAGTTACCTTGTCTTCAATTCCACTAATCACCAAAATGTGTTCACCGCGTTCCTGTTTTCAACCTGCAAAAATAACGGAGAAACCCATGTCCATAAAACGGGCAACTGGCTAACCCTGATCAAAGTCGCTGACACCGCTGCTGCAGCGCAGCACGCTCACCTCCTCAAAATTCCTCTGCACGTCTTCTCTAAGCTCCTCGCAGTTGAAACCCTCTCGCGTTCTCCTCTCAAAACAGTGGATGCGAGACCACAAACCTCGCCGGCTCTAAAACACACGCTTCGTCAAACAACATAGAAGACGGACTGGCATCTAAACTTCCACCTTCTAAACCGCGCCATCTTATAATGGTGAAACTACCCATCGGAGTGAAGGAAAGTTAGTGAAAATAAAAAATATCAGAATAAATGGCGAAAGAAGAACCGGAACTCCTTGAGTTCAAGCCGAAATCAAAATTTCAAGCTCCAGTAACCCATAAGATTTTAGATGCCTTTGAAAATTCTGTTCTTAATGAAATGGAGAGTATGAATTTGAAAAAGTCAAAAAGGAAAAATATCTCGATTTATGATAGATCGATTATAAAGGGTCTGCAAGAAAATCCAAATATTCATATACAGAAAGCTGATAAAGGAGGCGCCATAGTCGTTATGGACAAGATAATGTACTACAGAAAAGTGAACGAACATGTAGAAGATACCATGACCTATTTGAAATTGGACAGAGATCCTACAGATGAATTGCAACAAACTCTTACTGAAATCCTTACTAAAGCTGTGGATCTAGGCCACATAACTGCCACCACTAAACAATTTTTAACTGTGACTAATCCCAGGAAACCATCACTCTACATGCTCCCCAAGGTGCATAAAAATCTTTTAGACCCCCCCATGCGTCCGATTGTGACCGGGTGTGGCACTATTTTTGAACCACTCGGTCAGTATATCGATACATTTTTACAACCATTTGTCCAACGATGGTCATCGTATACTAAAGACACTAATGATTTTCTAGTGACGCTAAAAAACGTGAAAATAACAAGTCCTATACTTCTGTGTACCATTGACGTCAAGTCATTGTACACTTCAATTCCCCACCTTGCTGGGTTGGAAGCCGTAGAATGGGCTTTGCTACAACAGAATGCAGTAAGAGCTAACAAAGTGTTTATTTTGGAGTTACTACATTTTTGTTTATATCACAGCTATTTTAAATGGTCCTCTGATTTTTTTCTTCAACAGCATGGAACATCCATGGGATTTGCCGGGGCTCCGGCATATGCCAACACCTTCATGGCTAAATTCGAGGCAGATCATATGCACAACAACAAAAATTGGAAAGATCACACAACCTTGTATAGGAGGTTTATTGACGATATTTTTCTGATATGGTCAGGAACGAGACAAAACTTGGAACGAGAGATAGAAAGGTTAAATTTATGCTCTGAACACATTGAATTCACGCATGCCATAAGTGAAAAAGAACTCCCGTTCTTGGATGTACTAGTTAAAATTGATGAACAACAAATTTCTACCACCATATACAGAAAACAGACTGATGTCAACAACTCACTTTTATACCAAAGTTTCCACACCCAACACTTGAAGGATAACCTCCCGGTATCTCAGTACATGAGAATCAAGAGGATTTGCTCTGAAGATGATGAATGTAAAAGGAATCTTGACGTACAACACCAACGCTACAAAGATAGAGGATACCCAGAGGAAGTATTAAAAAAAGCTGAAGATCGCATCAAAGCCTGCAGCAGAGAGAATCTATTGATTCAAAAACCCAAGAAACTGCAAAATAGACAAGTGTTCGTATCTAAATTCTCTACAACATCAAATAAGCTGAAAACCATAATAAACAAACATTGGACTCTCTTGAAGAATGAAGTTGATTTCAATGGAATATTCAACAATACACCCATCTTTGCCTACAAGCGCTCAAAAAATCTGAAAGAATTACTCATGACTCCAGTCAGGGCAACTGAAGAAATCAACAGAGGCATGAAGAAGTGCCAGAACTGTGTACATTGCTCCAATGTTATTGTAGGAAATACACTTAACCATCCACAAACTGGTAAAGAAATAAAATTACTTTACAATGGAGATTGTAATACAAAAAATGTAATCTACTACATCAAATGTCCATGTGGCAAAATTTATACAGGCAAAACAGAAAGGAAACTGAAAACCAGAATTTCAGAGCACAAAAGTACAATCAGGAACAAAAACACCAAAAGTAATTTAGCCAGACACTGGAATGAGAATAATCATAGCATCGCCCAGATAAGGTATTCCATCCTAGAGGTAGTTAAACTATACGAGGGGGTTGATCTCACCAGATCCCTCCTCCAGAGAGAAATTCACTGGATTAAATTTTTATTGACACAAGAACCTAAAGGACTCAATGAAAAAATAGATTTTTCATGTTTTTTATAAGTTCTTTTGACTTTGTTCATGTACCATAGTATGCTGCTTGTAACTGACAATATCATATTGTATTTGTATGTATTCTCTAGCATTTTGAGGCACATTGTGTTTTATTTCGAGTCTCTATTTATCATTTATTCTGATATTTTTTATTTTCACTAACTTTCCTTCACTCCGATGGGTAGTTTCACCATTATAAGATGGCGCGGTTTAGAAGGTGGAAGTTTAGATGCCAGTCCGTCTTCTATGTTGTTTGACGAAGCGTGTGTTTTAGAGCCGGCGAGGTTTGTGGTCTCGCATCCACTGTTTTGAGAGGAGAACGCGAGAGGGTTTCAACTGCGAGGAGCTTAGAGAAGACGTGCAGAGGAATTTTGAGGAGGTGAGCGTGCTGCGCTGCAGCAGCGGTGTCAGCGACTTTGATCAGGGTTAGCCAGTTGCCCGTTTTATGGACATGGGTTTCTCCGTTATTTTTGCAGGTTGAAAACAGGAACGCGGTGAACACATTTTGGTGATTAGTGGAATTGAAGACAAGGTAACTCGGTGCTTGAGTTAACCGGACTGATTTATAAGAGTTTAGATTTTGTTCCAGCCATCCTGGTAGACACTTGAGTTCAGTGGATATGTTCTGATTTTTGTTTTTACAGAATGATTTAGCGCTTGAGGAGCGCGATAGTAGTAAGTTGCTTTTCTAGCGTTTTGTACACGTGCACTAAGGTGAAGGTGAAGGCTTTTTCGTTGTTTGGAGTGATTAGCTCCACTTCACTATTTACTAACATTTTTTGTGCTTCAAAGACTCTCGAGTGATAGTATTGTTTTTTGCATCATTTTTCCACAGGCCCCCGACGAAGAGCTGCCTACAGCTCGAAATGCATTGGGCATACACAGATGAAATGTTATAATTGGAAAACAAACTGATTATGAAGTTTTTGAATATTGAGTTATAATAACATTTTTGAGTCAAATTGAATATAAGTTGTGTTTATTTTGTAATTGTTGGAAACTACTGTTGTGAAAAAACACTAAAATTAATTTTGAAAAAGCAGAAGAGTGTACATTTAATGTGTAGCGCGTTCTGCGCTTGAGCAACAGTGCGCTAAGGTTAAGTGTTATTCACACTTAAGATAAGGTTGTCTAAGTTTTTGGCACGTGATAGGGCAGACGTGCTACCTTAGCTGCACGCTTTGAGGTAAAAAAAGTTGAAATAGTAATATAAGTTCAAGGAAGCATTATAAGTAGAGAGTGAGTGCTCCTCTAATCACACGAAGTAACCACGCAGTGCCTGCCACTTGGTGCACGGAAATGCACCCCCCAGTGCACCCCCACCACAGAGCCCGCAACAGGCCCCCGAATCCAACCTGTGCCTGTCTTTTTACGGCAGGATGACCGACACAAAAAGACAGGAGGAAAGGGATTCCATAATCCCTAAGGCGGTGCCTCGCAATGCTGCCCTGTGTCCTGGTTGCGCAAGGCGGGCGGAGAAGGACCACCCTGCAGAACCGTGGCGGACGGACTTTCCGTCCGCCGCGGACACATTGGGATTCCCACCGCCATCTAAATTGGCAGTGGGAATTTCCTGTGTGATGGTGGAAGGACCGCCAACACCGGACGGCGGTGGTGGTCCTTCTGCCATCATAATGAGCCCCTAAATGTTAATGCTGGAGTACAGATCTGTGCTATTTACTCATGGGTGTTAAAACTATGCATGGAAACCATACTTCGCATACGTACCAATATACATGGTCCTAATACTACAATAGCAAAACAACAGTTGATGGACAGAATGCAGAACAATGTCATACATTCACCCCAGTACAGAGATCTGGGCCTAAATCCATCGGTTTTTTGCACTCCACACCACCCCAGTTCAGACATGGCCATATGCAAATCAGCCTTGACCCTGTGCCTCATGGGAACAGTCCAGCCCGAACTGCCAAGCCATGTCTTTCCTGGACCGGAATCAAGCATTCTAGGACCGGTTTCTGGCTATCAGACGTCTTCAGCCAGGATAGCTTGACTCCAGTGGTGTGGCGAGCATGGGACTCACGTCTGAGCATACCCATCCCACTCGGGGTGACAAATGCAAAACAACAGTTGATGGACAGAATGCAGAACAATGTCATACATTCACCCCAGTACAGAGATCTGGGACTAAATCCATCGTTTTTTTGCACTCCACACCACCCCAATTCAGACATGGCCATATGCAAATCAGCCTTGACCCTGTGCCTCATGGGAAAAGTCCAGCCCGAACTGCCAAGCCATGTCTTTCCTGGACCGCAATCAAGCATCCTAGGACCGGTTTCTGGCTATCAGCCGTCTTCAGCCAGGATAGCTTGACTCCAGTGGTGTGGAGAGCATGGGACTCACGTCTGAGCATACCCATCCCACTCGGGGTGACAAATGCAAAACAACAGTTGATGGACAGAATGCAGAACAATGTCATACATTCATCCCAGTACTGAGATCTGGGCCTAAATCCATCGTTTTTTTAACTCCACACCACCCCAGTTCAGACATGGCCATATGCAAATCAGCCTTGACCCTGTGCCTCATGGGAACAGTCCAGCCCGAACTGCCAAACCATGTCTTTCCTGGACCGCAATCAAGCATCCTAGGACCGGTTTCTGGCTATCAGCCGTCTTCAGCCAGGATGGCTTGACTCCAGTGGTGTGGAGAGCATGGGACTCACGTCTGAGCATACCCATCCCACTCTGGGTGACAAATGCAAAACAGTTGATGGACAGACTGCAGAACAATGTCATACATTCACCCCACTACAGAGATCTGGGTCTAAATCCATCGTTTTTTTTGCACTCCACACCACCCCAGTTCAGACATGGCCATATGCAAATCAGCCTTGACCCTGTGCCTCATGGGAACAGTCCAGCCCGAACTGCCAAGCCATGTCTTTCCATGACCGGAATCAAGCATCCTAGGACCGGTTTCGGGCTATAAGCCGTCTTCAGCCAGGATAGCTTGACTCCAGTAGTGTGGA
Source organism: Lissotriton helveticus (assembly GCF_964261635.1). Taxonomy (NCBI): domain Eukaryota; kingdom Metazoa; phylum Chordata; class Amphibia; order Caudata; family Salamandridae; genus Lissotriton; species Lissotriton helveticus. The sequence goes on along the minus strand of NC_136060.1, from coordinate 130,245,306 downwards.
GAGCATGGGACTCACGTCTGAGCATACCCATCCCACTCGGGGTGACAATTGCGAAGGATTTAGGCCCAGATCTCTGTACTGGGGTGAATGCATGAGATTGTTCTGCATTCTGTCCATCAGCTGTTCTTTTTGCATTTGTCACCCCGAGTGGGACGGGTATGCTCAGACGTGAGTCCTGTGCTCTCCACACCACTGGAGTAAAGCTATCCTGGCTAAAGACGGCTGATAGACAGAAATCGGTCCTAGGATGCTTAATTCCGGTCCAAGGAAGACATGGCTTGGCAGTTCGGGCTGGACTGTTCCCATGAGGCACAGGGTCAAGGCTGATTTGCATATGGCCATGTCGGAATTGGGGTGGTGTGGTGAGCAAAAAAACGATGGATTTAGGCCCAGATCTCTGCACTGGGGTGAATGTATGACATTGTTCTGCATTCTGTCCATGAACTGTTGTTTTTGCATTTGTCACCCCGAGTTGGACTGGTATGCTCAGACGTGAGTCCCGTGCTCTCCACACCACTGGAGTCAAGCTATCCTGGCTGAAGACGGCTGATAGCCAGAAACCGGACCTAGGATGCTTGATTCCGGTCCAAGGAAGACATGGCTTGGCAGTTCGGGCTGGACTGTTCTGATGAGGCACAGGGTGAAGGCTGATTTGCATATGGCCATGTCTGAATTGTGGTGGTGTGGTGAGCAAAAAAACTATATTTAGGCCCAGAACTCTGTACTGGGGTGAATGTATGACATTGTTCTGCATTCTGTCCATCAACTGTTGTTTTTGCCTAATACTACAATAGCTTACATGGATATTTAAGACCAGCTTTGTGACTGCAGAAAAACAGATGAACATAAGGGAAATCAAATGTGTTTGACAAAAGTTGAAAGGGCTACTCGTACAAATACAAACATCATGAAAGTAAAGAAATCTTTCATAAATCACATTTTTGTCTTAATTGGAGGGATTCAATGGAGCAAAAAAAAAAAATATTTCCACCTCAATGCTATGTAACATGATAATTTTACATTACACACCAGATCTTTAACTGAATTTGAAGATAACCTGGCATCATCCACAGATGCACTTAATGTTTGAAACAGTCAATCAAGGGGGGATGGACATTGATTTTTTATGGGAATCCACTATACGGCAGCCTAGTAGCAGATAGGACATGCAATCCTTCCGAAGGACAGCTTGCCCTTAAAGATGAAGACCAGGCAATTTTATATCAGAATATTGCCTTACAGAGAGTATCTTAAACTAAAAAGTCTCTTTTGGGAAAATACAGAAAAATATTAAACAGATTGAGCATGTTCATGTTTGGAGGTAGCCTCTATAAAGAAATGCCAACAATGATTTAAAAAGTGTTCATACGCAAGTACTCAAAAATGCCTGCTCCCCTGTAAATAGAGTTGAAGATGCAACTGGGAGAGTAAGGTGGAATAACCTCAGCATTGTTGGGATGCCGGAGAAGCCGGAAGCAGCAGACCGTGAGAAATTCTTGGATGACTAGATATGATCCCTTATTACAAATCACATTATGTTCTTCCTGGATTGTTTGAGAAATGTGCAAAAACTAGGGCACTCTTGTGAAGATGTGAAAAAGAGGAGTAGCGTAATGAACATCCAACACATACGCCTTTTACCGGAACACTGCAAGTGAACTTTAATTCCATGTCTGTTCTACGGCACGCCCAAATAAGCCTGGGACTGGGTGAGCAAATAAAAAGAATCTAGCAGTTGCCAGAGATTGGTGCAGACCGAGAGTAGACAGGGGATCCTACAGTAGACTCATGCCGCCCCACAACGTAAGTTGATCACCCCATGCCCTACAAGGTGGACGTAGATCACATGAGCGAGAACACTGTAGATCCTCTTGATCCTGAGGATTCCTCTAGAGACAACGAGGAGAATGCTAAGCAGGCTTCCTCTAATGGGGTGAGGGACATCAGCCAATACATTTAGGGATATTTGGGGCAACGGGTTGAGTGAGAATAGTAAGTATGGTGAACAACAGGAGGAATGGAACCCTCAAAGGTATATGAGTAGTAGGTTATGGAAGTTGGGAGGGCGACAGACTTTTCCAAAGTTGGCGAAGCAAGTGGTTGTAAACTTGCAGTTATTTTGTTGTTTGGTTTTGTTACAGTCTGGTAATCAAAGGAGAGAGAGAGGAACTAGAGTAGCTAGTTCGTTTCCCCAAGGGATTATGCAAAAACAAAAGAAACTAGCTACTGGAACAATATACGTGTAGTATGTGTCTGCATGGGAAAACCGATTGGTTTTTTATTAAGGCCCTCACCCACCAACCTAGTTGGTGGCATGCTTCATCATCGGGCCCCAACCGAGGCATCGAGTGTGCCTCAGGTGTGCTATGACGCCTGATTACAGAGGAGCAGGTTATGTAACGTGAGTGTGCGGTGCTGGTGTGTTGAGTGAGATTTCAAAATATGTCTTATAGGTCCGAAAAGGTTACTTCATTAGTGGGCCCTAGGCAGGGTTAACAACAAAGGCTTTAGGATGTGTAGGGAGGGACTTATGGTCTCCCAAGTCCAGTGTTGTCTACTAGTTTCAGCCAGGCCTTTTTTAGGTCGAGCCTAGACAAAAGCAAATGCGAAACATTTGCTGTCTCGGTCGACAACTATAGTCATCCGTCTCGGGGGAATCTGAGACAGGGGCTGGGCACGAGCGTCGACAACCTCGTGGGCCCGCACGGCCAGCCCCTGTCTCAGATTCCCACGAGACGGAGACAGATTCACAGCAAAACAGGCTCTCGCCCGCGCGCACACACAGCCACACTCACGCATGCGCACACACATTCCCACACGCACACACTCACCCCCCCCCCAACACACAGGGCTTACTTACATACACACACCAACGCGCACACACACACACCCTCCCAACCCCACTCACCGGGCACACGCACGGCTTCCATCACTGGGGGGGGGCACCGTCAATGTGCCCCGACGCCCCCCCCCCTCACCGGGTCTGTTATACTCCTCTTGGCCGTGTCCAGACTCCCCAGCCCGCTCCGTTGTTTCTCCGCCCCTTCCGGACAGTTTGTCCGTGTAACGCCTCTCCTTTCTCCCGCCCGGAAATCCGATTTGCGTGTCAGGCCTCGCTCTCGCTGTCATCTGCACTGTAGCGCATTCATCTTTTTTTCATTTTTCAGCTCACTTGGCGTCGTGCGGCCCAATCCGAAGGCACGCGTCGGAATCGACTCTAGCAGTCCCGCCCCTTCTCGCCGGACCGGCACTCGCCCTGCACGTCTTGTTTTCTTTATTATTTCTTATCCCTGTATGCAATTTTCATGTTGTTTCCATTATCTTTTAAATTTTGAACCTGGTTTGGAGATTTCATGTTTCATCTTCCTTAATTGCATTGTGGCCACTGCTTCAGAAGCTCTTGTGTTTTTTCCCTCTGTGGCATCATTCGGGGATCTGTGCCCATACTCTCTTAAAGTTAGTGTTTTGTGGGATGCACGCCCTGGGTCGTCAGTATTATGACTGGAGTATGTGATGCACCCGAACCCTTCTGCAGGGGGCGCTTTCCTGGGGCACTGCTGATCCGACCCTGCCACCTGGGAGAGCTATTCTCACGCTTTCCTAAAGTGGTCGCTCTGTAAGGGGAAGCACCTTCGGACCCCTTCTATTCAGACGGTTAGCTCGTGCACCCACACTCTCGTGCACGGGGTGTTTATCTGCGATCATTCTGCTTGTGAGCCGCCCTCCGGGAGTTATAGAACTGCTTCTCACACTCACTTGCAGGGGATGGTCTTGAGGGGGGTAATTACCGCACTCCCCCCTCATCCCAGGGTCCATGGAAACTGTTGAGAGTCCCTCGAGCCCTGCTGGCTTTAAGTGGGTTTAGCCGCGCCTGAAGTACATCGGTCATCATAAATGGATAAAAAAGCGCCCACACGCCACCATTTACTGCCGCAAAACAAAGTCAGCTCTTCAGTAATCTCTGCAGGTTTGAGACGGCCCATCAGTCAGGGCAGGGTGTGTGCACAGCTCCGAGCCCCAGCAGAGCAGCTCACGCACCAGGACCAATTAGGGCTCTTCTCGGGAGGGGGCTTTGGGGAAGAGGGTACAGAGGGGGTGGGAGGGGCACCCGCATATCGCAAAGGGACCACTGGAGAGTCGAGTGAAACGAGAGTTTAAACACGCGTTCACGTGAGATAGTTTACCATTACCGGAAATCTATAGACACAATATTGCAAGAGAGACCGCAGGACCAGTGGCGAGAGACAGATCAGCAACCTGAAGACAGAGAGCAGCCTAAAGAACCGAGTAAGCTAGGGACATCCACAAGGAAGGATGGCAAGAAGGAGAGACGACGCAGGAACACTTCTAGAGAGACTGCACAGAAACCATAGAGTGCCCCTACTGTGATAAAGAGGGTGTACCGTAGAGGTCACGGAGATGGGGAGAGAGCAGGTGCTGCATCGGGAACGCGCACAGGGGCCAGAGGAAAGAGCCAACAGAGGCCGGGTGGACAGGCTACATTGGGCTATCGTACGGACTACCCGCGAGACTGGGCAGGCTGTGGTGGACAGTTGCAGCCTCCAGCGGCCCGAGAAGGATGCCCATCGCGCAGTCCTACACGTCGAGACCAGGGCTGAGCGCAGATGCATTTGTGGAGAAACATGTTGTGCACCACGTAGCTTCACGAACGTTTACCGAGGAACAGGGCTTTAAGTGGGCTGGGTCCTGCCAGTGCTCAGCACCGGCAGTTCTAAAAAGCAGGTGTTAAAATGGTCCCTATCGGGCTCTCTGTTTTTGCCCTACCCTGCAGCAGAACCACCCTTCAATGCCTTTGAGGTAACTTCAAAGAGACTCCTTATAGTTCTTTCACAGTCCCATTATTTAACAAGCATTTGCAATGCAATAGGTCTCAGGTTAATTAAGTTTGAGCTATTGGCATTGCTAAATATTGCAACACCAACTGCAACAAAAGCTATTGGTGTTGCATTATTTAGCAATGCCAATAGCTCAAACTTCAATAATGCGAGACCTATTGCATTGCAAATGCTTGTTCTTAAACTGGCTTTCGTCAGGACCTTTATGTGTGGGGGTTGTACAGGAGACTTATATGTTATCAGTACCCTGTATGTGTAGCACACACTAAGGTGCTAGAAATGTGAGGTATTTCCTCTCAGTTTGTACTTCCTAACTTCCATAGGTCTTTCAGTGGAGCCGAAGACAACGCTAAGTGCATAGGAGTCTCGGACCACCGGCAGAGAACCTTGGAGTTTGTCCTTTTTAGTTAAGAAGTACAAACAGAGAGAAAACACCTCTCACATTTCTAGTGCCTTAGTATATTGTTCTTTTGTTATTGCATGGTTTTGTTACAGCACACAAGCGGGCAGATCACATGGTAAATGGTCACAAGGAAGGATAGATGGTAATTTAATATAGATCATTTTCACCCTAATGAGTGACTATTGTAGAGGGGTGGTGGGGCTATATAGTCACATGTACTCATTCAACCTAATTCTGCTACGACTCACCCACCTATAGGGTACAGATAGTAAGTGTCTGAAGAGGGTTCAGTACACCTCAAAGGACTGGGCGGGTGGAGGGTTTGCACAAGACTATAGAGAAGTAGCTATACTAGCTAATGTTAATGTTAATGTTAAAAATGCTTATAAAGCGCATGGCTACCCCAATGACGGGGCGTCCCAGCGCTTGCAGACAGCTTGAAAGTAAGGCGGACTTTGAACCAAGGGGGAAACGTGTAACGCCACTTAGGAGCCCTAGGTAGAAGGGAACAACCAGGTTTTGATAAGTTTTCTAAATGACAGGTAGTTATTTGTAGCACGCACCTCCGCGGGGATCGAGTTCCACAGTTTTGGAGCCAAATACCTGAAGGAGCGGCCACCAGCTCTGCTCCTTTGGATTTTGATGGTACAGGCACGATGAAGATCCGCCGAGCGGAGGGCACGTGAAGGGACATAGGAAGAACACAGACCTTGTAAAACTCGGGGGCCAGAGCCGTGAAGGATTTTATGAATTAGACAGAGAGACTTAAATTGAATACGTTGTTTTACTGGAAGCCAGTGTAGACGCCCCAGAATATGGGACGTGTGACAGTATTTTGGTAGGGCGAACAAAATGCGGGCGGCTGCATTTTGGGCTCTTTGGAGTCTGTTGATGGCTGTTCGATTAGAGCCCAGCATTAAGACATTGCAATAGTCTATATGCGATAAAACAAGGGCGTGGACAATTGTCTGGCGTACAGGTGGTTCAAAGAAGCCCAAAATTGGTTTTAGCGACCGTAGGCGACCATAGCACACACCAGCGACTCTTTTTGCATGGGATTCTAGGGAAAGAGAGTCGTCCATAATCACGGCCAAGTTTTTTACTTCCTTCTTTTTTAGGGATGGGAGGTGGACCTAACGTGGAGGGCCACCAGTGATCATCCCACCTGTTTGTTTCCTTGCCAATCAGGAGTACCTCAGTTTTTGATGAATTTAACTGCAGGCAATTCGTGATCATCCATCTAGAGATGGCCACGTCCGTATCAATGTCCTTCGAAAAGGAGAAGATAAGCTGCGTGTCGTCCGCGTGTGAAATTAATTGGATCTTACGTTCTCTGGCCAACACTGCCAGAGGGCGGACGTACACGTTAAACAACGTGGGGCTGAGCGCCGACCCCTGCGGAACACCGCAACTCAGCGGAAGCCTGCTGGATGAGTACGGTGGAGCATGGACCTGGAAGGAACGGTCAGATAGAAAAGACGCGAACCAATCCAGGGCACCATCTCTGACTCCGATTTCCCATAGTCTTCTAAGTAGAATTCCATGGGAGACCGTGTCGAACGCCGCACTCAAATCCAGCAGGATTAGAGCCGACGTGCCACCCAGATCTTGTGTTGTCCTTAGTTGTTCAGTGACGGCCAGCAGGGCGGATTCAGTGCTGTGGTTAGGCCGGAATCCGTTTTGTGAGTCATCTAGAATCCCATTGCTCTCCAAGTAATTGGTCAAGATGTCATTCACGTGCGTTTCTGCCACCTTGGCCAAATAAGGTAGCAGGGAAATAGGTCTAAAACTTTCAGGCCTGGAAGAGTCCAAGGTGGGCTTTTTTAGTAAAGGAACAACCTTGGCGTGTTTCCATGATTTAGGGATGGTGGAAGACTGAAAAGATCTATTAATCAGCTCCCGACCCTCCGCCAAAATGGAATCCTGAAATAGTTTAAACATTTCAGGTTTAACGGGGTCTTCCGGAGACCCGGACGTGACTTTTACAGCCAGAAGTTTCATATTAGCCTGTGTGATGGAAGGGAGGGAGTGAAGAGAGTAGGGAGGTTCCGAAGAGTCTGGGGATTGGTGAGGGGTCGAGGCAGACCCCTCAGATTCAAAAGAGTTATAAATCCCTTGGACTTTAATTACGAAAAAGCAAGCAATGTCTTCACATTGCAAGTCAGATGTTATCGTGCAATTAGGATCCTCTGGTGGTTTAGTCATGTCCTTCACTAAAGAGAAAATGGTTTTAGATCAATTTGAGCTCGCACTGATCAGGTCCGTAAAATAGGTAGCTTTGACTTTCTTTATAAGTTTATGGTAAGCTTTGGTGGCGGATCTGAAGTTGGCTTTCGCCTGGGGATCATACGATCGTCTCCAGATGCGCTCTAGTAGCTTACATTGCTTTTTCTGTTCGGCCAGTGCCACGGAGTACCAAGGGTGGGAATGCTCGCGCTTGGGCCTGGACAGTTTCTTTGGGATGAGGTAGTCAAGTGATGTATTGACCCAGTCTCTGTATGCTGTATCAGCTTCCTCCAAATCCTCTGGCCAGTCTGGGCGGGAGTTTTTCAGTCTGGTCTCGAATATGGCACCATCTAGTTTGTGCCATGAGCGCCTCCAACGCGGTGGGGGAAGCTGTTTCCTGGAACCAGCTGAGATCTTAATAAAAATTTGAACCAGGAAATGGTCCGACCAGCTGAGGGGGCTGGGAATGGAGGCCGATATTTCGGAAATGTTCGAAAATACCGGGTCAAGTAGATGGCCTGCCAAGTGGGATGGACCTTTGACTAGCTGAATAAGTTGGCAAGCCTCAAGATCGCCCAGAAGATCTCGTACAGCGGGGGAATCACAACACTCCAGATGGAGATTCAGGTCCCCCAGTATACTGAAATTAGCAGACTGTAGCGCTAGCGTAGAAATAGTAGAGACCAGTGATTCCTGAAAGGCGCTTGCAGGGCCCGGGGGGGCGATAGATCAGGAGCCCTGTAAAGGTAAAGGTATCAGAGACCCTTATCTTAAAAAGGACGCATTCACAGCCAACTATGTTAATAGGAGTCTGTTCTGGGTAAGTGCCAAATAGCCAGAAGGTAGGGTCAGGGTCAAAATGGCAGACAAATCATTCGTTAGCCACGTTTCTGTTAAGAATAGCAGATCGGGGGATTGATCTACCAAAAGGTCATAGACATCCTCATGATGCCTAACTAAAGATCTGCAGTTCAGGCTCAATATATTTAATTTCATGGACTTTACTGGTGGTAAAGACAGAGGGACTTCGGTGGCCGTAAAACCACAATGATGGCATCGTAGACAGTGCGAGCCAGGATGTAGCAGATGGACCGCACACGGCACCTCACATCGGAGAGCGAGTAACTCTTCCCTGGCATAAGTGGCCATGTGACATAGATCTCAACCAGGGGGTCTGGCAACGGGTAACGGACCAGCGCGGACGGGCGCAGACGGGCTTGTCTTTGGCGAGTCTTCGGCATGCTGAGGACGTGCCCGCTGCGCTCCCGCCCCGCCTTCTTCTTTAACTACTGAGGGCCCGTCTAATTGGTGAAGGATGCACGGAGGAAGTCACAGTCACTTCCGGTGTGCTCCTCTTCTAATCTTCCCTCCACAACAAGCTGACCGAGTCAGTGGTGGACCGGGGAAGCAAGGGGAACAATTGCTACAAAATACGGCGAGTGAACAGGTAAGCACAGAAATATTAAATGTGAACAAGTGGTTTTAAAAGCAGCATAAAGCGCAGCCCGCCTCTCTTACTAGTTGTCAGCTAGAGAGTGCGATCGTGGCTGCAGTCTTTTGTAGTGCCGGGCCCCTAATTGGTGAAGGATGCACGGAGGAAGTCACAGTCACTTCCGGTGTGCTCTTCTTCTAATCTTCCCTCCACAACAAGCTGACCGAGTCAGTGGTGGACCGGGGAAGCAAGGGGAACAATTGCTACAAAATACGGCGAGTGAACAGGTTTAAAAATAAGCACAGAAATATTAAATGTGAACAAGTGATTTTAAAAGCAGCATAAAGCGCAGCCCACCTCTCTTACTAGTTGTCAGCTAAGCCCCCTCTACCCCCTCCCTTTCAGGTTACTAACAGATGGATAGACCCTGAGGGGTCCTATGTGGGTATACAATAAGCCTGGGCGTAGTTTGCGGAGTTTTGCTTCGCTGAACTTCGCCAAGATACAAAAAAAACTCTGCGAAGTTCCGCAAGTGGCAGAGTGTTGTGCAAACTGCTGTTCGCGCTGGTCTTTCTGCAGCTCGGGTAGAAATTCTACCCGAGCTGCAGCTCGCGAACTAAAAAACGTCGCTGCACTACGCAAAGCAGGCTTTTCTTGCACTCCAACCTCCGCGGAGTGCAGGAAACTCCGCAAACTTCGCGAACGGAGTGGAGTTCAATGACCTGGCCTAGTATACAAGGCACATGGAATGGGCGTAAATTGAAGGTAGTTAGTATATATATGCACCACCTAGTTTGCCAAAGTGGGCCTTTGATAAAACAGGCCCCATTTTATTGGAATCAAATGCATCGAGACATATAGAGGGGGGCGATTTCAATGATCTAATGTGTTGCAATCTGAATCGATCGATGCCCCCCTGTGGGGACTTCACAAGCACCCATGTGTTTGGCACACTTTGTCCATGCTTTGGGCTTGGAAGACATTTGGCGACTTAGCACCCTACAGACAACCAGTACTCATAATTATCTGGAGCACATAAAACACTCTCTCGACTAGACTATTTTTGTCCCATAGGTGGGAACACACTCATAGAGGAGGCAGATTACCTAGCACATGGAATATCAGATCACTCACCTCTCAGAGTGGTACTAGGTGACAAAGTCCAACAAAAATTACCAAATTGGAAGCTGAAAGACAGATGTTATGGCTGGGAGCAGAGTTGAATCTGCCCAATATCTTAAAGCTAATACAAGTTCCATTGACTCCTAAGTAACGCTGTGGGAAGCCTAGAAGATGGTACCCGGAGAAAGGGCCTAAAAACAGTACAGCACAGAAAAAGAAGAATAGGGTTCGACAAATGACTGATTTGTAGGATAAAATCCTGAAATTTGGAAGACTCTAAACACAAGATCACATGTACATAGGGAAGAAACACAAGATCACATGTACATAGGGAAGAATCACAATCTGATTCACGACGTGGCTAGGCAATATTATTTGTCTACGCAGAGTGAGTTAAATGAAGTGGGAAACAAAACTGGTCACCTACTGGCATGGCTGGCTGTTGAGAAGAAGAGGCTAGAAGAACAGGCAAAATATGGCTGGAAAAGGGGATGTAGCCATGACCAACTGCGCAGTAGCTCAAGGACTTGATACATACCACAGGAGACTAGATTGAGCCAGAGGTTCTAGTTGTAAAGGGGAAATAGTGGCATTTCTGGGTCGCTTGGAGGTTCCACACTTGGGAGAGGAAGACAAAGCATTCGTAGAAGAGGACCTTACACTGGAAGAGATAACAGCAGCCCTTAAGGAAATACAAATTAGAAAGATTCCCGGTTCCAACTGGTTTCCTGTGAAATAATATAAAAGACTCCCTCCCTTGCTAGTGCCACATCTTTTACATACATTTAGGGAGGATAGAGACGGGTCAGCTATCACCAGACCTCTGACAAACAGTTATTTCAATTAAACAATAAAAGGCAAACACAGAAACACAAATGTGCCTCGTATAGACACATTTCACCTTGAAACACGAAAGTTCTGGCTACAAGGTTAGGTAAAGTCAAAACAACATTCAGACATCAAGATCAAATTGGATTCATGCTGGATAGTGCAATTTATTGTATGAAAAAGGGCAACCCAATAGTCCCTTGTGGGCCTGGGTATCAAACTATTGATAGGGTAAACTGCCACCAAGAGAATCATTCAAAAGTACATAAATTGCAAGGTTAAAGTCTGTTTTAGATGCCCTTTTGTGGCATCCTCCAAAAATTAGTAATAGTTGCATGGAACAATTAGACATAGAAAAAAGAAAAATCGCACACATTGGTATATATACTGGTTTAACGCAAAAATTATATTAAAGCACAACAAATGCTGGGCTTCAATGAAAAATGAAGCCACATCATACATTTACAATGTGTTATCCAATAAAGGCTACAGTGTTCCACATTTACATTTGTCAATTTATCAGAAACCCATTCTCAAGTGAGAACAAGAGAATGTTCATCTTAGCATTAAGAAAGAACTTGTGCGGGTTAAAATATTTTCCAACAGAGAGATGGGCTACTCGTCGACGTTTCGGTCTCAAATTTTGTCAAAATATGAGAAAACCTTCAGGACCATAGTAGTTAATGGAGATACAAGAGAGAGCCCACTCTTCGTAAAAGAAAACTTTGTGAATAGAGACAATGGAGCATTGGGTTACATCTAGTTTGGACGAGAAAGGTTTAACCAAGGAATAAGGAGAAGATCTCAATAGACGTGGACAATGTCCTGTTGTACTTGACAGAACCTCAGAGGTCAGTCTGGGGAATGCTTTCAATTATTAAAAGAATTCAAAGAGCAGTCTGGGTACGACATGAATTGGAGTATTGCGGTACTGTATACATTTATTGAGTGTGAATGGGTAACTGGTATACTTCACATAGTGGTTACAGATGAGAGGTTCATGTACCTGGGGATAGATCTTACTCCAGACTCTGTGCTTCTTAACGGAGAGCTCAGAAGTCGTCCTACAGGACTTCCAAACAGATGCACAACAGCAGAAAACACTTCCGCTCACTATATTAGGGTAGGCAGCAATCTTTAAAAGGATTACACCAGAAAAGCTGCTGTATGTGATGCAAAATACTACCTTAGCAATCCCGGATTCGTTCTTTCCGTGACAAAACAAAAAAAACTCCACACATTACTGAGGGATGGAGGCACGCCTACATTACAATTCAGGCCATGTGTCTCATACTCCCACATAAATGGGCATAGTAATAGGCTTCCCAGCTCCAAGAGATCGCTGGTAGTCAGGACCCTAGAGAGTCTCCCAGTAGAGCAAGACACATCACCACTACATATTATGGGAAAATAAGTCAAAAGGAGCTATTGAGCCTACAAAATCAACACTACCCGACTAGGACAGGATCCCCAGGTGTCTGGCTTTGCAGGGTAGAGTCACAAGAGACATCATACTATAAAGAAATGCTGAGAGAGGTAGCCAAACAGTCAGGTTTCCAGCAAAGGGAATTATTAATCAGATCCAAATTGGAAGATATCAGGATTAGGGAAAATACACCACAGAAAGAATATGGACTGTCCAACACTAAGGTGTACAAATACAGACAGTTTAGACACGCTCTAGGAGCTGCCTGAAAATACCCCTCTGGAAAGTGGCTTTAATATGAGCGAAATTGATAAAAAGTCAATGTTGCTTATTTACAACAGGACACCCTGCAGTAACTGGAGGTTCTCTGGGAGTCCCTTACAGTATACGGACTTCGAGGGCTATTATGCATCCGAGGTAAGTAGCCATGAAACAGAGGTTGCAGTTGATCCAGCTAAATATCCTACAAAGGCCATATTATAACAGCTCAATATCCTACAAAGGCCATATTATAACAGCTAAATATCCTACAAAGGCCATATTATAACAGCTAAATATCCTACAAAGGCCATATTATAACAGCTAAATATCCTACAAAGGCCATATTATAACATAAGTGGACTTCACAAAATAAGTAAAGCCCAAAACTCTACATGTCTAAAATGTAAAGTGGTAGTTGGTGAGTTTGTTAACACAATCCGAGGGTGCTCGTGGACCAAAGCTTTCTGGGGAGACATAACATCGGAACTGGCTTCAATCCGTGGTCAGGTTATTCCTTGCCCCTCCCCCCCCCCGCTCCCCGCCCCCCCCTCCACTCTGTTGTGCTGGGAATCGGGAGTGAAATGAACATGACAAGAACCTATTTAGCATTTTGCATGTTGGGGCGTGTTATAGAAAAGAGACACTGCCAGGGAATGGGTAATGCCTAGATCCAGACTAACAGAAATGGATGACAGAAAAGGCCAGTGCATGGACATAGAGAGGGTGGTCTACACGGGATAGGGATGCCTGAGGAAATTTGATGGGGTCTGCGGCAGATAAAGAATATTTTATGGTATTAATGATGGGATGATCCGTCCCTTGGAGGGTAATGTTAATGCAGAGCTGCCTAGTGCTGATTAACAAAAGAAGCCACATTGGCTGTGTATGAGTAAAACCTGTATTAGAAGGTTGTGCGATGCATGTTAATCAAGTGTGTTAATACAAGATTTTATGGTTTCTAGTGGAAAATTAACCAAGTAAATTCCAAAAAAACAATGATTTCACAAAGAAGCAGCCTGTACTTGATAACAACTGTAAAGATCCAAAAGATACATTTGTATGGAAACACAATACTAGGTATATTGACATTTAATATTAGTATTCTAGAGCCTGGGTTTTCAGCAAAAAAAATAATTATATGTGCCAAGGTATTAACTTCACAATCCCCCTTCGGACAGAAAACTGAATCAGTTTATTATTGAGGTACCTCGATTTATCTAACATGAATCAAGCCATAGTAGACAGTACCAAAGGTTATTTAGTAGTGTTGCTTCTTATGTACAAATAGCTCAATGCTTACGGTTTCACAGTTTAAACATCTCGTCTCATTTGTCAGAGTGCCCTGGAAGATGTCATGCACCCAGGTGGGTTCGGGTTTGTTCTCTTCCGGTTCATTGGCATTGCCATTTTTCAGTTTTCCATTTTGCTTCTCCTGTTTCTTCTCTTCCTGCAGGATGTCTGCCACAGTGTTTAGCAGGTAGTTTAAAAATTCATGTGCATCTTGTTGCATGTAGTTGTCAAAAAGATCTGTGTAAAGAAACAAACAATACGTTTATTTTGTCTCAAGACATCGTTTAAGGCATCAAAAAGGAAATCTTGAATGGAACGACTAAGTTCATGAAAAAAAAATAACGTGATGCATAATAAACAAGCACTTACAATGCAATAGGTCTCGCAACTGCGAGTTTTGGAACTATTGGCATTGTAAATAGCAATGCCTTTTATAAACAAGCATTTGCAATGCAATAGGTCTCGCATTATTTAACTTTAAGCTACTAGTACTGTAAATGGCAATGTTTTTATTTTTATTTATGCGCTATTTTAATTTTCTTTGCATAAAAAGGCGAATGCGCAGCATAAGAATATTCATTCTATGTTAAGCCAAGTGATGGAACACACATGGCTATAACCCGATCTATGCAAACCGAGACCTCGATGCTCAGATTAGACATTCAGGATTCTAGGCGCAATGTTTTACTTGCGGTTACTTTCACTTTAAACCCTTGATTTGTTTCTTGGATATTTGATTGATATTACATAATTCTAGCGACATTCCAAAGTCCACCAATAAAAGCAGTTGTCGACTAATAGATAAACATTACAAAGAGCAGCTTTTTAAAATTCCCAATCTTGCAGATGAGCGCATTTTTAAAAAGGCTATTTGAAGACAAAAAAACGTTGGCACAAAATAATGCGCACTTACCCACAGAGATTTGTCACTCGTTTCCATTCAATTTACTGAAGGCGACATTCTACCGAACACTTTACTGCACCGTTCTGCATAATCTTTTCAACAACCATATCCAACTAAGTACATTTTCATTGATTGATGAGGTGTGCATAGAGGGCGTAGCTACAGCCGGGTATATGGGTTAGCGTGTGCCCTGTGCAAAAACTCACCACCGCAGCCCGGCTCGAACAGGAAGCCAGGCAACCTGTGTTGGGACGGGGGCGGGGCCGCAAAAAGACAGGAAGCAGACAGGAGCCTACCCCGCGCTCCTGTGCCCGTCAGCCGGAAGATTGCCGGAAGATTTGCGTGTCAGCTAGCGGGGCTCCTGTGCTCGTGGAGAGCCCCGCCTGCTGCTGAGGATGACCCGCTGCCTGCCGCTGCCTGCCGAAGGAGAGAGGGAAGGAGAGAGGGACACACGAAAAGAACTCGGTGAGTGGGGTGTGAGGGGGGAGGGGACATGTGCGCGCGCGTGTGTGTGTGTCTGTGTGTGTGCCTGTGTGTGCGTGTGTGCCTGTGCGTGCGCGTGTGTCTGTGTGTGTGTATGTATGCATGCATGCGTGCGTAAAAAAATCCGATGACTGGTGGGGGGGTTGCAAAGTGAAAGTAAGCAGCGCGTGTGTATGTGCGCATGCGTGAGTGCTGTGTATGCGTGTGCCTGTGATGTGCGCATGCGTGAATGTTGGTGCGCGTGCAAGCAGCTGAATCCAGCCGGGGAGAAGCGCGTGACAGTTTTTTGTCCGTCATTCCCCCGTGTCAGCTCGCTATAAGTCTCCGACCCTGGACGCATCCTTCGGATGCGAATTCCAGGGCGAGACCTAAAAATGAAAAGGGATTGTCATTTACAATACCAAAAGCAACACCTATTGCATTGCAGAGCGCAGTGTCCATGAAGCTGGCGCCGCGCTCATTAAAGTAAATAAAAAAAAATAGAGAGCGTCGTGTTTCTAAAGCGGGTGCCGCGCTCATGACTAAAGTTAAGTTAAATAAAAATAATAACCCAAGCACGGTGTCCCTAAAGCAGAAGCTTGCTCTGTATTACATTTAAAAAAATAATAAAATAAACCAAGAGCGGTGTCCCAGAAGCGGGCGCCACGCTCTGTATTCAAGTTTGAAATGAATAAAAAACAAAAAAACAGAAAACTAAATGGAATTTACGTTAGGAAGCAGCCACCATTACCGAAGCTTGCACCCCGTGCGTGCTGTGTCCCTTAATGAAGGAAATAGTTCTCGGAACTGGTAATGAAAGCTCCTGAGTTAGGACACAGTAAAAGATAAGAGTCCTCATGGGCGATAACAAATGGCGACAAGGCGGTAACAAGGAGGGACTAACAAGCCTCATAATGAATCGGAAGCCAGCATTTAATCCAAGGACAATGACACCAGCCAATGAAAAGTATGAGCGTAGAGTGGGCGAGACTTACACAGCATACTCCACTATTGCATCCCCGCAGAGCCGGCAGTGCATGCAAAAATAAAGTCCTTTTGCTCTGTGGAGGCATATCAAGTAACACTTTTAAGTTAACAAGAAGTTCTGTGAGAATATGATCACAGACTGCAACATATTGTCTCTTTTTTTCAAGTTGGGGTTCCATATCTTCATTATATTTATGACTGATATACTTTATCGTACACCATTCACCTATGCAGAAAATGCATAAACAAGGTCTCTGAGAAACTGCAACCATATAGTAGGCAATATCTCTCCAGTACAAATGCCTGGCATACCCCCATGCAGAGACGAGAGAAGATGAGGACACAGGTGGAGTATGATGGGGGTCCCATTGTGAGCAAGATGGTGGTAAAGTCAGTGAGAACGAGGAAGGAAAGACGATAAAGATCAGTGGTGGGAGAGCAAATTAGCAAGGGGGATATGAAGAAAGAGTCTAAAAGAAGTGGAGGACTTGGAATAGGTCATCACCCGAGAAAGGAAAAGGAGACCGAGTGAAGAATACATTGATATAAGGGGGAAATGATGTGGAATGAAAGACAAAGGACAAAGGTGAAGGGTGAAGGCAGCAGTGCCTCTAGAAATCGTAAGGAGGATTCAGTGGTGTTTCTAGGGAGCACTCAGGGCACACACAGACCTTGCAAGGCCAACCTATAGTGCTAAGAACAATGCTAACATATTTACATATGTAAATACATTCATAAGTAATACTATTCAGTGTACTGTAATTGCAAAATCTTCATCTCAAAGTGAAATAGGACTCCCTCTCACATGCTATGTGTTGCAGGCTTGATTTACATCGCTCCAAATCACGCTCTACATATCTTAAATTCCTCATAAGTCATTGTTAGCCACAGGTTTCTCCCTTCACTGTTACGCTATGTCTTTCTGCAGTAGAATAGTTATGTGCGCAAAAAAACAAACCAATATTAGAACTGTCAAAATTTTGTCAAGTCACAGCAAAGAGACTGGGCAATTAATTGGCAGGGAGTATGAGCTCTCCTCTCCCCCTCCTAGGCAGGTTGTTGGGTAGAACATTAAGTTCTTCAGGACCCAGTGCTGCCAATTTAGCACATCCATAGCGTTATTTGTATTACATTTAGAAGCTATATGATTGACAATGCAACCTATATCAAAACAGATTTTATCTACCGAAATTAGTGATAAACATTAAATATAGCCTAAACAAATATCGAGCTTACACAGTCCTTCTGAAAATTAGAAAATACAACGGATTGATCAAGACTGTAATGGGCAATCAGCTCTCTTAGAAAGAAGGTACTGTCAAGGTCCTGCGTTGCACACCTATGAAGCTCGTGATTAAATAGTGCTTCAGCAGCCACTGGGATGTAACTTCTTTTTTGATGCTATGGATTCTATGTCCGCCTCAAAGGCGAGAATTAAGGGTCTTTGTTCTTATCAGGAGACTTAACAAAACACGCATTTCCAATGCAATAGGTTTCGCGTTACTGAAAGTTTAAGCTATTGGTGTTGCATTATTATTTGCAACGCCAATAGGTCAAACTTTCAGTAATGCGAGACTTATTGCATTGCAAATGCTTGTTTAAGGTTGATATTACCTCTGGGATCACATAATATTCTTCAACAGTAGGACAGTGAAAAAAGGGCCTAAATGTTCCCCCTTCAGATAACACGGATAGATGCTGCATTTGCGCATATGCATGTGATCTCAATCGAAAGATTTTCTCAGCGATGAGCGGTGGGGCAAAGCACATTTTCAAATTCCAGTGTAATGTAACATTAAATGTATAGATATAGAGATACACTTCTTTCAACTAAGTTTAGCAAGTGCTGACATACATTAAAGTATACATTTACACATTTTCATACATACACACACAACTGGTCAAAAACCTCTGCACACCCCACTGTTTACCCACCGACGACCTGTGTGGTTTCCAGCAGCAGTCCTGAACAGTGCAGATGTGTTCATATATCTGTGACAGGAGGGGATGGAAGCAGAGGGGGCGGCGTGCGAGCAAGGAGTCCAGAGATAGCCAGAGCTGGTCAACCAAAAGAATCAATTAGTGATGTCCGCTGGGTGGGAACCAAACACCGAAAGGCAGGACAGATGCACAATATTAACCATCCAAAGAAAGGAGTAGTTTCTAACCTGTAACTCCAGTTCTGTAGTAGGGGTATCTCTGTTCTAGTCATAATCTAGTGAATAGTCCCGCCCATGTGCGGGGACCCCGGAGCAATCAAAATAATCTCTTAAGCGGTCTCTATGTGCAGTCCTGCATAGACACTTAAGCACTTAAGAGAGAATTTAAAGACAAATAATGCAGCCTATACTTATCAGGCTACACTGTCCAGTACTTCAACTAGATATTCCACCAAAATAAAATTCAGCACAGCCTGCCAAGTTCTTCTCATAGAAAAACTTCCCCTTTTACCAAGAAAGCCTTCTGGAAGGGGTGGACAGACAAGCCCCATAGGCTGCCATTATGTGGCTCAAAAAGGGATACTGTGCCTTTAAGGAAACTTTCTAGAACTCTCAGTATCCCAGAATGCACAGCAGGTCCCCTCCACTTTCAGTTCTTTTTGGAGGCGTATAAAGCTAGACCTGTAGCATTCAGTACATGGTATCAATCACCAGGTGGGGAGGAGGAATATCTGTCCATTCAGTTTCCCCTTCTTAACATTCAAAAATCAAAGTGAGAACGGACACTTGTAACTGCGTTACCTAGGTTTCATCTCTTTTTTTAAAAACCTCATACACGCAATGGTAAGATCGTTAGCGGTATATCTTGATTCTCCGCTTATACACATGCGTTAATAAAAATTGGGTGAGGGATGTTGTTAAAACACGTAGGTGAGTATACTGTTGGATCGTGTTACTAGATCCTATTATACCACTTGGAAGACGGTCGACATGTTTCTGCCCCACCATGCCCAGCCGGGTCTATGGGGCATTCATCAGGACCTTAAACAAATTGTACTTACACGATTTGTGTAGTAATTGAAGTGGTTTCTATGTAGCCACTATGTTTCTTGTGTAGGAAATGATGTACGATCCAACAGTATACCCACCTACGTGTTTTAACAACATCTCTCACCCAATTTTTATTAAAAGTTACTTAAGGGAGTAGGCTTGTTTTGTAATGAATTTTTGAATATTTTTTAGGGTCATTACCTATCTCTGGACACTATTGCGTTAACCAGAGGTTGCCTCAGGCTTGAGGCTTGCATACAGCACAAAAAAGAAACCCAATGATGATGCAATAACGCATGTGTATAAGCGGAGAATCAAGATATACCGCTAACGATCTTACCATTGCGTGTATGAGGGTTTTTTAAAAAGAGATGAAACCTAGGTAACGCAGTTACAAGTGTCCATTCTCACTTTGATTTTTGAGCATTCAGTACATGAACATCTTTCTCCACCGGGGAGGAGGGCGGGCGCTTTTGACTATAACAGAGATACCCCAACTACAGAACTGGAGTTACAGGTAATAAACTACTACTTCTGTAGTAGGGGATCTCTGTGTATAGTCATAATCTAGTCAATAGAATGGCAAGCCCATCCCCAACACCAAAGCGGCGGTGGAGAAGAAGAAATACAACACCACTACTGTGCGAACAGATTTCGCAGCGAAGCTTGTCCAACCTGAGCATCTGCCTTGGCATCAGAGTCCAGACATAATGCTTAGCAAAGGTATGGACCGACTTCCAAGTGGCAGCCCTGCAGATCTCTGCAATGGGAACATTACGGAGCAAAGCTGTCGTGGCCGCTTTGCCCCTGGTGGAATGAGCCTTAGGCTTACCCCCTAAGGTCTTATTAGCCTTTGAAAACACAATTGTATACAGGACACAATCCACCTCGAGATGGACTGTTTAGAGGTAGCAAGACCAGTCCGGACGGACCCATAGTTGATAAACAATTGGTCTGACCTAAGAATATACTTGGTTTTATCCAGATAAAATTTCAACACCCTTCTAACATCCAGGGAATGAAGAGATCTTTCCGCTGGAGTGGAAAATGTAAGTAACGTTATAGTCTGGTTAACATGGAAATCAGAAATAACCTTAGGAAGAAACTTAGGGTGAGTGCGCATTACAACATTAGCAGCATGAAATATAGTATAAGGTTCTTGGCAACACAACGCCTGAATTTCACTCACCCTGCGGTCCGATGTAATGGCCACGAGGAACACCGCCTTCCAGGACAGGTGCTGTAGCGAAGCCTTATGTAAAGGTTCAAAAGGTTCCATCATCAATCTGGACAGCACCACATTCAATTCCCATGAAGGCGAAGGAAGACGAACAGGAGGAAACACTTTCTTCAAGCCTTCCAAAAAATGCTTTATCACAGGAATTTGGAAAAAGGAAGTCTGTGAAGGGCATTTCCTGTAGGCAGTCAGCGCAGCTAGATGGACCTTAATGGAATGGAAGTTAAGGCCAGACTGCGCCAAATACAAAAGGTATGGGAGGATGACATCTTCCTTACATGTCGTCGGATCATAGTTCTCGGACTTGCACCAGATGCAGAATATCATACACTTGTAAGCATAAGAAGTCCTAGTGGAAGGTCTCTTAGCCTCCTTCAGTATGTCCATACAATCCGCAGGGAGATTCAAATGGCCATATTGCACTATCACAGGAGGCATGCCGCCAAACTCAAAGACGAGAGGTTGGGGTGTACCATCTGTCCCCCGAACTTCGTGAGAAGGTCCGGCCGGCACGGCAGCCGTATGTGAGGAAGAAGAGACCGGTGAACCACCACTGCCTGGGCCATTCCGGGGCAATTAGGATCATCCGCCCCCTGGACTGGGACAGTTTGATGAGCACCGCCGCAATCAGGGGAATGGGTGGAAAAGCGTACAGAAAGCGGTTCGACCAGTTGATCCATAGCGCATTCCCCAGCGTCCCCTGCTGGTAATACCTGGACGCGAAGTCTCGGCATTTGCTGTTTTCGGCGGTGGCAAACAGATCCACATCTGGAGTGCCCCACCTGGCGAAGACGTCTCGGAGTACTTCGTCGTTTATGACCCATTCGTGGGTTTCCTGAATTAGTCTGCTCAGTGCGTCCACCGGAACATTCTGCACACCTGGCAGATGAGTAGCCGTTATCCTCAGTCCTCTGGCCAGCAGCCAGTGCCAGAACGCCTGCGCCTCCTGCGACAGAGTGCGCGATCTCGAACCCCCCTGCTTGTTAAGGTAATACATCGTGCTCGTATTGTCCGTCTGTACAAGCAGAGAGTTGGTCTGGAAGGACGGATGAAAGGCCTTCAGCGCCAATTGAACCGCTCTGAGTTCCAGGAAATGATACGTGGACTCCGTCTGGGACCACGTTCCTTGTATCTGTAACTCTCCGAATGCGCTCCCCAGCCGTGGAGAGAAGCATCCGTCACGATGGACTGAGTGGGAATGTCCTTGTGGAAGGGAACCCCTTTGAGATGGTTCTCCGCTGAACACCACCATTTCAGAGACTGTAGAGCATGCAGGGACAGTCGTATCTTGTCGTCCCAGTTCCCTTTCCTCTGGTCCCACTGATCCTCTAGACACTCCTGCAGCGGTCTTATGTGCAGCCGTGCGTGTGGCGTGAGGAAGAGACAGGAGGCCATCGACCCCAGTAGAGAAGACACCGTCCTCACTGTTGTAGATGGAGCGGTCATAAGAGCCAGAGCCTTCCGAAGGAGTGATAAACCTCTCTCCTCCGAAGGAGACACGCTTGCCGACAGCGTATTGATGGAGGCTCCCAAGTACTGGAGGCTCTGGACCGGAATCGGGACAGACTTGGACATGTTGATGTGCAACCCCAGCTTGTTCAAGAGAACGGCAGTCTTCTGGAAGTGCGCTTGAGCTTCCGCGAAGGAGGATGCCTTGATCAACCAATCGTCCAGGTACGGATAGACAAACACCTTGTTCTTTCTCAGGTGTGCCGCTACCATTGCCATGCATTTTGAAAAAGTCCTGGGTGCAGACTTCAGCCCGAACGGTAGTACTGTGTATTGATAATGATTGGCGCCGACTTGGAATCACAGGAACTTCCGGTGTTTCTGTGCAATGGGCACATGGAAGTATGCATCCTGTAGATCTATCGCGCACAGCCAGTCTCCCCTTTGCAGTTGAGGGTAAATCTGGTGCAAAGACAACATGCAGAACTTTTCCCTACGAATCCATTTGTTTGCTTGCCGCAAATCCAGAATGGGCCTGAACTCGTTCTTGTCTTTCTTGCGTTCCAGAAAGAACCGTGAGTAAAGACCTCTTCCCCTTTGAGACAGAGGGACGTCTTCTATTGCCCTTTTTCTTAACAGGGTATCGGCCTCCGCCTGGAGCTCGCGCAATTGGAACTGCAAGCAAACCGGTGGAATTGCTGGAGGCGGGCTGATGAACCGAAGACTGTATCCATTGCAAACAATATTCAGCACCCACTTGTTCTGAGTAATTTTTCTCCACTCTGCCAGGTAGTATTGGACACTTCCCCCCCCACCGGAGTGGGTAACGGAGGACGGGGAAGTAACAGCTCAGGGCCTAGACCCGGCCGGGCCCTTGGTCGCGATGGCAGATTGCTGCCCACCCCTTCTTACGTTTTTGGAAGGGCCTCCTCTGGAACTGCTGTTGTTGTTGCTGTCCAGTTTGCTGGCCTCGCCCCCTGCCCTGCACCCCGTACCGTCTCTGGAACGGGCGGTAGGTCTTCTTTTGTTCCTTGGGCTTCTCCAACCCGACAGCCGTCAGGGTTTCAGCCTCAGCCTTCATCCGGGCCATCTCATCGTCAGCATGCTTTCCAAAGAGGGTCTCGCCCGAAAAGGTAAGTTGGCCACCCTCTTTTGGGCCTCAGGTTTCAAGGACGTAAGCCGTAACCAGGCAGGACGTCTCTGGTTGACTCCATGGCAGTACCCGTGGGCTGCCAGGAGCGATGAATCTGCAGCTGCGCTGATCAGTTGATTAGAGACCAGCAGTCCTTCGTTCAGGATCTCCATGAAATCCTGCCTCTTCTCCTTGGGAAGGAGGTCAGCGAACTGTTGGAGGAACTCCCACAGAGCCCGATCGTACCTCCCCAACAACGTTGAGGCACTCGCGGCCTTCATGGAGGTGGCGGACGTCCCGCAGATGTTCCTGCCTGCCGAATCCATCCAGCAGCTCTCCTGGTCTGGAGGCAATGTAGATGACGGGGTGGTGGCATGTTGTTTCCGTCACTATCACCGAATCCGGTGCTGGGTCCACCCTGAGAAATGCTTGGCCCGAGTCAGGAGCCCTGTACTTCTTTTGGAGCCTGGAGGGGGCTGATTTCGTAGTCGCAGGAGTGAGGAACAACTCCATGGCGGGCTCCTCCAATCCCGGGACCAACTGCAACAGAGGTCGAGACAGTTGCTTCTTATGAAGGGTCTCAAAAATGACTGAGGTTGTCTGCGTGGGCACAGTAAGCGTTATGCCTAGATTGCTCGCCCCTCTCAGCAGTACATCCTGGAAGGATATAATGTCATCCACAGGCGACACCCTCGTCCGAGGGGACCCCGACAGGGTAGGCGAGTAGTCCCTGGCGCTGGACAAATCCGTACGAGATCTGGACCTGCCCCTCCTGCGGCGCCGTCTAGATCTAGTAGACGAACGACGGCGACTCCTGGATCTCCCTCTCCATCCGGATCAGGATCTAGACCTCCTCGGCCTTGGTCGTTCCGCAGGTCTCAGCGGCGGAAGTTGTGGCGGCCTGACCGGAAGCCTCGGAAGAAGAGGCCCTGTAGGCGGAGTCGGAAAGCGCGGCAACGAGGTCAACCTCAGTGGAACAGGCGGCCACCCCTGAGGTGGCGGAAGTGGAGTCGGTGGAAGCCCACGCGGCGGCGGAGGAGGAGGTGACGGCGGTGGAGGTGGCGTCGAAATCCGAGGGGGCGGATCCTTTGGCAACGGAGGAGGTGGCTTAGTCGCCCTCGGTTTAGGGAGCGAGTATACCACAGAGTACACAGAGCCCGGAGACTTCTCTCTCCTCTTGTTCCTAGCCTGACCCGACTGGGGAAACCGAGAGGCCGTGCCCCCTGTCGGTGAACGACGTAGCCGCCGTGTCCCTGATGATTTGGAGGAGCTTTTGGCATCAGAACGTCTCCTGGAGGACGAAGCCTTCCTCTTAGGCCCAGAGCGCCTCTTCGGTGTCGACGAACGCCTCCTCGACGCCGACAAACGGCGTCTCGACGTCGATGATCTATGTCTCGACGCCGGACTTCTCCTTCTCGACGTCGAAGATCGCCGTGACCTCAACGCTCCTTGTCTCGACGTCGAGCTTCGACGTCGACGATCTCCTCGTCGAACGCCTAGTCGACGTCGAACGGAAGTGTCGCCTCCACGGCAAACGCCGGCGCGACTTCTCTCGACGTCGATGACGAGAATGAATCTGTACCCGACGTCGACAGAGGTCTCGACGTCAGTCCCCTCTATGTCGAACGTCGACGCCGCTTCGACTGGGGAGACGGGAAACAGACCGTGGTCATTCCTCTCGACGCCGACGTCAAGGCATCAACGTCGATGGAGACCGGTGGCGTTTTCTGCCCTTCTTCTCACTGGGGAGCCCCCCAGAGGCCTCAGCTCGGGCAGATGAAGCAGATCCAGCATGCCCAGACCCACCTTGACCTTGATGTTTTCTTTGCTCCAGTCCTTGGAGCCTGATCTTCTGTCTGTCCTTCAGGGTCCTGGAGGTGAAAGTCTGGCAGCTCTCACACTCCTCAGGAACATGTGCAGAAGGGAGACACAGGATACACACCTCATGTGGATCAGACTTGGCCTTCTTCCTAGAGCACTCAGGGCATTTATCAAATAAGGCAGGCATATTTGATAAATGAGGGCTCAGAATTACCAGAAAAACACCAGCAATTAAAGAAGGTTCAAAAATACGTTGAGTGAACACACTCTAACACTTTAAAAGTGCAAAAAAATTAAATAAACCCTACAAAGGGAGAGCTCAATGCCCCAGGGTCCTGCTAGCAGGAGCCGGAAAAAAGAACTGAAAGTGGAGGGGACCTGCTGTGTATTCTGGGATACTGAGAGTTCTAGAAAGTTTCCTTAAAGGCACAGTATCCCTTTTTGAGCCACATAATGGCAGCCTATGGGGCTTGTCTGTCCACCCCTTCCTCTCTCTCTTCCAGAAGGCTTTCTTGGTAAAAGGGGAAGTTTTTCTATGACAAGAACTTGGCAGGCTGTGCTGAATTTAATTTTGGTGGAATATCTAGTTGAAGTACTGGACAGTGTAGCCTGATAAGTATAGGCTGCATTATTTGTCTTTAAATTCTCTCTTAAGTGCTTAAGTGTCTATGCAGGACTGCACATAGAGACAGCTTAAGAGATTATTTTGATTGCTCCGTGGTCCCCGCACATGGGCGGGACTATTCACTAGATTATGACTATACACAGAGATCCCCTACTACAGAAAGGAATTTTAAAAAACAGGTCAACTAACCAACCAAAAGCGGTGGGCGTGACCAAAGTCCCCAATAGCCCATATACCGATTACAGCATGCCTTACAGAGCAGCGCATGCGCTGCAAAAGTTCAACCTAAAAACCAGGATGCGCTCTCGGGTGCCAGGCACAGTGCCGGTGACGAGAGACAAGTCACTGTCGTAAGCCAGACAAGCACAGTAGTAAATGATAAAAAGACATTCAGTTAAAGAACGTGCACAACTTAGAATAGTCAAACACATAATAAACACTTGAATGAAGTTTCTGAGCAGTAAAGAAAAACACTTTTCTGTGATGAGGGATTTTACACAGGACCTCTGTTGTGATTTGAGTATTTTGTTAATGTGACTTGTAGTTTTCTTTCTTCCTGTTCTTTTAGGATATGAAAGGTCATACTTTTGTAAAGCGTGTGTTTAAAATGAAGATCGCTGTAAAAACAGTAATACAAGACTGGCATTGGCAAAGCCAAAAGGTTTGGCCGATGAACTCTATTGGCTTCGTTAATGTTTTTAGCTATGTTGAACTGCATCGTAGCTACTGTGCACTAACGGTTAAAAAAAGATTTTTAAAAATTTAAACGGAACAAAAATCCTACTGAGGTGGTGATGTGTCATTTTGTAGGCACGTGCTCAACATTTTGGAATCATGCGCTTAACATAAACGCACGCACTTAGAAAGGGCACTGTTACTTACCAATCATTGGCCGCCTCTCGTCTCGGAGCACCAGGGGCAAGGCAATTCAGCTTCTAAAATCCTTCCTTTCTGACTGAGAACAAATAGTCGCCCTGAATTCATTTAATTCACCTTTTGTAGGGTACCAGGGCTCATCATTGAGCCCTACTCTTTTTAATCTTTCTGTAACCCCATTGGCTAGATTGATTACATCTTTTGGCTTTGAAGTGGTGTCCTATGCGGATGACACCCAAATTGTGGTGTCAGTCACTAGTATTCTGAACGACACTGCATCTAGATTTCATGACTGCATGGCCCATTTCTTGAAGCTAAACTATAGCAAGACAGAGTTGCTACTTTTTGCCGGTAATTCTTCCTTCTGGTTGCCTAGTTGGTGGCTACAAGATTTTGGAACACTGCCCCTTCCGGTCTCAAATGTTAGGAATCCAGGAGTTGTTTCTGACAGCAATCTTTCTTTTGAGGGACAAGTTAATACAATCATATCATTATTTTTTATAACAATGCTCAGAAAAGTTCTGCTGTTTATTCCATCAAACGTACACAAACATGTGGTAACCACATCTTGTCGAAATTGTATTATTGCAATGCTTCATTTACCAGCATGAAGAACAAATGCTTACATAAGGTTTAGGTTCTCCAGAACACGGATGCACGACTGATCTTAGGAATTCCCAAGTATCAATCTGTGGGGAAGGGACTAGCCCAGCTACATTGGCTTCCTGTAAAAAAACGATTCTATTTTAAGGCCCTCTGTATTGTCTTTAAGTCATTACATGATATGGGACCTAAATACTTTAAACAAAGATTTCAGAGGTTCATTCCCAGCAGAACACCTAGGTCAGCAGCTGCTCTTAATCTGGTGGTTCCCAGATTCAAGAAAGCCAAATGGGGCGGTTGCAGCTTCATCACCTGTACGGCAAAACTTTGGACCTCGATGCCAGCTGAGCTAAAATGCAAGCCAGACTTGCTCTCTTTCCGCAAAGCCTTAAAAATGGGGCTATTCAACATCTAGAAATCCATTTATCGTGATCTGTTCTGTTTCCTCTAGAAGCACTAGGGCCTAGACACCCATGGGTAGTAGAGTGTTTTACAAATATGATTTTTATTTCATTTCCCTCAAAAATATATTGAACTTGTAGTCTTTTATGAGTATGACTACATAACATGGTCAAGGCTGCAAATGAATGCCAGAAACATGCAATCCTAAAGCAGTCCTGAAAAAGTATAGGGACAAGAGGAGGATGTGAGCCTTGGGCTACTGTTTGCTAGAGCCTCCTTTAACAGTAAATAGTCTCTCTTACATGATGGTCCAAAGTCAACTAGGAAATAGTTTTTTTATTCCGTTTTTCTTACACAAATGTAATTATGTGTGCGTTGGGAAAGATGCTAGCATTCTGAAAACTAAACAATATGCCTTTATATGATTATTGCATTCCATGCGGACAGGCAATGCAATAGCCAACAATAAGTGAAAGTAGTGGAAACATCCAACAGAAAGGCATCCCGATAGAAAACAAAATGGAACTGTTATTCACTGCCAAGTATTGGTAGATTTCCCAAAGAAATAAAAATGTGTTTTCAGGTGCTTTCTCTCACGTTAGACACACAAAAAAGCACTTCAACGCCTCATCAGGGGAGTAAGTGCTATATAAATGCAATTACAATTACATTTCATTACCAGCGTTAAGGACTTTAAAGGCAAACAAAAGTAAAAACAGAAAACGCTTGGGCATTTATATATTTTGCTATTTGTTCAGGCCACTGGGCAAGCAGCCAATGGGCCAAGGATCTTTTGTTGACATGCTATAAAGATAACATCATGGTCTCTTCATGGGCTAAATGACCTACAAATCGAGCATTCATAAAAACAACAAGCATTGGCATAGCCAATAGGTCTCGCCTTTAAGACCTTATAAGTGCTTAGCCATGCAGCAGTTGATGTTGTTACACCAAGGATATTGTGCTGGATAACTATACTTTTAAAGGTCCCAAAGGTGAGACCTATTGGCTATGCCAATGCTTGTTACTCATTGTAACCTACAACTCCCTCCGTCTTTGATGCAAAGACTCAACACCCGAGAATGGTGAAACGTTGACACTGTGATGAGGTGAAGTTCTCGCCACCATCTAAGCTAATAGATCTGACTAGGTTTATCGGGTCAAAGGCCTTACATGATTCTTAGACACAGGTAGGTGGTCAGATATGTAGCAGTTTGTACACTCCATGGGCACTTCATTCACATCCGTAGCAATGCACCATAAGTACCAAAGCTTTACATTTTTTCTAAGAAAAGGAAAAGCAAAAAAAGACAACGGAAACCCACCACAATGAGCAAACAAACAAAGGCTCCTGGGGGTTTTCCCTTAATACGGCCGGAACTAGGTACGGCTGCAAACTAGATGGTCGCTGAGGAAATCAAGGTCCGCTGCAAACAACTGATGGGAGAACTGCTTGAAGCACCAATCAAGCATACTTCTAAGCACTATTTAAGTAGCCAGTCTCTCGGTTGGTCTGCGTGCTTGAAACACCCTCCTGGCTACCACTTAAGTGCTTTACTCATGCACCACACATCTGCTGGTATATCACCTGCACCACCCCGCCCAAAGACAGATTTATCAACACACCCTCAAGTGTTCTTAGCACTAATCAAATTCTGGCTTACTAGTGCCCCTCCTCCCCCATGCTCCCCATCATCTCCTCAGGCAATGTAAGAGTAATAGTTATTTCGTTGTCCACATCCCTGCCTTGTGGAGTGCTCTTTCACCTTAGGCTGAAGTGCACTTATGGAAAGAAATATACAAATTTGCTCCTGTAACAATTTCAATGAATTGGACTAGAAGAAATGTCTATCTTAGAAAGCCTAAGCTCTAAGAAACGTTGAATTCACAATAAGTTAAGAACATGATGTTCGGGCACATCTTTTACTTTTACCCCTGGAGACTATTTATTTTCGGTGATTCAGGAGTGATCGCCCTTTTCAGAGGAGGCATTAGGAACCTTGGTGAATGTGTCTTGGGAACCGATCAAATACCCAGCTTACAAATCGCCTGCCATAATGTGGAGAGCTGGCAATGTAGGTTTCAGCTTAGCGCTGCTTATTGTGCCGAGCCACTTCCCAATGGATCACCGATGGAAAATGCATCAGTTTCTCAAATTTGGCAGAGCACGTGGATAGCATTTTAAAAATCTGTATATACCCTCAGTCCTAGCATGCTAGGGCTTCCTTTCATTAAAAGGGAAAGTGTGTCAGCTCTTCTCTGTGGGGTGTATTTCTTTCATTAGGAGGGCACTGGCTCCAAGCAACTGCATGCACTCAGGAATAGATAGTCTGTTTCGTTTCACACTTTCACATTACGCATCTACGGTCTATCCAAACAGCATCAACATACGATTTAGTGTACATTGCAGGAGGCGTTTAAACCACAACAGGGGGCGCACTGGCTGCATTGTTTTTCTGAGACCGCCTGTTTCCTATGAAGCAAGATTCTCCTTGCATACACTAGGCAGCTGAACAACTTTACGTCCATCACTAAATAAACTCACTACGTACAGAATGTAACCACAGGACACAAGGCTAAACTGGGCATACGAGCCATGCCATAATCACGCGAGACGGCGCTGATGGTGCCAACAGAAACACGTCAGATGATGAAGAGGACGGAAAATTCACAAACAATCCTGATCTGAAGTTTGTCAGGACTGATCCCGTCGCCTGGTCTGATCATGCCTTAGTGGTGTATAATATCTCTGCCACCTCGCAGCATAGGGCTAGGCAGGACAGGAGAACAGTTAGGACCTGCAGAACCTGGAATAAGGTCGAAGGAAGTGTGTTTGAGGACCTCTAGGTGTCCTCCATGGTCACTCTGCCAGCAGATGTGAACAAAGCGGCATCCATGTATGCCAACTGGATTGACCGGGCCTGTACTACACTTGCCCCACCAAAAATCTGTCGCCCCACCCGCTCTATCCCGTCAGCCCCCTGGTTCTCCGACGAGCTTAGGGAGTTCAAGGGAGCTTGCAAGAAACTTGAACGGATCTGGCACAAAAACTACTATGAGACAGACAAACGAAAACTCAAGTCTAGCCAGATGGTATATAAAGATATGATACAGAAGGCCAAACGTACATATTTTACCGACCGTATTAATGGGGCTAAGAACTCACCTAAGGAACTTTTTAACACGGTATCGGGCCTGGCCACGCCCAAGCCAGTGATCACTCCACCTAGTGAGGAACTCTGCGAGAACTTAGCCAAGTTCTTCCTAAGTAAGGTGGAACTTATCTTTACCGCACTTGAGCCTCAGGTCAGGCAGAGCTTACTAGAAGGCACTCACAGGAATCACACTGTCAACTTACAGGAGGCCAAATTCTTAGAGTTTGGCCCGGTGAGCTCCGACGAAATTAAAAAGCAGCTGCATGCCACAAAATCGGGTTCTCCCCTTGACCCCTGTCCGGCGTCAGTGGCAAAGCTGGCGGCAGCCCCAATAGCCGCTACCCTTGCTAATCATTTTAATCAGATGTTTGAAGTAGGGGACTTCCCAACATGCTGGAAACGGGCATCCATTGTCCCTCTGCTAAAGAAACCCTCTCTGGATATCGCCGATCCTAATAGCTATCGGCCTATTGCCAGACTACCGATGCCAGCCAAACTTATAGAAAAAGTTATGAACTCTCAGCTCTGCGCATTCCTGGGGGCCACCCAGGGCCTGGACATAGCGCAACATGGGTTCAGGGAAGGTCACAGCACCGAGTCCGCCCTGATCAAATCGACCGAGGAGATTAGGAAGGGGATGGATGCGGGGGGGCCGAGCGGCACTAGTCCTCCTCGATCTCTCCGCGGCCTTCGATACGGTCCACCACAGTATTCTGGTGGACCGCTTGGAGGACTACGGGATCCAGGGTAGGGCCCTGAGCATCCTGAAAGCCTTTCTCACCAACAGGTTTCAGGTGGTGGCCATGGGAGAGTTCGAGTCAAGACCTTTTGAGCTCCCCGGGGGGTTCCTCAGGGATCCTCTTTAAGCCCCACCCTTTTTAATATATATGTCTCCTCTCTCGCCCTGGTTATCCGATCATACAGGTTTGAATTAACATCTTATGCAGATGATACTCAGAACGTGGTATCACTGCTTCCGGGGAGAGAAGATGGCGTAGCCTCTAAGTTTCAGGATTGTATGGCAGCAGTCAGTACTTGGATGGCCAGAAACTGCCTAAAACTGAACTCGTCCAAAACTGAGGTTTTACTCTTCGGCTCCAATGTCAACTTCTGGAGTCCCAAGTGGTGGCCCGAAGAGATGGGAATCCCCCCCACCCCCCCACTCCAGTAACCAAGGTTAAGAACTTGGGAGTCCTGCTCGATTACCAGCTCTCCTTCAAACCCCAAGTTAATGTGCTGACCTCCTCCATCCACTGGTCTCTGAAAATCATCCGGAAGATTCTTCCCTTTCTACCGGATGGGTGCAAGAAAACGGTGGTGACGGCACTTGTGCTCTCCCGCCTCGACTATTGCAACTGTTTATTCCTCGAGGCCCAACAGGGACTGCTTAACAAACTGCAGGTTTTGTTCAATGCTGCAGCCCGCCTTGTTACGGGCCTACCAAAGTTCGCCTCCGTCTCCCGGGAACTTGTGAAGCTACACTGGCTCCCAGTGCGTAAACGGATAACTTTTAATCATTGTGCATAGTCTTCAAGGCAGTCCATGGTTCAGGCCCATCGTTTTTGCAACAGCATTTCCAGTGGTACAAGCTGGGTAGACATCTCAGGTCGGCCAGCTTGGGGCTGATCAGGACACCACGCATTAAGAAAGTACGCTGGGGGGGCAAAAGTTTTGTCCGAGGTGCAGCTAATGCCTGGAATGCCCTTCCAACGGCACTGAGACAGAGCACGGATCTGCTGGCTTTTCGGAAAAGTCTTAAAACGTGGCTTTTCACTCATTAGGTTGGAGGCTTGAAGTCACGGGAGCTATCACTACAGCGCCAGGACACCGGTTGGTAACAGTGCGCTTTATAAATTATATAAATAAATAAATACATTGTCATTTAAAGCAATCACAATCCGGATGAGACGGAAGTTTGGGAGGTACAATATTGCAAAGAATTAGTGTTATACCAACACAGCTTGATTTTAACATCTGTAACTCTAAAGATAAAGAGTGTCGCTCCCCCTGCTACACCACACAGACTTGAACAACTTTGAATGAAGACGAACAAAACATGTACCTAAATCTCCAATATTCCTCATATGACGATACACAGCTGCGGCACTCAGAAGTAAATGACAGCGCGCCTTGCACTAGCGCCCTTGTAAGCGTGCTACAGAGAGGGCAGCACTGCCCCTCATATCAAAGCATCTCGAACAAGTGGAGCAAAGCCTGCCCCTTTCATCAAAGCAGAGCAGCGTGGCTGGAAAACCAGTGCACTGGGCTGAGGGCGGCAACAAAAATACACACACAACTATCTTCCCTCTTCCATCGCCCCACTCGAAAACGAACATATATCTTCCGCTCGAGACACCCCGGCGCACAAACACCATGGGTAAGAAGGAAGCCATACTCCGAGCCCTGCCCCTGTCCGGGCGTGGCGCTCTGCGCTGAGGAGAAGCGCAGTAACTGCGGGGCTGGTCCAGGCTCACAGGAAGTCCGGCACACAAAGGCGGGGCGCGCGCTCAGGCCCTTGGAAGCTGCTCCTCAGTGCCCGGGAAACCAGACACCGCCTGATGTCACGGCACCAAGCACATAATTTCACATGCACCCTCCACCGCATGGCACTCGAACAACAACATCCACTCCTGCTGCACGCGATAGGCAAAATGGAGGAACTTCATTCAAAGTCAGGGGAGACCAGATGGAAAATCGCTGGGAGGCATCAACTTCACATACTGATCCTGGCGATTACACGAAGGCCAGAGTGCGAATCCATTCCTGATGTTACGGTAATTCTTTCAGTTAACAAATTAAAACAGCCATAGTCGGGTGTTAAGCACTGCAAAGGCACAAACAATAACAAGCGCTAAAAGACAAGCGCGGACCCTAAAGCGGTGAAAGTTAGAGCGACGAGCAGCCATGCGGCATCAGTGGTCTATTGCCACTTGTGCACGTTTGGCGTTTACCTTATGGGAGCGAGCATCGACAGGCGCAATAATTGCTAACAGATGGCGCCGCTGCTCGCTCCCACAAGGGAAATGCCAAGCGTGCACGAGTAGCAATAGAGAACAGTGCAAAACATGCAAAAGTTTGACAAAAGTCCTGAGCAATGCCAAGAGGTCCCTCCTAAGCAGCGCTTGCGCGCTGCGTAGGCGAGACCTAAAAACAGCTTCCGGCATCACAGAGGAGAGCATGCTGTGGCAGTTTGTGAAGCATCCCCTTTCAAAAGAGACCTCTAAAGAAAACATACTATTTCCTGCATAGAACTGTGGCTCAAAAACGACGCAAAATCAAAAACAGCTTACTGTAAACTGTAGAATGCACAAAACACCTTATGAAGCCAAGATTAATAAGCAAATATGAAGCTTGAAGTAATCACATCGAGTAAACGCTTTTAGAAACAATCCCCTACTTTAGGTTAACAAAAGAGAGAAATTTGGGAAAACAAGGAGAATATTGATTAATATAGAGAACAGTTGGGGAGGTGGGGGGCAAGCACGCATGGAGAGACAGCTGTAAATCAAACTCTCATGTGCTTCCCTAAAAACAAAACAAACATGGTCCCAATATGTTTCTGCAACTAGACAGCTATGCTGTTTGGTGGTCTTCAAGATAAAAATTCCATTCATGTGTCCTTAATAAGATTGAAAACTACCTCAAGGCAAAGCCATTTATTTATAAGTGTGAACATACTAAAAGTCACCTTGGTGCTGAAGCTTACTATAAATAACCCAACTGTCAGGACATGCTCCGAGCTTGAACAAAAGGGTCTTTAGCTTATTTCTAATTTCTAGATAGAGAGTATCTGAAATCCAGAGATAGAGGATTTGAGCAGTAGTAGAAGAAAAGGCCCAGCCAACCTTGCCTAATCTTTGGTACCTTGAAACGAAATGCCCCAGAAGAGTGCAAACGTCTAGGTGGCGTGTACCAAGAAACGATTTGTTTATGAAAGAGAGGGTCACTGTGATGAAGGGCTTTAACGTAAGGTATGGAGGCAGAGAAAACAAGTAGCAGACCCCTTGGCAATCTGAATCTTGAAGGCAGCTCCACATTGAACACCACACTCAGGTTCCTGACAGTCTTGGAAGGAGACGGGGAGCAGTCCATGGAGTCTGCCACCAGCCTGAAGACCAATCCAAAAGATGGCTGCCCATAATCATTACCTTGGATTTTTAAAGTGTAACTGCAGGCAGTATATAAACCGATCAATAAACCATTGCCCCAAGAACCAATTGAATGTTTTCTACGCCACATCAGGGTTCACATCCAGTATGGGAATCAGTGGTCATCGGCATAACATATACAGAAGAGAAGGAATGAACCGATGAGATCTACGAGAGAAGCCACATATAGTTTCAATAAGGTAGGGTTCCAAGAAGAGCTCTGAGGGACTCCACAGATATACTGAGCGGCCAATGATTTAAAGGGAGACATAAGGACATCAGAGTGCAGCCCATTAGGAAAGACCAGATACAATTCAGTGCCCGTTTCCTAATTCTAACATTCTATAATCTCTCCACTAGCATAATACACAATGTCAAAGGCCACAGAGAGATCCAGAAGAATCAGAGTGGCATCCTAAAAAAGAATCATCTGTAACTAATTTTGTACTGCTACTAACGAGACTTCCAAGTTATGAAATGCCCTGAACTCAGCTTGAACTGGGACAAGCAGGGAGTGGGACTCAATAAACGTGGACAACTGGGAGTTCACTTCTTTTCTCTGCCAATTTAGCAGCAAAAGGTAACCAAGACATAAGTCTATAGTTACTTAGCATCCAGAGAGGGAAATGGGCCTGTATTGTTCCACTCCTTAAAAAAAATAACCATCTGGGGAATGCAGCCAGTATTGAAGGTCGCATTTAAAATATGCGCATGTCCAAATGTTCTCCAAGCACCTAGACTGTCTGGTGGAGACTGACTAGCTAGTAAACTAGAAAATGTTAAATTAGCTTCAAACATACCACACTGCTTAGAAAAACCTACATTAGGCAAATGCACACAATTCATGTTAATTACTTTCAAAGAAATGTTTGTGTTTGCAGAAGTTCAACTGAACCTAGTGAGCATTTGAATAGTGTTAAACTTTCTACAGGGCATCATCATCGAGATAAATGCACTTCACCCATGATACAGGCTCTCGCCTTATGTGCAGGAAACATTTGCTTGCTAAACCGGGGTAGCAGGTAGTTAATAAGCAACAATGTCCTGTAGAATATTCATTATGCTATATAACTTCACAAGACTATTTTGTATGCCATAGAGCAGGAGAAACTGCCACCTTCAGATCTCTTCTTTGGCACAGTTTAAAATTAGAAGCGGATTTGCTGGACACTGTGATATTTCTCCAAAAGTCAGTCAAACACCCATCTTTGAAGACCCTGAAATTAAACATTCATATAGAATCGGCAACTTTGCAGTTCTGTATAACATGTGAAGGACTGGTGTGAGATGTAAACTATCCTTTCTTTCTTAGGTGAGATTACCATCAGGCACTTCGAAGCAGAAAGGTGAATGGATTTTTCTTGCTATGGCTCATGCTGCTTCTGTGCTGTTTAATTTGAAAACAATTGAGCATATGCATACTAAGCATGCCCACGCAATATAAAAGCAAGGGAGACTTACGGTGGCAATGCTCTTACTTTTAAACTAAAAGTTTTAAAATAAATAAAATAAAAAAAAAAAAAGAGTAAAAGAGCAGCGGTCGCCACCACATTCACAGCACTCCATAGAACAGCTGGTTAGTATCAAGAAAATCTTACAAAAATGTGAGATCAATTGTAATAGGAAATTAAATTCCAATGTCAAAATCAACCAAAAACTATTCCAGAAAACATAGGCCATTTATTCATCAGAAAATGTCTGCAAGCTCAACTGAATACTGGTCAGTTTAAGCATCCATATTAATTTGGGATGGCTTGAACTACTATCTACTCCCTACAGAGAATAATTCAGTGGCGGTGCATCCATAGGGCTGCTGGGGTGTTGCCCCACTAATGCCACATCACATGGCTCCATTCACGCGGCTTCCACATAATAATTAACGTTCGCAGTCAGTCTCGCGCAGTGGTCGCGCTGAAACGCGAATTGTACCGTCCGGGACACGTGCGAGGCTATTGGACGGTGATTGAAGGCTGAAGGGCGTGGGTGGGTGGGGCTGTGGCAGCACTTGAGTGACAGACTGACTAACAGTACTGACAGCGCAGCTGTGGTGCGCATGTTCGGTTTTGGGCTGGTAATTTTTACGACCACCTGGGACATGCGCACTACAGCCACTACTACTCTTCCCATTATACCCAAGGTATGGTTCATGCAGCAGCCAGCCAGTCCCCGGTCTCCTAAATGGGCTGGGAGTATCCCTGCTCTAGTCAATCCTGGCGCTGCTAATGCAGCGTCTGGATTGGCTGAGAGTGAGAGGGGTTGCCACTGCCAGCCACTCCGAAATCCGAAGGCGTTGAAGGCAGGCGCCAATGCGGGAGTCGGAACCCCGGCCCAGGAGCAGCAGAGGCGGCGTGGACCCGGTAAGTTTTCTTGTATTAAAACTTATTTTTTAAACACCCCTCCCCGCACCCCACTGCGACCCCTCCACCCACCACACGACCCCCCCACTACTCGAGTATTGCGAGACCCTTGGGTGTAAAGGACCCACACAACGACAATGAGTGACTGCTTTTTTTGCTCAGGAACCATGAGACGGGGGCAGTTTCCTTGCTTGCAGTGGGTCCATGGCATCCTAGCTGCGCCTCTGGGCAGAACCGGATACGGTAGAATGGGATTGCGTGCATGCTTTCACCATAGCTTAACTTGCTACGATACGTATATCTGTCTCTTCCCTGCACCGTCCATGTCCTTTTGTAAGACTGCAAACCATCCACACCTAAGCTAGCTAGTGGGCCTGGCCCACCTCTCCCTTTAAATTGCTGTCCGGACTGCACATTAGACGGCAAAGCACTCTCAGATTGTATCCTATGTCGTGCACATGCCGGAGATATACATTTTCTTCTGTTTTCCGACATTCTAGTCTATCTAGTAACTACCAGGAATGCTTGCATGGACGCCAGTGCAACCCTCGGAGAATTTCTGTTTTCGCTTTTATCCCCACTCTCACGGGAAGTTTGCCTTTTGTGCTGTGAATTGATCATTTTTCTTCATGAACATGAACCAATACGGATTAGTTACTTACCTGTAATCCTAGTTCTCTTCCAGGGGTATCCTCATCAAAGTCATAAGCATTAGAATATCCCCGCCCATGTGCGGGACCCCGGAAACACTATATTATATGTGCCCCACATATATATACTCATATATATATATATAAATACAAATATATATATAACATGCAATAGCAGCCAATAAAAACAGAGCTGAAATATGCTGTGTAGAATTTCCACCATACATGTAATCATAATAAGCATTAGAAACATGAGAAACAACAAAAAAGTTTGTTTAGAAATTGTTTTAATGCTCAGAAAGCAGTAGAAATTCTTATAACTCACTGGAAGCATAGAAAGCTCCCAGGCTGCATTGCAAATACACAGTCTAAAAAGACTGAAAAGCTAACCTGTAGCTGCGTAGCAATAAACTGACACCGTGCCTTTAAGGCACTCATGACCCCCAGTATCCCATCATGCCTCAGGGGTGACAGTTAGGTCAGTTGTTCTTTTCGGAGACTGAAAATAAACCCAATAACAAATAGGTTAACAATATCTCCTTATTAAAGAATGTCCTTTGCCCGGGGAGGCGGGAGGGTTGCTTATGACTTTGATGAGGATACCCCTGGAAGAGAACTAGGATTACAGGTAAGTAACTAATCCTTCTCTTCCAGGGGATCCTCATCAATAGTCATAAGCATTAGAATAGAATAGCGAGCCTCACCTCATCTCCCTGCGGGCAAAGGAGTAACAATACAGTAATAAACCATATTAAGCCTAGTAAACACTAAGCTCGTATAGGCCGTAGGCTACCCAAATAGATTCCTCAAAGAGGCTTGTCCTACTTGAGTATCGGCCCTGGAATCAGACTCGAGACAGTAATGTCTCGTAAAGGTATGAACTGATTTCCAAGTCGCAGCCTTGCATATCTCCGACATTGGAATGTCGTGCAAGAAGGCTACTGTAGCGGCCTTCCCTCTAGTGGAATGCGCTTTGGGTGACTGCAACAAAGGCTTGCCTGCAAGCTGATAAGCCAATTTAATGCAAGAGACAATCCATCTCGCGATGGACCTCTTGGCCGCTGGAAAACCTGTTCGCATTGAACCATAGTTCACAAACAGTTGATCCGTTTTCCTAATCCCTTTGGTCATTTCCAAATAGAACTTGAGCACTCTTTTAAGATCTAAGGAGTGAAGTGACCGCTCGGCTGGGGTCGTAGGATTTGGAAAAATGACGGGAGGGAAATGGACTGATTTATATGAAAATCAGAAATGACTTTAGGTAAGAAAGCAGGATGAGCCCTTAGGACTACCCTATTGTGATGAAAGATAGTGTATGGTTCTTTCGCACAGGGAGCTTGAATCTCACTGACTCGCCACTAAAAAGGCCGCCTTCCAAGATAGATGTTACAAAGAGGCCTTGTGGATGGGCTCAAAAGGTGGTGACATTAACCTGGATAGCACCAGGTTTAATTCTCATGGAGGAGAAGGATTTCGCACAGGGGGATAGACTTTCTTCAACCCCTGGAGGAAGTCCTTAACCACTGGAACCTGAAAGAAAGAAACCTGATCTGGTGATTTTCTGTATGCTACTATGGCTGACAAATGCACCCTAATAGAAGCGTATTTCAAACCAGCAGTAGCTAGGGAAAGGAGGTATGGCAAGATGACGTCCTCCTGTCCTTTAGTCGGGTCAAGGTGATGATCTCTACACCATATGAAAAACCGCTTCCACTTAAACGCATAGGACGCTCTCGTGGAAGGTCTCTTGGCCTCCTTTAAAATGTTCATGCACTCAGGAGGCAAGTTCAAATGCCCATATTGCAGGACCTCAGGAGCCATGCTGTTAGGTTCAATGATGGGAGGTTGGGATGCATTATCCTCCCGTTCATCTTGCTCAACAGGTCCGGCCTGCAAGGGAGTCGTCTGTGTGGACACACAGACAGATGTAGAAGGTCCGGGTACCACCACTGCCGTGGCCAATCCGGAGCTATCAGGATCATGTCCATGTTTGACCTGCAGAGCTTGGAAACTACTCTCGGAATCAGAGCCAGGGGAGGAAACGCGTAAGCGAATGTCCCTGACCAATCCATCAATAGAGCATTCCCCTGAGTCCCTGGCCGGTGGAACCTGGACGCGAAGGCGTGGCATTTGGAGTTTTCGTCATCTGCAAACAAATCTATGGTTGGACGACCCCAGCGACGAAAAAGCTCGTCCACCACTTAGTCGTTTAGCACCCAGTCTGGCTGATCTTCGAAGTGCCTGCTGAGTGCGTCTGCTTTTACGTCAACTCGCCTGGAAGGTGCACCGCCACTATCGTGAGGCCTCGAGAGAGGAGCCAATGCCAGATTGCCTGAGCCTCTCGAGACAGAGGGCGAGATCTTGTGCCTCCTTGTTTGTTCAGATAGAACATGGTGGTCGTGTTGTCCGTCTGAACTAGGACTGAGTCGGACTCTATCGCTGGTAAAAAAGCTTTGAGAGCCAGGAATACCGCTCTGAGTTCCAGCATATTGATGTGGTATGTCTGCTCCTGCGCAGACCACAGGCCTTGAATCTGAAGCGGACCCATATGTGCTCCCCAACCTTGCAGAGAGGCATCCGTCACTATCGACTGGCTTGGAAGAGGCTGGTGAAACCGAATCCCCACCAGCAGATTCTTTCTCCGTGTCCACCATTTGATGGCGTCTTTCGTCGCTTGGAAGAGCTTGATGCGATCCTCCCAAAGACCTGTCCCCTGGTCCCATTGATCCTCCAGGGCCTGCTGTAGAGGCCGCATTCTCAGCCTGGCGTTTGGGATGAGAACGATGCAGGATGCCATGGAACCCAGCAGGGATGCTACTTGTCGGGCTGTTGGAAGCCGAGATTCTAGCAGAATTCCACATTTCTGGTTCAGGGAAAAAAGTCTCTCCTCCGAAGGAAACGCTTTTCCCACTTTTGTGTCCAGAACGGAGCCTAGGTAGTGAATCGACTGTGTAGGCCGCTGGACTGACTTCTCCAGATTCACATGGAGACCGAGACTGTGTAATTGGAGAAGACACAGATGTAGATTGTGTTTTACCCGCACCGGAGACGGACCTTTTAGCTGATAAGCCAATTTAATGCAAGAGACAATCCATCTCGCGATGGACCTCTTGGCCGCTGGAAAACCTGTTCGCATTGAACCATAGTTCACAAACAGTTGATCCGTTTTCCTAATCCCTTTGGTCATTTCCAAATAGAACTTGAGCACTCTTTTAAGATCTAAGGAGTGAAGTGACCGCTCGGCTGGGGTCGTAGGATTTGGAAAAATGACGGGAGGGAAATGGACTGATTTATATGAAAATCAGAAATGACTTTAGGTAAGAAAGCAGGATGAGCCCTTAGGACTACCCTATTGTGATGAAAGATAGTGTATGGTTCTTTCGCACAGGGAGCTTGAATCTCACTGACTCGCCACTAAAAAGGCCGCCTTCCAAGATAGATGTTACAAAGAGGCCTTGTGGATGGGCTCAAAAGGTGGTGACATTAACCTGGATAGCACCAGGTTTAATTCCCATGGAGGAGAAGGATTTCGCACAGGGGGATAGACTTTCTTCAACCCCTGGAGGAAGTCCTTAACCACTGGAACCTGAAAGAAAGAAACCTGATCTGGTGATTTTCTGTATGCTACTATGGCTGACAAATGCACCCTAATAGAAGCGTATTTCAAACCAGCAGTAGCTAGGGAAAGGAGGTATGGCAAGATGACGTCCTCCTGTCCTTTAGTCGGGTCAAGGTGATGATCTCTACACCATATGAAAAACCGCTTCCACTTAAACGC
This sequence comes from Lissotriton helveticus, assembly GCF_964261635.1. Taxonomy (NCBI): domain Eukaryota; kingdom Metazoa; phylum Chordata; class Amphibia; order Caudata; family Salamandridae; genus Lissotriton; species Lissotriton helveticus. The sequence continues at coordinate 130,203,886 of NC_136060.1, read as the reverse complement.
ATAGGACGCTCTCGTGGAAGGTCTCTTGGCCTCCTTTAAAATGTTCATGCACTCAGGAGGCAAGTTCAAATGCCCATATTGCAGGACCTCAGGAGCCATGCTGTTAGGTTCAATGATGGGAGGTTGGGATGCATTATCCTCCCGTTCATCTTGCTCAACAGGTCCGGCCTGCAAGGGAGTCGTCTGTGTGGACACACAGACAGATGTAGAAGGTCCGGGTACCACCACTGCCGTGGCCAATCCGGAGCTATCAGGATCATGTCCATGTTTGACCTGCAGAGCTTGGAAACTACTCTCGGAATCAGAGCCAGGGGAGGAAACGCGTAAGCGAATGTCCCTGACCAATCCATCAATAGAGCATTCCCCTGAGTCCCTGGCCGGTGGAACCTGGACGCGAAGGCGTGGCATTTGGAGTTTTCGTCATCTGCAAACAAATCTATGGTTGGACGACCCCAGCGACGAAAAAGCTCGTCCACCACTTAGTCGTTTAGCACCCAGTCTGGCTGATCTTCGAAGTGCCTGCTGAGTGCGTCTGCTTTTACGTCAACTCGCCTGGAAGGTGCACCGCCACTATCGTGAGGCCTCGAGAGAGGAGCCAATGCCAGATTGCCTGAGCCTCTCGAGACAGAGGGCGAGATCTTGTGCCTCCTTGTTTGTTCAGATAGAACATGGTGGTCGTGTTGTCCGTCTGAACTAGGACTGAGTCGGACTCTATCGCTGGTAAAAAAGCTTTGAGAGCCAGGAATACCGCTCTGAGTTCCAGCATATTGATGTGGTATGTCTGCTCCTGCGCAGACCACAGGCCTTGAATCTGAAGCGGACCCATATGTGCTCCCCAACCTTGCAGAGAGGCATCCGTCACTATCGACTGGCTTGGAAGAGGCTGGTGAAACCGAATCCCCACCAGCAGATTCTTTCTCCGTGTCCACCATTTGATGGCGTCTTTCGTCGCTTGGAAGAGCTTGATGCGATCCTCCCAAAGACCTGTCCCCTGGTCCCATTGATCCTCCAGGGCCTGCTGTAGAGGCCGCATTCTCAGCCTGGCGTTTGGGATGAGAACGATGCAGGATGCCATGGAACCCAGCAGGGATGCTACTTGTCGGGCTGTTGGAAGCCGAGATTCTAGCAGAATTCCACATTTCTGGTTCAGGGAAAAAAGTCTCTCCTCCGAAGGAAACGCTTTTCCCACTTTTGTGTCCAGAACGGAGCCTAGGTAGTGAATCGACTGTGTAGGCCGCTGGACTGACTTCTCCAGATTCACATGGAGACCGAGACTGTGTAATTGGAGAAGACACAGATGTAGATTGTGTTTTACCCGCACCGGAGACGGACCTTTTAGGAGCCAGTCGTCCAAGTATGGGTATAGGAAGAGTCCCTTCTTGTGCAGAAAAGCCGCCACCACTGCCATGCATTTGGTGAAGACTCGTGGTGCGGACTTGAGACCGAAGGGTAGCACTGCGTACTGATAGTGTTTGCTCCCTACGACAAACCTCAAGTACTTGCGATGTTGCTGATCAATTGGGATGTGAAATTACGCATCTTGCAGGTCCACCGAACACATCCAATCTCCGACTTGAAAATGTGGGCATATTTGGTGAAGAGCCAGCATGCGGAACTTTTCTCTGATGATGATCTTGTTTAGAAGTCGTAGATCGAGTATTGGTCTGAACTTGTCCTCCTGATCTTTTTTAGGGACAAGAAAGTACCTGGAGTAAACTCCCTTTCCTCTTTGAGCGAGAGGAACCTCCTCTATCGCTCGCTTTTGTAGTAGGACTTTTACCTCTCTTCGGAGCAAGCTTAGTTGGTGAGGGGAAGAGCTCTTTGGAGGTATGTTCTTTGGAGGAGCAAGGAAACGTAGTTTGTATCCATTGCGCAGTATATTCAGCACCCACTGATCCTTGGTGATGCTGACCCACTCTGCCAGGTGTTGTGAAGCACTTCCTCCCACTGGAGTGGGCAACGGCGCCAGAGGAAGCCACTGATCAGGCTTTTCCTCCTCTTGTAGTGGTAGAGGATTGTTGATGACCTCCTCTACCTCTGCCAGGTTTACCTCGAAACTGGGGGTTTCCTTGGGCTTTACTTTGGGACCATTGAGGGGTTTGAACCCTCTGTTGAGCCCCTCTCCCCCTGTTGGGCTTGAAACGACGCTTGAACTCTTTCTTCTTTTCCAAGCCCACCGCTTTCACTGTGTCCAGTTCCGTCTTCATTCGGGTGATTTCTTCGTCAGCATGCTCACCGAAAAGAGCGGAACCCGAAAAGGGGAGATTAAGGATGCGATGTTGAGCATCCGGCTTCAGGCCTGTCAAGCGCAACCATGCCGATCTCCTGGCACAAACCCCATGAGAATAGGAATGCGCCGACAGGACAGCACCATCCGCAGCCGTGCTTATCATCTGATTCGCCACTAGACATCCTTCAGTCACGGTCTCTTCAAAGTCCTGCTGGTCTTCTTTTGGCAGCTTGGCTTTGAACCTTTCCATAGAGTCCCATAAGGCTCTGTCGTACCGACCCAGAAGTGCAGCCGCACTAGAAACCTTAAAAGTCGACGCAGCCGAGCTGCAAACTTTGCGACCCCAGGAGTCTTGAGTCTTGCTGTCCTTGTCTGGGGGGACTGAAGAAGAACCTGCCACTGCGTGTGTCTTCCTCGCCGCCGCCACAATAACAGAGTCTGCTGGCGGGTCCGATCTTACAAAAACCGGGTCAGAAGAGGCCGGTTTGTATTTCTTTTGGATGCGGGCTGGCACCGCTCTGATAGCCGCCGGAGTTAGGAATACCTCCTTGACAGGATCTATAATCCCCGGGACTAATGGCAGTAGAGGACGGGAGATCGCCTTTTTGTGCAAAGTCTCAAAAATGACTGTCGTTGTAACCTGAGGGACAGACATTTCAATGTTCAGCTTCTGAGCTCCTCTCTGCAAGACATCCAGATACGTGCCAATGTCATCCACTGGGGAGGATCGGGACGTAGGACTGTCCATCAAAGTAGGGGAGTAGTCCCTCTTGGAAGACCTGGAAGAAGAGGTAGAGGAAGTAGACGGAGTTCGTCGACGTCTACAGTGGACACTGTGCCTCCTCTCTTTTGATCGTTTCGAACGCTCTTCTCGTCTAGGAGAGCGAGACCTGACCCGCTCCTCTGGTTCTTTTCTGGGAGATCGGGTCCTTCTGGGAGATCTGGTTGGTGTTCTCACAGGAGATTTGCGCCTGGGAGGGCTATGCTTGTCCATCTCCTCCACCAGATCCTGAAGTCTGACTTGGCCTTCTTGTTGCCACAAGAAGGGCATTTGTCAAAGAGTGAAGGCATTTTCAGGAGAAAAATGCTCACCAAAATGACTGAAAAAGACAGTATCTTACTTGACTAGATGTTAAATGTCGAGTAAGAACAAAAAATTGTCAAAAGCCTGCATACGTTTTGCAGCCCCAGAATCTCTCCAATGTTCCAAAGACCTGTACCATCTAGGTGAAAGTCTGACTTTATCCGCCCAAGGGTCCGTCCGACGCTCAGGTGACTTGCGTACCGGACTTCTGGACTTCGACGATGCAGTTGAGGAGCCAGAGGACCTTGAGGTGGAATGACGGGAAGCGGACTCCGTTACCATCACCACATCCGAACATCTCGACGCCGAGCGCTCTTCCCTCGTGGTGGAGTGCTTTCGGGGAGTCGGAGGATCAAACAATCTTGTTTTTGAATGTCTATGCGAGGATGTATGGTCTCTCGACGTCGAGCGGCGATGAGCAGCCGCCGACGGAGTTCCATGTCTCGACGTCGAACGGCGAGTACCGGCCGTCGACGGAGCCCTCTCTCTCGACGTCGAACGACGATGTCCTGTCGTCGACGAAGCACCCTGCCTCGACGTCGAGTGACGCTGTCTAATCGTCGACGGAGGTCTTTCTCTCGACGTCGAACGGTGATGATCAGCCGTCGACGGAGATTTCTGCCTCGACGTCGAATGCCTGTGCGACGACGGTGGAGGGGTATTGGACACCCTCGACGTCGAGAGCTGACGAGACACCGACGGAGACTGCATCCTCGACGCCGATCGACTCTTCCCCGTCGACGGCGGAGGAGTCTTGGTCCTCAACGCCGAACGTCGCTTCTTCGACGACGGCGGAGGAGTCACACTTCTCGACGCCGGTCGACGTCTGGATGGCGACGGCGGAGGGGTGACCTCCCTCGACGCCGGTCGTCGCCTGGTTGACGACGGCGGAGGGGTCTTGGAACTCGACGCCGACCGTCGCCCGGTTGACGGCGGCGGAGTTCCCTTCCTCGAGGTCGGACGTTGCCCGGTTGACGCCGACGGAGGGGATTTCGACGATGGAACTGGATCCTTCGACGTCGTCGACGTACCTGGTCTTCCCTTCGACGGCGAGCCCGCCGTCGACGGTAGTTTAGACGATGAATGATCCACCGGTGGCTCTTTTCTCAGCGCCGAGCACGACGCTGAGGGTGAGGGGCGTGAAGACTTCTTTCTGGAAGATGAATGAGTCTTCTTGGAGCCCTTCCTCACCGGAGATCTTCCTCTTGATGACCTATGAGCTAGGCCATAAATGCGAATCCTCTCCCTGTCTTTTAAAGTTCTCAAAAAACAGGAAAATTAGTGGAGCTGTGTAACCAGGGTCCTTCTCTGAAGGAGCCGGAAAGAACAACTGACCTAACTGTCACCCCTGAGGCATGATGGGATACTGGGGGTCATGAGTGCCTTAAAGGCACTGTGTCAGTTTATTGCTATGCAGCTACAGGTTAGCTTTTCAGTCTTTTTAGACTGTGTATTTGCAATGCAGCCTGGGAGCTTTCTATGCTTCCAGTGAGTTATAAGAATTTCTACTGCTTTCTGAGCATTAAAACAATTTCTAAACAAACTTTTTTGTTGTTTCTCATGTTTCTAATGCTTATTATGATTACATGTATGGTGGAAATTCTACACAGCATATTTCAGCTCTGTTTTTATTGGCTGCTATTGCATGTTATATAAATATATATATATATATATGTATTTATATAAGTATATATATGTGGGGCACATATAATATAGTGTTTCCGGGGTCCCGCACATGGGCGGGGATATTCTAATGCTTATGACTATTGATGAGGATCCCCTGGAAGAGAACATACTTTTCTCCCCATTGCACAGGCTGTGTTTGTCATTCGTTTACAGCCTATCCCTAGCGTTTCTAAGAGACCCACAGCCAGAGCAGGTCAATATTAACAGACCTGCCATTGTTTGCGGAGAGATTGGGAATCCACTGAAGATGCAGTGTGAAGGTCACACATAACTTCTGTCTCATGTATCTGTCTCTGCGTCTGTCTATACCCAGGAATCTATGTTGGTTGCAACCTCCGGGTTTATGCTGTGGTATTGGTTTCTGTGGTCACCAGGTTTTTTTTTTACATGATCCTGACCAACCTCTACACCACACTTAGCACAAAGCACACCACAACAAGTTATTCCTCAGAAGGAAAAAGGCACAGGTTGAAGGACCGAAACAATCGAAATGCCTAGCGAGCACTTATGCTTCTGGATTTAGATTGAAAATCAGAGGCACTGAAAGAATTTGTGAATGACCTTGGTTTGAGTGTGTAAAGTTAGTGGTGAAGGATTCCAGAGATGATCTGGGCTAATCTCCTTTTAGCTAGTCTACTCTGTGATTGAGTGGCGGCTCCAAGATCTGTTTGCTCTGGGCCTTTCACATGTTGTTCTCTATTTCATATGCTGAAAAGAAGGCTAAAGAATTAAATGCGGTATATTGTTTATTTGAAAGTATGACATAGCGCATAGTGACTCGAGTGGATCAGGGGCCCTGGCTGTTCCTGGGTCTGCCTGCATCAGACTGCCAGCCAGAAGCCCCTCGTCTGACTGCTCCTGTGCCTTCACGAATGCGCACGTGCCTGCCTGTCTTTGACTACCTGAGTGCCTACATCTGTCTGCCTGCAGCGGCCCGTACCTGTGATTCCTCTGCGACTTCTCGCATGCTTGATCTGACTTCCTTCATGCCTGCTTCTGGCTTCCTCATGGTGCCTGCATGTACCGGTGTGCCTGTTCTACTCGGCCTCAGTCTGTGTGCCTGCTTATGACTGCAAGCCGGCTGCAGCAGACTGTTCACTGCTGGCACCTGGTTCTTGTCGGTATGCCTGCCAAGCCCCTCATCTGACTGCTCCTCCACTACCTTAAAGGATGCACTGAAATTGCTCAGTTCCTTGTTCTCTGCATTTGCTATGTAGCTGAGCGCTGTCAATTGTGTGGCAGTGGCAAAATTCTGGACCTCCTATGTTTGTGTGCTGCCAGAAGTTTTTTTTTCCCGTTGCAAAATTGTGGTCCTTCTGTGTTTGTGTGCTGTCAGGCGTTTTTTATTTTCAAAATGTAATAATGCTATTTTCCACAAATGTCAATCAAATTCAACTCCAGAATATTCCGCTCTCCCATCCCAGTGTCTAATTAAAAATTTTATTTATGTGACAAGTGTATCATGTTTAAACCTGAACCGCATAACGCTTTTGTCATGCGCTTTCATTAAAACAATGCTCCGGTAAAAATGACAAGTTTTCGTTTTGGACGCGTTGGTGAGAAGGATGGAGATTACCGTGACAGGCATCAGAGAGAGGTCTGTCTCTGCAGCCATGACACTGCTGCACCAACCAAGTCAGAGCCCAGCGCTTAATGCCCAGCTCCACTCATAAGACAATTAGCTGCAAATGACATATTTGTGTTCGTCTTCTGGTTTCTTTATGCGCTGCTGCTATCACACTGTTCTAGCGTTTCACTGGTTGCGCTTCACTGTGTTGTGTCGGTCTGGTACCCACGAGTTAGCTATTTTATAATGTTGTTGTTTATCTGTATTTATTTCAGTGCATACTTTGAGGTTTGAGTCATGCCAGGTGTTTATGAGGGGCTTTGATTGAGCACGCAGGCGTTAAGGCTAAAGCCAAACAAAGTGCCTGTCAGTGGGTTGGCCTTTCTGCAGAACAATATTTGTGTATTCCATTTGCAACTGAAATTCTGTGGAAATGTGTGTGAAGGGTGTACACCGATGTCAAAGAAATTTGCAAGGCAAAAGTAAGAGAAATTAAAGTGCTTATATTTGAGGGAGTGCAGTGCGTGTTGGGGGCGGTGAAGTGACGGATGTGAGGAAGGGCATTCGGGGAAGAGTCAAAAGAGGAAAGAGAGGGGGGTTGAAGATATTCAGATGGACAAGATATGCAGAGAAAAAGAAGACATATATCTAACATAAAGCCCACATAATTGAAGGTCAAAAATTCTTCCACAGACCTCAATGCTATTTAATTCACAGACTCACTATTTCAGAATGTAAACACTTTCAATTTTAATTATTTATAAGAAATGTTGTTACTCATTTATCTTAAACAGCTAACACCCAGTGACGAAGCCTATCATACTGACAGACTTTAGGCGTTATGTCAGCTGCTGTGCCATTTAACTGGATAAAATTACATCTCAGAGAGAAACCAAAATAACAGTCTGATGGCACACTATGGGAATCACAGAAATATATTTGGCATGTTCCTTCATAGGGAGCACCCACTTTTTTCATCTCACTTAAAGACCTGTCTGCACATATTTCTATATGACTGGTTACAGCCAGCAGCTGTGGGTGCTTCCTGAAGTCTGGTTAGAGCATATTTTTCCAAAGTTAATGCTGCATGCAGTGCAAGACACTGGTCAAGCATACATTTTAAAGGGCTAAAGTTGTCATGCAGAAACATTTACATATTACAGTAACTGTTGAACAAATTAATGCAAGAAGATAAGGGGCAGTTTTAATGTGTTTAATATTCAAGACTATATGTTCCCACTGCTTAATAAGACTTGCTTTATCGCTGCATTTATTTGCTTTAAAATGAACCATTTGCCAATCTTTTTTAAATTTCTTTCTCAGGAGAGGGACTCTTCCTAGACCCCAGGTTTGTCCATTGAACTTGTTCACATCGCCAACTATTGTTTTCTACTGGAAAGGGTAGAGCCCTAGCTCTCTTCAGAAGTCAGGCTTGCTTGGTAACCCAGAAATTCTCTGAAATAATGTATGGGTTTTCTGTTATGAATTCCTAGAAGAACTGCATTTTTAGTCCATTTATCACAGAAATAGTGCCGAAAATCGCACCAAAAAGATGCAAATTTTTTAAAAATTTCTTCATGGGGGGAGAACCCCCCGAACACCCCTTTTTATCGTCGGGCTCACTCGCTGCGCTCGCATGTGTTGATTCATTCTGCCTATGCCTCAACAGTTTCAAATTCTATCAGCCGCCACTGGAGAATATATGTAGCAGACTTCCATAGACGGCACATCAGTAGTTAGGCTTCTGTGGACTTGCTGTAGACGTGCAACATTGAAGGTTAACAAGAACCAAACAAGATGGCCACCCCTCCTCACTTCAACCCATAGTTATATAGCAGCTTCTTATAACGTATGCATGATCCATCTAGTAACACCAGTCTAAACTGCTTCTTCTACAAACAAATGGATGACAGACTCGGCACAATGACATTTGCATTGCTTTGCTGGCAAATAGGGCAAGTTACTGTATTAAGGATTTATTAGCTCAATTCCTACACATGAGCATTCATACAGCTCGAGGCAATCCGCCTGTGGAAAGACATTTTGTGATGAAAGCAGACACATTTAGAGTTTTAGCATACACAATAGCTATTCTTTTCTTACTAAAAATGCTACATTTTACACTGCACATGCTTTGCCACTCGGCATTAAGAACTTCTGTTGAAGAGGAGGCACCAGTAATTTTAACCAAGGCCCAAACTTCAACACAAATTACTGCTTGTTCACTCATATGCCATTTCTGAGGAATATCACTGACACAGCTTTTACTCACTAAACCCATAAGAAGATCAAAAAAACAACCTCCTTCGAAGCACCATTCAAAACATTGTAATTGATTATCAAAAGAAAGATGTTACTGGGGTGGTTAACATATATGCCTGTGAGCTGGATGCGTAGACAGAGAAGAGAGCCAATTGCGATGCATGCAATATTTACATGGCCAGGTATACATATATAGCTAATGCATAAGATAACATAACGTAATGTAATGTTGCTGTTCGGCTCTTTTTCATGCAATTTGTTATGCAAATATTGTTCTTAAGAAGCCCTTGATTTTGGGTGCAAGCCAGAAGATATTCCTGTTCTACTAGGGATGCTGTCCGAATATCTTTTGATTTTGTTCCTTATTTGGGACTTAAAATAATTTCTGATTTTGCATACTCTGCCTTTATGGCCTTAACTCTGTACTGCTTATAATTGAAGTTTGTAATTAAAACCTTTAACTTTTTATTGATGTAAATCTCTATTATTGAGAATACTTATTTGAACATTTATTACCTCTGCCAATTGATGTTTATGGGATGACTTAACACACAATTTAATCTGTGAGAGAACAAGAGGAGGTAACATTTTGGGGTATCAAATATAGGACGTACACATTTTGGGATACAGTACACACTTTCAGCAGCTGCCGAGGCTCCATTCCATAGTCAGTAAGTATCAGCATTCACTAACATGTAGATAACGATCAGTTGTACCCAAAGGCGTCATGTAGCCACAACACCTCGGCTAAACCCAATGAAAAGGCAATTTGCAGTCCTTTCTACCAGCTTCAAACAACAATAGGTTCCAGGGTTGAAGCTGTAATTTCTTGCTGAAAACTCCAAGTTCCTGAGTTTTTGCACAGAAATAGTCTGCTTCAGATCCCACACCGTAAGCAAGACAAAGACTGCATTGCGGGGGCGCGAGTTATAGTTAGCTCAACTAACCATAACGGACGAATTTCTCTGGTTTTGTACAAGTGAAATGTCCAACTAACTATAACGACCCTAAAACCTATGGTTTTGTCAGTGAATTTCAAAAGGTTTTTTAAATACTCATTTCTAACTATGATGACCCTGAAACCTATGATTTTTTTCAGTGAATTTCAAAGGTTTTTTAAAAGCCAATTTCAAACTATGCCTACATAGGTAGGACAAGATGCCCCTAGGCATGCAAGCTCTATATAAAACCCAAAATCAAAACAAATCAAATCAATACGCAGAAAGAGGCAACAGAAGTCCAGAAAGACAAAGAAAGGTGCAGAAAGAAGCAATGGATATGCAGAAAGAACCAACAGATGGACAGAAAGAGGCCTTGTTGCAAAGTCATCCTGTGCCCCCAACTTTTTGCTGACGGGTACTGGTGGTAACAGAATCTGACTAACCAGGCCTAGAGCCAGTGCTATGCTAAAAGACACTTAGATTACAGTGAAAACACCTACATACACTAGGGTACACTATGGGTTGAGGTACCCCTGCGATTGGCATGACCCCCCCCTGTAAGGCCCTAGTACATAATAGGGCAGGGGGATTAAAATTAACTAAGTCACAGGTGCAGAAAGATGCTTCTTTAACTAGTAGTTGTGTTTGCATAGTGGTAGAGAAAGGATGCTGGGTCTCCGACCACCGCTCAGGAATTCCGCTGCATAGGACTTACAAGGGGTACCAGGAGGGCTTCATGACACCCAAAGTCCTTCAGGAGTAAAGTAGACTTTATCCCCCATCCCGTAGTCTGCCAGGAGGCGCGTTTGCAGTGGGTGGAGAAAGGGAGCGTGGCCTCCGAAGACGTCTTAGCAATCCTACTGTGTGGGACTTACTGCAGGTAACAAGAAGGGTAGTTGGCCCCAAAGGACATCCGTGAGAGCCAACTACCCCTCAGATTACCTCCAGTAAGTACCACACATCAGGATTGCTAAATTCTCATACCAGGCCACGCCCCCTTTGCCCACCACTCTGCAAACATGCTCCCTGGTGCGCTCTTGGATGGAGATTGAAGTCCCCTTTACTGCTGGGGGTCCTTAAGGGCCAACTAGCCTACCTCTTACCTCCAGTAAGCCCCACAAAGTGGGATTGCTGAGAGGTGGACACAGGCCACACCCCTTTCCTCCACCACTCTGCAAACGCGCCTTGAGGGTCCCTGGGGGCCAACTAGACCACCAGGTACCTTCAGTCAGTCCCACACAGCTGGATTGCTGAGGCCACGCCACCTTTTTACCAGCCGCAGTCGGTAGGGGAGTACCTGCCGGAGCGGTGACGTGGGGAGCGGGAGGGGCAGGGTGCAGTTTAGTAATCTATGGATAATGGACGTTTACAGGTAAGTAAACATATAAATAAATCAAATGAATTTCGTTGCGTGCACTGCATTGCATTTAGGGATGCAGTGCGCACAACGACATTCGTTTGATTTATTTATATGTTTACTTACCTGTAAACGTCCATTATCCATAGATTACTAACCCCCACCCTGCCCTTCCCCCTCCCTACGTCACCGCCCCGGCAGGTACTCCCCTACCGACTGCGGCTGCTTTTTACACCACTCTGCAATCACACTTACTGGTGCACTACTGCTCGGGGGATGAAGTCCACTTGTGTTCTGAGGACCCCCTTTTTTCTCGGCCCCCGTGTGACGAATCACCCCAAACTTTCAGGACAGGAGCTGACCTGAATGAACTATTAGTTTTGAAATTTCCTGAAGAATCGTCAAACGGCACTAAAGATATTGGCAAAAGAAAAAAACGCTGTAGGTAATATTATATTTATATTTGTGCAATCAATTCCTCGTTTCCTAAAATCAAGGAAGGCAACGCTTCTTGGAAAGCTGCACAAATTGCTTTTATTTCAAAGTGGTTGTGCTGCCCTGATGCGTTTAGGCTACCCTGCTGCCTCGTTCACAGACATGCTCTATAACAATATAGCTATATAAAAATTACAACAAAAAAGCACGCACATGCCATAATGTAAAAAAAAGCAATCAAAACAGCAATAAATACAGTGAAAAGCAAAATTTAGAATGAACAATGTAGCCATGTAATTCTGTTTTAGCTGGAGCCAGCACAGTGCTTTATTGAATAACATCTGGCACATGAAGAAAAACGTAAAATGCAACGGCCATAAAATGGTAATGAATGGCCTTATAAGCCTGAAACAAGCCAGGGCTTCCATAACAGTACGTTAAATTGACAGACATTAGTTGTAATCTCATGAGTATTCTGCAAAGACACTAGAAAGCTTGGAAAGTCACTCACCGTTCTCTTTCCGTAGCCTTGAAATGAACTTCTTGGGTGGAATGACCCCGACCTTCTTCTTCTGAGTGGCGATGCTGTGGAAGAGGTCGGCCAGGCAGGTCAGAAGGTTCTCCTTCTTCTTCTGCTGGGCCTTGTAGGCCAGCACGTTTTCACGAAAGGGCCGGCAGAAGTACAGGGCTTGGAGCACCGAGTTACAGTAGCACGTGTTCCCAAACTGTCAAAGCAAAGCAAGAAGTAATGAATGACTGTCCGAAGTGATATTTACCAGACCGGAGGGCAGCTTTTAGAAAAGATACACAAAGTGAAGCCTTCTAGAATGTTCTCTCATATCAACATGTACTAAGCAAGGAACACCAAGTATAAATGTCACAAAGCAGATCTAGCAGGATACGGATTCAGTAAACATGTTGCGCAAACTAGCCATAAGAGTTAGTCATCAGTAATCGTCACAACAAAAACAAACTTTTATTCACTTCTAAGGCGGGAAAAACCCACCCTCGTCCCTGACAACTAAAACATCCCTGAGAAACGCTGCAGGAGGAGAGGAGTTGTACTTTGGTTAAAAATGTTGCCAACACTGCGCTCTGTGTTGCCTTCTGTCTTACGCATTACAGATGGGCCATATTATAGCATCTGCATTAATCACCAGAAGTACGGGGTCGGTCACATTAGAAAACGAATGCGGCCAAAAGACTTTCTCCACTTCGTTCACAGACTACAGGCACTCACCAGATTATGCGGCCTTCCGAACGTTCGCATGTGTAGTCTTGACACAGAGCAAGGTTCTTATGTGCCCTCTGGTCCCAACTTTGTTTTTACAGTCATGTGCGCAGAGATTCACAGCCTCATCCTGAGCCTACAACCGCTGCATCTCACAGAACCAAAGGGTGAATGATGGGTGTTGTGGTGAAGGAAGTTGGGCAACACCATACTGTAGCCCCCCCTGCAAGCATAAGCATAGTGGAAGTGTCTGTCGTACGGCCAGCAGAGTGAATAAATAGCCCGGGAGCTGGTCGTGGTCCGTTTTTAAGACCACCACTGCAATCACTGTGTGTGTGGTCCTTAAGACAAGCCTGGGGCCTACCGCCACCACACTACAATGGGTAACAGTGGTCAGTGAGAGAAGCTGTGCCCTGCAGAAGATACTGTGAGGCTACATGAGTGGTTTCAAGGAGGGTGTACTGTGGAGGCTTCAAAATGTAAAAAACATACACATGCATCTCTGGAATGTCCTGCACATTTTCAGTGTTCCATCCAGAAAATGGCACCACATAGCCTGAGACAGGTAGGAAGGCATCCTAATGGCATTGGCTATGTCCAAATCGGATCGGGGAACGCGTCTTTCTGACCGACTCTGAATGGTTTCCGACTGACCGAATGCGATGCGAGTTAGGCGTTAGGAATAACCCAATCTCCCAAACCGAACTAGACGGCAATTGGAATGACCAAGCCGTAAGGAGCAGAATCGTACGTCTTTACAGGTCTGCATTTCCGAACGACAGAGTACAGTGCTGGATTTGGACAGCCTTCCAAATTGTGCCATCCAACTCGAATCAGCAGTCGTAATCAGACTTTGGGGGCCTGTTGTGGGACCCCCTGAACCCAGAGCCCTTCTGATAGGGCCAGTGGGGGTACCCATTGGTCCCCCCTTACAAGCCATGCACATTGTGGCAGGCACCAGGGGGTGCCTGCCACAGGGTGCCCGATTTTCCCCAGCCACCCCTTTCTTCAATGGGAGCCTATGCATTTGGTCGGAACAAAGGCTCCCATTAAAGTCAATGGGAGTCAAACAAAATCGTATCTGGAAGCATCCAGATGCATCGTACTCGGTCGGTTGGACTCTCCCGATCCGAAACCATTCCCAAACCCATTCGGATGGGAAGCTTTCCAAACTGCATCAGAATCAGGCCCTAAATATCCAAGCCTAGCTAGCCAAACTCAAGCCCATAAAAATAGGTTTCTTTACTGTCTGTCTCCCTCTTACTTCAAGTGCTGTAAATACTGAGTGAGGCAGGTATTGGTTATTCTTGTATCCCTTTAATATGTGATGTTCTAATGGAGTTTTCAAATGTTTTCTCATTCAGCATCCATGGTGTTCCTGTTGTCCAGTGGATCATTCTTTCTGGAGTTCTCAACTGGACAGCAGGTTCACTTGTCATTCATTTCTTCCTTTGTGGGTGTTTCATTGTCTTTGATGGAGCATGATTTTTGCTAATAAAAATCTGCTCGTGAAATGTACCCGTGTGTGTGTTGATAAATTACTGTGTGTGAAAACCGAAATTACTAAAACGTGAAGACTTCGAAGGTACGACCGAAAATGTGCAAGGCTGCACGTATTTTTAAGAGTCAGAATAACATATGTAGAATGGAAGATTTCTTTATAGGGTTATGAATAATAATAGAATGTGAAGAAATGTTTAATTTGTGTGTCTAATATTAATGTTCTTAGGTTTCCTGAACTGCAGGAATATTCAAGCACAAACCAAAAAAGGTATTTTATTCTTCGTGAAAGTATTGCAGGCCTAGAACATGTGAAATGATCTCTCTTTTCGCTCTGTTTTTCCTTGCTAAAAACATGTAGGCCTAATCAAAAGTATTGGTTAGGGGATGTGCTTCCGTGCTCCTCTGTTTCTCTTCATATCGTTTTCTGATGTCCTTGTGAAGAATAACATTTACTTCCTTAAAGAGCAGAGAGCGGCTCTTTCCTGTCTAAGCGAGGATTTAGAATGAAACTGTTGCTATGTAGTTACAAAATGTGTAACTGTCGTTTTCTTCTTCCTCTCTAGGTAGTTATACAATTTTAGACAAACACTGCTTAGCGAAACGTATAAAGTCATCATTAGCAGATGTTAGCCTCCCCCATTTACTGACCAGTGAGAGTGGCTTGCAGAGTTTTAAATTAGAGTAACAAAGTTGCGAAGTCAGTATAAAGACGCTGGTGGGAAAATGATCATCAGCTCGTTCACATTCTGGTGACCTGTCCTGCATACGTGTTAGGCTGTATGCTGTACACTGTGCGGATTCCTGATCTGGCTGGCAATCCTGACTGCGGAGAACTTT
Organism: Lissotriton helveticus; assembly: GCF_964261635.1. NCBI lineage: Eukaryota > Metazoa > Chordata > Amphibia > Caudata > Salamandridae > Lissotriton > Lissotriton helveticus. The sequence goes on along the minus strand of NC_136060.1, from coordinate 130,188,753 downwards.
TCCCTAGAGACTTTGCACATCATCGGCTGGTGGTGCTGCCCATACTATTCTTCTACAGCCGTGGAGATAGTTTGCTAGACTAATTGCATGCAGTGCATTAGTTTTCTCTAATTTACCGAGAGTTGATTACCCTGATGTTTCCTTGTTTCTCCCTCCCTTATTTCACGCCTGAGTTTGATGGTTTCCGAGTTACTCTCATTGTAATTACTCAGCTTGTGTTATGCATGTGATATTGTGAACAAAGGGTTTCTTATGATTTGTATTTGTGTATGACCATTCATATTTTCTGAAATAATACCAAAAAGGTATCTAGAAAGAACAGTGTCTGTCGTTATTTCCTCGAGTCATGACTTATTTTTAGGATAATTATTTGTCATAATTTGATGCATTTGTTGTGTAATCTATGAATAGCTGTTTCTTTATTACAGGTCCTCATGAAGAAATTGGTCTCGGATTTCTCTACTTAGTCCCTTTAAGCTCTACCAAAGATCCATTGGAGGACCATTGATATTGCTTTTGCAAACAGAAATGATAATGACTTATGGGCCCGTCATTATAGTATTTATGCTTCCTTAGGTATTGTAAAGGTTGGTGTGGGTTATTATAGCCACCACTTCCGCTGCATCACATTTCTACTTCTCTACCTGATTAAACAACTCTTCAGGAAATGTATGGTTCTATTTTTATCCTTCTACATTATAGCAGTCATGAATCAATCCCCTTGCTTTGATATTCTCATATGGCGGGGCAAGGGGAACATTACTATATGCCCATTTGGTTGTGGAAGAATGTTTAGGTGACCAGGCAGCAGAAAAGGACAAAATAATAAGGCACATCAAAAGCAGAGAGTAAGGAGATGAGCAAAGCATGGGTATGATGGAAGGAGTGAAGACAACATGACGCTGCTGATACAGCAAGCGCAGCGGTCTCTCACCGCTTGGTTTTACTTTCATACTTTCAATGTGGCAAGTGTGGTAAATGCGTTAGGAGGTTCCATTATGTACTAGTTATTCTTAAAGTCAAGAATGTTCTTTTGTCAGTTCCTTTCGACCCTGAGCTCTGTCCGTTCAATTTGGTTCAGCAGACATCTTCTTCCGAACATCACCAATATGTCTTTGCTGAAAGATACCAAAGTGTTTCCTACTTGGGACATGGGGTCTGTGTATCACCAAGTGGTAGTTCACAAGGAGTCCTTTACTTTAAATTTCGTTCTCATTCCAGATGGTGTATTATGCAGTAAATGGGATGCCGTTAATTTTGGCGTACGAGTCCTCCATTTTTCATCACATTGTGGAGTAATTATGAAGATGGACGGAGATGTCCGCTTTCAGGATAACGTTCTGGTTTATACGGATTGTGAGAAAAAGCAAGATTGGCTCTAGTTTTGAGTATTTTATAGGGGAAAGAAATTACATTACAAGTTAACAAGAGTAAATTTGCTGTAACATCTGTAGATTACTTAGGTCAGCTTTTGTCTGCCAAAGGAGCCAAGCCAAATGAAAATTTGGTGCAGGTAATTGCGGAGTTTCCCACAAAGGATAAGAAGCATAAACTAAAATCACTTTGCGGTTCGCTGGAATTTTATTCAAGATTTATCCTTAGCTGGTATGAAGCAACAAAAAAAAAAAAAACATCTCCAGGGATTACTAAAGAATTAACATTTTGTGTCAGATGAAATGTGTAGTAGGGAGTTTGACATTTTCAGAAAAGTGATTTTGTATACTAATCCACTGAAACAGTTTAACACGCAGAATCCTAGTGTAATTGTCACAGATGCCAGCAAGTGCAGTTTGTTACAAGTCAGAGACGGTAATGATGATGTAGTGGCTTTTGCCCCAAGGACTATGTGTGGTGCCAAACCCACCTATTCTGTGGTAGAACATCAACCCTTGGCGTCTTAGTGGGATATTTATATTTTTTACCGCTTGTTGTGGGGAACCAAACTGAACATTTGTGTGCATCATAGGCCCCTAGTTGTTTTGAGCCCCTAGTTGTTTTGAGCACCACCAAAAGAGGAGGGAAAGCGATGGGAAGGATGGCTAAATTGAAGTGCAGACAACCAAAAATGTGTAACCAAATTGAATACATTCCAGGGAGCAAAAACATCATGGCAGACTGTATGTCTAGACTTCCTCCAAGTGATTCGGAGGAGAGTACTTAAGTGACTTCTGATGAGGAGATTGTTTGTGCTTAGAATGATATTGCAAAGAATGCTGTGACAAAAGCAATGTGGATTTAAAATTCTGAAGATTAAGGGGTGCTTAGTTAAGTATTGGGATATTTACATTCAAATTGGCCCTCCGCTAAGGATCTGGGTAAGGAGGTAGGTGCTTTTCGCCAAGTCGCTGATAAATTGTCAATGAAAATTCATGTTCATGTGGAGTTGAGACGTGCTAATTGTTCCCTGTGCTCTTCGTGAAAAGTTGTTGCATTTACTGTATTATGGTCATATTGGCATAACAACAGGCAAGTGGAGGCTTCGAGAAAGCTTTTGCTGGCCTATTCTGGACAAGTTTGTGGAATATTTAGTTTGGAAATGCATGCCACTCGCAGTGAGTGATAAGTCTGATGACTATTCCCAGTCCAGTTCAGTAGGAGGCGGTACTGGATAAAGACTGCTCTAAGTGAGGTCTGGACATTATTGGTCTCATGGAGATGATGAAAGGGAATGCCACGTGTGGTATTGTGGCTGTAGAGTAGTATTCTCGGTGAACGGAGGTTGGGTTTGTGAAACAAAAAGATTTCAGGAGTGTTAGAATTTTTGGGGAATCTACCTTTTTGAGAAAAGCAATTTCCTAAGAGGTTGTCAAGGATAACTGTTTGCAGTTTACATCCATGGACTTTGCAGATTTCTTGAAGGCTATAGGTGTGAAAACTGGTCACTACTTCGCTATGTCATTCCAGCAGTAATGACTTGATGGAGAGATGTAATAGAGTCAAAGACAATTTTCAGTTGTCTTTGGCAAATGGGTTGTACAGGACGTTGCAACTGAAGAAACCGTTGTGGGAAGTCGGCACCGCACTCAATGTAGGTACTGGGGTCTATCCTTTTGGTTTGATGAGGAGCAGCAGTCTGGGGTCAAAGCTTAAAAGTTTTGGATAGGGGTCAGTGTCGCAGTGGGAAAACTGCAGCTTGTTGAAGTTAAGGGGAGGGAGGCACAGATGAAGCACTCTCTAGTGGTCAAAGGTTGAGGCTGAATCCTAGTGCTTGAGAGAGAGTAAAGTTTTCTGGTGTAAAATATAAGGGACAAAGTAATTTCTCTGCCCTGAGGAGGGCTGTGGGTGTTAAAAGGTATGTGGTCAAGTTGAACTGTGGTAGGTGGTGGCATAAAGAAAGGCTGCGAGTGACTTCGGTTGACAGTGAAATGAAAACTTCGATCTCAGACGATTCGCTATGCCTGCAAAGTTTATAGGTATATTTGATCCTGGTGTACGTATAACCAAAAGAAAAGCTAGGCTATCTTTGAGGTTAAAGGATTCGGAGTCACAGATGTGTTTCTGTTTATGTAAATGAGTTGTGTTTTTTTGTGTGTACAGCGTCGTTTGTGAGTAAGTGGAATGTGTCTTTCTTTTGAAATTAAAACTTGATACAGAGACTTGTATATAAGGGGCTCCTATATTAAAAAGGTTATTCTTGAAGTCAAAAGTGTTCTGTTTTCAGTTGTTGTCCCTGGGCTAAGTCAGTTGATGTGACTGGTCTCCAATAAAGAGCTGGCTTTTACTCACCGTACCCGGAACCTTCTCTTCATTCATTCTAGAGGAAAAGAATGCAAAGACTTCAAAAGGGCAGAGGGGTCAGATGCAGGAGTAGGTAAGGGGAGAACATGGCACCATGCAATGTGCTGAATATGCAGAAACAAGACAACCCACAAGCGGCATGGCGCATATTTCATGGCCCATCATATTCTTCCTTTCCCCCGCCTTGCCGGACATCACTTTGCTGATACACTGAGAAGTGGCCAGGACAGAACCCTTTATGAGCAAACTGGGTGAGAAAAATGGTTATGAATGCTGAGAAAATTACAGTTTTGTGGGTGATCGCCATCTTCGTCTTAACACACCCAGTCGCCTTTGCGGCACCATGCATGTTCCCGTCACTACAGCTAGAACTGGCAGATATTCTAGGGATGAAATTTCCATCTGCAGGAAAAAATGTCCATAGATCATTTGTGATCGCAAATGGTCTTTTTGCGCAATTGTGTTGCGCTTAGGTTTGCAAATAATTTTGTAGATTGTATCCTATGAAACAGCTTTAGGATACTGCTTTGTGCATGTCCAGTGGGAAAAAGGTACATTGCTGGAGCAGGTTATCAAAGGGCCTCAGATCTTCGGTCTGATGTGCATAAGTATATCAGAACGAGACAAAGCAGGAGCAAAGAGGGACAACTTGCATTCATCGGCACAAACAATGTAAGCAGATGAATATGCAGCAAACAACCAATGGCTGAAGCTCTGTGGCAGTTTTCAAGATTCTGCTTTAATACTTGAAGGGGAGGTCAAGTACTTGCTGAAGAGTTTGCTTGTTGACAGTAGGATCTGCATTCCACAGGAAGTCGCTGTGGCATGTTGGAAGAGCTCAATTTGGACCTTTAAAAAGAAGGATAAAACTGGAAAGGAGGTTGAATTGTGTTGGTTACTGTGGAGAGTTCTGCATACCTATACATGTTTAAGGAGTATCAATCTATGCTGGAGTGGCTGCTTTATTTAAGGCCCCACCAGAATTGACACAGTCTGAAATTTCAGTCTTCAAGGATACTCATGAGAGAACGCAAGATACCCAGGTGCAATGACATTCCGCTCCTCATTCCTGTTCCTGGTCCACAATTGGCAGTAAGGTGTCCTGCAGTTGCCTTTACACCTTCTCCAACATGGTTCCATAAGAGACCCACTAAGTGTGTCCAATATCCCAATTGACACATATTATGCACATTCCCCTGTGATCTCTTTACTCTCTGCAGGCTCTAGTGATCTGGAGCCTCGGGCCAAGGAAAGAGATTTAGCAAGGGAAATCCCTTGTTTGAATGCACACCCGCTGTAAAGGAAGGCACAGAAAACTTATCAAAGAAAAGGGCTTTTGTCTCCTTTTTTCTTACAGTTTAGCATCCATCGCACATAAATCAGCTCAGGCAACCATTTCCAAAGGGGGTGCATTTTCGGTGATCTAGTTATTTGAAATTAAGAATACTGCATTTTTAAAAAGGTTTCAACTATCATTTTAGCAACTGGGGACATATTTGGGTCAATTTTACCTATCATATTTACAGTAGTTTGTCCTTTTTGACGGCCATTTGTGTCTGTGTGGGGCGATAGATTTACCGAAGCCTATCAGAGCGCGTAGATATCTCCTATAGACTTAAGCATTACTAATGACAAAAGCTGCCATGAGCTTCAGACATAAAATTGCATTTTAAAAGTGGCACACAGACATTTGGTGCTGGGAAAAACGAAAACATGAGGCCTTAGTTGGTACGCAGACATTTGGTGCTGGAAAAGGGAAAACATGAGGCCTGGTCAGATGCTTTCATTTAATGGATAATGTAAAAGCATGCACAATTAACTCATGATTGACTTTAAATGTGTTTTGTTTAGATTTGACCTCACTATAGAATGTATATTTAATTTTCAAAATGTGTTTTGAACTTTCAAAATAGCATTGTACTGAATTAACATGCATTTGAAAGTCTGGAAAAGCTGAAATACAGCTCTGATTTAGTTTGCTTCAAAAGAGTTAGCATGTTCCTTGAGATAAGAATGGAATGTTTGCCTTTTCCTGTGCTCCTCTTCTTATACTTTACAGCCTGTAACTTGCTTTTATCAGTATTAAGTTGTTTAAACAAATCCTCATTCATTTCATTGCCAGAGTAACTGCAAAGCATACATTTTCTTCTTACAGTAAAATGTATTTACTGTCTCCGACCTAAAAAAAATAAGTTCTTGTTGGAATAAATGTTTTCTGTTTAGTTGAAAATTAAATTGTTTCTTTATCAGGCAGTTAGGAGATTAAATCATTTAAAGCAAAATTTAAATGTGTTTGAAGCAAAATTCAAATGTGTTTCAAGAACTTACCTGATTGATGACCTGAGCAGTCAACCATGGGTGCAGCTGTCTTTCTAAACTTCAACAGGCTGGAGACGTCACATGTTTTGAAACATTTTTGCTTAACTATATAAGCGTTCCTAGCTGAGGTGTGGGGGCTTTTTGGGTTGCTTTGAGAAGTATTTTGAGTTCAGCAGAGATAGGAGGTGCTGTGGGAAGCCTATGGGGGAGGGGACAGAGAGGCTCAGGCGGAGATGTAGCTGAACGAGAGGAGAGAAAATCAGTTGTGAGGGAGCGAGGGCAGATTTAAATGCAGGCTTTTTGCTAAAAAACCCAAGCTTTATGCTTTGACTAACTGGTTTTGCCCATATTTATTTGCCCTATGCTTTATTTCTGTTCATGGGAGATTTTTCAATTATAAATTATTGATTTAACTTAATGCTAAGCTCACTCTTGGTTCGTATTACTTAAACTCTTCAGGAGTTCTGACTGACATCGTTTATGCCTCATTTTCTTAGAAAAGGGATACCTTCCTTTATGCAATTCATGATATGCTCTGTATTGATTCTATGTTTTCTATTTTCAATTCTGTAACCTGATTGATAGGACTATTGAATGATGAGTCAGAGAAATGTAATTTTTTTTATTTCAAAACTTTTTATTGGTTATTTCCAGTTACATAAACATACAATAAAAACATAGGAGTCACTGATGGTCACAATTGTAGTGGAGGCTGATTACAATAGTATAAATGAAAAGATATCTTCGTGGGCGATGACAAGCAAAGGGGACCCGAGTGAAATAAGTAATGAGGTAAACAAAAAAGAAAAAGAAAATTAACAACATAACCTCAATCATATACAATCGCTTATGAAGTATCAACACAAGGTCAGTGAACCACATCTAATACAGTCGTCGAAAGTGCTGGACTTGTTGGATTAGCATAAAGGGAGCAGGTATGAGTGTGTCAGGTCAGGTCTAGTAGAAAGAGTGTGAGAACGTATGGGACTGGAGCCGGGGGAGTATGTGGGAAGTTCAAGGAGGTTTGTGTGCGCTAAAGTAATTGTCAAGAGAGAGACACATTTGTCACACATGCGCCACGGAGTGTTTTGGCGTGAGATGTTATCAGCACCTCTCAGGTTGGTGACCCAATTTAACCAACATTTGAAAGAGGTTTTATGAGTGTCTTTCCAATTAGTTAAAACCATCTTTACAGCGGCAGTGAGGAGAAGATCAACTAGGGCCCTATCATTATCTGTGAGGGAATCAGCTCTTAGAAAGCCAAATACCAAGGTGGATAGCTCTCTGGCAGGGGAAAAAAAAGAGAAAACCTTGGTGACGAAGGCGAAGATTTTGTCCCAGAAGGGTGCAACACATGCACAATGTAGTAATAGGTGATCCAAGTCCCCATCTTTGTCGTTACAGTTCCAGCAAATGGCATTGTCTCTAATATTATGTAAGAAGAGGCGCGCCGGTGTCCAGAAAGCTTTATGGAAAAGCCAAAACTTTGTCTGGGAGAGTGTAGGGCTTATTTTGTGTCTCATGGTCGATTCCCAAGTTTTGGACCAATCCAAATCTGAAATTGGTAAAGAGGAGTGGGATTCCCAGAACTGTATAAGATCTTTGTTGAGATTGGATTGTTGTGGCCGTATAAGTTTGTAAAGCCTGGAAACCTGGTGACCCAGCTTACTGAGATTAGCTAGATAGCTCCGAAGAGAGGGAGGCTTTGTAGATAATTTTGCTTTGGAGATCGCTGCCTTGATTTTCAAAAAGTAGTAAAACTCCATCGAGTCTAGGTCATATTTGGCTTGGAGCTCTTTAAAGGAGAGGGGGTAAGAATCTCTGAATAGTTGATGCGGGAAGAATATACCCTTATTGATCCATTGCACATTGTGTAGTGGCTTTCCTCTGTAGAGTATTGAATGATTGCACCATAAAGATTCCCAGTCTGAACGTCTTATATTACTATTCAAGAGTTTATCCATTTTCAACAGGGCAAGTCTCGTGTTTTTGAAGATGGATTTTGAACAAGTGGCCGTACTAGCATTAGCAGTTAAGATGGTCGCAGGGGCAAGATTTCTAAAAAGGGCCTTCTCTACGGCTAGCCACACAGGAGTGTAGTCAGCAGGGGGTGATAGCCAGTAACAACCTTGTTTGGCAAGGAAGGCTGTCTGATACAGTTTAAAATCCGCCAGATTGACCCCTCCTAGGGATTTATCGAGGCGCAGCTTTTTATACTAACCCTTGCCTTTTTCCCTTTCCATAGGGACTTAGAGAGTAGAGGGTCTAGTTTTTGGTGGAAGTCGTGGGACAAGGTAATGAGGAGCATTGTAATGAGGTAATTCACTAGGGGGGAGGAGATCATCATTTTGATGGTCTCGACCCTTTCCCACCAAGGTATGAAGCGGGGAGACCAGCCATCTAATTGTGATTTAAATTTATCTAGCGTGATGGAATCGTTGTGGTGAAGAGTTTCGAGAAGGGAGCTGCCAAATTCAATACCCAGGTACTTAATGAAGCCGGTCTGCCAGGAAAAACCAGAGCTTCCAAGCATGTCTCTGGTGCCATGTATATTTAGGGGCTTGACCTCTGATTTGTCCCGATTCAATTTATAACCAGAGTGCATAGAGTATCTCTCTATAGTAGTCATGAGAGCTCCGATGGAGGTCTCTGGGTTCTCTGTAGCCACTAGGATATCTTCTGCATATGCTGCTAATGTGTGTCCCCAAATTTCACTCCCGCTATATCCTCATTTTGTTTTATATCTGATAAGAGTGGTTCGAGGGCCAGGAGAAACAGAGCTGGCGAGAGGGAGCAGCCCTGCCTGGTGCCCTGTTCTAATCGAAATGGGTCGGATAGAGTGCCATTTATGGCGATCCAAGCGGACAGAGAGGAATAAAGGGTCATTACCATATCACTAAGTCATCCCCAGATTAAAAGCTCTCATGCAATGTTCTAAGAAGACCAAGTTACTGTGTCAAACGCTTTTTCTGCATCCAGGGTGATGGTCACAGAGGCGGTGGGTGTTTTGGCTTTCTCTAAGATGTGGCACAATAGTCTCGTGTTATCGTTGGACATGCGGTATTTTAGGAAGCCCACTTGAGAGTAATTTAGGGAGGACGGCATTGAGTCTACTGGCCAGGATCTTCGCATATATTTTGCAATCCAGGGTTATGAGCGAAATGGGTCTGTAGTTTTTAGTTAAAGGGGGGTCATTACCCTCCTTCGGGATAACGATTATAGTGGCTTTGTCCATTGTCTCAGACACTGCCTGAGGTAGCAATAGAGTTAAATAATTTTAATAAGATGGGGATGATAGATTTATCAAATGCTTTGTAGAAGCCCGCCGAAAACCCATCTGGTCCAGGGACTTTGTTGCTTTTGAGGGATTTAATAGAGGTACAAATTTCCTTGTCTGTGATGGGGGACCCTAATGTTGAGCTGTCTTTGTCTGAGAGCTTAGGGAGGTTCAGAGTGTCCAGATAATTAGTACATGCGTCCGGCTCGAATGACATCTTGTTCTTGTAGAGGTCCTCATAGATCCCCCCCTCCCCTTCCCCCCTCCTCCCCCCTCCTTTTCCCCCTTCATCCTACCCCTCCCTCCCAGCCACCCCCTCCCTCCCGAAAGGTTCGGACTTCGGAGCTGTGACGGCAGTACCGTCTAAAGGCAGCACAGAGAAATTGGATGGAACATTGATGCTTCAGGGGAATCAAGGTTTAAGAACTGCACCTCTTTTTGGGTGTGGAGATTAACAATGCGCATAGGTGAGCACAAGGTCGTGGACAGGCATACCATTAGAACAAAATTGGTGGGCCCGAACATGGCAAACAGTGCAGATGTGGTGTAATTACACAACTATGAGAATTACTGGGACTAAAGCGATGATTTGAAACTGACCCTAGAAACTCTAGAAAATTATTATGAATTGCCCTGGAGGGGACAGATATTGGTGCAAAGCCAACTTAATAATAGGCAACAGTCGTTAACATTGTAAACATTATAAACAGTTGTAAATAGTTGTAAACAATTGTTGGACTGGACTCTATAGGCATTTTGTCGCCAATAGCTAGCAAGAACTATTATAGGAAGTAGCCTAGGTAGACAATTGGCTAAAGGAAGACAGGATATATGCTGTTGAAGTAAAAACAACAATACCAGTAAGCAATCTACAACAATACCAGTGGCGAGCAGTGACCAGGTAATTCAGGCGATGGAAGAGTCCTGGATCTCAGTTTTCCTCTTGTTGGAAGAACCACTGGATAGGTCCATGCTCTGTGTCGGGGAATCTTCCAGGTGTCGTGCACGGTCATGAGGATTTGAGTAGAGATGTGGTCTGCCATTTTCAATGATTTGAAATTTTGATGGACCTGCAAAGGAAAATTGGATATTTTTCGCTTTCAGTTTATCCCTCAGAAGGAGGAATCCTTTCCTTCAACAGTTTCTTTAGAGTAGTCTTGGGTGAATATTATACTGTGACCTTCCCAGGATACGTGATGATTTTTCCTTGCAAACTGCAGAATGGACTCAACATGTTGATAACCGAGTGGTCTACAGATCAGGAGATGAGGGACTTTCCGCCCTTGGACATTGAACGTTGGTATTCTGTGCGCTCTGTCAAGCTCTAGGCCATGTTGGAATGTAATCCCCGTTATCATTGGTATCGAGGAATGCTACACATGATCCTGCATCCTTCTCAGAGTTCTCCGGAACTCCAAAGATACGTATATTCCCTCTCCTGTTACGATCTTTCAATTCGGCGTTTTGTCTTCTGAGGTCGACTGTGGCGCGTTGCTCTGGAGATGCTTTATTATCTTTGAGGATTGAGAGGTCTTGTCCTCCACATCACTTAGGCGTTGTTCTGCTTCACTGATACTTTTATTCATAGTGCTCATGTCCACCCCGATTGCCGTAAGCTCAAGCTGCATAGTGTCAGTGTTGCTCTTTGTTGGTCCTGCTTCTCTATCTGCCATTGTCTGGCTGGGTTGAGGTGTTTGCAGAGCTGAGTTGATGTGCTCGTCGTCGTTGGTGAGGGAATTCGCTGAAGGTCGCTCTATCGCATTCGCCCGTCACGCCACACTCTCAAGTTGTCAGCACAGGGTGTCTTGAATTATGCTCTGCTGCAGGAGTTGTGTCAGTCTAATATTCAGAACGCAGGTAGTGAGAAGTAGAGTAGATTGGGACCGATCAGAGATCCACCGGCAGTCCACAGATGGTTTACCTGCACAAAGGGTGACACCGGGTAACAGGAGACAGTAGACATGGAAAAACAGCAATCAAGGACGGAATATCGGGGCAGATTATTGGCAGCCGATCACAAACAGGCAGGTTTCAGGCAAGTTCAGCACAGTGGATGTTGTATCGCTCTGTTATGATCACGGGCCAGATCACACCATAAATTTGGGACTGAGGTAAGAGAAATCCACATTCCTTCTGGACCTAGGACTATTGATTGTGTGGAAGTGGGTAGGAGATGCTTGCAGAATCTCTTACGATCGCTACAGTTATGTTCTTTTTCAACACAGGTCACGATGGAAGCAGTTAGGTGAGCGCTATGATGACTCGCTGCAGCAGCTGCTTGTGCACGTCCACTATTTGGAATCAGGCACTGCGGGACAGGAGCGCAGGTACATATCTCCTGCGACTGTTGGTGATTAGAGACTCCATTTACTTAGCGTTGTGGTCTATAAAAGAAACGCTGTTGGTCAGGTCAGGTCGGGCTGTCACGGGGGTGACATTGCTGGGACTATGCACCGGGCTGGGAAAGGTGCATCCTGCGTCACGCCGCCATTTTAAGATAGCTGGGTATGATAACAAGCACAGCATTCCCTGGTGAGATTAGAGCCCCCACCATCATTAGCACTGAGGTCGAGAAAAGAAGCGTTGTTGGGCAGTCCGTTAAGGGGACGATAGCGCTATAAAAGTGCACCAGGCTGGGAAAGACTCGTCCAGCATCACGCCGCCATTTTGAAAATTCTGACTGCGATATCACGCACAGCTGCCTCTGGTCGGTTAAGACATGTGTAAAACACGTTGTTTTCCACTGCAATAGTGTTCTTTGAAGCACAGGTTAGGATGTAGGCTGTATCATGATCATTGCAATGTCGCGCTGTCAATGTTTCTAATGTTGTTAAAGGGCGTCCGCCATATTGAGGTCAGGCAATGAGCAGCGAGGGCGCCGATTACATGTCTCTTGTGTTGTGGTTAGTTAGGGCACCCACCTTCTGTGGCGCTGAGGTGTAGAGAAGAAGCGCTGCTTTTTATATTGATGCTGGGTCAGCGGTTCTGGGAATAAGCGCCGGTGTGGGGCTGACTCGTCCAGCGTCACGCCGCCATTTTGAGGCTACCTCCCCCAGGATCGTGGGCCGCTGAGTGTCTCAACGAATACAGCTTCCCCTGGACGGTTTAGGCTGAAATTCGTGGCGTCATGTAGAGCTGCCTGGCAAGATGAGGTGAAGCCCGGTATTCGGATTACAATCGCTGAGCTTAAACTCCTGAAAACAGCCTTAATCGCTCCTCTGACTGCCGAGCGATGCGTTCAGGCAGCCATTACCGCTGCCGTCCAAGCCACGCCCCCGAGAAATGTAAATTTTGATTGAAAAATAGATCCCTTTAAAAATACTTAAAACTCTAATTATCGACTAAAATATTTATTTGCATTTGATATGCTCATGTTTATGTAAGTGTCCTCTTGGTCATAACATGGTGGAAAAGATCCTTAGCCTTGAGTGGAATACAAAGGTAATGGTACTTTTGCAAGGAGAGATTACCGTGAGATTTCCGCTCTATCACCTATACATGGAAGATTGTCTAAACATGTACAAGAAGCCCCGTGGCCAAGATGGCGGACGAGTGAGTTGTGGTTTCGTGTCTTTCCATTCCCTCCACCGACCTGGCCAGTCTAAAAAGCAGCCACACAGGCTATCCCCGTTGCCAGCGCAATATCGGAGTGGGCTTCAGGAGATCTTAGGTGACTGGTGGGGTTCCATGGTGCCTGGAGCTGCCGGGGGAAGATCACCGAACGGGGAATGCAGCATGGTGGCACCCGATCTAGAGCTCCGTGGCAGGCGGATCCTGGGGCGGCGTGGACTGCCTAGAGAAGTGGTGAACCAGCAGAGGGGGACAAGTTGGGGATAGCCTGAAGCCGGACAACCGTGTTGCTTACCGGGTCCTCTCTGCACCTTGAGCGACTCCCACTTGGCCTGAAGTCTGCACACCCAGACCTTGCGGCCGGACGGTAGTGCAGTCTTAGGGCCGGAGTGAGAGGGCCCTCACTGTTACCTGCAATAAGGACCGAGGCTGAGAGCTGGAGGCGTTGGACTAGGAGACCTACACTTTCCGAGTCCTGACACTGGAGGTGGAGAGACAACGCACACTGCAGAGCTGATTTGGACCTAGTGCAATGCTCGCGTGGGAGTGTGGTTCCTGCTCCGTCGAGCCCTCCGGCTGAGCTGGGCGGGCCCCGCATTGATTTTGTGAAGTACAAGTCTCGGGTCCCACTGAAATATCAAGGAGAGTGCTTGGGTGGTGGTGCGGCAGGGGACTGCCTGTGTTAAGTGGGCTGGGCCTGTGAGCAGGAGGTGTGGCCCTGTGTTATGTTCTCTTGTTGCTATGTTATTTTTTAGATGACCATATGGAACATCAAGGTACTGGAGAACGGCAGGGACGAGCTGGATAGAGGACGTGTTAGCCTGGCGGCTTCAAGCTAATAAAGAGTGCATTAAGAGTACTGCGTTCTTGTAGTTATGTGCTTCTACACCAATACCCTTAAAGACCTGAAGGCATTACATGGGGGAAACTAGAGAGCAGCACGCCTGGATTACCGACTGCTTCCGGGGACATTTTTTCTCTGTTTCTGACTTGGAGGGGGTGCTTGGAACCCACAGTGGGGCTTCAGACTTTTCGTGGGCCTGGATGGGGAGGAGGGGGTGGTTTGCTCCGCTGCTTGAATTAGATTCCCGCTGCTGGTGGGACTCGTACCCCCTTGATGAAACCTGCCACAAGGCCCTGATTCGGATTGGCTTTCGACCCCCCATGAGCACCTTGCGCTTAGCTGCCCTCTCCCATGGACTCTCCATATTCCCTTAGTGCCCTGGATCAGCCTGGGGGTGGACCTTGTAAATGACTGCACTACGTTAATTAATCTAAAGGCCGGACTCTGGTTATAGAGAAACTAATATCAAAATGTTTTAATGATCTGAAAACATTTTCATGTTAGTACACACATGTATTGTGAACGCCTCATTTTCTAGAAATTACATTTTGGAAGTTTGTTAGGCCCTCCCCCACCTATTAATTTGATTAAGATTTCTCAGGCCTTCATACTTCTTTAGTATTTACTTTTGTAATCCCTCCATTTTTCTTTAATCCTTTACTCATTTTTTTAAGTCTCTCCTAGCCCACCGCTTTTAGCTGTCTGGTTGTGAAAAACTGCTTGTGGACCATAGCAAAAACTTAAATTAGGCTCAGAGCCCGTCCGTTGTTTACTATTGGTTAGCTTTGTCACTGTCATTTGTTTATTTCTTATTTAATGGCTTTCTTTCCTTTCTCTTCTTGTACATGGCCCTCCCTTGGAACATAGTTTCGTTTCCGTCCTTTTAATTGGCTGCCTTGCACACCATTGCTTACATTTAGGTAAAAAAAAAATTTTCAGAAATCCGTGCGTGCACAGGTTTTTTTTTTAGCTCTTACTTGTGTGCTGCTCCTCCCCTTTATGTATTTGCCCCCTTTATGTATTTGCCCCTCTGAACAATTCCACTTTGCTCCCTCATTGTCCCTGACCTCATTGTATCCCCCACTCCTTCCTGGCTTTTACTTTTTTTATTATTTTGTCTCCAGCTTCAAGCGCCTGCATTGCTCTCTCATTGCCTCCTCGTTGTTTCACCCCACCTGCTCCTGTGCTGCTCCCCACACCTAAGTCCTTTAAAATGTTTTTTTATTAATTTCTTCTCATTTTAAGTTTTTGCAGGGCAAGGTAGATGACATATGCTGGGCCACTTCACATGTTAAAATGTGCAGGTCACTTTTTAAATTTTATTTACTGATCTCCATACCGTTTGCAATTCTGAATCGATAAATAAAAACATCTAGTTCATTACAAAGGCACCTATGGAATGACTAAGAGCCCAGTAACTATAAAAGGTATTTTCTCAAAATGTATTTAACAATGGCCAAACCCAAATTACATTCAGCATAAAGACCAGGGTTTGTACACAGTATGGAAAGGTGGGTCCTTTGCTCTTATTTTGAAATGATATAGCATCTTGAGAGGGCCGCCTAAACGCAAGCTATAAGGCGGTCAATGGGCATGCATGGATGGGGAGCAAGACTGAGAAGCTATCGACAGGGGTCTTTCTTAACCCCAACAGCGAGATAAAACCAACCTGATGACAATATAGTTACACACAAGAAATTAAGACATCACCAGACACAAATAGAACCCGAGAAAAAAAGTGGAACTGAGCACACAACAGATGCAGATTCACTGTCGAGTAGCTTAGGCAAGGACGTGAAAACATGCATAAAAATAACTGAAGATAAAGTAGGAGCTGAACCCACACCACCGCCAGGAAAAAAATAAAACCCTAAGTTGGCAGAACAAAAGAGACAGTAATGGGCGCACATGCAAACGAAGCCATCAAGCCCCTATGCACACTACATTCAGCAGGCAGGGCTTGGGCAAAAGGCATCTCCCTAAACTCACTACCTGGATAGTGACTCAGAGGGAAAAACCACATGTGGAGTCAAGGTTCCTAAATCCGTTTCACACTCTACCTAGACAGAGAAAGGCAAAAACTACTGGCAGACTCAATGCTACTAAATCCTACAAAGAACTGGCCACGCCACACACCAGTAGCAATATCTGCACGCTCAGCGATGTGACAAAGTATATAACAAACAACTATTGTCTTGGGAACTATGCTGTCCCCACCCTTTTATTGCCAACTAGAAAAATCATTCAAGGAGACAAACACATCTGGAAAGACTTGTAGCAGTATAGCTACAGCTTTATATAGATACAGGCATGACAAAACTGACATTAGGTTAGTGTCCAATACAGAGGAGACTTCTTAGATATAGACATGGGAATGATAACAACCAACTGAGATTTCCAATTATCTGGACAGACCAGGACTCTACAAGACTGGGCACACAGATCTAAAGCAGACATGGGTGACAATTCTAACCGAGGCCATCGTCCACAAAGGCAAACAGAGGAGTAACAAGACAACTAGATGAAGGAAATGCGATCCACACTGCCACTACTCAGTGAAGTACTGACTACTAAACTACATGTGGAGGAAAGATTCCTAAATCCTTCACACTCTACCTAGACAGAGAAAGGCAAAGACTACTGGCGAGGCAATGCTACCAAATCCTGCAAAGGACTGGTCACGCCACACCAGTAGCAATATCTGCACGCTCAGCGGTGTGACAACGGCCCAAACAATTTGCAGAATTAAGTATCTAAGAAAATCAACTATTGTCTTGGGAACAATGCTGTCCCCACCCTTATATTGCCAACTACAAAAATCATTCAAACATACAAACACATCTGGAAGGACTTGTCACAGTATAGCTACAGCTTTATATGGATACAGGTATGACAAAACTGACATTAGGTTAGTGTCCAATACAGAGGAGACTTGTTACATATAGACAAGGCAATAATAACACCCAACTGAGATTTCCTAATGTCTGGACAGACCAGGACTCTACAAGACTGGGCACGCAGATCTAAAGATATAAATATAAAGATATAAATCATCCCTTCTGGGATGATTCATGCGCATTACAAAATAAAGAAATACAAATAAAGAAATAAAACAGACATGGGTGACAATTCTAACCGAGGCCATAGTCCACAAGGCAAACAGAGGAGAAACAAGACAACAAGATGAAGAAAATGCGATTCACACTGCACTAAACAGTGAAGTACTGACTACTAAACTACATGTAGCAAAGGCAACCAATATGCTGCATGGCCACAAACTATTCATCCAGTCCTCTCCGGCCTTTAGAGCTAAAGGATAGATCTCCATTTACAAGAATGGAACTATCCTGATCCAAGCCTCTGGCACTAACGAGGAGCTACTTAACCAAAATGTCTCTACATTAATGGAAGCTACAACCAAAAGAAGAGCACTATGCTAGCCTCACCACCATTCAGACATGTCGGACCAGCACAACTTAACATCACCCACAAACAGAAGCCATAGGGATGAACCCTCACTCAGAAAACCCACCACTCAGGTCTGACACAAAAAACCCAGACTACCCCCATAAACTCACAGACTGCCCCAAGGGGAGGCATTCAATTGAATCCCCATATCCTCCCATAACGGGAAACAGCCACTACAACGCGGCTGTTACTACGCATGCCGTTACGTCGCATGCGTTACAACGCATGCGACGTAACAACGAGTACACATTACGACGCGGGCGATTTAATCGCATGCGCTTTTAAAACGCATGTGATGTAATGGCGTCGGAGCACAGGTGGCGATGCTGGGAACGGGACCGGAACACAGGAAACAGGAGCAGAGACGACCACGAGTAGAGAGAGGTAAGGGGGATTAGGGTTTAGGGTAGTCTCAGGTGGTAGTAGTGTAGGCTTTAGGGCTTAGGGTAATCTCAGGGGGTTTGAGTGTAATCTAGTGTTTTAGGCTATAGGGCTTAGGGTAGTGTCAGGGGGTTGTAGTGTATGCAGGTATTTTAGGCTTTAGTGCTTAGTGTAGTGTCGGGGGGTTGTAGTGTATGCTATTGTTTTAGGATTTGGGGTATAGGGTAGTCTCAGGGGTTGTAGTGTAATTTAGTGTTTTAGGCTTTAGGGCTTAGGTTAGTGTCAGGGGGTTGTAGTGTATGCAAGTATTTTAGGTTTTAGGGCTTAGGGCTTCGTGTAGTGTCAGGGGGTTGTAGTATATGCTAGTGTTTTAGGATTTAGGGTAGTCTCAGGGGGTTGTAGTGTAATCTAGTGTTTAAGGCTTTAGGGCTTAGGGTAGTGTCAGGAGGTTGTAGTGTATGGTATTGGTTTAGGGTTGTGTAAGCAGGTCTGGTATGGTATAGTTTCATGTAAAGGGGAGAGACTGTGTGTAGGGGTAGGGTAGTGTTTTGCGTGCTTTACTGTTTTGTACTGTAGGGTATTACTGTGGGCTGTGTGTTATGTAGAGTAGTGTGTTAGTGTTTGGGGGATATTTTGCGTTTTAAATACATGCGGGAAACTTGGGTCCATTGTAAAGGCATTTAGTATGCATTTCAAAGGAAATGCGAACTAATGCCATGCGATGTAAAAACATGCGTTGTGACGGTACATGCAAACTAAAAACCGTGTTGTAAAAGCACGCGTTGTTTTAGTTTGCGATGTATCATCATACATCCCCATAACACCCCACAAATACCACAACACTCACAGCCCTAAACAGGACCCTCCCACACACGAGAGACAGACAACACAGACACCTATTCAAGCAGATCCCCTACAATCTACATCACACAACCAGCGTAAACTTGCACCCAATTACATTCTACCCCGTTTTACAACAGCACACTAAGAGAATCACCTGGATGACAAGGGAGGGGTACACGAGCACACAGTACACCTATTATAGAAACTGGGCCCCAGTACAACAATGCAGTCGCTGGCTGAGCAAAGGAGACCTCTTCTGCAACCAGGGCAGAAACACAGATGCAAGACACGAGGCCCCCGGACCCAGCTACCTTTCCCCCAATGCTTTGTAGCAGGCATTCATAAAATTCTATACATTAGCTCTTAAATAACAAACATTATTCCCTTGCCCATTTCAGACGCTTTTCTCCAAGTACCCAGGTCTAACATATCTCTAACTTAGAACAACCAACACACAGGTCTAGCAACTCCCCAAATTGATTGACTATTTCTAGGAACATGACCACCATCTCCATAGGTAACATGTGAGCCAGTTGTTCCATAGATAATGTGAATAGCAGTGGAGTCACCAGACAATCCTGCCCAGGACCATTTTGTATTTCATATAATGAAAAAAACAGTCCCATTTATGAATGCCATTGAGAAAACAAAAGTGATGGGTGAAATGCTTCAACTAATCTCAGCCATTAGTAATTACTTGCATTCCAATCCACTCAGTATTTTCTACTCACTGTACCATTACGGACAAAGTCCAACCACATGCAATTAAACGTGTCTGATAAAAAAACAAACTTAAAATGCCATTTAGAAATTGTCCAACTCAAAGTGTATTTTACAGCCTGCAATGAGAACAGATAACCCAATTCTTAAGCTCCCGATGCCAGCCATTTAGCAAAACAATAATTGATTACGGAGAGGTGATGCTCAGAAATGTACAACATCGATCCAACAGTGTTAAAAATTGGTTACTGGTTGACTGTGGTATGAGCCCTGGTCAAGCAGCAACCACAATCCTAATCAGGTGTAAGGGGCAGAAAACCCCTAAATTAACCTATGCTCACCCTCTAATAGCTTGGTTCAGAGCAGTAAAGCTTAACTTAGAGGCAATGTGTAAAGTATCTGTGCAACACTTCAATCAGTAAAACACCACACAAAATGATCCCATACCAGGTTAGACAAATAGAACCGACTTTAATCATACGTCTTTATTCGAGATATTTCATCATAAAAGACAACAAGTAAAACCATCCATAATACAATATAAAAAGAGTACATGAAATCACAAATATTCTTTGGCGAAATTAACAATGGTAAAAACTTGATACCCCAAGTAATTTGTATTCTAAATAAACTGCCCACTACAATTACACGAGATATCATACTTGATTAAGAACATAATTAAATGTACAAGATCAGACGTATTAACTATGCTAAAAATTGGATTTAGGTTAAATATACTCAACTCCTAGATAGGTACCTTGTTCTAATAAGCCATGACCAGCCCAAAAACTTTGCCACCGCAACAATCACAGACTCTGATGTATTGGTTCTTAATAGCCATAGGGCTTCTGAACTCACCCTTCTTCTAAACCAAGAACAAATTGGCTTTAGCCATTTTCTCTGTAGTGCAAGGTATGCTGGGCAAGCAAAAAAGATGTGGCCTATTGATTCTGGTTTATCCCTGCACCACGGGCAATACTCAGGTGAGTGGTCACGCCAAGAGCTAGTAAAAGTCCTAACCGGAAGAGTACCAACTCTGAATTGGTGGAAGAGTTTTCTATCAATACTCCTGGTGATAGTATCCCAGTAATCTTCCAATTGGGGGTCTAATTTATGTACCAAGAACCTACCAGTTAGGGTGGAAGAGTCTGATTGTGCAACAATTTGGATTTTGATGGAGGCCCAATAAAGTTCTTTAAATTGTTTCTTTGATGGAAAAGCATTAAGTTCAGGCACCGTCCATAACAGACTGAGACCCATATTTACCAACATGGACTTAATGGCTCTGAACCAAGGAAGGTTGCAAGAACCCGGGATTGATCTTATTTCTAAAATTTCATTCGCAAAGATAGCCAATTCCGGTGTTGTCCAGATTCTCCTCCACAATCCCAACATCCTGTACCGGGCTACATCTATAATCGACCGTTGGCCTAGATCAAGCATTAAGGGTTTCATCTGGGTCGATTGCGGAAGGCCCACCCGATTACGCAAGAATTTATTTTGGATTTTAGCCAGTTGGGAAAGGTCGGAGAAACCCCAGAGATCCGCACCATACAAAACAGCAGAGCTTATTTTAGCCTCATATATTTTAAGCACCGGCGCTATCCTTTTAATTTGTGACATTCTTTGCTCTTGAATAAGACAACCAGTTAATCTAGCAAATTTTAGACAAATGGCATCAAGTTGTGGTTTCCATCTAGTCCTATAGTCTAATACAACTCCAAGATAAGTCATTACCTCTACCTGCTCTAGGGCGGTGCCATTCATACAAGCATTACTCTTTAGTGGCTTATTTTTGGTTAGTACCATAAATGTAGTTTTACATACGTTTACCTGTAAGTCATTTCGTTTACAAAAAACCTCAAACTTATTTATCGCAGATTGCAGACCCTTTCGTGTTTTAGAGATAATAAGAGTGTCGTCCGCAAAAATAAGGAGGGGAAACTTTTTACCACCTAATATGGGTGCATCAGTTGGAAAATCTGCAAAGTACTGGGTAACCTGGTTAATAAAAAGGAGGAATAAGGTAGGAGCAAGTACGCATCCTTGTCTGACTCCGCGGCTAACTGGAAAACTTTCAGTTACCTGGCCCTGGTCTCCCCATCTAACCATAGCGAAATTATCCTCATGTAAACGTAATACTAAGTTCAGGAGCTCATGAGGCATTCCCATTTTACCTAAAACCGCCCATAACTTTTCTCTATGAACAAGATCAAATGCGGACTTAAGGTCCACAAAGGCAGCGTAAATGGTTCCTCCTCCCAAGTGCACCACCTTCCAATAGATCAAAAGGAATCTAAGCACTTGATCAATTGTGCTAACGCTGGTTCTAAAACCTGCTTGCATGGGCGATAGGATATTCTCATCTTCGACCCAATCCTGGATTTTAACCAATAACATTCTGGATACCACTTTCTGGATAGCGTCTATTAGGCTTATAGGGCGGTAATTTCCTGGGGCGGAACGATCCCCTTTTTAAAAATCGGTAGGATTTTGGCCCCTTTCCAGGAGTCCGGGATCCTAGCCCCATTTGCAATGGCGTTGGCTAGTGTCGTGATGTATGGGACCCAGTTCACCAGGTCAAATTTAAATAAATCTGCAGGGATACAGTCAAGGCCCGGGGCTTTACCAGCCTGGACGAGTCTCAAAGCACACTCTGTGTTCCTGCTCACAAACACTAGAGGTGTGCTTACCAATGGGGACCTAGGAGCTAAAGTTTCCATACCCCATTCTTCAGCTGAATCTATGGCCCTAAACTGAGACGCAAAATGCTGCACCCATTTCTCAACTGGGACATGATTCGTCGGAGTTTGCGAATCCAGATTTCCACACGATCTCACCACCTGCCAAAACTTGATCTGGTTAGATGACGTACTCGCTTCATAAAGGTCCTGCCAGCGTCTATCATCCCAGGCTCTTTTAGCATCCATTTGGGCTTTCTTATAGGCTACCCTAGCCTGTCTGATGTTCGTTACCACCCTTGATTTAATTGCATTGACCAGTGAGCTATAAGCCGAACGACATGATTTGTTGTACCATTTTCCCCCCCGTGGAGGCACTAAATCTGTCCCGGGTTTGGGTGGTTTTGTGAGGAACGCTTTCAGTTTTACAAAAAGCTGCTCATGAAACTATCATATGGTCATGCTGCCCTTGAAGATTAATCTGTGCCTCTATCATAGCACGGGTCATTGATACCTCCTTAGTTATGCTTTCAAGGACTGTATGGTCATCAATGACCTTACTCCAGTGAACCCTTCGTCTGTCATTACTTAGGAAGGAGTCAGCTGTCACATACCTGGTGCTACTACTGCACCCACTATTTGCTTCCAGTTTTAAACTTAAGACCAGAGGGTTATGGTCGCTTTCTGGGCGCACTACGACTGCCATATCATCCAATAGTGACCTAAACTCTATTTTTAATAGTATGTAATCAATACGGCTAGAGCAAGTACCATTATCAAAGGTAGGGCAGCCCTTTTTATCAGAATGAGAGCGGCCATTTACAGCTCTCAGCCCCCACTCAAAGCATATTCCCAGCCATTGGATGACAGCCTCTGTCCCCCTCTTGATAGGGTTTAATGCCAAGTGTGGGACATTCCAAAGTACATCTTCTTCAGTATGGATGTCAACGCCCTCACACAGGTAAGGTTCGAAGGTACAATTGAAGTCCCCAGCCACTATCAAAATTTTATCTCACCCAATGGAGCTAAAAAGTGAATCTAAATTGTCAATAATAGCAGGCGACCGACCACCAGGCAGTCCACGTGCATATATATTGATAATAAAGATTTCCTGCTTATCTTTCCTGACAAGCCGAATCCCTAAGATCGGAATTTTGCGCTACCACTTCAGAGATTTTGTAACTAAGTGACTGCTTCACCCAGATTGTTAGGCCTCCTGAGGCTCTACCTTTTAGTCCCTGAATCGCAGGTTTAAAAAAATTGAGGTAGCCCATGTGGAAGATTGGATCTGGGGCCCATGTTTCTTGGAAAATAAGGATATCGTGGGCTTCAATAAAATTCACCCATTCCTCTATTTCCAGTTTCCCTTTCAGACCAGCAATATTCCATGAAGCAATTTTAAGATGCGAGAACTGACTTTAATAAAACAAGACCAAAAAACAAAAAAACAATTAGTAGAACCAGAGCTATTAATCTTTTTCAATTTATAGTGAAAAAAGCACCACAAAGCACAAAGCATTATTGGGAATTATCTGGTTGCAGCAGGCCAGGACAATGTCACAAGTTCAGGCCAAACGCGAATGAGTGCCCGCTGGCTATTGGGACCAAGTTAAGTTAGGCCCACTGAACAAAGTACCTTAAATCCTGGTTGCAGAGAATTGCATAGATCTACGTCAAAGATGTGTCACGCGCAGAGAAAAGCATCCCGCAGCAGAGGTTCCAAAGCGATGCATCGGTCTCAAGCTGCAGGAGGCGCCAGCAATGAGTCTTTTGCGACTGGTCCAATCCACGCAGTAGCAGCAAAGCATCGGTTCTGCTCAGGGATGCCCCACCTAGTCAAAGGGAGGCATCGGTTTTGCTCTGGGGTGCGTCTCTCAGCAAAGATGATGCACAGATTCGAATGGCAAGTACTTTCGGCCCACTTCCAAAGGTTCAGGACTGGGGTTGCACCACTTGGCAGTGTAGACTCACAGATGGCAGAATCCACATGCAGGGGTTGGAAGCCTGTTATGTATCAGAGGCATCAGATCAGGGGGCCAGCCAACTTGACGGTGGAGTCACTCTGGATTCTAGGGTCAAATGATGCAGTCTCAGACCTTCTCAACCAGGCAGGAGGGCAGCAGGCCGGCACAGAAAAGCAGGAGTCCGGCAGAGCAACAATCCAGCAGAGTGGCAGTCCTTCAGCAGCACAGCAGTCATTCTTCTCGGCAGAGTATCTACAGGTCCAAAAGTGTACTGAAGTGGTGATGTCTGAGGTCCAGTACTTCTACCCAGTGGTGCCTTTGAAGTGGGGAAACTTCAAAAACATGCCTTTGAAGTGCACAGAGGTCCTCCCTTTCTGCTGTGGCTCCAGACTCACTGCAGGGGGTCTGCAGCCCTTTATGTGTAGACAGGACACAGCCTACTCAGGCGTGAGTAAGGCTGAGCCCAGCTCCTCCCTCCCATCCAGCTAGATATGGCCCATTGAGACATACCTAAGCTTCCATTGTGTGTGGCTGTCTAGGAGGAATACACAAACCCCAACTGACAACAACTCCCAGTCATGCAATCAGAGGCAGACTACATGCACCAGGCTTAAGCAAAAAATGTCAACTTTCTACAAGTGGCATTTCAGAATTGTTATTTAAAATCTGACTTCACCACAAGTTAGGATTCCAGAGACACCAAACTTGAATCATTTATATCTTAACATCTGGAAATTTCACTTATAAAATGGAATAAGGTAATCCAAATGTTAGTCTATGGGAGATACAGGCCTTGTAAGACATGTAAAACTTAAAAAGGCCATGGTCTGCTTTTTATATACCTTGCAACGTGCCCCCTGGGCTGTCCAGAGCCTACCCTATGGGTGACATATGTATTAAAAATAACGGTTTGGGCCTGGCAAAAGGTTCATTTTGCCAGGTCAAAATGGCATTTCAAACTGCACTCACAGACTCTGCAATGATAGGCCTGAGACATGGGCAGAGGGCTACTTAAGTGTGTGGCACAAGCAGTGTTGCAGGCCCACTAGCAGCATTTAATTTACAGACACTGGGTACATGTAGTGCACTTTACTATGGGCTTTACTATCCTCTGATAAAATATCAGCGGTGGCTCCTCCGCTAAGGCAGAGGATCATTGCCCCACTGCTCTCCAAGCAAAAAAAAAAAAGAGAACTAAAATGATAACTAATAATATAATGTTAGTTTTCCTTCCTGCTTCAGTACAGGGTGGGTGGGGCTGGGAAGAACAGGGGGCAGGGGGAGGAGTGTTAAGCACACTCTAAAGTGCGCAGGACTGCTTGGCCGGCCCTCTTGGGCTGGCCAAACAATCTTGCACACTTTGCATTTTCCCCACAAGGCTGCATTACACAGCCTGGTAGGGTACATGCACAGTTTCCCTGAGCGCCGAACGAAGGTGCTCAGACCACTTGGCAAAGAGATTCTGCGAGGCTGTGTGCTTCCTGTTGTGCCGCGGAAAAGACAGAGGAGAGGCGGCAGCCGGCCGCATCCACGTAAGTCATTTTATTTTATTCCCCCTACCCTGCCCCGCCACCCTCGTTCAGTAGCAACCACTACTGTCAAATATGCCAATTGGGTATGAGCCAATATTACCATGTTTAGAGGAGAGCACATGCACTTTAGCACTGGTTAGCCGTGGTAAAGTGTTCAGAGTCCTAAGGCCAGCAAAAACAACTTGGCAACAAGTTTGGGGGTGATTGAAAAAAGTGCCATTTCCAAATAACAGCAAATAACGAAAGATTTGCACGCTAAATAATTATACTTTTGAGTTGTTTGGGGTTATTCAGATAAATTAATACGTGCCCACAGCTAAACTTTGGAGTATGCGAGTTAAAAAAAATAATAATAATAACGGTTTCAATCATTTGAAAGCAACAGATTTGAATTCATACAGACTAGAATCAGCCATTTATCCAGGTTAGTGATAAAATTGGTGGGCGCTACTTTTTATAGTGTTATTTTTTTCTTTATTGAAGAGCAATACCACAGTAGTAAGCAATATTATTTTTATACTATGGATTTGTAATTGCTACTTACGTTCACCAGTCCAAAGTAATGTTCGTTGATTGGGAACTGCTCTGGACCTATGTCTTTTTCCAGAGCAGAGGCATTGGTGCCCTGATAAAAGAAGAAAATGCACTCCAATTAGAAAACACATTTTAGAAAACACAGCATGGGCTACAATGATTGCACTTTTTACAGCCGGCATAGCTTCAACAGTTAAGATGAAGGCAATTTAAGGAACTAAACCACACTTGCGATAGCTAAAGAATGCAGTTCGAGCCCAATAAATAGCCATGGCCTATGTGGACACTGTAGAGCACTATGATTCAGAGCACCGCTGCGAGATCTGCTATCCTCATTGTTAGCTTAGAAAAGATGTAAACAGTCGAACGAATGACTACAGCGCATTCCAATGTTACCAGCAACGGAAGAGAATTAGACTCGCATCCCTGCTCAAATAACTGGAAGATGTTTTGAGTGTCCGTGCTCCCCGATGTGCTTGTTCAGGGCTCCCATCTATGTCCATCAGACACACCGTGCACTGAATTAAATTGACATTAATACAGAGCCAACATCTCTGCAGGCAGGTAGGCCTCAAACTGACTGCAGGATAAAATACCTGGGGTGTATATATGTCACGCCTGCACTGGTTTCAGCAGAAACTGGAAATGTGTGAATAGGTTTACTCATCGTGTTTCCGCTTCCATAACATTGCTTTGAGCTCTTTTGGGATTTAGAAGGGATGGCCTTGTAAAGCCTCCTTGCAGGAGTATGTGTTTCAAAGAAGACTGCATCTTGCAGGCTGTGCATCTGGAGTGACAGAGGGAACCCTCCCTGCCCCTGGTGACCTTGTAGGGGGCAATGCCTGTAGGATGTCAATAAGATGGCTGATTGCTTGCAAACAGGGGTTGAGATCTAAAAGGCACATTTGGTGTGTCTGATAGATACAGACAGACGGGGTTTCTTAATACAAAACACATAATTGCATGTGTACTTAGCAAAATCATTAAACAAACAAGTAGAAAGTCTAAAGCCCAACGTATAACTAAAGAATGGAGAATGATGGAAGGCCTAAGGGAGGAACAAAAGACCATGGGCACAGCACGAAAACTAAGGAACTAACTCCTAACTGAGGACACCAGCCATCTCACCAAACAAAAACGTCAGGCCATGGCTTTAATAAAATAATAAAAAAGTGCACCCTAGTGCCAAAAAAGCAAGTGAGCTGCCTGGTAGCGCAACCCAAAAAAAAAAATAACTACTTGAAGGTAATGAACGGGATATGGAGTAATGGTAAGAGGGGCAGATGAACAAGCAGTGTCGGGAGCAACGAAAATGCAGTCCCACAGAGTGCTAAAACCTAAGGAAAAAAATACATCTCAAGGCAGCAGTGGAAGTATTGATATCTGGGCTCAAAAAACTGCTTCGGTAAACAAGTCAGCACTCCCATACTGATAGATCTATGAGCAGCTTCACACTTTTAGGAAACAGGATTGAATTGGTATGGTCTGGGTTTGATAACATCCTCTCTTTTGTGACAAGTTCGGATTGTTTCTATCCTGTCATACTCCTTTCAACCCATGAGCAAGTGTGGGACATGCAGCAGTAAGCAACACAAATACCGTACAACGTAGGTTTATTTCCAGGAACCAAGATTCCAATTGTCAGAGTAAGAGTCCGAAATTAGGACTTGCCTAGTGTTATCATCAATCTAGTGCCTGTTAAATTCCTGAGGATGTAAGTTTTGTTTGTTTTGGAACTCTGGGAAGTAAAAACTATCTTTCAAAGATCACACAGTCTCGGAGATGGTTGATAGTGAGCTCTGGCCTTTCTTGCCACCATTTGTGTTTGAGGATTTTAAATGCAGTGTTTATGTTTACATCTGCTTACATAATAGTATTATTGTCCCCGATCTATTAGAATTTTTTTTTAATTTTTAATATTGCTCGATGGGCCTCAGGAATCAGTCTGCCTGAAGAGAATAAGTAATTGCTATTCAGTTAAACAACACCACTGGACCAGTTAAAAAAGAATGCCTAGTCTTGAATTGGCCAAGGCTATTTAGTCTTTTGAATGGCTGTCTTTCAAAAGACTACGATCAAATCATTGAAGATACGGTTAGATTTTCACTAGGACAACATATCCAATGCAAACACATGTTTGCACTTTTACACTAAGTATTTCTAGTGTGCAATGAAAGGAATAATGTTGTGGAGAGATGAAAGGATGGTAACATTTCATAGTCTTCCTTGACCTTAGGCACAATGAGCCTTTATCATGTTACCAAACCAAACCAGGATGACTTCTCCTCTTGACTAATCTTAATGCAATTATTAGCGCACACCAAAACCATGATAACAAGGGTGCTCTCATGGAGAAACCCACTCCCCTATACGTGATCAGTTTTTTTGGATGTATCTTCCCCTTTACCGCACAAGAAACAGATTTACTCCTCCTGTAGGAAGGAGGAAAGCTATAAAATTGTAATGGTAGGAGACTACCAACAAAATGTGTGCAAATATTTACAAAGTTGGGACCCAGTCTGTAACTCTCACAAACCTGAGCGTGACAACATTTCCTTACACAGAAATCACATTATACAAGAAAAATGTTTAGGTGAGAAAACATTTACGAGGGCAAAATCACGTAACGTGTTGCCTCAAATTATGGTTTATGTGTATCTAGAGAACGCTAAGATGCGCACAACTTATTATGACATCAATACAGCTTACTGCCCACATTGATTATAAAATTTTGAGCCGGATCCTTGCCGCCAGACTGATGCCCTTCATGACCACGCTGGTACATGAGGACCAAGCTGGGTTTATACCAACTCGTAGTACAGCGGGCAATATTAGACGCCTACTTATTTTCCTGGATGCCAATGGAGAAAGAATCTAGAGGCGGCATTGATTTTCCCTGGTCGACAGAGAAAGCATTCGACAGCTAGGAAAGGGCATACCTCTACGAAGTGCTGGCGCACATGGGGCTGGGGGAGGGGTTTATAAAGTGGACGAGGCTGTTATATACTAACCCTACGGCCAGAGTGCGTACGGAGCGGACTGTACCGCGGGGATGACTCGTGGAGCGAGGTACAAGGCAGGGGTGCCCTCTATCCGCTCCATGGAGCCCCTTGAATTAGCTGCTAGAACGGGACGAGAATATCAAGGCCTGACTGTAGGACAACAATCTTACCACATAGCGCTCTAAGCGGACTACCTGTTATTCCGGATTGGGAGGAGGGAGGACTTGTTGGGGGCTTAGACTCTGCTGGAGAGATTTGGGGCTGTATCAGGACTAAAGGTGAGCAGGCAAAAGTCCTGACTCTTCCCAGTGACATGAACAGAACTCTCCACGGAGGACCTTGGAAACCTGCGATGGGAACCTAGTTGCCTGCCATACTTGGGAGTTCACATTTATCACACTTGGGAAGATCTCTATAAGGGCAAAATAGGGAGGGCCACACAGGACTTGAAGACATCTATGGATTTTTGGCGAACCCTGCCACTATAAGTAGCCGGCAGGATTGCGCTACTCAAAATGGTTGCCCTCCCCGTCTGTTATATTTTTTTAGTGCACTACCACTGAGAAGTCCTATGGCCTTCTTTAGGGACCTGAACTCCCAGATGCAGACTTGGGGCTCGGGCGCAGTAGAGTGGCCTTAGCGACAATGCAACGGCCTACAGAGGCCAGGGGCATGGTGGCCCCTGATTTTAAACTCTACTCAAATCAAAAGTAACTTTATTCGGTTGAATTTACAACCATAAAAGTACAGGTGAAAATCATACAGTACATATACAATTATTTGCAGCATTTTGTTTTTCATATAAAAATTGGTTGCTATGTGCAGTAATGTATCAGTTTTAAGCATATAATCAGTTTGCTCTATATTGATACCCAAAATAACAGCAGTATAAAAATAGATATTTACTGCGCAGGGGCCGCAAGTTGAGAACGGATTTTTATACAAGCTTTTAAATAATAAGCGACTGTTTTTGCAACAAAAGGGGAATCTAGACATTGTAATGCCAGAAGGGCAGGTCTGCATCTTCTCAGTCTTAATAATCTAAGCAGAGGAACCAACCAACGTTTACGAGGATTTTCATAAAAGGTACAAAATAAAGTAACATGTAATGTTGACTGAGGGGTACAATCGTCACAGGGACATTTAATCAATTCACGTGACCAGTCAGAGGGCATAGGAAATGAAACAAGACGATAAAAGGAATTAAATCTGAATCGGGTTAAAACATATCTATCGTAATTAGACAAATAAAAGGACAGATAAGGTTGCAGGCCATATGAGGATTGAATCATCGTTAGATGGATAGTCGACTGTTTGCCAATTTCAGAGCACAGACGTAAGTCACTCAGATGCGAAATACATAAGTTCTTTAAAGACCTTCTTGATATGGTAGTGAGTGACGTAGGGTTTGTGAAAAACTCCAAGCAGTTCAAGTCATTCAGAAATTTAAAAACGTACCATAGCCAAGGAATCTTCTTCCAGTGGGTCAGAGTCAGACAGTCTGTTATTAGCGACCGGGTTAGGAGACATTGCTCCTTGGTCCATATACGGTGCCAAAGAAGAATCGGTTGGTACCTTATGATGTCAGATAGGTAGTCCCAACCGAGCTCTATATGGCTACCGTAATTGGAGGCACTTCTGGGGAGAGCTAATATGTACTTCAAAAAATCATTTTCAACTACTTGGAGCTCCTGGACAGGGACATAGCCCCATACACCTGCTCCGTAGGTAGCCACACTCATGCACTTAGCTTGATAAATTTGCAATATTACTGCAGGAGCGGGCTTGCCCAGCTTCCTTGAGAATGAGGTCAGTGCTGATGTTGTGCGCTGGAGCTGCAATTTCCTGCTGGATATAGCAGGTTTCCATGACAGTTGGTAGTCAATGAGGATTCCTAAATACGGATAGTTCCTAGCACTATCTAACCTAGTGTTCTCAATATAGATAGGTTTACATTTCTGGGCTTTCTTGCCAACATACATGACAAAAGTCTTGGATTTGTTGACTTTAAGACCAAGAGAGAGCATGTATTGGCAATACTTATCAAGTTGCAACTGGAGCTGATTAGGTGTCCTTGCTAAAATTACCGAGTCATCGGCATAAAGCAATGCTGGAATCGGGCGGCCTTTTATGCAGGGGAGGTCCTTATTCCCTATCATCATCGCTTGCTCCAAACCGTTAGTGTAGATGTTAAATAAGAATGGAGCAAGGACGCACCCCTGTCTTACTCCTTTTGTAATTCGGAATGAATCCGTTAGCTCTCCGTTGATGCCATACCTCACACAGGCTTTGGCATCCGAGTAAAGCTCTCGGAGAAACTTCAGGATTGGGGGGGTCTACACCCAGTTTATTTAAGATCTCCCATAGCTTGGAGTGGATTACGCAATCAAATGCGGAACTTAAATCCACATAAACCAGGTAGAGATTGCCACCTTTAGCCCAGGCGTATTTCCCCATAAGTAAGGTGAGGTTAAGAGCCTGCTCCACCGTACCCAAACCCTCTTGGAACCCAAACTGGAGGTCTGTAATGATCTTGTTCTCCTTTGCCCAATCCTGGAGGCGTTCCAGGAGGAGTCTACCAGCGACCTTACCCAGCGAGTCCAAGAGGGAAATTGGTCGGTAGCAAGCTGGATTGTCTCGGTCTCCCTTTTTAAAAATGGGGAGAAGCACAGAGGTAGACCAAGAGTCAATTAAACCGACCTGAGAGACTGCGGACATGACTTGGGTGACTATTGGGGACCATAGTTCAAGGTTATTCACAAAAATGTCTAATGGAACCCCGTCAGGTCCAGGGGCTTTCCCAGTCTTGGAAGACGTTAGTGCTGTATTCACGTCTCCAAGGTCAAAGTAAATGTCAATTGGGTAGATGTTATCACTGTTGGTACTGGCCTCCCCAGATGTAATATCGTCGGTAAATGGGGTTGGATCCCCAAATATCTGAGAGAAATGGGTCACCCATTTTTCAGCGGGTACCGCCACGTCTAAATGGGAAGCAGCGGCGTCTTCTGCCAAAAATGGAGATTTGACTGTTCGCCAAAATAGCGTACTGTCCTTTGATTTTATGCTCTCATGGAGTTGGGCCCAAAGGTTATTTTTTATTTCCCGTTTGCGGGCTTTTAGGGTCAATTTATATTGATTTCTTAAAAGTGAGATTAGGGCTCCATCCCTGTCTTGACTATGAAGGGCTCGTTTGAGTGCACTGTGGGCCCTACGACAATCACGGTCAAACCACCCTCGACTTTCTTTCTCTTCCATCTTGTTGTGGTGGCGGGTAAGCTCCTGCCGCATAGTTTCTAAGATCTTGGCAAAACTAGACAAGATCAACTGAGGGGATGAGGTCTCCTCTAAACAGATGTAAATTTGTGGGAGGGATTGTTGGATAACCCTTTCGGTGACCTCTTTGGGGTTGATCTTAGACCACTTTACTGTATACCCGTTAGTTCTGCCCATCTCCAGGGATTGCTGTGTTAAGGTACTAGACTTAGTGCGAGATAGGGGAACAGAAGTAAGAGTAATAGTAATGCTGTTGGGAAAATGGTCGCTAGAGGGGTCTGTGCCAGTAGAAAAATCTTTCAATCTGGTTCCTAAGATCTGAGAACACAGAATAAAGTCGATTGTGGACAACAGTCCTCTACCATGGAATGTTGGCTTAAATTCGACAACAGGTGTCACCAGTTCATTCGCAAATTCAAGTTCCAGTGAAAATAAACAGGCATTAAAAGCTGACCCTAGGCTAGAATGGATGAAGTGGGTAATGGGGGAGTCATACTCGTCTTCAAGGCCACATAAACCTTTGTTGGAGTTACTACATAGGTAAACATTAAAATCCCCACCCCACACAAAATAACATTGTGACTGTGCATTTTTAACTTTCTGGTCGTGTAAAAATAAAGTGATTTCCGTCAATGACTTTACACAATCAACATGTGGGACATTATTATACATGTTTATGACATAATAAACAGAGCTTTTAACAGTAAACTTGAGGATTTGGAAAATTGCAGACACCTGGGGTATTTCAGTCATAATAAATGGAATTCGGTTGGATACGTAGGTAGCCAGACCACCCTTATGTCTTCCTTGAACCGATGGAATAGCGGACATATGAAAGGTTTTGAAACCCTGGATATGAATCGGCTCAATGGCCCAGGTTTCCTGGAAGCAGACTATGTCATGTCTGTTAACCAGGTCGATCCAAGGCTGAAGATGCGTTTTAGATCTAAGGCCCGCTACGTTCCAATACATGATTGTGAGATCCCTGGTTAGGGGTAAGAGGGGATTTGAGGTCGACAAGGTGTCAAGGGGTATTAGATCACAGATACGAGGGGAAGGGATAAAGGAAGGGGCAGTGTTATTAGATAGACAGGCTGGTAAAGGTAAACTGTTTTGTTGCCTTATATGTGGCTCCTCAGGGGTTATAAGAGGAGCAGAGCTAAGAACACAAACCTGTGAAAATGGCAGATGCAAGGAGATCTTTGGAAGAGAAGAAAGAGGCTCGATGCCAGCACCGGGCGGGGGAGAATGGTTGGGCGTTACCACCCGGTTTTTACTGGAAGAGTGAGTAGTAAGAATCTGAGTTCCAATAGTGTCTTGAGTATTGTTATCGGAGGGGACTGATGGTCAGTCAACCATATCCAAACATTCGTATCTGTTGGATAATGGTGGTCCTCTCCAATTGGAAAGATGACCGGAGGTAGAATTGGAAAAGCCATAACCTGCCCGGTGACCATGGTCTCTGTTCCCATCCCAATTGCCCACTCTCATCCAACTCCAAGGGGGACCAGTGTTATGACGGGGAGCCGGGGGGTAGAAGTATGAGAGGTTATGGGTAGCTATCCCTTCAGCAGAAGTACGGTCGCCCCAGGAGCAAATGTGCTCAACAGTATTAGGGTCTTCAAAGTTCACTATAATGCAGTCGCCCTGGATGTTTTTGGGCACGGTGCCGAGCCATGGCACTCTGCGAACGGTGGTAACTCTGTTGTCCAAAAAAGATGTTAAGGGTCTATTATTGGACAACCAATATATGACTTTATTTTTTAGTGACCAGATTGGCTCGTCTTGACTGGGGGGGAGTTCCGGAACACCTGTCAGGATAACCACGTAAGGGGATGCCTCAGGTGGGAGATGTACGGAACGACCCCCTCTCTTCAGATTTCTCGGGGCGTTGTTAAAGCCGACCGATTGTTGCTTTGGGACCGAAGGGGCTGGAGTGGGAAGGGAAGGAGTAGGAAGGGTTATTTGTTGATTAGACAACTGATCATTAGAATTGATCAGAGGTGGAAGTGGTAGAGGCTTCGATGTCTTCAGTGGGACTTGAGGCTTAAGCTGAGCAGATGGTGGTTGCTTTTGGATGGGTTTCAGTGGGGCCTTTTGGTTAGTGTTATTGTTGGGTAAAGTAGTTTTTGGGAGATTAGGGTTACTGGTTTTGATGATATCTACTAAGGGGTTCCCTTGTGCTAAATTGGGATTGTTTGTATTACCCTTATTTAGATCAGGAACTGAAGACAATTGGGTTAATTGAGCTAATTGAGATTGCAGCTGATGGAGTACCTTTTCTATGGGGGTTAAGTATGACTTAAATAATTCACCTATTTTGTTAAGCAATAGGCTGTCATTACCACAGGTATTATTAGTTAAGTTACCATAGTCATCCATGCTGCTGTCACTATCATAGCTACTGTGGCTGCTAAGAGTTAGGTTATCAGCAGTAAGAATCGTTGCAGGTGCTAGCATGGGAAGGAGTGGTTGGGGGGGAAGTTAGAGCAAGATTAGTGGATTGGGAGGGGA
The DNA here is from genome assembly GCF_964261635.1 of Lissotriton helveticus. Classification (NCBI taxonomy): domain Eukaryota; kingdom Metazoa; phylum Chordata; class Amphibia; order Caudata; family Salamandridae; genus Lissotriton; species Lissotriton helveticus. Next base: position 130,154,093 of record NC_136060.1, on the reverse strand, counting down.
GATACGTAGTAGGAGGGGTTTTAGGGATAGTCATAGGTGGGGAAGTAGCAATATGCTCTAAGCGAGCAGTTTTCCTTCTTTTAGTCTTTCTTTTGGGGATAGCACCTTCGCGTATACCCCTATCTGTGACTGGGGAGGGATCAGGGGCACTATGGGTAGCAAATATGAGTGGGGATTTTTCAAGTGACATACGAGAATCTGACAGGTTCAAGGTTGCCGAGAGGTCCACCGTGGTGGGCACCGTGTGTACCTCTGCGTGCATTGTCACTGGTAGGGGTAATTCTACTGAACGTTGGGGGGTTACTGCGGCGGCCAATAGGCCCATAGAGGAACGTCTCGCTATAGCCAAGTCCTGGCAGACTCGACGATTCAGTAGTATAATACCCTGCTCAATGGCAACATTGGCCTTGGTGATAAATTGGTCTATCGGGCCGATGACCTCAGCCGCGGCCAGGGCCTGCTTTTTGACAGTGTTTCTAGTATTTCTAGGAGACATGCTGGACGTAAATTAAAGCCTCACTACTGTTGGTGGAATTAAAAAGAACAATTTCAGGGTTATAAGTTAAAATACAGTTAAAAATAGCGTTAAATAAGAAGGGAGTAATAAAACCAACCTAAAATAGGGTGGCCCAGTCCAGTCTTGCACAGGCTTGAACGGGCTTAAACGGGCCCGCCCTTTGCCCGGGCTGCGTCCCGCGCTCCGTCCCGCGCTGCGGGAGGGACAGAACTAGTTCTTATGTTGTACCAAGGGGGCGTGGCCGCCGGGGGAAGAGGCACCAGCTGTGAGGGCTAGAGGCTGCTGGTCCTCGCAGTCCCCCGGTGTGGTCAGCGGTAGTTTTTTCCCCAGTCAAGCGCACGCTGGGAGCGTGCAAAGTATCCGCCGAATGCGGTACTGCTCCCACCAGCAGCGCGACCTGTCAGATGATCCCTCTGGTCCGTAGATTCCTCCGTGGGCAGCAAGCAGCAAACAACTATCCTCGGGTAAAATTCGATGAAGAATGGAGCAAATGAGCGGCACCCGCGGAGCGGGTGTCGCGAAAAGTAAGTAGCCGGTAATGAGGGGGCGTGGCCGCCGGGGGAAGAGGCACCAGCTGTGAGGGCTAGAGGCTGCTGGTCCTCGCAGTCCCCCGGTGTGGTCAGCGGTAGTTTTTTCCCCAGTCAAGCGCACGCTGGGAGCGTGCAAAGTATCCGCCGAATGCGGTACTGCTCCCACCAGCAGCGCGACCTGTCAGATGATCCCTCTGGTCCGTAGATTCCTCCGTGGGCAGCAAGCAGCAAACAACTATCCTCGGGTAAAATTCGATGAAGAATGGAGCAAATGAGCGGCACCATATAGTGTAACTCTACTATATAGTGGCGCAACTGCAATGGATGGTCCGAAACATAGCCCTAGAGCAGCGACAGGCAAACCAATTTGAAGTACCTAGCCCGGTATTACGGGAACTACTGCAAATATTTCTCAGGATGAATAAACCCACCGGGACAAACGCTCAGGCACTTTAAGTACAGGCTTGATACTGGAGTTGGGCCTACAAAAAATAGGAGTAAGGATTCCATACTCGCCAGATATACCATTAGACATGTTATACGCACTACCACATGGGTGTAATTGGAGGGCTCTGGGAACCTGGATGGAAGCTGGGGTGACAAAGGTGGGCGACCACTACCGCGATAACAAGCTGCTACTGTTGGAGGACCTCTGTACTGAGTTTAGATTACCGCTGGGGCATTTCCTACTGCAGAGAGCACTTACAGCAGCAATACGGAAACACTGGATGATGGGCTCAGCAGAACCCACATGCCAACAGACCTGTTACTACATAGCCCTATCGGCGGGCATCATCAAAGCGGATTCCTGTCTCTATAAGGCATTACTTGTGGATGGTTTACGTCCACTTGAGGTGCTCTGTCTACAGTGGGACGAGGATTTGGGCACCCCGATACAGGCAAAGGACTGGGACACCATACAAATGGGGATACCTAAAGTATCTAGAAATGCACACTTTCGGCTCGTACACTATTATATTCTTCATAGGGCTTATTTGACCCCTGAACGCATAAGCAGATATTTTCAAGTAGAGGGAGCTGTCTGCCCCCACTGTGGGGAAGAACATGCACATGTCCTACCCATGCTATGGACATGCTCGTAGCTACGGAAATACTGGGAAGGAGTAACGCGCATAGTGGGAGGGGTAATTGACAAGGAAATGCCTGGCTCCCCAGGTTATTGCCTCCTAGGGTGGTTCCCCCATACAGACAAAAACAAAGTCACTAGTAAGTTTCAGGACTTGGCTTTGATACTAGAAAAACGTGAAATAACGAGGAACTGGAAATCAGCCAGGGGCCCAAGCGTAACCATTTGGAGAGCAGAGCTTCTGAAATGGGTAGAATGTGAGGGAAGAATACTGATGAGGGAAGCAAAGAAAGGACTTAGACACATTGACATAGCCAGAGCTTGAAGACGATTAGAACTTGGTATCATTCCCTGAGCACACGGATAGAGCGTAAATTGGTCCTAGAGTTACTACTAGATCTAATTCATATAAACACAGGCACCGACCCATTACTGTACAACCCTTGCCATAACCTACTAGATGGGAGATATCTGCAGGCCCATTAGTCCTATATAAACTCATCACTGTTGCTGTGTGGACTTTGTGGGGGAGGGGAGGGATAACGGGTGTTTTACAATTACAACTTGTAGTTTGAATGAACAGCTTGGACGATACTTAAAGTATATAATCCTGTAGAGCTTATGTTAACGGATCAACATACAGTAGCCAAATGTACTGATATTATCATAAATGCTCAATAAAATGTGTTTTGAAAACAAAAGTGGCGACACAATGACGACGCTATCCACCCAACCACACTAAGCAGAGATTACATACAGTGTGAACATGTGGTTGAGGGTCTGCGAGACAAAAAAGTTATGAGACTCTGGTATTGAGACTTATGTGGTTCATTCCCCCCTTTGACAGATAACTAATAGGTCAAACCAGTCTGGGGTTGCCTGTAGTCCCATCAGAAGGAGGCCTTCCTTTGCAGTTTGGGTGGACTATTCCCATGAGGTTCAGGGACACAACTGATTTGCATATGGTGGACTTTGTCAAGAGTGGAATGGTGGGAGGACAAGCGGCCCCGAGTCATTGCCAGTGGCTGATATTAATTCAGGCATTCCATCGATCACCTTGCTGTTACAGCTTTTTCTCCCAGCATACCCACTTCTGGGCCATGTGCCAGCACGCCAAGGATATAGCCGTTCACTTATTTTTTACTGGTTTTTTTTTTGTTTGAATAGGTTTATTGCATTTTTGTCATTTTACAACATTACACATATGCAAATGTAAATGATAAGCTATGCCGTAGTGCAGAATATTTGTCACAGAGCACTACAGTTGTTCATACACATGAAGGGGCACGGTCACAAGGATCTAAATAAAGGCAACATAATTAAAACAGCATAGCAGTTTCATTATGTACAAACGTAATAATAAAAGAATAGTGATCAAAAGTGGCAGTGCTCATTTTTAAAGGATAAAAAAAGGGGAAAGGAGAAAGCAATAGCTGTTTCCTGATTGCGCATCAGAGATTTGTTCAATTCGGGGCACAGGTTATGCTATGGTAGCAGAACTAGAGAAATTGGACTCATCAGCAATGCCACACATATCCAAAGCTTCATTTCAAATCAATCAAATGTAAAGAACAATCTAAAGGACACCAATAACGAGAGACTGGGTGGTAGCTAACAACAATTGTGTGTGTACGTGTGATGCTCTTGAGGCTGGTGGGGAGTAGGTATGCACTGCCCCACGTCAGTGGTGAGGTTCAAGTTGCAAGATCCGCCGCGTGCGCGCCAAGGGTGGGGGGGAGGCGCGGAGGAGGTGCTCTCTGGGAGGGGAGCGGAGGGGGGGAGGGGAAAGAGGGGGAGGGGGAAAAACTCAGCTGGGATTGTGGTAAGAGAGCCACAAGTGTTCATACAATGCCGCTCTGCAGGCACACCTGGTGGTAAGTTGTCACGGTGCTATCCCAGTCCAGTGCTATGGGGTACATGCGGAGCCCCGCCGTCTCCTCTCTATGCAGCGCCACGCTTTCCGCCCTTGCCCAGTTGTCCAATGAATTGCGACAGTGTATCGCCTGGGGGGTGCACTATTTTTCCAGCGCCTAGTAATGAGACGTTTCGCTGTGATCAGCCCAAGATCCCAGAACCGCGCCTGGACTTTCGTCTGTTTCGTCCTCTTAAACAAGCCCAATAGGCAAGCTTCCCATGTATGCGGTAAGCTGCCTCCTGTCGCTTTTGCCAAGGCATCGGAGACTGCGGTCCAGTAGGTGTGCAGTGAAGGGCATGCCCAGAGGACATGTAGGAAATGTGCGTCCACAAGTCCACATCTGGGACACGCTGATGTGTTAAGCCCAAAGTATCGATTGAGCTTATCTGGAGACAGATATGCACGATGCACAATATAATATTGCATGATCCTGAAGAGTGCATTGAGCGGAATATTTAGTGTCCCAGCTAGTATCTGCACCCATTCTCTGTCAGTCCAGTCCCGGCCTCTGTCGACTGTCCATTTGTCTCGCAGGCGCTGAGGGGAGAACTGTGTGTGTGCGTGCAGCGCTTGAGCGAGCCAGTGTACTATGTGAGAGCCATTTCCCATCACATGTAGGTATTGAATGAGCAGGTGCGTTGGCAGCTCCTCTGTTAGTGGTCCCCAGGCCCGCGTCAGTATATGTAGGAGCTTCGCATGAGTCAGGAATTGCCCAGCTGGTAGCCCTGTGCTGTCCGCTAGAGTCGCGAAGGAGAGCAGTTCGCCATCTGCAAACAGGTCGCCCAGACTTTCCAAACCAACAGCCTCCCAGCTGCCCAACACAGGTCCCGTGAGTGCGCCGTCCTCCCAAGGTGTACCCAGTAGTGGCAGATTGGGTGCATACAGCTTAGTAGCTTCGGTAAGTTTCAAACTCCTCATGTAACATTTTCTTGCCACCGCGAGATGCAGCTGGTCAGGGCAGCGGGTCCTAGTCAAGGGGTGAAATAACGCATGTATCTGTGGGACCGTCATGATTGTATCATCCGAGACAGTATCCCCCAAATTCTTCCCACTCAGCCAGTAAGTAACCCACTGTAACTGCGCTGCCAGGTAGTAAAGCTTGTGATTAGGAACCGACAGCCCACCACTCTCCGTTGCAGCATAAAGGGTTTTCAACTCAACTCTGGGACGTCCTGTGTTCCAGATCAATCGCCTGGTTAGAGTTTCCAGTTCGCAGAAAATGCGGACAGGGACATATACCGGTAAATTCGCGTAAAAGTACAGTAACCTGGGCAGAGCAATCATCTTTGCCAGTGCAATGCGACTGGGGACGTTCAGTGGAAGAGAGTTCCAAAAGGATACCTGAGCTGTAAGTGACGAGATTGCTCTCGTGAGATTGCCTTCCAACAGGTCAGCGGGTTCACGATAAATTTGGATGCCCAGGTACCGAAAAACAGTTGGATACCAGAGGAGTCGTTCACCCATCACCGTAATCTCGCACTCCGGGGTGTCCGCAGCGAAAGAGTATACACCTGATTTCGCCCAATTAACACGAAGCCCCGATACATCTCCAAAGTTGCTAAATATGTCAGTGAGTGCGCATGGAAAGCGGGTTAGGTCTTTAACGTAGATCAGTAAATCATAGGCATACAGTGATACTGAGTGTATCCCGTCAGCTAAGGGAATACCCCAATCTGCGCCAGAAGCTCGTGGCTGCGCCGCCAATGGTTCCATCAAAAGTGCAAAAATTAGTGGGGAGACGGGGCATCCTTGTCTGGTGCCCCTGCGAACGCGGGCTGGGTCAGAGAAAAGTCTGCCTGTCCGCACACGCACCACGGGATCAGAGTAAAGGTGTTCGACCATACGGAGGCCAGACCAAACTTTTCTAACACTAACATGAGGTAGGGCCATTCTACCGAATCAAACGCTTTCTCGAGATCGAGAACCACGCATCCCGAGTGGGGCCACCGGGATACCGCTAGACTTTGCACACGAAACAGCCGTTTGATATTAGAAGATGTGCTGCGGGTGGGCACAAATCCGTTCTGGTCTGCGTGGACTAGTGCATGAACCAGAGGCGCCAATCTCTGGGCCAGTGCAGGTGCTAGGATTTTATAGTCTGTGTTAAGAAGGGCGAGTGGCGTGTAGGATGCCATGTTTAGCACGTCCCTGCTGGCTTCAAGAGCGACATCACATTCGCCTCATTCAGGGAGAGAGGGAGGGTAGCATCCTGTATCGCTGCCGCGTACACTAGTAAAAGCTCAGGGATGAGGATGGTAGAGTAGGCTTTATAAAACTCAGCAGGTAGTCCATCTGGGCCTGGGGTTTTACCGTTAGAGAGAGAGAATATAACAGTCCGAAGTTCCTCCGCCGTGAGTGGCGTGCCCAGCACTGTGCATTGGTGACCACCGGCACCGGTAGTTCTAACAGGTACCTGGAGATACCATCACCAGTGGCTCACAAACGGGAACGGTACAGATTCTCATAATGACCCGTAAAGGCCTCATGTATAGCCCTCTGTGTGTAGACCACAGCACCTTGTGTGGTGCGGATCGACAATACCGGTAATGTCTGGGTGTCTCTCCTTATCAGCCAAGTCAATAACTTGCCAGGTTTATCCCCAGCGTGGTGTGTACGCGCCGAATGTGCAGCATAGTTTAAGTTCTTCAGCCTATCCAGAAGTTGTGTATGTTGTCCACGGGCTTCCACTAACCGCGTACCGTCTCCCTCCGCTGCTTCCTGCTAGCCTGCCTGTAACACAGATTCCACCCGCGTCAAATCTCTGTCCACCTGGCGTCTCAGTCCCGCCTGCGTGCCCAGAGAATGACCTTGTGTGACCACTTTAAATGCATCTCACTCAACTTGTGGGGTGGATGCAGTATCAGCATTATCCTCAAAGTATTGTAAAATGCTAGCCGAGAGCAATTCCCAGAATGGGGCATCTAATAAGACATCCGGTTGGAGCCGCCACGTGGGGATCGGCGGGTGTGGGCGTTCCCAGGCAAAGTCAAGAGTGTGAGGGTTGTGATCCGAGTGGGTGCGGCCCAAATAGCAGGAGCCAGTGACTAGGGGTAGTAGGTCACTGGTTAACATGAATCTATCGAGTCGGACATGTAGTGAGTGGGCACCCGAGTAATACGAATAAGTCCTCGTATTGGGATTGCGACTGCGCCAGGCGTCACAGAGATCCCATTGCGTCGCCCAGTCAGCAAACGCTCTCGATGCACCAAGCATCGTCGCATTGGCCAGAGGGGGGAGTGACCGGTCCAGTGTGACATCGAGAGCACAATTATAGTCACCCCCAAGTAAGAGTGGTACGCCCGGCCATGACGCTATCGCTGTCGACAATCGTGCAAGGAAACGCCCTTGATCAGTGTTGGGAGCATAAACAGAGGCTATGACTATGTGTTGCCCGTCTAGTCTTCCCTGGAGTAGCACATATTTGCCCTCATCATCTATATTACTGTGTGTGAGAGCAAAGGGGACTCCTGGACGAATCCATATCAGAACACCGCGCGCGTATGCTGAGAAACCTGTGGCATATAGTTGCCCCCTCCACCGGCGGCGCAGTGTGTGTGTCTCTAGGTCTGTCAAGTGCGTCTCTTGTAATAACGCTACCTGTATCTGGTGTCTCTTGATACGAGTATACCTGGTAACGGCGTGAGGGGGTATGCATTCCACGCATGTTCCAGGTGCAAAATTTAATTGTATACATTGCGACAGCGCTTCCCCACCTCCCAATACCACCATTCGACCACAGCACCCCGACCAGCAGCACAACAGATCAGGTTGTCATAAAATGAACAGTGTTTGAACCACATAATCCCACCACCTCGCCAGCACACAACAGAGGGAAGGGAAATAAGCACCAGCCTCAAAACTATGGAAAACAGAACCACAATACCAAAAGGTCGACTGCGAAACATGCCGTCGTCCAAACGCTCTAGTGAGCACTGACTGTTCGTAAGTTCAAGGGGGGTTCACTGAGTGTTTGTATTAATTGCACAAAGGGTTCATGCAGGTAGGGTGAGGGTGTACTCCCCCCCCACCACAGGCAGCCATTGTTATACAGCCCATCATCAGCGAGAGTTCCCGGTGTCTGGGGCAGTTTATTCGAGCAGGCAAAGAGGCAGGTGACCGGCAATTGTGCTGGGCGGGTCACGGGCAGGCACTCACCGTTGGGGGGGCACGTCCGCTCCCCCCATATAAACCCGGGACTCACCAGCAGCAGGATCGCCCATAACAGGGCACCAATGTTAGGTTCGGCGCTCAGACCCACAGCCTCCGGGCCCAGACCTCGCCGCAGCATCGGCAAAGCACCATCAGCAGCCCCTCCATTATCTGTTAGTGCAGGAGCTCACAGGCCGCAGATGGGTGTCTGTGATTCTACGGCAGGCCAGTGATACTGAAGCAAAGTCAGTGAGGCAAATCAGCTGTCTGTGGCGTAACATCTGGGAAATCTGCTGAGACCTGGGAGTCCGTCAATCCGTAAAGGTACTCATCATCACTCACCAGACCTTCAGGGCTGGCTCCCGGGGCAGGGATCTCTGTCAACGAGCCACTGATCGCCGCCATCCTGCGGATAGCCTGTCGCGGCGCGCCCTCAGGGGCATCCCACCAGGCTCCGTGTCAATGCCCGAGTCGAGCCAAGCCTCGGCGGCCTCCGGGGTATTGAAAAAGTGTGTCTTGTCTTGGGCCACGACTCGTAGGCGAGCAGGGAACAGCAATGAATATTTGAGAGCTAGGCGGCGTAGTCGTTGCTTCACTTCCAAAAATGAGTGTCGCTGGCGCTGTGCCTGTATCGTGTAGTCCGGAAAGAACATGATTTTTGCATTGTCAACCCTGACTTCTGATAGGTTTCTAACCTCACGCAGAATGGTGCCTCGATCGCGATAGTTCAATACGCGGATGAGCATGGGCCTCGGGTTTGAGCCCTCAGGGGGAGGTCGGGCTGGCACGCGGTGGGCGCGCTCCACGACAAAGTGCTGTGAGAGGGTACCTTCCGGAAGAATGTCTCTGAGCCACCGCTCCACATGTTCTGGCGCTTCTCTGGGTTCCCATCTCTCCGGCAGGCCCACTATGTGGATGTTGTTCCGTCTCGCCCGCCCTTCCGCATCCTCTGCTCGATCTTCCAGAAACTCCACCTGTTAAGAAGGTCTTTAACATGTTTGTCCATCTGGGTGATCTTGGGAGACAGTTCTGTCACTGCAGTCTCCAGGGTTGTCGTTCGCTCAGAGAGTTTTTTGTGGTCTGCCCGGAGGTGCGTCAGGTCTATGGCCACGCTGTCAATTTTAGTCTCCAAGGAGGCACGGGCCAGCTGCATTGATTCCTCCAGTCGTTCCATAGCTGCCTACATCGTGTCCAGCTTAGTGGCGGTTTGGTCCATGTCAGCCTGCTTCGCCATTTTCCCCTTCACCTGTGCGCTGCCGGTTACAGCTCTCGTTTTACGTCCCACAGACATGGGGGGCTTCGGAGTGATCAGTCAAGGGTTCCAGAGAATCTCCCTACGTCGCCTTCAAAGAGAGGCCCAATGGTGGGGCAGCGCAGGTTAACTTCAAGGAGCCCAGATCTACCGTGTTCCGCAGAACGTCGCGGTTACGCCTACGGCAGGGTCGGCCATTGCAGAAAGGTGAAACGATCTCAAGCCGATCGAGCCAATTCCCAGGCTCAAGGAGGGGTCAGTGGTGCAGTCAGTCTGCGAGTAATTGCCTGATGTAGGGATTCAGCGCAGCGAGGGGCGCAGTCCAGGCAGGGTGACCTTATCTGCAAGGTGCACACCTTAGCGCCGCAGTAGGAAGCGCTTGTGGCGCACTAACGAGATAAGCTAGTGAGTTTCACCGACTCTCCTCTCTTGTCTTAGCTCATGTGGTAGCCCCTCTGTGTAGCTCGCAGCTCCATTCGTATACGGGTGTGTGTGCACCTCAGACGTAAGGGGGATCACAGCGTGTATGGGCTAGTATCACAGCAGAGCCTCAGCCACATCAGGGTCCGTCTCTGCCACCACAGGACTACAGTGCGGCGGGTGCGGCACCCAGACCGTGTCCACGCCCCACTGATAGGGCGGGCCTCCAACGTGTATCTGGGGTCAGGGCCGGGTCCGTAGAATGTAGCGCCCCAAAAGTGCGTCAGCAACAGTGAGGGGCAAGCGAGAGTGCGAGGCCCATAGAGAATTCCAACTCCCCCGCCCCCCCTTTTGCGCTACCGTCTATGCCACCGGTGCAGGCGGAGGCACAGGCCTAAATCTTATTTTCGCCCAGCAGTCAGAGGGGGGTGGGGGGCAGCCGCGACATGTCCCTCGCAGCACCTCTCCCAGTCCGAGACACAGGCAGTTCGGGTCTCCGCCGCAGCAGGGGGGACAGCGCGGGCACTCACCGCTGGGCACCGGAATCAGCAGGGCTCTGGTCACATCGCCGTGGCGGTTAGAGATTCCTACCGCACTTTACCTCCGCAGGGCCCAGCAGCTAGGCCGCGTCCTCGGCCTCAATTGGTCGTCCACGCCTACCGGAGGTAGCCCCAGGCAAGGGCGTCACATCCACGGCTCAACGGAGCTGTCCAGGGCAAGCGGTCGAATACTGGGTATAGCCGTTCACTTATGCTAGGGCAGTTGAGATCAATAGCTCCTAGTCACTCCACAGTCACCCATTGATAATGATGCAAAGTGCCATCTATACAAAGACAAAGCACTTTACATTTGTGACTAACACATTTTATAGGTACTGACTTACATTAATAGGGGATGCACAACGAACTAAGGATATGTATTTTACTCGTGTGGGATTCATTTTTAGCCAATTTGCTCCAGAACACTGATTCCAATTGGGGGCACTGAGAGATGATATTCAACAACCTTCTTAGCCCAGACTGACCTGCAAATATACACTTGCCCCAAAGACTTTAGAACTCCCTCAGCACAGCTTAACCAATCCAGTTAAATATCTAACCGTACACCCTATATCAACAAGCTTTCTCAATTAATTGGAACAAATATGGATCTTCAATGCTGTTGATGAGTCTTCTCTGGGGTGTCTGCAAGGTCCAACAGCTGCCACAAAGGTACTAAAGACGTCTGAGGGTGGCAGCACCGCCTTACTATGTCACATTAAAGTCACAGTTTACAAGTTGGTTTAGCATATAAGGTCTTCTTTCAAAATTAGTCTACGTCTTTTGTGATGGGAGATGTCACCAATTTCAATTTGTGCATTAAAATAATTAGCATTTGATCATTGCAGCCATTTTTGGATTGCAACGTCCAATCTTGTCAGGGCAATCTTATCATAATCATGTGTTAGTAGAAACACAGCATCTGCAATTAACTGGTTTGCAGTATACTCAAAAGTTGGTGTTTTAGATCTAAGCTATGAGCACTTCTACTTGGAACCTATACCAGCACAAGGAACCTGGGCAAAAGAGCTGAATCACTGCCGACCATACAGTCCAAAGAGACAACACCTATGTTCATCGGTGCTTCTATATTTCAGTACCACCACAACTGAATGTGGGCACACAGCTTGGTTCGTGGCAGACGTTTACACGAGATAACCATTACAGACGCATAGAGACATATAACAACCTGCATGCGGCTACACTTTGCATGTAAGGCCTTGCCACCTCGGAGGGTGAACTTTCACCAAAGATCACAAGTTGTCTCAAATTATGTCAAGAGTTCAACTAGTCTTATTTTTTGTCTTCTTCGTTATAAAAGGCATAGGCACATTAATCAGAAGAATATTATATTAAAACAACTGTTCAAATTACTTACATTTCACTCAGAACCACTTCATGTCTAATTTCTCAGCTCTTTAATAAATCAGTATGGACGCGCGTGTGTGGTAGTACTGTTGTGCAAAATTAACTGGCACTAGTTCGGGCACCGTAAGGCAAGTATACAACATTAAAAGTTAGAATTGAGCAAGAACGTGTAGTCCAGCTTGATGAAATTAGGATCGGTTGGGCTCAGCACTGCTTCCCTGGACAAACCATGCACCTGTGACCTTATGTACTCACCATATTACAGAGGGAGCCGATGTTCCGGACAGTCATTTATGGGCTAGAGGGTGCAGGGATCCTGCAGCGCCATCGTTACAAGGGGGTACCAGCCATGGGTCCGAGGTGGAGGACTGCCTGGGTGGTAGTGGTGGGCAATGCTGACACTACAGACATTGATGGAGCGAGTGGGTACTGTGCTTCCGGCTAGCGGTGGGCAGGAATGCGAGGAAGGGCCAGGGATGACTAAACGGCAGCCCCTGAATTGATGGTTGAGCGGGCCGCCTCTCACACCCCCCGGGTCTGCTGCCCTAGACCCATAGCTGCCCTTCACCCCGCCTGACAGCTGCTCCCGGGGTGTCAAGGGCCGGAACGGCAAGTGAGGGCCTGCGGGGCAAGGTGGCGGCGGCGGCCCCGGCTGTCCTGGTCTTCCCTTGGCTCCATGACAGGCACAGCCCGGCGCCGAAGGGGGGCTGACACAGCGAAAGGGTCAGCCATGATTGGCAGCGGCGGAGGCCAACCGGGAAGCCCGGCTTGTACTAGCTGGCCCTGGAGCCGCCAATGGCCGGGCTCAGGGGTGGGGCCTGGCGCCTCGGCACTGCCTGGGAGATGCAGTTCCGCTTCGCCGTTATGTACGTGCATCCAGGGCACAGGATGGGACGGAGGGCGGGATGTTTCAGTCACATGGAACAGGATGAGTCGCATTATCGTGTCCTGTATGTGCACAGACTGTGCCTTATTGGCCCACAGCAGGCTCCTCGTGCCTGACGTATGGGCTCTAAACACACGCCGTTCCATTAAATCAACTGAGGCGCGGGCTGATACTGCATTCACTAACTTACAATTAAAGATAGCGGATAGTCGTGTGCGTTTCCTCCACGTATCTTTTACACTCAGCGCTGTCAATTGAGGGTTAACGCGGCAAATTATACAGCTTTTAAAAAAATTTATGTATTTATTTAATGCGATTTTATATAGCGCGAACATTACCCGAAGGTGTCAGAGCGCTTTACAAAAGAACCAGTTGCGATACATAAAGATTTAGGATTACATGAGTTACATAAAAGATACAAACCGAAAAAATTGCAAATGTACAAGTTGTAAAGTCACACAAGGAAGAGATACAAACAGAAAATTGCAAATGTACAAGTTGTAAAGTCACTCAAGGAAGAGATACAAACAGTGCTTTAAATAATTAATACTTAAATAAGAGTTATTGTAATTTATAATGGCAATAGCTTAAACTTTTGTAAATAACTTTTGTGAAGATTATGTTCAGTGTATTTTATTGTGACGAAAATTCAAGAACAGAAGTGAAATATTAACATATTTTCGTTACATTTGTAATAAAGCTTGAAACATTGAGAGAACATATTTGAACCAGTTATTGTTGAATGGTTGCTCAGATTGATGCTGTGGTGGCGATGATTGATGTTGTGATGGCGAACGAGTGATGCTGTGGCGTTCAGTGATGCTGTGGTAGCGCATAGTGATGTTGTGGTGTCCCTGAGTGATGCTGTGGTGGTGCTGAGTGATGCTGTATGCTATGCTATGTTTTGTTTTGTTATGCTATGCTATGTTTTGCTATCCTATGCTTTGATTTGTAATGCTATGCTATGCTGTGTTTTTATGCTATGCTATGTTTGTTATGCTATGCTATGTTTTGCTATGCTATGCTTTGTTATGCTATGCTATGTTATGCTATGCTATGTTGTGTTTTATTATGCTATGCATTGTTTTGCTATGCTATGTTTTGTTATGGTATGCTATGTTATGTTTCGTTGTGTTTGGTATGCTATGCTATGTTTTGCTATGCTATTATATGTTTTGTTTTCCTATGCTATGTTTAGTTGTGTTTTGTTAAGCTATGCTATGTCTTGTGTTTTGCTATGCTTTGTTATGCTGTGTGTTGTGTTTTGTTATGCTATGTTTTGTTATGTTATGCTATGTTTTGTTATGCTATGCTATATTTTGTTTTGCTATCCTATGCTTTGTTTTGTTATGCTATGTTTAATTTTGCTATCCTATGCTTTGTTTTGTTATGCTATGCTATGTTTTGTTGTGTTTTGTTATGCTATACTATGCTATGCTATGTTTTGTTGAGTTTTGCTATGCTATGCTTTGTTATGCTATGCTATGTTTTGGTATGCTATGCTATGTTTTGTTTTGTTTTATTATGCTATGCTTTGTTTTGCTATGCTATGTTTTGTTATGCTATGCTATGTGTTATGCTACGTTTTGTTATGCTAAGCTTTGTTTTGTTATGCTATGCTATGTTGTGTTTTGTTATGCTATGCTATGTTTTGTTGTGTTTTGTTATGCTATGCTATGTTTTGTGTTTTGCTATGTTTTGTTATGCTATGTTTTGTTATGCTATGCTTTGTTTTGTTATGTTATGCTATGTTTTGTTATGTTATGCTATGTTTTGTTCTGCTATGTTTTGTTGTGTTTTGTTATGCTATGCTATGTTTTGTTATACTATGCTATGTTTTGTTTTGCTATGCTTTGTTATGTTATGCTATGCTTTGTTTTGTTATGCTATGTTTTGTTATGCTATGCTGTGCTTTGTTGTGTTTTGCTATGCTATGTTTTGTTTTGTTATACTATGTTTTGGTTTTGCTATCCTATGCTTTGTTTTATTATGCTATGCTATGTTTTGCTACCCTATGCTTTTTTTTGTTATGCTATGCTATGCTGTGTTTTGTTATGCTATGCTATGTTTTGTTATGCTATGCTGGTGAGGGTGTGTGAGGGTGTGTGAGGGTGAGTGAGGATGAGGGTGTGTGATGGTGAGGGTGTGTGAGGGTGAAGGTGTGTGAGGGTGTGTGAGGGTGAGAGGGTTGTGAGGGTGAGAGGGTTGTGAGGGGGTGTGAGGGTGAGTGAGGGTGTGTGAGGGTGAGGGTGTGTGAGCGTGAGAGGGTGAGTGAGGGTGTGTGAGGGTGAGAGGGTGTGAGGGTGTGTGAGGGTGAGGGTGAGTGAGGGTGTGTGAGGGTGAGAGGGTGAGTGAGGGTGGGGTGTGTGAGGGTGAGGGTGTGTTTACCCTGCCAGATTCTGGGAATGGCGTACGCAAAATGTGCACTTACAGCTGGGAAAATCTACAAATCCCTGAGGCCCAGTTTTAAAAACATTTTGTATTATATGGTTGTAATTAGATTCATAAAGCGCTTACTAAACCTGCCGTGGCACTGAAGCACTGTTTGAATAATGCCAGTCCTACAGTTTATTGTAGACTGAAATCGAAGTGTGCTGTTGTGTAATCTACTGCGTCGGTTGTGCATCATTAGGGTTATTTCTCTGTGATATTCTAATCTTACCATATTTCTGTTCTACCCCGCCTCTGTCACCGCCCAGACTCTCGGCTTTGCTTGTGGGTCACAGAAGCGTCGGCGACTGTGAGAGGGGTTTAATTACCTTTCACCCTGTAACTAGGGCGGCCACAAGAAAGCGGCCGGAAGAGGGTGCTCTCTCGAGGGCGAGGAGGGAGTTTGAGAGGCGATTAGAAATCTGGGGCAAGGGCCACCCCTGCTCGCGCTCAAATTCTCAAGAGCACAGTCTGTCGTTTGCAGAGTCACTTTAAAAGGGGGCCATCCTTTGTAGGGGGAAATGTTTGCCTCCCCAGATCGACATCTCGAACAATCCCAGGCAACAGTAAATCCGTGGAACATGTGATATCGCCTGCTAAGAACATAAATGTGATTGCTGACGGGTGTACCCTTGTGAGTAGACCGGTGTGTGTCCCTGTGACAGACAATGCATCATTCGTAGTTACAAAAAGGTACAAATGAGTGGAATGGAATGTTTGCTGCCGGGCTTATTTATTGAACACTCATGTCAGTGAAGGGCATATGCGGTGACAGAGATGCAGTTATGTCAGGCGTTCACAGGGCTGTTGGGGAGAATTACTTTCAGGCCAGGGAATCTGGGAGTCCAGCCGGGCTGGGGAAGAGTCAGTCACACAGAAGACAGCCTTTAGCACACTGCTACTGTTCACGTCTGAAAGCATTCTTTCAAAATAAATGTCTCACTTAGGCATGGACGGTTCATTAGTTGGGTTATTTAGAAATGGCATTTTGTGATGAACAATTAAGTTTCTTTGACTTGGTAGGAAGGAACCAACAGGAATACTTTATATAGCACAACACAGTTTTGTACAAGGTAAATGAGAGAGATGCTCTTAGTAAATAACATATTTATAGGTGACATAATATGTATTTAATAAAAAATAAAAATAAACACGAGTTGTGCGAGGAAGAGGAGAGAGGGAGAGGGAGGGAGGGAGGGAGGGGGGCGGGTGGGTTGTCGCAGCCCTAAAAGGATGTTCTGGCATTGCGCGAGGGGTGCGGGGAGCGGCTTTTTTTGAAGTCTGATTGGGGGGGCGGGGGAGCGGCAACCTTTGAAGTCTGATGCCGAGGCACAGACAAATGGAGGTGAGTGATGTGTGATTTGGCTGGCGATGATGTGCACGCGCCTGCCTCACATGAACTGTACGCGATCCGCAGCTAGGTAGACTTTTCCGACCGCGTACTATAATCTCGCCTATCAATCCCTACAGGATAGAATAGGCAAGACTTAAAAATAGCGTAAAGTTGCTTTTGGTACAGAGCACAAACCCACATATAATCTATGAAAAGGGAGTACAACAGGTGGGAATAGTGCACACACCCGTAAGTTTTCACAAAAAGCCAGACCTACAAAAAACAACATTATCTGGCTTTGAGGGAAATTCTGGCACCAGATAAAACCAGGCACAAACAAGGGCAAAGGATTGTTGCATCAAATTCCCATGTTTAGCATGTAATTTCCACAAAATTAAACATATTGTGTAACTTACCTTTGAACAGCTGCCATTGCATAGAAATTTACGCTGGAAGGTGTACTTCAGGTACACACTTAACAGAAAAAAACAATGGTTGACCTTGCACCAAAGTTCAATCATTAGTGGTACGGTAAAACATTTTATTTAGTACATTTAATTGTTTTTCCCCCGTTCACAATGTAGCAGTGCAAATTTACCCTAAGTGATGTTTGCCTGAAGTTTAGTGAAACTGAGCCTGCAAGAGATGGTGGTATTGGTGGGCGATGGGAAGCTAAAGGAGTTGAGGTGGTAGAAGGTTGTGGAGTGTTAGAGTTGAGAATGTGACATTTGGAAATGTATAACACTTGTAAACAAAGCAGATCACACTCCACCAATTTAATGAATGAATGTATGAAGTAACTTATAAAGCGCACAAATACCTCGAGGCATCTTGGCCGCTGTGCCGAACACAGAGGAGCCAACGGTGTCCAGGGAAGTATTATAGAAGATCACAGGTTAAAAAGCCAAGTTATAAGTTGCTTTCTGAAGACAGAGAGTGAGGGTGTTGTTTTTCAATTCAGGTGGCAAGAAGTTCCAATGAAGAGCCGTGGCTCTGAAAAAGCTCCCCCCCCCCCCGCCATGTGGCTAGTTTGAAGGGAAGAACCTTTATGAGTTTGGCTGTGCTGGAGCGTAGAGTTCTGCCTGGTATGTACCACACAAGGTTTTTCTTAAAGTAGGCTGGGGCTTTCCCATAGAGTGTTTTGGAGGCTAGGCAGAGTGCCTTAAAGGTGATACGATGGCTGACTGGGAGCCAATGCAATAGTCTAATGGAAGATCTAGCTGATTATGATTTAGGAATTTTATGAAGAAATCGAGCGGCCGCATTTTGAATGGTGTGCAATTTCTTAAGGGGACCTTTTGGGAGGCCAATAAAGAGCAATAAAACTAGAGCAATGACCTCCGCTTTCAGAAGATCTGCTGGGAGAAATGTTTCCATTTATAAAATAATTATGATCCAGTGAAAGGAGTAGGAGGTGACTGTATTGACTTGGTCTTTAAACCTTAGCTTCCTGTCCAACAAGATTCTCAGATTCGTACTTTGGGAGTTGGCGTTGGGGCCAGGCCAAAATCCGATAGCCACCAATCTGGGGACCAGATGGATTGATTATAGCCGAACTGGATGACCTCTGTTTTTGTAGAGTTAGGCAAAGTTGAGGTGGGTTTAGTGCCAATCAGATGGCAGCATCCTTGCCTCCACTGTGGGATCTGTTTCTATATTGTAGTACATAATGCATTAGAAATCGAATTTTCGCTAACTTAGGGCAACTTTGTTATTTTGTCCATCTTGGATGCGAAACTGTAAGTATAGTAAGTGATCATTGCTGCTATTAGTGTGCTGTTATAAAGGATTTTAGACTTTGTTAAGAAAAAATGAGACTTTCCCAAGTGCAATGAACAAAATGTATTTCTCCAAGGAAAAATTGACTGTCTCAGTCGGGATAAAATATTGTGAAACATGTGCAGACTGTGGGAAGACCCGAGTTCAATACAGTCATATGGTGAGAAAATCCCTGAATGTAGAAAAGGTTTTCTTTTGACGTGCCTCTCATTGGTGAAAAACCTGTGTATCATGTATTTATGTAATAAATGTATGAAATCCTTTCTTTAAAGTCCCAAAACAAATGTGATTTTACACTATGCCGGGAGAGACTCTTTCCCCACTCTTGAAGGCAAATCTATGCTGATTCACTTAACTAAGAACTCCTAAAGTTCTTGGGCTTGTACTTAATATTGATATGTACGCTCATTAAATGATCTATTTCATCGCCGAGCAATGCATTTCTGTAATTGCTATTATTAAGTAAATCTTTAAACTTTAGACCTTGACTGTTGTTCTTTAAATAGAAATTTTTCTGGTGTAATTCTATGTAAGATTAAAAAAAAATTCTAGAGATGGATCCAACAGGGAGCACCAAAGTCCAATAGGTACTACATCGCTCTCAGTCCAGTCGGCACATAGAGAAGAATAAATCTGATACAGGTACGCGTGTTGACAGATCTGGTATCAGAGATGATGGTTCAGCACTGATTGGACCTACCTGAATAAGGTAAATTGAATATGGAACTGACTACTGTGCCTTCATGGTTCAGGTGGTTGTAACTGACCCAGCCCAGCCAGACCCTGATTTACAAATAACATATGGTTCATTCAGTAACCCAAAGACAACGACATGAGTATCAATAGGGGCCATTGTGTGTGTATGGAAATTTGAGTGAAGAACAATGCAGGGCTATGTATGTTGTGATTTGTAGTCCAAAATGGTGGTGAAATGCAGTGTGCGGAGTGTGAATTCAACTACTATGCGGCATTAATGCTTGGTTTTGTTGGGACGCCAATTATTATGTTCTTGACAATACTTTTCGACTTTTGTGGACGGTAGTGTATAGATTATTGGGGGCTTAAAGACGTTTGTGTATAAAATTGGAGGGAGGTACCTAAGTCAGTTGTAGTTTAAGATTTACTGAATTGTCAAGTTGTCTGCTAAAGTGAGGTGTACTGTGAGGTGCCATCAGTCACACCAGGATAGGGACATAACATACTGTTTTACAATTGTACTAAACAAGGTGGGCATTTATTCTTTCCTTATTGCGTGGGGGTGAGTACACTGGTTACAGCAACTTCCCGCAGGTCAAGAGTCTCCTGATGTGTGAAAGTGGTAGTATTCTCTATATTGTAGTAAGTTTACATTTAGAAGAAGCAGGCAACATTAACAGTGTAGAAAGCGCTTATCCTGTCTTTCATCCTGACCTTACCCCTGATTTTCTTGTTTATGAAGGTCTACAGCTTCCAAAGATACAATCCCGAGATTTCTATCTTATCGGCTGACGAAGATACGCCGTGTTCCATTTCTCGGCCTACCACCGTGTGGAAGCCGGGGCCTCGATTTTTGGACTACCCGAGTCAGAGTTGAACAACATCGGCCGTGAGACCTGGACTGAGCCCGGTCTCCCGAAGAGTGCCTGAATTGTTGATTTTCCTGTCGATCCTTTGAACGATCCACGCCCGGGACACGCCATCGTGTCACGCCGACTGCCGTGGTGGGGGCCCAGTGCCCGGAGACCTTGTTGCCCCCTCGGGGTCGACGGGCTGGGGTCCTCTCTGGCGGCAACGGTGTGTTCTGCACGACGAGGAGCGCCCGTTACTTGTGATCGGATTTGCGTGGCCCGTGACTCCGGAGCAGCCGGCCTCCGGGGTTCGAGTCCGGCTCTGTCTCCTACTGAGAGGGGATGGAGCGGACGGAGGGCGCGCCATCTCTACGGGCCGTTGTGGCCGCCATTGGGGCGCTCCATTCGCACACACTCGCTGTGTTCCGGACACTGATGGTGAAAGTGGACTGTATCCTGGAAGCTGAGGACGACGCCTCGTTTGGTTTCCAGCTGGAGATGATACCAGCGGTGCATTGTGTCTCAGAGGTCGAGGTCCCTGTGCATACCCCGTACTTTATGACTCCTGACGGTCCCCTATTACCGGCTAGCCAGCCCGTGCTTCTCGCTAGCGTCTTTGGCCTGACCCTGCTGCCACCTAACACATCTACAGACGGTCTTCCATGTGGCTACGAGTTCCTTGTTGATGGTTTTGGATATTCGCTGTCTTTGGACACCTTTCCTAGTTCAAGCCGTGAACTTTTATCCTGTCTTCGATCCTCTTGTGCTGGACAGAACTTTTGTGGACGCTTTGCTTTTTCCAACAAAATGGCGGCTCGAATGGCAAAGACTCTTCTGACGGACCGTACTGGCCAGGGCTGAACTTTATCGCTGGGTTCCGATATTAGAGCTTTTCGTGATTCTGGGGTTGTATCTATAACGTGATGGGCATTGGGTGACTGTTGTTTATTCTTCCTTTACCGGTTTGTATACTTGCTGAATATTGATTTTAACATGTATCCGGGTGGTCGCTGTTGGCGGGGGGTGCGGGAGACCGGGAGTATGTTTGATTTCTCCTCCTCCGCTTTTCTTTCCCCTTCCTTTAGGGTAGTTCTGGGGCGACAGGCATGCTGCTAGTGGGGTTAGGCCGTAGCCATTGCAGGGGTGCAGGGTGGGGGGTTCGGGGTGGGGTTTTTTATTTTGCCTTTTTTATGTTCTATGGCCCCTTTCCTTTTCCCTTTTTCTTTTACGAGAGATGGGCTGTATATCTTTCACGGATCCTCTATTGTCCGGGTGTTTTTGCTGACTTATTTATCCTGTGTCATTATGGATGGGTCGTGTGGGTGGGATCGCTTTGCTTGATTCTCAGATTGCTTATTTCCTGCTTCCATTCTATGTACCCGTGCTGGGCCCTTTACTTCCTACAGTGATTATTGTTTGTTTATTCCCCCCGCCTGGCCCTTATTCTGTATTTCATCGCGAAACACCTGATGTTTGTATTGCCTACTCTTGTCTTACTGTTAAATAAAAAAATATTTGAAAAAACCCAAAAAAAAAAAAAAAACAGTGTAGAAAGACTTGAGGGGAGACTGACAGTATGCAGGTTGCTCACATCATAGGGTGCTGCGCAGGATTTGGCTGGCTGGCAATGGAAGGCCGCGCAGTGATTGGTTGATCTTTGATCATGACGCGCTGGTATTAGTCGATGAAGTTTGAGCTCGGTGTGAAAGGGAAAGAGTGTGTGATAGACTGCTCGTAATTTCGGCCTTTTGTCTGTGGTCCGTGAAGAAGTCTTTCACGGACGGCTTTTGTCCGTAATTTCAGGCATTGGTGCGAGCAGCCCCTACAAGCAGCCTGAGAGTCCTGTAACTATCACAGCAGGGGCCAGCTCGCACTCCTGCTGTGATCAGTGGCCTGCAGCAGCCCGTCCCCAACCAGGAACAGACTGCTATCAGGCCTATTATCATTCTGTATGTCGGCCTAATTTTCACATACAGAATGATAATGGGCAAGTGACAGCATTTGCTGGGCCTCCTCCTACACTCACTGCTCTTTGCAGGGATCGATCATGTGCAGCAGCATTGCTCAGTGGGTGTCATTGCTCAGTGGGTGTCACCAGCTGCCACTGCGATACTACTTTCATTTTAAGGGGGTGCATTAATGGCTTCTGTTAATCAGGGGCCAGTGAAGCTTTATATGCCCCTGTTTATGCGGTGCCTCCTACGGGCCCGGTTTATTTAGTTCTTGAGGAGTGTAGTGGAACTACTGCTCATCGGACGACTGGCAGAGCAGACGTATGAATGAAGACTGAAAGCGGTACCTTGGATTTTCCCACAAAAGCGTACATACATACATACACTCTTTCAGGCTAATGTGGGGCTTTCCTGTTTATTTCATTAAACGTCCTGCTTTGATATTCGTTGTGTTGATGGGCACTACTGCTTAGGGGACAGCTTTGGGCTGCAGAAACAGGACTGCTGAGGCCACACACATTGACGTTTGCACGGATTCAATACTAGGTGGGAGCACATTCCTTATAAGTGGGTCATGGGAATGAGATTGAGTTCCACAACAATAAACAACTGTTATTTGTCAAGAACACCAAGAGGCAGCCTCAACGGTGGGCATGCAGTACACAAATAAAGGTAATATTGTATTAACAATATATTAAAGACAATGATAACTATTAGGTGCCTGTGATGGCAGAATTAGCCCTCTCAACTATTCTATGTGAACGGATCTTTATCATTTGCAAGTGATTTTATCATCTAATCATTTGTTAAGTAAGAGCTTCACATTTCTCATTTTTTGACAAAAACAAACAGTGTTAGTTATATAGTATATGTTCTCCTGTTAATTCGTAACTAATGTAAGCAGATATTTGCTTGATAAGTTGCAACAACTGCAAAATGCAGCCACTCACTTAATTTCTTCCAGTAAGCAACAGCTATCATTAAAGGAACACACACAATTAAATCACTCTGTATGGTCCACATTGCCATCAGGGCTCAATTCTTTCCTTTTTTCCACGTTTTAAAATGTATAAACCTCAGAAAGCGCTGCAGACCGCAAAAAACGTTTGTCAAAATTCAGAACAACGAGGCAGAGAGGACACACATTTTCATTTTCTGTGGCCTGGAATGCCATGCCTTTCTGCTGTCTATTAGGGATCTTGGAGTTCTGACTGTGTTGAAAGGTAAGCACAAAAGCCAGCTCTTTGAGCAAGCATTTCACCTTACTTAATTCTTGTAATACACTGCACCTGTTTGATATCGCCAGTCAAGAATTCAGTCTCGGAAGTAAGTGCGCTTTATAAGAATCCATGTAGTAACACACTGCGAAAAAGAATAAATAAACTCTAAAAAAGTAGAAAAAACATTACAGGTAATAATCTTTAAAGCTCTTGCTGAAAACCAAAAAAGCCTGAGACAGAACAAAGTGATACCAACAACTGGATCTATAACTTGACCCCAGCTACCCGCAAGTGCTTGCCATCTCACTACCATCTTATAAAAGTGCCACTTATGGATAGCAAGTTTTGAATCTGCTGCAAATGTAACCATCTCTGTGGTATTGTTACAGTAAAATATTTAGAAAGGTAATTAGGCATCAGACGAAGCAGTGCTTTCCATACAATGCATAGTACCATCATCTTATTCTGGGGCATCACTAATAGCCAAGACAAAGTCAGTGGCACACAGTGACATTTGAAAGTGGTAGCCTTAAACGAATAGGTTCAACAAAATTATTCTTTGGTTAACCGGATTTCTGATATGGTGTTAAATAGCTTGCACCACATATGGAATTGTGTCATGGGCTTTTCACAATATAGCCTATATTACCCCACTGATAGTCATTTAATGATCCATGAAAGGATGAAACGCTGAAAGACACCAGCAAAGTGTCTGAAGTATTACTTGCAGTTTGTTATGTAAATCACTGCAGCATGTGCTCAGCTCTCTTACAGAATAGAAGTAACACTGTAGAATGCTTAAGTTGGCATGCGTAATGGGAAGCTAGAGTACTCACTGCCTTCTTTCCTTAATTATGTTGCTTTTCCTTATTTTACTCTTCTTTATATTTTGATGTTGTTGTTGCCTACCATTCTGTTGCCTTCCATTGTGTGGCTACATAAAGAAGACAGACTAACATAAGGAATGATGTAAGGTAGTCTATCCCATGGTGCATCTAGCGTATCCCACTTGCAAAAGGTGTGTAAAGGCCTCACATACAAGGCATTTTTGCAATCACAAACCCTGCGAATCACAAAATTGAAAGCGTGTGTGGAGTAAGGGAGTTGTGAACAGAGAATTTTAAGGATAATGTAGATCAATTATGTCACTGTAGGAAATGGTTCTGCAGATTTGTCGTATTGACAGTTCTCTGGATAGTTCTTTGCATGTACAAGAGTTAGTGTGCGTTTGTTGTGAACAGAGTATTTTAGAATGATCTGGAGAATTCAAAATGTGATTTGAGAATACAGGAGGTTGGGGGTGCAGTGAAGGAGAGAGCACAGGAGGAGGGATTGCAGGACTAAAGCACTGGAGTCGAAGGATAGCACAGGAGGCTGATGGTCCAGTGAGAGAGCATCTGGAGGAGATGGAGCATATGAGCAATGTAAAGGTGTCAAAGGATAGCACAGGAGAATTCTAGCACACAAACAATGTGCTGGAAATGAGGGAACACAGGCAGCACAAGGGGTTGACTGTCTAGGAACTTGGTGGATTATAAGGGAGAGCACAAAAACAGTAGGGCCTGGCAAGACGGAAGATAGAGGCTGGGGCTCGAGAGGAGCCAGGGCAGAGAGAGATGGGCAGCCATGTCAGACAAACTAACAGCTGTGTGGTTATACTGAATAAGCAGCTCCCTACATATTTATCATATGAAATCTCTTTATTGGTGTAATAACTACACTTTCAGAATTGCTTTATTAACTTTCTTTCTTTCTCAAATATTCTTGAAAAGGCACCAATTGCCCACTCTTTTTTCAAACTTTTCTCGGGGAGAACCCCCAGGCTTCCTAATGACGTTCCTGCTCAATTGCTGCGCTCATTACTGGGCACTCATCACAAACTTTTACGGCCTTTCAAATGTCACCAGATGCCACTGCTCCTGCCAGAGCCCAGAGCATGACAATTTTTTTTGTTTGTGGGCTCCTGTCACCTCACCCGGGAACAATCTCTGGGGTGGGTGGAGGTTTCATTTTTGGGTCATGTTACCCAGGTGCATTCAATATGCAAACGCAGGTAAGTTTCACTCCGGCACACAACAGATGCAGTGCAAAGTTCTCTCAACCTAATATAAACTTATTTTGACTCGTGCTTGTGTTGATTGTCTATTTACTTATGTAATATTGCGCAACGTGAATTTTTGCCCTGAATTTTGACCCTTTGTCCTGAATTTTTACACTCACTGTCCTGGATTGGTACCCATGCCAGTTGGTCACCCTAGTGTGTGAAGCTGGAGCAAAAGTCCGATTGTTGACTTTTGAAAAAATGGGGAACCTTCTTTCAAAAACACAGAAAGATTCAAATAAGGAAGAGAGATTCTCAACGAAAGGTACACCAGCTAGGGAAATAGTCTCAAAGAAAGGGTTGCACATGTACATGTGGCTCAAACAATGGCATGAATACACTGCAAAGGATGGGTAATTACAGTTCCCATCGAGTGGAACATCCACATACCTAGAACTAAGAACCTAAGAAGGAGGATGTATGATTTAAGGGCCCAACTTAGACCCATCCATTTTGAGGCCTTAAATCTTTAGGAACAGGTTGCACACAAAACAAAATAGGAAGAAATTTGCACATAAATTACGCAATAAGGCTTACTCTGTGATAAGTGCACAAGGGGTTGAGCAACAAAGGAGATGGCGAGAGGATGTGATTGAGACAGTAGGAGCTTAGCCGTTAATAGATAGCAAAGTGATAGAGAAGGAGAAGCCCACTACCAAAAAGAAACCCAGAAATGGACTGAGGCAGAGAGTGGCGCCGATGATAAGGAGGATACCTTCAAAGATGAGTGACGAGGAGGCATGGCTGGACTGGCCAGCCGGGCAACCGGGCAATGCCCCGGGAGGCTGTAGCCCAAGGAGGCCGGTTTTGACACTAGGGGGCTGGTTTCGGCCTCCAGGAGTGGTGGTGCACATTACACGATTCCAGCAGCAACTTTAAAAAGTTGCTCTCTAGCACACATTAGCACGTCTGCACATGGGGGCTGAAGTTAGAATTTTTGCCAGGACTGTTTTAAGTTTCCAGTCTTACCCTGTTGTGGAAAATGACTAAAATCGGTATACATAAGCGGCGTTCATTTATGTTCACCACAGCCACTGTTGAAAGTAGAGCGACAATCATGAAAACAGTAGCCACGCCATCTTGTCCCTTTTAGGCCCCATCGCGAAAGTAGGTGGCAGCCATCCTTGTGTCACAACCTCTCTACCCACTGCCAATAGCCTGCGCGCCTCTCCCCCTCAAACCCCAGCCTCGCAAGTATTCCCCTGCGCCCCGGCAGCCCCCGGTTTCTCCTGCTTGGACCATAAGCGCACTTCTAGCACGACCCTGTCACCAAGCCACATCCTGTGCTGAACCCCCTCGCTCTTTCATCTCATTCAAAGAACAGGCCCTTCTTTGATAACCTCTTCCTCCCTGCCCGATTGTCCAGCCCGATCCCAGGCCATCACCTAGCCCGGCAGATGCAGTTTATTGCCCCCTACAGTAGGGCCCCGCCTCACACCAAAGGAGCGGTGGTTAATCAATACCCTCACACCTCCAGATCCGACCGATCGCCCCCTTTTCCGTTCCCAGCAGAATGTCCAGCTGCGCGACAACCACCACATGCTGAGGTCGAGGTGGGAACTCTACTGTAAATATGTGTGGGAACGGGGGTGAAGCGGGGATTCCGAGGATGTCTTTCCGTACATCAAGTATTGACAAGAATGTGTTTCATGTAATAAAGCAATAAACCTGTGTATAAGAGGCCAGGCCTCAAGGATGCGTTTAGAGCACCTCGAGAAGATACCCTGTTGTCTGATTTGACGTGTTCTGCTCCGTCGGAATAAACTCCTGTTTCCTGCCTTCTGTCTCCAGCGCCTGCCTCTTTGTTTGGTAATCTCGAATGGTATGAGAGGTGGCTAACGCCGGGCAAATACTGAAGGGTTCTTGGTCGAATTCGGCCCTACCGTTCAACAATTGGCGTCCCAAACGTGGGGCCCATCAGCGACGCGTGGATCCAGTGGGAGAGGTCCCAACGACAGAGTGAACGACTGCAACGATCGGGAAGAGCTCCTGCCCGATAGACCCTCGTCTGGCAGCCGATCATCCGAACTTCACCGGTTCCGAGCAGACCTCTCTCGAGTGATCTACGGTCCTGACTGGGAACCATCAGGAGTGCCATAGCAATTACGGAGAACGGAGGACGATCAGGCGCTGGAAGCGGAAGACGAGAAACTGTCCATGCGGTCCGGGTAAGGTCGTGTAAACACGACGAATTGCGAATTGATTGTTTGATTGTTTGAAAATACTAGTATTACTCATTTGAATGTTTCTGAGAGATTCCCTATTTGCAAACAAGCACGGAGTCGCCATACTCTGTTTAGTCTTTGCAGATAGTGAAGGGTAGGTAACGCAGGCTTTTGCCCCCGTTGTAATCCGTCGTGCCTATTTTTATCCCTCATTTGATTGATTGTTTGACCGAACATTGATCGTTCGGAATTGGTTCTCTTTGGGTTATTCTCTATTCACAAATAAGCACAGGGTCGCAATACTCTGTTTAGTCTTTGCAGATAGTGAAGGATAGGTAGTGCAGACTTTTGTCCCCTTTGTAACCCGTCATGCCTATCTTTGCCCTGTTTGTTGGTAGGTGTTCAGCCCGGACCGTTTATTAGAGGTAGATCATCCGGCTCCGCCGGAGAACGCCCCTAATAAAAAGGACATAAATATATATATAGAAAATTGCGGGTTAGCCGCTGTATCGTGCTAGCAAACAAAAACATAAAAATCGTTAGGGAAACCAAAAGGAATCGAGTAAAATCAGTAGGCCACTGATGGGATCTCTTTTCTGACCTCGCTAAAATAGAAACATTAGGAACAACCCCTCATGAGAAATATGAAACTAATGAGAAGAATCGAGCTCGACGCCATGATGGCTGCAAGACAGCTCGACTCCACCGCCCACCCCGCCCAAATAACGACAAACCCTGTTTCAAGCATTATAAATATATACAACACTCCAGCAAAGTGACATGTTAAAACTTTTTATTAAACAACTATTTAAACTTTTTATTAAACAACATATTTAAACTTTTTATTAAACAACTATTTAAAACTTTTTATTAAACAACTATTTACATGGCAGCCGGCTGCAACAACAAACCCAACGCATTCGCCGTCTGCTTAACGCTGTTCCTGTCCCGCCTTCAATGTTGGGCTACTCTGAGCTACTTTTAGTAGGCTTTGGGCTACAAAAAGTCTACAAAAAGCCATCAGCCGGCGAGGTAGCGTCGGTAGCGGCCCGTTGAGCAAATAGGCCGGAGGCTACCCAACGCGCCAAGACTTTACTGGCAGCCATCGGCAGAAGAGGTCGTCGGTGGTTGGCCCGGAAGCACCACGGCCACAAATGTCGTTGTACGGGCCTTCCCATCCGTCCGCCCTGAGGTGGCATCCGGACGGCGTGGGGTGCGCCAGGAGAGAGAGGCGGCGCGAACGAGCCTCCCCCACCTCCCCAGGTGGAGGTGCCTCAGCTATACCCCAGCGCGTCACCCGGCCAACTGAGTTGCGCCCGCTCTTGCGGCACCGTGCCTCACGCGGCCAACTGAGTTGCGCCCGCTCTTGCGGCACAGTGCCCCGCTCGGCCAGCTGAGTTGCGCCCTCTCTGGCGGAACAGTGTCTCATCCACCATCCAACTGAATTGCACCCGCTCTCGCGGTGCAGCGACGGGCGGCTGCCACGGAACTCACAAAATGGCGGCTGACACCCCGGATTTGGGCCTGGTCCATCGGAGTGGCGCTGGGCTGTCTTGGAACTCGGATGCTTGCCTGCTCGGGCATGAGCCCCACTCTTGAAGACATCCTCTCAGTTCCCAAAAAATTATTCGAAAGTCACTGGTCCTCGGCTCCCGCAGGCTTCCGGTGGGGGCCACCGCCACTGTTGCTCGACTATCCCCCATGGATATGCTACTGCCCCAGGCGACTGCCACCTTGTCCACATCTGGTATCGGAGGAAAGACTGATTCAACGTGTCGGCGGAGGGATACACCTGCTGTCCCGCTCTTCGGAGTGGCCACAGCATTGTCACAAGATGGTGGTGCTCTCGTGCTGACACCGGCCTTTGTACTGCCAAACTCGATCAGCTCCGGTGGGACCTCAGCGGGACCCGGTAGGGAATATTTTGCCTTCCTCGCCTTTAAGCCGCAGTCCACGCCGCTTGTCCTCTCTGTTGGCGCTAACGAACTTTTTGGACTACCGAAAGGGATTCTGGTCCGGCCGCTAGTTGTCGGAGGCATTTGAACTATACTCCGGACCCACCCGGCCACGCCCCAAAATGGCGCCAGTATGGGCGAGACTTGCAACTCCTTATGACGTTTTTAGCTGCGTAGCCTTGATATTATGGGATATGTATACGGTCCTTGAACACGTGGCGGGCGGGGAAGGGTACTGACTGGGCATGCGGACAACCCTGCTGATATTGGTTCTTATTCATTATTGATTATTGTATTTTCAAAGTAATGCTACTCATGATGCTCGCCCATGGTATGCGATTTTGTTGTAACTGATCCTGTTTTACTTTCAATTATAAAATCAACCTTCATTGATCCTGCAACCCTTTGTCTCGTTTGAGTTTTTACAAATAAAATGAAGCAATTTTTGTTATAAAAAATTAGAAAGGCATGGTACATACGAACAATGCGAAAAGGATAGTCAAGATCAGTCGTATTTTTGCATTCCTGCAGCATAAGCAATAGGTA
This sequence comes from Lissotriton helveticus, assembly GCF_964261635.1. Lineage (NCBI taxonomy): Eukaryota > Metazoa > Chordata > Amphibia > Caudata > Salamandridae > Lissotriton > Lissotriton helveticus. The sequence continues at coordinate 130,124,402 of NC_136060.1, read as the reverse complement.
AAAGACTCGGATATTTAGATATCTATGAATAGGACGATAGACCAGTTCCTCTGGGCTGCAACGCCGAGATGCAAGATGCTGCTTCCCACAAAAGATAAGTTAAGCACGTGGTAGGTAAAAACCTTTTCGTGTTTTTGCGCGCGGATGTGCTTTGTACGCTGTCACCCCCCCCTTTTTCTCTTCCTCTGCAGGTTAATATCGGAATTTCAGCTGGAGTATGGAGAAGACCCAGAATGCACCGTGTTACACGTAGAAAGAAGAAGAAGTGTATGGTATGAATGCACGCGTGGGCCCCGATTTGTGTTGTATGAATGCTCATGTGTGGCGCACGTCTGGGTTGACGGACGAATGTTTTTTTTGTATGACTGAGGTATGGATCGAGCGGTTAATGGAATAAGAAAAACAAGCCCGAACATGGTACCTGCATGTGAAGGACGAGAAAGAAAATAGCACTTACCCTACCTAGGAACGACTCTCTCTCCCTCTCTGGAGCTAGTGAATGGGAGAGTGGCCTACGCCAGAAACTTGAAGGGTTATTGTAGTACCTCGGACCCCAACCGATATCCCAAATGAACGCCCTGAATGACGCGCACCAGTGAGCCAACTTAATGAGCAGACTAGATGAGAAGAGTTAAGGATAACCCGGGTTGGGATTCATCTAAAATCCTCCCTCTGCCCAGAAATTAGGGATATTGTCATGTTTTAGATTCACCCCCTCTTCTTCCATCCTCATAGAAAAGTCAGAATTGCACCATCGCACATCCGACAGACACCCCTCCTCTACCTCAACTCGGGTCGACATTTGTTAGATGTTGGAAGGCCCCACCGTGAGTATAAGCACGACTGGACCAGTGTCCGACCAATTAAAAGGAGTAAGTATTTATTGAAGCGAGGTTACCAACAGAAATTGTCTGCTATTAGGAAGGAAGGAGAACGAAGAGCTCGACCTCCGAAAGAATTAAATGGAGTACTGAAAAAATGCAACACGCATGAGAAGGCTCTTTCGCCAAAAATAGCCCTCTGTTTTATCTTAAGTTTTCGTACTTGATGTATGTACTGTCGCACCCTATCTGGTATTTGTGTTTACGTAAACTATGAATTTATGTTTTCCCTCAGCTTGTGTTTTTTTACGTGAAACTGACCCGTACTGATCTATATGTGTGTGCACTGAATAGCCTATTATTGTACACGTCTCTCTCTCTCTCTCTCTCCCTCTTTTTATGTTGTACGTGTACTAATAGCCTATTTGGTACGCACGACGCTCTCTCCCTCTGAGGGCTCCCTCGCTCCCTTTTGAATAAATGACGACACTGTACCTCGCCGGTACGGGAATAATTGGCTCTTGGACACAACAGTGTTTTGAACAAATTGACAGAAACAAAACGATCGTATTTTTGCCATAGTACTGCCTCTCCTTTCTGTAAAATGATGAAACTTAATTGGCCGAGAAAGAAAGGACAGGTGAGACGACTGATGTCCCCTAATCTGACCCTTAAAAAGGGAACTATATGTCAGTGGCTTTTTCTTAAGTACTTTGGTAACAGCACCCTCATCGTTCGGATTACCTCCGCCCATTGTACAAAAATAGAATGTCCGACACGTCCCCGTTCCTCCAAAATGGTCCTAGTTCTGCACCAGCCGTCCCAGAAAATCTTAAAAACTGTAGCTATAGTCCCATGATAACAGCATTTCACAATTTTTATAAATTAGCAGACCTTGAAGAAACATATAGCTCAACCGGATTTGTTTTAGACAAACGCGAGTCTCTACTGAAGGAGCCGGTTTGAATCCGATAAACGGTGTCATTTTTAGACATCAGACTTCTTGCCACGTTCACAACTTTAACAAGAGCAAAACACCAGACAGACGTGTTGTTTGAAAATGAAAATGCTTGCCAACCTGCACTACAGCAATGATGCATGAGTTTACAACATACACCGATGTAAGGATTACTAAGCATCCACCCTATCGTGACCAATGAACGTTTCCCCAACTACTTGGGGTTGGGAGAGAAATTAAAGTGTGTAAACATCTTCCCCTGCCAATTCTCTGAAAAATTGTTTTTTTTTATACTCATTCAAGGATAACGTGCAGTCGTCGGGAGGAGAGAGGCCGGATGTGACGCACAGCCTGGCTGCGGATCGGGGAAAAATCCATGACCTCGACCTAGGGGGAGCCGCAAGAGCAAAGAGTTGCGGGACAAGGCATCGTTCTCAGCGTGGAAGGTGAAGGAAAGAAGGGCCACCCAGAAGCCCCTGCACGTTGATGAGCCCGTGTCGAAAGTCCCAGCCCATTGTGCCCGATTGATTGGCCCGCTTGCTTGAAATTTCTGCCCTCCTTGGTCCGTTTCAGGTCTGATCCCACTCCACCCTCTCTTCCCTCGGCCTCCCAAAGCACGCCCCCATAAACCCCCCTTTTCGTATGGAATTTTTGAACTTGACTCAGAGGACAAACACAGGACTGTGGTCCAAGAACAAAGAATGGCCACACCCTGCAACGCGAGATCTGAAGTAGAGCCGGACGCGTAGCTCCACCGCCGGTGCTCAACAGCGCCAACGAGAGAGGAAGAACGACGAGAGCCTACCAGTGATGGCTCGCTGTAAAAAGACACTGGACAGACGAACCCTTTTTTTGAACATTGCCACCCCTTGACTGTTCCTTGTCAAGTTGAATTTCTCTCCCAACCACTTCATATTGATTACCACCCAAATTGAGTTTTCATAACCTTACATCGGTCGCTTTTCAATTGTACAAGGATAACTAAGATACCTTGATGATTGTAGAACACCAGTTATGCACATGAACATGCTGTTTAGTTTTGCAAGTGACAATAGCCCTTATTCTGCCAGAACATTTTCTGTATGACATCATGCTTGTATTCGAACGAATTTCCTACATCGTCTAAATAATGTCCCCGTCTCCAAGGTCTGACGTATGACACAGCTAATGTAATTTTATATGCACTGCCTCCTCGCCTATCGCATTGACTATATGTGGTAATGTACGATTCTGTCAAACATTTATAGTAGGATTATTTCCATCTGCCCGTAATGCATATGGGCTACCAAAGACCTCGATAGACAGCCCAGCCACATACCTCCCTTATTAGTATAACTAAAATGCCAGCTTGTACGTCCTTACCTCAGACATGAACAGAAATGAACTTACTCATGATAAAAACTGGGGACTGTGGAAAATGACTAAAATCGGTATACATAAGCGGCGTTCATTTATGTTCACCACAGCCACTGTTGAAAGTAGAGCGACAATCATGAAAACAGTAGCCACGCCATCTTGTCCCTTTTAGGCCCCATCGCGAAAGTAGGTGGCAGCCATCCTTGTGTCACGACCTCTCCGCCCACTGCCAATAGCCTGCGCGCCTCTCCCCCTCACACCCCAGCCTCGCAAGTATTCCCCCGCGCCCCGGCAGCCCCCGGTTTCTCCTGCTTGGACCATAAGCGCACTTCTAGCACGACCTTGTCACCAAGCCACATCCCGTGCTGAACCCCCTCGCTCTTTCATCTCATTCAAAGAACAGGCCCTTCTTTGATAACCTCTTCCTCCCTGCCCGATTGTCCAGCCCGATCCCAGGCCATCACCTAGCCCGGCAGATGCAGTTTATTGCCCCCTACAGTAGGGCCCCGCCTCACACCAAAGGAGCGGTGGTTAATCAATACCCTCACACCTCCAGATCCGACCGATCGCCCCCTTTCCCGTTCCCAGCAGAATGTCCAGCTGCGCGACAACCACCACATGCTGAGGTCGAGGTGGGAACTCTGCTGTAAATATGTGTGGGAACGGGGGTGAAGCAGGGATTCCGAGGATGTCTTTCCGTACATCAAGTATTGACAAGAATGTGTTTCATGTAATAAAGCAATAAACCTGTGTATAAGAGGCCAGGCCTCAAGGATGCGTTTAGAGCCCCTCGAGAAGATACCCTGTTGTCTGATTTGACGTGTTCTGCTCCGTCGGAATAAACTCCTGTTTCCTGCCTTCTGTCTCCAGCGCCTGCCTCTTTGTTTGGTATTCTCGAATGGTATGAGAGGCGGCTAACGCCGGGCAAATACTGAAGGGTTCTTGGTCGAATTCGGCCCTACCGTTCAACACTGTGAGGGGAGCACATTCAGAGATTAACTGAGATGAGACCACCCCCATATCATGGGGCAGATGCCACAGCCCAGATACCAGTAGGGGATGAACCTGTTTCCTTACCTCTCCTGAGGCCACAGCACCTCCAAGTTACACTGCGACCACTGTCACACCTCCAATGCCTGTTACTTCAACCAAGTTCCGGACCATGGCTGGTATAGCCATTCCTCCCACCACAATGATGACTAGCATGCCCCAAGCTAACCAACCCTGGAGTATTCCCCTAACTGTATAGGTACATCCAGTAACTTAGATCCTGGACACCAACCATGGGAGAGACCATGACACCTACAATTTTCAGACTCACCTCACAGCAAAGTGGATTGACCCCACAGAGACTGAATCCAGCCCAATTAAAAACGGAGTTTGAGAAATTGTAAAGCGTAATGTAGACTTGAATTTTCTAGGACACTGCAGCGAGAATTAGATGGAAAAGTAAGGTGACGTTTGCACAGTAATTAATGCAAGGAAACGTTGTGCGTACTTTCCAAAAATAGATAACCAAATTGACAGCAGTGTTGCCGATATCACTAATATCACCCATTAACTAACTGAGCTAGAAGAGACAGGTGCATGGGAAGGAATAGGTTCTGTATTTGGATCTGTTGGTTAGGGATTTGCCTAAATAGGCAAATGGCTAGGAGGTGTAGAGGGAGAAATACTAAAATTGCTTCTGACCCCTCTCTTGTCAATTCTAATTGAATCTGCATGCATACTTTTCATGAAATGGTAGGTTAAACTGTGGGAAAAAGAAGCTATGAGCAACAAGTGGGAGAAAAAGGAACAGCGCAGATGTTAAAAATCAAGAGATATAGAGTCAACTTTATGACAAGTGCTTGCACCTTACCTGGGTCTGGAATCCTTCTTCCTTCTGAGAATATATGAACACAAAACGGTGTGGTCTTGTGTGAAACTCACACTTTGCAGAACTCCGAGTGAGACCTGCATCAGTGAGTAACTGGCACATTTAGTTGAGGGCTTTGTCATGCTCTTTTTGCATTCTCCCAAAAACCAGTATGTCATCACTAGCAGGTGTGACAGGTTGAATTACTCGGCAAATGATATCCTGAAATATCTAAGCATCCAAAAATACTCCAAAGGTCAGTCTCTTGCATCCATCTGAAAGATGAAAAGCAACTCTACGGTGTCTCTGAGCAGCAGGGAAAATGTCTTTGTTGACATGAAACCGTACTTTCATATTCTTGAGTTTTCCCAGGCCGCGGAAAACAATGGGAATTGGCTCGTGATCTCAGAATGGGCACATAGGTTGTAGTTGAGGAATATCAACCCCATTTCAGCAGCAGTGGCAAAGGTGAGTAAACAGGCACTCGACGAAGGCCCTTGTAGAACATGAATGGTGGCTTGCGCCAATGTCTTTTTGTGTTGCATTGTCGTTGTGAAGGACTCTTGGCTTTGCAGTGGCTCAGACACGGCCCAGATATAGACCTTCATGCCTGACAGGCCGTTAAGCCTTACACAGGCATGATGTTAACCAATGCAACATTGTATGATAAAAGTTATCGGGTGATGTTCACTTTCAATGTGATTATGTGACAGTCTCTAATAGAATTCTGCTGTTTTGCTTGGCTTCTTTTCTTTGAATTGTGATCATCTTCACATGCAGCTAATCTAACACGGGCACACTGCTTGTTAGTTGATACCTTTAGGGCATACTTACCCGATCTCTGCTTGTTGTAGTTGATGTTGCTTTTGGGTTTTGTGGGTAGGGTGTGAGTGCTTCAGAACATTCTCGTGTCCATCTCGTCTTTCTGTTGGGACACACCTTTTTTCTTTTTGGCTTGACACACAGTAATTAAATAATTTTATTTCCCACAGCCTTACAGACCTGTCCAATGGCTGTACATTCACTTTCAAAAGGAAGTGAAAATCCACACCGAAAGAATAGTTTTGAATTCTTTAAAGGTGTTGAGTTACGTGTATCACGTTTTTGCATGTGCTTGCTTTTCAGGTTCAGGGCTGATTCATTGTGTCTGGTCTGCTTTCATGTTAGCAGCTTGTTGGGCTTTCTCATTCTTCTGCTCTCGCAACCATCCCAATTTTCTCTTAACATGAGTCTTCTAAGCAAGTCTGAAAGAAGGCCGCCAATGATTCTGAAATGAATGGCTTCTTCGTCGGTAAACTCATTATCAAAAAGGTTGTCCCTATTGAGTGTTGGCTTGGACTTCCACGGCTATAGCGACATACATAAATCTTCTGGAGATGTATTCCAATTATGCGGTAAGTGATTTATTTAATTAATTATATTCATAAATGACACAGCATTGACATTTTTTAAAGGATAAGGTGCTCCTACAGATAGACGGCGCAGTGAGAGTGGATAAAGTGAATAAAAAGGGTGCATGTGTTCTATTGAAAATATATAAATGTGACTGAATGTGACAGTATGTTATTACAAATAGCACTCATAGTATGAGTGTCAAGAGACACTATCAAATTAAAAACCAGTCCACATAGGAATTTGTTGACGCTTCAACTCCATAGCACAATTACTTAGATTGGGGTCATCATCAGGACAGAATAAGAATGGAAGACACCTAAAAGAACCATGTATCAGATTCTGAAATATGTATTTTTGCGGGGCTTCTGCACCTACACAGAACTATGCGCAGGAAAACAGGACCTCGGTGTATAGGGGTGTACCAACCTATCACCTTAGTACCCAAAATCCCAAAATCAACTAGCTATAGTGTCTCATTTGTTCTTCTCCAAAAATCACGAAGCTACAAATGATTAGACAACCCAGAACACAACACTCCAGACTCTCTCAGGAATCGCGGTAGCAAGACATACTCTTTCGCTCACTCACTCGTACTTGCCCACAATAAGAATTGGCAGAGTTACTGTAATAGTTAAAAATGTCATACTCTACAATACAGAATATGAACCACTACCAGCAGTAAAATGCATATACATATACATATCGAACAATAATGGTGAAATGGGGCACCCCTGTCACGTCCCTCTAAGAAACGGTAAACTCCTAGTGAGGGAGCCATTGAGGAGGACCCTAGCTGCAGTACAATTATATAAAGCTTTTAGTGTTGTTACAAAACGTGGCCCAAACCCCATAACCTGCAATACTGCCCATAGAGATTTCCTGTAAAAACGATCTAAGGCCTTGGCGGCATCCAATATAACTACCGCCCAGGGAACCGACCTTGATGTAGTTAGGCCAATACTACCAATTAGCTGCTGGGTCAGTTCATGGATCTGCCTACCAGGGATAAATCCCTTCTGGTCCTCATGGATGAGGACCAGAGCTGAGGAGCTAGTTTAGCCAGCCTGCCCACTAAAATGCTACCAACGATTTTATAGTCTGCATTTAGCAGGATATCGGTCGATACGACTCTGCTCGCACGGGGTCCTTGGCTGGTTTTAAGATCAAGACTATAGAGGCCTCTCTCCATGATTCAGAAACCTGTATCCCCCCGCCCCCATATATACTGTATTAAACAGGTTTCCCCAAACGGGGAGAACATCCCCTATTAGAATTTTATACACTTCTGAGGAGACAGTATCTAAACCAGCAGCCTTCCCATTCTTAGCTCTTTTTATTGCCCCCCTAATCTCCTCCTGGGTAATTGGAGCTTCCATCATCTTTTCCCCTTCACCATTCTACACAGGGAGGCCAAGTGTCCTAAGCCAACTTTTAAGCGTTTGGGATTCGGGGGTAATGTCTTCCTTATAAAGCTGCAAGAAAAGTGCCACTACATGTTCCTGCATATCATCCCAGATGTCAAGCACCTCCCCTAATGACCCCCTCAGCTCCTTGATCTCATTTCTGGTTCTTTCAACCCTAGACTTCCTGGCCAGCAAAGCCCCGCTTTGTCTCCATACTCAAATACCCTCACATTTACAGCTTGCCACCTTGCCTTACATTTTAGCTCCGACCTGATCTTATACTTTAGTTGGGCCTCTTCTAACCTCCTTACCATCCTCTCCCTTTTTTCTCCTGCACTTATAGAATGCAAGGCTTCCTCAAGATTTCCCAATTCCCTTTCAATATTTATTAATTCCGCCCTTTCTTCTTTGCTTTTTGCACAGCCGAGGCTTTTTAAAACCCCCCGTATATGTGCAAAAAAATAAAGTAATGTAGTAAAATAAAGTCATGTAGTAACGTGCGTAAAAGCAGCATCATGGTAGCGAAGCTCATACTACCTTAGTAATGTTGACAATGTCCCCAAATGCACATGTATATCTGAATATATTTGATATTGTACCTAGGCGATTTCAATATGATAATATGACAAAAACGAATAAAAACAGTTAAAAAAAAGTCACAAGAAAGTACATAATTACGGGTCTGTTGATATAAACCATGCCACCAGTAACGTTGCTGTAAAATAGAGACTGTCGCAGACACCCCGGCATGTGCGGCCCAAGTTGGGAAGATCCTCAACCGAAGGAATCTTTGCATAAGGAACCTGTTTGGGATTTTTATGTTAAGAGTATTTAGAGGGAAAACCCTGATGATGAACAGTTCCCTCCCTCGTTGCAGCTGCTGCTGCCAAAATATTATTATCTATTTCTAGTCATGGATCTTGTTACTGCTGCTACGGAACACATGGCTACTGCAGACTTGGCCACTTCATCAGTCAAAGAATTACCAAGAGCATGTGCTCCCACACGCTGATGGCCAAGAGTATGGATAACCTGTGTGAGGGGCAGACATTGTTTAAGGTCTGCCACTCGAACTCAAAGCGTCTTATGCTTAATTGCGCTGCCTTTAGAATCCCTATATTAATTTTGAGACCAAAATATTAACTTGTCATTGTAAGATTGAACACAGTAAGAGTATTCACATTAGGATCAGCAAACTCAAGAGCAAGAACAAGAACACGCAGCTCTGCCAATTGTGCCATACAGTCTCCAAGTGCCTGAGTATGCACTACGGAAGACTTAAACTCTCCATTCACAATTGAGGCAGCAACAATTGCGCAAGTTGCTGAATAACCGTGTTTAGAACCGACGGCCGGTTGAGCCGATCCATAGGTACAGATGATACATATTTATTCATCCAAAGGAAGCAAGGCCAGAGGAGTAGGATGAACATGGTCATACTGTAAGAACTCCTGTGTCTGGAGAGAAGGATCAAAGATAAACGTGACATCAGCCGATGTCAATGATGCAGCCCATTGTATCCAAAGCGGATGTAAAGCCTTAGAGTTTGGTACTCTCGCCTTAGTCACTTCTTCTAATGTAGGGAGAGGCATGACCATAACAATGGTTTTACCTTGCGCCAGAGAGCATTCTTTCAGAATCGCCATCTGCAACTTTTCCAGCATTGTAAAATCGCATTTCAGCCGACGTGTACAAATGTGATTTGAATGCAATAGGTACTGTGTCTCCTACATTGTTTTGTTATGTTATGTTATTATGACTTTTATAGCGCACGGCTGCCCCAGCCAAGGGGCGTCCCGGCGCTTTGTCTGGCAAAAGGAACACAACAGAAGAAAAAGGGCAAAGGGAGGAATAAGTAAACAGTGAGGCAAACATTAGAGTCCAGGAGGGAAAAGGTAAGTTTTAATGGCCTTCCTAAATGCAAGCAGCTCGTCCAAAGCACGAATATGAGCTGGGAGAGAGTTCCAAAGCTTTGCCGCTAAAACGCGGAAGGAACGCCCTCCCGCCCTGCAGCGTTTAAACCGTGGGACAATGGCCAGATTTTGACCCAATGATCTCAAGTACCGAGAGGGGACATAGGGGGTAAGAAGATGCTCGAGGATCTGGGGAGAGGACAGTTTGAGAATCTTAAAAGAAAGACATAATGTCTTAAATTCAATCCTTTGTATCATGGGCAGCCAATGAAGTTTCCGAATGGTTGCCTTAGCTGAACAGAACCTAGGTAAGCCTACCAGGGCTCTGGCTGCGGCGTTCTGTATACGTTGCATCCGGATGATTTCCGCCTGATTGGCCCCCAGCAGGAGCGAACTAGCATAATCAAGCCGTGACAAAATAGTGGCCTGAATTATCAACTGCCTGGTGGGGGCATTGAAGAATTTTAAAATTGGCCTAAGTCCATGCAGAATCCCAAAGCATGTGGCGGCCACTTTTTTAGTATGTCCGGAAAAACTGAGGGCGGGGTCTATCCAAACACCCAAGTTTTTAACCTCAGATACCGGGATGGGAGTAGGACCTAACTCTGAAGGCCACCACTTATCGCCCCAGAGGTTACAATGCTTACCAAGAATAAGGACCTCCGTCTTCTTGGCATTGAGCTGTAAACAATTAGCAGTCATCCAGCCAGCCACTGCTGTAAGACCATCACGAAACCTGGAGACCTCAAGGTCGGAGTCCGCACTGAGTGCAACCGCCATCTGCGTATCGTCAGATTAGGAGACCATAGTTAGGTCCCAATGTTTGGCGACGGAAGCCAGCGGCTGCACATAAAGATTGAACAATGTGGGGCTAAGTGCCGAACCCTGAGGTACTCCCTGCTCGATGGAATGGGATTTGGACTCAAAGGTCGGTGTAGCAACCCTAAATGAGCGACCTGTTAAAAAATGACCGAAACCATTCCAGTGCTAGATCAGAAACACCTGCTTCTCCCAGACGCTGCAGCAGTATCGCATGTGAGACCGTGTCGAACGCGGCGCTGAGATCGAGTAGCACCAGTGCCGCAGTTCGACCAGAATCCAACACGGACCGCAGATGTTCTGTCATGGAGAGAAGGGCAGTCTCAGTGCTGTGGCCAGCACGAAATCCATTCTGGGAGGGATCCAGAATCTTGGCAGTCTGAAGATGTTTAGACAGAATACCGTTAACATGAACCTCAGCAACCTTCGCGGCCCATGGGAGAAGAGAGATTGGTAGGTAATTCTCAAGCTTGAGAGGGTCCAAAGCAGGTTTCTTCAGAATAGGAGTGACGTAAGCTTGTTTTCACTTAGAAGGTACTGTGCCTGAGGAAAATGATAAATTGATAAGTTGGCGTACAGGGGGAAGGCATAAAATAGCCGACTCTCTGAGCTGCGCTGGTCTAAGTGGGTCGGCAGGGGACCCAGATTTGACTTTGACCACCAACCCATCAAACTCTTCCTCCGAGATTCAGGGGAGTATAGATAGAGCCAAGTTAGTAATAAGGTTAGGCCTCTGGACCTCACTCGAAGGACTAGTACTAGGGAAGGAACGATAAATAGTATGTACCTTTTCTAGAAAGAAGGTAGCTAGATCTTCACAATGCGACATTGAGCAAATCTCAGCTGCTGGGGCTCTTTTGGCAGTCAGATCTTTAAGAACTTTAAAAATCAACTTCGTAGGATTGGAGCTACTTCTAAACTCTTGGGAATAGTAGGCCGCACGGGCCCTACATATGGCTCTATGATAGCTTTTAACTTTAGCCAGGTAGTACGTTTTTTTCCTAGCCTCATAGGTCTTACGCCAATCTCTTTCCGCTTGCTTACACGATTTTTTCAAAAACGATAGAGTGCTATCATACCATGGACTGGGCTCTAAGGAACGACATTTACTCCATACAGCAGAGATCAAAGAATCAAGTGCTCTGGAAACCCAATTGCAAAAAAGATCATAGCCGGACTCAACATCATTGAGCGGGCCGAGCGAGTATTCACCAAGCAATCGATGAAAGTCATCGAGCTTTAGTTTCTTACAGGGGCGTTTAAGAACAACTCTATCTATGGGTTTATAGGGTAGGTCCTCAATCATGAGATGTAGTTCCACTAAGAAATGATCGGACCAAGCTACCGGCCTCGGTGGCAAGGCCTTGGCCACAGTCAAATTCGTGAATATGGGGTCCAGAATATGTCCACCCACATGCGTAGGGTGGATGACCAACTGATTGAGCTGCAGCGCCTCTAAATTTGCAGGGCCTATCGCAAGAGAGCTCACAATTTCTGGAAGTGCCTTTCTAAAAGTGATGTCATTACCTGGAGGCCTATAAATCAGAAGTCTAGAGAAAGATTGAACATTGAACGTCAAAAAAGTGAAACCTACTGCCCCTGGAAATATACGGATAAACTGGTTTGTGGTGTTATCACGCGTCAACAAGTAGTTAGTCGCAAGCAAGTCAGATTGCAACAAATGTAGGCCAGAGGTATTGTAGTGTAGTTCCTATCTTCCCAATAGGCTCTGCGCATTGGAATAATACCTACAGCAGTAAAGGCCTAGGCCAGACGTTAACTAGGTCTACTACTGTCGATACTAGACTTAAAGTTTTGGGTTTGCCAGCGTAGCTCAGAGTTCACTAGAAACTTTCTCGAATGTTCAAGGAGGAATTAACTTCCCTGATTAGACAAGAAGGGATTTAGTTTCTGACAACCATAGAACATGACAACTTTGCTCTCCCCTAATCAAGAGTCAATCTCGAGAGTCGTGTGAACAAAAGGCAAATTATTTTACTCAGTCAGTACGTGCATTCTTAGTCTCATCAGAATGTAGAGAAAAGGAAGAGACGGGCGTGTTCAATAAAAAGGTGTTATTTATTGATCAGTCTCTTTTCTCATACAAGAGAAATGGATCGATATTATTGCAATACTTATAGTTAAGTAAAGTGCATACATTAAAAGCAATAGTATAAAATAATACTGTAAAAACATTGATATGGTTTCTAAGCCATAAGATGTTTTAAAATGAATAAAATATATTATATACACATATACATTTGACTAAACGTACTCAACTGGTGTTTCTAGATACGCCTACCCCGTGTACCTGACCTAAGTCTAATACGTGGGCGGGAATAGATAGTTACAGTTTAAGTTAAGTTTGTTTTTGCCAAGTGAATAACTAAAGAATTCTCTGTGAGGGGTTATTCAGTTCTGTACCTGGAATTTAGGATGAATGAGGAATGGTATCTCTCTCTCTGGTCTCGATATTCCAGGCGGCCTGCGAGGGCTGCCCAGAAACGCCGGTGCTGGATTCTCGGCAGGAGAAAGCAGCGCGTCTCTCAGCGCGTCAGAAAGGCGGGGCTGCTGCCAGCGGGGTCTGCTCTGCTCTTCGCTTCGGCAAGTATGGCTGCTCCGTCTCGTCACCACGAGTGTGTTTGCATATGGCAAGATCGGTAATATTTATACCTTTAAGGTGCCGAGATTGACGTAAGGATGGACATAGATACGTCAATAAAGATGTCATACGACTTGCTCGTTAGCACATTCTTTTACTAAAGTTCTCGGTGAAATCAAAACAATGGCCGCAGGGTTTTGCCCAGGTTGTCATAGGTTTGATTTGTTATGAGAACTCCGTATGCCTTATCAGGGGCTGGAGGAATATCGCTTGTCTAATTAGATCGCAAGTGTTATGACCTAATCAGATAACACGTTCCTGTGCCGTAGTGTGACTGCGTCAGATAACGGTATCTGCATCATGGGGGTTTTCTGCCTCATGGGCTGACTGCTAGTTAACTTGTTGGTTTGTTTAACTAGAATAGGGTCAGGAATAGGGGGATCGATTCAGAACCTATAGGAATACATGACACCCACTCCACGCTAACTATGGACATATTTACTAATCTAGGCATAGTATAACATAGTACAACATACTATAGAGTAGTGTGTATACCTTACCACCCCAAAATACATAAATGCATTTTGAAATTTTCAAATATACTGAAAAAATTGCAGACATATATATATGGTATGCACTCAAGCTGTAGAAAAATGCCAAAGTAATCGCATTTGTATACATTATTGCTTATTTGGTATATGAGAATTACACATGAAATGGTTTCTTACAGAAAAAAGTTTCGAGACCATTCCATCACAGAATAAAATATCTTTATGAACATGCCAGCGGGCAGCTAATGTCTATAAGCTATCTAAAATTTAGAAACCTTAGTTCTCTAAGAATAGTTCTTACTTTAAGCAGAAGATAGTGTCCCGAAAAATATGCAAAAATATTTGGGGCTGCTGGAAAAACTGCTGTCCGTGAACTGGAGCGAAAATGTTCATGTGACTTTTATTTTTAAAGTTGAAGGCCGAATTCAGGGAACGCCGTGTGCGAGCTTGCTCAAAAGTCTCTATTTCTGTTCGGGTGAGAACATCATATCATTTAGGCTTTCGAAAAAACTGTCAACAGCTTCCTGGGAAAGTTCCACTAACTCGGAAATAGGTGTAATCATGCATTCTTGCGCATGATTGTCTCCATTGACATTCTGATTTGCATTACTGACAGAAGGTCGTACCTGTTCGATGCTGCTTTCATCTTGAACTTCACTACCCATCAATCGTAGTGGTGAAGCTTCCACGAATGCCGTCATCAGGATTGGTAGCCTTTGAGGGCAGCACAAAGCATGAACCTTGATCGGGCTCAACAATGTTTCTGCATCCATCGGCGCATCCGATTGTGTATGTATAATTGAGTGGATAGTTGATCGGTAACGCTGAGCAGTCGCCTTTTGATGACGTTTTCACCGCCAGCACTGTTTCACCGTCAATGTATTTTAATGTACGCTTTTTTCGAACTACGGGAGCCGATTTAGTGGCTGCCGCTGCGGCTGTTTCAGCCAATGAATTCCCTACAACGTGAACGCCATCACGCTGATGAATCAGTGAGTGAGTCACGTGAGTCTTTGGTAGTTCTTTTTGTAAAAGAGCTATTTGTTCCCAGAGCAGTTTCTGCTTTATTGGTGCATCTGTGTCATCTTTGTAACCTTTTTGAATCCATGTCTGCAAATCGCTGTTATATGATTTGACGCAGTAATATGAATCTGACACTATAAGTGTCGGGAATTCGCGATCCGCATTATCTAGCGCCATTTTCAAAGCTAATATTTCAGTTTGTTGTTCTGAATTAGTTTCTACTGAGTGTGTCTTTGTTAATAGAGGTTTTAGTTTACCTCCGCGCCACACTTCTTTTGTAATCTCACATGTGGGGTTGTATGCTTGTTCTCCCCAAACGGAGGGTTGAGCATGTCCGTCTGTATAGATTACACAGGCGTAATGTCGTAAAGGCAGAATGTCGATTGGCAGAGGATATGTTTCTTCATATTCTAGATTTTTTAATTCTTCTAGTTCTGGATCAAAGTAGTAGTATACTTTGTCCGTTGTGATAGAATTCACCCATTGTATCCATTCCGGATTTAATGCTGTTGTTGGTAAATTCCACGGTGTTGTTAATGCCTCAAAGGCTGATTTTGCTGTTCTGACTGTGATATGTCTACCGTCCGCTTGATCTTTCTCTCTAGCTATTGCGGTTTGAACTGCATGAACAATTTTTTCTTTGTTGCTGAATTTCTGTTCAGCTTCTGTGTACAAGTGTGATTTGAATGCAATTGGTACCTTTTCCCCCTCATTAGAGGTCAGGTATGTGAATCCGCATCTCCCTGGGATGACTCGAATCACAAGATTGCGTGTGTTATCACGTGTTTCTAATTTTGTTTTAATTAGCATGTCTGTTTGTAAGGATCTCAGAATTTCTGTGTGTATTTGAGACCAATTGGATTTTTTAAAATCTGGTTTAATTAGATCATAAAGGGGTTTGACCCTTTCTGCGTAATTTGCAATGTATGTTCTTCCGAAATTTAGGAAGCCTAGAATCGACTGTAGGTTTTTTAGTGTTCTAGGTGCTTGGAGTACGGCACATTTCTCTAGGAAATTGTCTGCCAGGCTTTTGCCTTCGCTTGATAATTCATATCCTAAGAACAGGACTGTCAGATGGGCAATTCTGGATTTTTTAAAGTTGAATTTGTAACCCTCTGCAGCGAACCCAAGTATTATGGTGTTCACTCTTTTCAAGTGAGTGTCCAAGTCATCATCTGTTAAGTAAATGTCATCGACATAAGATAATGCTTCATCATCATATAGTTGTAGTAATTCTGTTACTCTCGCTGAGAATACCCCCGGGCTGTTCTTGTACCCCTGGGCTAACCGACAGAATTGTTTTTGAGTGCCATTTACTGAGAATGCAGTTAAATATCTGCTCTCTGGTGCTATGTTTTGACAAAAGAATCCATTAGAGATGTCTAAGGTTGTTTTGTATTTTTTGCGCACTATGTTATTCATTAGTGCAGCACTGTGTGAGTTTTGCACTGCAAAAGTTTTGCAACATGTGTTAAGGTGTCGGTAATCCAAAACTAGACGATATGAATTGTCTGGTTTGGAGACCGGAAACAAAGGATTGTTCATTTGTGAGGTGCAAGTTTCAATCACCCCCTGGTATTCTAGCTGATCTAGTATTTCATTTACCTGTTTTTTAGCTTCTTGCTTAATTGGGTACTGCCTTTGTGCAGTAGGTTGTGATTTTAACTGGATTTTGTGAGGAGGAGAGTCCTCATCCCATCCCACGTGATTTTTATATAAAGCAGGAGCTAGAGCCACTGCCCACTTTCTAGCAAGTGTGTATTTTTTATGAATTGGAATTTGATTTGAGAAGGCAGGCATAATTACTTCTTCGCCATGAGGGCACTCCCTGACAAACTCTGGTGGCCAGTCTTTTTCAGCTAGAAGGATGTCATAACCCTTGGAGAGGTTATCCCAAAATAGTCCCCTTATTTTCCTAGTCTTATCTCCCTCTATACGTAATGTTATCTCGTATATCTTGTGAGGTTTGCTAACCCTGGTGTCTGCAGTTTCCACTTGAAGATATTCATTCGTGTCCACTGTCTCCAGATGATTCATAAGGACTTTGCGAGCTATGCTCACTTCTGCTGCGCTGTCTAGCATTGTCTGAGCCCACTCTCCGTTTTTCAGTTGTGTCCTCAGTATTCTCGGCATTGTTAACTACCTTGATACTGGCTACCTTCTTTTTTGGAAATTGTAATTTCTTTTTTAGTTGAGCAGGTTCCTTGTCTTTGGACTTGGCGTGCTCTTCTCTTTGTTCTGATCATCCTCTTCTTTCCGATTTCTGCGAGGAAGTCTGAAAAGATTGAGAGGGACGCGTATCAATGTCTTGATATCTATCAGCCTTTTTTATATTATCCCTATTTCTAAGGTTATATCTTTTCCCAGAGGGGTCACTCTGGGGTGACCTGTGTCTTTGGTTCGGAGATTTCTCTCTTCGCCTAGGAGACCTTCCTCTGGACTGGAATTTCTTTTCTTTAGGATTGGATTGTTTGTTTCCATCCCAGTTCTTTTTTGGTGAATTATTATTAAAAAATATTTTTTCTGGACTTTCAGTCAGTTGCGGTTTTACTGGTATTCCACCTAAACTATCTCTACCTAGTTCCTCATAGGATTTTTCTATGATTCTGGCAATTTCAGCTGGTTGGTCTGCTATATCTGTCTCTTTTAACCTCTGGCGGATCGCCACGTTGGCTGCTTCACCTTTTATGTTGGCTAATAATATAGCCGAGACCTGCTTGAAGTCTTTCAGTAATTTCATACCAAGAGTTAAAGCGGGTTCTGGACCGTATTCGTCTTGAATTTGTTTTAGCACATCTGGTATCACCGAAATGGATGGAACACCGTGCGTTTTTGTGTAGATGGAAGCAAAGCCTGTACCCCAAGTGTCACAGTCCTCTATGTGTGGTGCGATTCCCATTGGGAGACAGATAGTCAGAATCCTGTGTTTTTCTAGCGGGGTGGTGTCTGGAAACACCGCCTCTATTTGGGTAATTTTCTGTGCCAACCAGAATGGTATTTGTTCCCGTTTAGCCGGTACTTTACCTAGGCAGGATTGGATGTTCTGTGGTGTAATTTTATTTGTGTTCCCCTGGTGAGGGGTCAGCTGTGGGAGTTTAATCGCTGGCTGAATTGTTGAAGTCCGCATCACATACTGAACTAATTGTCTATGAATTTTTATTAATTGTTTTAGCTGTGTTAACAGCTCTGCTGCAGACATCCCATTGATGTCTGGATGTGGTGTGTATCCGGCTAGGACCGGCCACGTTGCTCCTGGTCTACCTAAAGGACCGAGCCTGGTGATGTGATTATTATGTTTTAGGGCGCCATCAAATAAGAGCAAATGCTCTTGGAATTTGAGTGGTACTTCCACCTCCTCGAAAGGAGTGTACTCATTAGGAGGTTCCTCTATTTTGTAATAGTGGAAGTACTTTGTTACAGCATTTGCTGCTGGAAAATGTATCCATGAATAATATACCTCTGTCTGCCGATATTCGTGTGCCTCAATTACGAATATGACTGTACCACCTCTAGGTGTCAGTCCATTTTCTATAAGTTTTAAGGTTATAGATTTTCTTTTAATGACCGGGATGAGTATTATATCCGGGTCTGCATTTTGTAGTGCAGTATCAGCTTCTGCTATGTCAGCTGCTAATCTAACTGCCTCTCTTTCTTCTTCATTTTCTGACATTTTACTGACAGGATGGTTATTTTTTTGTTTGTTTGCAGATCAGGTTTCTTATGGAAACAAAGATTAGATGCACAATATTTTGGAACTGTTTATCCTTCAACGTTGACTTTACCAAGAACCATACATAGGAGTTCCCTCCTGCGAGGTCTGGCGGATATAACCTTTCACCCACTCCAGACGTCTTTGGAGTATTTGGGAAAAGGGGTCTGAGTGAGAAAGCACGACTGAGTTACTCTAAATGTCTTACGTTAGTTTTATCGCCCTTTCCAACCGCGTTGGGCGCCATGTAGTGTAGTTCCTATCTTCCCAATAGGCTCTGCGCATTGGAATAATACCTACAGCAGTAAAGGCCTAGGCCAGACGTTAACTAGGTCTACTACTGTCGATACTAGACTTAAAGTTTTGGGTTTGCCAGCGTAGCTCAGAGTTCACTAGAAACTTTATCGAATGTTCAAGGAGGAATTAACTTCCCTGATTAGACAAGAAGGGATTTAGTTTCTGACAACCATAGAACATGACAACTTTGCTCTCCCCTAATCAAGAGTCAATCTCGAGAGTCGTGTGAACAAAAGGCAAATTATTTTACTCAGTCAGTACGTGCATTCTTAGTCTCATCAGAATGTAGAGAAAAGGAAGAGACGGGCGTGTTCAATAAAAAGGTGTTATTTATTGATCAGTCTCTTTTCTCATACAAGAGAAATGGATCGATATTATTGCAATACTTATAGTTAAGTAAAGTGCATACATTAAAAGCAATAGTATAAAATAATACTGTAAAAACATTGATATGGTTTCTAAGCCATAAGATGTTTTAAAATGAATAAAATATATTATATACACATATACATTTGACTAAACGTACTCAACTGGTGTTTCTAGATACGCCTACCCCGTGTACCTGACCTAAGTCTAATACGTGGGCGGGAATAGATAGTTACAGTTTAAGTTAAGTTTGTTTTTGCCAAGTGAATAACTAAAGAATTCTCTGTGAGGGGTTATTCAGTTCTGTACCTGGAATTTAGGATGAATGAGGAATGGTATCTCTCTCTCTGGTCTCGATATTCCAGGCGGCCTGCGAGGGCTGCCCAGAAACGCCGGTGCTGGATTCTCGGCAGGAGAAAGCAGCGCGTCTCTCAGCGCGTCAGAAAGGCGGGGCTGCTGCCAGCGGGGTCTGCTCTGCTCTTCGCTTCGGCAAGTATGGCTGCTCCGTCTCGTCACCACGCGTGTGTTTGCATATGGCAAGATCGGTAATATTTATACCTTTAAGGTGCCGAGATTGACGTAAGGATGGACATAGATACGTCAATAAAGATGTCATACGACTTGCTCGTTAGCACATTCTTTTACTAAAGTTCTCGGTGAAATCAAAACAATGGCCGCAGGGTTTTGCCCAGGTTGTCATAGGTTTGATTTGTTATGAGAACTCCGTATGCCTTATCAGGGGCTGGAGGAATATCGCTTGTCTAATTAGATCGCAAGTGTTATGACCTAATCAGATAACACGTTCCTGTGCCGTAGTGTGACTGCGTCAGATAACGGTATCTGCATCATGGGGGTTTTCTGCCTCATGGGCTGACTGCTAGTTAACTTGTTGGTTTGTTTAACTAGAATAGGGTCAGGAATAGGGGGATCGATTCAGAACCTATAGGAATACATGACAGTATGTTCAGGAAGCCATCTGGCAGAAGAAAATGTAGGGTGTATCAATGCATAAAGCGGTTTGATATGCTGGGCATAATCCGGAATGTATGTCCTCACAAAATTCAAAAATCCCAACAAGGACTGAAGTTTCTTCAGTGTAGAAGGGGGTTGCAATTGTGCACATTTCTCCAAGAAGTGGGGAGCTAGCCCCTTTCCGTCGTCATTGAGCTCGTAGCCCAAAAAGCGCACTGCCAAGTGGGCGATGTCCAATTTAGCAAAATTAAACTTGTTTCCATGGTCGGCAAAGGATAAAATAATATTGTCGACTAAATGCGGCAAAAGTTAATCATCCATTAGATAAATATCATCAACGCACGAGAACGCATCTTGGTCTATGTCGTATAACAGAGACACAACACATGCCGCAAATGCTCCAGGGCTATTCTTATACCCCATAGGCAAAGGCATGCACTTTTTCTGATTTCGGATGGCGGCAAATACTGTCAAGTCACAACTCTCGGGTGTGAGATTATGACTGTAGAAACCATTGAAAATGTCCAGTGTAGTTTTGTACTTAAGACTGTTCACCAGCGCAAAGCTGTGTGTATACTGCACTGCAAAAGTGCAGGGATGACTATTCAAATTTCGGTAATCCAATCCAATCCAATCCGATGTACCTTCAGGTTTTGATACCGTAAAGGGAGGATTATTCATGGTTCAATCACTCCTTGATGCTCTAACTATGTTAGAATTTCACAAACGTGTTCCTTAGCCTCATCATTGATTGGGTATTGCGATTGTGGCTGCGGCATAGATCGTAAAGGTATCTCATGGGCCGATGAATCAACATCCCAGCCCACTTGATTACAATACACTGCCGGAGCAAGGATCGAGCCCACCCTGCTGCGAAAGCCTTAGCATGCTCCTCAGGGCGTAACTTGGAAAACTCTGAAGTATCACGTCCTCCCCCTAGAAGCGGCTAACACAAACGGTGGTGGTCAGTCTGCCTCCGCCAACAAATTTTCATTTGAGGAGGTTACATTCTCCCAGAAAACCACCTTGATCGGACGCAGTAGATCACCTCAATTTGGAAAATGAGGTCATAAAGCCTATCCGGGGGGTGGGGAGGTTACCCAGGTTTCAGCTGTTTCCACTGTACTTAATGTATCAGTTGCTGTCACCTCCAGACAGGGACGCAGTGCCTCCCGCACTATGGTAACCTCCGCTGCTCTGTTGAGTAGAGTCACCACCATGTCCAGTCCAGGAGTCGCGTTCTCACAGTCTGAGGCATATCTCGCTGTTAAAGCGGCAACTTTCTTCTTTTGATATGGCAGTCAAAAACGAGGAAGATCCTCTTGCTTCCTTTACCGTCAAACTGTCGAGGCTGGTCTCTTCCCTGTGGTGCAGGTTGACCCTTGCCATGATCTTGGCATTCCCCTCCACTGACTTGAGAGCCTGATGTGTCCTGTAAAGAATGATGAGAGTGCTGATCAGGGACTTGAAATATATCAGGAGACTTATGTGAACCAGCACGCAAACCTTGCTTCTGTTTTTAATTTTTCCAGTTCTTTTTAGGAAAGAACGGGTGCCCATCTTTATCAGTCTGGGCTTTTTGTTGTGTTTGAGATTGAGTTTATGTTTGAGTAAAAGTCTTGACTCCAAGACTATTGCGGTCAATGGTTTTATAAGCCTTTGCAATAATCTTTAGTAATTTGCGTGGCTTGTCTGCATCTGGTACAGCCTCCAAGCGGTTTGCCCCTTGAAAGCTCCCAGCCTCACCCTTGAAATTGGCAAGGATCATATCAGCAACCCCGTCGAACACTCCCACCAATCTCACTCCCAACTCTACAGCCGCTTCAGCTCTGTGTTCATCTTGAACACGTTTTATCACACAAGGAAGTAAGGTCATGGATGGAGTGACGAAACATTTCGAATATACTGCCGCAAACACCTTGCCCCATGTGTTACAATCAGCTAATTTAGGAAATAAAGTCTTTAGGCAAACTTATAGTTAATATCCTGTGCTTCTCCACAGAAGCGGTGTTTAGAAAAACAGCTTCTAGTTGTCCAAATTTTTCAGCAAGCCAATAAGGTAACTCATCCTTATTCTGTGAACACTTGCCCATCACTGAATTAACCATAATCGGGATGATGGCCACAGCACCAGGACCAGCAGGTTGCGCTGCAACGCCGGTGGTCCCACCTAGAAGTTGTGCGCCATGAACTGTATAACAGCTCTATGGACGGGTATCAAAGAAGTATGTAACACGCAGAGTTCTGCAAGCGTTGCAGTTGTCAGTTAACGTGGGTGTGGGGTATACCCAGCCAAAACGGGCCATGTGGCCCGTCTATTGATAAAGGGCCTAAACAGACCGGCGTTATTGGGTGAAGAAGGGCGCTAATAAACCATATTTGGTGCTGCCAAGCCGTTAACGGAACTTCAAGAGCCCTATTAGGCTGATAAGCTCGAGGAAGAGCCGTGGCAGTGAATTCATGAAACAAATTATTAGTTCCATCTTCCGCCGGAAAGGTGACCCAAGAATAAAACACTTCAAAGCAGTAATCTGCATCCGCTTCTACTACAAAAATGAGCGCAACACCGGTATCAGGGACTCCACACTGAGTCAAATAAGCTGTGACTCCCACTTGATTTGGACATAACAAAGAATGACACTCTAAAGGGCGGCAGCTCAATAATGGGTTACGAACAAAGAGAGGAAACCTTTTATAACTTCGAACTTGAAAGAACCTATAAAACATCAATATAGAAGGTTACACCATCACAGCTGTCTCCGGAAACAGAAGTGAGGGGATTGGGGACAAGCACAATCACTACTCAAGAGTCTCGCAGATAAGAACCAGACCAAACGTTGGTGGCGCCATGATGCGGGGATTCTGCACCTACACAGAACTATGCGCAGGAAAACAGGACCTCGTGTATAGGGGTGTACCAACCTATCACCTTAGTACCCAAAATCCCCAAACCGACTAGCTATAGTGTCTCATTCATTCCCCTCCAAAAATCATGAAGCTACAAATGATTAGACAACCGGGAACACAATACTTGCCACTCTCTCAGGAATCGCGGTAGCAAGACATACCCTTTCGCTCACTCAGCGGGCACCCCAATTTCCGTCAACCCATTCATGCCGATCCACATGAACCGCACAGCGCGAACGCCTTCGCTATTAGCTTCCCCCTAACCTCTATCTAAAAAGGGAGAAATAACTTCAAACACATTCTAATCAGACAGCACCCAGAAAAGCTATCTGTGGACACTTACCACTGCACCTCTAAAGGGCAGGTAAAGATGGATCTCATCTTCCACACGGATACACCTGAGAACTGGAACACCACATTAAGAATGCAACTTCACATATCCAAAACGACGACCACCACACATAGCTGTAATCTGACGACCTCTCTCCCCAACCAGGCGACTAGAAACGGGAACACATCAGTGACCATTTATTCAAATGGCATTGTTTTGACACAGGCTAACAACGGGAAACTAGAGGCATTCAACTCCCTCTTCCCTGTTCTTCATTCCACCCATCTTCACTCTCTTCGTCCTGCTCCGCCCCTACCCCCTTCCCCGGTCAACCTGCCCCATCAGGCGAAGCAAATATCTATTTCCACTCCCCTGATGAGATCCTTCAGCCTCCCCTCTAGAAGCTCCTCCCACTCCTCCGTTCCCACGAATCGTGATCTTTAATCTTCCGAGGAAGATCACTGCCCACCGCCCCCACAAACTCATCTTCTTCAACATCACACCACCATCCCACGGGCTCGGTCTATTGACCCCTTTTTCACTCCCGCAGTACCATTGAGGAAGAGCTCAAAACTCGACCCCTTACCGAGGGTCGTTAACAGAGGCAGCTTGGCCAACCTATTTAGCATTAGACCTCACAATTTAACCTTGCCCCTCACCCCGCGAGATGTTTCTACCCAAAACTGCATGCCTCCAGCCCCGGCTGGCCCTATTAGAAAGTCAGTTAGAAATAATATTCAGGGGCCTTGATGAAATCCTAACCAACCTAGACAAGGCTCGAAAGCCCCAGCAATCCCAACCCAGGGCCTCTTCACCGACTGATTCTAACCTTCTTAAACCCCATTTTGGGCCCTTATCCGCCCTCGAGAACCGACTGCAGAGGCCCACCAGAATCGATGCTGAGATCCCATTACATTAAGAATGCAACTTCACATATCCAAAACGACGACCACCACACATAGCTGTAATCTGACGACCTCTCTCCCCAACCAGGCGACTAGAAACGGGAACACATCAGTGACCATTTATTCAAATGGCATTGTTTTGACACAGGCTAACAACGGGAAACTAGAGGCATTCAACTCCCTCTTCCCTGTTCTTCATTCCACCCATCTTCACTCTCTTCGTCCTGCTCCGCCCCTACCCCCTTCCCCGGTCAACCTGCCCCATCAGGCGAAGCAAATATCTATTTCCACTCCCCTGATGAGATCCTTCAGCCTCCCCTCTAGAAGCTCCTCCCACTCCTCCGTTCCCACGAATCGTGATCTTTAATCTTCCGAGGAAGATCACTGCCCACCGCCCCCACAAACTCATCTTCTTCAACATCACACCACCATCCCACGGGCTCGGTCTATTGACCCCTTTTTCACTCCCGCAGTACCATTGAGGAAGAGCTCAAAACTCGACCCCTTACCGAGGGTCGTTAACAGAGGCAGCTTGGCCAACCTATTTAGCATTAGACCTCACAATTTAACCTTGCCCCTCACCCCGCGAGATGTTTCTACCCAAAACTGCATGCCTCCAGCCCCGGCTGGCCCTATTAGAAAGTCAGTTAGAAATAATATTCAGGGGCCTTGATGAAATCCTAACCAACCTAGACAAGGCTCGAAAGCCCCAGCAATCCCAACCCAGGGCCTCTTCACCGACTGATTCTAACCTTCTTAAACCCCATTTTGGGCCCTTATCCGCCCTCGAGAACCGACTGCAGAGGCCCACCAGAATCGATGCTGAGATCCCATTACAGACTCTCACAAGAATCAAAGCCCCCGTGTCTGGGGTTCAGAGTCCCCCAAGTAAGGATGCTGAGATCCAGACACAAAGATCTTCCAGAACTAAAGCAGCAATGTCCGCAGAAGAAGCAATGGACCTAGCCTCCACATACGACTCTCCTCTCACAGCCTTCCCTAAATCCAATATTCAAGTGATCAAAGGCTTCAGAAGAGACTACAATCGTGAAAATCACAAGACCCCCGCCCTCCCTCTCCTCTATACCGAGGGCCCCATCAGGAAAGTATCCTAGCAAAAAGAAACTATCCACTAACTACATGCTCATTAATTGTAGATCAGCCCCCAAGCATTCAACTGCATTAGCAGAAGCCATCCTCTCTCAAGATTTAGACATTGCGTTCATCACGTAGACACGGCTAAATGAGATCTCCCCACCTTGTTTAGATATGCTGGTGCCCCCAGGTTTCACCATCATCAACAAAGATAGAAAAGATCTACGAGGTGGAGGTGTAGCCATCATCCATAAGGATGCCATAGACATCGCTGTAATGGACTCTTGCAAGTATAGCTCCTTTGAATGTCTTTCTGTCAACAATATGGAACTCTATTCCCTCGCACATCAGAACTATTCCCTCCTTCGCTAAATTCAAAAGTCAACTCAAAATCCTTTTCCTCGATCGATCCCTAGCAAACAGATAGGAGCAGTCGGAGTGCTGAAAGTGACACTGCACCTCTCTCGAATGCGGAGTAACAAGATCCTGAAATGGAACTCTTCATCATTGTCTTTACCATTACTCTTATCCAGAATGTCTCACTTTATTGTACTATGTTCTGCTCTCATTTGCTCTGCTCTGTAACTGTTGTGAAGCGCTCCGATACACTCCGGTCAAGCTAGCGCTATATAAAACTTTTTAAATAAATACATTTGTCCACAATAAGAATTGGCAGAGTCATTGTAATAGTTCAAAATGTTTCTTTTACCTATCATGCTCTACAATAGAGTATACAAGCCACTACCAGCAGCAAAATGCATAAACTAAGAATGGTTAGCATTGTTAAAATTCCATAGAATACAAAGAGGGAAGTCATTTTATGAAGACTGTGGAATAAGGACTAGAAGGTCTAACCACTCTCCCCTTGGCTGGAAGAAGTTTATTTATATAAAGGAACATCTCTGGGCTTTGACAGCGGACCCCATACCTTAAAGCCTCGATGTAAGGTTTACATCATAGGAACAGACTAGTTCCTCTCCATGGAATGGCTTTCTCCAAGAGTGTGTTAAAACAAAATGCATCCTCGTAATATCAAAGCATGAGTCTCCAGCATTGCAGCTGTGTTTAGCATGTCATGTCTAGGTGCTTAGGGACTGACCAGAAAAGAATAACAAGGGGCATTGTTTATCGACCTTGTACAACGTGTTCAGACTAAACTCCAAGAGCGCAGCAAAGAACGTGAAAAGCAGATGGTTCTCATGTGAAAGGCATAAACAGAGTCTTGCAAAAATAAAGTCATGCAGTAACGTGCGCAAAAGCAGCATCATGGTAGCAAAGCTCATGCTAACTTAGTAAATGTAGACAATGTCCCCAAGGGCCATATAGCAGTATTTAGTCAGCTCGACGGCAATGAGGTTACAACAAAGCACCAAGTGTACATACCAGGTATATTGGGCCAACAGACCCACAACCTTAGATGTGTCACAAGCTGTCTCAAGGGGAAACACTCAGTGAATTGCTGAAAGTAGCTGCAAAGAAATAAACTGTATTCAAATTCAGCTGCACCCTGGTCCTATATTCAAACAGGTTTAAAGTATTAGATTCAGGCCACCCAGGGACTGTGCCCTTTTCCTTGTCTACACAGCTGTTGCTTGTGTCCAGTTTATAGGGTATAAGGAAATAGGTATGTTTATGAAAGCATATCTAACCAAAAGTGTCAGTTTGAGCCAACTAGGAGAAACACATGCCTCAACAAAATGAATTTCAGGTTTAGTAGGTGTCAAAGACCCCCTACAGCAACCAAGGCTGGACTGGGAACCGAAACCAGCCCTGGCAAACTGCTCGGCTGGCCCCCATGGATGGAAGGGGGAGCGGCCGAGCCGTTTGCTAGGGCCGGTTTTGGCCAATTTCGTTAAGGGGTGTGATATTGCCGACCCCCCGTAACAAATACGGCCCCCCAGGGGCTGAAATCCGGCCCCCACACTAGCGGCCCACCAGAAAAACGCCTTGTGCCCGCTACGGCCAGGCTGGCCCTGACACCAACGGGATTAATCACCTGCATCTATAAAAGAATGGAACTGTGTGTGACTGTGTGGGTCATAAGTGTATAACCAGTTAGGTCAGTTATAGTGGAAATGTAATTATGTGCTCTCTGTGCATAAATCACATGCAGCAGACTTGACAAGGGTTACTGCATTCAAAAGACAAAGAATATATTCATTTGAGATTATGATTCAACTTGTGTCAGTAATTTCTTATGCCAGGATTTAAAACAAAACTCCTTTGTACTTACGCATATGTCTTGATTATCTCCCCACGTGTTAAGGATATAACAACGGGCTTCATGAAATGAAGCTAAATATAATGGGAACATCTAATTAAAAACAAAGTAGTGAATTAACTGTGCTTAGCCACCAGAACTGAGTATCTACTGCTATGATTTAGACACTGACCCAAATAATTATACACTACTTTTAAGATTCAACCTCTGAATTGACTCTGTTTATGAACACCAAAATTACTTGCTGTTTTTTTTCAAAGTAACATGCTTATCCTGTAAGGGAGACAAGGCAAGATTAAAAAGATCCTAGGAAAAACAATGCTACTCACAAGCCCAACACCTGTGGTTGTGACTTACCTCAATTAAAATATAGCCACTAGTCGGAGAGACACTACAGTTAAATGTGAGAAAATGCAATGAATCTGCTTGTCAGTGTATCAGGAACAATCTCCAGTCACTGACGGCGCTGTGGTTCAAATATACTCAGATCGGGGGCACGCCGGAAACATCGGACTCCTAGAGTAATGCTGCGGGGAAGAAAGAATTCTGTTTAAAGATTGTGTGTAATCTCTACGCAGATGATATTCTTCTTACACTCACAGATCTCTCCACCTCTTTACCATCTGTGTTAAAAATAATAGATGACTTCTCCTCCCTTTCTTGGTGCAAAATTGGAACAGAAGTGAAGCACTACCCACCTCGAACGGGACCACAATAAGGGACAACCATTGAAAGGTTTTCCCTTTCAATGGAAATCTTCTCATCTCAAATATTTGGGCATACTAGTGAACAAAGGTCTAAAGGGCATGGTTACGGATAATCTCAATCCCCTCATTGCTCAAATGCAAAATGATTTTGAAAAGTGGAAGGCATTGGGTCTCTCGATGTGGGGCAGGGTTCAAGCTGTGAAAATGGTTACTCTTTCTCGTTTTCTTTATGTCCTCAGCATGCTCCCTATTCAGGTCCCTTTAACTATGTTACGTTCAATTGATTCTAAGATAAAATCTTTTATATGGAACTCTGCCAAACCCCGTCTCCCAGCTTCAAAATTAAAGGCTCATCGATCCTATGGAGAAATAGGTCTACCTTCAGTGGAACATTATCCTTTGGTATTACAACTTTCTCAAATGTCATATATGCTTCCATATTCATTGGATGCACCACAGTGGGTACATCTTGAACACTACCTTTCATTAACAAAAGCAGATCTTTCTGTTTTATATGGCTCTGAATCTGAATCTCGTCCCGAGACTCCACTAATCCTATTTTGTCGGCTATGCGCGCCGCTTGGCAAAGGGCACACTGCTTACTGGGCTCACATCCTCGTCTCCATAGGAAAGCACCATTATGGAATAATTCTGCAATTCGTATTAATAGAAAATCAATGTTTTGGCCTATTTGGGAAGCTGCAGGTGTTTCCACCCTAGATCAACTTTTTTCAAACTGTGAAATTAAATCATTTCTCCAACTGCAGGAAGAATTTCATTTGTCTGATATTCAACTTTAAAAATATAACCAGTTACGACAATCCTTATGAAGAAGTCTAGGACCTTCACCATGGCACTTGTCCGACTCATCAATTGTGACATATCTCCACACTTGGGGTAAGATGAAAGGAGCTACATGTGGCTTCTACCAAACTCTCACGTCGCATCTTTTTTCTCAACCCTTATCGCAAACTTTACGTACTAAATGGCAAACCTTATTATCGGTCTCTCATACTGATGATGAATGGTCTGACATTCTTAACAATCTTAATAAGGGTGCTCTTGAAGCACGGTTGAAATTTTGCTTATTCAAAATTTTACATGATTGGCACTGGTCACCAACGAAACTGCATAGAGCTGGCTTGCATCCCCATTCTAACAGCTGGAGATGTGATAGTAACATTTCTCATATCATCTGTGGATGTCCTGTGATCCAACCCTTTTGGAATTATATTGGTAAAACCTTACGTTCCACGATGCCTCTACAAATTCCACTTTCGCATGCTACCATTCTTCTGCATGATACATGTCAATCACAATCACTTTCTAAGCCACAAGCCCGACTTTTACACACAGCCTTAGCTACAGCCAAAATGTGTATATTACGGCAATAGAAATCGCATCAACCACCATCACAAGAAACATGGATGGTGGCCATGATCGAAACAGCTTCCTACGAATGTATGATATACAACATACAGGATCAATCTGATCTCTTTCTTCGAATATGGTCACCCTTTCTAGCTTCAAATACCGATGCTAACGTTAATGACCCTTCTACGCAGTAATTTAACTTCTATTTCCTCTTATTCTCATTCATTATTCATTATTTGTGGTTATAAATCTTAACGCATATTGTATTTATGCCGTCCTGAGCACGGAAGAGGTTATCTACTATTTGTTGTTGTTTTTAAATAGCTATTCACCAGAACTTTTACATGTAATTCTGTATCTTTTAATATACATATTTATACATGTGTGTTTCTCTGCTTACACTTACATTCCCACAATATGCCTATTGTTTTCATTTATTGTTTGTACATTTCTCTATATTATCCATTTCACTCTCTTTTTCTATCCTCATCTTGTATTTCCTTTTCCTACCTCATCTCCCTTGGTTCCGTAACAATATATTCATATACCTGTAATATAATGTAATTTATTTGTTTTGTTTATGTCACAAGAATATTATTATATATATATATATTTTTTTCTTTCTTTGAATCAGCATAATTAATTTATGTTACAGTAAGTATTTATCGTATGGTATTTTATCTTACTTCATCTTACCTTATCTTAGCTATTTTTTAGAATGTCCTCTCATACATTTATATTTATGTACATCAAATGAAATTACTTAATCCTTATATTCACCTTTTACCTATTCGCATTGCTTTTCTATAGTGTCTTTTTCTCCTTGGAGCATACACATATTGTGTATTATGCTTCATATTTGTACATTGTTCACTTATCGATTTCTTTTATGATCCCTTCTTTCCTTACCTCACTCTTCTCCCCTTCCATTAATTCAATTTTTATGGCCTCAATATAAATCCAAATATTTGTCCTTGCACTTATATGTATTTATTAAATTATATAATATGATTTATTATTCAGAAAGTTTTACTATATGCTTATAGATAACAATGTTCTCATATATTTATTGTATGATAACACATACAGTTATCATAATATATGTATTTTTTCTATTTTTAATTTTTTTTTTTTTTTTATATTTTTACTGAAGAGTTTTCCCCCCTTTTTCCCTTAAGTCATGGGCAGGACACAGTAGCATTCCATGTAAAACAGCACAAATTCATAATTACACTAGGAGCATATACGAAAAACAAGGAAAACAATATGGTACCAATTCATGCCCAATTTGTCCAAAATGAATCATATATACACTAGATACATAAAGTTTCTATACAATACATTCTCAATTTCCCCCCCCCCCCCCAACAATCCACTATTCAATGATCGGGACCTTGTTTCCATCGAATGAGGGGCTCCCATATTTGCAAACCAAGTTTCTTACCCTTTTTCCCCCTCCTGGCATACACAGCGGATTCTAACTTTTGTATAGATAATACCTTACCCAGCCATTGATGATATGTGGGAGGATTAGGATCCAACCATGCCGAAGCCACTAACAGTCTAAGAATAGCCATTACAATGAATACAAAGTTTTCATTTTTCACATGGCCCTCGGGGTTAACTCCTAATAGCATTACTGCCAAGTTCAATTCTATTGTGATTGATAATGCATTTTGCAAAAATTTCTCGATATCCTGTTTTATAGTGTCTAGTTGTGGGCAGAGTGAAAAAATATGTATTAAATCCGCCTCCGTACTACCACACCTAAAACAAGTGGTTCCCGAGAGACCCCCCCATTGAGCAATTTTCCCAGGCGTATAATACAGATGATATAGGATCTTATAATGTTGAGCCTGTAGAGATGACGAGCACAGCAATTTTATTCCCATCTCTAATGACTCTGAGAAAATCTCATTGGCTATATCCAAATCTTCAGACCACTTATTAATCCATTTCTCCATATCATCTTTTTTTAATAATGTCATCTCAAAATAAAATCTTTTTATAGTGCAATCGGAGCCTACTTCTATAAGGTCCAGCAATACATTTCTATCAAACCCCGAAGGCCCTCCTTTCCTATTTATTAAACAGCTCCTTATTTGGAGGTATTTAAAAAAATGTTTTGTATCTAAAGTATATCTATCCTG
This sequence comes from Lissotriton helveticus, assembly GCF_964261635.1. NCBI lineage: Eukaryota > Metazoa > Chordata > Amphibia > Caudata > Salamandridae > Lissotriton > Lissotriton helveticus. The sequence continues at coordinate 130,092,669 of NC_136060.1, read as the reverse complement.
CAGTTCTACAAACTGTAATATACCTTGGGGGCCCTGAATATCTCCGATCTTTCTTATCCCCCGCCTCTCCCAATCTTGAAATACAGCTCCTGAAAAAACCATACTAGGGAGGGAAGGATTATTTTTAAACCTAGTGTAGTAATTATATTTCCCAATTCCTATTTTCTTTGATATTCCCTTCCAAACGTTATAAGCAGCCAATATAGTCTTAAACCGTGTTTTTTTATAATAACTTTCCTCAGTGAATCTCAAAAAAATATTTTCGAAATTTTTGCCCAAGACCAAACCATAACTAGCAAGTGAACCGATATTGTCCCATCCATCCATGTCAGCCCCCCCAACCATTTGGAATGCAGCAGCCCAATAATACACTCTTAAATCTGGTAGCGACCAGCCCCCACGCTCCCGCGGTAGAGACATGCATCTCAATGCCCTGCGTGTCTTTCCTCTAGCCCATATAAACCGATTGATCATCTGTTCACATATTTTGAACCATTTATTATCAAATAGAAGTGGTATCGCCCTAAATATATACAAAAATTTTGGCAGTATCATCATTTTAATAATGTTGACCCGACCTACCAATGATAAATGTAAATTTTCATAGCGATCCAAATCTTTCTTTGTTTTGCTTATTATTGGAGCGAGATTATTTCCCACCAAATTATTTATATCAGCTGAGATATTTATTCCAAGATAGGTCCCTGCCTGGACCACTCGATTATCGTCACACACTGTCGCTGAATTTATAATAATCTGGGTCTTGGAAGCATTTAGGGCATATCCCGATATCTGTCCAAATCTACGGGCCTCTTCTTCTATAAAAACAGTTGCCTCCGTGGGGTTTGGGGTGACCACCGCCACGTCATCAGCATACGCTAATATCTTACAGGGTCCCAACAGTGTTGGTAACGGAGTTATCTCTGGACATAAGTCTAGCTTACGGATCAGTGGGTCCATATACATAGCAAAGAGTAGGGGGGAACATGGGCACCCCTGCCGTGTACCTCTTTTGATCATGAATTGACCCGTGGCGCCCCCATTGATTCGTAAAGCCGCAACCGGTTCTTTATATAAAGTTTGCAAAGCTTTTATGAAACCGCCCCTAAATCCAGATCTTGCTAAGGTATACCACAAATAGTCCAAGGAGACCCGGTCAAACGCTTTTTCAGCATCCAGCAACATTACTGCCATCGGGTCTCCTGTGACCTCGGCGGCATCGAACAGTGTTATAACTTTCCTAATGTGGTGAGTTGTTCCTCTTCCAGGAATAAAACCATGTTGAGTTAAGCTGACTAGAGCACTTATCACCTCAGCGAATCTCATTGCCAGAGCTTTTGAGTATATTTTGGTGTCATTGTTCATTAATGTGATAGGGCGGTATGACCCAGGTTCAGTGTACGGCTTACCTTTTTTTTAAATTAGAACAATGTCTGCACCCCCCCACGACTTTGGGATAGACTCACCGAGCTGGGCAGCTTGAAACACTTTAGTTAACTCTTTAGCCAGCATACCCCAGAAAGTTTTATAGAATTCTAAAGGTATCTGGTCCGGGCCAGCAGCCTTTCCTGAGGGGAGTCTACCCATAGCTTCCTTGATCTCTTCCACCTCTAACTCACTTTCTAATCCATCTGCATCTGCATCCAAAGCCCTCTCCGTTGGGATATTCTCCAGGTACTCCCTGATCTCTTCATTGCTACAGGAATATTGATGGTCATATAGGGTCTGATAATATTTCCTGAATACTTCCCTAATCTCTTCCGGATCTGTTTGCAAATTACCATTTCCATCTCTGATTTCCCTTACAGTCCCTTCAGCCGCTATCTGCCTGGTACGCATAGCGAGTACATGCCCAACTTTTTCATTGTACTCATAGCACTTCTCCCTTCGGATTGTATAGTATGCCGCCGCTTTTTTTGATAATTCATCTTCAGCTTCGCTTTTAACTTTTATTAGATCTAATATATATTGTTCAGCTGGTTCCCCTCTAATAATGCAATTATTGAGTTGTTCTTCTACCTCCGAGGCAGACCTCTCTAACTCCCTTTGCCGGAGCCCTTCCATTTTACGTTTATAAATGCTATAACTACATGTTTCACCGCGGACACCCGCCTTAAAAGCATCCCAGATGACTCCCACCGACGTACTTCCTTTGTTATGTTCAAAAAACTCAGTGATCCATTTTGACATATGTGATATATAGTCTTCCTCTAGGAGAAGCCTTCTTTCAAATGTCCATACCCGATTAGGTCTTATTCCTCCTTCTAATTTCATTACCAAAATTAATGGGTTATGGTCGCTGAGAATTCTTGGGAGCCTATCAATCTTGACCCTTGACATTAAATTATTAGAAATCATAAAGTAATCCAGTCTAACACAGACTTGATGCGGCGCAGAAAAATAAGTATATCCTTTTTGTTCTGCTCTAATTGTGCCCCAGACATCACTCAGATTATTATTAATCAGTAGATCCAGAAGAGCCTTGTGGACTCTTTTCTTGCGTCCTTTATAACACCTATTTTGTCCTGTTCCTAGCCCTTCTGCCCCATTAATATTCAAATCTCCACCTAGAATGACCTGCGGGGGCCAGACAGCTAATTCAGAATCTAAAAACTGTAGCACCTCCGGATCATCCTGCGTAGACCCATAAACTGCCACCATCGTTGTCCATACACCTTCTATCTCAATCTCCACCATGGCCCACCTTCCCCATTTATCCTCCAATTTTTTCCCAATTGTCAAGTTTTTACTCCTTGACAAGATAGCGACCCCTCTATTTTTTGCACCTTGCTTAGAACTGGCTATAAGATGGTAACCTAACTGGTTGAGGCAATACTCCTGCGTACTCATTATGTGTGTCTCTTGCAAAAAAATAAAATCTACATTCATCTGGCGTAATCGGATACCTATCTTGTGCCTCTTTTGAACATCATTTAAGCCGCACACATTCCATGTAACAAATCTAAGTGTCATAGCTAGATTTTCCGGGACCGTTAACTACCTGTTCACTTGTATTTCTTATTTTAACAAAATTTTCTTCCATTTCATCAACTACAGACAAAACGTAATTTTTGGTTACCAAACTCCCTTCCTTGCAGCTATGCTGTTCATAAACTTGTTTCATAGTGTGCCCTACGTAGTTCGAAAATATTTCAATACCATTGTGCCCTGCCCTTATGTTCTCCCTCCCCCACCCCAGAGGACCCTCCCTCAGAGACCCTCCCCCCCTACAGGCAAATAGGTCCGTGAGACCTATATCTGACCGACGCGTGCCACCGGGATGTCTCACCCACCCCCCCCTGACTTTCCTTAATTATATACATCATTCAGGGTGCTCACCAACATAGAAAAAGGAGCTAATCGAAACCTCTATCTATCAAAATATTCTCCAATACTCCCCGTTTTAAACTGCCCGTTTTAAACATGAATACAGAGAAAAAACCAAAAACAAAATTAGCATGCACATATATGCAAAACAGCCTTCAATTAAACTTTTCTGAAAGAAGAAATCTAGCTCCTACTAGTACCCTACTTTCCCATAATAGATTTTCCCCTATCCTCTTTTTTTTTTTTTTTACTTTTGATGGAGTGTGCCTCTAACAGACCCAGTATGTGAATCTTGAGCCTCAAGGGCCTTGTGTTGAGTCTTTTGATGGCCTTTATCCTTTCTCAAAAAGTTAAGATACTCCTGTGCCATAATTTCAGAATAAAAAACTCTGTAGTTGCCATCTAGCCCAACTTTTAAACGTGCAGGAAACATAAGAAAAGCCTCATACCCTAAACTTTGGAATGGGGTGATAAGTTGCCTCATCCGCGACCTTCTCTCCACGGTGGTGTGGCAAAAATCAGGGCGAGCGAAAAATTAAATTTCCTTATAGGAACGTTTAGACTGTGGTTTTGCCTTATTAATTATCTCTTCGCGCAGAAGAAAATTCCCGACATACAGCAATATTGCGCGGGGTTTGCCCTGTGCTCCCTTTCGAGTCAGCGGAAATCGGTGTGCTCTTTGTATCTCATGTTCCCAGTCCCATGATGCCAGCTCAGGGAATGCACCTCTCAGCAAATCAATAACGAAAGCTCGCACATCCCCACCCTCTTTTCCCTCTTGAATTCCGATTAATCTGACATTGTTCCGCCTTTGTCTATTTTCGAAATCCTCCAGCTTCCAGAGCATGTCCGCAGTTGTCTTATCCTTATCTTCACTGGCGTCTTTCATCTTGATAAAGTCATCTTCCAATTTACCCGTTCTGGCCTCTATCTCAGACACTCTCCCGACCATTTCCTCATACAATTTGTTCACCTTATGAAGGGAGGATTGTATCTTTTTATTTGCATGTCTGGCCCTTCTACTTGCTCTCTGGCTCTCTGCACGAGCCTCACTTTGGATTTGCTTTAAGGTCGAGAATAGAACTTCAAAATTTGAGGCACCTCCTTCAGAACCCCCCACGGCTCCCTGGGAACTGACCTCCTGGATACTTATTTCTGCAGTTACAGGTGCCACAGTCTGAGTCACTCCACTTTCTGCTATATTGTCCCAAACTAGCCTTTTTACAATTGTTTTCGCATGCCTTCTGCGAGGCTCTCTGGATCGGTTCTTGTATCTTAGATTTCCATTTGTGACCTTACTCTTACCCTTACCCTTATAAATAGGGTTACTGTCTTTTGCAGCCTTTAACACCTCTTTTGAGGTGTTCCTAACTTTTGTTCTTGTCACTTTTTGAGCAGTCTCATGCTCAACAGATTCTGTATCGCTCTCGGAAATATTTGAAGCATTATCGGATTCAGATAGGTTAGTTTCTGAGCCAGAGCCTACCACAGAGTCTGAAGTGCCCAATTCCGAATCCATATCCAGAGAATCAGAACTACTACTTTCGCTTCCAACAAGCTCATCTTCTTTGTCGTCATCTGCCTCGTCGTTCCCGGTGAAGAAGATCTCCTCACCAGGTGATGCCAAAGCAGATTCAGGGATACTTTGGATAGTTTTTACATTAGACACACTTATGTCCTCCATCGTGTAGTTGATTACCTCCAATACCTCCTGTCCCTGCACCTGCTGCACTGATGTAGTCGCCATCTCCATCCCCTGTATTGAATATTCGACTACAATCTCATTAATCTTTCCGTTATTACCAGGGGGGTCATTGTTTTCAGCATCAGGATCACTCCCCCTAACCATAGATGAATCTTTCATATTGTTATCACCCTCTATTAAATCCATTAATTCCTCGTGGGGGACCTGGCCCTTTAAACCTATGGCCCCGCCCCCCGCCGCTACCGCTGAAGAGGCGACTGCTCCCGCGGGATCTGTAACATCATTCTGGCCAGTTGGAGGCTCCGCACTACCTGTACTCGCAACGTCTTCCATACCTTCCACGGCTCCGGCGGTTTCAGCAGAGGCTTCAACAGCGGCTTCAGCAGCCCCAGCGCTCCCCAATTGAACGCAGCCCAGCCTCTCTCCACAAAGTGCCGCCAGTGCAGGGACGTCGAAAGCCTGCCGCCCTTCTGATTGTGCGCTCACCAGAGCCCCTACCACAGGTAAAAAAGATTCCACTATGGTGGTTTGCTGATAGGTTGCTTCCCTTCCCGCTGTTTCGCTGGCAGCAGACTTTAACTCAATTTTTCCGTCCGCTCTGCCCGTGTCCTTTTCCCGCAGCTTCAGTGCCCTAGCTTCTTTCGCCGCCTCGCGTCTCAGCTGTGCTTTTGTCCTTGATTTAGTTGATTTAATTTTTCAAATTGCTGGCTAGGGCTCCAGAGCCATCCGCAGCTATGTCCTCTTCCTCGGAGGGGATTTGGTCATGGCGTTGCCTGGTCGAGCGATGGTTTCTAGATGCCATTGTCTTTAAGTAGTATATGCGCCCCGCCTGAAAGGACCTTTCAAACAAGGCAGTGAAGATTTCCAGCAAAGTTCTTCCCTTACTTCGATCCTTACTTCGATCCTTAACTTGGGGGAAGTCTTTTTCCAGCGTAGGCCAGCCCGTTAAAATTCCGAGCATCTCATCCACAAGGAGTAGAGTAGAGAGTATTTTGCTGAGCGTCCTTTAATTACTAAATATCACTCCTCCCGATACAAGCCGGGCCTGCTTTAAAGCACAGCTTGCAGCTCAATTCACCGAAGTATCTGTTCTACGCATCGAGGTGAGCACTTCGTTTTCTATTTTTAAATTTCAATAAAAAATTAAAACACAAAAAAATAAAGACTGTGTGTACGTAGTTACATGCACGTGGACGTGTACTACAATGAAATGAGCGACTAAGCCTATCGATTAGCTGATATCTAAGCTGAAAACCCGATTAGAATATAACAATAGTGTTCCCACAGAATGTAATAATTTCTGACTGGAAAACATTTTTTGAAAAGGAAATAAAAGAAATACTCATGTCAATTTATACTACCTCTGTACGTGTGCCAGTATGTAAAATGCCCCATTATGCCATAAATATGTGTAACCATAAGTGTGTAGTGGGGAAGGGTTTCAGATCACATAATTGACTCAGGAAGTGATCCCTGTTCTTATATCTACAAAGGACTGATAATGGACCAAACCTTGTCAGGGCCTGAGAGAAGAAAAAAGGACTGATAAATTCTCTTGTTGGTTACATATGTACGACATGCATTAGATTTAGGAAAATGCATACATGCCACCTGCAGTTGTTATATCAAAAAGAGGCCCACATCAATGGTCAATTAGCAATTAGACATGTGGTAAATAGCAATTGCATCTGCGGATAGAAATAGAAATCTGAAATTCCATCATGTCCATCTAAATAAATGCTCATATAAAGGCTGCCTGCCTCAAATCATCGAGGGTATTGAGTCCCAGAGTGATCGTTTTGCATTTGTCCATCCAAAAAAGTTCCCTCCTGGAGAGTAGACATGCTTTGTATCCTCCTTTGGGACCCAGTGAGATCTTGTTCAATCACTTGCCATTCTATGTTCTCACTGTTGTGTTGTTGACTCTGATAGTGTTCGAGAAGTGGTGCTACTATTGTGTCACTTTTGATCCTGCTTCTATGTTGCAGAATTCCGCATTTGACTTTCTGTGTCGTTTGTCCATTGTAAAGTAGGTTGCATGGACACAATATTGCATATATCACATCTTGCGTATTGCAGTTGCTGAAACTTGTCAAACTCACATCCACATCTTGATGAATAAAAATACTGGTGATGAAACAGAATTTACATGCCACGCATTGCCTAAATTTAAAATGGCTCACTATTGCCGGGAGTCCCCACATTGTGTTTAGGGTGTTTTTGGGTGCTAGAGGAAGAGCTGCTCTAACTAAGGAGTCCTGGATGTTCCTTCCCAGTTTAAATGAAACAAAGGCATGTCCATATTGGTAAAGCTTGTCAACTAGCCATCAATGTTTTTTTATGATCTTTTTCACCTCATCACTGATTAGACTAATTGTAAGCCTTCCGAAGGACTGGGCCACAATCCTTGTCTGCACTACAAGCCTGGACAAGGAATATGGCACAGTCCCTGGGTAGGCTTAAATCTAATACTTTAAGTCTGTTTGAATATAGGACCAGGGTGCAGCTGATTTTGAATACAGTTTATATCATGTCAGCTACTTTAATGCAGTTCACTGAGTTTTTCCTTTGAGACTGCTTGTGACATATCCACGGTTGTGGGTCTTTGGCCCAATTACCCAGCATATACACTTGGGGGTCAATTAGGATGCCGCCTGTAACGGCTCTGACCAACGGTCAGAGCCTTCTGGGCCTCATTGTAATTGGCCCCTGGGTTTACTTTCCGACCGCCCCATTACAATGCTGGCGGTTGGAAACTAAACCGGCCACTCATTCTAACTGGCTTCCGATGGGCTCAAGGAGCACCCCAGCCAGTCAGAACCGGCTCTTAATCCCAAAGGTTGGGTCGTTCCGCCTTAGGGATTACTATGCACAGTTTCCGGCACGGTTTCCATGCTGGCCTGTCTGACATGGAAACCATGTTGGAAAGCTTGTATGAGGGTCCACAGCAGGGCCACCTTGGGTGCGCGGCCTCCGTTTGGGGGTCAAAAGGACACCTATAATGCCCCCCTGTTTATCCCTGCACCCCATGCCAGGCACGTCAAGGTGCCTGCGATGGGGTGCAGGGATGAAGAGTACCTCCTATTTCCCTATGGGAGTATGTATTACGGACGCTTGGCCCCTTGGTGTTCTGTTGTAACCTCATTGCAGTTGAGCTGACTATATACATAGTTTCAAAATCTGATACATGGTTCTCTTACGTTCTTATTCTGTACTGATGATGACCCCTGATCTAAACCATGGTGCTTAGGGGTCAAAACATTGACTAAATACTATGTGGACTGGTTTTAAATTTTGATTGTGTCTCATACATCATCATGCCATTTGTACCCACATACTGTCAAAATCAGTCGCATGTAAATATTTTATATGGAAGACAAGCACACTTTTTAATCACTATAACCACTCTCACTGCACCGTCACTCTGTAGGATCACCTTATCTTTTGGAAAATATGAATGCTGTGTCATTTATAAATATAATTAATTTTTTTAATGCACCTACCGCATAATTTAAATAAATCTACAGCAGATTTATTTACGTTGCTATTGCTGTGAAGTCCAAAGGCTACAGTCCCCTCATAGGGATCACCTTTTTGATAATAAGTGTCCGGCCAAGGGCCCTGGGTTACTTGGTTGCCCCTTTTTCTCTAACACTGTTCTTCATTGGTGAAGTGACAGAATTTCCAATGTTTAATGAGTGTATCAAATCTTTTGACAAACTCGTCCATTGTTTCACAAAACTGTTGCCGTTGTTGGGTAAAGATATACTTTTCATAGTTGACGTTCCGCATTGTATGGAACTTGGCTACTAATGCTTCTTTTACTTTCTGGTATGATTTTGCTTCAGTTTTTTAAATCTTATTTAGCAATTCTTTTAACTCATCACCTGCAAGGTTTTTCAAGCATTTGATCATCTTCTTTTCATTTTCTTCTTCTAGTGAATCTATGAAGTCATCAAATGTTCGATTCACTGAGACCACCGGCACCGATTTTCTTCTTCTTAGAAGTGTTGAAAGATGGTGGTGGCTTCAAGAATACAGTGTCATTATATTTCACGCTCTCTTTTTCTGCCATTGAGAGCACGTGCTGGTCAGACAGTGTTCATCATACGAAGCGGGACTGCCAACCTCTGCACGCAACACCCCCGTTGCTTGAGTCTGGGTCTCCATGTCCGATCGGAGGTCGTAAATCCCTTTGCTTCTCCTTGACAGTGAGTGAGTTTCTATTTGTCTTGCCCGGCTGTCCTTGCAGTTGTCTTTAATTCGTCTGAATACTGGTCTAAGTTCAGGGTGCAGCTCAGGGTCTTTGCCAGCGACCTCACTGGTGATTTCTTGGCAGTTGTTTTGAATTTGCTTCTCATCAGGGCTTTCGACTCTTTTTGCGGACGTGTACGGACTGGACTCCACATGTGCTGGTTGTAGACTCCTTGCATCAATTTCGGGCACACATGACATGCAAGAGCAGTTTACTGTGTTATTGCAAACTCTCAGGGAGAGCAGTCTTGCTTTCTTCTGGGCACATATGCCCCCCTCATTGCCAGATGTAGCGTCTTCCGCAGCCAGGGAGCATGAAGATGAGGTACACCGCATGAGAGCTGAGGTTAAACACTTCTTTATTACTCAGCATACATTCACACTCTGGGCATTACATCATATTTTTCAGATAACCACACACTGACACCTCCCAACATATTATACAGTTCCTGTCTAGAGTCAGCCCCAGAACCACGAGAGTCATAGTGCGTATAATGACAATATGCTACAGTGTTGATGATGTCTTTCCAGAGTGTGAGAAGAGATGTGCTTGACAATTTTGCTGTTTGAAGAGGCCCAGAGGATATATGGATGGGTTAGTGGATAAGATCATTTTCTCAAGACATTCTGATGAGGTTGGGTTAAAAGTGGTCCACTATCCGAAGCCGTATTTGGTTCTAGGAGAGTCATTATAGGGTTAAAGATAATCATGGTGGAGGTAATAGTATTAAAGTTAATCCTACTGTCACAGAAGTTGTCAGGTTTAGAGCAGCAGTTGACAGAGATCTGGTCATGATTGAGGAGGTCATAGGAGTTTGGGCTTTAACAGTGGCAAATGGCTTCTGTGTTTCTTTTTTGCTGATTTTATGTGGTCTTTCAGGCCAGAGGGTTTGGTGCTTAAAGTGCTTGATTTATATTTCTTACTGAGTCGTCTTAGGTTATCAGCTAGTGTGAGAAAGGGTTCTTGCCTCAATTAAAAATATTGATTTCATAGCTCTTGCCTTAGTAAATTGAGAGAGGGATGAACCATCCTTTTGCATTTTTCCTCTTTATACTTTTGGAGATCCAACTAATGTATCAATTGTTTCAGCATGTAAGTGTTATAGTGTTCAATCAAGGAGTCCGCATTATTTTGTTGTGTGAAATAGGGGTACTGGAATGGATGGGAATCTAATTTTCCATTAACATGGTTACATTTGAAGAAAATTTACAGCGGGAAAAATGTAATTAATGCAATTTTTGGGTACTAAACATACATAGTCTCCCACCACAACAGGAAGTGATGGAAGGTAGGCATTGGGACATGCTTTATCCCTTACATTGTGCTGTCTATGCATTCAAGCTTTAGGGGAATAATCTCTATCCCACACTTGGCACAGGCTACAGAGGGGTAGGCTCTATAAATCTTTATAAGGCATTAGCAGGTTTCTGGGCACAAATAAGTAGGTATGTAACAAACAAATTATTTATTGTCTCCAGCCATGCAGTAAAATATATAAAATTCCACCAGGGAACCTAAACATACTGCTTCCGTCGGCCCCTGAGCTCGCTATTAGGTGTAGCTTTTCTATTAACTCCAGTGGGCAATATATTTGTAAATGTTAATTTGGACACATTATTTATGTCAGACGACATTCCGTCAACAATATTTTGGTACCAGAAACGTCAAACGTATCATGAATAACTTCACGGAGGACGCGGCGTGGTGGCGACTACTTCCACTTACGCTGCTGGGCCGAGCGGCCATGTTTAAAATGATATCGTTACCTAGATTTCTCTATGCTTTCCAGAATGAGTATTTCCCTCTTAAGCAACGGATCTTCCAGGAAATCCACGCGGAGCTGAGGACCTTCCTATGGCTGGGAAAGCAGCCTCGGGTAGCATTACAGACTCTACAACGACATCAATATGACGGGGGAATATCATTGCCCAACCCATAAATGAATGGGTACACGCCCCGGCCTCCCATCCCACGTATGCGTTAGAACGACACACAATGGAGAAACATATGTACTTACACTATTTATACGGTGGCAAGGGAAGCAACAGATTGCTTCCGGCTACACAAGTCACGCTAGGGGCTTGGGTAAAGGCGACAAAGGCCAGGGTTGGACGGTAAGCCAACGCAGCAAACCCCTCTATGGAAATGTGCCTGGCTGAAAGAGTTGAATAAGTTGAAGGGCTTTCAGAATTGGGATGCCATTGGCATCTCTACCTTGGGTGATGTGATGAAGAGAGGGGTACTACAGTCATTTGCAGAGCTACGGAAAGAGTATGGACTCTATCACACACAACACTACAAATATATGCAATTGAAACATGCCTGGAGGGCGGAGGGGACACTTTCGGAAGCCCTCCCGGAATCTGCACCATTAGAAGGATGCCTCCTACAAGAATGTATCCCTAATAAGGCAGTGTCTCTGACTTACAAAACGTTGATGAATAATCTCCCGAATGGCTTGGGGAAACTTAGAGATATATGGGAAAGAGACGTGGGGGACATGGACGACATAGACTGGGGCACGGTCCTGATGCACCCGAGGGAAGTGGCCATTAAATCACGCTTACGGCTCATCCAATTCAATGTCCTCCACAGAACATACTTTGACAGACCCCGACTGCACAAAATAGGGCAGACAGCGGACCCGGGCTGCTTGCGCTGCGGTCATGGGGAGGGAATCTTCTTCCACACACTTTAAGCCTACTGGGGGGAGATACTAGGAGAACTGGGTGAAGTGCTAGAAATCACTCTGCCGGCGGACCCTAAGCTAGTCCTCCTTGAGATGACGAATGATGTGGACCTGTCACGCCCACAGCTGATATTCCTGGTATTGGCCTTAGTAGTTGCTAAGAGAGATGTGGCCAGGAAATGGGGAGCCCCAGAGTTGCCTCAGCTGGAGGAATGGAGAAAAGGGCTAGATCTCTACATGGCGGCGGAGAGAGTCACATACAAAGCGAGGGGGTGCTCTAAGAAGTTTAAGAGAGTGTGGGGCAAGTGGCGGCAGTACCATGGTCTAGATGGCGGTTTCTGACCGAATTGGTAGGGCTGTGCTCCTGATTGGACAAGATACGCTGACGGCTAGCCATTGCAGAAATGATCTCTACCGCCTTAGGGTAGGGGGGTGGAGGACAGTGTGGGATATGGAAGATTATGTTGGATCAGTGAAGGAGGTGGGGGATGGGTGGGGAGTGGCAAGGAGGATTGTGATGTATAGTACTGACATGCTTGTTCTGTGGCTGCAATATGAAAAGTTAATAAAAATGTTTAAAAAAACAACAACAATATTTTGGTACCACACCTTTCAGGCGTGTTGGTGATCCGAGGTACATTGTAGTCTTTAGTCACATCAGTAGCAAATGAGTACCTAAAAGGCTGTAAGGTGGGGGATGAACATCCTGATGTCTACCCCAGCACAGAATGTATAGCACAGGAAGAACTGGAGGAGTGGTTCGACAGGGGGCAGACGTGTTAGACTTGGCAGGCGAGCTCCAATATAGGAGCAAGAATGCTTTAAGGTTATGAGGTGCACCAAAGGTGCGACAGAAGCAAGGGTGACCATTTGGTGCAATGACAGGGTCGTAAACACTGCGGATGTCAGAGCAAAGAGTGTCCCGAAGCCATGATCTTTCTGGAATGCTCACTGGTTCAGAAGAGTTAGCATCTTGGAGTTTATTGAACAAGTTGGAAAGTTTCTGAGGCAGTCTGAATGTATGTGGGGAACCTCACCCAGGTGGATGTCAGTTCATCTGGGCCAGAGCAGGGGTATGTGGTTGTAGAATCACCCAGGGCCTCCAAAGTAACAGAAGGAAAGGCAGAACAGTGTTGTCTGGTCAGTCAAAGTGCCATGTCTATGCTAATATATTAAAGGGTTAGTGAATGTGGATAGCACATGATGCATTAGACGATCTGTGGCCTCTGGGTTCCAGACACCAAAGGGGAATGGGTGCGTAGAGAAATGTGCCGTCCTTGAGGAGTGTCCTTCCTGCGATGCCTTTCAAATGATATGGGACATTGTATATGGTGAGTTTGAGTCAGGCTTGCAGAAATAGAAAAAACAGGCCTTTTACTTCTTCGTTTCAGATGCACCAGCAAAAGAGAGGGATGTCTTGGAAACAACGTCCTCATATACAATCTTCTTCCCAGGGATAAATGTCAACAAGAACGGCCAAATCCCAGAGCAAGAGCTGGTAGGCAAGCCTCCTTTTTTGTTTATACACAGCTACATTTGAGGCCTAGAGTGCCTGTGTTCTCTGAAGCTATGAAGAGATGTGACATCACACTTAATTTACTCCAATGATATTACAGCGAGTGACACACAGTCATCTTTAGCTCCACCTGCTGACATCTCTGGAAATGGTAGCCAATAGCGTTTGACACTGAAAACACCCTAGAAGTAGACTGAAAAACATTATAAATTGTACAATCAGAATATAATTCAGTAAAATCCCACTGGACATATAATAGCAGGAACATTCTGCTCAGATAGCTTTCAATGCGACAATGAAGCTGGCAACAGGGCACTGTTGTTTTTAATACATTGTCCAAGTTGACTGTGCAATATGATTCAAGCTCATGTTGTCTTATAATATAGGTCACAATACCATTTCAGCCACACCCTCCTCTACATCATGAAAGCATGTCCCTACCACACCCGTGTGAAGCTTATACACATAACATTGCAACATGGCTAAACTGTTTCAGGAAATATCCCAGATATGTTTCCAGAAGATTATTTGACACATTTAGTAATAAATGCAAATACCAGCCTTCCCAAGCTTCAATGGTATTTGAAGGGTTAACACACACAATGTCTTCTTACATTCCATCCTCTGCATACCTCCTATTCTGAGACTAGCATCCGCTCCTCAGTCTCATGCCTCCCTCGATTCTTCTTACTGTAATTCTGCATTTGATACTTCATGTCATAGATCACAACCTCTCCTCTTTAAAACCCTATCCCTCTAATCTAACATTAACTAATCTCTGCCAGCCTTTCTATCTCACCAACTATTCAGCTGAAACCACATAGCCCCCCTAGTGAGCATACCGACCTGGTATTAATATATTTCAAAGAAAATGGTGTAAATCCGTGTGTTATTTCTGGAGACTACACTACTAGTTACAATAACCAACAATAACCTCTGGACTAACCACTAACGTTGGGTTCTGGAGTAGCGTGCTACTTGCCGTAAAGTGCTTCAACGCCTCTTCAGGGATACTAAGCGCTATATAAATCCAGTTACAATTACAATTACACCATTGGCTCCCAGCAGCATCCAGAATAGTATTCAAAGTCTTCTACACAATGTATAATGCCTACTGCAGGAAAGGCACAGGACTGCTATAGAAATTGGTCCCACTATACATGCCGGTGAGAATCGTTTAATAACAGCAAATGCAATGCTCAAGCCAAGATTTAGGCAGCTAAAACAATACCGCAGTCCACAACAAAGCTGTAGAATAATTTGCACCTACCCTTCACACGAGAACCCAATCACATGCATCAGCGCAAACTTAGCCAACCTAGGGAGATGCCTCCTTAACCAAAAATGTGTTCCTTACCTTCGATATCAAGTCATCAATGGTACTCTTAAACCTCAAAATACTGAGGTTCAAGCCATGAGGCCAAAAAGATGTCTACAGACCAAACAGTTATTGACGATGCTAATCGTTCTGGCATTTGTGTATTGAAAAGATTGTCTCAAGTAATGCAGAAAAGAGGTAGGGCACAGGTGGCAGCGGTGGCTACCTATTCCCACATACAGGTAATGTTCCTCTGCTGCTTCGATTATTGTACCTAGCGGACACGCGCACGTATGTGTGTGCGTGTATGGGTGTGTGTGTGTGTGAAGGTGTGCACATTTGTGTATGTGTGTGAGAGAGAGATCCGTTCATCAAAATGCTCCATGTCAACGTAGAATTTATAGCTTTGTTCACCTCCGTTCAACCTAGTGGCCTAAATATCAAATGTATCAAAAGTGCACTGTTTTGAATAAAATTAACCTGGAATATAGTGTTCTTGATAAAATGGAGTAATTTCATGACCTGTGAAAGAGAGACAGCATATCACTTTTCACCACATGAGTCCCTGGCACTGTTTGTACCACACGTTCACGCATGACATCTCTGTGAGATCGTTTGAAGATACTTCAGAAAGTATCAATGTTTCTGCCCTAATTGCACAGCTTTTTAGCAATAATTAACATATGGTCCTTTTACTTCAAGACACTTGTATTTTACTGGTGATGTTCGGCGGGATAAGGGTATTTTCTTTACATTTTAGTGGGAATTTTGGAAATCATTTTTCTACCTTGCGATTTTTTTATGTCCCTAGTGTGAGCAAAGTGTGATAATAATACATATAGCTGGAAAATACATATTTTTTTTACCTTTGGCAATTCATAAATATTTTTCCCTCTTACATCAAAAAGGTTCCTGTTGGGACAGAGATGACTTCTACAAGGTAAACAAAGTACCCCTGCCCTCAGTGCCTAACTGTACTGACGTCTAGATCCCTAATGCTGATTTCTGTTGTCATTGGCAAAGAAGGATCATGCGTGTGCCGCATGACATAGGCCTGTCTCACAGATTGCGGTCTAGTTGGACAGGGAGGAAAGCCCAAAGCGCTATCCTCATAGTGGTGGAAGGCTAGTGCCTTCACCAGGAGTTAAACAGCACAAGTACGGTGGTGGCAGCATACCCTGTAGTGATTAGTACACGTGAACAGGTCCTTTTTTAACATGGGTCACAGAGTGAGGCCTACACGCTCACTCACTATTTAAAGTTCCGCTGCTGTGTGGCTTACATCAGGTTGGTGTGAGGTGCTGTGGCAGCGCTGAAGTGGTGTAGCTGCGCTGGATGTATTTATGCCTGGGGAGGATGCCATACTGAGACAATGGAGTACTGAGTAGATCATGCTTGGTGCATGCAAGTGTTGGAAGTGTATGTGCTGAGAGTGGGTCAGTACCAGAAGAATGTGGTGCTGTGCAGTGTGTGCAGGATAAGTGCATGTGCCAGGTGTATGTATACCTATGAGTGGTACAATACATCAGGAGTGCAGTGCATGTGCTAGGTGTATGGTATAATACATAAAGCAAACAGTGCTGAGCAGTGCGTGCATGAATGCAAGAGCAGGATGTATGTGTGCCCCTGAATGGTCCAGTACATGGAAGAATACCGTACTGTGCACAGTGTGTGTATGCTGTGTACATGCACTGGGTGTTGGTGTGCCTGTGGAGGGTACAATGCATGTTGGACCCTGGCTTCCATTTTGGGAGACCCCGGCCAGTAGAGGAAGAGAGATCAACTCAGACAAATTTGTGAATTGCTGCATTCCTGTTTGCTGGGTGGGACACACACTGCAGTCGAGGAAGGCATGAGACTGAGCGGGGGCTAGTCTCAGAAATAGGAGGTATGCAGAGCATGAAAGGCAAGAAGACATTGTGTGTGTTAACCCTTCAAATACCACTGCAGCTTGGGAAGCCTGGTATTTGCATATATTACTAAATGTGTAAAATAATCGTGCGCAGCCCTCTTCTGTACGCTTCAAAGTGATGTCTTTCATTCAGTGAGAGGTCACAAGGAAGGGGCCTGGACACATCTCAGGAAGGAGAGGGCGCTTATAAGAGAATTATAAAGAGTAGGTCTGGTAGCCGTGGGCTAACCTTTTGATAAACATATAACCATGGCTGACATCCAGATGTGAAGTTTAGTCCCTCCCATGGCCTGTGTTGTGGGATTATCAGCTTCAGAGCCATCCCTGCTGAGGCAGACTGCCTTTCAAGAGGAAGAGGGAGAAGAGGAGCATACATGTCAATACAAGCAGGACCCCAACAGAAAACTTCAAAGACTCAGACCCTAAATCAAATTTGGTGTCTGGAAATGAACTATAAGAAGGGGAAGTTGAGACCCCAAAAACTGTCATCTGCCAAGTAGCCAGACAGGTGGTGTGAGGAGGGGAAGTTCTACAAAACTTCTGCCTCTGACCAGGTATGGGAGCCAAGGCCTACAAGTAGTCTTCAGGCTGGGTGAGGGGACACCACCTGTGCTGCAGCATCAGTGCCTGCCAAGACCAGTGTGCCCTGTGAGGAAAAGGAGAGCATTGAATGGAGCAAGGTTCAGTTGGGTGGCGTATCAAGTGGACTCCCTGTGCAAGATATGAGGAGACAGATGCTGTACCAATCAGTTTGTTGCCCGTGTGTAGATCTGAGTCGGGGACCCCGATATGCCAGGAGAAGGACGCAATGATGACAGCCGTGGTAAAGACTGCAGGTCAGTAAAATCTGATGGAGCATGATTTTTGCAAATAAAGTCTGCTCATTTAAATCCACCCATGTCTTTGTTTTTAATAAATACTAATGTTTGAAAACAAAACACTAAACATACGTTATTAAAATGAACAACACAAAATGTGCAGTTAGACTCTACAGATGACTTTTCCTAGCTGAAAAATAAATAACATGAAATAGATCGTGTTAGATCAAGAAAGTATTAATTAAGAAAGTGAGGACGATTGCTAAATTAACTATAAATGAAAATGATCTTGTTTGTCTAACTGAATGTTATTAATTCTCCTCAGCTGCAGAAACGCGCTTTATTCACAGAAGAAATGCTTAATTTTTTGTGAAAGTTTATTTAAGCTTTAGAAATAATTCTCTCTTTTGCTAAAATAATGTAGGCCTTAGGAATACTAGTGGATGTGCTTCCGTGCTCCTATCCTTTTAATGTTTCAAATGTTTCCTTAGAATGTAGATATTAGTTTATTTCTGAATAAGCTTTATAGGTTCTTTCCTGTCTAAGCGAGGGATGTAGTGGACTCTGAAACTGTTTCAACATGTTTATACAAATGTAGCTGTAGTTCTTCCTCTTCCTCTCTAGGAAGTTATACAATTTTTAGACAAAGCTTGCTTAGAGAATATTTGTAAAGTCCTTGTCAGGAGATTGTGTACCTATAGTCATTGACCAATGGAGAAGCTAGTAGAGAGTTGTAATGGAAACATTTTATCGGAAATAAAGAGAAACTGTACTATAAAAGTCAACTGTGGGAAAGTGTTCTTTTGCTCGTTCACAAGATTGGTGACCTGTTCTTGCGTTTGTAGTATGCTGTATCCTGAGCTGATTCCTGATCACTCTGGCTGGTGTAACCTGCGAAATCTTAAGAGACTTTCCTAAAGACTTTGCACATCATTGGCTGGTGATGTTGCTCGTGCTATACCCTAACGGTCGTGGAGTTGGCTTTTCTGACTATTTGCACGCTGAGCATCAGTATTTTGGGTTCGAGAGGTTCGTTAGTGAACTGTGTTATCCTGAAGTTTTTTCTCCCTCGTCTATACCTGATGTTTGACATTTTGATTATATAACCTGCTTGTTGTGTGGAATTAACCGGTAACATTGAGAGCTAAGCGATGATATACTATTTTGTACTTGTGAGTGACCATTCATATTTTGAATACCAAAGAGAAAATATATAGAAAATATTAGTGTTTGTCTTTATACATGAGTTATAAGTTATTTTGACATATTACTGTTGTTTATTGATGTATAGCTTATTGAATTGTTATATACAAGTCTACCCCAAAGAGAGACACTACAAATGCTCGAAGAGACACACTATTTATGGGAGAGTGGATCCATCAAACACCTCGCCATTTTGTGCTCGAATGTTGCCGGCTGGTATTAACTGAGAACTATTTCGAATTTGATGGCAGTCTATACTTACAGAAACATGGAACTTCCATGAGCAGTGCGTTTGCTCTTTCGGTGGCAGGCCTGTATGTCAGTCAATTTGAAGTGGACAAAGTATTTGCTGATACTAATCCTTTTGTTTCCAGTATCATTTACTGGAAACGATATATTGATGATGTCCTGATGATTTGGAAGAGAGAAACGGACCTGAATCTCTTCATGGAGTGGTTAAATACAAGAGATGATTGTCTGAAGTTTACGTTCACATCAGATGATACCAGCATAGATTTCTTAGATCTAACAATATTTGTTAAGGATGGACAGCTCGAAACGAAAACCTTTACCAAGCCTACAGCAAAGAACAGCTTGCTGTAGTATAATAGCTTCCACCCAAAACCTCTCAGAGACAATCTGCCTTATAGCCAGTTTTTAAGACTCAAAAGAAACTGTCGCCAAAACATTGACTATAAGGAACAGGCCCGAGAACTAAGCCTGAAACTCCAATATCGGGATTACAAAAAAACAACGATTTCAAAATGCCGGAAAAGAGCCAATAACCAACCTAGGCTATCCTTACTTGAACACACATACAATAGGAGTCAAGAGGGAAAGACAGAACTAGGACGCCCTCCACTCAAAAAATCATCACAAATCAAAAAATCCTAGTTCTCGAGGCAATTAAATTACGAGACTGTGCACATCACTGGTACGTCAATAATCACCCCAGCACACCTCTAGCTATAGAGATTGTTAAGATGTCCCAGTCTATTGCCATTATAAAAGGCAGCCAAACTCTGATCAACACATTTAGAACAACACAGGACTCACATTCACCAAAAAAGGACAACGAAAAAATGAGTGAATAGCTAGTTGGCACCTCACGGGCGCACCACCAATGGGACCCCTGGTTGGTACTCACCAGGATGGCCCTGTTCTCATCATCGGTGCCACCTAGCTTTAACGTAAACGTGTCCGAGACCCAAAAAAAAGGAACAGTGAATGGTGCAGTGAACGCAAACTTATATGTGACAAGGACTAACAACGTTCAACATATAACAAAAAAGTTACTGTGCAAACAGGACAAAAAACTTTTACTCGCGTTCCTTTTTTGCAAACAGTAAACACGTAAACATAAAAAAGAGGAGTGAATACTACCTATCGATTCACACCCATCTTACAGCCGACATGTTTCATTGCCTTGGTCTTTATCAGGCAATTTCCTCAGGGCAAAAATAATTAACTGCCACTGCCAAAAACACTGTGCTTTGAGTGCTGTAATAAAAATACACATATAAGAGATTACCTGTTGTCCCCCTCCAAGTTAAGCACAACATTCGTAAAAGCATTGACATTAGTCCGTAGTGTAATGGATAATAATTACCCTTTGTCCAGTTTTGCCTCTCATACCACCCAAGAGGAAAACATTCAACATAGGATCAAAGCCCCCATCGGTAAGCGTGATCCTTTCTCCCTTCAATTCTATGTCTGGGAGACAAAATGCCACCAGGGCAGCGGTTAGAAATACAGTGCATCCAATCTCACCGTACTCGTCCTGTATAACCCTTCCGTGTCAGGCCCTCAAAAAGTTTACCGGTGGAGAATAATTGTTCGGCGTCTTCTCGGCACTGGAATGCCGATCGACTGGTATGCTCTCTATTTACATTCCAGGTGCCGTTTTTCGACGGTTCTTATTGGCCGCGGCAGTCATGTGACCGGCGCGGCCATGTTTGAACAGTCTAACGACCATTGGAAACTCCATGTTTAAAGTATTTGTACGATCATTATTCATATCGTCGGCAAGATTGAACAATTCACTAGCCTCTCCAACCTGAATATATATAGTATTGTATTACACATACTATTTGAGAGTTTTTAAAAAAAATTACACGTCGTATTTATAATTCATGAACACCGATATTGTGCATCGTTATTGCAGCCCATATTGTCAGATCAGTATGCTCAATCAATACGATTTATGTGCCTGCTCGCTATACGTGCTAAAAGATTCATTACGAACGTAAGGAGCCTGTCCATAGCGGCCATCTTGAAACAGTGTACTAACATGGTAAAAAGTACCTATTCCCCCGCTACTATCTACTAGGTCCATGAGTGATGGATAAATTGCCTTGTCTCGGACCCAGTCCCTGGGAAGCTAGTATAGCGGTTCAACTCCCACCACTTTGTAATTGGACACTCATAGGGGAGAGAGTGGGGTATACAGGCTGTATAGGTACCTCCCGTATGTTCATTCAATATATTTTTCGTTTAAGTCTTGCATTATTAATCAGTAGAAATCGAAAAACAAGGGTAGAAACCAAACAGCTAGAGCTTGAAAAGCTTTTTGTAGCCAGGTACAGTAGATTACTGCACATCAGAACATCCACTAGTATACTTCAACGTAACGTAACTTATTCCACTCCAGAAGTTCATTTAATCCCTTCTGTTCACTTTTTTCTTGGAATATCCAACGTGCTTCTTTAGTAATAAGACGTCTCTCCACGGACTGGGCATCGCCCCTCACTCGTTCCAGAACCACCCACGTAAAGGAATGTTTATTGCGATGGCAATGTTCCTTACTTGAAACCAACAGAAAAGAACCAGTCCCAAACTTGGTGACCTGTGTGACAACATACTGCCCAGCGACCTATACGGTCCAAAAAATAGTAAATAAGAACTGGGGAATATTCACTTCAGGAAACCTGGATTGGCCCAAGCCAAGATTTGCTAATCGTCGAACACGCAATCTGAAGGATTTATTGGTTCACACACGTCCCAAAAAACAATTACCTAGTGGACGACTAAGAAATATCGATATGACAACCATTACAGGACACTATCCTTGTGGAACTTGCCTAGCTTGCAACTCAACAACTATGACTAAAACATTGCAATTAACAGAGACATTACTTTGGACCCAGAGGCAACACACAAATTGCAACTCCTCTCATGTGATCTACATGATCACATGTCCCTGTGGAAAAAAGTATATAGGAATGACCTGTAGAAAGGTAAAACTAAGGATTGGAGAACATAAAGGTAATATCAGATTGAAAAAAACAATACAAAACTCTGCACCCATTTTGTGGAATCAGGTCATGCAGTAGAAGAAATCAAATGGACTGTTATTGAAATGTTGAAGGACAAAACTGGAAATGCTGAAAAAGTCCTATATGAAAGAGAACAAAGATGGGTCGATCGTCTTAAAACTCACCTTACCGGACTCAACGATATTGTCCCATGGCACCAATTTGCATAACTGTATGTATATTCCATCTTTACATATTTGGACATATATGAAAAATTCTGAATGTCCGATAATTAACCTGAAGTTTTATTGGTCTAATGAGGTTGTGTATATATTAATTTATTAGAAAATGATTCAGGAATATAGAACCTCAATGATTTGACTTAAAGGAAAAGCTCTAGGATTAGTAGACGAGAGTCTGTTTTCTTAGTCTGTTTTCTTTGTCCATCCACATAAATTACCTAGCCCTTATTGATTACGATGTAATATTCAGTAGAGACAAATGAGTATACTGTTTTTATACGCACGCTGTAGCAGAACCACAGCATATTCTTTAAATTAAAACACTGCATATCAGAACGTTACAAAAATACAAACAAGACAAGTAACAACGCTTGTTCACTGCATAATAGCAACAACTTGTGGTCCGTTTTCTATTACTATTGAGACCGGTAGAATAGAAAAACGAGAATCTGACGCGTTTCCGTGTCCGGGGGCAGCGCCAGCACCAGACGCGGAATACGCTCATGATTGCGGGTAAGAGAATTACGAGGCCGTTACGAGTTCCCAGTTAGTCCTCTAAACCTTAATGAAAATGTAATTATTCCTTCTCTTTTCCACACTAGCCTGAGACCAATTTGTCTTAATCCCCTGATGTGACAATATTTCGCTAAGAACAAGGTAAAACTTTAAAATACTTTATATGTCACACAGTGAGGATAACATAGTCACCTTACTAACTGAGACAAGATTATTTCTGTGTACTCGCCGGAATGTCAAATACATCATTGACACCTTGATTTCCAGACTAACAATATAATTATTGTTCACTGCTTATTGTCTCAATAATGTGCCTCTCTTCACTGTTTGGTTTCCTAATGTGATTCGCCAATTGTTTTCCCATTTTATGCCTAAACTGAAATGATTATACTTTGAGAATATAAAAGTGTTGCAAAATTTGCTTTAAATAATATATACATGCTGAGGTAATCACACATAACAATATCAAGTATTGATTTGTGAATTTTTATTACAGGTAAATTAAACCTTGTATTTACAAAACTTTGGGTATGATAAACCACTGCCATACTGCACAAGAGGTGTGAGTATATTTTAATCTGTCTTGTCCTGACGAATGCTCCACAGACCCGGCTGGGCAATAGGGAGCTGAAACATGTTGACTGTATGTTTTAAGTGATATACCAAGATCCTGTAACTTGATCTGACAGTATACCCAGATATCAATTTTAATAACAAATCAAACCCTTTTGGAATAAATAAAGAATGCGGGTGATGGTTTGTTTTTTATTATAACTAAACCTTCAGTGTGGTGATACCTAAAATTCATCTCTGGACACTGCTACGCTGTTCCAGAGTAGTCCTCAGGCTTCAGGCTGGCATGTAGCACAATAGATCACCCGATGACAAATGCCACAAACGTCTATGTGGGGCGGAGAACTAAGATACACCGCACTTACGGAAAACATAGCGTTTATGAGGGTTTTCTATACTACTTGGTGTAACGTAGTTACAAGTGTCCTACTCCTAGTCTACTTTTGATATTGAATATCTTATTTGGGGAACTGACTAGACACACACTCCTCCTCCCTAATTTTGATTGACACTGTATAGCTTATTCCTTCATTATAGGTCCTCATGACTGAATAGCTATCCGACTTTCATTAGTCCCTTTTAGCACTACCAAAGATCCACCAGAGGACCTTTGATACTGCTAACTGAATAATAATAACTTATGGGCCCGTCATTAAAGTTACGTTTCTTTTAGTTTTATAGTCATTAGTATGGGACGTAAAATGATTTTAAAAAAACACTGCTTCCGCTGCATCAGTTTTTGGTAGTTGCATCGGATGATTTGTTTAGACTAAAATACTAGGTGGTGAAAAGAGGAGTTAAGGACAGGACTGATTCAAAAAGTTTATAATATAAGTTCTTACCTTTGTGTCACGTTGAGGTCTGCCTGATCTCAATGGAAAGAAGTTAGCGGGTCCGCTGCAGGCCCAAGATCAAGGGATAAGCCTAAGGGCTATCTCAGTGTGGCATACACTAAGCTTTATGTGCGTTGTCTGCTGTTCATGCGGTACTAGGTGGTTGTCGAACTGAAAGTTACTGCACGGGGAACTTGTTGAATGAAGTAGTGGAAGTTTATTTAGGTCACTTCAGAAGCGCAACTTGGGAAGTACAGAGAATTTTCCACATGTAAGAGAGCATAATCGTGCTGGCTGAGGTTGTGTTGGGGTGTAGAAATCCTTAGAGTACGTGAAAATACTTTCATATTTCTTTTAGTGGAGCAGACAAGCTGTGTTTATGTAGTTTGTTTTGTTAGTCAAAGACTTGGAAATACATTGACGCTGATTTTGTAAAGGGAGGGTCAGAAGAAGGAGTAATACTGATGTAACTAAGTGCAGCGCTGGTATTGATCAGTTGGTGAGAAAACGTCACCAAGGTGACGCGCTGCTATAGGCTTCTTGGTGTGAGTCCCGCTGTGACTGGATAAGCGTAAATAATTTTGATTGGAAGGAAAACATAAAACGGAAGAGAATTTTGTAGATTTACTTTCTAATATGAACTTACAATTAGTAAAGAATCATGAAAATAATAGAATTTTGTTTAGCAAAGATGAACCAATTAGAGAAGGAATTCCTATGGTTCCTGAAGGAACGCCCGCGTCATTCATGGCGTTAGAAAAGGGTTATCATACTTGCACCTGGTTAGAAAATTGGATGAAATATACAGAACAGGATGGTAGTTTGACTTTCCCAGAGAATGGTACCTTTAATACAAGGATTTTAGAAAATTTGAGAAGACGAATGAATAATTTGAGTCCAATTCCAAGACCTATGTAGTACGAAGCTCTTGACTAGTGGGATTACAAAACATATTAAATAGAAAGAGATAGACAGCGGAATAGATATAAGAATACAGTGAGTAGATATTCTGATGCAAAATGGGATGCCAGTAAGAAGACTTCGAGAAGAGATCTTGTTGAAGGGACTAGAATGTTTCCAGTTAGAGAAGCTGAAAGAGTGAAGGGGGTAAATGCAAAGAGAAATAGAAAATGCTGACCCTCAAGATAAAGAAACAGATTATATAAGTAGTAGAGTTGAGATTGATGAAGATTTCTTGAATGCATTAATGAATAGGCCTCCAACATATCAGGAAGAACAGATTAATACAAGTGTTTCGAGTGCATCACCAAGTGCACCTTTAATTCAAATTGAAGAGTCCATAAATATATCGTCTGAAGGTGTAAGACGATTTCGAAATGTGAATAGAGAAGACTCAGGTATAATGAAAATAATGAGGAATCCAGATGTTTTGTCAGTACCAGTGACAATTGGTCCAATAGTTCCATTGTATTATGATGTACAAGGACTTACCAGAGTGTATGCATTAACTTTTCTGGAGACGAGTAATGAACATCCTCAGTCGGTTCTTAGAGAGACAACTAGAATAAATGTGAGAACAAATGAAAATAGGGATACAAATGTGAGCGTGGCCATGGGACAAGTGGGACAATTGGTTGATATTTCAGAAAGGAATGAAACTCCAAAAAGAGTTATAAATCTTCACCCCAAGAAATTAATGCAAGTTGAAAGAAGACCAAATTCTTAGATACCTAGTAAACCAAGAAGCAAGACAGGTGAAGATCAGAGCCGGACTGGCGATTCCGGGCACGGGGCAATCCCTCGGTAGGCCGGATGGTGTGTAGGCCAGTTTTTTCAGAGGGGGCTGATTTTGCTGGGGGAGCCCCAGCAAAACCGGCACCCTCTGAGTGCGGCCGATTTTCGGGCCGTGACTGACTCCGTGAGCCAGACTGCTGCCAGCAGTGCAGTTGTGCTTTCCCCCCCGCACTGCGGAGAAGTTGAGTCTTGTTTTGCGTGGTCCAAGCAGGTTGAAGAGTGGGGTGTGTTTGTTGAGCATGATGGAAGCTTTTATCGGACAACCAGGGGGCCTGAGTAAGGAGAGTGGGGCGTGGAAGGCTATGATTCCTTGTAAGGGTGTTTCACGGCCGAGAATGACTTCTTCAGGGAGGGTAGGGAGAACTCCGAGCCTGGCTTCTACAGTTATTTCACATCCCCATGTACTCACCGAATAGGAACCCTGTGCTTTATTATAGGGAAGGGAAGTGGTACAGGGACTGACGAATAACGGATTGCCCACAACCCGAATCTAGTAAGGCTTTTACCGGGATGTCCCCCACACGTGCACTTACATAGAAGCTCGGCCCCATTTCTTCTGAGTAGAGAATGGACCGGGGAATACACACTATGTCCATCGGTTCCTCAGACTTTTTCCGGGTACAGTTCCTGGCAATGTGGCCCCAGTCTCCACATTCGAAGCACTGAGGCCCCTGTATAGGTAGGGATTATGGACAGTATTGTCTTGTCTTACTGGGTTCTGCATGGAGTTTCACTGTTTTTTTCTCCTGTTTCACAACAAAAGGGGAAGGGCGCACAGACTTCTCATTGTCCCATGGTAAAGCCCGGGGTTGTGCCCTTTAGAAAGATGTTGCCATTTCTACAGCTAGTTCACTCATTAATTTAGTATGTTGCTTAAGCCCTCGTTGTATGGGATAAGGTAAGGCTTCTATGTATTTTTCCAATAGGATGAGGGACATGATCTCTTCTTTTGTATTGTTTTGGGGTTGTAGCCATTTCTCTGCTGTTTCCTTAAGTTTGAAGTAAAGGGTTTTCGGAGTTTCACCAGGACTGCCCCTTTCTTTTTGGAATTTGGCTCGGTAGGCTTCTGCGTCCATTCCAAGATGGTCCAAGATGATAGTTTTTATCTCTTGGTATGGAGTGTGTCCATTCGCATTGGCCACTCGATAAGCTGCTTGGGGCTCTCTGGTAAGGAGAGGCGCCAAGAAGAAAGGCCATTTGGCCTCTGGCCACCCTGCCGCTCGGGCTGCTCTCTCGAAATTGAGGAGGAAAGCATCAGGATCATCCCCTCTGTATACTTTTGTAGGGAAATATTGGGACCTGTTCCCGCACGGTTCTGTAGTTGTGTGGTTAACTGAAGTTGGTCATCTGCCACTTCTTGTAGTCTTTCTCCCTGGTGTGCTATGGTATCTTTAAATAGATCTCTGTCTGCCTGGGCGGTCGATATTTGTTTCTCAATGGTCCATTCAAGTTTCTCCTGGCCACGTATAGGTTGTTGAATGAGGTTCTCCATGGTTTTCTCCCTTGGCAGGCTTTCTAAATCCCACTTCTGACACCACGTGTGGCTCAGAGGAGAAATAGTCAAGGAGACAGAGATGTTCTTTAGTCAAGGGTTTTTTATTTACAGGCGCACTTTGGGCTATGATCAAAGAAAAAAGAAACACAGAAGTACTTAAAGTCTTTGATATTAGTCTAGTGATGGCATTCTTCCTGGCTCCATGCGTGAAGTGGTTCTCACCTCTCTTCTGAAACCCGGTAAAGACCCCTGTTCTTGCGACTCTTATCGCCCCCTTTCTCTCCTGAACTGTGATGTAAAAATTCTCGCTAAGGTTCTAGCTACCCGGCTGTCCTTACTAATGACTCGAATCGTACTACCGGATCAATCTGGCTTCGTGGCTGGCCGGTCTACTTCACACAATCTTCGTACCCTGTTCTCTCTCCTGCGCACGGTTCATCCTGACACACCTATCGCAGCTGTCTTCCTAGATGCGACTAAGGCTTTCGACTCTGTCGAATGGTCCTACTTATTTTCGGTGTTGGCTAGTATGGGATTCCCGCCTTTGTTTCTATCTTGGGTTCGTCTGCTTTATACTCATCCCACGGCGAGGATATTGATCAACGGTCGCCTGTCGCAACCTATTGACATCACCAGAGGCACGCGCCAGGGCTGTCCACTTTCTCCCTTACTATTTGCCATAGCGGTTGAGCCTCTCGCCTGTCGCCTGCGTCAACTACATCGAGACGGGGCGATACAGTGCCTACAGCGACAAATCGACGTATCCCTTTATGCTGACGACATCACCATATATGTTAAACACCCCGAGATACACCTGAATCCCTTACTCAGGGAATTCATCATGTTTGGCGGGATGTCAGGGGTGCACATTAACTGGTCTAAATCCCAACTCTTCCCCTTGACGGCTGCGGTGGAGGATTTTCCTCTTGCCTACCCATTGGAGTGGTGCCGGACGGATCTCAGATACCTGGGAATCCGTATATCCCGGGATAGGGAAGAGACATTGCGATCTAATTATGGAGTAGCTATCACCAAGCTGACCTCCACTGTGGATCGTTGGATCACCCTGCCGCTTTCCATGGCTGGCAGAGCATCCCTTATCAAAATGGTTATTCTCCCCCGTTTTCTCTACCTCTTCCTTAACATTCCCTACTACCCGGGCGCCTTTTTCTTTAAGACACTGAAATCGGAGGTGTGTAGGCTTTTCTGGGGAGGCAAGAACCCCCGGCTTAAATGGTCCACGCTTACTCTACCCTATGATAAAGGGGGCTTTGACATCCCTGATTTTCTGGAGTATTATCTATGTGCGCAGGCGCACTACGCTTACCACTGGATGGCTCCCACGCCATTTATGCCACATATAGCGGTAGAAGACTGGATAGTACACCCCCTTCCACTAAGTGGACTACTCCATTGTCCGGAATCGTCCATCACCACGCGGAACACCTCGGTATCATGCACAATGGATGCATGGCGCCGGATAGCGAAACGATTGTCCTGCCCCCTACCCTACTCGCCGAAACTGCCGCTTACCTACCACCCTAATCTCACCCTACTGTGGGAACGGGGTTTTCGTAACCTCTGTGCAAAGATCAATGTCTCCTGCTGGGGCGACTTATTTGCTGACGGGAGCTTCAAGACGGCAGACCTTTTCTTCGCGGCACATGCCCGCACTCCCTTAGACTTGTTTTATTATGTGCGACTACGTGCGGGGTTGAGGGACATCTTACCTTCTTTCCCTAATGAACCAGAGGCTCTGCCACCCCTTCATTTCTTGCTATGTTCTCAAAACGGGACTCATTTGGTCTCTGGCCTCTATCGCCAACTTAGAAGCGCGGCCACGATGCCGGACTCTAGCGCACGGACGCGCTGGTCCGCTGAGCTGGCCACTGATATCACGGACGAACAATGGTTATACTGTTGTGCGCTCACCTCCCGCATTTCTGCCAGCAGCAGATTGAAAATCATACATTACAAATTCCTACAGCGGATGTATTATACGCCAGTAAAAAAGCATAGATTTGGTCTGGCAGAGGATGATCGCTGCACGCGCTGTCATGCAGCTCATGCGGATATGTTGCATCTTGCCTGGGAGTGCCCTCAGGTGTCACTATACTGGCAACAAGTGTCGGGTGCCATTGAGGACATGACTGGTACCAAGGTGCCCATGGACCCCTTGGTGACAATTCTCGGATATACGCCACAGGTCCCTAGTACATGCCGAAAATTCATTGACACTGCGCTGCTACTGGCCAAACGGCGTGTGGCCTGTCGGTGGGGCCGGGGCAGGGCGCCCAAGTTCAAGGAATGGCTGGCGGATCTGACCCATTGTCAAGACCAATACACCACGTTTACTGAGCTGTTACCTATCTCCAGCCGACCTAAAGATATATGGGGTCCACTGGTGACATATCTTCTAACATGATCCACTGAGACTGGCGCCTCTGACGATGCCCCTGGTGTCGACCGATGATGTGTCCTCCGGCCCTCACATCGACAACTGATCCTGACCCCCTAAATACTACTCATGTTGGGCACTGTTAACCGGGACCTACTATCTTTGTGTTGGGATACACTGTTCGACATCTGGTACACCACTTGGTCCTGGGTGCTGGAACCCCTCTTCCTACAGGTGGCTGACCCCCTCTTTCCCTTTCACCGCCGGCCAGGCCGCCCTCCCTCTGACATCTTAACAGACACACCCACACAACTTTACCCTTCTGTACCACATTTACATTCCACGCCACTGCGCCTACCACTGTGGGAAGCTTCATTGGCTCGAGAATTGACTGTGCCACAATGCTGCTGTTCTGTCATAAGAGTTTCTACCTTTTGCTGATGCTTTATTGATTTCATACCCACAGACTTCCGTAGATGACTGAATTGCCTCTGAGTTTCTTTATGGTTGGGGAGTTCTATTTGTTTTTAATGTTACAATACTGACTGTTGCTTCTAAAACCACTGTTCTACTGCGGCCCATCCTTCAAGTGCCGAACAACACTGACTGTGCTGTACTCCTTGTTCATACATATGCTACGCCTCCGGGCCTCAGGGATGCCGGCTACAAGGCTGTGTATTGTCACGTAGTCTACGCTGCCGGCCTCCGGGTTGTAGGCACGAACAGCTGTGTACTCTTTACCATCATGCCCAATAAAGCAGTGTTGAACTCAAAAAAAAAAAAAAAAAAAAAAAAAAAAAAAAAAGTCTTTGATATTAGTCTTCACTCTCTTGCTTCAGAGAGTAACTGAGGGGTTCATCTGCTCTCTTCTTGTCAGTGGGTAGAAAGTGGCTCCCCCGAAGCCCAACAGTCCGCGATGAGGCAACCAAAAAGACAAGTAAAAAAAGGAAAGAACTTTGTAAAAGGGCGTAACACCTAGATCAA
Organism: Lissotriton helveticus; assembly: GCF_964261635.1. Lineage (NCBI taxonomy): Eukaryota > Metazoa > Chordata > Amphibia > Caudata > Salamandridae > Lissotriton > Lissotriton helveticus. The sequence goes on along the minus strand of NC_136060.1, from coordinate 130,061,876 downwards.
ATTGGGGTAAGGGAGTGAAGAGGCTTGTACACCGAACCGCCACCAGTGACGCTCTAGCTTGTTTTTGTCTCCTTTCTAGCGCGAAAGGCGATCCCCAGCTAATTTAGTCAGTTGGTAGCCCCACCCTTCTCTTTCGCCTTTCCCTTGACCCATACGGCCCCTAGATGGCTCTGTACCTTGGTCAGCCACGACCCTCCAGGGCCGTGGCGGGTTCCGTCGTGTTGCCGGAGCGGGTCCGGCACCCTCTTTTCTGGCCCTGGAGACGCTCGTTCTTTGGTCTGCAAGGTCGTTCCTCCTGACTCCAGCCTCTGGTTTCCAGTACTCCTCAGTCCTCCCAGGCCGGGCGCCACTGCAAAAGTCTGTACTGCGAGGTCCTCTTTAGTAAACAACGTCAGGTCTCTCCACACGACCGAAGCTGAGTCCGTAGTCTCTTCCGCTTTGAAGGAGGAGGAGGCACCAGCTGATGTGGTCACGTGCGGTACAAAAGGGGGTGGTGATGGAAGGAGCATCTGAACCAATCAAACACTCACACCCAGTCAACAGATCTGGGTTTAATCCATCACCGTTCTCTAGCCCACTCTGCCACCCCAGTTCAGACATGGCCATATGCAAATCAATCTGACCCTGTGCCTCATGGGAACAGTCCAGCCCGAACTGCCAAACCATGCCTTCCCTGGACCGGAAACAAGCTTCCTAGGACCGGTTTCTGGCATTTCAACCGTCTTCAGCCAGGCTTGCTTGAATCCAGTGGCAAAGTGAGCAAGGGACTCACGTCTGAGCATACCCTGCCAACTTATGGTGAACAAAGCGGTACAAAAGGGGTGGTGATGGACGGAGCATCTGAACCAATCAAACACTCACACTCAGTCAACAGATCTGGGTTTAATCCATCACCGTTATTTAGCCCACTCTGCCCCCCCAGTTCAGACATGACCATATGCAAATCAGTCTGACCCTGTGCCTCATGGGAACAGTCCAGCCCGAACTGCCAAACCATGCCTTCCCTGGACCGGAAACAAGCTTCCTAGGACCGGTTTCTGGCATTTCAGCCGTCTTCAGCCAGGCTTGCTTGAATCCAGTGGCAAAGTGAGCAAGGGACTCACATCTGAGCATACCCTGCCAACTTATGGCGAACAAAGCGGTACAAAAGGGGGTGGTGATGGACTGAGCATCTGAACCAATCAAACACTCACACCCAGTCAACAGATCTGGGTTTAATCCATCACCGTTCTTTAGCCCCCTCTGCCACCCCGGTTTCTGGCATTTCAGGTGTCTTCAGCTAGGCTTGCTTGAATCCAGTGGCCACGTGAGCAGCAGCAGCAGTCGGGAGCGGAGAGGTCTTAAAGGGCCAGGGTTCCTTGTGTGAGAAGTCTGCGAATAAAGGAGGGGATATGGTGAAAGGTAAGGCGGCATTGTTTTTCGTCAGGAGAGGCAAGGCGGGTTTGTGCATCTGGCAGCGGTTCGTCACACAGTGATTTACACATGTATGATTGATTGTCTCTGTGTAATTTGTGTGATGTAAAATGCTCTTACACCTTACACTGGTATTAGTGGTGCTGTACATTTTCTGATACTTTATTATTTCGTCATTTGTACACATGCTAACAGTCTCTGCAAAGATTTTTCCTTGTTGGCTGTTCATGCCTGCTAAAAACCTCAACGAGAAATAAAAACTCGACCGTAGATTCAGATCCTGCCTCGGTGCAGTATTTGGGTGACAAGTGCAGTGGCTCTGCGCCTTTAACTCTTACTTGTTACACCCCGTCCCAGCTCCTCACTCTACCTTCCATGCTCTGAGCAAACATTTTATTCTGGCTGATCTGTGTCTCTATCATACACCCTGTTTCCCTATCTCCCATTCACTTTCTCGTGCTCTCTTTCTAAGAGTCTCTCTCTCTCCAAATCTAGCTCGTCCATCCTCCCTCTTTCCCAATTTGCCAGCCCATATGTCTCCCAATCTCTCCCTCTCTCTCTCCTCCCTCTCTCCTCCCTCTCTCTTTCCATCTCACATGTCCCTATCCCTTGTCTCTTCATCTCTCTCTCACCTCTTAGTCTTTCTCCCCTTACACATCCTCTTGTCTTTTCATCCCAAGCTCTCTCTTGCTCCAGCCTACTTCTTTACCCGTCGACCCATCTCTCTTTCCCTCCACCTCTGTCTCTCACCTTACACATTCATCTCTACCTTTTCTCTCACCTGTGTCTTCATCTGTCTCCCCTTTCTCTCTTGCTCTCTATGTACCCATACACCCATGTTGCCCCATCTCGCTCTCTTCCCTAACATATTTTGTTTCTTTAAACCTGTATCTCTATTGCCCCCGTCAAAGCACTTTAAATGCTTACATTTGCAAAAAATGTGAAATAAATATTTCATTCAAGACACCTCACAGGGGTGAGACAAGAAACACAAGAGTGTGTGCGTGTAAATGTGTGCGTGCATGCCTGCATGCATGTTTATCTGAGTGCACATATGCATAGGTATATATGAGTGCCTGTGTGTGTGTGCTTGTATATATCTGCATGCATGTGTGAGTTTGTAAATGTATCTCCTCTTGTTAATGCTGTGTATGTATGTGGATGCTTGCTTACGTGCTTGTCTATGAGAGCGTGTGTCTGTGCTTCTATGTGCTTGTGCCTGTATGTGTGTGTTTGTGCGTAAGTGTGTGTGTATGCTTATGTGGCTGTATCTATCTGTTTATGTCGCTGCAGCCTGCAATTTCCAAATGTGTGCATTTCTATGCATGCGTTTGTGTATACGTGTTTCTTTCTATCCGTGCTTGCACATTTTTGTGTGTCTATCTGTGCATCTATGTTTAATTTGAAAGTTTTTTTTTTATTGCACATAAAAGACTTTACTAAAAACAATATCTGTAAAAATAACTACTGGATGGGAAAAGATTAACCACATTAGTACCATTTTAGCAATTAAATTCAACAATCAGCAACTCTACGGTGCCAAATTAAACTGTAGAGAGAACATGCCAGTGCCCATCACCACGTGTCATGCTTTTTTTTTGTTTGAGCTACAATGTGTTGTAATCTAAGATTATGCAGAAGTTTGTGGATTATGTGTCATGTTTGTGAAATACATAGTCCAGTTTAAAATCTTGAGGCTTCAAGAGCATATAATTCCATAGTTACTTTTTTTTCTACAGCCAACATATTACTCTTGTCCCCCCCTTCCCCCCTTACAACCTTTTTCTGGCTCTCCTGTGCCGTAAGGTCATATGAATAGAAATAGCACTATGCAAATATCATCGCTCCACTATATATAGAAAACAAAATTAAAAACCATTGTCATTTCTAACACCAAGAGCTATAATTTTCAAAAATTGCGAGACCTATTGCATTGCAAATGCTTGTTATTTTTTAGCTCTGGACTAGGGCTCTTCTTTGTGGGGCGACGCTCCTCCACTCAAATGAAAAAGCCACCCCTGTCATACCCAGAGTCGACCAACAACCCCTATTTTTACAATGTTCAAAAACAATTAAAACAGATCAAAAAGGACTGCCCCCTTTACTAATAGAGGTTTGAATGTTTCAGTCTATTTTTGGTGGTCTCTGTAAGAATGTCTATGGGTACACATATGACTGGGTGGGTAACCTGGTGCTCTTTAAGGTCATCATCTACTATTTACTGTGCTTTGAAAGTTGATATAATTAAATATGTAATGAAAAATGTGCTTTAGAAAGCACCATTTTAGTCTGTCTTTTTTCAACCCCCCCACCCCCCCCAAGAGAGGTCTAGCGTGCTCACTGCACTCGCTCGCGACACGCCGGACAAGGACTGGTCTGGAGAAATTGGCCAGGGCTGCTTTCATTTCCCAGTCAGGCCCTGGTGAAGATGTACAGAGATCATTAGGTTCATCGCCAGAAGAATTAGATGATTGGATAAGAGAAATAGCTCCTGGTTGCAGTGGCTAAATAAAGATGGTTACATAGATGTGAACAAGTTAAAAGGAGATTTGGAAGAAATGATGCAGGTAAAATTAGTCAAGAAAGATGGAGCAAATATCAGGAAGATAAGCTATTATTTTTGTGTAAACATATTAGGAGGTAAGTGAGAAATCTGCATGAGACTTTTGCTGAAGTTGCCAAGACATATAGATTAGATTTTACTTACAAGGATTTGGAAAATCTCAATGTTTCAGGGAAACGATTGCAGAATAAATAATTAATTAGTACATTGAGACGTTTGGCAGAATTAGATAGATGGAAAGGAAGATGGGCTAAAAAGAAAGAAGATGAGAGTGCTAAAGTGAATGTTGCTTTACCGTTGTATCCTGTGAGAGAAACAGAAAAAGAAACAGCACCATCGGATGCTGTTACAGTATACCCAATGAAAGAGGTACCGGGAGGTGGTTTTGTTCTCGTTCCCTGATCAAGACAGGATATATTGTCATTTACGAATGATTTACGTAAATTGAGAGAGAAACTCGTTGAATGATACAGACAAGTAGAAAGATTTGTGAAAGTCTAAAAAGGTTTTGTGGAGTGATTTGGAAGGTCTTTTTGATATTGTGGTTCCAACAGATGTATGGGTTGAGTGTAAAATTGCTGTGGTTTGGCCGAAAAAGGGATATCCAAGAGATCCTAAAACAGGAGCACCTTCAGAAGAAGTTATGTTATGAAAAAATATAACCAGGTCATTACCTATTTGAAAGGTAAGATTTCTCCAAAGAAAACAGATTGGGTGAGGATTGATAGAACAACTCAGGAGTTGAAAGAATCAGTGCATGCATATTATGAAAGACTTCTTCAGGTGTTTAAGCAATTCAGTGGAATAGAGAATATTACAGAAAAGGACATGGACATTTTGTGTATAGGTTTGTTTATGGATTGAGACCAGAAATAAGTGCCATGATTCAGCAACATTTGAATTGTTGGTAGAATAATTCGATTGACGAGATACTTCGTTATGAGAAGTATTATGGGGATGATATAGAAATGAGGCATAAAAAGTTGAAATTAATGGTAGCACAAATGAAAGCAGTGAAGAAAGGTGGATACTTGAGTGTTGATCCGACAGATGTTTATCAAGGTAATGGTCAGACTACAACTGGTATGAAAGGTGTAGTTTCGAATGGTAGTATTGTGATGCAAATGATCCCAATGGGTCAAGGAAGAGGTAGAGGTAATTTCAGAGATTAAGAAGAGTTGAAAAAAGAAATTCCCTTGTCGTGTTTGCAGTAAATTTGGACATCGGCGACACGAGTGTACAAGTTTGTTGAAGAATACAGGAGAGTCTGGAACATATAATCCGAATCAGATGCAGAATCAGAGCTATCAGGTACAGATGACTCAAATGCAAAATCGAATAATAGCGGACAGGGTTTGCAAGTACCACAATCTCCAATGACGAATCAGAATGTGAATGGTCAAGTGCAAAGATACAAACGAATGCTGGTTTTCATGCTAATGGTCAAGTAAATTCAAATGTGCAGGTGACTATACAATATTTTATGCAAACAGAGGAAAATGATTCTTATTCATGGAAATGATGGTGCCTGAGGGGAAGAGGAAGAATGCGTTCTTGGCGCACCTCTAGAGGTAGATCAGTCAGGTCAATATGTTGATGGCGAGGTTGATGGTAATGCTATTACTTTCCTTGTAGCTAGTGGTGCTACCCATTCCACTGAGAGTACTGTGGAAATACCAAACCTACCCCTCTCTGTAGAAAATTTCTAAGTTGTAGAGTTTCAAACAAGTTGATTAAAATGCCAATAACTAAACCAATGAATGTACAAATTGGCAATTTTCAAGAACTACACAAATTCGTTGTGTGTGATTCAAGTCCAATTATTTTGTTAGGAAGCGACTTGTTATGCAAGATGAATTTTTGCATTTATTGTACCCCAGATGGAATAGCTTTTGATACAAAAGATTAAGATGTAATTTTTAAGTTGTCAAGGCAGAGAACATAGGTAAATGAATTGTATCCATTGTGTACAGCGAATGATTTACCGGTTGAATTGAAAGATACAGTGTTGTCGGATGTATGGGAGTTTTTAGGGAAAGACATTGGATTGATGAAAGGAGTTGCTCCAATTCAAATTACAGTCAAACCTAATGCAGAATTTCCAAGAATACCACCGTACAAAATGAGTCCTGAGACAATTACAGGGGTAACACCTATAATAGACATGCTGATTGAACAGGGACTACTGAAAGAGATTCTAGGGAGCCCATGCAATTCACCTATAATGGGAATTCGCAAACCAAATTTAAATATAGGATTGTACAGGACCTGAGAAAGGTAAACAACATTTTTATACCTTGTTGTCCATTATACCAAATCCAGCTGTGATCCTATCTCAAATCCCATGCGATGCAGAATGGTTTTCAGTGATCAATCTGTGTCAAGCATTTTTCTCGAAACCTTTGCATCCAGATAGCCAATATTTCTTTGCGTTCTGGTTCGGGTACCATGTTTTGGCATGGTGCCAAGTTCATCAAGGGTATACAGAGATATTGAAGAAATGTTGGGAGTCATTGATAACGCCTAAATATTCAGTTCTAGTTCAGTAAATTAAAGATTTATTGGTTGCATGCAAAACAAAAGAAGATTGTGTGACAGATACAATTGCTCTACTGAACCATTTGGCAGTAGGTGGGCCTAAAGTGTCACTGGCAAAATTGCCGTTTTGTAAAAAAGGAATTCGGAAAGTCTCTCAAGATCGGATCAATGCTATTATGCAAATGAATCAGTCAAAAACGCAGAAAGAAGTTCGACTGTTTTTTGGGAATATTAGGATATTGCAGGCAGTGGATTATACATTTTTCACTGATTGCAAGATTGACACATAAAGATGTGACAGACCCATTACATCTTGATGAAAAATGCATGAAAACATTCCTAGAGTTACGAGACAGCTTGTGTCGAGCATCAGCATGGGGAATGCCAGATTTCAAGAAGGATTCTGCATTATTTTGCAATGAACGCGATGGTTGCGCACTGTCAGTTCTAACACAAACACACGGAACAGCACGGAGACCAGTAGCATATTTTTTGCCACAGTGGACCCAGTCGCTGCAGCATTACCAGGATGTTTAAAAGCAGTTGCTGCAACAAGTGTGAGTCTTGAACAGAGTGAGTCGATTGTAATGTGCCACATGCCGTTGAAATTGAACTCGCACACAGCATCTTACAAGCAGTCGGTTATCAAAATATGAGCAAGTGATATTGGGTGCAGAAAATGTAACAGTAGCAAGATGTACAAGTTTGAATCCAGCTACTTTGTTACCTACTCCAGGCTGTGGAGTGGTTCTGGATGAAGCCGACCATGATTGTCTGAATGTGACTGAATTGTGTACAAAGCCAAGCCCTGATATCAAAGATACACCATTGCCTGAGGCTGATGTTGTTCTGTTTGTAGATGGATAATGTCGGAGAGATTCAGGAGGATGTTTGAGAGCTACGAATGCAATTTACACAGTTTCGACTGTGATTGAAGAATCATGGTTGAAAGGTGTGAGTTCAGCACAAGTGGCAGAGTTGATAGCTCTGACTAAAGTTAGTTGCAGAGCAAAACAAATGAGAGTAACAATATACACCGATAGCCAACATGGCTTCGGGTTGTTCATGATTTTGGGCAAATGTGGTCTCAACGTGGATACTTAACCTCTTCGGGGTTACCAGCCAAAATGAAGAGTGAGTAAAGGATCTACTGATGGCACTACAATTGCCGGCACAAATTGGGGTGGTGAAATGCTCAGCGCACAGATCCGGTTATGAGTATATCACATTGGGTAACCGCTATGCGGATGAAATTGCACAATTTTGTGCTCTAAATTCATATTTGATTAATGTGGAACAACAAACAAGTGAACAATTCGACCAAATAGAATGCAGGATGATGTTTTCATCTGTTGAAACATGGGATGAAGTAAGGTAATTACAAGAGGAAGCAAGTGATACAGAGAAAGATGGGTGGATTAAATCAGGATGCACATGCAGATGATGAAGTGTGGATCTATACTGATGGAAGACCAGTAATGCCAGATAGTCTGTTGTCACAGTTGGCAAGGGTCTACCACGGACCAACACACATAGGTAGGAATGCCATGCTCAGATTATTTTGTCAAGTGTGGTTTAACCCCTAAATTCAGGGTTATTACAGAAAGTATCTGTCAAAGATGTACCATTTATCAGCAACAAAATGCAGGAAGAAAAACAGTAGTTAGTATGGGACAGATTGGCAAAGCTGTAGGTCCATTTGCCAGTATGCAATTGGATTTTTTTGAAATGCCTCCTTGTCAAGGATTAAAATATGTCCTTGTGGTTGTTTGTCTGTTTTCACGTTGGGTTGAGGCATATCCAACAATATGTAATGACAGTCTAACAGTTGCAAAATGTCTTCTTAGAGAGATTAGTCCTAGATTTAGGTTTTCAGTGTCGTTGGAATCTGATAGAGGAACTCAATTTAATAATGAAATAATTCGGATGATTTGTGCAGCATTACAGATTGAGAAGAAGTTGCACTATGCTTAGCCACCTGAGGCTTCAGGTGTAGTTGAACAAATGAACAACACAATAAAATCTAGATTAGCTAAGGTTTGTGCATCAAAAACACTGAAATGGCATGATGCACTTCCATTGGTGCTAATGAGCTTGAGAAGTATTCCAGACAAGAGAACAGGACTGTTCCCATATAAAATTGTGATGGGCAGGGCTATGAGACAGCCGAAAGTCCTGGGTTTTGGTACTGGATTATTGCAAAGGATTGGTGATGTGGTGTGTTCTGTGTCTCAATAAAATACAAGTTGGTGAGATGCACACCTTCCCTTTTGTCAATTCACGTTTTCATTGTATAGTTTGATAAATGTACTCTCTCAGTTCAACTTTATAGGCATGCAGGCTTGCGCCGCGCTCCGTCCAATCGCGCTGCAATCTGGTAAGAACACGTGGGCACCACATTATGATCCCCTTCAAACTGGACAGCCAATCGCAAAACGAATCCAATGAAATACATTCATGCAACTCTTTACTTATTCCACCATTTTCTCCATAATAGATCAGCCTTTTTCATCCTTAACTTTCTTCAATTCATTTTACTCGTTTTCTTGTCCATTCAATATTGCTCACAAATAAGGACAGGAGTGATAAATGTTTCCACATGTCACGCTTTAATGGCAAACACCCAATGCATTTCGGGAACATCTCTTCTTCGGGGGTGTATCTATAACACAAGAAAATTAATCACCTACTGTTACCAATATTGTCTTTATAATACAGGCAGCCTGCTAAATACACTCATTTAATGCGCTAATTACTTTATAAAATAGTTAGGCATTCAAATCCTGCTATTGAAAAGGTGAATGGAAAAAAGACAAAGAAAGGTGATCAGTGGCCAAAGGGAGTAAAAAGACTAAGATACACAGTAAATGAAAAGATTCCAGAGACAGTAATTAAAATATCTAGCCAATCTGAGCAAAGTGAACAAGAAGAAGAAGAAAATCCTGTTCGAAGAACAAAAAGATTAAAAGTACCAAGCAAAAAGTGCACAGCGCCGGAATGGACATATTTGGCCGCTACTTCAACAAATGATTGAGAAAAATAATTTTTTGAGTTCTGTTCAAAAGGAAACGCTTCATATGAACCACCCTAAATGAACTAATGAATTTGAAGAGGGTGCAGAAAAAGAGAGAGGAGATTTATGAAAATCAATGAAGTTCTGAAGAAGAAGAAAATAAGTATTGAAGAGTTGAAGCTCTGAAGAAGAAGAAAAAGAAGTATTGGTGAGTTGAAGGCTCTAAAAGAGTGGGGTGCACAGCCTAAAACTAGTCTAATAAAATTAAGTAGAGTACATTTTGATTAAAGGTTTGATTTTTGACTTAATTGTCAATATTTTAGAATGGATAGAATAAAAACTGAGACTGGTAAACCGAATCAGGGTATATTTAGGCAAAGAAGTCTTAATATTTGTTTTGTATGTGTTTATTAACTATGTTTGTATGGTTAGCATTAAAATGTGTAGTACCACATTTTCTGTTTATTAATATAGTTAATACTACATTCTATAGGGGTCTGTGAGGGGTCTCATGGGGTACACTGACTGAGATTTCTGGGGGTGTTTCGAGACGTACTCCAATGGGTATTGTGCAGCTCCGTATACTGTGTATTTGTATACTACGTGTTATAATGCTGGCAACGTGTTTTATCTTCTACATGCCTTGTAAATATATACTGAAAGATGCTTATATCTGAAGCTTGTTTTGATTTTAAAAAAAGAATGTAAAAAAAAAATATGTATATATATTTTTTTTTGGGGGGGGGGGGCTCGTGCTTCTCCCCTAGTTACGTGAACTTGTTCGTGAGAGGTACGAGGCTTGGGGTGAGGCCCATGACCACTGGACTGATAAAATACTTTTGTGGACAAGGTACATAGATGACCTTTTTGTTGTTTGGCACGGTGATAGGGCCTTGGCTGAGGAGTATATCGCTGCGTTAAACATCAATGACTGGAATCTTAGATTTACGAGTACTATAAGCGCCACGAGTGTCTGTTACCTAGACCTGGAGGTGTTCATTGAGAATGATACCCTCCAAACAAAACTCTATAGGAAGCCCACGGCGGGAAACGCCGTGTTGCATGCAGGGAGCCACCATCCAAAAAGCCTGATCCGGAATGTCCCCTATGGAGAACACCTACGCCTAAAGCGTAATTGCTCGGCAGAGGGGGATTTCCAAATAGCTAAAGCAGAAGCGAGCAAAAGATTTCAAGTAAGGGGGTATTCTTGTAATATACTGAAACAAGCGGAAGAAAAGGCATCTAAGGTCAACAGGAGGGATCTCCTGAAGGTGAAACCGCTGCAGCTAGGTAACGAACCAACTAGAATGATCACTGATTTTAATACGAGCACAGGAAAAGTAGTGCATATATTTAAAAAGAATTGGCACATTCTGAGTACAGACAATGTCCTCAGAAAACATCTTCCAGAGAGACCCCTGATCTCGTACCGGCGCTGCCAGTCACTAGCAGATCACCTTGTCCACAGTCACTTTTCCTCCAAATCACAGCCAATCCAACTATCTAAGACAAAGGGATTTTTCCCGTGCCTAAGATGTAAGGCATGTAAGAGTAGTAAAAAGGTCACAGATTACCCAGGAAGAACAAATGAGGGAAAACCCAACAGACAGATCAGGAAACTCCTGAATTGTAATTTGGAGTACACCATCTACTGCCTAGAGTGTCCCTGTAAAAAAAGATACATAGGGAGCACGATTAACCCCACCAAATTGAGAATTCTGGAGCACATGGGTGCAATCAAGAAGAAGGATAAATCTTATCCTGTAGCACGCCACTTTGCAAAATTACATCAGAGTAACAGGAACCTGTTGCGTTTTTACTGCATAGACCAAATAGATCGCCCAGAGAGGGGAGGAGATAGAGTGAAGGCACTTCGTACATTGGAATCCAAATATATAATCGATTTGAAAACCATGGCACCATGCGGATTAAATAATGATGAAGAGATGTGGGTACACCTCTGAGATACACATGGGACCTTGCATGAAGAAGTACTGGGGGGCAAATGTCGAAAATGGGGCAGGAGAAATTGTAGTGTAGTTCCTATTATCCCAATAGGCTCTGCGCATTGGAATAATACCTTCAATAGTATAGGCCTAGACCAGACGTTAACTAGGTCTACTACTGTCGATATTAGACTTAAAGTTTTGGGTTTGCCAGCTAGCTCAGAGTTCACTAGAAACTTTCTCGAATAGGCAAGGAGGAGTTGAACCTCCCTGGATAGACAAGAAGGGATTTAGTTTCTGACAACCATAGAACATGACAACTTTGCTCTCCCCTAATCAAGAGTGTATCTCGAGAGTCGTGTGAAAACAAAAGGCAATTTATTTTACTCAGTCAGTACGTGCATTCTTAGTCTCATCAGATTGTAGAGAAAAGGAAGAGACGGGCGTGTTCAATAAAAGATGTTATTTATTGATCAGTCTCTTTTCTCATACAAGAGAAATGGATCGATATTATTGCAATACTTATGGTTAAGTAAAGTGCATACATTAAAAGCAGAAGTATAAAATAATACTGTAAAAACATTGATATGGTTTCTAAGCCATATGAAGGTTTAAAATGAATAAGATATATTACATACACATATACATTTGACTAATCGTACTCAACTGGTGTTTCTAACTACGCCTACCCCATGTATCTGACCTAAGTCTAATGCGTGGGCGGGAATAGAAAGTTACAGTTTAAGTTAAGTTTGTTTTGCCAAGTGACTGACTAAAGAATTCTCTGTGATGGGTTATTCAGTTCTGTACCTGGAATCTAGGATGGATGAGGGATGGTATCTCTCGTCTCTGGTCTCGATATTCCAGGCTGCCTGCGAGGGCTACCCGGAAGCACCGGAGCTGGATTTCTCGGCAGGAGAAAGCAGCGTCTCGTTCTCAGCGCGTCAGGAAAGGCGGGGCTGCGCCAGTGGGGTCTGCTCTGCTCTGGGCTTCGGCAAGTCTGGCTGCTCCGATCTCGTCACCACCGCGTGTGTTTGCATAGGGCAATATCGGTAATATTTATACCTTTAAGGTGCCGAGATTGACGTAAGGATGGACATAGATACGTCAATAAGGATGTCATACGACCAGGTCGTTAGCACATTCTTTTGCTGAAGTTCTCGGTGAAATCAAAACAATGGCCGCAGGGTTTTTCCCAGGTTGTCATAGGTTTGATTTGTTTTGAGAACTCCGTATGCCTTATCAGGGGCTGGAGGAATATCGCTTGTCTAATTAGATGGCAAGCGTTATGACCTAATCAGATAACACTCTCCCGTGCCTTAGTGTGGCTTTATCAGATAACGGTTTCTGCATCATGGGGGTTTTCTGCCTCATGGGATGGCTGCTAGTTAACTTGTTAGTTTGTTAACCAGAATAGGGTCAGGAATAGGGGGATCGATACAGAACCTATAGGAATACATCACACCCACTCCACGCTAACTATGGACATATTTACTAATCTATGCATAGTAAAACATACTGTAGAGTATCGTGTATACCTTACCACCCCAAAATACATAAATGCATTTTGAAATTATCAAATATACGGAAAAAAAAAGCATTTACATGTATTGTATGCACTCAAGCTGTGAAATAATGCTAAAGTAATCACGCATTTGTATACATTATTGCTAAATGGTATATGAGAATTTACACATGAAATGGCTCTTAATACAGAAAAAAGTTTCGAGACCATTCCATCACAGAATAAAATAATTATGAACATACCAGCGGGCAGCTAATGTCTATAAGCTATCTAAAAGTAGAAATCTTAGTTCTCTAAGAATAGTTCTTACTTTAAGCAGAAAATAAGTGTCCCGAAAAATTCGTAAAAATATTTTGGGGCTGCTGAAAATAAATTTGCTGTCCGTGAACTGGAGGGAAAATTGTTCATGGTATTTTGCTATTCTAGTTGAAGGCCAAATTCAGGGAACGCCGTGTACGAGCTTGCTCAAAAGTCTCTATTTCTGCTCTGGTGAGAACATCATATCATTTAGACTCTCGAAAAAGTTGTCAACAGCTTCCTGGGAGAGTTCCACTAACTCGGAAATAGGTGTAACCATGCATTCGTGCGCATGATTGTCTCCATTGACATTCCGATTTGGATTGCTGACAGAAGGTCGTACCTGATCGATGCTGCTTTCATTTTGAACCTCACTACCCCTTAATCGTAGTGGTGAAGCTTCCACGAATGCCGTCATCAGGATTGGTAGCCGTTGAGGGCAGCACAAAGCATGAGCCTTTGTTGGACTCAACAATGTTTCTGCATCCATTGGCGCATCCGATTGTAGCGTCAGACAGGTGTCTAACACGCATTCTTCTCCGCATAGCAGGCACCTTAATACAGGTAAAACACATCGATGCCACATTGGTCGAAATGAAAGAAACCAAGTCATGTTCAGGTCTCTAAGCCGGGGTAGTCCCAGGATTTTTGATATCCGGTCCCGGTATCCAATGGCTAGGATTGTTTCTTCCCTTGTCACAGGTGTTTTGTCTGTGACATGGTTTGCCATAACGAAATATAAGGACTAAGAATAGGATTCCTGCAATTAGTCCTAAAATGAGGGGAAGTCCGCCAAAAATCGAATGGACGAAATCTGGAAAAATACCCAGTATGGCTTTGAATGGTGTTAATGCCATCGAAAATACTGTCTTAAATACTTTTGAGACTCCACTGGTATCAGAAATATTTAAGATTTCATTCAGGATTTCTGCAAAATGTATGGGGGAATTAGTCGATAACAATGAATGTATCTCTGCAGTAGTCCTTGCGACTAGGAGATCATACGTTTCTTTTGATGACGTGAGCCTTGTCGGCGTCTGAAGAAGCACTGTTTTCATTCTGCTTAAAGTATCTATTCGAATAGAAGTAATTTTCAAGTTGGGCCATGCCCTTGCCTCCCTGTCTGGAAAGGAGCTGGGGAACAATAAGCGTCCACAGCACTTGACCTTCGCAGTCGTAGTTACGAGATAAGGAGTCCCGGGCATAAGACTACAGCATCTGCGGTCCACAATTAGAATGTAACTCCCATTATAGAGTCTTTGAAAGAATGGTTCTATCTCTGTAGCAGGTGTGCCTAGCTGGTGACATGAAAGGTTATTTGAGTTCCCTTCACAGGCTCCATGCAAACTAATTCCGTTACACAGAAGTGTACCGCTTAGTGACATCGCACAATTATCGCCACTAAGAAACACTTTCTGTCCTTTATTACTGACACATGCATGTGAATAGGGCAGGTTCCATGTTGTTTTAATGTACCCTTTTCCCAATTTTTCGTACATGCCAGCCTGTATATATTTTTGGCAGTATTGAAACCTGAAGGTTGATATTGGAATATTAATTATCCCATGTATTATCCATTCTCTGACAGGTCGTTCTGACATTGTCACTGGTAATCTTTCGAGTTTCTCAATGCTCAGGATTGTATAATCAGCACCCTTCTGGGCCATACTGATTTGTTTATCAGTAAGGTTAAAGATATTGAAAAGTGACGTTGTGTTGATTAAACGCCAAGGCACATAGCCTGAACGCAGATTTTGTAACGTCCAGCCAAGCTGTACAATAGAACGCAATTGAGACTGACCGTGTTGTAACAACAGTAAGTCTTGCGATATTATGTCGATTGCTGAAGACACAATGCTGTCCAGAGAAAAAATTCTGGAGGACAGAGTCATTAACCCATTGTCCACTACAGAAAGTGATTTTTCCAAATTAATACGGTCAATTTCCTGTATTCTTTCTGCTGTCTCAATTTGAGTAACCTTCCAGGCCTCGTTGTATGCTGCATATACAGAGGCTGCTATGAAACGTTTCTGACGCTGTTTGCGCGGTCCCATAATGAAATCACGCAAGTCAGCACCATCAGTAAGTAAAGTTAGGTGTTGCTTAATTTCTGCCAGTGTGGAAGTCTGTAGCCATTGAAGGCATAATTTGCCCACACTGTAGGTGGTTATTATTCCTGGGTGTTGTCTTTGGGAATATCTAGGGTCTGGCCTGGTCATTTTGAACCCCTGTGTTTTGTTCAGGAATCTGTCTTGACAGTTATTAGTATCTGTGGGCCAGATCAACCACTGTTTCCAATCAGGATGTGTTCTGTTTTGGTTTAATACATAATTTACGTCTATCTCTTCGTCTGTGGAGCTATTGCTGTTCAATGTTGGTTTTGGAATAGACGGTTTATTTAAGTCTTTGATTTTGGCTAAGCCAAGACAGGTAGTTTGTTGAACAGTGTCATTTAAAAATATAATTTGTTCTGGGATCATGCAGGCTCTAAACAAAGATTCTATACCCTGTACTTGCCATTCTTTTGTGCCCCAAACACTTTTCAATTCAACATTTTGTCCCAATAATCAAAACCAAAAGTATTCATTTGTTCAAAGAATGAGTCTGAATATATCAATTTTGTGTTGGTTATCATGGTCTTTGTCCCTGTCTTATCTGACAATTTGAAATAAAATGTTTCAGCATTACTTATGTTAAAACCTGAAAAGTATGAATATTTGTCGTAAACGGTTCTTGAGCTTCCTTTTGGAGGAGTTGCACAATGTTCCCATTGATTATAATTTAAAACATTTCTAGGTTGTGCAGATCTATGTAGAAAATGGTTACCATAGGGGTTATAACAGTACATACTATCATAATTTGTCGAACCCTGCAAATAATCATGTTTGGTAAATTTAGCAGACATCACTAAGTCAGACATCATATTGTTTATACTTTCAAAGTCCCAATCATCAGCAAATGTGCTTGGTTTTACGAAGTCACTCAATGAGATTTTAATTTGGTGTGGATATTTCAGGATTTCAACCGGACCATAGATTTCGTAGTCAGTGTTGTCCCATGCTACCCCACCCGGTATAGGATTGGCTGTGAAGTTGACTGAAGAAAGTTCTCTTTTCTCGACGTGTGAAGATGTGTGTGGTTTGA
Organism: Lissotriton helveticus; assembly: GCF_964261635.1. NCBI lineage: Eukaryota > Metazoa > Chordata > Amphibia > Caudata > Salamandridae > Lissotriton > Lissotriton helveticus. The sequence goes on along the minus strand of NC_136060.1, from coordinate 130,045,437 downwards.
GGATCAAGTTGATTTTCTGACTTGCTGTGTCCATTTTAGCATATTTTCCCTCAATGAAGCGTCCCAAAGTTAGTATCATGATGAGCCAAAGTATGAGGATAAATGCACCAAAACCCACCCAAAATTCAATCCATGGAGAAATCAGATATGTTTCTTTCAGTTGTTTCAAAAGTTCTTTAGCTTTATCTTTAAAGGTTTTTGTTGATGGCTGTGTTTTTGATTCAGTGAAGTCCTCGGAGGAATCATCGAAGTTTATGAAGTAGCCGGATGCAGTTCTGTCAATTGTTCCAATTGCTTCAGGATTACTGTTTCTTGCATAGTCGTTTGTTACTTCATTATAGGTTGGTGTGTCTCTGCTAAATGTTTTTATTTGGGTGTTCAGAGGTCTAAGTTCCATTGCATTGTTGCATAGTCCTTGTTGTTCTTCTGTAGGCGTTTCGAATGTGATTAGCCTCTTTGTTAGGACATCTGTACTGGTAGCAAACCTTGGTGTTCTGCTACTTATGGGGAGTCCACTTGGCCTACTATTTGTTATCGGCCACATGATTGTGGTTTTACCAGGTCGATGGATACAACTCGGTTCTCCTTTTTACCAGCAAGCGGCGGTAGTACAACTGATCTTGTCCCGTTGACAGACAAGACAGGAACTGCTTTTCTGTAAGAAGGCCCAAATTCCTTCTTTACCGCGATCTTTTCTCTGACTAGATCCCCGACTTTTGGAATCCAGACAGGTCTTGCTGGGACAGGTGGTGGTTCTTCAGTGGTTGTTGGCTGCTGTTTCAACTTTATGTTGCTCAGGTCTTTTCTTGTTTCGTTTAAGTCCTGTAAAAAAGCCAAACGATCTCTGATATCAAAGCTTTTTTCCTTTACCACTGAAGTCTGACTGTCAAGGTCAGAGATTAACATCCTAGTTCCAAATAATAATTCGTACGGACTGAATCCCTTCAGAGAATTTCTTGGCAGGTTATTTAGACTACGTTGGACACTTATTAGATGTTTGACCCACCCAGCTCCCGAACCTAATATCCTTTCCGTTATAGATTGCTTTATGCCTTGGTTTTTTCTTTACACCATCCCGTATCCCTCAGGAAGGAAGTGAGAAGATTCCCGCTGTGCTATGCTCATTTGGCCATGTTTCCCCTCAGGCTGGAGGGCTCGAGTGAAAACAATGGTCAAACGTAGCATGCTCTTAGCGTATATGCCATTTAGACTCGCAAATCTTTGTATAACAGTCCAGACGTCAGCCGAGTGCTGGTGATCTACATTATAAGTGGAAACTAGCCTGTATATGTTAATCGCAAGCCTTGCTTTTTACTGTTGATTTTTTCTGGAGTGAAACGACACGGTATTACACCGTTTCTCTCACCACTGCGATTCCTGTTGCAGTTTGGGCACTTTTTTACAAACATGGTGTGATGCAGGCTCATGCCTGGCCACCAGTACCTTGATTGTAATTCTTCCAGAGAATCTTTTAGTTTGAGGTGTCTGAGACCCTCGCCCATATGTGCGTCTGCGATTAACAAGTTTCTCCTGTCCATGTTTGGAATCACTCTATCCCCCACTCCAGGGATTCGAGCAAAAGGGACGGAGTTTGCATCGATTATGTATGTATAATTGAGTGGATAGTTGATCGGTAGCGCTGAGGAGTCGCCTTTTGATGACGTTTTCACTGCCAGCACTGTTTCACCGTCAATATACTTCACTGTACGCTTTTTTCGAGCTACGGAAGCCGATTTAGATGCTACCGCTGTGGCTGTTTCAGCCAATGAATTCCCTGCAACGTGAACGCCATCACGCTGATGACTCAGTGAGTGTGTCACGTTAGTCTTTGGTAGTTCTTTTTGTAAAAGAGCTATTTGTTCCCAGAGCAGTTTCTGCTTTATTGTTGCACCTGTGTCATCTTTGTAACCGTTTTGAATCCATGTCTGCAAATCGTTGTTATATGATTTGACGCAGTAATATGAATCGGACACTATAAGTGTCGGGAATTCGCGATCCGCATTATCTAGCGCCATTTTCAATGCTATTATTTCAGTTTGTTGTTCTGAATTAGTTTCTACTGAGTGTGTTTTTGTTAATAGAGGTTTTAGTTTACCTCCGCGCCACACTTCTTTTGTAATCTCACATGTGGGGTTGTATGCTTGTTCTCCCCAAACGGAGGGTTGAGCATGTCCGTCTGTATAGATTACACAAGCGTATTGTCGTAAGGGCAGAATGTCGATTGGCAGAGGGAATGTTCTTTCATATTCTAGATTTCTTAGTTCCTCTAGTTCTGGATCAAAGCAGTAGTATACTTTGTCCGTTGTAATGGAATTTACCCATTGTATCCATTCCGGATTCATTGTTGTTGTTGGTAAATTACCCGGGGTTGTTAATGCCTCAAAGGCTGATTCTGCTGTTCTGACTGTGATATGTCTACCGTCCGCTTGATCTTTTTCTCTAGCTATTGCGGTTTGAACTGCATGAATAATTTTTTCTTTAATGCTGAATTTCTGTTCAGCTTCTGTGTACAAGTGTGATTTGAATGCAATTGGTACCTTTTCTCCCTCATTAGAGGTCAGGTATGTGAATCCGCATCTTCCTGGGATGACTCGAATCACAAGATTGCGTGTGTTATCACGTGTTTCTAATTTTGTTTTAATTAACATGTCTGTTTGTAAGGATCTCAAAATTTCTGTGTGTATTTGAGTCCAATTGTTTTTTTTTAAATCTGGTTTTATTAGATCATAAAGGGGTTTGACCCTTTCTGCGTAATTTGTAATGTATGTTCTTCCGAAATTTAGGAAGCCTAGAATTGACTGTAGGTTTTTTAGTGTTCTAGGTGCTTGGAGTACGGCACATTTCTCTAGAAAATTGTCAGCCAGGCTTTTGCCTTCACTTGATAATTCATATCCTAAGAACAGGACTGTCAGATGGGCAATTCTGGATTTTTTAAAGTTGAATTTGTAACCCTCTGCTGCGAACCCAAGTATTATGGTGTTCACTCTCTTCAAGTGAGTCTCCAAGTCATCATCTGTTAAGTATATGTCGTCGACATATGATAATGCTTCGTCGTCATATGTTTGTAGTAATTCTGTTACTCTCGCTGAGAATACTCCCGGGCTGTTCTTGTACCCCTGGGCTAACCGACAGAATTGTTTTTGAGTGCCATTTATTGAGAATGCAGACAAATATCTGCTCTCTGGTGCTATGTTTTGACAAAAGAATCCATTAGAGATGTCTAATGTTGTTTTGTATTTTTTGCGCACTATGTTATTCATTAGTGCAGCACTATGCGAGTTTTGCACTGCAAAAGTTTTGCAACATGAGTTAAGGTGTCGGTAATCCAAAACTAGACGATATGAATTGTCTGGTTTGGAGACCGGAAACAAAGGGTTGTTCATTTGTGAGGTGCAAGTTTCAATCACCCCCTGGTATTCTAGCTGATCTAGGATTTCTTTTACCTGTTTCTTAGCTTCTTGCTTAATTGGGTACTGCCTCTGTGCAGTAGGTTGTGATTTTAACTGGATTTTGTGAGGAGGAGAGTCCTCATCCCATCCTACGTGATTTTTATATAAAGCAGGAGCTAGGGCTACTGCCCACTTTCTAGCAAGTGTGTATTTTTTATGAATTGGGATGTGATTTGAGAAGGCAGGCATAATTATTTCTTCGCCATGAGGGCACTCCCTGACAAACTCTGGTGGCCAGTCTTTTTCAGCTAGAAGGATGTCATAGCCCTTGGAGAGATTATCCCAAAATAGTCCCCTTATTTTTCTAGTCTTATCCCCCTCTATACGTAAAGTTATTTCATATATTTTGTGAGGTTTGCTAACTCTGGTGTCTGCAGTTTCCACTTGAAGATATTCATTCGTGTCCACTGTCTCCAGATGATTCATAAGGACTTTGCGAGCTATGCTCACTTCTGCTGCGCTGTCTAGCATTGTCTGAGCCCATTCTCCGTTTTTCAGTTGTGTCCTCAGTATTCTCGGCATTGTTGACTACCTTGATACTAGCTACCTTCTTTTTTGGAAATTGTAATTTCTTTTTTAGCTGAGCAGGTTCCTTGTCTTTGGACTTGGCGTGCTCTTCTCTTTGTTCTGATCGTCCTCTTCTTTCCGATTTCTGCAAGGAAGTCTGAAAAGATTGAGAGGGACGTGTATCAATGTCTTGATATCTATCAGGCTTCTTTATATTATCCCTATTTCTAAGGTTATATCTTTTCCCAGAGGGGTCACTTTGGGGTGACCTGTGTCTTTGGTTCGGAGATTTTTCTCTCCGCCGAGGAGACCTTCCTCTGGACTGGAATTTCTTTTCTTTAGGATTGGATTGTTTGTTTCCATCCCAGCTCTTTTTTTGTGATGTTGAATTATTATTAAAAAATATTTTTTCAGGACTTTCAATCAGTTGTGGTTTTACTGGTATTCCACCTAAACTATCTCTACCTAGTTCCTCATAGGATTTTTCTATAATTCTGGCAATTTCAGCTGGTTGGTCTGCTATATCTGTCTCCTTTAACCTCTGGCGGATCGCCACGTTTGCTGCTTCTCCCTTTATGTTGGCTAATAATATAGCCGAGACCTGCTTGAAGTCTTTTAGTAATTTCATACCAAGAGTTAAAGCGGGCTCTGGACCATATTCGTCTTGAATTTGTTTTAGCACCTCTGGTATTACCGAAATGGATGGAACACCGTGCGTTTTTGTGTAGATGGAAGCAAAGACTGTACCCCAAGTGTCACAGTCCTCAATGTGTGGTGCGATTCCCATTGGAAGACAGATAGTCAGAATCCTGTGTTTTTCTAACGGGGTGGTGTCTGGAAACACAGCCTCTATTTGGGTGATTTTTTGTGCTAACCAGAATGGTATTTGTTCCCGTTTAGCTGGTACTTTACCTAGGCAGGATTGTATGTTCTGTGGTGTAATTTTATTTGTGTTCCCCTGGTGAGGGGTCAGCTGTGGAATTTTAATTGCTGGTTGAATTGTTGAAGTCCGCATCACATATTGGACTAATTGTCTATGTAGTTTTATTAATTGTTTTAGCTGTGTTAAAAGGTCTGCTGCAGGCATTCTTTCGATGTCTGGATGTGGTGTGTATCCGGCTAGAACCGGCCATGTTGCTCCTGGTCTACCTAGTGGACCGAGCCTGGTGATGTGATTATTATGTTTTAGGGCGCCATTAAATAAGAGCAGGTGCTCTTGAAATTTAAGTGGTACTTCCACCTCCTCGAAAGGAGTGTACTCATTAGGAGGTTCCTCTGTTTTGTAATAGTGGAAGTACTTTGTTACAGCATTTGCTGCTGGAAAATGTATCCATGAATAGTATACCTCTGTCTGCCGATATTCGTGTGCCTCAATTACGAATATGACTGTACCACCTCTAGGTGTCAGTCCATTTTCTATAAGTTTTAAGGTTATAGAGTATTATATCTTGGTCTGCTTCTTGCAGGGCAGTATCATCTGCTGCGAGTTCAGTTGCTATTCTAACTGCCTCTCTTTCATCATCACTGTCTACCATTTTACCGACAGGATGGTTACTTTGTTTGTTTGCAGATCAGGATTCTTGTGGAAACAAAGATTAGATGCACAATATTTTGGAACGGTTTATCCTTCAACGTTGACTAAACCAAGTACCATACATAGGAGTTTCCTCCTGCGAGGTTTGGCGGATATTACCTTTCGCCCACTCCAGACGTCTTTGGAGTATTATGGGAAAAGGGGTCTGAGTGAGAAAGCACGACTGAGTTACTCTAAATGTCTTACGTTAATTTTATCGCCCTTCCAAACGCGTTGGGCGCCATGTAGTGTAGTTCCTATTATCCCAATAGGCTCTGCGCATTGGAATAATACCTTCAATAGTATAGGCCTAGACCAGACGTTAACTAGGTCTACTACTGTCGATATTAGACTTAAAGTTTTGGGTTTGCCAGCTAGCTCAGAGTTCACTAGAAACTTTCTCGAATAGGCAAGGAGGAGTTGAACCTCCCTGGATAGACAAGAAGGGATTTAGTTTCTGACAACCATAGAACATGACAACTTTGCTCTCCCCTAATCAAGAGTGTATCTCGAGAGTCGTGTGAAAACAAAAGGCAATTTATTTTACTGAGTCAGTACGTGCATTCTTAGTCTCATCAGATTGTAGAGAAAAGGAAGAGACGGGCGTGTTCAATAAAAGATGTTATTTATTGATCAGTCTCTTTTCTCATACAAGAGAAATGGATCGATATTATTGCAATACTTATGGTTAAGTAAAGTGCATACATTAAAAGCAGAAGTATAAAATAATACTGTAAAAACATTGATATGGTTTCTAAGCCATATGAAGGTTTAAAATGAATAAGATATATTACATACACATATACATTTGACTAATCGTACTCAACTGGTGTTTCTAACTATGCCTACCCCGTGTACCTGACCTAAGTCTAATGCGTGGGCGGGAATAGAAAGTTACAGTTTAAGTTAAGTTTGTTTTGCCAAGTGACTGACTAAAGAATTCTCTGTGAGGGGTTATTCAGTTCTGTACCTGGAATCTAGGATGGATGAGGGATGGTATCTCTCGTCTCTGGTCTCGATATTCCAGGCTGCCTGCGAGGGCTACCCGGAAGCGCCGGAGCTGGATTTCTCGGCAGGAGAAAGCAGCGTCTCGTTCTCAGTGCGTCAGGAAAGGCGGGGCTGCGCCAGCGGGGTCTGCTCTGCTCTGGGCTTCGGCAAGTCTGGCTGCTCCGATCTCGTCACCACCGCGTGTGTTTGCATAGGGCAATATCGGTAATATTTATACCTTTAAGGTGCCGAGATTGACGTAAGGATGGACATAGATACGTCAATAAGGATGTCATACGACCAGGTCGTTAGCACATTCTTTTGCTGAAGTTCTCGGTGAAATCAAAACAATGGCCGCAGGGTTTTTCCCAGGTTGTCATAGGTTTGATTTGTTTTGAGAACTCTGTATGCCTTATCAGGGGCTGGAGGAATATCGCTTGTCTAATTAGATGGCAAGCGTTATGACCTAATCAGATAACACGCTCCTGTGCCGTAGTGTGGCTTTATCAGATAACGGTTCCTGCATCATGGGGGTTTTCTGCCTCATGGGATGGCTGCTAGTTAACTTGTTAGTTTGTTAACCAGAATAGGGTCAGGAATAGGGGGATCGATACAGAACCTATAGGAATACATCACAAAATAGCATACACCCTATGTAACAACACAATGAGCCGTTTATGTGATTTGACAATCTCAAATACGGGGTAACACATAAATGTTCTGCCCATTCAGGTCTACATAACAAACAACCAAAGGGAAAAAGCATATTGATTAAATATATACATGAGTTTGTCATATGTCTACGAATCATGCACATTTAAAATGTGAACATGGGCAGATATAGAAATTAAGTGCTTTTTGTCCCCAAGAGTGTTACAAAGCTTGTCTGTATTTTATGAATTGTTTGTCTTTGCAGGGTTTTTATATTAGCTCGAAAGCACTTTACTATAGTCCATTTGTAACCTTATGTAACATATTGAAGCTTATACACTTAAAGATGGCCACTGCATTAGGAATAGCTGCATGAGGCACCGTCTTCTATGTTGTTGACTTGTGGCAATTCAATGGTTAAAATGGCAACACTATGAGCACACAAACTGACACTGACGAAGCTGCAAAGCGAAACGCGTCTGTCGGGGGTGAGGGGTTTGTAATAAATTATTCAAGAAACGGATATCGGTGTGCTTGCCGTTCTTTTGACTCAATTAAGTCAAATTTTGATATATATATATATACATACACATATATATACACATATATATACACATATATATATATATATATATATATATATATAGTTCATACTACTAATAATAATGAACATGCAACTTTAGATGTTAAATGAGATCTGAAAGAATGTTATGTTATGTTATGTTACTTTATTTCTTTTATAGCGCACGGCAACTCCGAAGGAGCGTCCCGGCGCTTTGGCAAAGAAAGACAGCATAGAAAGCAACCACACAACAAAAAAAACAGAAAGAAAGACTATTTCCTAAAAAGCCATGTCTTCAGATCCTTTCTAAAAGTCAGAAGACAGGGGGCCGATCTCAGGGACACTGGTAATTCGTTCCATGCCTTGGGTGTCAGATAGCGGAAAGAACGACCTCCCAATCGTGCACGACGAATTACAGGAACATTAAGCAAAGACAGACCAGATGACCTGAGATTCCTGCTTGGCACATACCGGAAAATGTGTTTCCCAATATATTTGGGGCCAATACCATGAAGGGCCTTGAAGGCTACAGTCAGGCATTTAAAAAGGACACGCTTGGAGATAGGTAGCCAATGAAGAGTGTTCAATAAGGCCGTGGCGCCAGCTCTCCTTGGGAGTCCAAAAATGGCACGGGCTGCCGAATTCTGGACTACTTGCAAACGGGTCATGAGATATTTTGGTAGACCCAGAAAGAGAGCGTTTGCGTAGTCCAGTCGCGACCCGATTAATGCCTGTACGACTGTTTTCCTGTGATTGAGTGACAGTAGAGGGAGAAATTTCCTCAACATCCGTAAGATGCCGAAGCACTTCCCAACAATGGACAAGATGTGGGGTCCAAAGGATAAATCACAGTCCACTATCACACCCAGATTCTTCGCCTTCACAGCAACCTTGTCAGGAGGAAACATATCCTGAGGCCACCAGGATTTCCAATCATGTTCCGGTGCGCAACCGAAAAAAAGCAACTCTGACTTGTCAGAGTTGCATTTTAAGCCATGACCTCTGAACCACTCAAACACCGCACCAAGGCAATCCCTGATCTTTATGCCATCAAATGACCCCTCCCTGTCACATGTGAACAGGAGTTGGGCGTCATCAGCGTAAGACACGATCCGGGCGCCGAAAGATTCCGCGACTTCCGCCAGAGGGGCCATGAAGATGTTAAACAGCATAGGGCTGAGAATGGAGCCCTGCGGGACTCCCACCTCTAGCGGAGCCATATCAGCGGAAAAAGGAGGCGCCCAGATCGTTTGTCGGCGGTCGGCCAGAAATGATTTTAGCCAATTCCACACCGTTCCTCGGAGGCCACACTCCCAGAGTCTTACAAGGAGGGCATCATGAGGAACGGTGTCGAAAGCCGCCGACAAGTCAAGCATAACTAACACGGCCTTTCCCCCCGAGTCGAGTACTTCCCTGATAGCATCAGTGATCAGAAGATCCATAGACTAATATTGAGGAATAACAGGAAATGTTTTACACCTAGACAAATCCACGAACGATTTCTCACTGAATGTTTTTTACTAAACTTCTTTATGAGTATGTGTACACTGTGGATGCGAGAGATTGTTATGTGTGCATGCAACTACCTATGTCTGTGTCAGAAAGAGTGACTTATCACCACATTTCTTTAACATTTGGTATCTCGTGAAGCGTACTAACCAGTTTGTTCTATGGTAAACAGGTATTTCAGTACTATTATTCTAATTTTTATATGGTACTAGCTTACCCGCTGCGTGTTGGTGCAATCTTAGAAGAAAGGAAATTCAAGGAAACTTGTTATGATAACATTCAATTTACATTGTGTCATGTTTATTGAAACTTATTCATTTTAATATGGAAAACATTTCAAAGTGTCGTTTTAATTCTATTTATTTATTCGAGTCCTTGTGGATACATGATATTTTTTGTTTTTCCATCTGGTGCGTACACGAATAAATCAGAAGGTTTTCCGACGCGTGAATTGGCCACATACAGTTGTCCATGTGAGAAGCACGGATTCTCCAAATGGAGTCCATGTAAACGTTTGTATTCGAATCGAATATCTGTGGGGATCATTGGAATACGTGGCAACAGTTCCCCCTTGAATTTCCCATTCAATATTGTAGCTTTGATGACATTGTTAATCATTTTTTTCACCGAAAGTCTTGTACCGTTGCAAAGTCGTGGTGGATTGATGTTTCGGAGAAGAATTATAGGCACGCCAATTTTCAATGTCAAAATGTGCGGTGGCATACCGGGCAAAACCAGTGAATTCAAGAATTCCGTTGGGTAATTGACAACTTCATCTTGATTCATCACAATATCGATGGACTTATACCTTGTCGCTTCGCCTGGTATTCCATTTTGAATGCTGAAATTGATGGCATTTACATCGTTGTTTGTAGCTGCTAATATAGCAAGTGCAGAAAGATTATGAGGTCCCTGGGGGGGCCGATATTTTAAAAAAAATATGCCAGAAACCTTCGCGGGAGTGTACTCAACAACTTCCCAAAGTTTCATGGCGATCGGATGAATGGTGTAGTAATGCATTAAGACAAACAGACAGACATACTGTCACGCCTGCCAGATAGCGGACGAGACCCAAGATGGCCGCCCTGTATTGCGCAGACGCGAGGAAGTCAGGCAGCAGTGAAAAGCCTGACTTCCTATGAGAGCGATGCTTCGCGCTCTAGTGTTTGGACGTTGTGCGTCGCGATCACTTCCGCCCCAGCCGATTTCACTGTTCGCCAGTTAACCCCTCGTCGTGTTTTGTATTTCGTGTCCTGGAAAGTCTCCTTAGACCTCAAAAGCCTGCATTTGTATGAATGACCTTCATTTCGCACGTAAGGACTCCCTGCCTAGTGCATTGCCCTCGGGAGCGGTGCTTCTTTATCTTCAGTTACGTGCCTCTTCCTGGGGTTTCCTCCACAACGCCGGCTTTCCGCTCCTCTGCTTCCCGGTGAGCCCCGTTCGTTGCTTTCGGTTCTGCCTGCTGGCCGGACTTGGTCCCGCCTGCCGGCTGGACTTGAAAAGAGCGCGCTGGGTGCCTGATTTGGAGAGCTGGGTGAGGTGGGGGTCAGCCTGTCCTTTTTATTTTGGAATCTTATTTTACTATTCCTCCTCCTGACTGGACATCCTCTGGGTTTCGAGATCTGGCGAGCGTCACAGCATTGGAAGACTTGAAGACCTGGTAAAAGCGTATTACCCTGACTCTTTCTTTTCTTTACATCAATGTGTGAGTTCTGTATAGTGAGTGGTGTTCTTATCTTACAGCAACCACAGGAGCACAGTCTACTTTTAGGACTCATCACCCCTCCTGCTATAGTTACTCAAGAAGGGGTACGATTTGTACATTTCAGTGCTAGTTGACACCTCTTGTGAATACACATTGCTTACATCTCCTGTTTTGTCCATCTACTTTACAAGGGGTGTTTCCTTGGAAAATCCAGCCTTTTAGATGTTTGGGACTGAGCACTGGTACCAGATTAGAAGGGTCCTCAAGAACCTTCCTAGGTAATTACACGTAGAAGTTATAGGTTTGCTGTACATTGTCCACCAAATTGTGTTCTGACCATTGTTCTTTCTTTTAGCATCAAGGCCCCACGTGTTGGAGTCCGGTCCACAGAGAATTCCCCTTCCTTCCCTTGTTTTGTTCCCTCCTTTCCCTCTTTTTCACCATTGTGTTCTAGAGTTTGATAGACACAAGAGGTGTAGGAGGGAGGGGCTGGGTCTATCTTCAGTTCCTGGTGCTCCTGCGGAAACAGCTTGTGGATCCTTACACATACATTCGTTTTTATATATATAGATTTCCAGAAGTTCCTATTAGAAAGAATATGTATATAGTTTATAGTGCAAGAAATGCAGAGTATTTGGGAGTCTTTTTATTATACTGCTAAAACAATAAATACAGTATATGCACACCGAAATAATTTTACTTTTAAATTGCATAGTATTGAAATAGAATTTATCAATACAGTAGAAGATAGACGCAGAGAGTTTAAACAAAGGGCTGGAGAGCTGAAAAGTAATGAACCAGTGTGGGCACATAAAGAGTCTTATATAGCGCAAACTTGGCCCGAATCGGGTATCAGAGCACTTACATAGCACCAGTTGCATTACATGAGGACACATTCATTTTTTTTTTATAGGCCCAGGGAGATTACCAGTTCCCCGGGTTTGGGGTTGGCCAACTCCTCTCCCCAAATTATCTTGGAATGACTCAGGACTGGCCTCATAGAGGAAAGTGTTGCTTGCTAAGGCAGAACAACGAATATAATAATCATTTCATTGGTTCTAGTGAATGTGAACATACTTTCCTAATTACAGGGGGTTAGGGATTAAGGGGTCGTACTGATCCAGTTTACTGATCCTGTTTTCCCCGGGGATTATTTCATGTGTGGTAAGAATGCCTATTATAAGTTGCCACCAAATTGGTATGGGTGTTGTCATATGGGTATAGTTTTCCCAACAATGTATCACGTTGGTGATAAACATGGAACCAATGAAAGAAAACTAACACAGAGGAAAAGGGGTTTGAGTGTTGTAGATATGGTGAGAGATATAGTTGGAGCATTGATACCTTCAGTAAAAGTGATTCTAAATTCACAGAAAATTAGAAAATTATCTACAGTGGTTGTTTATCAACAAATATTGCTGGTGGGTTTTTGATTATTGATACTGAAAGGGTTGCTAAGAGAACTATGGTTTTGCAAAATAGGCTTGCCTTAAACGTATTATTGGCCAAAGAAGGCGGAGTCTGTAGTATGTTGAAAATTCAACAATGTTGCACTTATATTCCTGATAAGAGCAGAGATCTCATAGGATTTATCAATAACATTACTCCTTTACATGATGACTTAGCAAAACTGAAGGGTGACGGTGCTTGGGAGAAACTTGGTAAGGGTTTCTCTTCCATAGGTAATTGGTTTTCAACATTCACTAGCAGCTAATTAGTGAAGATACTAACTCCAATAGTTGTTGTTGCTGCTGGCATTCTAAAGATAATTATTTTTTTATATATGTTGCAAAGGTAAAACTAAGGATGTGAAACATAGAGCAATAAAAAGTAAAAGAGAAGAAATTGAAATGGAAGACCAAAAGGCTGTGTATTACGATTTTTTGAAGGACATAGAAGGTGTTAGATTAAAACAAAGGAGGATAATGAACACTGCAATCTGAAAATTTGTTATCAGATGGTAATCAGATATGGGTTAATGTAATGGTCTGTGATACCACCGGACGGGGGATTGTGGGAGCATGATTTTTGCAAATAAAATCTGCTCAATGAAATCCACCAGCGTCTATGTTTTTAAAAAGGACTAATGTTGAAAACAAAACACTAAACATGCGTTAATAAAATGAACAACACAAAATGTGCAGTTAGACTCGACAGATGACTTTTCCTAGCTGAAAAATAAATAACATGAAATAGATTGTGTTAGATCATGGAAGTATTCATTAAGAAAGTGAGGACGATTGCTAAATTAACGATGAATGAAAATTATCCTGTTTGTCTAAATAAATGTCTCCTGAACTGCAGAAACGTGCTTTATTCACAGAAGAAACGGTTTGTTCTTCGTGAAAGTTTATTTAAGCTTTAGGAATGATTCTCTCTTATGCTAAACTAATGTAGGTTTTAGGAATATTAAGGGATGTGCTTCTGTGCTCCTGTCCTTGTAATGTTTCAAATGTTTCTTTAGACTATAGATATTAGTTTATTTATTAAGAAACTTTATGGGTTCTTTCCTGTCTAAGCGAGGGATATAGTAGACTCAAATGAAATTGTTTCAACATGTTTATACAACTGTAGCTGTAGTTCTTCCTCTTCCTCTCTAGGAAGTTATACAATTTTTAGACAATGCATGCTTAAAGAATATTTGTAAAGTCATTGCCAATAGATCATTTTCCTATAGTCATTGACCAAAGGAGAGGCTAGTAGAGAGTTGTATTAGAACCATTTTAGCAGAGATAAAGAAAAACTGTCCTACAAAAGTTTACTGTGGGAAAGTGTTCTTAGGCTTGATCACAAGATTGGTAACCTGTCCCTGCGTTCGTGGTATGCTGTATGCTGAGCTGATTCCTGATCACTTTGGCTGGAGTAACATGCAAAATCTTAAGAGACTTTGCTAAAGACTTTGCACAAATCACCGGCTTGTGATGTTGCTTGTGCTATACCCTAACAACCATTGGGTTAGTTTTTCTGACCAATTGCACGCTGTAATTAGTATTTTTGTTTTGAGAGGTTCGTAAGTGAACTGTGTTATGGTGATGTTTTTTCTCTCTTTCTCTCTCCTCTATACCGGATGTTTGACATTTTGAATATTTAGCCTTTTATGGAATTAATCTGTAGCATTGAGAACTAAGCGATGACATACTATTTTGTACTTGTGATTGACCAGTCATATTTTGAATAACAAACAGAAAATATATAGAAAAGAATAGTGTTTGTCTTTATTCATGAGTTGTGAGTTTTTTTGACATATTGCTGTTGTTTATTGATGTATAGCTTATTCCTTCATTATAGGTCGTCATGAGGGAATAGCTCTCCGACTTTCAATACTTAGTCCCTTTTAGCTCTACCAAAGATCCATCGGAGGACCTTTGATACTGCTACCTGAATAATAACGACTTATGGGCCCGTCATTAGAGTTACGTTTCTGTTGGGATGTAAAATGATTTTATGGTTTAAATCTTTTATTGAGTTTTTCAACAAACAATACATTCCACAATACTAGGCTGAGACACAGCCCTCGTAAGATGTACTATAAGCATAATCGGCAGGCCGATGCAGCATGAAACATGTGGAAAAAACAGAACAAAACACATATTGTGTGGGTAACTTTTCCCACCCTCCTCCCCTCCCGCCACCCCGTCCGTTGTCCACCAAAGAAAGAAAAGTGTTCAGTGTTAGGATCTCATTTTGAAACTCAAGCCTCACTCCCTGTCTCCCTTGGTCAGATATCCGTAAAAGGCGGGGATACCTAGGGCAGGTGACTTCTCTAAACTCAGAGGAGAGAAGGGACAAAAAGGGTTGCCACAGTTCTGCAAACGAGGAGCCCTTCTCCGCCATAGTCAGCGTCAGCTTCTCCATCCCCAGGACATACGATAGCCGATGCAGCCAGCCTCTGAAGGTGGGGGTCTGAGAGGTGCGCCAATGTGTCAGAACGTTTTGCACTGCCGAACCCAACGCTATTTCCATGAGCTGGTCCCGGTGGGATTTAAGTGGGAAGATCACGGGCTTTGGGAGGCCTAGAAGAGCATAAGCCGGGAAGCGTGGTATTTGCGTGTCTAAGTGTGTGTCTACTTCATCCAGGATTTGAGTCCAATATTCCCGGATATGCAGTCCCAGAGCAAATGTGCCAATGTGCCAACCTCCCCACACCCCCGCCAGCAGGTAACGTCTTGAGAGGGGTCTTGTAAAATGATTTTTAAAAAACACAGCTTCCGCTGCATCAGATCCAAAGCCTAGCACAGTAGTGGTGCAGCAACCCCATATGGCAGAAGGGGCCACCTTGGTAAAGACTGCAATGCTGTAAGAGCGAAGTCCTGTGTGGTGGCAGTACAGTAAGCCCATATGCCACGAGGGGCAGCCGAGGTGAAATATTTCAGTGCAGTAAGGGCCGCAGCATTGTACTGCAACTCCGTATGTCAGGAGGGACTGCCATGGATAACTTTGCTGTGTTGATTGGGCGACAGCTCGTGGATTACGATCGGTGGTGAGCCTTAGGTCACCAGGAGCAACAAGGACTGTGACTGGTTCAACCCCAGTTGGATGAGTGAGGGACACCGTTAACACTGTCTCCCAAATGGGACCAAGAACAGGATGGTTGTAACCTTCCTCCCCATCAGGAATGTGTTAACACTTACTCCACAGGTAAATTGCAGTTTCAACGCCGAGGGGGTGTAGGTGACTTTCCACCGCTTACCGCTCCCGCTCCTTGTCGATTTTCAGCGCGGCGAGTGTGCGGGGGAGTGCGGGGAGCTGGGTGCTGCAGGACCGCAGAGGAGTGGCTGTAAATTGCGGCTTAACGCGCATGGTGTGCATTGGCTCTGCGACCGCCCAGAAGGGCAGACATTGAGTATGGTCACGTGAGAGCCGATTTTTCGAGGGTTGCAGGAGACTCTCCGCTCTCTGCAGGGCCGCAAGGGAGTGGCGGTGAATTCGTGTTTTCAATGCGCACGGTGTCTATCGGCTCCGTGACCGCCCTGGAGAGCAGAGTCTGGTCGCGTGGGAGCATTCGAAAAGCGAGAATAGTGGGAGCATAAGCCATGCTTGCTATTGTCTCTGACCAGAGTGAAGGATTTCTGCACAACGGCTGGCTCACGTTTGTTTGCAGGGGCCAGTGGTCTGGGACTTTCTCTGTGCAACTTTTGTCTAGGATAGCCCGAAAAGCAGTTTGTGAGGGGGTGCCTTTAACATCATAGCAGCCCATTTCCCTAGTCCAGAGTCCAGATTTTCAAACCCATTGGCGCATGGTGTACCAAGGGACGCCTATCATTACTTAGAGGATTTACAGGAGGACCTATAAGAGGGTTGGTGAGGCTTGTGTGTAACCATTTAAAAAAGGAACATGAGATCTGGAAAAATTTGACAGACGTCGCTAAATAATTCAAAGAGGAGTGCTTCAAAGAAAGACTCAAATGCCATCCCTAATAAAAGGAGAAGAAGAGAGAAACTAAAATCGCAGAAGGAGAGGCTAGTGTCAGCCCCCACTCCAGAACGAGCATTCTTCAAATTTGGGGAAAAAATCAGCAAGCAGCAATTTTATTTTATAAAAGACCCAATGACTGCAATTTACGCTTTTGACGGAGGTCTAGGTTTGCCCAGTCCAATTATTCCGAACAAAACAAGTGAAATAAGTCCCCAGGAGTTGGGATGTATAAAAATTGAGACAAAGCCATATTAATCAGTTTAACAAGGGGAAAGCCCCATATTTAAAAAGAAACCAGGCCAAGATTCAAGCCAAATTGCTAGTGTAAGTGAGGTTAATGGAAAAGAGGAGCAAACAAACAAAGGGATGATAAAAAAATAACAGCACAGGTACATTTGTCCATGGATTCGCCAGATCAAAAAAATGAAGTAAAATGTGGAAAACACCTCAGTAAAAAAGGGGCCTCTCCCAAAATAAAGTGGAGGCTCTTTTTCAAGATCAAGGTGACTTTCCTATTTTCATTTCAACCCCAGATCAGAAAGATAAGGAGACAGGGGAGGCAGCCTCCACCCCAAATGCAAAGTATTGTCAGAGTGGAGCAACAAGAGGGTAATAATATCACTCAAAATGGTTATCTCTTGGGGAGCCAAAAGGTCTAGCCCCCCCCATTACCATTTCATCAGTTAGTGGATTTGAAACAACTGCAGGGACGTCGGCACCATCCATAGATTTAGCTACATGGAGTGAAACCTTGTTAAGAACCCTTTAGCAATCGATTGGTGTTCTAGACTTTCAATCAGATAAATTAGATGTTAAGATGGATCTAATGAATTTACTCGCGGTTCATATTGCAGATATTAAGTCAAAACTGGACACTATAACAGTACATATTACAAAAGATCACAATAGTAGTGGTCGCCTGTTAATCACAAATTCAAACTGTGGATGCGGTTGGATAATAGATAAATTAGTATCACTTCCAGAAATTCTAATGGACATTTTATATGCTGTAAAACCTGTTCAAAACATGAAATTATCAGCCAAAAAAGAATTAAAAGAGGTAAATAAAGACAGAATTGGTCTGGAAAAAAAACTTAAGTAATCTCCAACATGAAGGAATCAGAAAACAAAATGAATCTATGGTTAAAAATGGAACAGGAAAACAGCAAACTATCCAGCAATCCACATCAATACTCTGTTCACCAATTGGTGTTCAAACCAAAAGACAACGAAAACGAGCACGTAAGGCAAGGAACAACGAGTTCAAACAAGCAAACCAGGAAGCCAGACGGGTTTATCCCTTATTTTTTCAACGGCCAAGTAATAAAAGTCAACAAAGTAAAAAGAATGTAAAAGAGCAACAAATCAGTCCTAGGTCACACTAGCAAGATTCTTGTGATAGTTTTAGCAAATCTATCCAAAGTGTTTCATCCATAAGCAACCAGGAAAACAACAAAACACATCAAAGTGAAGATTCTAAAAAAAGTAAACATAAAAAAGAGCACCCAGTAAATTTATTGGAGATAGTCGACATTCTTGATACATCTTCTGATTGCGTTAAACCTGGTCGTGATTTAGAAAAAGATTTTTTTAAAAACGAAAGGTTGAAACCAACAACATACGAGAAAAAGCACATAAAAAATAAAATCTTTTGTAAAGAAGAATTTAATAAATCTCTTAAAACCGAAGGACAAGAAAAAGAGCTTTTTGAAATTTTAAAATCGAAACACAATACCATAGCGGTAATAAAAAATCAACAGGGTGAAAACAGTACTCGCATGAACTCACAAAGTACTCATTAAATTACTGAAGTAAATTGAAATCAACTCCAAAGGGTAACATCTAATATAAAAAAACAAGAAGATGATAAACTAACTCAGGATAACAGGTCATTAAGAACTACGGATGAAGTGCTGGGAAATTATATGGGCATTATGGAAACAGAGCCTAGAAGCCTAATAAAAATTTCCCTTGGGAAATCAGGACGGGACTGCAAATTACCATCTGTAATTCCTACAACACAAGAACACACTAGGCTAGTAATAAGCCAAAAGGTAGTAAATTCAGAAGGAGAGATTATCAGCGAGTGTAAATCGAATTCATTCAATCAACATAGGATCATTCCTAAAAATATAGTTCAGAGTAGAAACACAACTTGTGATCCTCTAAACTCACAAATCTGTATAAATCCAATCGATTTGCAACAAAGAGACCCAGTAAAAATAACTCACAAACTTATTTTCGAGCCCAAATATGAAACAAAGGGCAGATTGGACACCCTTAACAGAGGAAATATTTTGAGACTGTTCCATGAGATACCAGAACTATGCAATATTGGAACAGTAGTTCTTCTGGCTGTAGAATTTCTGGAAAAGCAAAAGAGACCAGATATAGAGGTGACCCAAACAACCTGGTCCTCAATTGAAACAACTGCCCTGATATACTCTAAAAGGGAGGTCTTTGAATCCTGGGGCATATCAATATCATATACAAAATTATTGAAATATCCATTTCCGTTATTATTAGATACAGTGGCCGCATATTCATCGGGACAAGAGTTACGTCCTAAAAATATAGACTTGTTAGGTAATAAGTTGGAAAAATTAGATCAAAATATACTACAACTAAAACAACAGTCAGAAGATCTTCCAGATTGGTCGTGGGTCCCTCACTTCCTGTACCAACAACGATCCTGATGTAATTGATGACCCCCAAAGTAAACAACACTCAGAGGTATCTGTAAGATATCCCAAAGAAATTCAAATAACGTTTTGCTCTTGAAACATTCATGGTTTTAGGGAAATGGGCCAGGATCCAGAGACCCTAGTTTTCCTACAAGGTTTTGATATTATATTACTGCAAGGAACGTGGAATCTGACCCCAAAAACAATAGTTGGTTACGAAGATAGCCACATTTTAGCGGAAAAAATTTGCAAATATGGTCACCCGAGGGGGGTTTGTTACTATACGTCACAGAAAAATTAGACTGGCATATGAAAGAACTTGACATGGGTGAAAATTGGCTGCAAGTAGTAAAATTGGAGAGTAAAAATCCAGTAATAATAAAGCTGTTGCAGGTGTTGATTTTAAATATGTATATTCATCCAAATAAAAAGGAGAAGAAGGATAAATTGTCTCGTTTGACAAATTTGATAAAGGTTTTTCAAAGCACCATCCAATGTTGCAAGTTGATAATTTCAGGCGATTTTAATACCAAAATAATAGGGACCACTTTGAAAAAAGAGTACGTCGACAGCTACACGATGTAGATAATCAAAAGCATGAATTGGAAAAACTTGGTCTATGTATCTTAAATGGAAAATCAAAGGGAGACCAACCTGCCGGCATTACCTTCTTAAGTGGAAAAAAACAATCCACAATTGATTACACAATGGTAAGCAACGATTTACTCCATTCAGTTGAATCATTCCACATTCAATCCCGCCCTGAAAGTGACCACTTCTCGCAAGTTCTCGCCGTACATGCGAACCTGAGTCAGAAAAAAGTCACCAAAACTCTAACAGAAATGCCAGTAATATATCATTTAAAGAAGTTAAAATGGGGTGGTAAAAACATTAAATTTATCATAGAGGCAGTGCAGAAACATGTAAATGACAGTCGTTTGCAGAGGGTTCAAACCTTAGAAGAGGCTTGGGAAATATTAGGAAAATCCCTAGTAAATAAATTTCCAGTACTCCCAGGACGCCCAGGTTCGCAAAGAAGATTACATGAACCATGGTACACTATACAGCTTCGTGACCAAAAAAGGGAAATAGCGAGGGAGGTGAGAAAAAGAACTGGCGAAGTAAGAGCAGGAAAAATAGTAAATAAGTGCCACATCAAAGATATGAGGAAGATATACAAGGAGAAGTGCAGGGATGTTAAAAAAGAACATATGGTTAATCTCTGGGAGAAATTACTATGGGCCAGTAAACTGCCAAACAGCAGCACATTTTGGGGCATTCTAAACAAACTAATAAAGGGAACAGGAATGTACCAAATGGCAGGAATAAGTGAGGTAAATTGGAGGCGACATATTCAAAATCTGTATAATCATATAACAAATGGTAAGCAACCTAGTCCGGAAAGTGACTTGAAAATAGTGCCGGAGGAAAAGCAGTATGCATTTACTAAGTGTCTACATATCTTGAAAAATGGGATCATGAAAAAAGAGTTTAAGAAACTATGCCCCATCGGAACAAACCCCTTAACTAACAGCATATTATTAAAGGAAGTAATAAGAAAACTGAAAACGGATGGTGCAACTGGGCCTAACGGCCATCCAAATGCACTTTTCAAGCCTCGATATCTGACAGGTTGCACATATAGGACTGCAGACTGAATGTGGGCATTTCGTATATTGTAGGATTTTATACGCTGTGGCGATTATATGTTTGAGGTTCTAGGATCTCATCACCTGTTTCCTGTTTACAAGTCCTGTAACGTGTCTCAAACAGTGAGTTTAATCTAATAAACATGAATAAAATTATTAATTCCTATATAGATATAAAGTGTTCTAATGAAATGGCATAATTATCAATGAACTTTTAAATATCTTTATACTGTAACAAATGATGTTTCTGTGATGAGTATCATGATGGTCTTGTTTGTTTATTTGCTATCCAGTTTAGTTTTGAGTACTGCACAATCGTTTTTTCGATTATGGCTATATCAATTTTGCCGTGGTAACAAGATAAGGAATGAAATAAATTGACAGCGAAAATGTTTCTCTTTTTATATATAAAAAATGGATGTACTTTTTCTAAAAAAATAGTATTTTTTAATATGTGATTTTTATGTTCTGCTCTATTATGTGAGAATAGTTTATAATAGGAATTTTCTTTGATATATATATTTCAGATATCACTGTGTGTCTCCTGAAGAAGGCGTTGTCCACGCCGAAACGCGCGTCGAGTTTCACTCACCATAGTGTTGTTTTGCTCTTTGATACCAATGATATTGTTTCATAGAAATGCTATTTACATGATTATGTAATAAATGTATGAATTGTATGTCGTTTTAACTTAATTTTAGCATCATACGGTAGTGGTTAGCCAGTTACCTGTATGATTTTTAATTGTGTTTATTAAAATCATGATTACTTACATTTTAATTTTCCATGTATAATTTTTCGTTGTCAATTTATATTACTTGTTTGCCCATCTTGGATGATTGCCTAGGGTTTTGTTCACACAGTATTATCCCTGCCCTAGGAGTTCATTGACACCAGTGTTCAGGGGGTCCTTGTTTTTTTCAATCGTTTTCAAGCAAGAGCCAGACTTCTGGGCCAATTATCTTATGCCATTATTTAATCATTTGTTCTCCCAAAATAAGACCCTAAAATCGTGGAAAGGGAGTATATTCCACCCCATTTACAAGAACGGAAGTCGTAATGAGCCTGGGAATTACAGGCTTGTCGCCTTGATGGATGTGGAGGCAAGACTCTACGCATCATGCATTTTGTCAGATCTACAAGCATGGACTGAGGCAAAAGCTATAATCCCCAAAAATCAAACTGGCTTCAGACAAGGAATGGGCACAATCACAAACTTGGCCGCGTTAGCAATTCTCACGGGGAAAGCTGCACTAAAGAACATAGGACTTTTTGTATGTTTTATCGATCTCAAATCTGCTTTTGACAGAGTTCAAAGAGAAAGACTTTGGATGAATCTAAAAGAATGGGGCCTTCCGCAAAATTATTGGACGCCATAGTAGTCCTTCATACCGAAACTTGGGCAAGGGTGAAGTTGGGAGATGGTAGCATCTTATCTTCCAAAATAAACATTCATAATGGCCTGAAACAGGGTTGTGTTTTGGCCCCAAGTCTTTTTAACTTGTATCGTGCCGACTTGCAACTTTATTTGTCAAATATAAATGGGCTTCCTCCAAAGTTGGCAGGAGACCATATTCAGTATCTGCAATATGCAGATGATATTGTGGTCTTAAGCCAAACCCCGATCGGCTTACAAAGAGTTATTAACCACCTGATAACATGAGCAAGGGTTAGAGATGAATAAGAAAAAAACAAAAGTTGTGCAATTAGCAGGCCCTAGCCCAGGAAAACGCAGGTGGTTTGCCAAAAAGGAACAAATAGGGGAAGTCAGTAAGCATGGGCGGATCTAGCGGATCTCGCGTACGCGAACTTGCGGATTTACGGATTCGCAATCCGCGAAGATCCGCGAACTCTAGCGTATTTGCGGATTTTCCCGTTTTTTGTGTTGGCGCGCGTTCGCGCCGATTTTGGGACAAGTTCGCAATTGCGAACTTACTTTTCGGCTCGCAACGGCCGCGACTATGTTGTTTCAACGTCTGGTTTATCATCACAGGTTCACAGCACCCTCTGTTTCACCACTGCCACCCTCTGGGACACCCATGCCACCCTCTGGTACATCCTCACTGCCACCCATTAGGTTTATTTATCACTGTAGATTATGGTGGTTGAAAAAAGCAAGCACACCTGCCCTTCTTCAACTGCCATCAATTAATTTGTGTTTCATTAATGTGTCAGTTATTTAGAAAGTTCCAGTCTGGCTGGCACCAGCTTCCTTCCTTATCTGTAATTTGCTTTTTGTTGCAGTGAAATTTTTTTTTCACAGGACCTTTATGGTCTACTTGTAGCTATTCTATGAGCCTGCTGTTTGGGTCAGAGCAGGGTCATAGAATAGTTGCAAACTTTGGAGGGGCCCATCAGGAAGCACTACCTTGAATGTTACTAATGTTAAGTTTGAACTTTTGCACCTGCTCATTGCTTTCAGTTTAGCTAAAATCGTTTTTTTCTGCAATTTCGCGCATTTTTTGGGGCGCGAATCCGTGCGAGATCGATTTCGGAAGCCGCGAATACGTGCGAATACAAAATTGTTTTTTTTGCGACGTGTATGTTCGCGTGATCTTGCGCGTGTTCGCGAGGCGCTTCTAGCTATACGTTTGCCAAGTTACCCTATCGGTCGTACACGGGCGCGGCCATCTTGTTGGGGTGACGTAATTCCGTTTCCGCCCGCTATGTGTAATCTCGCAAAGTGTGCTGCTCGCTAGTACAATTTCGCGCGTACTCGCAAGGAAAATCTCGCGCGAACTTACCCACGCGGTCGTGAACGGGCGCGGCCATCTTGTTTCTCATTCATTGCTATGGTTCTGGGCATGCTTTCTCTATCCTGTCTCAATCTCTGCCATCCTTTGCTTGTTTGAAGTTTTTTTGATCTAATTTTACTTATTATCTATCCCTCTATTTTTCTAGCTCTATATTTTTGTGTTTTCTGCAGCTTTTAGTTACTTTTAAACTACTTTTTTAAACTCTTTTCTTTTCTTCTTCACTATTCTATTTCTTGTTTATCATTTAACTCTATTTCTGCCCAGACCATGGTAAAGGGAGCCGGGAAGCACCCTGAGAAGGGGAAGGGTCCCGCACCCCGTGCCCGGCTCCCGTGCGGGCGTTTAAGGGGGGAGCAAGTGGTCCCGAGGGAGATCTTCAGCGCGGAGGAAGTGGCGGCACTGATCTTCCATGTCCAGCGCCGCCTCCCCAAGACGATCCTGGGAGGCGGCAAGATCGCGACCGGCTATGGCATCCGGGAGCGTCGCAAGCGGTGGGAGAAGGTGTGCCGGGCCATGTACAAGATCTCTGGGGTCCGGCGCACATATAACCAGGCCACCCACCGCTGGACCGATGTCATGGACCGGGAGCTGGACTTGCTGGACGCGCTCGGCGTAGAGGTCCCCGGGCTTGGTGAGTAGTAGTAGTAGTACATTTACTACTCTGTTTTATCCTGCTCTGTTATTTGCAAATCTTTGTTCTTTACCAAGAGCAATAATGCTGCCGATTACATTGAGGTAAATTATATTTCAAAATCTTCTATGCATTTCAGGTGCACTGCTCTCCTTCTCAGTAGCCTTGCTTGCTACTATGCTTCTTTGTTTTGTATGTTGTGTTCAGAAGCATTTCATTGGCCTGAGAAATTATGTATGAGTGTAGTGTAAAGAAAAGAACTGCGTAATGCTAGACAGTAAGGGTCATATTTTCAATTACCGGCGCATCCCTGCAAAGTAGCAGGGATGCGGCAGTAATTGTGTGCCATGCCACCACCACCCATTGGCCCAAAACGTCACAGAAGCCTTACGCATCTGTGCCGTAAAGGCAGCGCATTGCTGGAGTTGCGTGCCAACGATGGCGCAGCTCCAGCAATGCTCTGGGGTACCCTATCTCCCCAATGCTGCATCAAGCCGTACGTCGGCTTCAAGCGCGCAGGGTTTGAGTCATGCATCATTGTCCTAAAAGTGACTGATTGACATCTTGTAGATTTCCCTCAGCCACTTTTAGGATTCGTTCCTGCGCAGGTACGCCCTCCCTTGCGCCGGAACGCCCCCTGATGGCGCAGGGCTTTACAACGTGATGCATCGCCCATATGCCCATATGTGTTTTTTTTTAATATATACGCCGCACCAACACCATGGCGAGTCTTTTGTTCTGCCGCTGCGTCAGAAAAGGCACGCAACAATGGAGGAAAATGAGCCGCAACTTCCGCAAGGGACTTCTATCAGCCCCAACAGACTGAAGTCCAGTCCTTCCTTTAGACACATGGCTATAAGAAGAAATAGTGGCGGTGGTGGCGGGTGGATTGATAGTTTGAGTATTCACTGATCTGCAAGCAGGATGGACTTTGTCTGTCACGTGTTGCGCACTGCTGCCTGCAGTGCCAGGCCTAGGCAAACCTCTTTAGTAGTCTGTTTATTGAGTTACATAGGAACTTTCTAAGTCAACGTTCCGCAAATCAGGCAATACGAATAACGTAGTATACCACATGAGATAGATCCCGTGGAATAGTTGTCTATCTATTTCCTATTTTTCCAAAATATGTTGTTATTGTTCTTTTGAAATGTTTGATTTGGTTGAAAAATCTCATCCATGTTTTCTGGTTTTTCTTTCTTTCATGTTGTACATCAGCTCCCCCCAAGGGCAAGAGGACACAGGAGGAGGGTGCTGAGGATGCAGGCCAGGATCGGGCAGGCGAGGGCTCCTTTGCTGGCCCCAGTAAGTTTACATTTTAATAAACAGTACCTATTTTTTCCTAGCGTTCCTCATTCGATTTTTTCTAAATCGTCTTTGATCTTCTTGTAGACTGGATATAAATTCTTATCCTGCCTCGAATATGACTCCCTGTGGTATTACTAGACTATTCTTATTAGTCTGTCTGTGTAGCTAACTAAGATTGGACATTTGGCAATTCCATTGGACTCCCATTATATTCAGCAATACCTCTATGCACTGTCTCCTTACTGACTAGATAGTGTGGCAGAGTCATTCAGCTCCCGAAGTCACCGATTATAGATCCCCAATGATCTCTAGATTATCGTACGCAGGACAAGAGAGTAGTACGGAGTCACAGCACAGTCAAGAAGTGTCAGAGACACTCATGCTTGCAAAAATTCCAAAACCTTTAGCTCATCCACTCTAGTCTAGAGGAACAAAAACCACAGAGTCTATTTAAGTTTAAAAGCTTTATTAAAAGTAAACACATTTATTAAAATCTACTTTGTCATAAAACTATTTAACTGAAAACGGAAAAGTGGTTAGTGCTGACGATTAATTGGACACATTTCTTGTGGTCGAGCCGAGCTCTCACCTGGTTTGAACTTGATCCTGGTCGTGTTCTTAGGACTCAGGAGTCAAGCTTCTGTCTGTTAGGAGAAAAAGTGGTGCGTGTTAAAAATCAAAAGCAAGCATTCATCAGTTGTGCATAAAAGTGCAGCAAGACAACAGCCTTCCCTGGAAAATGGGACATTTTTACTATGGAGTAGACAGTCACAAATTATTACATTGTATTCTGTTTTTTTAACATTTCTCCTAGACCAAATATTATATAGTAGTGAGTGGTGTATTCTAACATTCTTAAATGTACTTTGTAGGTGTAACATCTGGTGACGGGGCCAGCGCGGAGGTGGCTGTGTTGGACCAGGACTCGGAGGCCTCTGGGGAGGAGGCGGTACAAGAGCCGGCGGACGTTCCTGTGGGGGATCAAACGGTGGTGGCGGAAACAGGTAAGCTATATATTCCTTACTTATTGAGATTGAAGACTGCATAGTGTGCTTTCTGCACGGGTGTATTACAATTACAAATCAACCAGGTAGTAGCCTCCTCGAAATGTACTTCGACTTAGCTGTGAAGTTTTTGGTGAGAAGAATCCCAATAAGTTCTTAGACGAACGTGATGGATGGGATGAACGAAAAGCGAAAGAAGGGTGTAAGTAAGTGGGACGCGAACTTGTATGATGGCTGGCAAAGAAGAACGATATGTGTTTGCTTGGCCCTGATGGTGCAGAATTGATGGTTGCTAAGGGTAACCAAGGTAATATGTTGGTTGCTAAGGGTTACTAAAGTGTTATGGTATGGAAATAGGATCGATGTTTTAACACATGTTGAGTTTGTTTTTCGTGCTATCTGTAAGCTATACCGGTATAGATTGTGTGGCAAGAAATTAGTCACGCAAGTCATCTGTTCTGTTTGCAGTGATATCGCCGAGTATCACAAGAGGTATCGCCGTGTACCATAGTGTTGTCGCCGTGCAGCACAGTGTTAGGGCTAGGTGTGAATCTTGTAAAGTGAGGGTTTTCTAAGAAATTAGAGCAGCATGAGAATAGGGACAAAGCGCCTTCCATAAAACTCCCTGTGATAAAAGTATTAGTTATATCCGAGCTTGAATGAAGGGCAGAGTAGCGTCGGTACATGATTATCTATAAACAGGTTAGAGTCCTGTAGGGGTACATGTTTTATATCTATAAACAGGTTAGAGTCCTGTACGGATAACGTCGTTATTTTGCTAACGGTGCATGATTTCTATAAACAGGTGAGAGTCCTGTACGGATTTCATGTGTGTTTGAAATTAGGGAATTTTCCGTGTGAAAGTGCGAATTTGAATTGTAATTTATGTTCAAGTGGAACTCTTAGAACTGTCACTTCGCGGTGCGTTCAGAGGAAAACGAGTTCATAATTTTACGTGTTAGAAGGGTGGGGTAAGAGTTACTCTACCGACGATTGAAAATTATCCTTAGTGTGAATAGCGCCGACTATTCCGAAGTGTGGATACTTGAATGTATGTAAACTATCCTAAATAGTGAAACAAACAGATGAGTCCTTATTGTCATTGTTTAAGAATTAATTTACACTAAAAAGTGTCCTTAAAATGGCGCTGTGAAAAGATTTTGTGAAGGAGGGGTAAGCGCTAGGAGTGAGAAGCAAGAAACCGCAGCTGCTGTGTACGTCACAGAGCCGCGCTGGGATTGGGTGACCTACGTCACAAGCTATACTCCGATTGGCTCTTGAGTTTCTGACGACCTATAAGCTGATTGGTCCTTCAGAAAAACTCCATTTTTATTCGTTGAGCAGGAAACTGACGTAGCTCAACTGTCATTGGCTTGTTGGTGTGTTTCGCGCACGGATTGGTTGCTTTGCGGAACATCCCGGAAATATTTTACGAACGATTTTACGAATTAAATTTAACTTTTAAAAATGAGTTATCATTTTAAACATGTTGAGAAAAAGCCAACATTATTTCAGAAACTTAAAAATTTATTTTCACCCGACAAGAAAATCGAAACGCGAGGTGGTAAATTACTTCATAAGTATAAAACACCTGCAGCGTACATGGAAGGTGAATATGGATATCATACTGTTTTATGGTTCGATAGCTGGAAACGTTATACTAAGAACGACGGTGTTTTAACTTGGCCTGATGATGGTTCATTTAATGTAAAAGTCTTGAGAAATTTACGAGAGAAAATGAATGCTCTTACTCCAAAACCGAGACCAACTCAATTTGAAGCTTTAGTTGAGTGGGAAGATGAGATGTATCAATTACAAAGAGAAGCTAGTGGAATTAAAAGACCTACTAAAACTCCACCTTGGAGAAGAGAAACTCATGAAGACAGATTGCGAATGTGGAGGCAGGGAAACATGAGTGAAGGATTGTATTTAATTCAGGAAATGGTCATGGGTACTCCTGCTGGGAAATCTATAGAAAGCGAATCTGAAGATGCAGTTATGGAAGAAATATACACTACAGCTAGAAATAATCAACCTTTGAGACCTCCTAGATCATGGTCTACTCCGGTGGTTTCTACTGAAACTTCACCGAGTGCACCTCCAATTAATGAAACTCCAAAACTTTATCCAAATAATTGTGAAATTATTGAAACTACAAGAAGACCAGAATTTGATAATGCTCGAAATGAAGGTAGACATTTTGCAATGACTCCAAGAGCAAGAGAAGCTCCAAAAGACTATGTAAGGGAAACAAGAAATATTGAAACAGCTGATTCTGCTGAATATTTAAAATCTAAAGAAGAATTAATTAGACGAATGACAAAAAGCATGGAAGCTGTGACAGTTCCAGTAACGATTGGTCCTGTTCAGCCTGTATTTGACCAAAGAGAATCAAACAAAACAGGGTTAACTATTCCTTTAAATACAGAAATTCAAAAAGCTGCTGAAAAATTTTACTCAGACATATCCGAAATAAACTCTTCGAGATCGAGAATGCCAGATTTAACCTTTAATGAGGATTTATCTCCAAAAACACCAATGGGTGCTATTTCAGATGTAGGGAGTCCTGAAGTTAGGGTAACTACTCCAAAACTTGATGTGGCTAAATTAAAAGCAAATATCGAAGAATTAATAATTGGAACAATTGGTCCAGATAGTTTAAATTATTATCGAGATGATGAACTACTGTTCATTTGTAAAAGTATTCAGTGGAAAACTAAAAATAAATATGATCAATTAGAAGATCTAGCAGCGGAACTTGAAATCGATGTGAGTAAACAAAAGAATTTTGCAAAACATTACAGACTAGACTTTTCAGAAAGTGACATTGAGAGTTTGAACTCAATGGGAAGAATAGTGCATATAAAAGATTTGATTGTTTACATCAAAAAGCTGGGAGAACTGAATAAGTGGAGAGTAAAATGGACGAAAAAGAAGGAAGATGAAAGATTGGAAAAATTGTCAAAACAATTTCCAATGAGAGAGATTGCAGGTGGAGGATATGTTCATGTCCCTTGGTCAAGACAGGACATACTGCTATTCACAAATGATTTTCCAAAATTGAGAGAGAAACCGGTAGAGTGGTATAGACAAGTGGATAGATTTATCAAAGTGTCAAAAGTTCTGTGGATTGATTTAGATGGATTTTTCGACATTGTCGTACCATCAGATCTTTGGACAGAATGTAAAATATCAATAAGTTGGCCAAAAACAGAACCTGAACGAATCAAAGAAACAGGTGCCCCAAATCCTCTAGTAATGGATTTTTACGAAAAAGTGATCGTTTGGATGAAAAACAAAATTCCACCCAAAGAAGTTGATTGGGTTAAAATGGAAAGGACAAATCAGGAAACAAAAGAATCAGTTCATTCCTTTTATGAGAGGTTACTGTTAATTTTTAAACAATACAGTGGCTATGAAAAATTAGATGAAAAAGACATGAGTCATTTTATCTATAGATTCGTTTATGGACTAAAACCTGAAATTGCAGACATGATCAGGAATAGCATTGTAGGATGGCAATCACTTTCTGTGGACGATATTCTGAGAAAAGCTAAGTATTGCAGTGATGAGTTAGAGGTGAGACAAAAGAAGCTCAAGGAGAAAGCCATGTGGGCTCAGGTAAAAGTAGCTGAGCAACAAATTGCCCGCATGGGTAATAAGAACACAAATTTTGTTCAAACTGGAAATACGAACCAGATACAAGGAAAGCTTAAAGGTAATATTTTTCCAAGAAAATTTAGCCCAAAGATTGAGGAGTTGAAACAAAGATTACCTTGTTTTAATTGTGGCGAAATTGGACATTGGAGAGACGAATGTCCTAAACCTCCTAGAAACTTAAAGAATCCCTTATTAAATCCACAGATGCAGAATGGTGTTGACCTGCAGCAACAGCTACAGATGCAACAGGGGTTAAACGAGTTAAACATTCAGCGACAGCAACAGCAACAGGTGAATAACTGTCAGGATCAATTGCTACAACCACCATTTCCGAATTGTGGGGGAGTTCAAAAATATAATCCAAACGTGGGATTTCAGGGAAATGAACAGGTAATAAGACCGCAAAAACAGCAAAAGCAACAAAGGGTGCAAATGCAAAATGCTTCACAACAATTTTTGTTAACAGAAAGCCAAGACAGTGATTCTGATAATTATTGCTGACGGTGCCCGAGAGAGGAGGAAGAGTGTGTTGTTGGAGCCACTCTTGAGGTTGACCAGTCCGGTCCATTTGTAAACGGGAAAGTTAACGATGTAGACATCACTTTTCTAGTGGACACTGGCGCTACCCGTTCTACTGTTAGATCAGTGGAAATTGAAAACCTACCTCTCTCTGGGGATACCATCCAAGTTGTTGGAGTAAGCAATCAACAAATTAAAACTGATTTAACTGATCCAGTTCCAGTTGAAATTGGAAATTATAAAGATAAACACAGATTTGTGGTTTGTAATAGTAGTCCAGTAAATTTACTAGGCAGAGATATTCTGTGTAAAATGAATTGCAGAATATATTGTTCTCCTGATGGAGTTGAGTTACAAACAATGGAGGAAGATGGTTTGTACAGAATGACAATGATGATGATGGAAGCAGAAGAAACAAAATTGTTTCCTGCATTTGAAAAGAAAGATTTGCCTGAAGAGCTCAAGGAAACAGTGAAACCTGATATATGGGATTTTACTGGGAACGAGATGGGTCTGATGAAAAACGTAGATCCAGTAAAAATTACATTGAAACAGGGAATAGAATTTCCTAATATTCCACAGTATAAAATGAAAGCAGAAACAATCGAAGGTATTACGCCTATAATTGAAAAATTAATCAAACAAGGTGTATTAAAAGAAATGGAGAGTAGTCCTTGTAATTCACCAATTATGGGAGTTAAAAAGTCAAATGGAGCATTTAGGATTGTACAAGATTTGAGAAAAGTTAATCAAATAGTTGTTCCATGTTGTCCTGTGGTTCCAAATCCAGCAGTAATTCTGTACCAGATTCCACATGATGCTGAATGGTACACTGTCATTGATCTTTGTAATGCATTTTTTACTGTTCCATTACATCCAGACAGTTATGAAATCTTTGCTTTCAGATTCCAAGGTAAGACCCTCGGATGGTCTAGAATCCCTCAGGGCTATACAGAAAGTCCTTCAATCTTTAACGAATTGTTAAAAAGATCTTTGGAAAACTTGGACTTACCAGGTAGGTCTACGTTAGTGCAGTATATTGACGATTTGTTGATAGCTGCAAAGACAAGAGAAAATTGTGTGACAGACACAATAATACTGTTAAATCGCCTTGCAGAAGAGGGACATAAAGTGTCTCCAGGAAAATTACAGTTTTGCAAACAAGAAGTAAAATATCTTGGTCACAGAATTGCAAAGGGAAAAAGGCAAGTAACAGTTGAGAGAATTAAAATGATTCAAGCAATGCAACCTCCAAGGACACAAAGACAGGTCAGAATGTTCTTAGGAATGGTTGGTTACTGTCGACAATGGATAAGTGGATTTTCAGTAATTGCAAAACCACTACAGAGACTAACAAAGTCTGATGTAAAAGATCCAATTATTCTCAATGAAATTGAGATGGAATCCTTTGAGAATTTGAAAAAGAGCTTATGCCAAGCTCCTGCTTTAGGTATGCCGAATTATGAGAAAGATTTTGAACTGTATTGCAGCGAGAGAGAAGGATGTGCATTATCTGTATTGATTCAGAGACATGGGAATTTAAAGAAACCTATTGCATACTTCTCTGCAGTTCTTGATCCCATTGCAAAAGCATTACCAGGTTGCTTGAAAGCAGTTGCAGCTACAAGTGTTAGTCTTGAACAGAGTGAAGGAATCATTATGGGATTTCCTGTAAAAGTTTTTGTGCCTCATTCAGTTGAAATATTGCTGACAAGAGGTAAAACTCAGCATCTGACAAGTAGCAGATTGACAAAGTATGAGAAAATCATACTAGGAGCAGATAATGTTTCGATTTCAAGATGTTTAAATCTAAATCCTTCTACATTACTGCCTGATTCTGAGATCATTGATAACATCGAAACAGAACATGAATGTTTAGATGTTATGGAATTCTGCACGAAACCAAGACATGATATCAAAGATAGACCTCTATCTGAATCAGATTTTGTCTACTTTGTAGATGGCTCATGTTTGAGATCAGAGGGAGGTGTCTTGAAAGCCTCATATTCAGTCTGCACAGTTGCAGATGTTGAAGAAGCATCATGTCTTGAAGGAGTTCGATCAGCACAAGTGGCTGAATTAATTGCTTTAATTCGTGCTTGTGAAGTATCAAAGGATATAAGAGTTACCATCATTACTGATAGTCAGTATGGGTATGGAGTTGTACATGATTATGGACAACTCTGGTCTCAGAGAGGCTATATGACATCAGCAGGATCTCCAATTAAAAATGCAATTTTCATTAGGAGATTAATTGAAGCAATACAATTGCCGAAAGAAATCGCTATTGTCAAGTGTGCAGCGCACACTAAAGGAGTTGATTATATCTCAAAAGGCAATGCATTTGCAGATGAAACGGCAAAATTCTGTGCAAGAAAAGGTTATTCATACAATCGGGAAAGGAGTAAAGAAACTGATTCAAATTCATTAATGCTAACAACAGTTGTAGAAACATGGAATGAGATTAAAGAATTACAAAATGAAGCAGATGATGAGGAAAAAGATCTGTGGTTAAGATCAGATTGTAGACCACGTGATGAAGATGGAGTGTGGGTTTACAAAGATGGCAGAGTAGTCTTACCAAATTGCTTGATTGCAGATATGGCCAGATTATATCATGGTCCAGCACATCTTGGAAGAGATTCTATGATTAGACTTTTCAGAGAAACTTGGTTCAATACTAAATTCAGAACAATTGCAGAATCTTTTTGTCAAAGGTGTTTGTCTTGCCAACAAATGAATCCAAACAGAAAATCATTGGTGGGAACAGGAATAATTGGTCGAGAGGGTGGTCCTTTTACCAGGTTACAGATGGATTTCATTGGAATGCCCTTACACAATTGCTTAAAATATGTTCTTGTAATCGTTTGTTTATTTTCAAGATGGGTAGAAGCATTTCCTACAAGACATTGTGATTCAATTACAGTAGCAAAACTACTGCTCAGAGAAATTATCCCAAGGTACGGTTTTCCAGTCACTATTGAGAGTGATGGAGGAAGCCATTTCGATAACAAACTGATGAAGTTAATTTGCGAAGCTTTGAGCATTGAGCAGAAAATACACTGTGCATACAGACCAGAGGCATCTGGGGTAGTTGAACAGATTAATGGAACGATTAAAAACAGAATTGGAAAAATGTGTCTTGAAACAGGTGTAAAGTGGACAGATGCTCTTCCACTTGTTTTGATGTCATTAAGAAGTACACCAGATAAAAAGACAGGTTTGAGTCCTCATGAAATTTTAATGGGAAGAGTTATGAGGCAAGCTTTTGTACCTGTAGGTAAACTGTTAAGCATAAATGACAGTGCTATTTTGGATTACTGTAAAAGGTTATCTGATATAGTGACTTCTGTGTCTAATCAGGTGGGAACTGAAGCACAATCAAATGAGAAAGTTTTGACACATGACCTGAGACCTGGTGACTGGGTCAGAACGAAAGTACATCGGAGAAGAAATTGTCTGGCTCCTAGATGGCAGAAGCCTAGGCAAATAATTTTGATCACTACTAATGCTGTAAAATGCAAAGGATTGAAACGTTGGATTCATCCTAGTCATACTATTCCAGTACCAACTCCTGAAAGTTCTGATGTTGAAAGTGATACTACAGATGATTCTGATTCTGAAGCAGAAGGTGAAATAAATCCAGATCCTGAAGATCGACAAGAAGGTCGACATCTGGAACCTGTATCTGTGAATGAAAGTTCGACAAGAAAAGACTTGGAAATTATTGAAATTGATTCTGAAGGTGAAGAGAATCTGTTAAAAGGAAAGATAACTGAGGATTCAGTTGTTTCTATTAAAGACAGAGAAGCGAAACAAAAAGAAGTTTCAGACCAGGAGAGTATCGAAAAGCAGAAAACAAACTCTGGAGTAAGGAACAGAAATCCGAAGTCTGGGAAGTTGGAGGTAATTGAAGAAGAAGAAGAAGAGGAATTACCAAGTACCAGTATTGGAAATCAGAGAAGTGTTCCTGAAGGAGTAAAACTGCCGAATAGAGAAGTTCCTGAGTCAATTGAAATTTCAGACTACGAAACTGAAGAAAGTGACGTGGATGGTGCAAGTGAAAACAGAAAGAAAAGGGCTTGGAAGTCAGAATCAAATGCTTCTGAACCAAAGAAGAAATGCGTGAGAAAAGCAGACTACTGGCCTGGTGGAAGATTGAGAGTCAGGTTGATCAAGAAACCTAAAGAACAAGTTGAAGAAATCAGTAGTCAAAAGAGTCCTGGAAAAGAAGTGGGAGTTGGAAGGAAAATTGAAGTGGTGTCGAGAAAAGGAAAAAGAATAGTGAGACCAAACCAGAAATACAAGTCTCCTGAGTGGACTTATTTAGTAATTCCACCTGTTATTGATATTTATGGTAGTAGTGAAGAAGAAAACGAAATAGAAGAAATTAGTGACAATGATTGAAGTACAGAAATTTTAATTTGGCAAAAGGCTGAAGAAATTTTGTTAGTTGACATAAGGTCGAAGAAAAACTGTTTAGTTGAAGAAATCTTATGTATGACATAAGGTCGAAGAAAACTTGTTTAGGGTTTTAAAAATAAAATTATTTTAAAAGGGGGGTATAAATAATTTAAGTCTTAGAAAATTTAAAATTAATTTTGTTTTTAATTTTGTGGCAAAACTAACCAAAATGCCTTATGTTAAGGAGAGCACTTCAAAGTGTTCTGTTTTTAAGAGATGCTGTAAGATGACTCTGGTGTGTCTGCTCATTTTAATTCTGCTCTGGTTAGTTTTAGCTGTGATCATCCCATTAGAGATGAATAGAGAATTACACAAAGTTAACATGACAAGCAAAGCTTTGGTTAGTCAAACTAAACATAGTGCATCTGCTAAAGTTATTGATCATCAACCTAACTTTCATCAAGATAAATCTATTAGTGATTTTTCAAGTAATACATTCACAAAGCTTTTGAGTGAATATGTCAAGGTAATGGATGCAAAAGACTGCTATGTCTGCGTCAAGTTACCTGCTTCTGTTTCTGAGGGAGTGACATACAATATGCTTCCTCTTACATATGGTGTAACATGTAGTGTGTTAACTAGCTTATTTTATCAAACTGGACGCTTAGAATATTACTATTCAGATTTTGACGAGATTTTTGCGAATATAAAGATTGAGGGTGCTTTAAATAAGCACAAGAAAGCTAAACAAATGAGAGAATTTTTCCTTGTTACTAATGAACTCACTTATGAGTATGCTTATAAGAATAATCTAACCTGCAAATTGAGTGCTGATGGAAAGAAATTTTTGAATATGGTTGAGGAGAGAAGAGCAATTTACAAAAGAAATGAATTAGTCAAGCAGACTAAGTCAAAATTTTGGCAAAAAGAGGATGAGAAATTAAATGGCAAAATGCTTGAAAATGTTGCAATTCACATAGATAAACCAGTTAGTGGAAAGCTTTGCATTAGAAGAGATAATACACTTTTTGATAATTATTTTGTAGGTGCAAGTAACTGTGAAGATACTTATCAGATTTTGGGAGGTTGGGGATTCAAAGGTGGAAGAGATCCAATCTTCCCTGGGATTTATTTTGTTTGTGGTGACAAAGCCTACTACAACCTTCCAGACCACTGGTATGGAACTTGTTATGTGGGAATTGTTTTTCCTAAAGTGTTTCATGTTGATAGAGATTCAGAAGGATTGTTCAAAATTCATAATTATGTAAATAGAGTCAAAAGAGAAACTTTTACAGAAGTTCTGGGAGATATTTTTCAAGCAGTGATACCTTTTGTTGGTATAACCCTAAATGCAGGGAGAATTAGAAAATTGTCCACAATTGTTGATAGATTGTCAACTGACACAGCTGATGGATTCCAATTAGTGAATGTTGAAGTAATTGCAATCAGATCTATGGTAATTCAAGATCGACTTGCTTTAGACATACTCCTAGCAAAAGAGGGAGGAGTCTGTGGCATTTTACATGTACAACATTGTTGCACATATATACCTGATGAAAGTAAGAATATTGAGATGTACATTAAAAACATTACACAAATGCATTCAGAGATAATTCCTTTAGAAGAAGATGATTTTACAGGGAAACTTTCAAAAAGGTTCCAAGCAATTAAAAATTGGTTTCATGATATTGGTAGTTCAATTCTTGGCAAGATTTTGGCACCTTTGATTATAATAGTATTCATTTTTATTTTGACAAAAATAGGTTGTTTGTTGCATAAGAGAAAGAAGCAGTTGAAAGAAAAGAAAAGAATCTATAAACTTAGAAAAGAAGAAGAAAGGGAGATTGAATTACAGGAGTTACATAGAGAGCGTTATGCTAATTCCAAAGATTATGCAGAAACAGATTTTTAGGATTACTGATACAAATGAATTTGAATCAATTTCTCGGAAATTTAAATTACCAAATTTTGGGTGTTGGTGTGGTGATTTGTTAATCACCAGATGAGGGAGTTGATGGAGCGAGATAGAAAACAAAATTTTGTTTAAACTCGCAAAGTCACATTTCCATAACATGAATAATAATATTAATAATTTGTAATGTATCGTGTTAATACAACCTAGATTAAACTTTACACATGGGGGGACTAACATGTGTGCTCATAAACGTGCATAAATGTTGCATCTTTTGTTCGTGCAAAATAATAAAAATAATTTGTTGTTTTCGTTCTTGTCATTACTAACTGCAGCAAACTTAAAAGAAGCATGTGCTTATTTTGCTTTTCCTTGTCTATGTGATGTCATTTCTACTATTCTAGGTGCACATAAGTTTCAAGGATTAATGAAGACTGGTAGATATAAACGCTGCTTTATTTGTTTGCATTTGCTAGGTAACATTAGACTAATCGGGAGGGTTAATTAATTAGTAAAACTAGGGTGGATACAGAATCAACATTATTTCTTTAATTAATACTTTTCTTGTTTTTGTTTATTACTAGAAAGCATAAGTTGCCTGCTTTTGGGCCTAGTTTGCTCGAGTTTGCTAAAGCTGAATTTTACTTCTGCACAAGTCACGAGAAGCCCATTCTGAAAAAGTGTTCGTCAAAGCTGCATTCACTAAGCAAATCTGACATGCTGTCACCATTTTGTCGGACGTGGCCAAGGTCGGAAGCAAGTGATAAAGGACAATTTTGTCAGCTCTAACTTGGCACCCGCGGAAATGAAATGAACACTGTGAGAACATTAATTTACAATTGTTGCAAACCAAGGAAGCTCCTGGTTGCATTCGGAAAAGACAATGGTCTTTAAGAAACGTGACCTAATGGAACTTTTGAAATGTGGGTGACATGTCACTTGTCACTCTCAACCAATGGGACTTCGAGGATTTATGAAAACTTTCCTTCGCTTAGTTTAGCTAGTATAGAAAGGTATAAAAAGTCATGCCCTTAGGGATGGGCTGGCTGCTGCTTTCTGACTTTCCGATGAGGGTGAAGTGCTGCTGGACTTTGCGTGGAGCACGTAAGAATCTTTAGAGAACTTTACTTTAATCTCCATTTATTTAGCTTAGCTAGGGACTTAGGCTTTAGAAATGCTAAACTGCTAAAATCTTACTTAAACTTTGAATTTCTTACTAAAATGTATTTTTCTTATGAAGCTTTTCAAACATGCTTACTTTAATGTTAATAAAATTACAATAATAAAATTACATTTTGAAATACCATAATTTAGTAAATAAAATCTTACTTTTGACAAACAAGCTGGTCTTGGTTATTCAGAAGTGCAGGTTACTATTAGCTAGATCCCATCGCCAATGGTGGTCGTTTAAATGGTTAGGATTTATTCTAATGACAATATTTCTTACGCAGATGTATAAATTTGTATATAGTTTGTAAATAATGTGTATATAGATTTAATCTGACCACCTGATTCAGTAGGCCCAAATATGTCATGTTTATAAATGGGTCCATAAATTAGTGTAGAATTTTGTTTATAGGTTATGAAGTTGGGTAGCGTTGTTTATGATATATTTCCTATAGGCCGCTGGATCAGCCCCCGAGGTGGCTGGGAAGGAAAGAATATGGTATGGTGCATGGCTGGGTCAATGATGAAGCAAGGATGGGTGGAAGGACAGCAGCCTGGGTGGGTGAAACAGAAACTGTATGTGTGCGTATACTTTGACTGAATGGATGCCTGGAGCATGGTATTCTCTGACTCTTAGATAGCACATGTGTATCTAGAGAGAGTAGATGGTCGCCAGGTGAAGTAAGTGTTACCTTGAAGAGCATGTACCACCGCACCCGCACGTCCGTTCCAGTGCAGGGAAGGCAAGGAAAAGAAATTGTAAATGTGTCCAATACTACCATGAATAGTAGCAGTACTTTGTATTGCGTTTGCATTCACAGCATATATCTGGTTATTACGGTGGACACTCCGTACCTCTCTTAATAACTTTAGTTTACTTGTAGTACGTCATTCATGTGTGGGTGTATCACTGTTCACTCAATATTAAGCAAAGCACCTAAAGTCATCTCATCTGTCATTAAATACGTCCCATGTGAAGTGATAGATAATCAAATTAGTTAGCTTCTTCATTTTCCTTTTCTAGTACTCATTTGCACTGTAGGGTGAAAGGTAAATTAATTAAGCAGTAGCCCTTGTAACAGAGTATTCTCAGTGCCACCCGTAATAGAAAAGTAATAGCTTCACCACCTGCATGTACTGGACCGGTACAGTAACGCAAGTCTGTCTCACTCATCATGGTGTGCAACTTTTTTTCTCGGGTGCAAGTTCACTGTGCTGTCCATGTCATTCTGCCGGCTTGCATAAGATAACGTACCCATTTCCCTAAACAAGAGAGAAGAAGAAGAATAAGACTGGTGTACTGTCATAGTCGACTGTAATGGAAGTCCATAGTGGTCGTAGAATTAGTTCATTAAACTACCACTACTGTTAGAGCAAGGATGCAGAAGTGGGAGGTTACATAGATACTGTCCTCAATAGTTATGTACTGTGCTTTCAATTTGCTACTTGTACTCTGTGACCCAACTTTCGGCTCAATCACTTTGTGTTATTAATAAGGAGCATTGGTTACAGACTATGTCTTTCTTTCTTCATATAGTTGCTCCTTCCAAATCAACAACAAGGAGGGAGCAGGCTAGATTGGCCCGGCAACGGAGGCTGGAGGCCACAGTCGCCGAATATCGGCGGCTGGTGGCCCTGGAGGAGGAGGAGGAAACGCAGTCGAGCGGGGCAACAACGACATCCTCGACTGTGACCACTGCATCCTCCTCCGTGACTAAGCCAGCGGGACCGAGCCGGGCTAAGAAAGACGACCGCCACCGCCAAGCAACCGAAATACCAGCTGCCCCCCACAGGAGCTGCAAGGACCGCCAACGCCGCCTACGAGTCCGCATGTCCAACCTGGAGCAGGAGGTCCTGAGGTATAAGAACTTGGTTAAGGGCCTCCGCTCCGAGCTTGCCACCCTCCGCAAGGAGTATGATGCCCATGCCGCATCATGCACCAGCACCAGCACCCTCCAGTAGTGGAGTGTCCCTTGCCCTTTTTTTATAGACTTTTGGGGGGTGGGATTTGGGAGTTGGGATCGTTTTGGGACGTTTCAGAGACAATCGTTGGGGTTAGGGTGGGTGAGGGAGATTATTTTGTTAGGGCTAAATAAATATATTTTTCAACTTTATCTGACCATACCTGTTTTTTACTGCTTTTCAGTCTGGTGGGTGGGGGGCGGGGGTGTAACAGTAACTTTGTTTTCCTGAACAGTCGTAGGACTTTAGTAGTACAACCGTCAATCTCTTGTCTACTCCGAAATAATACTCCATTATACTACCTCCCACCAAACGCTTATCTTACCTGTAATTTGTGTTAGAAATTAGGGCTAGGCCCAGGGCTGGCTCCAGGTGAAATGGGGATTAACGTTGTCAATCCTGGGCGGGTGACATTTCCTCATTGCGGTGGTACTAGTGGTGTGACACAGTGGCAGTTGCATGCCTATGGAAAAAAAGAAAACGAAACCTTGTTTGTCCTCCTTACTGTAGCATTACAACGGTTACGGTACGATCGAGAAAATAGCAGGTGACAGTACACTAGAACAGTGCCATAATGTAGCCTAACAAATGGTAAAGTATTTGCTTGCAAGTATAACTAGTACTTGCGTTGAATTTATTTGACATTGGCTACTACTACTAGAAGATATAGTACTGAAGCTGAGTAAGTCTAGAAGATATCCTCGTATTCCTTCACCAGCCTGTTGCTGCTATGACCTTATCCTCCCCAGCAAGTGTGTGGAATTATTGATGTCATTTTAGTCAGACATCAAGCAAAACAACACAGCCCGGGGGAAGAGGGTTAGGGTTTGTAAAATGGATGGGAATGGGGGTTTCTTTTTGGGTAGGTTTTGTTGAGAGAAGAAAAAAAAAGCAGAGCATGGACAAACAATAATTGAAGATACAGACAATCTTTGGTTACAAACTAAAGGTAAGCACATGCAGTCACACTCATAGAATAAAAGACAACAATGGATACTGTATCTGTATTGCGTATGTTGTTGGAGTTGTCCTGTTGAATTTGGTAAGTAATAAGCATGCAGCAAACAATTCCTCTTATTGGCGGCACTCCTCCATTCCAGCTGACGCTTCGTCCATCAATGTGGTGACCACTGACAGAAGACACCCTGTCCACTGCCTGCCTGGCGGATGTTGACTGAAACCCGGCCTGTAATTATTGAACGGAAAACAGGAAGTGCTATTACAATACCACTGATAAATAAATAAAAGGTATGTACGCTGTGTGGTGCAAAAAGTCACACTTTGATTTCCCTAATAGACAGTACAATATTTTTGAAATTGCGTGCTCTGTCTGAGTCACCTTTTTAAGGATCAATAAGTATGGCCAAAATATTATAG
The DNA here is from genome assembly GCF_964261635.1 of Lissotriton helveticus. Taxonomy (NCBI): domain Eukaryota; kingdom Metazoa; phylum Chordata; class Amphibia; order Caudata; family Salamandridae; genus Lissotriton; species Lissotriton helveticus. The sequence goes on along the minus strand of NC_136060.1, from coordinate 130,004,048 downwards.
CGGATCTTTCCCCTCAAGGTAGGTGTACTACTGTGTTTTAGAACAAAATTTGACCTTGAAAAAAAGGCTGTTCCTTATGGATTTTGTCCAAAACACTTCTATCCGGTATTAGACCTTCCCAGGAATGCCCCAGGCAAGACCCGCCAACCCACCCGCAATAAACCACCCGACAACACCCCCAAACAGCGAAAAAGCTAAATCTCATACTTACAATATCTCTCGGCCTTCTGTCCAAATGCGGCGCTGTTCAGCTAGGTCATCATCATCAATCATCATAACTCCTGTTTTCCACCACGGATTTCCTGAAAAGCAAATGCAATCAAGATTAGACTGTCGCAGCAGTGCTTCGACAGAGACCCCGGCCGCAACCCACCCACGAACAGCAGGAAGCCCTCCAAAACGCTACATTGAGCAAGATGTCAGAAGAAATAGCAAAAAAAAGGCTGTTCCTTATGGATTTTGTCCAAAACACTTCTATCCGGTATTAGACCTTCCCAGGAATGCCCCAGGCAAGACCCGCCGGCGCCAACCCACCCGCAAAAAACCACCCGACAACACCCCCAAACAGCGAAAAAGCTAAATCTCATACTTACAATATCTCTCGGCCTTCGGTCCAAATGCGGCGCTGTTCAGCTAGGTCATCATCATCAATCATCATAACTCCTGTTTTCCACCACGGATTTCCTGAAAAGTAAATGCAATCAAGATTAGACTGTCGCAGCAGTGCTTCGACAGAGACCCCGGCCGCAACCCACCCACGAACAGCAGGAAGCCCCCCAAAACGCTACATTGAGCAAGATGTCAGAAGAAATAGCAAAAAAAAGGCTGTTCCTTATGGATTTTGTCCAAAACACTTCTATCCGGTATTAGACCTTCCCAGGAATGCCCCAGGCAAGACCCGCCGGCGCCAACCCACCCGCAAAAAAACAACCGACAACACCCCCAAACAGCGAAAAAGCTAAATCTCATACTTACAATATCTCTCGGCCTTCGGTCCAAATGCGGCGCTGTTCAGCTAGGTCATCATCATCAATCATCATAACTCCTGTTTTCCACCACGGATTTCCTGAAAAGCAAATGCAATCAAGATTAGACTGTCGCAGCAGTGCTTCGACAGACACCAAAAATTACCCACAAACCCCCGGAACCCCGCCAAAGAGCACCTCAAAGGCAAGCAAGTCAGCAAAAACGGCAAGAAATTTCCACCTCATATTTGGTCCAAAACACTTTTGTCCATTATTAGAGCTTCACAGCAATGGGCCCAAATCCGTCAACTCACCCGCAAAGAAGTACAACACCCCCACAAGTGCTGAGTCTTTCTTCATTGGGCGTAATCCAGCACTCTGCTTGGAGGGAAATCGCAGTCTGGAGGAGGAGGATAGAGGAGCATGTTCTTCGGAACTTGTGAACCTGAGGAATGTAGACTGCGGCACCTTCAAAGCAATAAGCAAACAAGTGAAGACAGTTCTGATGATGGTCTTGTTTTTGGGATTAGGTGATTAAAGTTTGAATTTAATTAACTGTGCAAAACAAAGAAAGAGAGACACAAAGCACACAGGAATAAAAGTGAATAAGGACGAAAAAGAAAGTTCTTGATTGATTGTCTCATTTTCAGGGCTCGGTGTCAGGGAATAAGAACAAGATTTCGTCATCATACTCTGCGAATCCAGGCTGGATGAGGTCAGTGCCACCGAACAGAGAAAAAATCCCCTCATCTACGTTGCCGTCCTCCTCGTCTTCATGCGGCGTGCTTTCTCGTACTTTGTAATCTGGTGGTATGAGGTGCTGATTCATCTTGATCATTGTCAGCCGCTCCACATTTTTGGGCGAGAGGCGGCTCCGTTTGGGAGTTACAATGCCACCAGCAGCACTGAAAACACGTTCAGAAGACACACTTGCGAGTGGGCAAGACAAATAGTTTATAGCCAGGTTGTAGAGCTGTGGCCACAATTGTTTTTTGCCATGCCAATACTGCAATGGCTCCTCATTAAGAAAGACCACTGTTGAGTCATTCATATAGTCCTGCACCATCGACTCAAGGTCATCAACGGTTCCTCCACTTTGCTTACTTTTTGCTGTGGCTGTGACATTTTTTCGAGAACCATACCCAAGCAAACTTAGCCAATCCTCTACAACAGCCACTGTTTTTGTTGTGTGTGGTGCAGATGATCCAGTTGCCGGTGTCTTTAACGGCTGAGAGGTCACTTGTGCCCCAGCCACAGGTGCAGAAGTGGATTCTTGTGACTGGGGATGGCCTGCTGATGCTGATGCTGATGTACTGGCTTCTCCTTCAATAACCTGCCGTTCTTTTTCAAACCTCTTGGCTGACAAGGCTAACCAATGTTTGTACTTTTGAACATCTGCATCATCAAAAGGAAAGAATGCTTCGCCTGCCAGCGCCTTTTTGTAGCGTGGATCCAGAATAGTAGCACAAATGTAATGCTGATCTGACTTGATCTTTTGAAGACGTTCATCACCACGTAGGCGCTCTAATAATTTCTCTGACAAAATGAAATGGTTTTTTTTTTCTTCATCTTCTTTTTCAAACTCAGAAGACACCGCCATCAGTTGGTGCTCCAGCATGCACAACAATGGGATAGCTTTTCCCAAATTACAGTCCTCCTGGCTGACTGCACGCGTGAAGAACTCAAAAGGACGAAGCATGTCTGTCAGGCTTTTAACTATGTCCCATTGCGCCGCACTCATCCGCAGGTCCTCCTTCTGAGATGTACCCTCTGTGAAGAAATAGTGATCGAGTACCGTATACTGCTCATACAGACGCTCAAGCATGTAGAAGGTTGAGTTCCAACGTGTTGCCACCTCCTGGATGAGTGCTTTCACTGGCATTCTACGTTGAAGTAGCAGTCTCCGCAGATGCTTCCGGGCCTTAAAAGAATGGCTGAAATGGTTGCACATTTTGCGGCAGGTGGCCATTACCGCGAACGCTGCACTGTCTCTATCACTCAAGAATTTTTGAACTACCAGGTTGATACAGTGCGCCAAACATGGCACTCTGAAATAGCCACCCTCCGACATGGCCTTAACTACATTGGAGCCATTATCCGTGGAAACATAACCAATCTTGCGTTTTAGGGGGGATAGCATTGTCAAGACCTTTTTGTTAAACTCTTGCAAAAGGTTTTCTGCTGTGTGACTTTTCTCCAAGCCAAACATGGCTAGTGTTGCATGTTTCCGAGCAGCTTTGAAAACTTTGTCCGGGTCAACACCTGCGTTTAGTTTTGCTTTAACACCTGAAAAAGAGACCCAGTGTGCAGTGATGCACATGTAATCATGGCCTGGGCCACTGGTCCACATGTCTGTTGTCAGATGTATTGTGTGAACAGCACTCTTCTGCAAAGCTGCCCCAATCGCCTGCAGCACATCTTCATGTAGTGCTGGAACCGCAACTCTGGCAAAATAGAACCGGCTCGGAACTTTCCATTTAGGGCAGAGCGTTGCCACTAATTCAAGAAAACCTACCGCTTCTACAAAAGAAAAAGGTAGAAGGTCCACAGCTAGCATTTTAGACAGCTTAGTGTTATACAGACGCGTCAGTGGGTGGTTGCGTTGATATGGCACGTCTGAAGTAAGCATTGTTCTAATGTTGGCCTGGACCAAGCATTTACGGGCTGATAATGACTTCGTTGACCCAATTTTGCTCGCTGGTGAACTTTTGTGCGTTGGTGTCTCACTCGCTCCAACACTCTTAGTGTGCCTCACATTGGGTGTGCTGCTGACAGGGGTACTGGGTGTAAGGGACGTGTTTGACACGTCTTCTTCCTGCTCGTCATCATCAGATGAAACATCAACGTTTCCTTGATTTTGGCCTTTCTTGATCGCATCTAGGTGCGCAAACCATTTGACAGCGTGCTTTCTCTCAAGATGACCACTCTGGCCGCCGGTACCATAGTTGGTACCTGACTTACCACGACTAACTGCAAGCTTACAAAGGGTACAAATGGCAAACTTTGGATTTTTGGGACAAACAGTAAAGAAGTCCCAAACTGGGGACTTGAAGTGTCTGTGGGACCTGGAGGAGGCGGCGATACTGGTGGTGGTGGTCATGAAGCTAATGCCAGATGAAGTGGAGGATCTGGATTGCCCAACATTTGTACGTTTTGCACTTTCACCGCCACTAATTAAGGTCGAGGTTGACGGAGGTCTCTTCTTGCCAGAAAGAAATATGGAAGCGGGACGAGTTGGTGTACTACTTAACTCCAATGATTGTGGTGTTTCCACTGCCTCCTCATCGACAACATCATCATCATCATCATCACGCGCAGCAGCTCTTCGAGCTAGGGTCAAAATGTCTGTTTGCTGCATGCCCGCTGGGGCTGCAGTGACCTTTATGATGACTGGGTATTCGTTGGCAGAGTCTTCATCAGCAGCAGTATCCGCCACTTCTTGTTGAGCCTCATCACACTCCATAACTCTGAGACTTTGGACGAGCTTCCTTTTACGCTTAACTACCTTTGTTGGATCATGGTGTGCCTCACTCTCAGACGGCTGTGGTGCTGGTTCCCAAGTTTGATCCGTATCATCAGAAGGAGGTGTGCTTGAAGAGGATGTAGACACCACCCTTGATCTCTTCCTTGCTAGGGGTGTGGAAGACAATGAAGGATCATCAGGAGGAGTGGCTTCCTCAAATGATACCTCGCCTTGATTGTCGATTTCCTGATGTGCCCCTACTTCGGGAGGAACAACTATTGTGGGCACTTGTGACCCTCCATGCACCTCTGCTTGCGCATCTCCTTGCGCTGCCTCTCCTTCCACATGTACTTGGGCTTGTACTTGCACATGTGATTGTTGTTGCGGCTGTGGTTGTTCAACACTCGTCAGATGAGCTACAACAACCTGTGTTGATTGAGGGACATTGCTGCTGCTTTCTTGCGATGAGCCAACATCACTGGTCGATGGTGATTGAAGAACTATACTGGCTGCCTCTGCAGCACTCAAGGGCTTGGACTTAAGTTGGCGTGGTGGTGGTGGTGGCACTGAGCCCAATGGAGCGGGGGTGCTGCTGCCAGCTTGGTCCCCAGCAGATCCCGCTGCTGCTGCTGCAGGCATACTTTTTTTTTTACTCCCAAAAAAAGGGGCGGGCGGCACACCAGTCTCCTTGGTAACTTGCTTCTTCTGCTCCTTACTGGCACCTTTCTTGCTAGAGGAGCTACGGGTTACTTTTTTTGGGGCCATCCTCTTCAGAGCAGGTCAGCAGGCAGCAGTTGCACGAGTTGCAGAGGGTTCTGTGTCCAGACGTGACGTCGCGTGACGTTATGCTGCACACACCGCTGCAGGACTTCTTCCTGGCACTGGTGGTTCTCTTGAGTCTTCTTGTGCACCTAAAAGCAATGGAAGACAGAGGAACATCAGTTCAGTTATACACCCCAAAAAATCGACAAAACACAGAAAAATGAGCACAATCCCATGCCATCCTTGATGTTTACATTGAAGACACCCCACAGAAAGACTACGGACATGCAAGTATGCAACACTCACTACCCCTGGGCATAATGGATGAAAAGTAGGCAAAATAAGTGCAGGCCTCAGACACTGCCTCTCCTCAAAATGGCCCCCTTACACCCCAAGCACATGTTGCCTGTACCAGCCAGCACTCAAGATGGCCACCACCACCACCCACATGGCCAGTCCACATCAACAGTACACCCCCAAAAAACAGAAAAACAGCCAGAAATCACCACAATCCAATGCCATCCATGATGTTTAGATCAAAGAGAGTGAGACCACACCACAGGCACACTCAGTCCATGCACCACCACCACCCCTGGGCAAGCAAAAGGCCACACCAGCAGCCCCCCAAAAACGACAAAAAACAATAAAATAAGCACAATCCCAGCCCATCCATGGCCTCAATTATGTTTAAATTCAAGAAGACACCACACAGAAAGACTAGGCCCATGCAACACTCACCACCACCCCTGGGCAAAGGGCCACACCAGCAGGCCCAAAAAAACGACAAAAAACAATAAAATCTGCACAATCCCAGCCCATCCATGGCCTCAATAGAGTTTAAATTCAAGAAGACACCCCTCAGAAACACTAGGCCCATGCAACACTCACTACCCCTGGGCATAAGGGATGAAAAATAGGCAAAATAAGTGCAGGCCTCAGACACTGCCTCTCCTCAAAATGGCCCCCTTACACCCCAAGCACATGTTGCCTGTACCAGCCAGCACTCAAGATGGCCACCACCACCACCCACATGGCCAGTCCACATCAACAGTACACCCCCAAAAAACAGAAAAACAGCCAGAAATCACCACAATCCAATGCCATCCATGATGTTTACATCAAAGAGAGTGAGACCACACCACAGGCACACTCAGTCCATGCACCACCACCACCCCTGGGCAAGCAAAAGGCCACACCAGCAGCCCCCCAAAAACGACAAAAAACAATAAAATAAGCACAATCCCAGCCCATCCATGGCCTCAATTATGTTTAAATTCAAGAAGACACCCCACAGAAAGACTAGGCCCATGCAACACTCACCACCCCTGGGCAAAGGGCCACACCAGCAGGCCCAAAAAAACGACAAAAAACAATAAAATCTGCACAATCCCAGCCCATCCATGGCCTCAATAGAGTTTAAATTCAAGAAGACACCCCTCAGAAACACTAGGCCCATGCAACACTCACTACCCCTGGGCATAAGGGATGAAAAGTAGGCAAAATAAGTGCAGGCCTCAGACACTGCCTCTCCTCAAAATGGCCCCCTTACATCCCAAGCACATGTTGCCTGTACCAGCCAGCACTCAAGATGGCCACCACCACCACCCACATGGCCAGTCCACATCAACAGTACACCCCCAAAAAACAGAAAAACAGCCAGAAATCACCACAATCCAATGCCATCCATGATGTTTACATCAAAGAGAGTGAGACCACACCACAGGCACACTCAGTCCATGCACCACCACCACCCCTGGGCAAGCAAAAGGCCACACCAGCAGCCCCCCAAAAACGACAAAAAACAATAAAATAAGCACAATCCCAGCCCATCCATGGCCTCAATTATGTTTAAATTCAAGAAGACACCCCACAGAAAGACTAGGCCCATGCAACACTCACCACCCCTGGGCAAAGGGCCACACCAGCAGGCCCAAAAAAACGACAAAAAACAATAAAATCTGCACAATCCCAGCCCATCCATGGCCTCAATAGAGTTTAAATTCAAGAAGACACCCCTCAGAAACACTAGGCCCATGCAACACTCACTACCCCTGGGCATAAGGGATGAAAAGTAGGCAAAATAAGTGCAGGCCTCAGACACTGCCTCTCCTCAAAATGGCCCCCTTACACCCCAAGCACATGTTGCCTGTACCAGCCAGCACTCAAGATGGCCACCACCACCACCCACATGGCCAGTCCACATCAACAGTACACCCCCAAAAAACAGAAAAACAGCCAGAAATCACCACAATCCAATGCCATCCATGATGTTTACATCAAAGAGAGTGAGACCACACCACAGGCACACGCAGTCCATGCACCACCACCACCCTTGGGCAAGCAAAAGGCCACACCAGCAGCCCCCCAAAAACGACAAAAAACAATAAAATAAGCACAATCCCAGCCCATCCATGGCCTCAATTATGTTTAAATTCAAGAAGACACCCCACAGAAAGACTAGGCCCATGCAACACTCACCACCCCTGGGCAAAGGGCCACACCAGCAGGCCCAAATAAACGACAAAAAACAATAAAATCTGCACAATCCCAGCCCATCCATGGCCTCAATGGTGTTTAAATTCAAGAAGACACCCCTCAGAAACACTAGGCCCATGCAACACTCACTACCCCTGGGCATAAGGGATGAAAAGTAGGCAAAATAAGTGCAGGCCTCAGACACTGCCTCTCCTCAAAATGGCCCCCTTACACCCCAAGCACATGTTGCCTGTACCAGCCAGCACTCAAGATGGCCACCACCACCACCCACATGGCCAGTCCACATCAACAGTACACCCCCAAAAAACAGAAAAACAGCCAGAAATCACCACAATCCAATGCCATCCATGATGTTTACATCAAAGAGAGTGAGACCACACCACAGGCACACTCAGTCCATGCACCACCACCACCCCTGGGCAAGCAAAAGGCCACACCAGCAGCCCCCCAAAAACGACAAAAAACAATAAAATAAGCACAATCCCAGCCCATCCATGGCCTCAATTATGTTTAAATTCAAGAAGACACCCCACAGAAAGACTAGGCCCATGCAACACTCACCACCCCTGGGCAAAGGGCCACACCAGCAGGCCCAAAAAAACGACAAAAAACAATAAAATCTGCACAATCCCAGCCCATCCATGGCCTCAATGGTGTTTAAATTCATGAAGACACCCCTCAGAAACACTAGGCCCATGCAACACTCACTACCCCTGGGCATAAGGGATGAAAAGTAGGCAAAATAAGTGCAGGCCTCAGACACTGCCTCTCCTCAAAATGGCCCCCTTACACCCCAAGCACATGTTGCCTGTACCAGCCAGCACTCAAGATGGCCACCACCACCACCCACATGGCCAGTCCACATCAACAGTACACCCCCAAAAAACAGAAAAACAGCCAGAAATCACCACAATCCAATGCCATCCATGATGTTTACATCAAAGAGAGTGAGACCACACCACAGGCACACTCAGTCCATGCACCACCACCACCCCTGGGCAAGCAAAAGGCCACACCAGCAGCCCCCCAAAAACGACAAAAAACAATAAAATAAGCACAATCCCAGCCCATCCATGGCCTCAATTATGTTTAAATTCAAGAAGACACCCCACAGAAAGACTAGGCCCATGCAACACTCACCACCCCTGGGCAAAGGGCCACACCAGCAGGCCCAAAAAAACGACAAAAAACAATAAAATCTGCACAATCCCAGCCCATCCATGGCCTCAATGGTGTTTAAATTCAACAAAACAGTTGTATCATGCACCCATAACCAACCCTGGTCCTACTGGATACTGTGGCTACCCACAATATAATTTATTTAATTTTCTGAAAAAGTTCAAAAATTGTACTTGCAGCAACTGTAATGCCCCAAACAAACTTACTTGTGAAAGTTGATTTCTAATCCAAAAGTGATCCAAAGACAGTCAAAAAGGCCTCAAATCCAAATATCCAGCAGCACCCACAAAAAGTAATCCTTCCAGCTCCAGATCCAAATGAAAGTGACCAGGAGATGGACAAAGCACTGGGAGGAGCCTGCTGGACAGGAACAGGAAGTTGGAGACTGTGGGGCACTTCCTTACTCCCCCCCCCCAAAATGGACTCCTTGCAAAAAAAAAGGCCATGCAAATGTCAACCTGAGGAGTGATTCTGATAAAAATCATAATTTTCTGAAGGTTTATCCTGTTTGCTGGTGATTTTCTTGTGCGAAATTGCAAAATCTCTATTTCGCAAGTGCGAGATTGTTCCTTTCCGCCGCAACTACGTGTTCGCAATTGCGAACTCTCGCGAGGTGTGCTGTGCAAGGTGGCAAGCCGCGAGTACGTATTCGCGGGCGACAAACTCCCGCGGGAACACGCAGCAAGATCTAAAATGGCGCGTCACTCACAAAGAAAAACAACTCGGCAAACGCTAAAATGACGGAAAGTGAACGCCGTGCACCACGCCGCGCGCCGCAACCAAGCAAAAAATCCGCCGCGAGCGGATTCACGGATTTTCGACAAATTCGCGAGCGTTCGCGGATTGCGAATTTGCCGAAAATCCGAAAAATCCGCGAGCGGAGCGGATTTTACGCCCATGCTTAGAAGTCAGTTCATATAAGTATTTAGGGATAAATTTGGGTCAAGGAATGTCATTTACTGAACAGAAAAGAGCAATACAAGCAAGAGCACAATCACTAATCTTTGCTTACAAACAACTGAAACAAAAACTGAGTTGCCCATTATACAGTTAACTTTTGAAAGTAATGGCCTCACAATTAATCCCTGCACTTGCATATGGTTTGGAAATATGGCACGGCCGCGAATGTGAAGTTTTAAACAATCTTCAAACAAAGGTGTATAAAGCTGTTTTTAACCTTCCAAAAAGGGCATCACCTGCACAGATCCGTCTGGAATTCGGTCTACAAAACCAGGAATTCCAGCGTCAATCGGTTTTTATAAAATTATACTGGAAACTCCGTGCAGCAGGTCCTGGCTCTCTGAACAGCCTTTGCTGGTCCGAAATAAAGGCTCAGTTGGTTTCGCAAAAATCGCACACATGGGGTGACTATTTACAATCAGCACTAACTACGCTAGACATACAAGAGGCATGGGATAGTAAGATTGAAAGGGCGGCATTTGTTAAAGCGTGTGATTGTGCTGCAAAAAATCTGTCCCTTGTCGAAGATAAAAGAGCTGTGGTAAAACGCAAACACTCCTGGTCAGTTATAAACTCTTATGTTAAACCAAAACCGCAAGCTTATTTGGAGGCACATTTTCGATTGTTTTAAAAAAAGAGTTTTATGATGTTTCGGTTTGGAGAATATGAAACAAAGGATTTGCGACAATCATGGAAAGGAAAATTCCCAAATGAAAAATGTTGTTTATGTGGATACCACACCAAACCTTTATATCACCTGATGTGTGTTTGCCCTACTTTGACGGAAGCAAGAATGAGACTCTTACAACCAATTTTAAATGATCTTAACATTCGCACCTGTAGACAAACTGTGACTTGTTGGTTGGGGGGTGCATCAACTATTCTAATCTGTCGAGGGGTTACATTTCTTACCTTGATCAACAACCTTTTATGTAAAGAAGACAAAACAAAATGAACTAGGCTATAAATGAGTTGGCAATATGGATGAATTGTAAAAAACTTTTTAATTTTCAAGGGTTTTTAATGTACTTTAGTTTTAAATCATGGAAATTGATTTTTAAACAAGTAATTTATCTTTAGTACTATGCTTTATGGTTGTGATAACCAAATAACGTTTTTCTTTAACTGAACTGAACTGAGAGGGACAGGGAGCTGCCAGAGAAACACTAGAGCCTCAAATAGGGACTGTATAAATCGAGTCTGTATGCCATATTCTTTCTATGTGTGGGTAGCGGTAGAAATAAAATACTTCTCTTTTGTTATAAAAAGCAGAACTTTGCTGGACAATTTTTACTGCTACTGTTTTTCGCATTTTGAGTTCTGAGCCCGTGTTCACTAATCTGTATCAGCACCTGCCCCCTGAGGGAGCCTTGGACTGCTTGGACCTTGCAAACCTGAGAGTCAAGTGCAGTAGGGGGATTAGGCCCAGATACTCAGGATCCATAGTGGGTTGGGCCCTGGATATCAGGAGTAAAAGGCCTCAACCCCCTTTGTTTGGCCCAGTAACTGCTGCGTCCCCCGTTGCCCTCTGAAAGGAGTTCTGACAGGTTCTTATAAATAAAGAAGTGTTAGATTCCATAAAACTATGCCACATGCACTTCTTGTGCTTGAGACATCCTTGCCTCAATCACTAAATCACTACATCTGCCCACAAATAGGACTGAAATTGGGACATATTACAGCCTAAAGCGTAGCAACAGAAGTATTCTTTTTTCAGATCCAAGCAGCAAGCTCCACTCCTGGGGGTTTGTGGTCTCTTTAGAGATCAAGGGGAAACTGTTGCCTGAGTGTAACAGAAAAAGAAAGCTTAGCTGCGAGGCCCACACATGCAGCATTACTGTCCTGAAGTTGCGTAAGTTCCAGCCACACACTCAGTGGCCACTAACACCAATAATGGACAGCAGGGAAAAAACTATTGACAGTTTTTTTCGCACTCAAAGAGCTCAGCAATAGTGCAGCAGCATTTCCATAAAGGTTATCAATACACCAAAATCGCACATAATGGAAGCTTCGTCTTCCAATCCCTTCAATGAAGACACTCATTTTGGAAATGTACGGAGATAAGTGATGGGTCCAAATGCTAGATCCTGGCCTGCATCCCATTTCTTGAAAGATAATCTCCAATAATGTCTGCCTAGTGGAGCTAAAGTGCTGCTATTTGAAAACATAACACAGTTTGATCCTATTTATTGAACCTTTGGGTATGGCTGGCCCTCAGTGCATCACAGAAAGAGAACCAGTATTGGTGGCTCTAGATTTGATTAACCCTTCATGTTGCTGGTTGGTGCTTTGGGCAAAGGTCTCAGGTTGATCTGTCCCAATGGTTCAAAGATTGAAAGAGAACAGTCTATACAAGTGCTTCAAGCTTTTGCCATTAGATCTCACTTATATAATTGTAGAGAAAGAAAAATATTCTGTGGAAACAAACCACAGAATATTTACAAGTAATGCAGCTTAGCCTAACCACGGCTCATTATTAAAGGAAGTAATAAGAAAACTCAAAACGGATGGTGCAGCTGGGCCTAACGGCCATCCAAATGCACTTTTCAAGCCTCGATATCTGACAGGTTCCACATATAGGACTGCAGACTGAATGTGGGCATTTTGTATATTGTAGGATTTTATACGCTGTGGCGATTATATGTTTGAGGTTCTAGGATCTCATCACCTGTTTTCTGTTTACAAGTCCTGTAACGCGTCTCAAACAGTGAGTTTAATCTAATAAACATGAATAAAATTATTAATTCCTATATAGATATAAAGTGTTGGCATCAGTAATCCAGCAAAAGAATAAGAACCCAAAGGTCTTCAGATTTGTCCTAGTCTTATAGCAGTTCTTTTCGGTGGCCTATGGGAGAGGTATTGACAGGATGGACTTCCTATATCACCCTACTCTTGTCTTCTTTGCCTCAGTCTGTAAAAGCAGAACAGAGGAGCAAGCTGTGTGATGGAGCACCTGTTAATCTCACACAAGGAACCTATAGGCCAGTCATGACCATTTGTCATGATGGAAGTCCGGCAGTACTGACTTGGGGAAAAGAGTCGTCGTGATCCTGAGGAAGGGAGGGCAGTTCCTGAGAGCGATGTCAGGCGTCTTGTTGGAAATGGGGGTCCTTACCACCACCACCAAATGCTGGAGGCGGGAGTCCCCGACCCCTCGCTTCAACGTTAGGCTAAGTAAGGACACCGTTTGAGATAGCCCTGCTCACATCCTTAGTAGCTTGGCACGAGCAGCCAGGCTTATCTCCAAGGCACGAGTGTACAGTATGTGCAATCACGCACACAGCAACCCAATGATGTCACCACAAATAGACTCCACACGAGTTTTTATAAAATTAGCATAAACGTTTTATAAGGAGTTATACAATATGACCACACAATACAAAATCAACATACAAGAATGTGTAGTATTCTTTCCAGTGGGTTGGTAGGTTCTAATCCCAACCACTGCTTCTAACCAACAGTTATGCTCACTTCTAACTGTTTTCAAAAGGTTAGGCGAGTCGTATTGCTAGAATTACACACGTTGCAAAAGAAAACAAATACTGCAATGCATAACAATATTCTCTGGTACAGTGCAACAGAGAAAAAATGCCATACGTAGCGCCACAGTCATGTACTTTGCAATAAAAGGAATAATGCAGCGTGTATTACTACCAGCATGCCCTGTACCTGGAAGAAACAAAGCAATGCGTCACGCTACAATCATGTACTGTGCAAGGAAGAAATAGTGCACTGCGCCACATAATAATCAGATACTGTGCAGTAAAGAAATAATGTAATGCGCCTCGTTACAATCAGGTAATCTGCAAGGGAAAAATAACGCAGTGCGTAGCGCACCAAGCATGTAGTTCATCAGACACAAATGAGGTCAGGTATCATACGACAGTTCGATAGTTTGTAACAGCAATAATGCAAAGTGTAATACGACAGTTTAGGTGCTCTGTTAACAGTGCCCCCAATATGGATTATTGATGACACAAAAGTACTGCTTCTCACTCCGGCCCCAGTATCCGATCCGGATCCGAGCCGAAACAACAGGCTCGCACAGCTGACAGAAGCGAGAGGCCGAAAGAATGTCCCTCCGGGCCCGGACCCCACCCTACTTTGCCTGGGGGGGGGGCGCGACCTCACTCTCCTCTCTGACTTCAGCGACTTGGGCCTTGATCCAGAACTCCGTCACGGGGTGCGGCCAGCTTGGGCTGGCGGCTCAGCTCCTCTGGGGGTGCCAGTTCAGTCCGCCCGCTGCTGTTTTACTCCGGGGGCCCAATGACTTGGCCCTCCTTCAGGCGGTCTCAGTGAACACCGAGACCCTTCCTCAGCACTGTGGGGCCATTACTTCAAATTCGGTGCACACCCTACCCAGGCTCTCCTCACCAGCGCCTCAGGTTGCACCTCGACATGCACACTGCGCGCCTGAGGCTCGCCTCTTCTCTGGTGCTCACGATGACCCATCGCTCTTCACCAATGCCCTCTTGCACCTCAACAAGAACCCTGCACATCTGAGTCGCTCCTCTTCTCCCGGTGCACACGATGACCAGGGGCTCCTCACCAACGCCCTGGCCTGCGCCACGACATGCACTCTGCACGTCCGAGACTCACTTCTTCTTTCAGTGCACACGTAGTCCAGGCGCTCTTCACCAACGCCCTGGCTGCACCTCGACACGCACTCTGCGCGTCTGAGTCTCACTTCGTTTCCCCGTGCACACAATGACCAGGCGTTCCTCACCAACGCCGTGGCCTGCACCACGACATGCACCCAGCACAACTTCTGAGGGTTTCAAGCTGAAAAAGCATGTGCACACCGCGTTGCTTGGGACTTCTTCGGAAACTTTTATGATCCTGTATTTCCAAACAGGGAGCCAGCTCACCTCGGGCCCTTGGGGTTACAAGACACAGCACAAAGCACAGTCTTCTTCAAACAGGGGGACCCAGCGCCTCCAAGCACAGTCCCAACAACCTCTCCCTTGGTTAGAACAACAAACTGCAGACCAGCCCCAGATCACGAAGCAAGGATTGATCTTTCTACAGCAGTCTCTTCAGTTGCTCCTTCTTTAGCAGAGGTTCCTCTTGACCACAGAATGGATCCAAGCCTTTTCAGTTTCAATCCATTTCTGTTTCATTCCAACATTCAGGGGTTTCAGCTCTCATAGTTATACCACTTATGTCTTTGAAGTTCGTTTGTGCTCAGGGGTCCCTGACCCCTCCCTAAATCAGTTCTGGGTGTCTCCCTCCTAGTGTCACCTTTCTCCCTTTGATACTGGGGTCTGGATCCTTAATAACTCAGCAGGAGTCGGGTCAATTGGTTTATAGCTCCAGCCCTTTTCACCTCCCTGGCTTCTCCTCCCCCTACTCTCCAGATGCAGGGCAGCCTGGTGCCATCTCAACCCATCCCTGGGCCAAGACCTCTCCCAGCTCCTCTCACCTTTCAGATTCAGACAGACAATCCACATTTCAGCAGAGACACACAGAAATGCTTAGAGCACAAAACTCAGCCACTTTCTAAGAGAGTGGTTCTGCACACACAGTGACAAAACCACCTTCACAGAAAGATGTGTTATGACGCTGTGAGTTCATACATAATAAACTTCACCTTTTGATTATAAACTGACTGGAAACTAGGCTAACAAACACAACACGAGGCTCCCCCATTCTGTCCTATGGGCAGGATGGCCTTTCAGCAGTGAAAAACGAAATGGAGTGTTTTTCACTGTCAGGACATAACACACCTGAGTATATGTCCTGCCTTTTACCTACACTGCACCCTGCCCATGGATTACCCAGGACCTACCACAGGGGTGCCCAATGTGTATGTAAAAGGGAAAGTCAGGCCTGACAAGTGGTTGCACTTGTCAAGACAACATGCTAACTTGGCATTCTGCATGCAGGCCCTACACTGCAGGCCTGAGTTCCCTTCTGTGCCCGCCTTTGCATTACTATCCCTGGCACACACAGTGCACATCACTAGGGACTTTACTAGTAAGGCAAACATACCAATCATGGCCAACCAATCACATTACATTTTACATAGGGAACATTTGTACTTTGACATTGATCAGCAGTGGCAAAGTACCCAAAGCATCTAAATTGGCATCTGTATGTCAGGTGGAAAGCAAAAAGTTTAGGGAACTTTAGCCAAAAAGGCCAAGTCCTACACGTCTGAACTGAGGTTCAATATTCTACATGTTGTGGCAAAGAAGCAGCCTCCAACCAGGAAAGAATTGTAGCTCATGGAGGTTGCAGGCTTGTAACATGGAGATATTCAGGAAACTGCCCACATGTAGAAAGGTTTCCCAAGTGGTTTATTAGGGCTACAGGACCCACAACAGATTGCCACAAGAGCAGGACAGTAAATGCATCCCAAGCCCCGCATTCTAGGATACCCCAACATAATGACCGAAGCCCAATCTAATGTTAAAGACACTTATACCTGATAATAACACCCATACTACACATCCCCCTGTTTTTAAACAAAAAAAGAAAAATTCTATACAATTAATAATACACATAATCTCTTTTGTGTATTTTCAACATTAATTTGACCAGAACCAGTTTAATCACCAACATCATACCAATCATCACTCACCAGCCCTTTGTTCCTAACATCACCCTGACGGTTTACTCTCTCACCAATAATGGCAGGCTGTTCTTTACTCAACTTGACCAGAGCAATTATGTTCTACCACCCTCTGTCTTTCAACAAAACTGCCATCCTAGAAATTCTCACCACCTTAACAGGATCTGAAAATCTAGATTGTCCTTCACCAACTTTAATGTTTTTTTAAATAAAAACCAGTCATGAGGAACCAAGTTTCTTTTCTTCACATGCATACGCCTGTCATAATCATGTTTGTAATTAGCTTGCTTCTCTTTCACATGCCCACGCACCTTTTCTAAATCGAGATTATGAAATTGCCCAACCGTATTCAGTAACCACATCGGACTCAACATGGACATGGTTTTTCTCCCTCATAAAAGTATATAAGGCGAAACATTGTAGTGCAATGAGGAGTGATATTATATCTCCAGATCTTGTGATGCAAATAATTTGCAACGTCCAATTTGTTAGTAACAGTAGTTTGTACACCTTCTTTTCACATTGGATTCGCCCTCTCAACAAGTTTATTTATTTATTTATACAAAGTTTTGTATAGAGTGAACAAGACCTGAGTGTGTTTCAGAGCACTTTACACGAGAAGTAGAGTATCAGTTGGGATGATAAACAAAAGATAATGTATGATAAACATATATGAATGTACATAGAATAAAAAGCTTGGTCTCAATGAAAGTTAGTAATAAGATAGTCAACCGTCATAGAGAAGTTAATATGGTTACATTTCCATAGGCAGAGATCAATTATCTTAGGGTGAAAACTTAGTCATCAAAAAAGATTTAGCTTCTTTTTTGAAAGCGGTGGTAGAGGAGATTAGGCGAACATCCAGTGGTAGAGAGTTCCATATCATAGGAGCGACAACTGAGAAAGCTCTGTCACCCGTTTTCTTTTTGTGTATTCATTGGGGTTTTAGAAGCAGTGTGTGCGAACTTTGCGACGGTATGCAGCCCCCTGATTTCGCTGGCTTTTGAGCCAGATATCTGGGGGGTATTGAAATGTAGAGCTTTATGTGTCAAGCATGAAATTTGTAATTGGATTCTTGCTTGATATGGTAGCCAGGTAACAAGTCCATTAGAGGCTGGATTATACAATGGTACAAGAATATGTTTGATATAAACTTTCCTAAAAAAAATGTCAATTTCTTCAGACACAAAATGCGACCCATTGTCTATTACAATTTCATACAATAAGAAATCTCTTGTTACCACCAAAAATATTAAATGGCCCGGCAAAGTCCAACCCTAATTTCTCCCATGCACCTTTAGGTCATTCCAGAGGTCACAGGGATAAAGCAAACGTTTTCCAATGTTTATCGGAACCTAAACACTCTGCACACCTTTCAACAAAGAGTTTAGCCTGACCATCTATAACAGGCCACCAATAAGTTTGCTTGATCTTCCTAACAATGGCAGTAATGCCCAACTGCCCTTCATGAGCCAAAGAAATTATTTTTCCTCTACAAACATGTCTTGTCTCACCAAAATATCAATAACTAATGACAATTCGGGTGTTACTTGGGGAAAAAATCGTTCCTCTACTGACATACTATTGTCACAAGGCCAACCTTCAGTCAAACATTTCTTCACTTTATTCAAACAATCATCCTTCTCACAATTCTCAAACTATTCCTTTTCAGTCATCTTAGACTCTTACATAACATCACCACGGTTAACACAAACTCATTATTGTTCCTCTCCAGACATTGTCCATACCTGGCAAGATACAACCTTGGACCTTGTCTCTGGTGAGGCACCTTACTGTAAATGAGCCAGCTGACAGCTTGACACAGTTTAAATGCAAGGAAAAGTTCTCTGTGGACCATGTACCTCTTGCCATTTTCTAACCACAATGGGCATTCCTCAAGGGATGGGAGGGATTACTGCAAGTAATTCACCCCAGTCCGGTAGCCATCAGACTAGCATTGTGACATGTCCGCTCAGTCTTTTTCCATCAAGGTAACTATCTTCGCCAAGGGTTATCTTCCGCTATTTGTAATGTTAAGACTCTCTGGCACGGTCTGACACCTTGTGTAAAAGGATTTATTAGCAGCCACCTCCAAGGGATGTATGTCATCATAACGCATGCTTTTACTACGCATGCCTTTACAACGCAGGTTTTACAACGCAAGTCGTTACAACGACTTGCGTTGGGGGGCGCTGGATAGTGGAATAGTTACATTTACTATACCAACTCCAGTCCCCGTGGATAGTAGGGAAGGTTTTGGATAGTAAATTAAACTATTCGCTATCCTGCAGCGCCCCCCAGCGCAATTCGTTGTAATGACTTTCGTTGTAAAACCTGCGTTGTAAAGGTACTGCGTAGTGAAAGTTGCGTCGTAAAGGATGTTTCCCCCTCCAAGCTGCCCCAGGAAACAGTCATACTCAGGCCACTATGGAGCGAGACTTAAGGAGGACAGGCTCTGAAAACCGTTTCCATGCGTTGCTGTCACTGAGAAAGACCCAATGAACACAGCACTGCTGACCAGGACTACAGAAAACTGTGCAGGGTTTTTGTATGAGCTTCCCTCATTGTCTCTCACTTAAACTGACGCAATTACTGTGACTGTTAAGATTCAGCACACTTGGTAGGAACCTATGTTGGAAGCATCACCCCTACGTAGTTCTGCTCTTGGAACCCTCGGCTGTGAGACCAGCACTGCCAACCAGGCTGCCTGGCATCTCACAGGTATACACAGGGCTGTGTGCTGCCCTATTGCAACTGCTCAGAAAGGATGCTCACAGCCCATTCTGTTGTTCCTGAACACTGGTGTATCAGGTTGTCGCAGGCAGGCAATCTGTTGTGGTATCCCAAGAGTGTTCCTTACCCCCCGTCTACGGGCTTGAATGAAGCCACCAACACATTGAGTCACAGACGCACACAAAGCTGGGAAAGCAAACACAAAAGCCTTGATGTTGAAAGTAAAAATATAGTATGTAAATTACTAAGTGCTGGCACACTGCTAGTGGGATCCTCACAGACAAACTATCCCAGACAAGGGCATCAATCAGCAAACAGGCAGCATTGCCAAAATCAGTAAAAATCTGTTAATCCAAATAAAAAAAAGAGGCGATTGTCTTCAAGCCGTGTGGAATATAGGAATCAGTTGGATTGAATCTCTTTATTATGGGATGTTCTTCTCCACATTTTAAGGGTATTTTGGTTCCTGAAACAATGCAGTTTATTAAAACTTGAAGAGAGTTAAAGATTAATCCTCGAGTCCAGACATGGCATTGAATATGATATAGTGGTGGTCAAATTTACAGAAGGTGTGCCTAACACAGGTGTTTTCCCACACTATTTTTTTTTTACACCTGCTGTAAATTGAGGAAAGGGGCAGATTGCAAAAATGCGTGTACATTCTGCATTCCGAGGTGTTAAACTCAGAACTGGGTGCAAATCGGGCACTTTCTAATAGCAGGCCTGCAAAAACGGCAATTAATCAGTACACAAAGTGCACCCGCAATTGCTACCTGATTGCAATCAGGCCTTCAGAGATAGTCAACTTAACCTCAACTGAAAGCGGAAGGAAACCTTGTGTTTTTAGGTCACGCCTAGGCTGCGTGCATGCGCTGCACTAGGAGATGACCTTTTGGAATTGGTCTGCCCTTTTCAAACACTCCGGCTTGTGCTGGCATCCACCTTGCAGGAGCGAGCAGCGGCGCGCAGGGGTCATCTGTTTCTCATTAGCGTGGCCGCGCTTGTTTAAAACCGCACCGTACTTCACAGCACTTCAAGCGCAGGGGCCATCTGTTTATAATTAGCATGGCCCACTTGTTTTTTATCTGGATGATTTTTGAGATTCTGTTTCAAGATGAAGATGGGAGTGCTGCCCTCACCCCTTCAATTAAAAGGAGCGGAAACGTGAGTGTGAAGGTGCTCTGTTGCTGCCGCGCTGCCTCCCCAATACGAGGAGAGTGCGCAGTCCGTCTCTTAAGTGCACTTCCCTTCCTGGATTGCGCAGCACCACTGCCGTCTCCCTCTCCAGCTTTCAGAGTCCTTGCGCCTCCTTCCCTGCGGGCTTTTCAGGAAACGACATTGATCTCTCTGTAGGGGAGGGTAAGTGGAAGGTCACGTGCAAGGTAGCATTTGTTTCCGTATCCCTCAGACCTGCCCCCTCCATTGATGAAATGTGGGCTCTGGAATGTGATTCCCCCTGCCGTCCATTCCCACTTAGAAAGAGCACGGGGGAGTGGTAAAGCCTGGCACGGTTAGACTGCCTTTTCTCCTCTGCAGGCACGTGTGCTCTGTCATGGCATGCGCGAGGCGAGGCTGACAGGCTGATACCTGGGGATAGTGAACCCGTGTAGGTGCGCACCCACATGAGTGACGCCTGCACGTCGGCCGCAAGCCCTCCTCGGTGCACACGGGATGCCTTCGGAGGCGTCCTCGGTTGTCTGTGGCCATTAATACTTCTTCGTTCTCATCTGTCCCGTCTTCACTGTGAGGCAATGGCGAAATATACAAAAGGTAAGATCCGTTCTGTTGATTCAAACATGTGACGGCAAGATACACACACCCGCGCACACAACCTCATACGAGAATGAACAGAAACCGTTCCATAATGATGACTCTGCTATGATTCGGTGTTCATTCCAAGTGCTGCCTGGTAATTCCACTGACCGCCAGATGCAGCTTGCTGCAGTCCTTCTTGACTGATGGACGAGCTCTTGGAAAGCGCGGAGCCGCTGTCTAGGTTCTCCTCGTAAGGAGGGCAGGGTGCTGATGCATCGCTGCTCAGTCCAGGTGGGAGGCTCAGCCAGGCTTGGCAGAGCTCACAGCTGCATCAGTCAGTGTGTACGTGCTCTGCCACCTGGATGGGTGTAGGAGCCACCAAGCTGCAGGCTCGGCCCGTGGGAGCTAGGGGTCATGCGGGAGGTGCCCTCACTTTGCTGCATCACTGTATATACACAAATTTGTCTCTAAGGCCTCTACTAGGAGGCACCTTTTGAGAAAAATTTCACCCTGACTCCCGATATTTGGCAAACAGTTGTGAAAGTGCCTCCCATATTGCCTTAGGTTTTGCAGCATAATCTGCAGTGTGTAGGGCTGATCCGTTGCTGGGCCGCCCGTAGTCCATTCATTGGCATTATTGTTATTGCCCCGTAAGGACCACAGGGCTGAGCTGGAGGTCCTGCTCCCACCTGCCTTTCTTAAGCCTCGGCGATCTCTCCTATTCTTTTACACAGTGGACGCCGTGTTATCATTCAAAGCTATGCACTTAAGATTCCGGAGCGTTGAGACATCTCTGCCGTGCATTCTATTTACTTAGGACTTGCCAGCTCAAACTTTTAATCTGGCGGATACTGTTGTCTGCGGCCCACCCTTTTACGAGTCTTACTATTTCTTTCTTGGTAACCATCAGTTCATTCAGTCCTTTTATTGATCTTTCTCCATATTTTGGTATCTGAATTCAGGTACATCCCACACTCCCTTCTTTTTTCTAAAATTCCCACCCTGAGGAAGGTGAGACCTTCATACAGGTCGTACACGGAAACGCGTGTCGGCAACACATTTCAAAATACATGTCGACCATATGATATTTATCATCTCATCTGTTCATTCCTATTCTCCAACTTTGATTATCAACTGGACGATATTGTGTATAAGGACACAAAGATTTTTATGTATAATAACAGTTGTATGTATATAATAACTCCTTTTGACAAACATGGTCCCCTGTATCAAACACTGCCTTTATCGCTGCTAGTATGAATGGACCCCTGAGTTTCAGGACGAATGAGAATGAGTGTTTATGAGTCTGTGGACATGAGTGTGTGAATGAATGGGATGTTGGGATGTTATATTTTTTAATTGTTTTGAAGTTTTGGAATATTTATGTATAAAAAATGTATTACTTGATTATTAATAAATGTTGATATGCTTTGGAATTTATGATCCTGTGCATGTCTCTGTAGATAGGCCAATTTCACTGGGAGTGCATTCATTGGCGACTTGTTAGTGCCTGCTTGATACATATAGGTAGAGACTTTTTGTAGTATTTATTTGTCTTCCTTTCCCCTGCGTCTCTACCTTTATCCAAAATCAGGGGCCCCCTTTGTTTAAATGGTAGGACTGTCATGTGCAGCCAGGCTGCTATCGTACCTACAAAGTAATAGGTGCACTTTCTGTCTTACCATGTGCAAGGCACGGCACGTGCGCAGAGGCTACAAGCGCTTGAGTGAACAGGCTTCTTTGTAGAAGTGATCCTGCGACTCTGGTGTTGCTTCAATGTCTGCACTTATTTGTTAGGTGCATCGTTCCAGCAACTTTTCCTTATCTCTAGTCACTAGAGTCGCACCATAGTAGCCAACAAGACATGCCATCAAAATAGTAAATAGTCAGACACATGAAAGTTACTCTCATGTCCGCATTACCCCTTCGCCCCGCATTTTCTCTAGTACGGATCAGATGTCTGAGCATTTTGCCAATGGCCGTCTACCTTCATTTCTCTTTTTGAATATGTTTATTCGATTTTTTTTTTTAATTACAGTATACACTATAGAGCAGTCCCAAAAAGAAACAGAAGTATTATGCCAATCCCATGTAGAGTGCGCATCATCTCGTCATATAACAGCAAGGATTTAGTGTCATTAGTACATATCATAACAATCGGCCTGGTAAGATTATTTACATTTATTTAACTAAAAGAAAAAGGGAGAGCTAGGTGTATGATCATACTGCAGATCGACAAAGAGCTTAACTAGAGTTCCATATATACCATCCACAACTTGATGGACCACATCAGCCTGCTTAAACAGTTGATTTACTCGTCCCGTCCTGCATATGTGAAGGTACTGTAAACATCGGTAGTGAGGGGTGGGTTGGGGATGGGGGCCGCCCCACATGAGTTAGACAGGTCGTAAACTCAACAAGTGAGGCGTCAACATGAGGGTAAGTATTCCATGAATACCCCTATATATCGTGCTCACTAAGCCACTGGAGTCAAGCTATCCTGGCTGATAGCCAGAAACCGGTCCTAGAATGCTTGATTTCTGTCCAAGGAAGACATGGCTTGGCAGTTCGGGCTGGACTGTTCCCATGAAGCAGAGGGTCAAGACTGATTTGCATATGGCCATGTCTGAACTGGGGTGGCTTGGTGAGCAAAACAACGATGGATTAAACCCAGATCTGTGACTGGGGGTGAACGTTTTGCCATTGTGCAACATTCCGTCCATCTTCTTGTGTGTTTTGCTGTTCACCCTATGTGGGAAGGGTATGCCCAGATGTGGGTCCTGTGCTTACTAAGCCACTGGAGTCAAGCTATCCTGGCTGAAGACGGCTGATAGCCAGAAACCGGTCCTAGGATGCTTGATTTCTGTCCAAGGAAGACATGGCTTGGCAGTTCGGGCTGGACTATTCCCATGAGGCACAGAGTCAAGACTGATTTGCATATGGCCATGTCTGAACTGGGGTGGCTTGGTGAGCAAAATAACGATGGATTAAACCCAGATCTGTGACTGGGGGTGAATGTTTTGCCATTGTGCAACATTCCGTCCATCATCTTGTGTGCTTTGCTGTTCACCCTATGTGGGAAGGGTATGACCAGACGTGGGTCCCGTGCTTACTAAGCCACTGGAGTCAAGCTATCCTGGCTGAAGATGGCTGATAGCCAGAAACCGGTCCTAGGATGCTTGATTTCTGTCCAAGGAAGACATGGCTTGGCAGTTCGGGCTGGACTGTTCCCATGAGGCACAGGGTCAAGACTGATTTACATATGGCCATGTCTGAACTGGGGTGGCTTGGTGAGCAAAATAACGATGGATTAAACCCAGATCTGTGACTGGGGGTGAATGTTTTGCCATTGTGCAACATTCCGTCCATCATCTTGTGTGTTTTGCTGTTCACCCTATGTGGGAAGGGTATGCCCATACGTGGGTCCCGTGCTCGCTAAGCCACTGGAGTCAAGCTATCCTGGCTGAAGACGGCTGATAGCCAGAAACCGGTCCTAGGATGCTTGATTTCTGTCCAAGGAATACATGGCTTGGAAGTTCGGGCTGGACTGTTCCCATGAGGCACAGGGTCAATTCTGATTTGCATATGGCCATGTCTGAACTGGGGTGGCTTGGTGAGCAAAATAACGATGGATTAAACCCAGATCTGTGACTGGGGGTGAATGTTTTGCCATTTTGCAACATTCCGTCCATCATCTTGTGTGGTTTGCTACCCCTATATATATCTTCCAGTCTGGTTGCTATTTGTCAGGGCCACTGGAATCATGTGGTGGTGGGGGTGACGAAATTATGCGTCAGTGTTCAATAAATTATGCACTAAGTTATGCGGCCTAATTGGCACATTTTGTAATAGGATTATTCAAAATGTTCAAATATTTGCACGTTAATACTGCCTGTGCAAAGGTTTCAACTCATTAGTACCAGTTTACCATCCAGATGCAGTAATAAGCAACTGAAGAATGGTTTGCCCTTTAGAGATCCTAGCCAGCAATTGTTCATCGCATGCTGTTGTATGTGTATATTATTGGGCACACCAAGGGCCCTTCTGTATGTTTCAGATAATAACACTTTCTTTTTTTTTTTTTTTTTTAAAAAGCAACTGTAGGATGACCAGTCAACCTCTGCATAGAGCCTTCCACTGTGCAGCAAACCGGTTGGCACAATTTTAGTAACTTTTGATATATTTGAGCTAGAAACAAGTTGTGTTTTTTTTGTTCAAATTTGCAGATTATGTTGCAAATGCGGCAAATCCATAATTATGCAGAATATGCAGCAGCATTACACTACGTCAAAAACAGATTCCCTTTTGGATTCCTCAATGGTATACAGCAGAGTAAACACACCACATTCAAACAGTCAGTCAATCACCAACATATATGGAGTAAGTCAAAAAAACAATATGAAAATGTTTATTCAATAAATCTGTTCAATTAAATGAAAAAAATATGTTTCAAAACATGTACAGTGCATACATTTCAGTTTAAAACAATAGCTAGCATCAGGGTGTTTCATACCATACACCATGTAGAGCAGATGTAGCAAATATCAGAATTCACATTAAAAATACAGATGCACAACCAAACCAATAATCGCAACAGGTTCAACATATAATAAATTTTGTAAAGGAACCCCCCATGGTTTGGTAGTCCAGAGACCAAGAAGCAACACATTTTGGTGGTATATAGTAGGTCCAACCACCTTCTTCAGGCTTAATACAAAACTGTCTTCCAGCGCTCTTATCATAGAACTGATGATCTTTGTTCTCTAGGCGGGGACAAACTTCCTCCAACGAACTAATCGGGAGAGGAAACAAGCCAGGAGGCTTCTTAGTCCCGGCAGTCTGTCTCGCCATATGAAATCGAGTGGTGGACATTTAAGCTCTGCATAAAAATTGGGAATAAACCCATGTTATTTTATTGATCAAATTGGAGGATCAATCAATCAATCAATCCATTTCTAAAGCATGCTACATACCCGTGAGGGTCTCAAGGCGCTGGGGGGGGCGCTACTGATCGAAGAGCCAGGTCTTGAGAAGTCTTCTGAAGGCCAGCAGGTCCTGGGTCCGTTGCAGGCTGTGAGGGAGAGTGTTCCAGGTCTTGGCAGCGAGGTAGAAGAAGGATCTGCCGCCGGCGGTGGCTTTCCGGATACGAGGAACTGTGGCGAGGGCGAGGTTGGCTGAGCAGAGGCTTCGGGTGGGGTTGTGGAAGCTGAGTCGGTTGTTGAGGTATGTGGGTCCGGTGTTGTGAAGTGCTTTGTGTGCGTGGATGAGGAGTTTGAAGGTGATCCTCTTGTTGACGGGGAGCCAGTGCAGGCCTCTCAGGTGAGGTGTCATGTAGCTGCGTCGGGGGATGTCGAGGATCAGTCGTGCCGAGGCGTTCTGGATTCGTTGTAGTCCTCTCAGGAGCTTAGTTGTTGTTCCTGAGTAGAGGGCGTTCCCGTAGTTGAGTCTGCTGGTGACGAGGGCCTGGGTGACGGTTTTTCTCGTGTCGGGGGGGGATCCATTTGAAGATCCTGCGGATCATTCTGAGGGTGTTGAAGCAGGACACGGAGACGGCGTTGACTTGCCTGGTCATGGAGAGGGTGGAGTCGAGGATGACCCCCAGGTTGCGTGCGTGGTCTGTGGGTTCCGGGGCTGTGCCTAGCAATGTGGCCCACCAAAGTTGTCCCAGGCTGATGGGGTGGGTCCGAGAATGAGGACCTCCGTCTTGTCTGAGTTCAGCTCCAGTCTGCTGTCCTTCATCCAGTTGGCTACGCCCTTCATTCCTCTGTGGAGGTTGGCTTTGGCGGTGTGGGGGTCTTCGGTGAGGGATATGATCAGCTGGGTGTCGTCGGCTTAGGAGATGATGTTGAGGTTTTGTTGTCGTGCGAAGTGGGCGAGCGGAGCCATGTTGATATTGAACAGCGTCGGGCTGAGGGAGGATCCCTGTGGGACGCTGCAGATGATCTCGGTGGTTTTTGAGCGGAAGGGTGGGAGGCGGACGCTCTGGGTTCTGCCGGAGAGGAAGGATGTGGTCCAGGCCAGGGCCTTCTCTTGAATTCCGGCGTCATGGAGACGTGCTGATAGGGTGCGGTGGCAGACTGTGTCAAAGGCTGCTGATAGGTCCAGGAGGATGAGGGCGGCTGTCTCTCCATTGTCCATCAGGATCCTGATGTCGTCAGTGGCGGCGATGAGGGCGGTCTCGGTGCTGTGGTTGCTGCGAAAACCGGATTGGGAAGGGTCCAGGATGTTGTTGTCCTCGAGGTAGCGGGTTATCTGTTTGTTGACAATCTTCTCTGTCACTTTTGCCGGGAACGGGAGCAGGGAGATGGGCCGGAAGTTCTTGAGGTCTTTGGGGTCCGCAAGAGGATGCAAGAGTGTTTGTGACCTAATTCAGGTTATTGGTGCTTGGTCCCACTAATATTGCAGGTCGGTTTTAATAGGAGTTGTCCAAATCCTGAGAAACATTACCCCTTGATAATGAGAACATCTTTTAATAAACACAACGGTAATCCTTTTTTCCGCCTTCAAAAGGAAAGGCAGGCACACATTTGCTTCTCCTTTTGTTTTCTCTCTTTCTTGCCATAATGTGTTTGTATGTTGTTCTGTTTATTTTGTTCTTTCTTTCTTGTGCTTCACTTGTTTATTTTGTTCTTTCTTTCTTGTGCTTCACTTCTTCTCTCACACCAGTGCAGCAGGTACATTAACTGACTGAGCTATATGACATTGAGGCAAACATTGTTTATAGGTGGATTAAAATGTAAATGAAGCTGGTCTAAACAAGACAGACACCTACAGGGCAACCCTAATGTGCATGTGAAAGTCTGGGTTCAGCAAGGAGAAAGGGTAATGCTCTTTTTGGGGCACGATGCCCAGGCGGCCACAGCACGAGGGAGCCCAGGTGGCTCCAAGTCACAGGGACAGAACTTTTCCGTTCCTGGACTTTGCTTTTACATATCGGTGCATTCTGGGAGTTGTAGTCTTGGTTCATTTTAATTGATTTATTTGAACCAACACACCTGATAACAATGATATGTAAAAGCAAAGTCCAGGAATGGAAAAATGATGCTTCACTGACATTGTGCCATCTTGTCACCATATGCAGGTCTCTAAAAGTTACTAATTAAACAAAGCACGGTCGCTTTCGCGGTCGTGCTTGTTTAAACTTTGTTTTTCTCCCTCGTCGAAGCTAGCTGGTGTCAGAGACCAGTGTCCCTGCCTCACCCGCTTCTTATACTATAAACAAAGACTTGCCAACTTGCCTGTTTTGGGGCCGCATTACAGGTTGTGCGCGATGTTTGTGCAAAACGGTAATCGCAAGCATTGGCACAGCCAATAGGTCTCGCCTTTGGGACCTTATAAGTGTTTAGCCATGCAACAGTTGATGTTGTTACACCAAGGATATTGTGCTGCAGAACTAAATACTTATAAGGTCCCAAAAGCGAGACCTATTGGCTGTGCCAATGCTTGTTTGACATGCACGTGCTTCTGTGGAGCAAACTTCCTCGTGCCTTACTATTACAGAAGGGCAGACTGTGGGGCATATTAGCAAGGACATGCGGTATTTACTGCAAAACGCGTTTAGTGTGGGTTTTTTTATCGCAGAGATAACATGCTATTAGCAATGTTTATCTCTAATGCAATAAAATATCCGGCGATAGCGGCTAAATGCGTGAATATCGCTGGAAATCCAGCGATATTCAGGCATTAACGCTAATGGGGACTTAACCTGAATATCCTCCTCCCATTGGATAAACAGGTTAAGTAATGGTCAGAGCAGGCGTTAGATTCTGGCGATAATCGCGCTTAGCGCAAATTTTTTAATCGCACAGCCTGCCTTGCTAATAGGCGATAGCTGTGTTAGCGACTGCTTACAGTCGCTAACAGTTTGGGTACGCCCACTTTGCATGTCATTAGCGATAAATATCGCTGACATGCAAAGTGGGCCCCAAACCGGTCGCTATCACCTAAAAGCTGTCGCTAACTGCTGTTAGCGACAGCTTGCTAATAGGGCGATAAAAATATTGCTGCTTTAGCGGGAAAAAGTGCCGCCAAAGCGGCGATGTGGCCCTTGCTAATATGCCACCGGATTCTTTATCTGGCAGATGCTGTGTCCTCCTTTCACAAATTGACAGCACAACTACATTTTAATACAGAACCTCTTTGTTTGTCACTGTGCTTCTTTTCAGTGTTCACACATCCCTCATCACATTATAAGAAGCTTCATGTAACAAATCAAAATGTGCTGAAATAGACCATGAGATCATTTAGCCACATGTGTCAATTAATAACATCACTTAGTGACCAGCCAATCTGAAGAAAAAAAGTAAAATGTGTTTTGCAGCCGGGATGTCTAGGGTCAGGATGACAGGAGAGGGACACAACCCAAAATGTGGTGAGAAATGTAGTGCTAGACAAGGCGTAATTATCCTGACTATGGTTTAGCAAGTCTGCAACTCAGACCCACTCCAAGAACTGCTATCTTGAATTAATTCCAGACCATCTGCCAGAGCCAGTGAAAGTCAATGCATAAAACAGCTGACCTGCCTAAGCTTTTAAACAACTGAGTTCTGCACTAGCTGGGGTTTGCGCACCAATCCTGTTCTTGCTGTACACATACAACATTTCCATAGACCAGGGTTCTCCAAAGTTGGTCCTGAAGGGCCGGATCCATGCCAGATTTTAAGATAACTGCATTTATCTCAATGGGGAAACGCTAAAAATCTGGTATGGATCCAGCCCTCCAGGGCTAACTTTTGGAGAACCCTGCCATAGGCTGAAGGTCATTCCAAGGAAAGCATGAAGCTATGATCCAATGTCGTACGCTCAAATATTCAGAACCAAAGATAGAGAAACCTTGTGTTAATCACAGCTTAAACCTCTGATTGCAATAATCTAGCATTCCAAGGTGACTCGGTAGACCATCTTGTGAGTGAGCATCTTGTGAGTGATCATTCAAAGCTGCCACTACTGAATCTGTCATTGTTTCAGCTCAATAAGGTGTAGGAATGTGAATTGTACTTCGTCTACACATAAACTCTCAGAGGCACTCACATATTATAAATGGCCTCTCAGGACGTAGTGAAGGAGTAGGCATCGGTCTTGTGTCATCAAGACCATACCTATGGCTGATCTGTCATAGCATTCACACACATACATTAAATAACAGAGTTGAGAGTACAAATTCCTGACACGCTTATCAGAGGGACAGACCTCTGCAGCTGACATTTCAGAACCCTGATTAGAACATTGGAATGTTGGGAGCTCCATTGAAGACAATGGAGAAACTCCGGGCTTATAATGGCTGGTATATGTCCGGAGCTCCAACATGCTAATGTTTTTCTTTCTGTTTCTCCCTTTTTAATTTAGAACATTCTACCCTCAGTGGGTGGAATGCTCTAATAGCCTTATAGCCCTTCTGTCTTGGGATATAGCAGTTGTTGGTTGTTACAGACCCTCTCCTTCGTTAAAGGCTTTCGTCTGCTGCTCGAGCCTATAACTCGGGTTCAGGGCCTTTAACAACAATTAGAACATTGGATTGTTGGGCACTCCATTGAAAACAATGGAGTGCTCCGGGCTTATAATGGCTGGTATAAGCCTGGAGCTCCAACATTTCAATGTTTCTTTGTTCACAGCTCTGGCTGTGAACAAAGGCTTCAGGGAGCCTGAGGGGATTCCAATCCCCTCACGCTTCCATAAGACTTTGTTCTTTTTTGTTAGAACATTCTGCCCTCTAGTGGCAGAATATTCTAATAGCCTTATAGCCCTTTGTAGCTGGGCTATACCGGCTGTTAAAGTCCCTCTCCCTTGTTAATGCTGGAGAGGGCCTTTAATAGCGGTATAGCCCTCTACGGCGGGCTATAAGGCTATATTAGAACATTGGAACATTGGAAGCGCTATTGAAAACAATGGAGTAGCTCCAGGCTTATAATGGCTGGTATAGGCCCAGAGTGCCAACATTCCAATGCTTCTTTGTGGCTGTGAACAAAGGATTTTCTAATAGCCTTATAGCCCTTCGTAGCTGGGCTATAACGGCGATTAAAGTCCCGCTGCCTTGTTAAAGTCCCTCGCCTTCGGCTCGGGCCTTTAATGCTGCAGCGGGCCTTTAATAGCCGGTATAGCCCGCTACGGCGGGCTGTAAGGCTATAGTGCAGATCTCAGCAGCAGGCAATAAGGCTACAATAAAGCACTGCTAGCAGGACATGCCTTCTGCACACTCTTCCAAGAAATGGGATAATGGACCACAGGCTAGGGTCTTTTCTATTTGTGACTGGATAAACTGCCATCAGTTGAAGCTGAACTCAGATAAAACTGAGATTGTGATGACAAAAACATAAACTGCACTAATGGAATCCCTACACCTGGCCTTTGAAAGTGCTGTAAAAATCCTCTGGATCATAGTCTATGAAGATCTCTCACTGAAGCATGAGATTGGCGCCGTGACTTCATCCTGTTTCTTGCTTCCCCAAAAAGTTAAAAAAAACTGGACATTTTTCTTCATTTAGGCCATCATCAAGATTATAATTGCCCTTTTCATATCTTTAGTTGACAATGAAAATTCTCTCTATCTGGGCATTCCCAAGAGTCTAAGTCAGAAGCTTCAGCTTGTTCAAAAATAAGCGGCTAGATTGCTTTGACGCCAGCCCAGATTTTATCATACCAGACCCCCGACTGGTTAAATTACACTGACTTCCAGTTGCTCAGAGAACTCTCTTCAAAGCCGGGTGTATTATTTTCAAACCTCTCTATGGGAAAAGTCCATCTTTCGTGACCTCCAGAATTTTGATCTACATCCCCAAGTGCAATCTGAGGTGGGCGCTTCAAAATCTATTAGAAGTCCTCAAGTTCAAAAGGAAGAGACTGGGGGGATCCAGGATCTCGATGCTTGCTAATGGCTTCTGGAATTCCTTGCATTCTAACATCAGAGCCTCGACTTCATATGCGAGTTTTAGATTGCTCCTGAAAACCTGGTTTTTCAGACAGGCATATGGCTAAATCCTTGTGGCCCACCCGCTATTGTGCCTCTAGCCCTATGGAACCTTTTTCGTGTACGCTCACTTTGCAAATTTGCTGTAACATAACATAACAAAACATAACATAACATGATCTCAGTAAAAAGTCATGTGATTCTACAAATATCACTTTAGTGAAAACACACTACTGAAAACATCAGCCTACTTAAAAAACTGCTCTTCTAAAAGTGGCATTTTCAAACACACAATTTAACAACCACCAGTACTAAAAGATGTGTTATTAAATTCTGAGCTTAGAGAGCCTAAACTCCATCGTCTCATCTAGTCACTATTGGAAGTTATAAGATGTTATAAACCTCTGGGACAGATAGCCTTTCCATAGTGAAAAACAAAATACATTGTATTTCACTATGAGGACATGTTACACACACCCCTACATGTCCTACCTTTTACATCCAGTGCACCCTGCCCACAGGGGTGCCTTCAGCCTACCTTAGGGGTGACGCACATGTATTAAAAGGGAAGGTTAGGGCCTCGCAAGTGGGTGGCTGACATGGCAATTTTAAAACTGTGCGCCAACACTGCCGTGGCAGGTCTGAGAACCTTTTGAAAGGATGCTTGTGTAGGTGGCACAATCAGTGCTGCCGGCCCACTAGCAGCATTTACATTTACATTACAGGCACTGGGAACACACAGTGCACTGTACTAGGTACTTACCAGTAAATTAAATAAGCCAATCATGGAAACACCAATCCATAAACATAGTTTACAGGGAGAACATATGCACTTTAGCACTGATCAGCAATGGTAAAGTGCACAGAGTGATAAAACCAACAAAAAGGTCAGAAACAGGAGGCCAAAAACCCAAAAGTCTGGGGATAAACCTGCTGAAAAGGCCAGGTCTATCAGTAGTTAACTAATAACAAATGAGGATCGGAACCATAGATCCATATGCCTTCTGAGAAGCCTCAGAAGGCATATGACAAGTTATCGCCTAACAGAGATATTTTCCAATTCAAATACTTCACTAAAGGGCAAAAGCTACTTGTTGACTTCGGAGCCATCTGAGAAAAGCAGGAAAAGCAATACAATAATGGTCAGACCAGGAGACATGAAAAAGGCAGCATGGCCTACAGAGAGATGAGCTAAAACAATTAATGTCAAGGGCCATAACCGTGTCAGAAAAAATATGTATGTATTTTACAACCTTTGTAATGGAAGAGTTACCAAAATGGATGTTAAGATCTCCAAAACGGGAGTTTGTGTAGAAAGTCAATTAGCTTGCGGGAATACTATTGCTAGTAAATCATATGTTGCATAGGCTTCTCAGGAAGGTCTGCAATCCAGTACAAAAGTCCACTGGAAGCCAGAGGTGTATACTATCCTGATGTAAGGCAAGAGAGCAACAAGAATCTAGTATAATGCATATCAGTTCCTTTCTTCCTAGAAGGGTGAGATGGCCTGGCCCTTCGTCATTGAATGGTGAGCCATCAACAGAGTGTTACTGGTGGGGATCACACTCTCCAGAACGTCAAGCATGACATCCTCAGACCAGGTCTTCATCTCTCAGACTGTATCCTGGCTATGCTTCACAGAAAATTCAAAGCTACACAGCAAGTGATGTTACTGCACTACCTGTTGGTGCTGTACAAGATTGTGATTGTTTGTTGCTGGCCTGTCTGAAAATTCTCCTAAAAAAAATATATGTTTTTACTG
Source organism: Lissotriton helveticus (assembly GCF_964261635.1). Classification (NCBI taxonomy): domain Eukaryota; kingdom Metazoa; phylum Chordata; class Amphibia; order Caudata; family Salamandridae; genus Lissotriton; species Lissotriton helveticus. The sequence continues at coordinate 129,970,493 of NC_136060.1, read as the reverse complement.
AACTGCTTTGTATGAAAGAGTGTGAGCAGAACAGCGGCATATCTGCTAAGATATTGCACTGTTTTGCTTACTCTCTGAGTGAGTGCACTTTAAGTTGCGATGCGGCAATGCACACAGCCTTGTGTCTGTAAGGATTTGTTTTTGTTCTGCAAGGAGACACTTCCAGTAAAAAAACTATCTTTTAACACTTTTTCTGCTTTGTCTGAGTGCTGTATAATGCAAAACGCACAGAAAGTAGGAAAACAAGGAGAAATGAAAACATTTCTGGTTATGCCTGCGTCGTGGAGGTGTAAGATTTTGCCACAAATCACTGTCTATGAATGTTTGCAGATATGGATTTGAATTAAACCCCATGGGTGGTGCATGGGAGCTCCCATGTACTGCTCATGGAACGCCCCATTGACACAAAGTACCACAAGCAGGGCACAGAACAACTTTGAGGCATGTATACAAGGAAGTGGTGGAGCGTGCCGATAGCCTCCTTGGATTAACACCGCGCTCCGCCGCTTATGAAAGGCAGGGCAGCACTCTATTTACAAGAATACGGTGCAGCCTTGTGTTTCCCCCTGCGCTGGCGCTAATTTAGCTGCCTAGCAGCAATGCAGGCACCCTTGCACCATAGAGCAAGGGTACCTGCATTGAGGGGAATTATTGTTTATGTGCAGGAAGGTGTCCCTTCCTGCACTAAACAATCTGAAATGGCATTTTGAAACTTCTATATGTACTGCTTACTGCAGCACACAAAATTTACAAGACGTAATTTTTTTTAATGATTGTTTATGTGCAGGAAGGGATAACTTCCTGCACATAAACTATCAATTTATATAGAAAACAGCGGTTCCAGTGGAGTCATACATTTACTTACAATAGTCAACAAAAAGCATAATAGCAATATCAATATGAGGTTTAATGGGGATGCTAGAGAGAGAGAGAAAGCTCATGACACCAGGCTTGTATGACAAGTAGATTTGTATTATTTTTTCAAAAGTAATAACATATCAAAAATACAAAAATGAATTATTAACCGTGCGACGTGTCCCAAGTGTATTTGAAGAACCAAAGAACAGTTAAGTGACAGTAGGTGAATATATTTACAAGGTTTCTAAACAATTATATTCTCAAGAAAAGCGACCATTCTCGTGATGTGGACAGTACAATGTTACAGTGACTTTATACAATCATAAGCGCTGTCTGAGTGGTTCGCTTCCATAAATCGTAGCCGGCGTTTCGACCCGACTGAGAATAAGGGGTCTCATCATGACCAAGAGTGTGGGGGACATCTGAGTTCCACAATTCACAATCACGTGTGGTGAGGTGTGCCAACCTTGTGTGAGAAAAACCAGAGAGTAAAAGTGTTTACTCACAGTGAACCCATCCGGGTTCACTGTCGGTGGTGAGTGAGCAACTGATAGGGAGATCAAGGATTCACAGGAATGTTGGTCTTGATTGAGCGAAACAACGACTATCCAGTCGGTTACCCACCCGAACATTTCACCGCCCCAGGTGGGCTCTTCACCAACACCAACATTCCAGCGAAACCTTGATCTCCCTATCAGTTGCTCACGCACCACTGCCAGTGAACCCGGCTGGGTTCACTGTGAGTAAACATTTTTACTCCCTGGTTTTTCACACACAAGGTTGGCACACCTCACCACACGTGATTGAGCATTGTAGAACTAAGATGTCCCTCACACTCTTGGTCCTGACGAGACCCCTTATCCCCAGTCGGGTCAAAACGCCGCCGACGATTTATGGAAGCGAACCACTCAGACAGCACTTATGATTGTATTAAGTCGCTGTAACATTGTACTGTCCACATCACGAGAATGGTTGCTTTTCTTGAGATTATAATTGTTTAGAAACCTTGTAAATATCTTCACCTTCTGTCACTTAACTGTTCTTCGGTTCTTCAAATACACTTGGGACACTTCGCACTGTTAATAATTCATTTTTGTATATTTGATATATTATTACTTTTGAAAAAATAATACAAATCTACTTGTCATGCAACCCTGGTGTCATGAGCTTTCTCTCTCTCTCTCTCTCTAGCATCCCCATTAACCTTCATATTGATATTGTTATTATGCTTTTTGTTGACTATTGTAAGTAAATGTAAGACTCCACTGCAACCGCTGTTTTCTATATAAAGTATATGCCCTGGTTCCTAAGTGAGTAAGTTTTCCCTTGTTTTTTCCTTCCATAAACAATCAATGGTATTTTATTGTTTCTATGTGTGCTCCACAACGCACAATTAAACATTTCTCCTCATTGTGCCAGGGTAAGACCAGGTTTTCCCTGGTCTTATTTGTATCGCTGCCCATATTTAAGCCACCCTTGGAAATATGGGGCAGCATAAAAATCAATGGGTGTTGTGGTGGAACGCCCACCGCAACACTCACTGCCTGGCCCTTTCACGCTTAATATAGCATGAAAGGGCGCCCTATTCACAAGGTGGTGTTAAGCCAAAGTTGCTTAAATGCACTTAAATGTGGTCCCCAAGTTAATCATTCAAATTGAACTAATGACATTGGCAATAAACATTCCAAACATCCTTTCTCAAAGCTATGCTGATAAACTGGAAAATTTCACGGGTAAATCTACAGAGTGAAAGATTCCATGTACATGGGAGCTATCCCACAGATATCTTCCGTTTTGTCAGTACGTGATGTATTTTTTAAAATTCAGGAAATCGTAAACCACAAAACAACCCTTCTCCATCTATTCTGTCAGCACCAGGAACTACTCTGATCCGAGATCGCCCTCATATATTATGCATTGCAGAAAAGAAATCAAAACAGTCTCACCGAGAAGTGATATGTATCTGTGTTCGTGGGTGGATAACACAAACAAAACGGTCCTAGACATAGCAGCCACGAAAAAACTGCACTGAATGCTTACATAGGTGTCGAGGGCTAGAGAAAATTGGATTAAAGAATTCGACTAGCAGAAAATGAATTCACTCATATAGTAACATCATGGGACTAATCCGACCAGCTTTAGCTGCACAGTGCACTAAACTAACCCATAGTCCCAACGAACTTAAGTGAATGTTAGTGTCCGAACCCTCTACCCATGTTCGTGTGTGACAGCTTGCATACAGCTATGTTCATATTTAAACATGTGCACACGTGTATAAGTAGGTATGATCGTACAGTCATTTGATTGCATATATGTACTTTGTATCTTCAGTTATCATGCTTTGGGAATTATTGTTTTTCTATATATCCAGCTGATTAGTAAAGGTGATGCGTCCCTTTAATACAACGTTTCACTGAAGTGTGGCTTGCCCAACAAAGTATTGAGACATCTTTATTATCCAACTCAGCAACCTTCTTTAAAGAAATACATGTTTTGGAGCAGTTATGGTCTTGAGCCCAAGCCAAGACGGTGCCTTCTGCTTGGTGTAGATATGTTTCATCCCATTCAAAGATACTTCCTAAGGAGGCACTTCCTTTTTCAGGGCAGTCTAGGATACTTAAAGGATTGAGCAATCTGTCCCAGTGCATCACAAAACCCACTGTTCCTTGCTTTTGGCAATAGTTTTCAAGCCAGTTTTTTACTCATCATTTTTGCCTCTGGTTCGTTTATTTTGATTCCTCATTTCTTCTTTCTTCTTACAGTTCACTTTATCTGCTGCTCCTGGTCTTTAGTCCGTCTCACTATCTCCTCCTTCTAGTCCCACCTGGAGGTTTTATGTGCCACTGTCTTTTCCTTCCTCCTGACATGATTTCTTTTTGGGGAGCATTTACTGACTGCTGTTGTGTCTCACCAGTTGGTATGGTGACTACTCAGGCTGCCCCGATAAAGTAAAACCCATCACGATCTGCCCAGGACAAATGGCTGGGGGATCGACTTCAGGTTATAGAGGGGCACTTCTCTGGTGCAACTACTACCTTCCGGTGCTGGAACTGCCCTACTCCAATCAAGTGGTATAATATCAGAAGGGACCCCTGTAGGAAGGGAATTGGTATGACTGAGAGCCATAGTGGTGGTCAGTCTTGTCAGTCATTCAGCTCACCATTCAACTCAGCATGGTATATTTTCTCCAATGCAGGCCCCAAGACAGGTAGCTTTCAAAAACTACACATTGCATGTGACTTATTGTGTGCCCAGACTACAGTGATCATAGTCCCTTTAACATTCATCACAGAGCATGGGCCACACTTGAGGGTTGTTCTAAACTTTTTAGGCCCAAGTAGCAGTACTTTATGAGCAATTGATAAACCACCTGCAGCTCCACTGACTTTACAAGTCTTTCCCATCTGGCATACTGGTTGTTCTGGAAACCATGATGCTGACTGGCTTGCCTGTCGTGACAAGATGGCTCCCAGTGAGGCGCTACTGGAATGGAGTTCTTGACAAATTGGGCAAACATAAGGGGCGCAATGGGTTGTACTAGGAGGTGTTGTTAAAAACGCAGGGGTTAGGAAAGGTTGCGGTTATGTTTATTCTGGCACAGTGCCAACTGAATACAACAACCAAACAGCAATTAAAGAACAATGAAAGGAAAACAATTCAATTAACGAGTACAGAGGCCCTTGTGGTACATCACTCGAGGCTCGCGTGAAAAGGAGGCAACAGGTGTACTCCTGAAGTTGCACAAAATGTTGTGGATAGCCACACATAATTCTCCGTTTGTTTTATGCTGTTTTTTAGCAATTTATTCAGGGGCATATTTACTAACATTTCAAGCAAACCATCAAGGGAAGTTGCTGCGTTGCATGAAATGGAGAGAGCACATCTATTAATATATGGCGCACTTCTGCTCCCTCCTTGTTAGGTGCATTGTGTGCTGCCTAGTGCAAACGCAAGCCCCCTTGTGCAGTGGTGAAAATAAAGATGTTTCTCCTTGTTACGCCTCTCAGTCGTAGGCACACCATTTTGGCTCAACCCCAGGTTTACTGCCTATAGTAAATCTGGGATTGCATGAAACTCCAAGGGTGGCTGCACAGGAATTTCCATGCTCCACCCACGGAACGCCTACTACGCTGAAATGTAAAGCAATGCAGCTCAAGCCACTTTGACAAAGTGACACAAGGCAGTACAAATAGCTCCTTGCATGGCTTTATAAATCCCATTTAAGGACTTGCATTGCATTGCAATGACTTGCGTCATGCAAGGGCAGTGCAAGTCCTTAGTGAACCTGGCCATTTATGTCCTCATGGACCTTCCAACCTCACTTTTAGCCTGAGGCCATTGAGGAGTCACGTCCTAATGTTGTGTCTCCATGCATGCCTGAAACTATGGGAAATAATTTCCTTTAAATTGTTGTCTATTTTTAAGTCCTTCAAGGCAAAGGGCCCTGCATTAGGGGAACCGCCAGTTTTTGATCAGTCATCGCTTCGAATTTTTGACCATAAACATACAAGGAATCTACACACAGCCAGTCAGATCGCCAAGCTTCACATTCAATTTGCAAGTGTCTTCTCCCCATGTGGTCAAAACCCTGCTAATATATTCAGTGGGAGCCCAGGTGTTGTGTCAGTAGTACATCAAAATATAATTTCAAAAATATTTGTGAGACACTAATACGTTGTCGTAAATATTGCCATGTCACAAATATTGTGGGTCAGTATATAGAAGGTAAAATTGTAATTTTTGCTACGTCTTTTCTATCTTATTTAAATACAATTGTACATAATATTGCTTTTTAGTTATTTAGTTGAGTTTTATTAGTTTTTGTGTTATGCGTTGCTATTATTTTAAAGTTAAGTATATTTAATTATTTGTAATGTATTTCTTTTGATTTCTTTTTTATTTTAGTGTATGTGAATGTTTATGTTGGATAATTGTCTTGTAGAGGAATATGGTGGGAAGTTTTTTGAGTATGTATTTTTAGTTAGTTACAAATTGTTGTATACGTTTCAATTTGTTGATCTACAGAATGTCTTATGTGATTTATTTAGTTATTGATGGATGATTTTAAAAAATAGTGATTTTTATTTGTTAATTGGTAAATTAGATAATTGATTGTGTTATTTTGTAATTATTTTTACACATGAATTAATTATATTGTTTTTGTATATATTACGAAATATAATACATTTTATAGCATAATAATATAATTTGTTGAACATAATTTTATGTATAATGTATTATGTTAATTTAATATTTTCAAGTTTTTCATTAAATGTTATATAATGTCAATTTTAATATGTGTATTCATATATATGTGAGTTATTTATTTTGTATTAGTTTACGATAGTGAAAATTAAATCTGATTTGTCCTCTCTAAGATTTTCACTATTGTTCCTTATGCTGACATGGGAATGGTAGTTTTGACCCTGCAAAATCCTACACGTTCCCTACTGTTGCTTATGTTGCTAATGTTGGAATGGAAATAGTAAATCCAAATCCTCCAAAGTTCAACACTTTCCCAACCATTGTTCAGGTTGCAATGGGAATAGTAAATCTGATCTCTTTAACGTCCAAAACGTTCCATACTGTTGCCCGTGGTGGAGTGGGAACAGTAAACCTGACCCTTCCAAATTCCAACACTTTCTTTCCTGTTGCTCAGGCTGGAGTGAGAATAGTAAATCTAACCCCTCCAAAAGACCAACGCTTTGCCCACTGTTAATTATGTTGGAGTTGGAATAGTAAATCTGACCCCTCAAATGTCCCATAGTGTTATCCCTACTGTTGCGTAGGTTGGAGTGGGAATAGTAAATCTGACCCCTCCAAAGTCCAACACTTTCCCTACTGTTGCTTGTGTCATATTGGGAATAATATGTCTAACACCTCCAAAGCCTAATAATTTCCCACTGTTGCTCCATTGGAGTGGGAATAGTAAATCTGGCCCAACCAAAGTCCAACAGTTCCTCAACTGTTGGTTAGGTTGGAGTGGTAGCAGTGAATCTGACTGATCCAAGGCAGAACTGAAAATTGCTTTTTTTTGTTTTAACTTTATAGGGTAGTTTAATGTAAATTATCTTTTATTATTTATGTTTTTTATTAATTTATTTTAAAGTGGTTATTGTATAATTGTTTAAAAATGTGATATCTAGTGTTTGTAATTATAATTATTGTCATATTTTATAACAATAATTATATATTTTTAAATGTTTCTTTTTTCTGTAATTATTTTAAAGTAAATATTTGTATTGAATATTATAAATGTTTACATATATTTTACATTATATTTATATATTTTTTAATGTAATATGTTTAAAGTTAATATATGTTTTAATGTTAATATATTGTGTAATTGTTACATTTTGATATACTTACATATTTTTGACAGTATTGTGGTCTTCTATATTTTTGTTGTCAATATTCTTTTACTTTACATACAAAGTATGTAAAGTTGATAATTGTACCTTCTATATTTTTTGGACAATGATTTTGTCACCAATATTTTTGCCTGTAATTATTTGTCATACAAACACTGTGTCTTTTCTCTTGAAGTAGTACCTTCCCCTGTCTCACTGGGCTTGCAACAACCACTAATTCCGTCTTTTTGTTTAGGTCGAAGTACTTCATTTCTGCTTCTTTGTGCATCACACTTTTCATTACATGGAATGCAGTTTCATGTGCTGTGGATCACTCCAACATTGCTGAGGTGTTGGTGAGATGCCTAAGCAGTTTTGTGATGGTTTCTAGGACTGGAATGAAATGATCATAGTATTTCATCATTCCCAGGAAGATTCTTAGCTCAGTGACATTATTGGGTGGGGGCGCATTCATAATATGTCTGGCAATTGAGCGATCTACGAAGAACCAAAGAATTGTTTGCTATCCGTTAGAACCCCACACTTTTCTTTTTGTTTTTTGTATGTTACTGGCACAGGTCTTAGTCACTGGTGCTGATCTGCAGTGTTTTATATCATCACTGATATTCATGACCAATCCATTCCTGAAAGGGCCTCATGTATGGTATTTTGTGCCATTTCAGCTACCGATGAGACACCAGAACTGAGTTTTTTTTGCAACATCACAATCTTATGTGAGTGGAGAATGTTCTAATATACCAACTGTCCTCCTATAGGGTAAGCTGGTGGTATCCTGCATTCAAGTTCAGTTTGAAGACCAAACAGGTGCCATTTAGGTCAGAAAGTATGTCGTCCATGGTCAGGGTAATGTGGCATTCCACCTTGATAGCCTTATTGGGAAGGCAGTTGTCAATACAAATTCAGAAAGCTCCAGGGTGCTTTAGTCTGGTTGTTACTACATTCTGGGACACCCATATAGTCACGTCAGTTACCAACTCTGTGACCACTTGCTTTTACAATTTTGGCCTCTACCTGACAACTTAGGTAGAATGATATATGAAGAAGAGCTTCTGCTTTTGCCTTTGAGTCAATGTTTAGCTTTATTGTCTTGATCATCAAGCAGCCAAATTCCTGAAATAGAAGGCTTGACTGTTTCTGCAGGTGCCCATTATCCCATGTTCACACACCTAGCATTCAGAAATGGCACTTGCAACATTAATGACTTTAACTAACAGGTGATCAGGGGCTTGTGCAGGAATTAGATACATACTGGTAACCTTACAACTGACAATCAACAGATCACACCTATTATCTGCAATGAAATACAATGTCAAAGCAGGGCTGGACTGGGAACCAAAACTGGCCCTGGCAAAGAGCAAGGCCGGCCCCCCTGGGAGCGGCCGAGCTGTTTGCCAGGGCCAGTTTCACCCGTTTTTAGGTCTCGACTAGTAACGCGCAAAGCGCGTTCTCGCCAGAGAACTATAGCTGTCGTCTCAGCCGACAACGAGCTGGAATGTGGCTACAAGACCTGGCAGCGCACGCAGCATTCTCTATTGCAGCGTCGGATTACGACGCGCGCCTTCGGATTGGGTCGCGCGCGTGAGCTTGTAACGTAGACAGCTCACGCGTGTGACCTAAATCCAAGGCATGAGTCGGAATCTTCCTCTGCCATGATAGGCTTTAAGTTTCGGTTTTGGTCAGCGTGCGTGGAAAGGGCAGCGGGGAGCAGGGGGAGTCTGCAGAGGGGCACGCGGCGCCGATAAGCAGGCAGGCATTGAAAATAGCTCGTAGCGAGAGGTACACTGTGATTTCACCGGAATGAAAAGGTTGAAAAGCACATCTGACTGAGACCGGGGTTTGTGTCTGCCTACATGTTAGTTATCTTGAGTGCTGCATTTAATTGTTATTCCTGCTTCCGCTCATTCCACTCTCTCACCCTGGCTTCGCATATGTGGTTTGGCTGTTTTCACAATAGCGATCGCTTTTTTGTATGTTTATTTATTTCATGCGATTGTATATAGCGCGAAATTTACCCGAAGGTGTTGCTCTCTTGTTTTTCTAGGCAGCTGCTGTCTCGCTGCATGTACAGAGGAAGGCGTTTTCAAGCCTGTTTCCGCGCATGTTTATTTGATTATTTAGCAGCACGATTTGCTTTCACCACGCTTATTTTCTTTTGGCTTTGGAAACTGTCCCTCTGTCTTCTCCGATTACATCTGTTTCCTTCCGGCCGACTAGCGGCGTAACTATGTTTAGTGCAGTACGGGCAGTGGCACCAGGGTCCTGGTACTAGAGCATACCACTGCATTCCAAATTATGGTTGCCTATTACTACCGAAGCAGCACGAGGCAGGCGCAGTTTCTTTGTATGCATTAGGGCGCGTGACAGTCTTGCTATGCCATGGGTTTCGAGTAGGATGTTAGGACATTGGTGTACATGCCGCGTGTGCATCGTCCATCAGCCGTCTTGTTTATATAGCAGTGCTGCAAGTCAACTTACTTTTACGGCTCGATCCCAAAGTCTAGTTCTAAAAATCATGTAGGTTGAAGTTAAGTATCGATATCAGTCCTGGATTTTCCCCATTTAAAGTGATAGGCCACTTTGCCAATTTTTAGCTAGGCAGATTAAACTACACTGAAATTGTATGCAGTTTTGGAAACTTAAAAAAAATACAAATCTGGGAGAGGCACGCTTTATAACTGCATTCGAGGCGACTGAAAGAAGAAACAAAATTTCAAATATGTAAATCGGAACAAAGTTTGATCCCCCCCACCACCACCCCTAGACCCCACAGTTCGAACCATGTGTTGCAATAAAAGGCAGTTTTTTAGTTTTTATTTGAAATTTTTACACATAGGTCTGAATGCTGCAGCCAATGAATTGCACGTAGGAAATCAATTTGAAACCCTGCCACATTTAACACTCCAGGGTGGGCATACCACGGGCTCAGGCGCAGACGCACTGTTTGTCCCTACTGTTCAGAAACCAATCTTCCTACTGCGTGAATTACATGCAGAGTTGAAAGTTTAATTTTAATACATATGCACAGCGGGTGTCCAGTATGCGCCAAGTGTGTTGGTATGGTGCCAACATGCGTACAGCAGCACCTGACAGTGCACCCGGTGTCTACAAAGGTACATGTAAGATGTGCACCGTTTGTGTACAGACGCCAATGGACTGCCCTCAGCATGTACAGATTCAGGGGTGTGTCAGGTGGTGCGTACAGAGGTGGGCAGGACCTACACAATATATACAGATGTAGGTGTGGCTGGTATTCATGAGGCACTAGGTTCCTGTAGATGCAAACAGGGTGCACTTGGCATGTACAGTATCAAGAATGATGCAGACAATGTGTACAGAGGCAGGTAGGCAGGTTGCACATTGTGTACAGACAGAGGCAGGTGTCCTGCACCTGTTATGCACAAAGAGATGTGTGTATGCTAAACATTATGTGTATAGTTATAAACATGAGGCATGAGGTGGGTGCACACACTATGTAAAGATGTAGGTAGGTTGAACACATACTCTGCATAGAGTAGGCGCGGTGCACACAGTGTGCACAGTGCTTAATTTGTAAAACAATAAGTGTCAGGGCCCTCATGAGGAGACCACTGCAAATTGCACCACCAATTGCTCCTGCCAGCGTTGCCAATAAAAGCACCAGCACAACTGTGTGAAGAACAGCTACTGTTTGTGTGTTTTATTGACAACTCCTGTTTCTTCCACTGAGATAAAAATACAGCCTGTGCATGGGTCCCTTCATTTTGTGACAAACGATGTCTACTTTCAGGTGAAGTTGCTGTCCGTTCAGTATTCTGAGGTACTTCATCTGCGCCACTCAGGATGTTTACTCTTTCACCTGATATATCTAACGCCCTTTCTGTTGATATAGATGCAGAGTTTTATTCAATTTTCAAGCTATTAGTATTGTAAATATAAATGCCTTGTATTTATGTTTTAAAACCCAAAACATAAATAGAAGGCATTGTCATTTATAATGCCAATAGCTCAAAATAGTGTGAATGCGAGACCTATTGCATTGCAAATGCTTGTTTGTTACAGAGGCCGATGTTGCAGCTTTGCTGCAAAAACGGCCCTGTAACAAAAACGAAAATCGGCCCCCACCCTAGCGGCCCACGGGGGAAACGCCCGGTGCCCGCTATGGCCAGTCCGGTCCTGTGCTAAAGGTTATCAAAACACCTCATTTGTCACACAGAAACTCGATTTTATGTTTCCAGTTAGCAATTGAGCGGACTACCTTTTGCCTACAGAGGATACAAGGCACAAAATGGGAAGGAGGATTGAGCAGGTTGTAGGGTGAGGAAGTACTAGGCCACTGCCGAGGGCTCGCTCCAACAGTGCAGGGGACCTGAGTGCTGACAACCATGGGACTGCCATGAACAAAAGGATTTTTCCTAAGGAGGCAAAAAGCCTTGCAGCAGCTCTGGAAATGGAAATCCAATCCGTGCATATTAAGAAGAAGTTTGTTTTGCAAACGAGGATGAGGGACAGCCTGCTCAGTCGATTCAGAAGATGACACATGATTGCAGGACAAGGCAAAAAGCAGAGGGTAGTATGTTAGGCCCGAACAGGTAAACAGGACAGGACCTGTTTTCCATTATTTGAATTTAGCAAGAGCACCAGTGATTGGCCCAACTCTCTTTAGGGAGGCGCAAGGGGTGGAGGCTGGAAACCTTCTCTGTTTATGGTGGTGCTTGGACTTCGGTGCTCATATTTCCCTGATTTCGCGCTCACCACTGTGTGAATAAGGATAGGGTTTAGGCTTGGGTTTCTTCTATGTCCCACTCTCCTCTTTGTGACTTCCAGCAGCTTGCCATTTGAGCATCCTGTTTATTATAGAGCAGTACTCCATGCCTTCTTCAAATATGGAGACTCATTGCATCGTTTCCGGGCTATGGTACTACACTGCACCTTTTTCCTTTACCTCATGAGAGAATTATTATTTTTGGGGTGCTTGTGATGGGCATGCTCCCCTCACTAGTTTAACAGATACTGGGTTTTCTTTTCCTTGATCAGTCTCACTTACTTTGTTGGTTCCAGACACCCTAAGCTCAGAGTGTAGCTGCTTAGAGGGTCTTTCCACTCAGTGCTCTTTTATTGAAACTGGTCTTTTTTCTTTTTAAATTTCATTTACCTGTGTGAATTTACATTCAGATTGGCCCCACCATGTAATGGGGTGAGGTGACATTATGGGTTGCTATCCACGTTGGTATGGGGCAGGCTAATGCCTCAGCCACATACATATTTGATGCTGTTTACCTGTGGTACAGCTGTCAGGAAAGCCAGATTACTTCCAGGATTTTTTCTGGAAAGAAGGCAATGATCCATTTTTAATTTTTAATAACACCTCTGTGCTTTCTTTCTCCGAGTCTCTACCAGTGACTCCATAACCTGTCAAGAGTTAACTGCATTTATTTATATTGGAAGGGCATCTTGCTTTCTTTAAAGTCAGTACAATTCGTTCAGTTCAGCCCTTGAAACCAGGACATGCTGACGCTCCCTGAAAGGGCACTTGACATTGAGAGACGCGGATCTGTGAAACTGAGAATGAAAATGAGAGGAGAATTAAGCTGCCTGGCTCCAGGATGTGGCTTTTCAGTTTACCATGCTCCTGCTTCAGTGATTTTTTATTCTTTTCTTCCTTTGTATCTATGTCTTTTACTTCTCCATTTCTTTTTCTTGTCTCCAAGTTCTCTGCCTTGACACTTAGGACAATATTAAATACAAATAGAGTGGCCCTGTTTTTTGGGAATCGGAGTGACAGGTTTACAATAAACGAAAGCAGTGCAGAAAGTCATTTTGCAGTGCCACGATGGTTTAAAAGCATAGGGATGCAACATATTTACAACAATATGTCGCATCTCTGTGCGTCCACCTGTGCAGACGCAGGCACCCTTGCACCATGGTGCAAGGATGCCTGCGTCACAGGGATGATTGTTTATTTGCAGGAAGGGTTTCCTTTCTCAGTCTGGCCCTGTTCCTGCACATAAACAATCACAAATGGCGTTTTCCAAATTCTATGTGTGCTGCATTAGCACAAATAGAACCTGTAAAACGTCATTTATTTAAATAATTATTTATGTGCAGGAAGGGACACCTTCCTGTACAGAAACAATCGTTAGAGGTTATTTCTTCGTTCTATGTGTGTTGCAGAATGCTGCACGCATAGAAGAAGGAAAACAACAGGGAGAAATGAATACATCTCTCCTCGTTGCGTCTCCCTATGCCTCCCCTGGGAGGCGTAGCATTCAGATGCATTTCCTGATTTACGATTTCTTGTAAATCTAAAAATGTGTCTGGTCCCATGGGTGTTGCGTGGGTAACACCCACAGCAACACCCATGGACCGCCCCTTTCACACAAAGTGCTGTGTGTAAAGGGGCCGTATTTACAAGGACAGGAAAAGCCATGCAGAGTGGCTTTTCCTGTCCTTGTAAATATGGGGCAGAAAAATGCGCTGTAAATCCCCAAACTCCCACGGGCAAAAATCTTCAACAAGAAATGTTCATCGATTTCACATAGAAATATTTACAATAGACAATACTTGCCCTACTCAATGATGCAAAAACAGAAAATATCAAGTGCAGGAGGTGCAGTGTGACATTTGGTGGAAAGGGGGATACATTGGTGTAATACTGGGGGGCCAAATTTACAATTGTTCAGGCAACACAGTGCAGCAACCAAAATTACTTCATTGAATTGTGCAATGGTGGAAATGACAGCACAGAGCCATATCTCGTGCAATTGGTCTGCTGTGGCTGTCATCTCCCGTGTTGGAGCTCTAACTAGGTTGCGTTGTGTGACACACATAGTTACAACATAGTGTATAGGTTTTTGGGTGCTGTCTAGCATAGAACTGGTACCACAGGCATACCCTTCACTAGAAATTCCTATGCCAAACAAAGGTACAAGGGTCCCACGCATTGGATGTCGGCTGCGTATTTCTGCACACATGCAATGTGTGTGTTGGTTTGAGAAATGAAAACAATTACTCTTGTTTAACACTTGCAAAGTCTGGCCTGCCTATCTTAGTAGATCAGGCTTTGCGAGAAGTATTTGTGTTTACCCACCCAAGTAATGCTCCATATGGTCCCCTTACTGCAAAGCAGTTGAAATCGCTTTTTGTGCTGAGAAAAGGGCACCTTTCCAGCGAAACGCACCTTCAATGTAGTACTTTGCATATTGTGACATCCCAAAGCCTTAGTAAATCTAGGCTTAGCTGTCAAGGTTGAGGGCTCAGAAGTTGTTAAGGAGAGTAGAGCACACACATCCACCATTAGCAAGAGTATCTCATAACCACCAGTTGTGAGGTCAGTGTCAAATGATGTGCAATTTCCTTGAGCACTGTGCTGGTGGGGAAACATGTAAAAGAAAATATCTTTGCATTTCTCAGTCTTCGGTAAGGTGCCATTTTCAGTTTTCTCTGGTTGAGATTGAGGTGGCAAGCAACAGAGCTAGGTGATTTTCGTCTTTCCAAGTTTTCCAGTTTGCCAACAGCATACCTGTGGTTATCTCCTCCAGGGTGTCTATGTGGGTGGTGACAGACTGTCCTTCATCTGGTTAGACAACTAATTGAGTTATAGGTACCTTCCATTTTATTTTAAATCGTTTCCTCATTTTGGAGCAATGTAGTGAGGCAGCGAAGAAGTTAAATATAAGGCAAAATTAACCACTACATTGTACTCATGGACTGTGTGCCCAGTGAGGGATTTATATGAGAGACTTTGTAGAATTCATTTGCTCATGAGACTCAGTTCTGCAGAACTCAAAATTGCTAAGAAAATGTACAAATATTGATCTCTCGTGTTCAGAAAGGTACCTTTCTATGTCTTCACTTTACAAACTGCATTCGTAGTGAGTTAGGAGAAACGCCCCTTCATCCATATAGTGATAAAAAGATAGTGTTAAAATATTGTAGAATCTGTGACAGTATCAACTGTATATCCACGCAATAATATTGCCTGTAGAAATTATTGTGAGGGTTTGACAGAAAGAGTGATAGAGAACAAATGGAATGAAAACCAATCAAATATCTATTTGAAAAACCCTAAATCACAGGTGGAAGGACACATCTTATAGGTTGTGCACAACCTTAATCAGATAACCTTTGTGATTTTACAAATTGTACAACCATCGTTAAGAGGTAGGAAATATTGTACAAGTGAAACCCAGATGGACTAAATTAATATAAACCAGGAGCCTGAGGGGACTTAATGAGCATCATAACTTGATGTGTTTTTATTTAATTTCTGTTATTGTTGCATCGGTTACAGGGCCAGACTGGCCGTAGCGGGCACCTGATGCTTACCTGGTGGGCCGGAGGGGTGGGGGCAGTTTTTCTGTCCGTGTGTATGTGGGGGGGGGCGATTTTGTCACTGGGTGCCGGTTTTGCAGCACTGCTACAATATTGCCCTCCTGTAACAAAAGCGGAAGAAGTGCTTTTTACTATCAGCCCCTCTAAATACCCCCAGGTTCGGTCAAGCAGCAATCAGCTAGGGCTGGTTGCTGATCCCAGTCCGGTCCTGATCAATTAGAAGGTATTATATGCCTGCATATTTAAAATTATGACACCATTTATTGTTTTCCCAATAGTTATTGTCTTTTAGATATATAAATAAGATTGATATGACCAGGCCGTCTGGATATAAAGATAAAACAGTGGGGCACAAGTCTATCAGAGCAAAGTGACTGGTGAGACTAGCAGCCGTATCCTGTGACAGTGATAACTAAGATAGCATACTCATTCTAATTTTTTACAGAAAAAGAGGATTGCAGAATGTGCGGCTAATACACTTGAATATGAAAAACAAAGAAAGTGCTAAGACCTACTGAACTGGTAACCAGAATCTTTCTATATAATAAAAACGAATGTATGTCTGTCTGTCTGTTTGTCCTTTATGCATTACCACACCATTCATCCGATCGCCATGAAACTTTGGGACGTTGTTGAGTACACTCCCGCGAAGGTTTCTGGCATACATTTTTTTTAAATATCGGCCCCACAGGGCCCTCATAATCTTTCGAATACTGATGTTCACGCAAGACGGAAAAACAAAAAATTGTGTATCCACAAGCACTCGAAGAAATAAATTGAATTAAAACAGCATTCATCTGATCGCCAGGAAACTTTGGGAAGTTGTTGAGTATACTCCCGCGAAGGTTTCTGGCATACATTTTTTTAAAATATATCGGCCCACCAGGGCCCTCATAATCTTTCGAATACTGATTACGCACAAAACGGAAAAACAAAAAATCGTGTATCCACAAGCACTCGAATAAATAAATAGAATGAAAACAGCATTCATCCGATCGCCAGGAAACTTTGGGAAGTTGTTGAGTGCACTCCCGCAAAGGTTTCTGGCATAAACTTTTTTTAAATATCGGCTCCCCAGGGCCCTCATAATCTTTCGAATACTGATGTACGCACCAGACGGAAAAACAAAAAATCGTGTATCCACAAGCACTCGAATAAATAAATAGAATTAAAGCGACACTTTGAAATGTTTTCCATATTAAAATGAATACGTTTCAATAAAAATGACACAATGTAAATTGAATGTTCTCATAACGAGTTTCCTTGAATTTCCTTTCTTCGGAGATCGCAGCAACGTGCGAAGGGTAAGCTAGTTAACAATAAAATAACAGATGTCACAAGATTTGTTGATTGTAGAACTTAGTGTACATGTCATGTTTGAGGTTCATCTCATCATTAATATCTCAGGTATTTCCCCTAGAATATGGAACAAACTTCCTCCTGAAACCAAATGTAACCAATCGACCTCTTCTTTCAAACAAATAAGTAAAAGGTTGCTCCTGAATAAATACCTTCAACAATAGACCTGAATCCATTCTGATCAACTATTATCTATTATTATCAGCTATTGGTTTGTGTATAGAGCTCTGGAAACCTATTCTGCTATGCAATCTTGTTACTCTATATTTACTATGTTTCTTGTTGTTCCTTCCTCATTTTGTATGTTATTACATGTACAGTATTTATAATTTGCATGTGTACTTGTTGAACATGTCTGCTCCTTTGTATGGTGCTCTGATACCCGGACGGGTCATTTTCGGGCTATAGTAAACTTCCCAAATAAATAATAATAGTCGGATGTATGACATTACAACACATGCTTTTACATCGCATGCTTTTACAACGCGGTTTTTACAACGCATACCATTACAACGCATAGTGCTTTTAGGCGCTGGATAGTGAATTGTTTAATTTACTATTCCAACTCCAGTCCCCGTGGATAGTAGGGAAGGTGTTGGATAGTACATTAAACCTATTCCCTGGAGGAACATGGCGGCTGCAGGCTAGCGGTCGCGATACCCTGCTCTAGCTCACACGGGCGTTCTTAACCGGGATCTCTCGGATGAGGGCTAAACTAAGGAGGCTCTTGTTTTTTATTTCTTTTTGAGCGTATATCACCGCTGCGCTGTCTTCGCATGTAAAAGACATTTATTTTCAGCTTTTGCGCTTTTTCACGGAGTTGCAGTAATTTACTGAAAACCCTCTATGTTTGGGCTCGCTGGGGGTGTGTCATGTTTGAGTCCCTACCCGGCGGTAACTTACGTGTTGTCGACCCAGTCAACCTCCCACACTCTAATTGCTTCTGCTTCTGTTTCTGCGTCGGCTCCCTGGAGGTGGAACCGAGCCGCCCTGGAGTGCAGACGAGAAAGGCGGGCTCGTTCTCTCCGAAGGGACACTGTAGTGGCAGCTGCAGGACCGGGGGGAGATAACCTGCAAACAGAGGCGGCGAACCGAGGCAGAGACAAGGACAACTCCGCGCAGGATTTTCCACAGCGCAAGGAGGCGAAAGGCTGTGGGAGAGACATTCTTCTAACGAACAAGGTGAAGGGGTTACAGAGAGCGGGGGTGGAGGAGGTGGTTGCTAAACAGTTGGAGGCTGGGATTTTGTTACACCCTAGCTTGGAACCTGAGAGTGAAATAAATGCAACGATTACAACGCAAGCTATAACCCCGCAAATAATTTGTATTCTCTCAGGAGCAGAGCTATTACTCACTGTAAACAAGTAACAAATCTGACACCTACAATACCCAGAAAAGGCCGTAGGGGTAAAACATCAGCTAAAGTACGGAGCACAGTAAACAAACAAGGGAGGTTAATTCCAGAAAAACCTAACTTTATCCCAGTACTGGAGACTTCCCAGGCATCCGAGCAGGAGTTTCAAGATACTAATGCTGAGACATCGACCTGGACTAGCGGTGCTTTAAAACCCACGCTTCCCAAGCCCTCTTCATACCTCTCAGCAGAAGCCAAGCCCAAACGTTCTAAGAGGTCTAATAAAAAAAAATCAGTGTTAGACCCGGGCACAAAGATAACACCTTCTTTGCGCTCTTACTTTAAAGTGGTTCCCCAGGTCTTGAGCCTTGCACATTCTGACCATTCCTCCAGGGGCGCCTCTCCTGGGGCAGTCTTAAGCTTAGCATTAACCAGCAATATGACTACAGTCCCTGTTTCTGATTCTCCTTCTATGGATGGCATACAGTTAGCTCCTGAGCTAGAAAATCTTTCAGTCTCTAAAGGTGATAATGAGACTCTTAAAGCCCTTAAAACCAACACGAGCGACACTAGACAGGTAGATCCTGATAGTTGCAACACTGCGGAAATAAGTAAGAGTCGAGTATTAGAACCAGATAATCCGCCTCAAGGGACTGAAGTGCCTCCAGTCTTGGACCAAAACGCTCTCAGTATTCAGGGCACTGTACAGCAACTAAGTCAGTTTTCCCAATCTCTCAGTTCCGATGAGCATTCACTATCAGAAGTCGCTGTTTCTACTCCTCCTTCAGACCTCTCTACAATATTATCTATGATTACTAACTTGACAGTCGACATCAAACGTGGATTTGAGGAGTCATCTAAAATTCAAAGAGAGATAAGGTCCTACTGTGAATCACTAGATAGTAAGATTGATGGGTTATATTCTAGGACGGGAGTCTTAGAAGAGACAACAGCGGTAATGTCCATAGAACTTGACAACGCCAAAGAGGAGATACGGAAGCTTAAAAGAGAAGACACGGCACTGGCGGAAAGAATAGAACACTTGGAAAATAATTCGAGGCGCTGTAATATCCGCATTTTGAATGTACCAGAAGCAAATGAAGGTACTAATATCAAAGCATACATTATCCAACTCCTAATTAAAACCCTAAATTTGAAACACACGGAGGAGGAGCTTAATCAGGATATTCAGCGGATTCACAGGGACCCATTCAGGCGCAATCCGCAACGTACAAAGCCTCGCAAGATATTAGTGAATTTTCACACATTTCAACTCAAGGACCATATTTTAAACTTAGCTTTAAAACAAAAATCATTGTCAGGTGAAGGTTTCTCTTTTCAAGTGCGTTCTGACTTGTCGCGGGCGACCCTTGATAGACAATGGGAGTTGGGTCGAAGAATGGAGGCCTTTAGAAACCTGGGAGCATCCGTCCAGTTGAGTTTCCCTGCAGCTCTCAAGATTATGCTAAACAACAAAATGTATAACGTTCACACTGTTCAAGCAGCAGATGAACTATTGTTAAGTTTAGGCACCTCCAATTAATAATGTCAGCTGCTACTATAGCTTTTTCCATAATATTAACTCCATAGAGTTTATAGCGCTTACTCATGAGTGAAACTACAAAGGGGAGGGAGAAGGAAAAAGGGAAAAGGAGAAAAAAAAAAAAAAAAAAAATTTAAAATCCTACTTGATCCTGTTTACAGAAGAAAGTAAAAATAAAATAAGGGAAACGTAACAGTCAACTTAGAAAAGAAGAGAAAAAAGGGAAGGGTAAATGTGTTTTTTTATCACTTCACAACCACGTAATGCTCCACTAAAAAAAAACTAAGGAAAAAACAAAACAAAACAAAAAAAAAAAAAAAAAAGGGGGTGAAGAAGGAAATAAAATAAATTGGAAAAAAAAGGGGGATAAATGGGAGAGTGGGAAGGGAAAAAAAGGCGTGTGTATGTATATATATATGTTACAAGGCACTAAGTGATGACGAAATAAAAGACTTGCCGGTAATGTGCCTTCCTTGATTTTCTGCTCTTCATGTGTTTGCCTGTGAACAAGGAGCATCACAGCTCCGAAACGCGTTAGGCTGAGTTATTTTACCTGTGGGAAGGGAAGCCGCTGAGCTGTTACGAAGATTGAACTCCGTGTGCGCTTCGAAGCGCTGGTTCTTTGTATTTAAAATGTCATGCGGCAATCCATTGTCGCGAAGCTGCACCGCCCGGACTCGGGGCCAAGGAGACACCTGAACTGTTCCAAGTCTCCAGCTGGGGTCTTCAATCAGCTGCGCCGTCGGAAAACCTTCATCCCGGGGGCCCACTGAAGGGCTACTTCATTATTAATTATTTACCACATGAAACGAGCAAGGCGGCACCAGCCTACCATAGGGAGACTACTAAAGACTCAAAGTACCGGCATGCAACGTTGTTACAAGGCACTAAGTGATGACGAAATAAAAGACTTGCCGGTAATGTGCCTTCCTTGATTTTCTGCTCTTCATGTGTTTGCCTATGAACAAGGAGCATCACAGCTCCGAAACGCGTTAGGCTGAGTTATTTTACCTGTGGGAAGGGAAGCCGCTGAGCTGTTACGAAGATTGAACTCCGTGTGCGCTTCGAAGCGCTGGTTCTTTGTATTTAATATATATATATATATATATGTGTGTGTATGTATGTATATATATGTGTGTGTGTTTGTACATTTCTTTCACATTTTTCACAAATTAAATCAATAAATCAATAAAGAGCACTCTTAAACCCACTTATAGATACTACTTTAAGCTATTGAATTATATTTTCACCATAGGTTCCACTTGAGTTAGACACATCACTTATATTAGGTCCTCTACTACCTTAATTTAAGAACGTTCCGCCTGAGCCTAGATAGAGCTTTAGGGGTATCACAAACCGGATCCCTTCCGGTTGGATAATCTAGGGTTCCTCAGGGGTGGGGGGGAAATCAACACGAGGGAAGGGGTTAGGGGAATAAAAAATAAAATGTTTCTCATTTCTAAAATGGCGGTCGATAATTACATAAATAAAAAATGGGCTAGCTTTTCTTATCTTAGCAATATTAAGGGAAATGTATCGGCAGGACTTTCAATAAATATCAGTAGACATGCCAAGTATGAGCACCATTAAGATTCTCTCCTGGAACGTTAATGGCCTGCGCACCAAACCTAGAGCCAACACAATAGTACAATATATTCGGGATTTTGGTGCCCAGGTCATTATCCTCCAGGAGACACATTTGGTTAAAGATGAAATTTTAGACTTGGTAAAAAAGAATAGATGGATAGATTTAACAGTCTCTACTTCTCAGATAGTTAACACAAAAGGGGTTGTCATTCTTTTTAAAAAAAACATCACTACAAAACTCTTGAAACAAAAGGTCGATCCGCATGGCAGATGGGCAATCGCGACAGTAATGATTGGGGGGTCAAGCATTACATTAGTAGGCTATTATGGGCCTAATCGAGATGACCCATCTATTCTGGCCACGTTGTTTTCCGAGCTGTTACATTTTCCAGAACCAATGATAATAGCGGGTGACTTTAATATCGTCCTTGATCCGAAGTTGGATAAGTCCACTTCTACCAGACAACAGCTACATTCCAAATCAAGAGATTTTCTAATTAAAAATATGCACCAATACGGACTTATTGATATTTGGAGGGTAAGATCGGGCTCAAAATCTGGCTTCTCTTTTCGAAATTATAAGTATCGACACAGATCAAGGATCGATTTCATATTGGTTAACAAGTGCTTGGAAAAGTCAGTAAGGGATATAACTTATTTACCATCACACCTGTCCGACCATTCGGCAGTATGTTTAGACCTTGAACTACAGTCTCATACCGTGACAAGGTCTTGGACAATTGACAGATCGTTCCTTACATCCCCTGAGGATCTGGACTATGTTAAGGTCGAGACGCAAGAATTTTTTAAAACCAACATTGGCTCGGCGTCACACAGTTTAGTATGGGATGCATTCAAATGTTCTTTGAGAGGGATTGTCAAGAACAAAACTTCATACCGTAAGAAGCAATATACTCAAGAGGTTTCACAGATAGAGGCCAATATACTAAAAGCTGAATCATATTTAGAAAATACAAACAACAGCTCAGACTATGCTATACAGACCAAACAGGAGGAGCTCACGAAACTTAAAGGACAAATGGCTTCTGTACTAAATCAGCGAATCCTGCAGAGGTGGGAAGCTAGTAAATTAGCTAATTTCGAATTTGGCGAAGGGGCAGGCAAACTGTTAGCCTGGAAGTCCAGAACAGATCAAAAACGTAATAATATCATTTCTATAATAACGAATTCTGGTACAGCGACTTCAGACCCAGAAATAAGATTAGCTTTTAAAGACTTTTTTCAAGCTATCTATAGGGAGGACAATAATATCACCCCAATTCAGATAGAAAACTGGCTTAACAAAATCACCCTACCGACTCTCTCTAAAGAGCAGGCGAACCTATTAGACCACCCAATTATGTTAGAGGAGGTAACATCAGCCATATTAAACAGTAAAAATGGGAAGGCGGCAGGCCCGGATGGTCTTCCGGTAGAGATTTATAAGCATATTGTAGCCGATATCGCCCCTTTTCTTACCAATTTATTTAATCTGATACTGGTTGAGGGAGACTTCCCCCCTCCATCATGGAACAAAGCTTCCATTACGCTTATCTTGAAACCAGGCAAAGTAGCTACAGCCTGTGGCTCATATCGCCCAATTTCAGTCCTCAACGCTGACTATAAGATTTTCGCCTCTATACTAGCTATACGAATGGGACAGGTAGCCCCCTTAATTTTACACTCTAACCAGAAGGGTTTTGTTAAGGGTCGCCAACTCTACGAATTAATTTACGACCTTATAGGTGCAATTGACATGGCAACTACTTCATCACTGCCCTTGGCCATTCTTGCTTTAGACGCTGCCAAGGCCTTCGACAGGGTCAATTGGAAATACCTGTCGGGGGCCTTGGAAAAATTTGGGGTGGGCCGAGCTTTTCGTAGAACGGTGGAACTATTATACCATGAACCTTCAGCCTCGGTCTTGGTCAATGGTGGGCTGTCGGAACCCTTTACCATTACAAGAGGCACCCGGCAGGGTTGCCCGCTCTCGCCCTTACTTTTTGATATCTATATGGAGCCTTTCGCCCAATTGATTCGTGAAGAAATTAACATCACTCCATTTAGTCACAGAAATTGGGAAAAAAAAGTGTCTCTATACGCGGATGATCTTATGATCTTAACATCTGACATCAACACAGCATTCCCATTAGTAATTAATCTGGCACAAGAATTCGGCAAAATTTCCGGCTATGAAATCAACGCCACAAAAACCGAGGTAATGGTATGGAACATTACCAATACGACATTACCAGTACAACCCTGTGACAATATGAGATATTTAGGTATTAAAATTTTAAATGATATCAACCAGATTGCCCACATAAATTTTACCCAGGTAGCCAAAGACTGCAGGAACTTAATGAATTCTTGGAGACATCTCCCATTGACGCTCTTAGGCCGCTCGAATCTGGTCAAGATGTCCATCCTGCCTAAATTGACCTTTATTTTCAACAGTTTACCACTTTACTTTGAGAAGAAAATGATAGCAAAGATGCAAAGTGACATTACTTCATTTATATGGAGGAATAAGTCTGTAAGAATCTCTTGGAATAAACTAAGGCGCCGTAGGGAGAAGGGGGGTCTGGCTGGCCCCGATATCCAAATCTATGCTTGGGCATTCCAGTTGGCACATGCTCGAATCCTATTTAAAACTCCAAAAGATCAGGGCATAGGCCTTATGTTTTCTACACTACTAAAATGTGAAGGCTTAAATCAAACAGGATTTTTATTTAAGTTTGGAGATCCAAAATTTTTTAAGAAAATTAAGTTGAAGATACTACAGGGTCTGGCAAGAACCTGGTACAACCTTAGAACTACTACCAAAATAGGCTACTATTCCAACGGTTCTCCTATATGGGATCTTCCAGCTCCACCTGAATGGACTAAAGATGCATTGATAAGCCCGCTAAAAGAAGCTGGGATTTTGACTTGGGGTGATCTCTTTTTTGAAGGGGAAATGTATTCCTGGGAACATCTAGTGAGTAGGGTAGGCTCAAACTTATCAAGACTGAAATTTCTCCAGATCTCCAGTTGGGCGGCAGCACAAAAATCTGACTCCACTCGCCAACTAATGCCTTCATTGGGTGATATCAGCCAACTAGAATCCTCCCTACTTGACAATGCCCTAAAAACCAAAGAGGTTTCCCATTTCTATAATTTAATCTTAGAGGAAATAGACGGAATATTCCACCTTCCAGATCATCTTTGGGGTCGTCTATTGCCGATAACTAATCTGCATGAACTTTGGGAAATATCCTTTACCGTGTTATGGGATATTGTAAAACCAGCGTGGCTGCGAAGAAACCACCTCTTTACCCTCCATAGGGCTTATTATTCGCCTCAGAGGTTGTCCAAATTTTCATCTGGTACACCAGTGGCCTGCCCTCGGTGTGGACAAGTCGAAGCCTCAGATGCACATATGTTTCACGATTGCCCACATTTAACATTTTACTGGCAATCAATAAGCAACAGACTAACATCTTCTATAGGTACCATGGTGAATATAGATTTAGGCCTTGTAATCTTTGGAGTAAAAGACAAAAAGCGTAGTGCAAATAATAACCTGTTGTTCTACTCAATTTTGGTGGCTCGACGAGAGATTTGTAAGCGTTGGAAAGAGGCCTCCCCACCGACACTACAAGATTGGAGTTCCTCCATGCTTTCTATATCGAAACTAGATTTATCTAGAGGAGGTAAACCAGAAAAAAGAGCTTTTTGGTTGAAACTCGATTGGTCTCAATGAGTAGAAACTGGGTTTTTTTTTTGTTTTTTTTTTCCCAGTTCCTATGATTACGAAGCCATGTCGAACTCCTTTTTGCTTATTCACATCTGTCCTTCATACCTAAGGTCAATTGTGGCATAGGCGGTGGTGTAATTTGGCTAATGGCAAGTTCCATCTTATATTGTTAAAGGGGTTGTGACTTAGCGTTAAGCTAATCTAGCTGTAGGGTCTTGGCGCTCCCTCTTAAACGACCGACCCCTACCAGTCATGTACTGAGACAGCATTTTAGTCTTCCAAGTCACACTCTTTCGAGCCCACGGCTCTGATGGTTCAGCCATGGTTGAGATGAGGAACAAAAAAAAAAATAAAATAAAAAATAAAAAAAATTAAACCTATTCCCTATCCTAGAGCGCCCCCCAGCGCAATGCGTTGTAATGGTTTGCGTTGTAAAAGTTGCGTTGTAAAGGCACTGCGTGGTAAAAGTTGCGTTGTAAAGGTTGTTTACCATAATAGTCACTTTGGCTGTGAGGTGTCTGCCTTGTTCAGATAGCCAACATTCTGCCACGTTGTTCCATTCATTCTACTTTTCTATGTATGTATGCCTCTGTGTAAATGTCTTTCTCTGAAATAGGGCTCTGAAATCTGCCCTATTCTAGTTTTGCCTCTATGTGACAGCTTCCTTTTGTGAGTCCACGAGCGCTGAGATACCCCTCTGGGGGTGATTCAAGCGCTATGCAAATCCACAAATCAAATCAAATCAAATCATTCCAACCAGCTATTTTCCACAGTCAGACAAATGTAATACTTTTCTATATCTTACTTGTGGGTGGATGCCTTCATTGTGGGGTCTGCCAATTTTAATCTCCCATGAACTATATTTTGGGGAGTGGACTACAGATTGCTCTCTGATCAGTAGAGTCATTGCACATCTCATGTGATGTGTACAGCACTGTGTCGCTGTTGCTGATTACCTCTATTATAGTACTGATCAACCGACCTTTTGCAATTGGATTTTGCTGGAAGATTTAATCTACACTTGGAAGAATATGAAGTCACCGTCACCTTTCTCCTCAAATTCTTAATATCAGATGACAACCTGCCACAACATTGAACTTTCTAAACTCACAGTAAGGTCGCTGTCATTGATCTGATTTGCATGTAAAGAAAAAGCACATACACATCTCTAGCACTCACCAAGTGTATTAGTCAGAATTATTCATTCTTTTCAAAATCTTGACCTTTCCACACTCTCTTCATGCTAAACCATCGTTGGAAGATGTAAACTCTAAAATCCTCAAATATAATTGTAACAAGCATTGGCAACACCAGTAGGTCTGGCTTTAGAGTGTCAATTAATGCAAACACATACCTGCATAAATCTGTAGAGGCTATTTGTGCTGTGCCTCTGCGTGTGTCTCTATCTGTACCTCATCTGTCAGTGTTTGTTTTACCCCCCTACACTTGTAGTGCTGGTTCCATGCAGCACTGTAATCTTGGTGCATAACATGTAGGGCACAGAGATAGGAGGCCCAGAAACGGGCAGGTTGCAGAGAGTCATTCTGCAAATGGTATCTGCCATAGTTAGGCTCCCCCACTGCCTGGTGTGAACCTCTGTTCCTACAGTGCATCCTCTGAGGCAGAGGTGTACGGCAGGCACAGCTGAATGCTGAAGGGGCATTATGTTACTTTGGCTGACTCAGCATTTTATTTTCACAAACAGACTCTCAAGCAAGAATGTATTTGTACTAAAGAAAATCAATGATCTGACATAGTGGGGGTATTCTCATTTGTGTCAGTCCAACCACAGCAGACCTAGCCAGAGAAGATCAGTGGCATTGGGCCTGCTCTAAATCGGGTAGGGCTGTCTCTACTATGAACTACAAAGCCACCTGAGACCCCTCTGAAAGGAACCTAACCGTTCATCCACCTCTAAAAGACGTGTGAGAACTGGGAGTTCAGAGGGGCAGGAGCCCGGCCAACTTATGATGATGTTTCTGCATTGCTGAACTTTCAATTACCTATGATTTGCAGCTGTACATATATATGAAGTCTTTTTTTTGCCTAATGATGCATAATATGAGATCTGTTCATCACACAATACATGTTGAGTGGAGTCTGTATTGTATCGCAGTGTTTGTTGCATTCTAGTGAGGGTGTACATTAAAGATGTGTGCTGTTATATAGATGGCTTAGTTTTCACTCTTCTGCCTTTTCATGAGTAGTGGTTGGGTGTGGCTGTTGAGTAGCTGATGGTAAAAGCTTGTGAATGGTTGTGGTGGATAGTGCGAGGAGACCCAGTTTAAAGTGTTGAGACAGACTAGGATGTGAGAGTGCACTGAGCTGGTTGGAAGGGAGTCGTGCTGTTTACTATATGGTATGGAGTGGAACCACACACTAATTAGAAGGAAGCCCATTGATTTGGGTCCTTATTTGATTTTGAGGTTTGTGGTGTATCATGCTGGTAATGTGTTCTTAGGTGGGTTTCTTTGTTGGTCTAATTATTTTGGTTGCTTATGTTGCACGCATTGTTGTGGTAGGTGCTTGATATCCGAGTTGCACTGCTTGAATAATGATAATTTGTAAAATTGTTTGTATTGTTCACACGGATGATGGGAGTCGCCTGACATCTTGTGCTGTTTTAGTGATGATAGGGGGTTGCCTGCATTGTTAAGAGCGCATAAAGCTGTATGATATTGTGTAGTGCTGTGTGTGTGTGTGCATGCAAGTATTGTTCATTTTGTCTTTATGTGTGAGTTTATGTCTATCTAGATATGTGTGTGGGGGTATGTGTCGCTGGGTATGTGTATGAAGATTCGTGTTGTCTAGAGAGGACAGCAGCAAATTCATGTGATGAGATGAGCAGAGAGAGGACATTATTACTCCAAGAGGGGAATGTATGTAAAAGTTACCTCTAACTTGTATGTAATGTAGAATAATTGAGAAGTATTTTGCATTTGCCACATTGACTTTATAATTACAGAGAGTCTTGACTGTACCCCTCTATTTATGATATTCGGCGCCCATGCCAGGAACAATGATGTGGCCCGGACCTGCACCCCTTTCTGCTAAACCACAAGGCCTTCTGTGATATAAAGTAGGCTAAAAAGAGCTTGTCTATTTTTTTGAGGGGTTCATCCTAAAATCATGCTGTTTTGGGGTTTGACTTTGGCTTTGCCCTGGGTTTCAATCCGTACAGAACCCATCCATCACTCGCCATGATCACACTAAGACCACTAGCATTGGCAGCAAGACTCCAGGTTACATTATTCATGACATTACCATGAATATTACCATTGCCATTCCTATTCCCAATAATATCACCAGCAGTCACTCACTTTGAGGAGAACCGTGTTTCGTCTTCATTCCTAATGTTAATATTAGGCGCGGTGGTACCAGGGAGATGACTTGCAAGAGCTGTACAGTTTCAATTTCTTGCTCACAACAGTCAACATCAGCCACTCATGCAGCCACGGCCGGTGGTAGGTGTAACTATAGTTGCGCGCACAGCATCGCATTTGGTGATGCAGTGCACACAACGAAATTCGTTTTATTTATTTATATGTTTACTTACCTGTTAAAGTCCGTAATACATACATTACAACCCCCCACCCTGCCCCTCCCCCTCCCTACGTCACTGCCCTGCAGTTACACCTGCAGCAGAATAAAGCAAACACAAGGAGATGATGGATGGAGTGCTGAAACGTTTCAAACACTCACCCCCAGTCAGTACCGTCAATGTTTTTTGCTATTGTTTTATATAGCGCCAACTTGACCCGAAGGTATCAGAGTGCTTTACATGGTCACCATGGCTGGAATGGCCATACCGAACATTGGGCATTTCCCCGGGTGGCTGAAAAGGGTGGAGGCCGGTTTGTAGTGGTAGGAGCCAGTCTTGTTACTTAGGCCAGTTTTGCAGTAGTGCTGCAATATCCGCCCCCAGTAACAAATGCCGCAGTGCTTCACACCTTCAACTACCACGGCCGGGGAGTGAGAGGGGGAAGGAGGGAATGGTATGACAAAATTGCCAATGCTGCTTTGAGTTACAGACAGGCACATTCATTTTTTGGGCATGGGGAGATTAAGTGATTTGCCCTGAAACACAGGATGTTTGAGCCTCCCACCATACTCAATCCTGGTTCCCCAGCTTCAAGGTTGGCTGCCCTAGCCGTAAGCCACACCCTCTACCCTAATCTATGTTAAAAAAAATGACCTACCCAACAGCCAAGATTAGGACAATCATGTTAAGGCTCCTCCATTGGCATGAGCCAGAAATCACCAGTGATATGGCCTCATCAGCACCCAGGAATTGTAGGGTAATATTACCACTGAAGATCATTCACATGGCAAACCTCAACAACCTGCTCAGGTGAACTCACTCTCTTTTTCAAAAATAAAATTTATTTTACCTCTTTTACCATTGCTGTCACCAGTCACCTCCAACAACTATGAAAGCATTAGTGACACTGTCACTAACAGCACATTGTTTCAGGAAACTAACCTTCTCTGTTAATACTAATTAATATTTACTGCATCACCATCAAAATAATGGAAAGGACCCCCTAGTATCTACTCCTACAGAAAGGGGGACCCCCTCTAACTTTTGCATTTAAAGTCTGGGAGAAAGGGGGACAAGGAAACCGAACAGTATGTCAAGGACAACCTCCCGCCTGACCTCTATTTCTTTGCTCATTTATGGCTTTAACAGCTCCTCTGAATTACTACTATATTGGTTGAGACATACGCAATATTATTTTATCAAAACAGTTTTATTATTTTCTTTTAAATTGTTTTCTTTCAGATTTTTTCATTATTAATCTACAAAAAACATTAGAAACCATACATAATATATACACATTTTCCCATTTTTCCTTATATAGATTTCTTTTGTATACATGCAAATATCATAACCATTTTTGCGTATCAAGAATAATCTTTCATGAAGAAACCCCTAAACCTTTATCACATACTCATGCTTCCTCTTACATCCACATTCAAACCCTTACATACCATCCTCACGGACAAACCACCCAAAAGCAGATACACGAAATAGTCAAACAAAGGACAAAGATGTTGAAGTGTTCGTGACCGTGTTGTGGGTTGGGTACAGACACAAACGGGTTGACGTGCGTTTCAGGGGTTTTAATCACGTTTTTATCCACCTTCTTCAGGACTGTACAGTTTTATCAATTTTAGGCAAATGGTAGGGGTATACATCAGTAGGGTATGTAACCTCTTCTAGTGACAAGACGCTTGAACCTCTAATCCTCACTGATAAAGTAGAGAATTCACCAACTGTTTCTCTTCAAATAATTATTATTAGCCAGGTACTTACAAATCTCTCCACTAATTAAGGACTGTCCTCAGGCCCTGCTGGTGCTTTTCTTATGTGCTCTAACATCAGGTGCCTTTGTCGCACTAACTTGCATCAGCATCTACTCCTCTGCCAAGGACACACGTGACAGCAGCTAACTCAGATTAGGCAAACTCAAGTAATCTGAATTAAAAAAAAATTAAAAAGGCAAAATGCATTTTTGTTTTACTAGACAAACCTGTATGGGTTAGCTGGCCTCCTGCCCAACCACTGCAACTCGATTTGCAGGCATGATCAGCTGAATATTTAGGGCCTGATTATGACGTTGGTGGTCTTGGGACCACCATCGAAATTGCGTCGGAAACCCTGTCACACAGTTGAAGGTCCACATGCTGTATGCTATGTAGGCGGTTTGCAGAACGAAAGACCATGGAGCACATCCACCGACAGCCATTCGCAGACCACCTCGGCGGCAGTAGGTAGGGGTAAACTAGCTGTGAGGGGCGGTACAGATGAGTTCACCACCAACAGAATTACGAACCAGCTTTGCAACCAGCCGACCATGTCAGAAAGACTGCCTGCTTCTAGTAGGATGAATCAAAGGAATTGGGTTGCTTTTTCACCCATTTCCTTTCATTCCCTTCAGTCTCCCATGTGGATCCCTTGCTCCAGGTCCCCCCTTCACAGAAGCATCCTGATCCAAAAGAAAACGACCCTATTGGTGCCGAAATCCAGGTAAGTATGTTTTGCAGTACTTATTCATTCACTGGACTGAGCACACATGGTCCAGACTCCCTCAATGAGAAAGTACTTGTAGTAGGTATTTTTTCATGTGTCATGCATATGTGTACACTGCAGTCAAAATATACACACCTGCATCGACAAATATGAAAAGATATTCCCCACGGTCAGAAACACAGCTGCTGGCCCAGCTGTGACATCGTAAAACGGTGGGCAGGAGACTGCTATTGCAGCGGAACGGAGGTAAAACCGCCGGACTCATAATCCCATAATTTATGTTGAAATTATGCACTGAAATCTAATGTTGGCTGGCAAGTTTTGTGAAAGCTGTCATTCGTGGTCATACACGGTTTGACATGAATATGCCAGTTTTGAAAACTGTTCTACATCAACTACTGTGGGCGGGCACTCTGATTTCGAAATATTTCGCAAAATGAAGAAATTCACATAAAGCAAGCGAGCCTGGCCGCTCTTTCAGCCTCTCTCTTGTCATTAACAGATGGACAAAGCCTTCTTTGAATTTCATCTCAATTTTAGCTGATTTCTTGGGCAGAAATATCTTTTATTTTTTTTACTTCATTCCAACATAGCTGCAAAATGTTAATTCCTTCCATTCTTTTCTAAGTGGACAGTTATCATTAATATTACTGCATGTTGAATGAGGTGAAGTCTGCCAACAAAGATGACTAGAAGTATCGAAAGCACCACAAGTGTACTTCCCTTTTCTATGAACCCTAATAAAATAGAAAATAAATTATATACGTTTTAATTCTCATCTTTACATCTTTATTTAAAGAATGTGTACATATCCCATCAGCCTCTAACCTCTTCTGTAGATGTGAAAATATTATAGTATGAACAAAGGAGAGAGTGTAGGGATTTAATCCACCTTAGTGGACGGAAGAATACTCCTGGTCCCCTGGGTTAGGTATCTATCCACCGGGTTATACCTTTGTTGTTTTTTCTGCCTAGTGTCACAATTTGGTTACCTAGGCACAAAGGAATGACGGCACGGCAGGGTGTTAGTGTACCCTGACCACCCATTTCTTTGCTTTGGTCCTGAAGAATAACCGGTAACTCCCAATACGGTTTGAAACATGTAGACCCACCACATATAATCCAGATACACTTGGTCATAATTAAACCTATTACTGTATCTACACATAGATTTTAATATTGTCCAGTAGTCTTAAAGAATAAAGTTTTTTCCAAAATAAGTCATACCAGGACAATTTTTAACACACCCACTCTTTTCTCTACATTCATCACTCACATACCAGCTCCACTGTATTTCAGGTGTTGTAGCACACCTTGATGGCACTCGGCCATCGAGGTGGCCCCGATGATGAAGCATGTCACCGACCAGGTCGGTGAGTGAGGGGTTACTAAAAAACAAAGAAGGACTCTCTTCTTTTTGAAACCGAATCATCCCGCCGAAATCGCTCTGCTGAGCATTTTTCTGGTGGTACTCCTTCTTTTTGTTAATTTAGATGTGAAAATATTGTCAAAATGTTAGGATCTTGATTGTGTTGGAAGCTCCCGTTTTTCTCCACCAGAACTGATGCTTACAACCACACAACATTTAATCAGTATTAAACTTATTCAAGGTACAGGTTGTTCCCCTATTTCAGGCCAAGTTAGTACAAGGAGGTTAGACCTGAAAAGAGGAAAAGAAGAGGAGTTCCAGAAGCAGGAAGTAGGAGCAGTACTGCCAGCAAGACAGAGGTGCGTGCAAAACTTGCTAAAAAATAGGCAGCCACATGGTTTAGTTTTTATCTAAGTCCCAAAAATGATTTAAGTGTATCAGAGATGTATGCTTTTTCCACAAAATAGTTTTCCCATGACTGCATAATCACAAGATTTAAAAAAAGCCATTTTATTAGAATAATGTCCGAAAAAACTCAAGTTGCTTCAAAGTCAAAGGCTCTTAAGAATGGCTGCCTGGCCCCCTACCAGTTACGTATTGCCATTTTCTGGGGGTTTAACTGGTACTTATGGGGCGAAACCTTTGCCCAGACAGTGCTAACATGTATAATAATGGAGTAATACAATCACAAATTGTTCTGCATTATGTCACAAAATGTGCCTTTTCTTGCCGCATAATTTAGTCAACTCTGACGTATAATATGGTCACTGCTTAGTCAATGACCCTCAGTAACTTTTAAATCGGGGTATTTTAACCTAAACCTAGAAGGTGGTCGGACTTGAATATTAACACATAGAACTTTCTCTCCTTTCCGGTGAACAGAAGAAAGGTGTCCATGATGGCAAGTGTTAGTCATCTTCGGAAATATGGTATTGTGTTATGGACGGAAATGAGGTGTTAAATCTGAAAATCTTAAATATGAATTAAAGGTGGATGATTAGCAATCCTTCAGATGATTTGGTATAACGAAATTCAGCGGAAAGGTATTTTTGTCAACTGCAATACTTGCGTTTCTATAGCAACGGACATAGTTTGTCCTTGCTTCTCCTCTGTACCCCCATCCCTCATTAAAGAACATTTTCTAAATGTCTAGCTCCGTGGGTGACCTGTGCTTTACACGTGGGTGGACCGGCTAAACTGCGGGCTAGTGAGTCACTGGCAGTCACAAAAAAGTTAGCAGTTTTCAACATGCTGGTGCAGGAGGAAGTAATACATATAAGGTGTTGTTCATACTTCTATGTAGAGCAATGTAGTGCTAAAATGATGGAAATCTCTACTTGTTTCACAACCTCATCAAATGCAAACAAGAGACAATCTTTGATGGTCTTTGATACACTGACAAAGAAGTCACCGTTTCTGATGGCTCGAATGTTGGACACATTTAGGATTAATTGTAACATGTTTCCACAAAGTAGGTACTGTGGTGTTCAAATGATGCACTGAAATCCGAGACAGCCCGTACAGGCTGAATGGAGACTTTCAAATAATCTCGATTGATAATTGCTAATCCCCATCTCTGCTTCTGCAGCGATCTAGAGATGGCAAACCCAGGGGGGGAAGCTATACAAAGGTTGGGATTTGACCCGGCATCTGCCCAGGTCTTGGTGATAAAAGCCATGTTCAGCGCCTGAAGCTTTAAAAAGACATCAAATTCCAAGCCATTTTTTATCTGTGATCTGTCATTTATAAGCGCTCCTTATAATTTATAGGCCCACCTCACGCTCCCCCCGCGTGCTTCCTGATGGCCACTCTCCCCCTAACTGCCCCACTGGTATTATTCTGTGCCGGCCACCACTGTATCTGGCATATTCATGTCAAACCGTGTATGACCACGAATGGCAGCTTTAATAAAACTTGCCAGCCAACATTAGATTGTGAAGCACTAGCCTTCAAAATAGTTTTAACTAATCATTACTCTTTTAATGGGGCTTTAATTTACAGGCCCCTGGGCCCATAGGTGCTTTTCTAAACAACAGTAGTCAACTATTGGATATCAAAGTTCA
Organism: Lissotriton helveticus; assembly: GCF_964261635.1. Taxonomy (NCBI): domain Eukaryota; kingdom Metazoa; phylum Chordata; class Amphibia; order Caudata; family Salamandridae; genus Lissotriton; species Lissotriton helveticus. The sequence goes on along the minus strand of NC_136060.1, from coordinate 129,935,906 downwards.
TTTCCCTAATTTTAGTATCCTAGGGGATTTTAATCTGCATCTCGAAGGTACATTAGTCAGAGAAACTGTTATTTTTTCTGATCTCCTGGAAAGCGCCAGTCTTACGCAGTTTGTTAAAGGCTCTACGCACTTGCTGGCCACATCTTGGACGGTATTTTTTCAGATAATCCCAACCTTGGTATTTCCTCTATTCTTCCTTTGGTGTGGTCAGATCACTCAGTTGTGATGTTTCATATCTCTTTGGAAGTTGCTGTTGACACTGCAAGTCCCCCAACGACAAAAATGCTAAATCACCCATGGCATAAAATGAACCCTGAGATTTTCAGGAAAAATCTAATTCGCTCTAAACTTGAAACCCAAGTCAATCTGGACAAAGCCACCATCACCTATCATAATTGGATTACGGGTAATCTGAACCTTTTGGCACCTTTAACATTCATCAACAATAAAAGGAGGTCCCCATCCGAACCTTGGTTCGATGACAGCCTCAGATTGCAGAAACAAATTTGCCGCAGGCTTAAGAGAAAACGGAGGACGTATTATAATCATACTGATAAAATCTCTTACAAAAAATCAATCCAATACTATAAAATAAAGGTCTCTGCTGCTAAAATCCGCAATTTTTCTACTAAAATTAAGTCCGCACTTAACACCCCTAAAGAACTCTTCGCTACAGTAAGAAAGCTGAGCAAACTTCCCGGAACGAAAAATGCAGCAGTGAACCAAGAATTCTGTGATCACCTAACAGGCTTCTTTCTAGTCAAAGTAAATGCAGTCCATGACTTAGTTGACCTGCTCATTTGGTGATTAGTGAGCCCACTAAGGGCCTTACTCTTCCAACTCTAGAAGAAACAAATATTGTGAGGATCCAAGCAGATAATGCCCCTATCTTTGAAACCTTTAGTCCCATCTCTGACCTAATTGCTCAGACCCTCCTTTGGCAGACAAGGTCAGGATCGCCCAGGGATCCCTGCCCACCTAAGTTCCCACATTTAACTCCTGAGGTCACAGCTGGCTATCTTAAAGATATTTTTAATAAGATGTTTCAAGATGGTTATTTTCCCAGAGAGTGGGAGAAAGCATCTATTCTCCCACTGTTGAATAAACCGAACCTTGAATGGAAGGACCCTAAAAACTATAGGCCGATTTCCTCGGCTGCTCTTCCCAGAGAAAATTGTAGAGAAGGCAATGAATTTGGAATTATCACAATTCATTAAGGAGCAGAACCTCTAGGATGGCTCACAATATGGGTTTAGATGCCAGCATATTACAGAGCTGGCACTGATAAATGTGTCAGAGGAGATTAGGAAAGTTTTGGACAGAGGCGGAAAGACGGCCTTGATCCTCTTGGACCTCTCTGCCTCGTTTGACACAGTCAATCTTGGTCTGTTTATTGAACGACTTTGTAATTTGTGCATACAGGGCACTTCAACAGTTCAACTCCTTAATTCATTCCTAACAGACAGAGAACAAATGGTGAAGCTTGACGGGTTCAGGTTCCTCCTTTTCTTTTCCTTGTGGGGTGCCGTAGGGCTCTTCGTTGAGTCCAGCGCGGTTTAATCTTTATATCACCCTGCTTGCCACTTTAATAAAGTCATTTGGCTTTACTGTGGTGTCATACGCTGATGACACCCAGATTGTGGCGTCTCTGGTGGGTAATCAGGAGAACACGGTTCTTACATTTCATGATTGCATGCATGAAGTCGGGAAATGGATGTCCAGAAATTGTCTTAAACTGAATTCAGGACAGACGGATGATCTTTTGTTTGGACGTGACACTTCATTTTGGAAACCCAGTTTGTGGCCTAATCAATTGGGAGATCTTCCTAACCCATTTTAGAAGGTAAAAAACGTAGGAGTTTTTGTCGCTAATAAATTATCTTTCAAAGGCCAAATAAATGCCCTCACCTCCTCATGTTTACTCATGATCAAAACTCTTAGGAAAGTCTTACCTTTCATTCCCTTAGATCTCCAGAAAGCCGTAGTTTCCACACTTATTTTGTCTAAGATTGATTACTGTAGTACACTATTTTTTAACATTCAAGCAAGATTTTTAAATAAATTGAAGAGCCAGTTTTTAATAAAAATATATATATATATATATATATCCATTCAAGGTGCCTCTGAACATAGGAACGCCACTCCACACCAGGACGGGTTACAAAACCACTTTATTTGGCATCTGTTATGCAAAGCCGGTAATTCCTTCCCCTACGCGTTTCGAGACAAACGTGTCTCTTCATCATGGGGCGGCAGCAAATGGCGAGGAACAAACCCAGCGTCACTTCCCTTTAATGTATGCTCTCTCCAGTGAGGCATACTGGTCGCTGTAGTTTCAATAATTCCCCTTCGACGGGGTCCCTCTGTTTGCCATTGAATTTCAACCTGCCAATCAAATTAATTTGATTGGCAGGTTGAAATTCAATGGCAAACAGAGGGACCCCGTCGAAGGGGAATTATTGAAACTACAGCGACCAGTATGCCTCACTGGAGAGAGCATACATTAAAGGGAAGTGACGCTGGGTTTGTTCCTCGCCATTTGCTGCCGCCCCATGATGAAGAGACACGTTTGTCTCGAAACGCGTAGGGGAAGGAATTACCGGCTTTGCATAACAGATGCCAAATAAAGTGGTTTTGTAACCCGTCCTGGTGTGGAGTGGCGTTCCTATGTTCAGAGGCACCTTGAATGGATGTTTTACGCGGCGGCCTCAGCCGCGGGGAATTGCACCGCCCAGTTACTGGTCTAATGGGTCTGCAGGTTGGGATCTCTCAGCCGTTGTTCGGTACACAGGACTTTGTGAAAAGGGCATCTGCAGCAAGGACCTGGGGCCCACCGGAGGGCTGTGTAATTTAATTTGATTGGCAGGTTGAAATTCAATGGCAAACAGAGGGACCCCGTCGAAGGGGAATTATTGAAACTACAGCGACCAGTATGCCTCACTGGAGAGAGCATACATTAAAGGGAAGTGACGCTGGGTTTGTTCCTCGCCATTTGCTGCCGCCCCATGATGAAGAGACACGTTTGTCTCGAAACGCGTAGGGGAAGGAATTACCGGCTTTGCATAACAGATGCCAAATAAAGTGGTTTTGTAACCCGTCCTGGTGTGGAGTGGCGTTCCTATGTTCAGAGGCACCTTGAATGGATGTTTTACGCGGCGGCCTCAGCCGCGGGGAATTGCACCGCCCAGTTACTGGTCTAATGGGTCTGCAGGTTGGGATCTCTCAGCCGTTGTTCGGTACACAGGACTTTGTGAAAAGGGCATCTGCAGCAAGGACCTGGGGCCCACCGGAGGGCTGTGTAATTTAATTTGATTGGCAGGTTGAAATTCAATGGCAAACAGAGGGACCCCGTCGAAGGGGAATTATTGAAACTACAGCGACCAGTATGCCTCACTGGAGAGAGCATACATTAAAGGGAAGTGACGCTGGGTTTGTTCCTCGCCATTTGCTGCCGCCCCATGATGAAGAGACACGTTTGTCTCGAAACGCGTAGGGGAAGGAATTACCGGCTTTGCATAACAGATGCCAAATAAAGTGGTTTTGTAACCCGTCCTGGTGTGGAGTGGCGTTCCTATGTTCAGAGGCACCTTGAATGGATGTTTTACGCGGCGGCCTCAGCCGCGGGGAATTGCACCGCCCAGTTACTGGTCTAATGGGTCTGCAGGTTGGGATCTCTCAGCCGTTGTTCGGTACACAGGACTTTGTGAAAAGGGCATCTGCAGCAAGGACCTGGGGCCCACCGGAGGGCTGTGTAATTTAATTTGATTGGCAGGTTGAAATTCAATGGCAAACAGAGGGACCCCGTCGAAGGGGAATTATTGAAACTACAGCGACCAGTATGCCTCACTGGAGAGAGCATACATTAAAGGGAAGTGACGCTGGGTTTGTTCCTCGCCATTTGCTGCCGCCCCATGATGAAGAGACACGTTTGTCTCGAAACGCGTAGGGGAAGGAATTACCGGCTTTGCATAACAGATGCCAAATAAAGTGGTTTTGTAACCCGTCCTGGTGTGGAGTGGCGTTCCTATGTTCAGAGGCACCTTGAATGGATGTTTTACGCGGCGGCCTCAGCCGCGGGGAATTGCACCGCCCAGTTACTGGTCTAATGGGTCTGCAGGTTGGGATCTCTCAGCCGTTGTTCGGTACACAGGACTTTGTGAAAAGGGCATCTGCAGCAAGGACCTGGGGCCCACCGGAGGGCTGTGTAATTTAATTTGATTGGCAGGTTGAAATTCAATGGCAAACAGAGGGACCCCGTCGAAGGGGAATTATTGAAACTACAGCGACCAGTATGCCTCACTGGAGAGAGCATACATTAAAGGGAAGTGACGCTGGGTTTGTTCCTCGCCATTTGCTGCCGCCCCATGATGAAGAGACACGTTTGTCTCGAAACGCGTAGGGGAAGGAATTACCGGCTTTGCATAACAGATGCCAAATAAAGTGGTTTTGTAACCCGTCCTGGTGTGGAGTGGCGTTCCTATGTTCAGAGGCACCTTGAATGGATGTTTTACGCGGCGGCCTCAGCCGCGGGGAATTGCACCGCCCAGTTACTGGTCTAATGGGTCTGCAGGTTGGGATCTCTCAGCCGTTGTTCGGTACACAGGACTTTGTGAAAAGGGCATCTGCAGCAAGGACCTGGGGCCCACCGGAGGGCTGTGTAATTTAATTTGATTGGCAGGTTGAAATTCAATGGCAAACAGAGGGACCCCGTCGAAGGGGAATTATTGAAACTACAGCGACCAGTATGCCTCACTGGAGAGAGCATACATTAAAGGGAAGTGACGCTGGGTTTGTTCCTCGCCATTTGCTGCCGCCCCATGATGAAGAGACACGTTTGTCTCGAAACGCGTAGGGGAAGGAATTACCGGCTTTGCATAACAGATGCCAAATAAAGTGGTTTTGTAACCCGTCCTGGTGTGGAGTGGCGTTCCTATGTTCAGAGGCACCTTGAATGGATATATATATATATATATATATACTATACACACTAAAATTCCGACTGAAATATAGGGTTTTTCTGTCTGGCCTATTCATCCATCCGTCTGCTGAAGTGTCATAGATATTTTGTTGGCTTACCTGGCTGAAAGTGATATTATTTCGCTTTTAAGCAATGTGCACACCCACACAATAAGTAGCGTCATTCAGTGTTAGGGACTGTATGTGCAAAAAGTGTGCATTTTAAAAGATATATTTTGACTTTTGACCCAAGCTTGTTTTACTTAGGTGAGAGCCCAACACTGCTAAAAGGCCACTCGATACATGTATCTTCATACCAAAACCCTTCACAAACATGCCAAGCCAGTTTGTTTTCTGTAAACAAAATACCTGCTTACTGTGCACTAGGGCCTAAATGACTTCCTAAATCCTCCAAAAATTAAGAAAATCCAAGGCATACTGCTCCCTGCTCTCTTATTTAGTGAGATTATAATCATTCTTGGAACATGGAACTTCATACGTTCCTGTGTAAACTAGCGGTAATAACTGGAGGCCCTTGAGAACCAGGGTTTGTGATGCAGGTTCAGAACAGGTGAATCCATGCCGGAATTTAAGGACAACCGCTGGCTAGTCAATGATGATGATGATGATATCCCGGGAGTCTGTCACGTCCCTGACACACTGGACCCCTACTGAGTACCCTCTGGATTGGAAAATGTCAGTTTCAGCAATGGTTTTTTCCCCTCAAATTTCTTTAATCAGATTTTGCAAATGTTAGGACAGATACAATAATATCAAAATTAATTGGCAGGATAACCTGATATGAACAATGGAAGGTGAAACAGTAACAAATTGAGTGTCAGCAATGTTAAGTACTATTTATTTATTAAATGCAACTCGGGACTAATGCCTTGAGATCCAATGTATTAGTTATTATAAGAATGAATGCAATAGCATTGCGGAAATGCTCTGTGTGCATAAATGTGTTCATCGTCAGAGAGAGATGGTTTAGTTACGTTTAGTTTGCTGCTGTGTGCAGACTGCTGAAAACCGAGGCACCAACGGAGTGTGGCCTATGACGCACTGCGCTTTGCAACAATGTTGGGAGTTTCTAAGCACGTGGATGCCTGGTGTGTCAAGGCGCTAGCCCCGGAGCAGGGCACGCTTCAGCAGATCACTCCTCGTGGCACCTGCGTGTTGACTGGCATCCACCCGTCATCAGTGCGCTGATGCTGGTCGCATGTGTGTTTATCAACTTACGTGAGGTCTTTGCAGGACGTCAAGCACGTAGAGTTATAGAAGCAAACAGAAAGAACAGAATGAAACATTCCGAGGAAGATGCCAAACCAAACCCAGCCTGCTCACACGCAGGATCAGATTATTTTGTAAAAATTCTGGTTTTGTGTAATTGAAGTATCTGATCAAGAGGAGTGCATGACAATTGTGATGGCGAGTTAAAATGTATTACATTTGGTGATCGCTAAGTTTGGACAAACGCTCATACACAATTGTGAGGTAGGTGCCCTTGTGTGACTGGACCCTGCCCTTTGTGAATGTATGTAATTATATGAATGTATGTATATATGTGGTATTTTTATGCAGTGAATCTTGCCAAAAGGAAGTGGAGCATTTAACAAGGCCCTCCAAAGTGCACACTACGAATCTCAGTCCACAACAGAGCAAGTGCGGTGTGCTGTCACGCGAGTACAGTGTTGGATTCCCCCCCCCCCCCGCAATTTAATTGGTGAACAACACAACAAAGCAAACACAAGGAAATGATGGACGGAGCGCTGAAACTTTTCAGACACTCACCCCCAGTCACAGATCTGGGTTGAATCCATCATCGTTCTTTGGCTCACTTCGCCACCTCAGTTCAGACCCAGCTATATACAAATCAGTCTTTACCCTGTGCCTCATGGGAACAGTCCAGCCTGAACTACCAAGCCAGGTCTTCCCTGGACCGGAAACAAGCATCCTGGGACCAGTTTCGGTCTAACAGCCCTCTTCAGCCTGGCTATCTTGAATCCAATGGCAAAGTTGGCAAGGGACCCACGTCTGGGCATACCCTGCCAACTTAGGGCAAACAAAACGAACACAAGGAGATGATGGATGGAGCGCTGAAACTTTTCAGACATTCACCCCTAGTCACAGATCTGGGTTGAATCCATCATCGTTCTTTGGCTCACTTCGCCACCTCAGTTCAGATCCAGCTATATGTAAATCAGAAAACAACATGACAATACTGGGTTGTAACAACTGAGCACGCACAGGTGCAACTCAAGCATCAGAGAGACGTCATTGCCAGAGCCTGGCAAGTACGGCACAACATTATGGACACAAGTGCAGTGCGGGCATTAAACAGGCAGTTCATTTACATCTGACATTCCGAGGGCTGGTCTGGGCCTCCTGGAATGGACCGGGTGTTCTCCTGTTGTAATGACCCCGGGCGGTCGGCCCGGCCCAGTCCAATTATAGGGATAAAAACCCCCATCAGGCCGCTCGATTATTGGTGGTGAGCATATAAGAGAGCAACAGGGCCTAAATATTTTTAGGTCGGCTAGTTTGGGGCAGAGTGGAATAGAACATTTTCAGTTGTTCCTGCAGCCTACATGTCGAGGAGTCATTGCCAGGCTGCGGGGGTCTTATTCCTTCCCCAGGTGCATGCCACCATCTCTTTGCTACCAACAGTGCCAAAGCGGAGATATCACATTGGATCTCAGCAGTGTACTCGAAACAAAAGGTCTGAAGGTTTAGAAGAAACCTATCAGTGCCTGAATGATCCTTTAAACAAGGATGAAGGGATATGTCCTCCCTACACAAACATACTACTAGCATAAGAGTATCCCTCTACGGTTAAGGCGCCTCCAAAAGGGGACAGGAAGTTACGTGCCACACCTACGCACCACTCCTAAGGGAGTGGGGAAGGGAGCACCCCCTTTCCTATTCTGACATATAACCCTCCCCCACTCTAATAGTGGCATGCTTCATGGACATGGTTGAGCCCATCCTGACCATTAGGAGTCAGGGTGAGCATGATGATGAAGCATGACACTATTAGAGTGGGTGAGAGTTATATAAAAAGGGATTTTTTCCCATTCCCACTTAGGAGTGATGTATACGTGTGGCACGTAATGTCCTGTCCCCTTTTGGAGATGCCTTAACGATAGAGGGATACAGTGATATTAGTATATCAGCAGTGGACCCCAAGAGTGCTACCTGTGGGGATTGTTCTAGTGGTAATTCCACCTCTTATATGAGAGTCCTGAACACCTTTGACCAGAAATTGTGTACGGCCAGGCACAGAGAGGCGAGGTGCATGAAGTTCGCATTCCAGGCCCCACAACGAGGCAGCGAAAGACAGAACTCAGGCGGAGCCGAGAGAGGACAAGCGGAGTGTGGTAGAGTCGTGAAGCCTGCCATTCGGAGATAAGTGGCCAGTAAGCTTGCAGCTACAAGTCCACAGTTTGTCAAAGATGGCTACCTGGAGATCCGCTTCCCGTGCAGCCCTAGCCCATTTGTCCCTACTGTGGCCTCTGCCTGCATAATTGTGTATAGTGTGGTCACAGTCTTTTCACAGTGTGGACGCAACCCACCTACACTTTGAAGGGGGAATAGAGATCCCCTTGCAGGTGGGTGCAGTGATAACTGCACCCGTCTCCAAGGGGATGTCTGGGGGATCAATGGGACCCCCTTACCCCCTTCCAGAGGGCTACAATCAAGGGGTGCACTAACAGTTCACAACCTTTAAGGTGGTGCACTGTCAGTGTGCCTCCTGAGAGCTTTGCCTCTCAGACCGCATGCAGCAGAGGCAAAGGGTTTCCCTCATTTGCATGGGGCTACTCCCACATGCACATGAAGGAATGCCCTCTTGAGGAAGCACCGGCGCTGTCTGTGCGTCAGCGCTTTCAGTATTACAGAAGGGGATGCACAAGCTTCTGCAGCACATTCCATAATACTAAAGTGCCCCGGGCACAAATGCCCTTTGTGCCCCAGGACACTTCTATAATATGGCCCTAGATTTTAATGGAAAGGCATGAGATGAGTGCCTTCCGGGCCCCACATGTAGGGGGTGCCTCTGGAAAACAGCGGTTGCGTGACTTGCAGATTGCTTTTAAACATAGGTACATGAACCTGTTATGATGAGTTGTAAGCAGCGCTAACAAAACAGACTACTATGCTACATCCATTACAACGCAGTCATGTCCATTACCACATATCCTTTACAACGAACATGCCTTTACCATACATGTCCATCACCAGGAATATGCCTTTACCACACATGCCTTTATAAGGAAATTGGGCTCGCGCGGTAAAGGCATGTTTATTGTAAAGGATTCGTGGTAATGGTCATGCGTGGTTATGACTAGGGGTGGGTGGAATTTGCGTAGTTCGCTACGCAAAGCTCCGCGAAACAGTGAAAAATTTCCGCTAGCCGCAAAAGTTCTGCAAACACGAGGAATTTCTTGTTCCGCCCGTTCGTGATGCATTTTTCCTGTTCGCGAACGATGGTTGCGTGCTCGGGGGAAATATCTCGCAATCACGCATTTTGAAAGCACGAACAAGCAAGAAATTCTGCAAAGCGGCGGATCGCAGAATTTTTACCAATTCCGCATTCTCCGCGGAACACGAAATTATCCAAATTCCGCAAGCAGAACGAAATTTCCTGCTCAGGCCTAGTTATGACCGCGTTGTAATGGCTGTTTCCTGTCAGATCCACTTAGCATATCAAGCTTCCAAGGTCACTAAAATTCTAGACTACAAGGTACCATGAAAATGTTTTTCCTTGGCCTCAACCAAAGCTTATGATTGAGCTGATAGGGTAGCAGAAGAAAGGGGCCTAAAGTGTAATCAAAATTAGGTAGCCTGGTATTAGTAGGTCCTGGCCTTAGGCAGCAGCTGTCGGATCCTTAGAAAAACGTTGTGCTCCTTACTTATTTTTCGCACATTGAGAATTTATCCAGATCTTCGATTAAATGAATTATTATTCTTTACAGTACCCAGGATGGTGTGACACTTTTCTTCCTTAGTAATTGTCAATGTTCACGTAAAGTCAACTAACACATAGCATGCTTATGACTTGTAGCTAGAAGGGAAAGGTTGGACCTGGCATGATCTAAAGTGATGAAAGTCACGTGCAAAGGGGGCAGACTGGCTCATAGACTGACCCAGTGAGGGGCAAAGAAAGCCATCTTTATAAACCAAGAAAGGTAAATTCAACTTTTATGGACAACTGTAACTTGCCACAGGATGTCCTCTCTTCCCACAAAACTCTAAATCACGGTTAAGTTTCTCAATATGCTGAGAGATGTATTTACTAAAATGTCTTGCAATTCAGTGCAGTAACCTAAGTTGCAGCATGGTGTGAGAGGGAGAGCAAGACAGCACTGTATCTAAAGAGATATGGTGCTGTGCTTCTCTCTCCACAGCACTCACCTTTATAACATGGTAGCGTGGAGGAATGGATATCTCTATATTACCTAAGGATACAATTAATTACCCTATACCAGGTCCATCGTCCCCATTCAATTTCTACTGCTTCAAGAACCGCAAACCACTCAAGTTTCCTTTTTAGGATAATTCTTCATTGCACTCATTTCATTATATTGAGACAAATAAGTAGCGGCATTCGGAAGCGTGGAAAATTACTCGTTTACTACGTGGAGCGACGTGCCGTCATGTCGAATACAGAAGGAGAAGATAACTGAATCATGAGAACACAAAGGAGATATTGAGCCTCACTGAACAGTGTGGGCGCGTCACAAGAATTGTACCCCAATGTGGGTTGGAATTATCACCAAATTTAAAAAACTACGGATTTGAAGTATTAGCCTTGAGGAAGTCGCGGGAACAAGCCCCTAAAAGCGATGAAACACATGTTGGCATCAGCTGTATTGACTACTAAAAGACAGGAACAAGGAAATAAAACAACGAAATAACCAGAAGGAAATGTTTGATTATTTATCTGTATGATAATAACTAATTGAATGTCTTGCAACCATAATAGGGAAACCTTTTTTGTGATTCTGACGTGTGCTGAGGAGTGAAATCATTTGTATATTGAGTCGAGGCTCAACATTTGTAGTTTGGTGGTTCTCTACACCTTGTAGCACAGTCCCATATTATTGCTGTAATATAATTTACGTGTGTGATTTAAACTGATAAGCACCAGTAGCCTAGGATTAATACCACAATCAGGTTTTCCGACAAATAAGTACATAACAAACACAAAATATAAAACAAATAAATAAAAACATATACATTCATACATAAACAAATCAAATCAACATGCTGGGGGTCGCGTAACTAGTTAGCATGGAGGAGTCTTGTTTGTTATCGGAATCAGGCTGCCTGCACCACACACATACCCTTGCACCTTAGTGATCTCTACCGTAGGTTTTGTACTGTAGAGTTACCCTTCCGGTACAGAATACTACGCTTAGATTAACTTTGAACCTTTTCCTACTTTGTATACTTGCTGTAGAGTGCAGCACACATGCAAAGCTGGAAGAGATTGGAGAAATTAAAGCATTTCTCCTCAATAATGCCAAAACGGCTCTATTTACTGATTCAAAACCCCGTCTACATTTTTTAATAAATTATGTTTTATGTTGAATAGCATAGGTGATTGTATGGGAATGCTCATGTACCAAATCAAACAAAAAGAGGAGTACCCCCAACGGAGAGTTTGAAGAATTCTCTGGAGGGTGAACTTGCTGGCAAAAAGGAAAGAATTCATCCTTTTATATAAAACCCCTCACTCACCAACCTAGTGGTGACATGCTTCATCATCGGGGTCCACCCTGGTGACCTAGCGTCACCAGGATGTGCTTCAACACCTGTAATACAGTGGAGCGGGTTGTGACTATAGGTGCAAAAAGTAGTGTTAAAAATTGTTCTGGTTTAACTCAGAAAATAAATTTTATTTTAGAGTAACTGAACAATATTAAAAAACAATAATGGCGAGATACTGGTAGGAGAGTTACGACCAGAGTATCTCTATATGTGTCTTTGTGAGTTGGTCAACATGTTTCTACCAATTGGGCGATTGCCCGGTATTCCTCAGGACCAAAAACAGGGGGACGGAAGGTGTGGGCCCCCTAAAAGGCGCACCCTGTCCTGAACCCCTGTGTACCTAATGGCAAATGGCCAGTAGTATATGCGCTCAGTCAAATGGATAAGCAAGCAAAAAAATGACAAAAATGAAGAGACTTAGTAATAGGCTCTTAAGTGCTTCAGCGGGCAGGGGGTAGGCTCTTCACACAAGGGAACATATTAGTTGGTTGGTGAAGAAATCGGCCATTAACCTACTGCTACCGCCCCCTGCCCGCTGAAGCACTTAAGAGCCTATAACTAAGTCTCTTCGCGCACACAAACGTGAAAGTTTACGTGGACGCGTTAGTCCAGTTAAATGCGGCGTTTACTTTTGGTGAGTTACACCAGAGCTTCCTGTGTTTGCTGGCGTCCCGACAGACTGAGCTGCGGTTCACGGAATAAGCGCCAGGACTCGTATCCTAAGGTATGTTGTTTTCCCTTTCCCCTTCCCCCCCCGCCCCCTCTCCCGCAATCAGCCGCGAAAGACTTGGGTGTTTTTACAGACGGTACAAACGTTTTTTAACTGTTGTTTCAGAATACACAATATTGATTCTCGTGTGCTTCACGCCAGGAGGAGAGGTTCTCTCTGTTGCCCTCCCAGATGCTCCGATAACTCATTTAGGACATATCGTTTTCAACGTAAGTTGCGGTGTTGGCCACACGCTCAAACCAGCTCCTTCACTAATGGCCACCAGCTCACAGTAAAACTGTCATGTTTTCAATTGTAGTGATCACTGACTCCAAGAGTCCCACACAGCCTGTGTGACGTTCGCGGTCGGCCCCTCCGCCTAACCACTTCTGCCAACAGCCGCGCAGTACCGAAACCTTCAGGTAAATTTTAATCTTCAGGGCTTGGGCCCCCGGCCTCTAGGAGGCCCCTAACAGTGACTGTTTAGAACGGATGTAGGGATAGGTACTAACTTCATGTTGTTGTCTCTTGCAGTAACACACATCTTATTCGAACTTATTTGAAGCCAAACTGTCATTCCAGGTAGGAGGCTTCTAGGCTTGGCCTGGCGCTTACCTTTTTGACTTTTTTCGAAAATGTTCAAGATTTAAGGTACTCTCTCTTGTATCCTCTTTCGGGTGTTCTTCTGGTCCTGATGAGAACCGGACAAAGGGTCCGGTTTGAAACGCGTCGACCTTTTTGTGTAGCTTGCGTTATAATTAGTTTGTTTTTCCAAAGTCTTGATTTGTGAAACAGAATTTATGTTGGGGAGGCAGGAATGCATTGTAAATTAGATTCAGTTCTGCCTAAATAGCTCACTCTGTCACCCAAAAAAAAAAAACTGTTCCATCTTGGTAACGCAAGGCTTTGTTTTATGTTTTGAGTGTGAATGTCTCAGGAGTTTGTGCATATGTATATTAATGTGTATGTTAGTTGAATCAGGTTTTGAGTCAGGTATGAATGTGCAGGAGGGTGTTGGTTTCTTTTGAATGTTATTGTCATTTGTATGTTGACGTCTGTTTTTTCACAAGTATTGTTGTTGTCACACATATTTGAAATAATTTGTTACAATTGGTCCTTCATAAAACCTAAAAATAAAAATTAAGTTTGTTGGATTCAATCCATGTTGGGACTACAAATTGATGTTTGCAGTCTTTTATGAAGTTATTCAGTCTATCAGGTCCCAGTACTGGCATTCGTTTTGGTTATTTAAGTATATAGACTCTGCCTTGCTGAGGTGAGTCAAGGCCCTTGGTTGTTTTTTTGTTATATTAATATACAGCAGCACGAGCCTTTATTTTAAATATCTTAGAAATGCATGCATTTCGCAGCAGAGGAGAGCCCCTCAGGTGACACACGTCATACCTACTGAACCCTTAGACAGCAGTACCCTCAGACCCTCAGACTCAGTCTGAAATGAATGGACTGTGAAATAACTAGAAGGAGTCTCTTTGAAGCTGCATCAAAGGCAGTGAGTCCTGTTGCAGAGTTAAGATTGTTTTTTTTCATCCTGAGGGTGCGGTAAAAATGGAGAGCCCGATACAGACCCATCTCAGCACCTGCTTTTCAGAACTGCTCAGCACCAGCAGAACTCACCCCACTTAAAGCCCTGACCCTATATAAGTGTCCCTGACCACACTGCATTACAAATCTCCCAAGAGATCAGGAACAGCCAGCAATAAGGTGATACGTTTGTTCTTATATTGAGTGCTGAAGACATCAAAGAGTTAATAAAAATGTCTGTATAATTGAGAAATTAAGAGATGTGTCATTATCCATTTCATATATAGATAGATAGATAGATAGATAGATAGATAGATAGATAGATAGATAGATAGATAGATAGATAGATAGATAGATAGATAGATAGATAGATAGATAGATAGATGGAGAGAACGAAAGAGACATTTTTTCAAATAAATATCATATTACAAGAGGCAATTAAGTCACAATACTTTCATAACAGAACAATAACATACAAATCTTTACAAGATATCTTAAGAAGAGCTAGAGAAGAGAAAATTATACTATCAGGTGGGAAAGTATAGGAAATATTTAGAAATGTGGTATGTGTCATACACACTATTAGTATTGTATATGCAGTATTGTTTAATAATTCATACTACAGTTGGCATTAAAGGAGAGCACACTGTACTTTATGTTGGTTAACTTTAGTTCTGAAGATAGGTTGGACTATACTAGATTTTTCAAACTAGTAGGTAAAAGAAGTCACAAGGACAGGTTGATTGCTTTTTCCTATATTTTTAAAATGTCAGGTAACAGAACAGAAGTCATCAGTGACCTTGACACATAATGCGTGTACATGTATATACAGAACTACGAATATGCACTATTAAGTCATATTACATCTCAATAAAGACAAGCAAATTAGTAAACCAAAAATATATTATATATTGCAGGCACCAGACTATCAGCCCATAGTCTCCGTAGAGATCAAAGAGGCTCCTCCTCATTGCTGCTGTCACTTTTAAGCATAGGTAAATACGGGAAGTATTCTGTTGAACACACAAAGGAATGAATGAGGAGCGTATGGTTTGGAACTACAACTCCTAGAATGCCAAGGGAGTGCTTCTTGTTCTACCTCTTTCTTCTTCTGTACTTAAACTCCTCCCGCACACTAACCAGTGCTTGTCACCTGAGTTCCAACGCCCGTTTGTCGTGCTTGCTGACTTTCAAGACACCCAAGTCTTCATTTACACAGAACGCCGTGTCTGAAGGCGAAATAAACTGCTACGAGCAGGTTTCTGCTCGTGTTTCGTGCTGGTGCGCGATCGCGCTTCCGCCTCTTCTTGATTCTGGCAGTAAGAATCCCTGAAAGTGCACGGAAGCACTTTACTTTGTTTTTCCCTAAGAGCCTCATCAAGTCTGCCTACAGGCGCTGGAGGGTACTTACGAGTCAAGATTGGCTCCAACATTTCCAAGAGCCGTTGAGAGGCTTGGAGTGCTTGATTTTATTTCATTTCTTTTCTGGTTGTTGCCCACACACGCTGGAATTGTGTGTATAAGAGAAAGACTCCCCTTGGAACTCTAAAGAAACTCTCACCGTTACCAGAGGATTATCTAGTCACATATAAGTACTTTGCAGTGGCTGCTTGCTGAATTTCTAAATGGTGTCTTTGCTACAGTGTGTAGTTTATCTCTGTGGAAACAAGGTGTAGAAATATCTTGCTTTCTTTTCTTTATATTTACCTTTTGTGCCTTTTTGTATTGGGATGAGGGCAGCAGCATTAACTGTAAGTGCAGTACATCACATATTGAATATTAATATATAGTGATGGGTTAGGGTGTAAACTTCATGTGTGTTGTGTTGTGTCTCATATACAGGGAACACAGGGCTACCATAGGAGTGAAGTCTACAACTCCACATCATCGCTCCATTGAGTGTTTTCGCTGCTGAAACTTTATTGTTTCTTTTGTCCCTTTTGTCCCCTTCCCCTACTGTGGTGTGATCTGTGGAGTGGGTTTATACATACTCGCAGGTGGTTTATTATAGGGGGAAAGGGTTACCTGGCATCTTCCATCGCTCCCGCTGTATCCGGCTTTCAAGGTTAGTGTTAACCAATCTCTGTGTTGTGACAGCTGTCCACACCGCTGAGGTGCATGCCACATCACACATCGGTGGCATAGAAGTCATAGTGTGGCAGTGGGAGGAACACTGCCATGGACCTCAATACACCGAAATTTCAGAGTAGCGGAAGTGACATAACGCGCCTTTTGACCTCCACTCACACACACATACTTACACATACACACAAATTCACACACATATAGACTCACACACATAAACACACTCACAGCCGCAAGCACGCACACAACATACATTTAAAAGCATTTTTACTTAGCTCAGCTGCCATGGAAAGGTATATTTCAGCTTATTGTACTTCATTTTTATTAACATTATTAGTGAATAATATAATTTATTTATTCACTATTAGTGTAATAAAAAATTGACAGAAAATAAAGAGAGCAGAGCCCCAGCAGCTCCAGGGTTCCTGGCACTGAATTTGCCACTTCTGAGGCCAGGGGTCGCAAAGGCAGTGCTAGGGGTGGCAAAGAACAAGCCAGGGTTCGCAGCTGCGACCCCTGGTGACCCCTAAATGGCGTACATGAACATTGCCTCTTATGGAAGGGTAACATACAAAAGGTCTATCTGCTGTTATTTCTACTGCCAGGTCATACAGTTTACTTCCTACACATTACCCGTTGAGTACTGGAAGTCACCGCCTTGTGCATGGACAGTTTCAGACCTCGATCTACGACCTTCACTCTGATGAGGCCTTTTGTATATTCAGTTATCTGGTTCAGGGGGTCTCTCTGAGCTTCATGTCTCTTTGTAGTGCTGTCTCTTGTCCAGGGCCATCTTCACTGCATTATAGGCCCCTGGGGCAAAGCAGTGTACTGGGCACAGCCTACACAGCCACTCACAGGAATAAAAATGTTTAACAGAAAATTAGCGTTAAATTCTGGTCTGCATGGGTCCCCTATGATCGTGGGGTCCCCGGGTAACTTCCCAGCATGCCCACGCATTAGGATGACGCTGCTCTTACCCCCTTAACGGCAGCATATCCCTGCAGTTCTCTGCATCTGGGAATAGCTAAGGAGTGGCAGGTGAATTAATAAGGAGAGTGGTCATCATATAAAGTTTTCAAACCTCATGTCCCTAGTAAAATCATCTGTACTCATTTCGCTAAGAATCTATGAGCAACAGTGGGGTGTCAATCAATGCCATTCAGCTCAGATGATTGGTCTCGGCCTGAGGTGCGTCATTTGCTACCACGTTGGTATTTAGAAACTTCCTGGCATCCAGTGGGTTGTTAAACAGGCAGGTCTTACATTCATGCTTAATTTTGAATCTGGCTGGGTACATCATGGCTTAGCCTATCTCTAGTTGCTGCTGTTTCTTTTTCACATTGGTGAAGGCTCTCATTGTCTCTTTGATGGTTATAGTGAAATTAGGAAGAAGGATATTGATGCACCCTTATAGTGCAACTCACTTTTTTGTACAAATTTTTGTACCCAGGCTTTATAGTTCACCAGGTGGGCTAATATTGTCCTTGGCAGGGTCCCAGGAATAGGTCTTGGGACAAGAGAGTAATGCCCTGTCAATCCATTCTGATATCAATGTCTCAGTGAATGGTTCCATCTTCCAGGTACTGATTGATTTTAGCATTTCTGTGTTAGGTATCTATTTTGGCGTGATCGGGTTGCCACATTTTCATTTTTGGCATGGATTATATCTAGAACTCTTTCCATTCTGATAAGTTCTCCTCTCATATGTCAGCTCCATGTTTGGGAAATGCCTCCTTCTGCCATGTGAATAGAGCCAGACTGTTTATCCAGCCTCTCTGTGAACTGGTCCATTTGACTTGAGAGCGAATCAATTTTTCTGTCAATGGTTATCAGGATCTTTTTCTTGTCATGTCATAGGGCTCTAATATCCATGTAGCTTTCAGCCAGTTTGTGTTTAGTCAATGCAGAAGCATGTTGCTGCGTGTTTGTCAGCTGATCTCGTTGATTAATCAAAATTAAATGACGAGGTACTGTAGATTAGCCTCCAGTGGCAAACAGATGTCCCCTGGTTTTATTCAAATGTAGCATGCGTTCCTCAGATCGAACTAACAGGGCTTTGTGGATGAGACTGCATACCTTAAAGAAGATGTGCTTTCTGACCAGTAGCCTGTAGAGGGACCTGAGTATAGGGGCTGAAGGAGAGCCTGCTGGAAGGTTGCACACTAACTAGTCGGGCAGCTGTATTTTGTACGACTTGAAGTTTTCATAAGAGGGTGTCGATGGCTACCATAAGAAAAGCATTGATATATTCCAGGTGACTGATTATCAGCACCTGGACCAGCATTTTTTTAGCCGAGGCAGGAAGCGAAGGAATATTTTTCTTCAGGATATGCATGGTAGTAAAACATATTCCTCTAGATGCGGCTACATGATTTTTCATGGTCATTTCATGGTCGAGTCTCACCCCTAAGATTTTCACAAATTGACTGGGGCATAAGGTGGTTCCCAGTTCCACCAGCCACCAGTCAGGGGACCAAAGATTTTGCTCCACACCAAACAACAAGATCTCTGTCTTCTCATTATTCAGTTGTAGACAGTTCCTGGACAGCCAAGCAGCAATGTCTCTCACACAATTTTGGAAGCGCTGCCTAGTACCCGCAATGTCATATCCTATGGAAATGATCAGCTGAGTATCGTCAGCATACGAAATTACTTCAAATCCATGGGTTTTAACAATGTGATCCAAGCGAGCAACATAGATGTTAAACAATGTTGGGCTAAATGATGAGCCCTGAAGCACACCCTTTGTGAGAGGGACCTGCCGAGACGAGATTACAAGGAACCCAGTCTTGTGATTTCAGTCCAGTTTTCAAAAAAATCAGCTAACCACTGCAGGACAGTGCCTCTGACACCGGTCTCAAACAGTCTGCTAATAAGAACTGACTGAGAATCAGTGTCAAAAGCTGCAGAGAGATCCAAGTGTACAAGCATGGCCAGAGCACCAGCATCCAAGGAAAGATGGATGGAATCTGTAAGTGCTATCAGTGTGGTCTCAGTACTATGGGCTGCTCTGAAACCCGAAATAGAGGGTGCCAGAATTGCATGATGCTCCAGAAATGTCAAAAGCTGTTTGTTTACATGACTTTCAAGTATTTTTCAGATTAAAGGAAATTGAAAGAAAGAGTGGAAATTGCTCATATTTTGGGGGTCTACATTAGGCTTTTCTGTACGGGAACAACCAAAGCCGTCTTCCATGCCTAAGGTACCATGGCGAATTAAAGGGAACGATTGAATAAAGGCAAAACCACCAGTGCTAATTAAGCTGATAAAGTGGTTACAGCCCTGGCAGGACAAACGTCTATCAGAAAGCCTGATTTAGCTTTGTTCAAGGCTGTTGAAACTTGCTCTAGTGTAAGAGATGTAAACTCATACCAAAGTGGAAAAGAATTATTATGAGTGGACATCGAGAAGGTAGGGGTGAGCTGCTCTTGATTAATTTCCTATAAATCATCCTGACTTTTTCTTAAAAAAAGACTGCCAGACAATTGCAGAATTGTTGAGAGGCAGGTATATCAGAGCCACATGCAAGGGGGTAAGTAAAGATATTAAGAACCTTAAACAATTCTTTTGAAAAATTTCCAGCATTATTTATGTGAATTGCAGACAAACTCCTCCTAGTCTTTCTGATAAGAGTATACTATCAAGTCAGAGCAGTTTTAAAAGCTACTTTATCATTTAAATCCTTTTAATCTCACCGCGTCTTTCCAATTTTCTACATGCCAGAGTGCATGGAGCCTAGAAGAAGTCTGTTTTGAAATGTTAAATGGTGCAATTTTGTCAAATGACGCCAATAAGGCAAAGTGATAATTATTTAGCTCCACATTGATGTCAGAATCCTGGGTCGCCGTTCATCAAGACACAACCTTAGAAAACGTTTCTGGCGTGATGTTTTTCCAAACTCTGTAGGATTGTTTTTCTACTATCGCCACCGGCTTTGGCTTATCAGTCACAGCAATTTGGAAGTGAATTAAATAATGGCCTGTCTAGGTAAGGGGAAGGGGATCTTCACTAACCAAGAGTGGAGATTTAGTAAAAAACAGAAGGCCCAAAGTATGGCCCGCAATATGTGTGGGGCATGTGATAGATTGAGTCAGATTTAATGATTCCAGGTCTTCAAGAAGACTGGTAACCTCTGGTTTAAGGGCGTCTATACCACGGAAATAAAAGTCTCCAAACAGAAAAAAAGTTCTTAGAAGAAAGTACATGAGAAGCAATACGTTCAAACAGCATATGGCTGAAATCTTACTTAGACCCTGGAGGGTGATACACTAAAGCGCCCTTCCATTGAGGACTTCTACCAAGTTCAAGTTTAAAAACACACAATTCCACCCAATCCTCAATGAATGCCTCAATAATACGCACTTTAGCGTGTTTGCAAAACGCAATAGCAACTCCGCCACCAGATCTAGCTTCCCTATCTAGTCTGACCAGTTGGTTATTGTCAGGCAGGGCCAAAGGAATACAGCGTAAAGCGGAGGCGTTTAACCAGGTTTCTGTAAAGAATCAGAAAACAGGGGAAAGGGATGTTAATAAATCCCAAACATCCATAGCATATCTTGAAAGTTATCAAAGGGTTTTACCCAATCTGTGCCTAGGGGCAAATGTGCTGATGCATAAGAGCCAATGCTCCTGATTACGGTTTAAAAAAAAACATACATGGTATCATGGCGACAACTGGTCGTGTAGTTCCTCTAAACGTATATAAGATCTGCGCGTTTAGACAACATAGACTGTGGGTTTGGTGTCCAGAATGATTCCAGACACCCCCACTGGGTATGTCCGCCTTTATACCTAGCTAGCTCACAGTGCCACTGTAAACTTCTCTTACCAAGGAGAGAATAGTTCTGGCAACTGTCGAACATGACAACGCTGTCCCATCAGGGATCGTGGAAACAGTACACTACTTTTCGTTCAGTCTCTCTTGCTCACTTTTTCTCAGAGAGAAACACAGAAATAAATGGTGGGGACGTTTTCAATAAGTATTTATTGAACCTGCGTCATTCTAGTGTAAAATAGGTGTACTGATACAACCATAAGACAGAAACAGATATAAAAGATTATAAGAGCAACAGAATAAATGGATAGTAGATATCTACCAAAGTTCTAAAACAATGGATATATGCAAGTATATAAATTCATGACAATAGTAATGCGTACTCCTATGATGCAACCCTAACTAGATCTACCTAAGTGTACCTAGCATGATTATAGGTGTAGAGCCAAGAATCCCCCTAGGCGTCAGCCAACCCCATTGCCTGAAGTGAAAGACTGTGGGACCCTGTCTTGGTCTCGAGATGGACACCCAGTGAGGAATGTCAGACCACTGTGAGCTGGAGCATCTGCGTACAGGAACCTCAGCATCTCGCGTCAGTGTGTCAGCATGGAAGTCTTTCTCCTCTGCCTGCCCTGGCAAAGATATGGTGTATATATATCCAAAAGGTACCCTCAGGGGATTCCCCCTTCCTGTGTCATGTCGGCCGAGGATGACGGAAGTGATGACCCTTATACATAGTTATTATGCAGAAAATGGTAATCCTGCTGTGATTCTGAGAATCTTCATGCATAATTAATTACGCTTGTTTTCAGGGAAAACCACAAGACATGTTATGCAGTGCTTAACTAGGTAAAAGGTCAAAACCAAAACCCATTATGCAGAGAAATGGTATGGTAAATGTAGATGTACTACTCTGGCCTATATTTGGGTACCCTATGAAACATAACATGGGGACAATGGTCATAGGCCCATCAACGCATGCACTCCCAAGCAACAATGAGCGCCCACGCACACACCTCAGTCAGTCGTAAAATGATTTCTCATCTGTGTACATATGTGTTTTAGAAGGTGATAAAGGAATGACTACATGGAGGCTCAGAAGGGTGGCAATCAGAAACCAATGGGGAGAGGATGTGGTCTTATGGGCCAGAGCTGCCAACGTTGGAGCTGGGGAACCTGGTTTGAGCCTAGGCGTAGCATCCTGTGATATTGGGCAATTCACTTAATCTCTTGTGTCTACCAAAAATGAATGTGTCCTTTTGTAACTTACCTGGTGTTCATGAAAAGCACTCCAGTACCTTCGGGTCGAGTTCTCGCTATATAAATCTGCAAAAAAATTAAGAATAGAAGTTACCCAGTTTTTCCTAATCTAGACTATTAATCATGTTTCTACAAATAATTGTCATAAATGCAAAGAACAGCTTTATAAACTGTTGAAAAAAATCCTAAAACTTGCATTTAATTTTCACAGTGAAGCCATAAAAGTAAATACTGATTGTAATAGTTACGTTTCAAAAGAATAATATTTCTTTTTAAAATACAAAGCTTGGGCAACTTTATCCACCAATAACTAATTCCCAACTCGCCTAATGTATTCCAAAGTGTGTGGCAGGTAAAGAAGTCAAATGCTGCTGTTAGACCTAAAAATGTGAAATATAATTGCCTTGCTTCAGGTCACAGCTTCTCAAAATTCTTAAAGTTCAAGGGCACTTCTCCCTGGCCTGATTTCCCCTGGGCCCGCAGTGCTTAATTTGGGCCAGTAGTTTCTGGTGCTCGGCACTGCCACTTTTTTGTCAACACCTACGCTTGTGACAGTCTGCCACAAGGTGGCGATGTCTAATTTAGATATGAGCACAACAACAGTTAATTATTAATTCAATATACATTAAAAATTACAACTACCTGTTGCCCAAGCCATTCTTAGAGGTTTGACAGCCTGGAATACTTGGTTAGTGGTTGTTATGTTACTATGATTGGCAGCAGTGGCAGGGGCAATGTGTGGTGCAAGCTGCAATGGCCTCCTGACTTGACCCCTTACACGTATTATTTTTTTTACAAATTAAGCACTGCCCGTAGTCTAAAAGCCAGACTGAAGAATGTATCTAACCAAAACAACCGACTACAAACCAAAGTATGTTGCAAACCAGCAGACATTTCAAAGTACTTAAGTGTTAAAGTTTCCACCTAGTGAAACCAGAGAATGCCACAGTGTTCAGCCAAGCAAAATAATACAGCTGGATATGTTGTAACACAGCGCAGCAAGATGAAGGCATACAGCCATTGAGAATTGACGTCATAAACCACAAGTAACTCCACAGATATGTCGACAACCAACTCCACAACAGAGCATCCAAGAGCCCCAGGAATTGCAACCTGTTCTGCCATCGAATGAATGACTGCCAGAGATCTTCATGAGAAAGCCCCCTTCGAACAGCCACTCAACCGCAAAAGAAATATTTTGAGAAGCAAAGAACTCCTTACTGCGGCGCAGGGAACTGTGACGTGTAAAAAAAGGAGTTTAATAACCTGCAATCCTGAGCGTACATCAGACACAATGAAAACATCACACCCAGGTCAGGATTTTAAAAGAAAAAGAGGGGTTACGAGTGTCTCCGACAGTGCACTGTTCCCAATCACGTGTGTGAAGTGCACTATTATAGTTAACACATAGGCAAACCTAGCCAAGAATAACACAAGTGATTGAATCACAAAAGGCGCTGTGTCGAGAAATCTAAAAAGGAAACTCGAGGTCGGTGAACATTTTTAAGGATCAAAAAGACAGAGAAATAAAGGCTTCTTAATATATAAGTGTATTCAAATAATAAACACACTGAGAAATGGTTTGCCTAGGCATTGAATGTTCATAAGTACCCAGCCTAGCTGTTAAATTTGCACCCCACTCCTGTCTGCCCTCAGAAATGCAGAAGTTGTGCTATTCTGGGTTCTCAAATACCCTTTGAAGTTCATGCCTACCTTCTATTTGGCTTGGCCAAAGAGGCACCATCCTTTCAGAGGCACCGATCTGGCACCCTCGTCGTGCCACCCTTCCAGAGCTCAACACAAAGCAGACCATGTCATGCTCCCACCTGACTTTAGGGACAACACATGACAAATTATCAATCAGGATTTATAAAGTGCAGCTAATCACACAATAAGGTATCCAGATGCTTGCAGGCCCCGGAGGCTTATTCGAACAGCCAGCTCTTGAGAGCCATTCGGAATTCCGGAAGTGAGGTGATGGCCTGGAGGTGCGTGGGGAGGTTGTTCCAGGTCTTCACTGTGATGTGGGAAAAGGATTGTCCTCCACTCTGCTTCCAAAGATGCGGGTAGTATGGGCTAGTGAAAGGGACGCAGAGCATAGTCTTTGTGACGGTTGGTGGAAGTTCAGGGGGTAGTTAATGTAGGCGGGTCCTTGGTTGTGTAGAGCCTTGTGTGCGTGGGTCAGCAGCTTGCATTGGCATCTCTTCTGTATGGGGAGCCAGTGGAGTTGGCAGTGTTCACTCAGCCTTACCAATTTTCAAGAATTAAAGGCTTAACATATGATTAATGGTGTAGCGTCCAATACCCACCCTACTCTATGTGGACGATGCCGTAATTATGGCCCGAACATCACTAGGATTGCAACGTGCCCTTAATAAGTACTTCAATTTCAGGGCCAACTTAGATTTAAAAATAAACATAAAAAAAACCTTTGTAATGAGCTGTGGGATAGGAAGAAAGAAGCAGAAGGACATTTTTATTGAAAATGTAAAGTTAGAGCCTACTACCACATATCCTTATTTAGGTATTTTAATTGACGATAAGGGCTCATGGAGACAAGCAATAAAAGCCAGGAAAATGCTTTTTATGATGACTACCACGGCACTGTTTAACTTTGCGCAGAGGTTAGGTAAGAGGCCACCGGTGGAGATGCTCCAGATATAGCAAGCCAAATGTATCAGTACTGCGATATACGGGGCTGGAGTTTGGGGTTATGGAGGGGTTGATGCACTCCAGAAAGTTGAGAATGCCTTTTGAAGGTATTTGTTGGCAGTTCCACAAGGTACCTCGACATTTCCCTGCCACTCAGAATTAGGAATACCGTATATTACTGACATAGTAAAAGTTCAACCCGTTTTACTATGGCATCGTATTTGGTCATCCCCTAAAACATTATTTAACCAGGAGCTTCTGAAGGACTGACTTGGCCTTGAAAATGTACACAAGATTGGGTGGCTCATGTACGTGAAAAATTTCTTATCTGATCTGGGCTTGTCAAATTATTATTACAATTCTTTATTGATAGTTCAGATTTCCAGGAAAATGTTTAAAAACAGTGCATGAGTTTTTTGGAGGGGGTTAGATTAGTTATTGATGCAAATAAATGTTCAGTACAAAATAACCTAATGATTCAACCTACTTTAACAATACAACCATATCTAACGTTTAATTATTAGAGTGGATATGATAGGTTTGTTCTGACACGGTTTAGGCTGAATATATTCCATCACTTGATAACCTCCCCAAAACTTTGCCAATCTGCCCCTGCGACGATGCATCATCTCAAACATCAATGCTTTTTTTTTTTTCTGCAAATTTTATAAAGAGATGAGGAAAAGATGCATAATACCTATCTTAGAAATTTGGGGCATGAGACAATGCCGCCCAGCATACCTCGCTCTTCAATTCCTGGACGCGGAGAGTTTCACAAAAAATATTACCTAATTTCTGAAACTCTGTGTTAGGCACAGAAAAAACCTATAATAGAGATTGGTGCTGTACACTGTTTGCGCGAATAAGATGTTCTTCATTTGTGTTTTAATCATGTATTAGTTGTCTTCAAACACGGTCTCTCAACTTTGGCAACTTTTATTGTTGTAATGTACTTCATTGACTGAATTTGAAATCTTTTAAATTATTTATTGTATAGAGAGAATACAATTTAAGAGTTTTTAACTAATGTTTTACAACAGTATTTTTATGGTTTTTGTCTTATCATGAAAACCGAATAAAAGAATTGATTGATTGATTGATTGAGTGTAGCATCCCTTTTGTAAGCTGGTAGGCTCCTACCCTGCTGTCCACTCAAAGACATCAACATGCCATGTGTCCTGCTCTCACACAGCATGCTCAGCCTCGTAAAGATGGACACGTGAATAACTTCACCCCAATTCTTCTGTCTTTGAGTGGTACTGCCTAGCATGTCATTAACTGTGTTATATACCTATCAGCACTCCACAACTAGTCACATATCAAACACATCTTCTCAGACACCAGTGAAAGGTTGAAAGGGTTAATGCACAAAGGAAAAATGAATCCATTGTTAATCACTGTCTTAGCCCGCCAGGACGTCTTCTAGAAAGCTGGGAGTGAACCGTGCTCGGTGCGTACAGAAAGACACAGATTTAAGTACATATACAGTTCTGCAGCAGATATCACTTGGCACAGTTAAACAAAGGGAGCATACAAGTGCCTGAAAACATGAATTCATGAGAAAGGAAGATGATATTCAGTTATAACAAGAATGTAAACATTTTTGGTTGAGTATGTTAATCAACACTTTCTTGTCTTGGGAGCTAAGAAACGAAAGAGATGCACCCAGTGTCAGAGATGGGCTCTTTATGCACAAGTTAGCAAGAAGAGAAAAAAACGTACTGAATTGAGTTACAATTATGCTAATGGAATTATTATTTTACACATGTTACTCACAGTCTGTGACCTGATGACTGGCTACATATGGACAATTTCTTCTCTAGCCACACTGACCCTGAAGAAGCACAGTCGTGTAGTGCACTAACTGCACAAATGTGTATCAGAGGTATCACAATGGCATGGGGTTCTCCGTTTTCCAGCCTTTTTCTGTTGTTAGCTTGACAAGACTGAACGCCTGCCTATGTGGTGTTGTGGAGGTACAATCAGATGTGTGATCAGCTGTGGCCCAGCCTTAGCAGCCTTTCAGAGACACCAGTTGGACATGTGACTGACTCTAACCTAGTCATAATGTCTTCTAAGAGGATTAACCGACATGGCTTTATTCCCAGTCTAAATTCACTTCAAAACGGTGTCTGGCATGTGCAAAACTCTGAGGTGCCTTAATATGTTTCTCTTTCTACTCCATGTTACCTTAAATGCCGCAGTATGTGCCACGAACAATTATATTAAGGAAAATCAAAGGGTTGCAAATTCTACATGAAAATGAGTTGATGCTGCATAAGATTATGCATTATTAAGATCCAGAATATATGAACGGTAACATGCCTTCCCTTGCACTTTGTCCTTGGGAAGATATTGAGTAGGGTTGGGAAGGATCAGTGAAAAGCCTTCCTCAACAATGTAACATTACGCCATACTATAACCTGCGTCCTGCCTGTTGTATGGTTCTTACATTCTCAACAAAACTGTGTGTTTGTTGGACAGCATAAACGTTAAAACTATCTGAGACTTGAGTCCATGCACACCATCGGGATATGTCTGCCTTAGTCCGGGCTAGCTCACAGTGCACCATCTGTACCCAAACCAAGCAAGGTAACATGTGTTATGTGCAACCTCAGAACATGGCAACACTGACTCCCCAAGGGAATCATGGAAAGAGATCTAAAGCCCTTCCATTTGGTAACTCATGCTTTCCCAAAGGGAAACACAAGAAATACTCTAATTGACATTTCAAATATTTATTGAAGCAATAACAATCTTTTGTCAAATTTGTGCACTGAAATTTTAAATAGAAATCAGAGTAATCAGCATCAGAAGAATGGTAAAGAAAATGAACAATTCGGCCATTGTGGTGTTACATAGAATATATGCTTGAATATAAGTATAGTTATAGTTATTCTCTATAGTTATAGTTATGCTATAGTTATAGTTATGCTCCTACCTAGCACTTTCTATCCTAGTGTGCCTACAGTGAGTGGATCTGCCAGAATCCCAGCCAAGTGTTCTAACTCCCAAGTTACCTGTGGGTATGTTTCATCTGGAAGCCTGTCGTAATGTAGAGCTGGGCACCATCCTTCTCAAGAGTGTCAGCAAAATGCTCCTTTCACTAAATAAAAAATGTTGCCATGTCGAAGTCCCAGTCAGGCTGTCATTATTGATTCTATCCTGACAAAGCTGTCACCAAGCGAAGAATAACAAACATCAACCTTTTGCCCAGTGAACTTTAGCTTTCGTACAGAATGTTCAAGGCTCTGATTATATGCCTATGAAGAAATGTAAATGTAAGCAAAAGTAATTTCACAGAATATTATCCATACAGGTACTCAAGCAGATCAAGAAAGATGTCAACTTTTATAACATGAACATGTAATATGGTGGTGTCTTCACCCGGACATAATGTGAACACATGACACCCATTCATTGGATGTAAGACAACTAATAAGCTTCCTAAAATCTATGCTAGAAATATAGATTTAATATAAAACCTTAAATCATAAAAGCATTGTGCTTTTTAATAATAAAATCATAGAGAAAGCCAAATTGTATTAAAAACAAATATAAGAAGGCACATTAAAAAGACTATAACTTAAAAGCAATTTACCTAGTAAAAATGGCTGAAATAAAAAAAAAGTATCCACTGCTCGAAACTGCCAGGTTGTTTAATTGTTCTGATGAGTAGACGAAACATAGCTGTCCCTTGCGACTGCATACAATTGTTCATTTGGTCGGCTCTCACCAGCTCCAGAGGACAAACATGTTCAAAACAACCCCCTCAGCAGCTGCTGAAGGAGTGATGGCCAGTAGTGCATCTGCAGCAGACGATCCAGGACTAAAAAAAGCAGTAGTTGAAGCATCCCAGCAAGGTTCATAATATGCATTTTGAAGCAACAACAATTGCTCTGAGCTTCTGTACAAGTACAAGGAGACAGTAGGAATGTGGTTTTCTGTTGTAGTTACTGTTCCTGGTGCACCTTGAGTAAATATGCTCTGGGTCCCTGCCAATTAGGTTCCCAGGGCTTATGTTCTTCCCCAAAACTGAACCTTTGTTTCTACAATTGGCATTCCTCTGGCACATCTATAAGTCCCTCGCAAAAGGTACCACTGGTACAAAGGCAGCCGCGGCCTGTGCAGATAAGAACTGTAGGGCTGAGCGGGGGGACTATTTGATGGACGATGACGAGGGAAAATTAAATAAATGATTCATTTTCCCTTGTCGTCGTCTGTCGAAATCCCCCTCCCTCCATCCCCGGCCCCACCAGGCCCCCACCACTCTTACCTGCATGGGCCGCTGCTGTACCAAGGGCATTGTAACCAGAGAGCGATTTATAAGGCCTGCAGCAAGTTTTGTGCCACCCTCAGAGACCCCTCACCTGACACATCCACACTGCAATTGCAAACTTTGTGATTTGGTGCAGACAAAACTGAAGAGTCTACATGGCACACATCCCTGTGTGCTGTGCCCACAAACACTGCCTGTGGCATAGGTAAGTTACCTCTCTAGCAGGCCTCACGGCCCTAAGGCAGGGTGCACTATACCACAGGCGAGGGCATAGCTGCAGAAGCAATATGCCCCTACAGTGTCTAAGTCCATTCTTAGACATTGTAGTGCAGTGAAGCCATATTGAGTACATGGGCTGGGAGTTTTTCCTTATGAACTCCACAGCTCTATGATGGCTTTACTAAAGCTAAGAAGGTTGGTACCAAACTTCTCAGCACAATAAACCCACACTGATGCCAGTGTTGGATTTATTGTAAAATGCACTCAGATGGTATCTTAGAGATGCCCCCTGAAAAACTACCAAAACGCTAGACTACAGCTGACTGGTCTGCACCACACATACATGTTTTTGACTCCCTGAGGGGAGAGCTCTTGTGCTCTCGTCAGTCAGGATCAAACCCTGCTTGGGTGGTAGTGCTTCACACCTAGTCCCTAGCAGGAACAACATTCAGGATGGTGGGCTTAAAAGGCTTCCTGCCTTTTGTAATTGCTATCCAGGTCCTCTCCAGCCAGTGGAGATGTCCACCCCACTGACCAAGCCCTACTTTTGGCAGCCTGGCCAGTGGGAAATGTAATAATCAGGAGAGTTGTGCCCCTGTCAGCCAGGACCACCCATTAGGTGTCCAGATCTGAAGTGATCTCCTCCATAGAAAATCCTCCATCTTGAATGGAAGGATTTTACCCAATCAGGTTAGGGGATGCCCCCTCCCCAAAGGGAGTGGACATACAAAGGGTATAGTCACCCTAAAGGCAAGTAGCCCATTGGCTACAAGCTGCCAGTACAATGTAACACCACTAAATTCAGAATTTAGGGGCACCCCTGAACCTTGATCCTCAGATTTCTGAGAACTAAGAAGAAAAGGATGAAGGAGATACCGTGCAGCAGAGCTAGAAGATGTCGACTGACTTGGCCTCAGCCCTACCGGCCTGTCTCCAGCTTAAAGAGCCTGCGAAGAAGACAACGCCTGTCATGTCGCCAGAGACTTCCAAGAAGCCCAGGCAGAATGCCACGCTTCAACATAGACCAGATCTCCAGGAGAACAGCGGCCCTGTCTAGAAAACCTCCAACTTATAGGAATCTGGATCCAGGCAGATCCGCGACCCCAGCCCACTCTACAACCAACTCCCACAGCCTGAGTTTGAGTGGCTTACCTGTCCAGTGATATTTCCCCAGCTATCCATACCTCTACTCCATCGGTGGCTGACCTCTCCTGGACCCCATGAAGTTGCCTGTAGCCTCAACACGAACGGTCCCCTGACCGCGACCGGCTCCGGTAATGAACATCCAACACCAAAAGGCACCCCTCCATCTTCAGCCCCAGCCTTAGGGCACCCAGCCGACAGTGCCTAGGCCTTGCCCTGCAACTCAACCTACCTGTCCAGCTAATGTTCTCCTTCATCCAGCCTCCTGGTCTGAGCCTGCAGCCTCTTTGTGCGACCAAGAACTTCCATCCGTTTGCAATGGGCACCTGATGCTGATTTGCTTCCTGCACCCAGCAACCCTGTGCCGATGGTGGTGTAGCTTTGGTGCTGCCTTGTGGTGCCCCCGGGTGCTCACCCTAACCCTGTGCCCTGAAACTGTTGGTACCTACATGCAACCAGCACCTCTTGTGGGTGCCCCAGTCTCCATTGACTAACATTGGGGCTTGTGACCTCTGAACCCCGCCGTCTCAGTGTCACTGGTGGAGCAGTACCTACGTTAAACTGAATCTTGCCCAGTGTTTGTCCAACCCCTGATAGTTAGAAGAGTACGTTGTGTACTTACCTGTTAATGCATATATCAGTTTTCCTCCCATAGGATTGCATTTTCTCCTATTGCATTCTACTGTCTACCTTTTCCAACTGTTAAGTTTGCTACTGTTTTTGATTGACAATAAAAAAAGTAATTGTATTACTTTAAAGCATATTTACTGCCTTGCAAAACAAATCCTAATGCAACATGAAATGTATTCCTACTCTTAAAACTGTTACTTACCTGAAACTGAGTTACTCTTCATTCTAAAATAAAATAACAAAGTAATAACTTTTTATACAAAACAGTTGGACTTGTATTCAGTCTTTGAGTGTGTGTAATCGTTTGTTGCCTGAGTGTGTACAACAAATGCTTAACACAGCCCTCTGATAAGCCTAACTGCTCGACCACACTACCTCCAATAGAGTTTTTATGTAATATCTATTTAAGCCTCTGTAAGCCTCTAGGGATCCACTGGACTCTGTCACACTATACGTTACTTTGGTATAGTATCTATATCCCTCAGGATCTTGTTCGCGCTATATAAAACTTTATAAATAAATAAATAGAGCCAGCTTCCTACAGAGACCCACCAGCAGTTCCAAGTCCAGAGATTGGAATGGTTGCATCCCCAAGCATAAGTCCAGGGAACACTTGAAAGTGCACAGCTGACAGCAGAATACGGGCATGATAGGGTAGAATGTGCTAGGTAGGAGTAAACTATATGACAATACTTGAATGCAAACATGTAGTTTTCTGTACTCCTCAAAATGGTGGAATTGTTCATCTTTTTCACCATTCTGATAATGCTAATCACAGCATTCTGTTTTCTTCTATTAATCATTGCAGCACAAGTAGTTTACTCAAGAAGTACAATATTCCAATAAATATTGAAACTGCATGTGGTGTATTTCTTGTGTATCTTTTGGGTATGCATAAGTGGCTGAGCGAAAGGGTTCTAGATCTGTTGGCACTATTTCCTTGGGTGATATGGGGTTGCACACACATTTGTTACCCTGTAGGGTTACAGGTGCAAATGGTGCACTTGAGCTAGCAGGACTGTAAGCCAACATATCCTTAGGGATGCTCATAATCAATCTCCCACCAGTCCAATATTTATGTTGTCCATCAAACGCACAGTTTTACTTGAGTAAGTACAAGCCGTATAATAGTGTCTGCACGTAACCTGGGAATGGCCTACTGTAATGAAGTATAAAGGAGTAAATGGTAGCAGACAGGAATACTTCAAGACATGTATTTATTAGCCACAACTGCAGCAGTCCAGAGTAACTGTTTAACATGGAATGACTCTCAAGAGCTCCACACATAACATTCTGGATTACAATGACGTAGAGCTATGATGTAATGAAACCAAGATCACAACAATATCTCCCTTCTTTTACATAAATGAAAGTAGAACAAAACAAAATGAATAAGCATAAGAATGAATACATAAATTACATAAACATGAACATCAATCACGGAATCTTAAAGGTTTGACAATATTCCGTCTACTGCTTCTACGTTCATATTCTGGATGAGTATAATACTTTGGTTCAGTGGTATGAACATCAAAAGAAGGAGGTGAAAGAGGAACAACACGAGAAAGCAAAGACGACGTCGATGAAACACCAGGAACGTGAGGAGGAACACCATGAGAGTGCACATTCACCACTCTTCCCTTATTCCACCATTCATTTCTGCTAGTTCTTACTGCATTCCTAGTCACAACCTCAATTCTGACACGAGGTTTAAATTTCGACATTCCTTTAGGAACATGATTTGGATCCTTGATACGAACCCAGTGTCATAATGACTTTTCATTCTACTCTGAAAGTCTTCCACTTTAGGTCTCACAGCTTTGTCCATAATTAACATGTGATCACTTTTGTGTTGACATTATCTTAACCAGGCAGGACATAATCTAGAGGCAGGTGGCCGTCCTCGTAAGACTTCAAATGGTGAAATACCTGAAACAACGTTTGGACAACACCAATGTGACCACAACATTTCTTCAACAGATTTACGAATATCAAACTTGTTCTGAATGCCCCACTGAATGCACTAAACTAACGTGCAATTCATTTTTTTCACAAGACCGTTGGCATGGGGATGATATAAAGCCACGCACTTGTGTTTGAAAGCATTGTTGTCAAGAAAACTCTTCATCTCTTTTGAAACAAACTGGACACAATTGTCCGAGACAATCTCTTTAGGAAAACCTTCTCTTAAACATAGGTTTTTCAAAAACTTGATAACACTGAGAGTATTAGGTTCTTCTACAAACTTTACCTCCCACCATTTGCTGTAATAGTCAACAACTACAATAGCAAATCTTAGCTTCGGTGGAAGGGTACCAAAAGGACCTATAAAATCAATGGCAAACTTTGACCAAGCAGTGTTTGGTAATTCAACAGGCTGTAAAGGAACTGCTTCAGTTTTAAGCCCTTTGTCACTAGTTGCACAGACAACACATCCCCGAACACTGGCTAAAATGGCAGAGTCCAAACCGGGCCACCAATAACTATCTCTGATTTTCCTTTTAGTTATGGTCTGACCCAGATGTCCTTCGTGACCATACATAATAATTCTTTCTCTCAAAGAAACAGGTGGAATGAACATGTCTCCCCGTACCAGCATCCCCTTTTCTTCAATCGACAACTCATCTGTGACTTTAAAATAAGGTTGTAAATTCGGAGGCAGTATTTTTTCTTTTGGCCAACCAGACATAACATATTTCCTAACATTTTCCAATTCCATATCTTTCAAAGATTCAGAAAACCATTCATGTTCACTAAAAGTAGTGTTGTGACAGATATCAACACTTGCAATCAAACACTCTTCATCATTTTCTTCACAATTTTCAGCGTAATCAGTAAAACTCAAAGGTGAATGAGAAAGGTAATCCGCTCTTATGTTCTTACCACCCAGTATGTATTGAATAGTGAAATTGTACTGGAGAAGTTTAGAGCTCAATCGTGCAATTCTTGGAGTATGATCTTTGATGGTTGTTCCATTCAAAATGCTGACTAAAGGTTTGTGGTCAGTCTTTAATACAAATTTTCTCCCCCAAATAAAACATTTGAATCTTTCAACAACCCAACAACAACTTAAAAGTTCATTTTCAATGACTGAAAATATGTTTTAATTAGACCTTAGAGACCTCGAAGCAAACCCTATTGTTACTTCAGTTTTGCCTTTCATCTGTGCAATGGTGGCACCTAAACCGTTGTTACTCGCGTCTACAGTAATGATACATTCCTGTGATGAGTCAAACGGTGCAAGTACACCAGCTGAAATGATTTCTTATTTTAAACCCTCAAACTCCTCTTGACAGTTGTTCTCCCATGAAAATGTATTGTCTTTCTTCAATAATTCTCTCAAATTAACAGTTTTGGCTGAAAAGTTGTGAATGATCTTCGAAAAAAATTCAGAGTCCTAAAAATATAGCCACATTCTCCTTTGTTTTAGGTGTTGGAGCTTTAGTTATAGCATCCACAAGACCTGGTCTAGGTTCTACCCCTTGTTCAGAGATTACATGAACTAGATACTCTATAAAATCCTTAGCAAATTCACATTTGCTGCGGTTTGCTACAACACCAAACTTTTGTAATCTCTCTAAAACAGTAAACATGCGTTTGTCATGAATAGATTGATTTCCCCCTGCAATCAAGATATCATCTTGGAAGGTTACACCCCATCAATTCCTCTCATCACGTTCTCTAAAACATGCTGAAAGACGGATTCCGCCGATGTGAGCCCGAAAGGCATCCTTTTAAATTGGAAAGAACCCATGGGAGAAACAAAAGCCGTAAGGTGTCGTGAAGACTCCTCAAGCACTATCTGATGATATGCAGACGCTAGGTCAATTTTTGAGAACAACCTAGCACCTGAAAATGTACTGATAATGTCGTCAATCCTGGGTAATGGGTGAGAATCAACCCAAATTACCCTGTTAAGACTTCTTAAGTCCACACACACTCTCAATTGCCCATTTTTCTTCCTTACGATAACTAATGGACTTAACCATAAAGATGACTCGATAGGTTCTATGACACCATCATCACACATTTTTTTAAGGATGTCTGCTAAATCTTGACGTACACTAAAAGGCACATTCCTTAATTTGTGTTTTACTGGTATAACATTATCTTGCTTGAATCCTTTTATTTTCCCTAATTTCTCGCCAAAAACCTTAGGGAATTTCTCAACCCATTTGGAACTGTTTTCACACTTCTCAAATGTCTCCCTGTTTTCCTCACCATCAGTTACCAAAGAAACTTGTACGTCTCTCCCAGGTCTAAGGGTCATTCCAAATAGACCTTGGTGATACCATCCAAGGATATTTAGACCTTTCTTTGACACATAGACTTTTCCAAAGATAGTGCGACCCTTGAATTTGAGTCGACACTCAAAATATCCTGACAGTTCAATCTTCCTTCCATCATATGTGACGGGATTTCTATCTGGACGAAATAGTGTACGTTCACCCCACACTTCATCAAACAACTCATCGGTAATCATCGTCATTCTGGCACCAGAGTCAATAAGGAGTATTAGATTTTTTCCATCAACTTCGATGTGTTCATAAGGATCTATGGAATCAGACTCATCATCCTGTACAACCACTATCATATCTCTAAATCCTCTTGAACAAATCTGTTCTTCCCCTGAGCTGTCACTCTGAACACCATCCAGCACAGAACGTATTTTATCTCTGAGTGTTTGACAAACTTTTGCGAAATGTCCCATTTTGTTACACAACTTACATTTCACACTTCTCGCAGGGCAGGGTCTACCATTAGGTCCATGCTTTGAATTCCCACACCTAAAACAAATATTTTTCAGAGTAAAAAAACTATTCTTGTTCTCTTTTTTTTTACAAACTTTTTAAAACTATTGTTTTGCTTAGAAGCTGTGTTTTCATTCACAATAGACACACCACTAGTTTCTTTTCGAGTGAGTTCTTTACGTGCTTTACGTGAAACCCTCAAACCCTTTTACTATGTCAATCGTTTCAGCAAGATTGGTATTTCTCAACGTGAGAAGTTTTTCCTGTACTTTTTCATCCCAACAACGCACATCTATTTGATCACGTATGAGTTGTTCTGTGAAATTTTCAAATTCACATTCTGCAGCCAGCATACGTAAAACAGCCACATACGTATCTATAGATTCATCTTGTATCTGCTGCCTTGTGAAAAACTTATGTCTGTTAACGATCAAACTAGGTTGTACATCAAATTGTTTCTCTAATTTCTTCACAGCTAGTTCAAATTCATCTAAATCTACCTGATCATTGGAAACGACATAGGGTGGGAGATGTTCATATATAGATTGGCCTTCGAAACCTAAATTGTGTTCTAATAAAAACCTCTTTCGTTCAGGCCGATATCTGTTACCACCAATTGCTCCTAAATACTTAGTAAAAGCCCTGTACCAGTCTCGCCAAGGCCCAGGTGAGTCTCTAGTGGTCTGAAGAAAAGGAGGGGGAGCACCAACATTTTGCATTGTTGCCATGACAAATAGATAAAAAAAATAGTTTTTTTTAAATGAACAGTCTAGTAAATGAATGTGCAGAAATAAAATATAAAATATAACATGTGAAAAAAAAATAATCACAGCTGATGATGTGTGCACATGACAGACATGCAGACTCTTCCTAATACCTTTTTTATAGTAAATTCAGCTTTACTTTAAATTCTTCCTTTACCGCCGACTGCTTCTTTTTTCTCTTTATTTTTATTTTTAAAACTTACTTGAAAGAGAAGAAAAAAAATAATAATAATAATAATGATGAACTGCATGTGTCATAAAATAATTTCTTCTGTGCTTGCTTCTAGTTTTGCCATAAACAAAAAGAAAAGAAATATCCTCCTGATGTTGCTTGCAGTGTAAAAGTCAGTGTTCTAGTAGTTTTTTACAATGTTCAGTCGTCCTTCATCTATTGTCACTCTTTTGTGATGAATAAGCAGTCGAGACTGTGGGAAACGTGAGTTAATTTGACTTGTTCGTTTTAATTCCTTAGAAGTGGAAGAATGGCTCTGTGCTCGACATGCTTCAGGTTTGGTATGCTAAGAAACTATTGTCTCAATGTCTTACAGTGTATGCACACAAACTGGCTGTAGACTTTACACACTCGGGTGAAGGTGTTTACTTTGACACCGTAATAATATTCTTTACTTTTACAACGAAGACACACTTAAAAGATCGTGATTACTCATGCTTCAGGTGACACACGGAGGGGAGTTTGTTTATTTAAGAGCTTCCTTTTAAAAATCCATTACTGTCTTGTGCCTTTTTTTACATGCGCACTGAAAAATAGTTACAGTCTCGCACTATTACTGTCTCGTGCCTTCTTACACGTACGTGCTGACAGAGAAATCCCATCCTCGTCGCCAATTTGTAATGAAGAATAAAGGAGTAAATGGTAGCAGACAGGAATACTTCAAGACATGTATTTATTAGCCACAACTGCAGCAGTCCAGGGTAACTGTTTAACATGGAATGACTCTCAAGAGCTCCACACATAACATTCTGGATTACAATGACATAGGGCTATGATGTAATGAAACCAAGATCACAACACCTACTTATCCTAAACGCTCTCATTTTCTCAAGAAAACGTGCCAGACATCCGTAAGTATCTAATGGCCACACAAACCATCCTTCTGGATTGGAATGTGAAGACTTGTATGTTCCATTTCTAAGCATGTTGTCAAAAGTATCCACATTGTAATCTGTGAATTGCTGTCAATTTTCAAAGCGTGCAAAAAGGGGAATTTTGGTGTATTTAGATCCTTATATTTATCAAGCCGAGACAGGACGCCCAGAGCAGTTTTATTCAGGAAAATCAGTTGGTGTGGTATAAGGCATGCTCTAAATAAAGGCTCATTCCCTAAAACTACCAATCTCTACTTCCCCCTATATATATGTTTTATTAGATCAAAAGTATGATCATTTACATCATAATATTCATAACCATAAAAGCAGTAAAATAATTCATTTGATTACATCATAAAAAGATGATTTAAAAACGAGCTATCACATACATCTAGCAATATTAGTATGTTTCAGAAGTTCCTACATTTATAAAAGTACTTAAATAGAGACAATTTCCATGTTCCAAAAATAAATCTAAATTCGTAAAAATCCATAATTCTGTTCCCCGGTATCCAATTTGAGACCCCACAACCTGGTGACATACATAATCATATTAAATTCCCAGAGACATTATTGATAATTTTTTTTTTTCACAACAAATTTTATTGATTGATCAGGACAAGGCATATACACAGCTCTCCACAGTCAGGAGATCACTGCCAAATATCAACACATGTCTCAGTATTTTGTAAACCCAATCTATAAAAAGAACGACCCCCCCCTATCTCCCCCCACCTCCCACAGCCACCCAACAACCCCTCTACCCACCCCTTATCCCTCCCTAACCCAGTGCACGTGATCACAGTAAGCCTCCAGTAACTGTTTATATCATGCCAGGCACCATGCGCCTCCCTAGGCCTGAAGTCCATCGTCTAGGTCCGGACCATCGTCAGGTTCTGCTGAAGGCTCCAGAGTTAAATCCCTATAGTCGGCCCACCGTTTCCAAATTTTGTAGTGTTTTCGGGGGCATCCTCTGGCCTCAAAC
Source organism: Lissotriton helveticus (assembly GCF_964261635.1). NCBI lineage: Eukaryota > Metazoa > Chordata > Amphibia > Caudata > Salamandridae > Lissotriton > Lissotriton helveticus. The sequence continues at coordinate 129,897,276 of NC_136060.1, read as the reverse complement.
ACTGGGCGCTCCAGCCCCATAAAATAGTCTAGTCCAGCCTTCCATGCGCTCAGTGGGGGGGCTCTCTCATTCTTCCATGCTCGTGCCAAGTCCCGCTTGGCTACAACCAGACCCAGTAACAAAAGGTGACGTTTGTAGATATTCCCTCCCACGCCCTCCAGTACATGGAGAAGGCCCAAACGATGGGTGCGGGGGAGATCCCATCCCAGTACCTCCGACAGGCTGCTCCATACACCATTCCAGAACCTAGTCAGGCCAGCACACGACCATACAGTATGCAACAGAGTACCCCTCTCAGCTCCACATCGCAGGCACTCAGGGGACACAATCAGGCCCGCTTTCCACAGCCGCTCCCGTGTATAGTAAGCCCTATGCAAATATTTAAATTGGATTAATCGGAGTCGTGCCGCGATAGCGGTCCCATGAGGGGACTCCAAGGCCTCCCTCCAATCATCCTCATCCAGGGGTCCGACATCCTTTTCCCAGGTTTCCTTTAATGGAAGTAGGGAGGAGGAACAGTGAGTGACCAGTGTTTGGTAGATGCGGGATACCTTTTTATCCCCAAGGTCTCCCATGAAAACTTTCGCTTCCAATGGGCTGAATTCCAGCAGTGACTCCAAACCAACTAGACTAGGCGCGAGCGCGTGACGAAACTGCAGGTACCTGAAAAATTGGGTCTTGGGCATATGGAATTCGTTCCTAAGCTCCTGGAATGACTTGAGAGTTACACCGGTCATAACATTTCCAAGCGAAGAGATCCCGATAGAATCCCATCCGCCAAACCCCGCTAGGGAGGCCAGTGCGGGGAGACGCCCGTTATTATTATTGATCATTTTTAACCCCTTCCACCAAGCAAAGAGCAAATATCTTGAAATTGTAAAAACTAGCCATCTTGTGGTATCCGTCTTACAATTGCGTAAATCATCAACAGGGCGTGTAAAGTATAATAAACGACAGGCAGGAATTAACCAGTTTTTCTGAAGGTCAGTATAAGAGTGAGAAAAAAAGAAAAAATTATCAAGGTACTCTGGGACGGAATGACAGGTCGGGCACCTAGGTGTTACAGATGCATTTTCCCATGAGCTTCTCCTAGAATTAAGAGGGAGAACTCTGTACCTAAATTGAATGTATATAGCTCTTGCCTGGGGTGGTTCGATGTCATCCAGAAACATTTCAAAACCAAACCATCCCTTTATATTTATAAAACTAGTAGTTAAAGTACTAAGTGCTGTACCATCTATGCTTTGTGTATCCATGTACTCCCAGAAACTTTTTTTAAGGAGAGGGACCATTTTTTTCGTTATGGACCCTGGGTCCTCCCACAGTGTCCCCAGCCCAAGTTTGAAAAACCATTCCTTAATCTTTTTAAGCCACTCCAGGTGACCTGTTTGTTTTTGTAGAGTCAGTAGCTCTTCCAGGGCCTCCTTCACTGGAACCTGTGTGTTACTGGTCCAGATCCTTACCCAAAACAAGAGGGCTTTAAGAATGGCAAAGTTGTTTGTCGGTTTAAGACCAAGGTCAAGTCTTAACGGCAAGAGGGGAGTGTTCACGGGTAAATGAAGAATCGCCCTAATAAATTTGTTCTCAGCCAGGACTAAGTCCTTGAGATTCTCCAGCCTCCATAGCTCAGCCCCTTATAGGGCTGCTCCTAGAACTTGAGCCCTATGAAGTTCAAAAATTGTGAAGAGCGGTCGATATGGAGATGCTCTGGCCGTCCCGGCTATTGTGCAGACGGCATACGGGCGAGTCAGAGTATTCTTTTTGATTTGGGGTGTCCTTGACAACCTATCACTAATTCGTACTCCCAGGTAATCAAATGCCTTAACCTGCTCCAGGGTTTGCAGGCCCAGTGTCAATTATCCTTATGGGATTTATAGGGGTTAAACGTCATATATTTAGTCTTAGAACAATTGATTTCTAATCCCCTGTCCTTACAGGCTTCAGCAAATTTGTTCAAAATATTCTGAATACCCTTTGGCGTCCTAGCAATGAGTAACGTACTATCTGCAAAAAGCAGACAGGGCACAGGACTACCTGCTAATTTGGGGTATCATCTCCACAATCATACAACTCTCCTATTAGCCCATTTATGTACAGTGTAAATAATGTTGGGGCGAGAACACATCCCTGGCGTACTCCCTTACAAACAGAAATATCATTTGAAAGACTGCCATCAAGAATCCACCTGACCTATGCATAAGTGTCATGGTGCAAGCAAATCAAAATATTAAGTAGATATGATCGGAGTCCTAGATCTCTTAGAGCTGACCAGAGATGAGTGCGTTCTATTGAGTCAAAAGGCGTTTTTAGATCCCCAAACACAACGTACAAGTGACCTCCTCTTATGGTCACTTTCTTCCGTATTAGCAGAAGAAATCTAAAAACTTGATCTATAGTGCTTGTGGAGGCCATAAATCCTGCCTGCAGATTAGATAAAATATCATTCTCGTCAATCCAATTTTGGATCCGGGTTAAAATAATTTTACAAAAGATTTTTGGGGAGACGTCTAGAAGGCTAATGGGCCTATAATTTGCGGGAGACCCTTTGTCTCCTTTTTTGTAATTGGAATAATTTCAGCACCTCTACAGGACACGGGGATTTCACCACCACACAAGATTGCATTAAAAACCCTTTGTAGTAGTGGTCCCCATAATATAGGCTCTGCTTTATACATGTTTCGTGGAAGCTTATCTAAGCCTGGGGTTTTCCCATTCTGTAGAGAATTATTGGCTGTAATAGTTCCCTCTATTGTAATAGTAGTCTATTCAGTTAATGTGTTTTCTGAATAGTTCAACTCCTAAGTTAGAGGCAACACGATTGCCTGCATAAAGATGCTTATAATACCCCTCCCAAACATGGGGCTGTATATGGATATCTGTTTCCATTTTCTGTTTGGGTGACCCTTTAGTCAGGAGATGCCAATATAATTGGCTGTCCTTCTGCCTTGATGCTTCTACGAGTAAGCGCCAATCACTTTTTGCCTTGCGTTGTGCAGATTTATCAACTTCCTGCTATTTACAATATTTATGCGAGATTTTTCCTTTACCGCCACAATTAAATCATCCTTAGCTTTTTTGCAAGCCTCATTGTACCACGAAGCGGTACTCCATGAGAATGAATTTTGTTGCACTGTTTATAAAAAATTGTCTTAGTGTACAGGTCAATTGCTGGGATGTGGCCATAATGTCATCTGTGCTAGCAACAATATTACTCATGTCGGGGAGAATCTGCACAACCTCTACATATATTTTTTGGAGAAAATTGGATCAGCCAGTATTTGTGGCCATTTTACTCTTTCATTATTGTTAGTGGTGATTACAGGGGCAATCTTATGCAGAGGCTGTTCATATAAGAATACTAGGCCAGACAGCGTAAGTGCCAGAGAATTGTGGTCGCTATCATCCCGAATTAATACGACCATGTCTTTGACGTTTGGCCAAAGATCAAGATCAACCAAAATATAGTCAATCCTGGTTTAGCTTCCCATCTTTTAAACGTGTTGCATGCTTCTATGTCTGAGCATTTCCGACCATTACAGGCTCGAGCCCCATGGGCAATGGTGAGTGATAAAACCTGATGCCCCACCCTGGTAGACTTCTTAATAGGTGTAATCTGTAGCTTCTCAAACCCTCTGGCTTTATCTCCATAATATATTAGCTCCTGTATATAGTCAACCGGTTCAAATGTGTTAAAGTCACTGTCGACTATGAGTTGATAATTCGCCTTGTTTGAGTCAAGATAATTTGTTAATGTGATTATCGTTCTGCAGCACAGTTTTATTCAGGAAAATCAGTTGGTGTGGTATAAGGCCTGCTCTAAATAAAGGCTCATTCCCTGGAACATGACAATCTCTACTTCCCCCTATAGATTTTAAACCGATATTATCTCTCCAAAAGTCATATCTTTTTGTCAACAACTGAGAAATGAAAGATGCAGAATAAATCAACTTTATGTCTGTTAGCATATTTTTCTTTGACAAAGACGGTGTAAGTTTGTAACAATAGGACTCTGGGTCTGTGTAACGCGGGCGGGAGGAATGGGCAAGAGGCGAGTTTTGGTAAGGGAAGGCTTTATTGAGGCGTACAGGTAGTCCGTGCAGGTTTTCCTATGGTGAAGAGTTCGCCTGGGAGATCGGCTACGGCAGGACCGCTTTGTCTTCCCTTGGGTGGACGCGCTCCTCCTTGAACCCTCGGGGCTCCTCCTTGGCCTGGCGTCTTCGTCCTCCGTGGTGCCTCTCGACGGGTACCGAAAAGCAAGGAAACAGATTATCAGGTAAGGGTCCCGCAATATTCGACGCAATGGGGAAAGGGAGTGAGGAGTTCAACCTGTGATACACACAACTCTCATAAGTGAGGGGGTCGTGCACAGGGTGGGGAAACAGCACCAGGTAAAGGGAAGGGGAAACTCAGGTTACGCGGAGGCACCTTACTTCCCAAACCAACCCGCAACTCTCCCGCGTACCTGGGAAAGCCACACACCTCCCCCGGGTGTGTGGCAGGGTGACTCGTGGGTACGTTGGCCTCCGGGCTTCTTCTCCTCTTTGGACACAGCTCGCCTCCGCTCCTCCTCCGGTCATACTCCGCTCTCTTTCTCCACTGCTACGCTCCGCTCCTCCAATGCTACGCTCCTCTCCACACTCGATCTTCCTCTCCGGTCTCCTCCTACGCTTTGGGTGAACAGGCACCCCCGGCTGTTCCCGGCTTCCGCATTTGACGTTGAGGCCTCGTCATCAGGCTCCGCCCATTCGTCCAAGTGCAGTGAATTAAAGGGCCAGTGGATCACCTCACCATCGTAGGGGCGTGCACTGTAGTCCATCGAGGGTAGTTCTTGCTGTGAAGGGCAAACAAGAGGGGAGGGGTCTTGTAAGTACTCCGGGGGAGCAGCCGCTCCATTACAGTCTGCTGGATTGTGACCAGAAAAATATGCATATTTCTGTAAAAAAAAATTGAGCTACCCAGTGGTGGGGTAGTTTTCCCAATGGGCATAATTAATACAAGATAATGGTGAAGAAAGAACATTTCATCATAATTAAATGTACCATCATACATTTCTTCACCATTAAAAACTGAGTAATGCTCTAAATCAGCAACCATTGCATACACTGTGCTAATGTCCCAATCATCAGAGCTAGTACTAGGAGTGATAACATAATTTTGGGATTTTCAAAACACATATAGAACTTGTAAAGTCTCTGTTGGTCCAAATATATCAAAGGGTTGCTTATCCCAAACAATTCCATTAGGAACTGGAACAGTCCAAATGTTCATCAGGGAAATGTCTCTTCGCATATTCTGTGATGAAGAATGAGGTTTGAAAATCTTGTTTACCAGTTCCACAGCAGAGCATTCTGGTAGATAGTGTCTGTTCAGAAGCAGAAAAAAGGCAGTCACAAAACCAATCCAAATGAAGAGTAAAAACAATGGAATTGAAATCCAAATGTATATCCATGGAGGGATAAGGTATGTATTTTTGAGCCAAATGACAAGTTCATGTGGTTCTCTCGGTGGAGGTGGCTCTAACGAATCTAAAGAGAGTCATCAAAGTCGGTTAAAAGTGATGAAGGCTGTTTGTGCAAATGTGGGAGGCTTGTGAAGCTGTGTAGAACTAGTAGCTGACTCCAATGGTGGTACATTGTAAATACCGTCTTTGTCTGCTTGCAGAGTTGAAATGTATCTAGTCGTCTTTGACGATGTAACTGGAAGCAGTGACACTTCAGTGTTATCAGTACCCAGCTGTAGAGAAGAAACTTCATTGTTGGTCAAAGCTTGTAAAGGGACTTCCTGTAGGGTAGTGAGAGATGGCAGGTAACTACCCAGGACCCATTGAGGCCTACTACTTAGAACCGGCCACATGATGTGATTAGCTCAATAGACACAAATCTCTTTTGTTTGATATCGGCAAGGGGTGGTAAAAGTACAAATCTGTTACCTTCAACAGCCAGGACAGGCACAGACCAGAATTCCTTCTTATTGATTATTTTCCCCTGTACTAGATGTCCGATCTTTGGAATTCATCCAGGAGTTGTTGGTGCTCATTGCTACTGCCGGCAGACACTCCTTAATATTCCGGTGAATGATTGTGACTTCTTCCGTGCTGTCCAGCATGGTCAGAGCCCACTCCCCATTCAGAAGCCGAGTCCTCAATATCTGCGGCATGTTTGGCTTTAATCACAGTCACTTTCTTCTTTTAAAGAGGCTTTGACTGTGGAGGTTGGTCTTCCATTTTTTATTATGTAGTCAGAAGAGCGTTGTGATGCCTTCTTCAGTTTTACGTACTCCTCTGATCTGTGCTCTGATTGTCCTCCTCTCTCCGAGCGTTTTTTAGATGACTCCTGAAAGGAACGAGAAGGGCATATGTCAGTATCCTGATACCTATCAGACTGTTTAATGAATCACAGTTATGCAAATTATATCACTTTTCAGTGGACTCCTGTTGACGAGATCCACCAAGTGTTTTAGTCTTTTCTTTATTTTTCTTATTATCCCACTTCTTTTTTGAGGACTTAATTGCCTGCTTCGAGTTATCTTTGCAGAATTACCCCTAATTTGTGATTTGTTGGGGCTGGCTCCCAAATTATCTATACCTATGGATGTATAGGTTGCCTCAATCATTTTAGATAATTTGCGCTGCTGATCTATTGGAGCAATCTGCATTAGCCACAGGTGTATAGCCGACACAGCTGTTTCGATTTCATATTACTTAGTATAATTGAGAATACTGCAGCAAAATTGCCCATTCATTTCATCCCCAAATCCAGGGCAGGGGCTGCCCCATACTCATTTTGGATCTGTTTAAGCACCTCAGGCAAAACAGCTAATGATGTTGTACCATGTGTTCTGTTAGAGATTGCAGCAAAGACTGGGCCCCAAGTGAGGCAGTCTTCCACCAGGGGAGCAATCCACATTGGCAGACATAATGGGAGAATTCTATGTTTTTCTTGGGGTCCCTATTTGGGAAACACTGATTCAGTTGGCCTGTTTTTGTGCAATCCAGCACAGAAACTCACCCTCCCTGAGGGGAACCTTACCCATTATTGCATTAATGATTACTGGACTAATTCCACTCTAGCCAATTGTGGATAAGAAACTCGAGCAGTGCTTTGTAGAATAGCTAATATGGTTCACATAACAAATTATACTAGACATCTATAGAGTGTTATAACTCTCTGTATAGTTCTCCTAGCTCCACATCTGTAATATTTGCTAAATCTGGATATGAAGTGTAACCAGCTAAGACTGGCCATGTTGCTCCCGCATTGCTGAGAGGACCTAGTCTGACATTTTTCAATGTATTTGGTAGGGCACCTAGTGATCAATTCATGTGTTCCTGATAAGTAAGCAGGAAATCTTAATCATTCATACGGTCTATATTGATTTGGTACTGCTACTTCAATGTTGTGTGAAAATTCCCTGTAGGCATTTACTGTTGGGAATTTGACCCATGAATAGAATACCCCTATTGTGTATGCTTTGTGGGCCTCTACCACAATGATAACATCCCCTCCTGTTTGAGGTAGTCTGTGTTGTTATAACATTTGTGTTAATGCATGTCTGCAATCAATTGGTAGAACTACCTGTCCTGGATTAGCCATGGTAATATTTGGAATAAATGGAATTCAGAGAGGGTACATCTGTGGGGTGATCCTTTTAAAGGTTCAAGCTTTAACAACCTACAGCCAGAACATAGGGGTTCTCTGCTTAGCTGAGGAGGAATTCACTCTAATTCCACAGACGTCTCTGGTTAGTTGGTGAGTAGGGTCCTCGGGCACACAAAAGAAAAGCTACTCAGGAGACCCATTAAATGAGTACCCAAAGTAGAACGTTTGTGGTACCATGTCGTACTCTTCATATTTTCTCAGCATAACTGTGCATTTGTTGGACATCATAAATGTCATACTGTGGGAGACTGAGTCCGGCAACACCTACATGATATGTTGGCCTTATTCCTGGCTAACTAGCTCCTAGTGCACCATCTGTACCCCTAAGTTACAGAGTGGTATGTGCAACCTCAGAACATGACAACCCTGACTCCCCACGGAAATCATGGCAACAAATCTAAAGTCCTTTAGTATGGTAACATATGCATGCCGAAGGGGAAACACAAGAAATACTCAAACTGGCATTTCAAATATTTATTGAAGAAGTGAAAATCTTGTGTAAAATACATGTGCTGCAATTATCAATAGAAGGAAACAAAACAGGGTAATCATCGAAACCAGAATGGTAAAGAAACGAACAATTCAACCATTGTGCTATTACATAGAATATATGTTTGCATATAAGTATAGTTATAGATATACTCCCACCTAGCGCTCCCTATCCTAGTGTGCCTAGAGTGAGTGAATCTACCAGAATCGCTGTAGGGTGAATGAAATACCTAGTTACCTGTAGGTATGTTTCATATGGGAGCCTGTGTTGGTATAGAGCTTGCCACCATCCTTCTCAGCAGGTAAACAAGGGGAAACATCACTTACAACGAAACGTTTACAACGCACTACCATTACAACGCGGTCATTACAACGCAAACCATTACAACGCATTGCGCTGGGGGGCGCTCTAGGATAGGGAATAGGTTAATTTACTATCCAATAACCTTCCCTAGTGTCCACGGGGACTGGAGTTGGAATAGTAAATTAAACTATTCACTATCTAACACCCAAAAGCGCTATGCGTTGTAATGGAATGCTCCTCCCACTAAACGAAGGAGTGATGTTATTTATATAATAAACTTCACCCATGTTGCCATGCCAAAGTCACAATCAGGCCATCATTATTGATTCTATCCTGACAAAGCTGTCACCAAGCGAACAGTAACAAACATCAACATTTTGTGCAGCGAACTATAGATTTCATACCAAATGTTCAAGGCTCTGATTATATGCCTGCGAGGAAATGTAACTGTAAGCGAAAGTTATTTCAGAGAGTATTATCCATATAGGCATGCAAGCAGATGTGTGTCACACGTCAACGATCAAGAAGATTTCAACCTTTAAAATGTGAACCTGTAAAATGGTGGTTTATTTGCGTGGATCGAAAGTGACCACATAACATACCATGCACAGTGTTGTTGCCAATGATGTTGGTTCAGTTATCATCAGTAATGTTATCAATGATGTCATAGTACATGTCATGCATGTTGTAATATGTGTGCACAAACAGTGCATGGCACGGGTACAAGTTTTAGTTACTTTAAATAAATCTAACTATTGAATTTCAGTATTTTTTTTAATTAGTTTAAAACATTACATTTAAACTGACATTTTAACCTAACTACAAAGTTACAATAACTCGGTGTTTCCCTCACTGTGGGTTGTGACTTACTGGTGGGTCACAAGTCGATTTTTGCTCGGTTGCCAAAGTCCAGGCAATAAATAAAGATAGCTTTATATTCTGTATTTTTCACTTCACATTTGTTGCACTTCAAAGACAGTAGTCATACTTTTATTTTTACACTTTTCACCAGTCTGATTCTCAGCAACCATTACTGGGTATAATCCATCTATGCTCACTTCTCTCCTTCATCTTTTCATTTGAGCATCCAACTTAGCCTCTGAATACCATTTGATTGTATTCCTGTATTTCATTCCATTCCTATATCTCTGCCTTCTGCATGCCTCATTTTCCCATTCTTCAAGCTCCTCATACTGCATAGGTCAAGGATTCGGTTTCAACAAATTCATTCCTCTCCACAAACTCTCCAAAATTCTCAAATTAACAGTACCATGCTCTGGTAATGCTAAAACTCCATCATCCTCTGTATACCTCACCCAGTTCTCCAACCATGTACATGTCTGATACCCACGCTCTAACATCATAAAGGATGTAGGCGATCTTGGAGGAGGTACAGGAATTCCTTCTTTAGTAACTATTGGCTTATCCTTTTTAAAGAAATCCTGAATCGCTTTTTTCAACTTCATATTCAACTTTCTCTTTTCGCTAAATATTTCAAAAATCAAGGAAAACCTTCTGTATTTCCGCTCACTCTATTGGCTTGCACTCGTCCAATATCAGCGCGACTCACACCAATCAGAGCACAATACACACCCACTATTCTGACCAATGCCAGCGCTGCTTTTCATGGCATCATCATAAATCCTACGACTGACCCTCCCTTCACAAAATAATACAGCAATGTACTACAAAGTTTTTCTAAATAAATTCTTATTAGAAATGACAAAAAACGCTGCTACATTGTCTGCTTCAATAATAAAGAGATAGTTCTATTTCTCAAAGAGATTCCTTTTATTTCCCGTAAAATAACAACCAGTAGTTCAGTACTTTAGTACGCGCTTGCGCTGTAGCACTCTCCCTCATGTTAGACACTTTTCCGCATAAGTTTTCACCACACGCTGTTAGTAAATGTTACGGAAGGTTCGATCCGAGCAGGTTTATTTTACAAAAATCCTGCTCCATCAATAGCATGATTATGTGGATATGATTAAAGAGGTAAACATGCTGTTATTGCTCGAGTGTGTGAAAATGGAAGCAGCTTTAGGTTGCATGCTTTCAACTTTTGATGCTTTCATTTAGGCTTCATTCATTGGTGAAATAAAACCAATATCAAGAGAGGCTTCCTCGTGATAATACAAATGCTGCATGTAATGTGAGGTTACTTAACAAAACACCCTGCAAGTAGACAGTGACACCACCTCAGCACCACCACAGCACCACCACAGGACCACCTCAGCATCAGCGCAGCACCACTTCCGCACCAGTCAGCATCACTCAGCAGCACTTCAGCAGCACCACTGCCGCACCACCTGAGCATAACTTGATAGCACATGAGCACCACCACAACACCAGAACAGCCTCTCAGCATCACTCAGCCCCAGCACAGCACCACCTAAGCAACAGTGCAGCACCACCTCAGCACCAGTGCACCACCTCAGCACCAGCACAGCACCACCTCTGCACCAGTGCAGCACCACCTCACTATTAGTGCAGAACATCATTCAGTGCCACAACAGCATCACTCAGCAACACCGCAGCATCACTCAACACCACCACAGCACCCCCTCAGCATCAGCATAGCACCACCTTCGCATTAGTGCAGCAGTAACTCAGCACTAACACAGCAAAACTTCAGGTTTAGAGCAGTATCACCTCAGCACCGGTAGAGCATCACCTCAGCACCAGCGCAGCACCAACTCAGCATCACCTGAGCATCAGCACAGTATCACCTGGTCACCACCAAAACACCACTAAGTGCCACTTCAGCATCACTCAGCACCACCTCTGTATCACTCAGCACAACCTTAGCACCACCTCCACACACGCACACCACCACATCAGCACCACCAGAGTATCACTCAGCACCACCACAGTACCAATGCAGTACCACCTCAGCACCAGCACAGCATCAGTGCAGCACCAACTCAGTGCAACACCACCTCAGGGGCAGCGCACTACCTCCAGTGCAGCACCAACTCAGCATCAGCACAGTACCACCTCAGAACTAGCACAGCCCCAGCTCAGCATCAGCACAGCACCAGTTATATATTAGAGCACCACCACCAGAACAGCCCCACTTAAGTTTCAGCACAGCACCATCTCAGTATCAGCAGAGCAACACCACAGCACCAATTCAACATCAGTCAGCACCACCTGAGCACCAGCACAGCATCATTTGAGCACCTGCGTAACAGCACCACCTCAGCATAACTCAGCACAGGGTCACGTAGTGCCACCACAGCATCACTCAGCACCATCTGAGTACCAGCACAGCAACTCTTCAGCATCACTCAACACCACCACAGCACCACCTCTGCATCAATGCACCACTACTAGCACCACCTCCGCAACAGAGCAGCCCTATCACAGCATCAGTGCAACACCACCTCAGCGCCACCTCAGCTGCAACTTAGCACAAATGCAGCACCACTTCAGCATTAGCACAGCATCACTTCAGCACCAGTGCAGCACCAACTCAGCATCGCTCAGCACCATCTGATCACCAGCATAGCACCCCCTGAGCACTGCCAAAGCATCACTCAGCACCACCTTAGTATCATACAGCATCACCTGAGCACCACCTCTGCACAAGTACACACCATCTCAACACCACCTCAGTATCACTCAGCACCAGTGCAGCACCACCTCAGCACAAGCACAGCATCTGCGCAGCACCACCTCAGAATCAGTGCAGCACCCCCTCAGCATCAGAGCAGCACCACTTCAGCATCAGAACCACTTCAGCATCAGCACAGCATCATCTCACCATCAGCACAGCACCAACTCCTCAACTGTGCATCACCACCCATGCAGCACCAACTCAGCATCAGTGCAGCACCACCTCAGCACCTGAGAAGCACCACCTCAGCACCAGCACTGCACCACCTCAGCATCAGCACTGCACCACCTGAGAACCAACACAGCACCACCTAAGCATGACTCAGCACCACCTCAGTATCACTCAGTATCACCTGAGCACAGCCACAGTTCCACCTTACCATCAGCACAGCACCATCTCAGCACAGCACAGTCTCTGCATCAATGCAGCACAACCAGTGCAGCACCAACTCAGCATCAGCACAGCACCAGCGCAGCACTACATAAGCACCAGCTCAACATCAACAGAGAACCATCTCAGCATCAGCACAGAACCACCTCCGCATCAGTGCACCACCACAAGGGCATCCCAACCGCAGAACCAGCTCAGCCCCACCTCAGCACCAGTGGTGCCCCACCTCAGCAGCAATTCATTACTAATGCAGCACCACTTCAGCATGAGCCCAGCACCACCTCAGCATCAGCACAGCCTCACCTCATCACAGCACCACCTCAGTATCACTCAGCACCACCTGAGCACCCCTCGGCACAAGCACACCCCACCTCAGCATAACCTCAGTATCACTCAGCACCACCTCAGCAACAGTGCTCCACCTCGGCATCAGCACAGCACCACTTCCTCATCAGTGCACCACAACCAGTACAGCACCAACTTAGCACAGCACTACCTAGGCCACCTCAGCACAGCACCATCTAAACATCAGCATCAGCACACTATCCCCTCCACATCAGTGCACCACCACCAGCCCAGCCCAACCTCCGCACCAGCGCAGCCCCACCTCAGCACAAGCGATCCCCACCTCAGCAGCAATTCAGCACCAATGCAACACCAGTTTAGCACCAGTACAGCGCCACCTCAACATTAGGGCAGCATCACCTCAGCATCATTCAGCACCACTTAAGCACCAGCTCAGCACCAGCTGAGCACCAGTACAGCACCACCACCTCTGCCGGACTCATTACCACCTCAGCATGACTCAGCACCACCTCCGCATCACTCAGCACCACCTCTGTATCACTCACCATCACCTGAGCACTACCTCAGCATCAGCACAGCACCATCTCGGCATCAGCACAGCACCACCTTCTCAACAGTGCACCACCCCTAGTGTAGCATCAACTCAGCATCAGCACTACGCCACCCCAGCATCAGCGCAGCACCACCTCAAAATCAGCACAGCACCATCTTAGCATCAGCACATCACCCCTTCCGCATCAGTGCATCACCACCAGTGGAGCTCACCTCAGTTCAAGCGCAGCCCCAACTCAGCAGTAACACAGCACCAATATCAGCACCACCTCAGCATCAGCACAGCATCACCTCAGCACAGCACCAACTTATCATCACTCAGTACCACTGGAGGAGCAGATCAGCACCACCTAATCACCAAAGCATTTCTCAGCAACACTTCAGCATCACTCACCACCACCTCAGTATCACTCAGACCCATCTGAGCACAGCCTTCGCACACCATCACTTTAGCGCCACCTCAGTATCACTCAGCACCACCTCAGTACGAGTGAGCCACCTCAGCTTCAGCACATTACCATCTCAGCATCAGCACAGCACCACCTCCTCATCAGTGCAGCACCATCAGTGCAGCACCAACTTAGCTCAGCACCAGCATAGCACCACCTCAACATCAGCACAGTACCATATCAGCATCAGCACAGCACAACCTCCACATCAGTGCACTGCCACCACCTCAGCCCAACCTCAGCACTAGCACAGCCCCACCTCAGCACCAGCACAACCCCACCTCAGCAGCAATTCAGAACCAACGCAACACCATGTCAGCATCAGCGCAGCACCACTTCAGCATTGGCATGACATCACCTCAGCACAGTACCAACTCAGCATCATTTAGCACCACCTGAGGAGCAGCTGAGCACTAGTGCAGCACCACCACCACCTCAGCTGGATTCACTACCACCTCAGCATGACTCAAAACCACTACAGTATCACTCACCATCACCTGAGCATCACCAGAGCACCACCTCAGCATCAGCACAGCACCATCTCAGTATCAGCACAGCACCACCTCAAAATCAGCGCAGCACCATCTCAGCGTCAGCACAGCACCATTTCCACATCAGTGCACCACCACCAGGGCATCCCATCTCAGCTCCAGCGCAGCCCCAACTCAGCACCACTTCAGCATGAGCACGGCACCACCTCAGCATCAGCGCAGCAGCACCTCAGCACCAGTGCAGGACCCCTGCACCAACTCAACATCAGCACAGCACCATCTCCGCATCAGCACAGTACCACCTCTGCATCAGTCCACCACCACTAGTGCAGCCCCACCTCAGCACCAGCACTGCCCCTCCTCAGCACCAGTGCAACACCAGCTCAGCAGCAATTCAGCACCAATGCAGCACAGTGGCGTAGCTAGAGCTTGTGGCGCCCGGGGCTATTCCTCAGATTGCCGCCCCTAGGGGGGAGGCGGTTTGCTGGGGGAAAAGGACGGCAAGCACTTGAATGAGGTTCGAGGGACACGTAGTATCACCGCTAATAGTTACCCCGATCATGCAATTTACATGCACATACATGACACGGTCCAAGGCTACACAATTGAATACACCGGTGATTGGCAGTACAAAGGAGAACACACAGACTGCATGATCTATCTTGGGACTCAGAAAAACCGCATGTGACATCCATCAGAGAGCTGCGTGAACAATTACCTGCTAATCCCCTCAGCACAATGCAAACATGCACATACATGACACTGTTCAGAGATCCATCATCTACAGCTGAGTAGTAGTGGAAGGCTAGAACAAGACAACAGAGACAATGCAAGCAAGAGACAGGCCAGTTCCAACTACAAGGATACAGGCAAACAAGAACCTAGGGTGGAAGGTTTGTATTAGAACTTAGATGAGGAACAATGCATACCGAAGGAGAAATATAAAATCAACAAAAATGTTACACTAGAATGACTCTTACATAAACCACCTCTGTCATTTAGAAGGGCAAATGGCACTACTTTCCAATAACAACACTACCATAGCTGACACTAATTAGGGGGAAGGATTCAATACCCTAACATCCATTGTAAATCACCATGCAGAACCCCCAAACACACTCAACATGAACACAGGTTAGGCTGGAAAGTGTCAAGAATCTCCCCCCCTCCCCTACTCCCTTTATAGAACAGCTCAATGAGGATAACCAATGTCTTCCAAGCCAACCACCCACATTAATGTGATTCAGTTCCCCAACTAAGATGGCCCTTCTGTAAAAACAATTGCAGTTCCATCTAACATCACAGCTTGAGGAAGTTAGCAGGAGGCCTGTGGAGCCATATGCTCAACTTGACAAGACATCAATTGTGGATCGATGCTATTTATTAGGCACTGAGCAAGTTTATCTGATAATATCATGAAATTAATACAAACATGCCCCTGGTTGTCAGTACAATATAACTAAAACTCGAAGGGCGAGCTAGTAGGTTAATGTACATGCTGCAGTGATGAGTGTAAGTCAGTGCAGAGAGAGTGCATGACACACCTGAGTAGACTGTGCCACCAGAAGTACCAAGGAAATGTTTCTGCCAGGATGAGCGCTTGCCTTGAGCGTTTTCCAAGTTCTTCAGCTGGGGACAGGCAGGGGCCACCAGACAGCAGGAGAAGGTAGTGCTAATTAATGTAAGGCAAAGAGCTACTGACAGTCTAGGCTTGAGCAGCCAGAAGAGTTACCTATGCAGGCAGGAGAGGAAACATTCCCCCCGCCAGGGCTGGACTGAGATTGAAATTAAGCTCAAGCACAAAAGTCAAAGTGCCCCACATTAGCAAATGAGACAGTTAAAGAGTGGCCTGCATTTGCACATTGGGATTGTTTTGAACACTGTAGTAGTGTTTTCAATTTATAAGAGAATCCATGTGTGTAAGCTCGCTTATGCTGCACGCACTTGTGGTATTTTTAGGCACAGTAGAACCTGCTGCACACCTAGCTTTAACTTCCCTGGGCTGGGACTTCTACCCTTATATCACAGGAAGGGCTTAATCAGTCCGACTAGACTCTGATCCATACCAGGCCAATCACCAGCAGGTGCTCTATAACCCTGTTTCACCAGCCAGTACAGATCTGCTGTGAGACACGCACCAAAGCGGCACTAAAGAAGGGCCTCACATCAGCAGAGCTCATTGAAGTTTAGGGAAATCAGCTCACAGGTTCCAAAGTGAGGATTAGCAATACCGCGGGCGGCCGGGGCACTGTATCATGTCTGTGAATTAATGCCTTAGGTCTTAAGAGGTTCACAAACAGACCAAAAAAATATCAGCACACACTCTGACCTGTCGCACAAATACATCAGTCACATTACTGGGCACCAAACTTACACTTGCGGGGGTTGAGAACGACGACAAGGAGATGTACTGGCGGAGGGCGGGCAGGGCAAGGAAAGAGAAAGCTGCCTCCTCATGTGATGTATACATGTTACAAGCGATCAGCGATGTGAGACTCCCATCCATTTAAACTTGATGCAGGCAACGTTTTTGCATTAGGATAATCAACAGCACCTAGGCTGACAAGCCCACAAAAATACAAAAATAAAAACAGCCTGTACAGTCTGACCTCTCACACGTCGTGTGCCTTCTGGAGACAGGGCTGCACCGATGCATAGTAATGAAACAGAAACTGCAGCCTGCAGACTTGGCGTAGGTATCCAGGGACAAATTCAGCGTGGGTCTCAGCTATATGCCAGGCGCGCTGACAAATCCAAGTGGTATCTGTCACGCGGGAGGCCAGGTTCAGCTTAATTGAAGCTCAATGCTGCTCCTGCTAGGGTCGCTTCTGAGCCGCCCGCCCATCAGACTCACTCACTCAGCAGGAACAACTCAGGTGCACAGTATTGTTCTTCAGCGGCCGACGGGTCCGTGGTTTGGATCACGGCCCCGGGGTCATTTATTTAAATTTAGCGCCGAACAGCGCCAGCGCTGCCAACATTTGCCGGCCTGCCACAGTTTCTCAAGTCTCCTGCGCCCCACCCCACAGGCACATTGGAACCCAGACGCCACCGCCCGGCGTATAGTAAAAACTTGCAGATGCTCGTACTACGTCACGGGCCTATGCTAGGTGCAGACAGTAGTTGCTAGCAGCAGGTGGCGGTGCGCTTGCATTCAAACAGGGCCGCGCCCGCGGCACTGGGGGCCCATTGCAGCGGCCTTTATAATTTATTTGGGGACACTGACTAGTAGTGTCCCCAAATAAATACATTATAAAGGCCGCTGCAACGGGCCGCCAGTGCCGCGCGGCCGTCGCCCCAAACATAGTGCCGCCTGGGGCGGACCGCCCCCCCTAGCTACGCGCCTGATGCAGCACCATTTCACCATCAGCGTTGCACCACCTCAGCATCAGCACAGCATCACCCCAGCACCGTACTAGCTCAGCATCATGCAGCACCACCTGGGTACAAGCTCAGCACCACCTGAGCACCAGCTCAGCCCTACCCCTCAGAATGACTTAGCACCACCTCAGCATCAGTGCAGCACCACCACCTCAGCATGACTCAGCATGACTCAGCACCACACACAGCACCACCTCCTCATCACTCAGCACCACCTGAGTATCACTCAGCATCACCTGAGCATCAACTCTGCACCAGCACACAACCACCTCAGCACTACCTCAGTACCACTTCAGCATCACTCAGCTCCACCTTAGTCTGCCCTTGAAATTCGGTATCTGTTAATTTTCTCCCAGTGTATGTACGCTGCACGTGTTGTAATTCGGGTACTATTTCCCAACCTCCATCCTCCTGTTGTTTATGTCCCCCCGTCCTCCATAACAAAAAAAATATAACAAACAAGCATTTGAATAGGCAGGAAGAAGTTGGCAAGGACAAAAAAAACTAGAAGACATTTTTTATGTTAATTCTTTTTTCAATAGGGTCGTTCAGTTGTACATAATGTCTTCTTGGTTCTATATCAAGTAACAAAAATGCTTATAACACTTTTTTCTTAGAACTTTTCAACATGCTGCACTGCAGCCACAACATAGCTTAAAGACATCGGCAAAGCCAATAGCACTGACTAAACACTTAGAAGGTCCCAAAGGCGAGACCTATTGGCTATGCCAATGCTTCTTATATATATTTTTCCAACATATAGGAGAAAGCAGTTAAATAAAATTAGGGCAGTTGGCTTCGGTTGATTAGAGCAAGTTCAACTGGTAGGCATTTAGGTGGCTTTGATTCACCAAAAGAAATGAATATCAAGTATTTTATATGCGTATCCTTTTAGGAGTCCTGAGTATTGGTCCATCATAAACATGTCATTTAATAGTCTTGTGACCTTGAGTTTAAACAGTATAAATCTTTTAGACAATCCGCCTCCTTTCAAGTTCTCCTTTCTAACATAAGAGCATATTCAATACAGTTTCTCTGTGGAGCATTATAGAGGCAGTCCTAGAAGGGCTTCCTTCCCCTAAAACATGCCTCTCAGTCCTGATTGGGACTATATATACTTCTTAGAGTTGGCCCTCCATCCTTCCTATTTCAGGCTCATCCAGATTGGTTAAGGGGGTGGAAAGAAAATGGGCTTGCCCATTGGAACTCAACCAATTTGACTTTAATAGGCTTCTAGCCTGGAATCTCCACTCAATAAAACCCTTTCCTGCCTGTCTCTTCAGCCTAGTGCCTTGCATGGAAAGTGACGTCCTTTTCAGTGGCTGCTCTGTCTGATTGGTTAAGTGGGTGATAAGTAAAAGATCTCATCCCTCGGAACTCGTTCAATTAGACCAAGTTGGTTTTCCAACCTGCAAAGCTATTCCCCTATAAAACTCCTTCCTACTCCTTCCTTAGCCTACTGCCTATTATGGTGACTGGCTGCTTTACACAAGGACTCTAGATAGGACTGCCTGTTTGTGAAAAGTGTACCCTCCCAGCCCCCACTCTCAATCTAAGGCCACAATCATACAGTCTGCAGGAGTCAAATCTTTTATGGCCGGTACAACATTTCAATAAGTGGAGCTTGGTGTTCAGCTCCAACGTGATGGCAGTAGAGCACCTCCTTTTACCCTACCAGGGCCCACTTTATGATTATTAAGGGTCTTCAAGTCACCACAGACCATGGGGGACCACCTTGTCCTGTTCCAGGAGCAAATTAGAAAATGATGATACCCTGTCATGTTAACGTGCTCCTGTCCTGTCTCAAAGGTATATAGTAAGAAAGCTTTTACCATACCCAACATGACAGAACTAAAAAACAAACAACGTCCACCCACTAACTCTATTCCAGAAAAGAATACAAAATGGTCACACAAAGACACCAGATCTTTCAAAGGGCAATGCTCAACTTTGGGCTGCAGCACCTAATAGCCAAATATTTGCATGGCCATCTGGAATTTGTAGTTTTTTCTGTGTTAGATAAGCCACTTTGGTCACTACACATTTTTATAAGGGTCTCTTCTGATTAAAGGAATTAAAAAAATATTTTCATGAATCCTCACAAGATTGGGTGGCAGTACATGAGGACAGGCTATGTATAATCGTGCTAAGCCAGGGGTAGAAGGGACCATGTCAGACAAGCCGTCAATCAGCAGTGCAGTGGCTCACCTGGTTCACCTTTCTGAAACTGGGAACCTACACCAAATGTTGGCCTGAAATATCTCAAGTTATATTTATTACTTACTATGAACCTTTAAATGAGGGGTGAACGTAGTACCTATTCTCTGTTCGATGTGAGTGTTCACAACGGTGTGTAAAGGAGTCCTCAGAAAATAATCAAGCAAATGTGGTAGACAACCACTTCACGTGAATTTAGTGATAATTAACAAATTGATCACTGGTGATATGATCAGCTCTCCTACTGGAGTGTCCAGATATCAAAACTCAAAGCTGGAGGAAGGTCAAACTGACCAAAATCACAACGTTTCTTATTTTCTGCTAAAAATGCATTGGGAGCAAATGCCAGGCCAAAACAGTAATTGGAAGAACCATTAATGAAAAATTAGAAAAGGGAAAGAAAGATGAGTAGACAATAGTAATCTATTTTCTTTGTTTGCATCTGGTTTCTCAGTACGCTGCCAACTTTGAACAGCTCTGCAGGTCTTATGAAGATGTTTCTTAGGATTACAGTCTGCTTAGCCGGTTAGTGCACTGGTTCATCCAAACAGAAATGTTTGGGTAGATATATGAAATGTGCCATATTTACAGAGAGATGGCATCTTTCTGCTGTCTTCTAGCACTGGTGCACTGTGTGATGCCTAAAGCCAACACAGGCACCCTTGCACCATGGATGTTAAGTATTGTTTCCATTTTGTAGAAGTCACTCTGTTTTATGTTGCTAACACATGGTATCAATATAGGTCTGAATGCATGGTTTAATTCTTACTTCTCTTGATATTGTTAGAGGGGCCTCATGTTCCCTTGGCCATATGGCAGTAAGCTGTTACTTTTGTCATTGTCCACAGGTGATAAGATCTGTCTTTGCTGTGGTATTTAGCTTAACATGGTTATTCATCGTCCATTTGCTTATGGCCCAAAGGCAATACTAAAGTTGTAAATTGTAGAGGTCTTATGGACCATCCATTAAAAAAAGTATTTGGCTGTGAATCTACATAGTTGTAACAGGTGGGGTTGAATGGTTTATTCAAGTTTGGTAAGGAGGTTCGAGGTTCGATAGATGTTAAATAGCAGAGGGGATCTGATGAACTCCGCTGGGATGCACGGTGTTGTGTGTGAGGAGCTGAAATGAAATGTGGTATCAACACAAGTTGTATGTGAAACAAGAATTTGCTGTGTGTAGAGATTGCACAACTGCACAGGACATTGAGTCATGTTGTTCTTAAGCCAGCAACCATAATGATATTTCCTATTCCTGATACGTAAGTGTTTGGCACTACCCAAACCTATTATTCATTCGTAAGCAATGTTCAATCAGTAACCTCCAGATTCCAATACTGCATGGTGCTTTGATTAGCCTATTGTGCAGTTATCACAAGTCAGACACAACTTAAAATGTAATTGACCTTGCTCCAGCCTGCTCTGGCCGGTTTTGAAACATAACCTGGGGAGATAATGTATCTGCTCTACAGATCGTTATTTTGTTTGCAGGAGCCAGATAGTTTGTTAGGGTAATGTGCCTGTTGCAGGGGGCTGCAAATACCCTAACTAGCAGTAGTGCGAATCTGAAATGACCAGTATAGCCTGACATGTTACCAAGAGCTGCTACAGCAGACTGTCTTTCAGAAATGGTTTAATATCCAGATAACCCTGCCAAGGTCAACAAGCTGAGGATTCATCTCCTTGAACCAAATATTGTGGAAACCATATTCAGGGCATCTGAAGCTGAAAACCTTTGTATTATAGCTGACCTATTTAGACATCTCAGCAGAACATCGGCTAACATTTTCTAATTTTTGTATATTATAATTTAAGATCTGTGTAGTATGACTCTGCATTTTGAAATGTATTGTCTTCTCTGAAATGTTGCTTTATCTTTATCTAATTTATGGTCATAGCAAATAAATTGCTATCATAATATTTTGTGAACATTTGGGGTAGCGTTTTTATTGGGAGATGTGTTGGAACGCTGAGTTGTTGCAATGTTATGGATCTCAACAGATTCTGGAATTTTCCTTCATAGAAATATAAGAAAAACCTGGTATTTAGCTGAGGTTTGGTGATTGTGATTGCTGTGTGCCAATATCGGAGCTTGCTTCAACTCCATGCAGTTTTGATGAAATATAATTGAACTATCTATTGTCCAAACTTATAGTGAAAATCACTGTGGGGCACTCTTAACTTCCCCTGTAAAATTACATTTAAATTCGATTTAGTTATCACCATTGTTACACCTCAGATATGTTTTTAAAACACACAGTTCACCACTAAATTCCTACAATGTTCTTCATGGACTGCTCCAAGCTCTCTGCAAAGTTATTTTAAAATGAGCTGCGGGTTAAATTAAAACTTTACTTCCAAAACTGGTTGCAATTAGGAAACTTCACACTTTATGAAGCAGACCAACTTTCATAAATTTACGTAAGGTCAGGTTTATCCCTCAAGGCCTTCCAGGTGTGAAGATTTGCCTGTGCAGATTGTCCCAGGTAGGACATCCTCCAGCAAATACATTTTGAGTGTGGAGGCAGGACTTCCACCACCCGAAGTCAGAGGTGTAGGAGGGAGGGCTCCGAGCTGAGTTCAGCCTAGTTAAACAACAACAACAACACTTGATAAGCTTTGCATTACACACAGCTTGACCAGTTTAGGAAATACACAAAGCTGCGAGTCAGCTTACTTTACAACTTTACATTCTTCTACTTCAAGTCACATCTAATTGATAGGATTTGAAGTTGGATTGTGAAAAGTTGATTGCATGTGCTTTAATATGTACCTTAAATTATCCACATATTCCTTTAAATGGAATCACATGGTGTTCATCTGAATATCAATGGCACAGAATATCAAGGACAGAATATCGATTCCAAAATATCGACCGGTAAGTATAGTATTTCTATACCTTCCTCAACATTTATGCACCTACACAATATATATTTATCTTTGGGATTTGTAGATGTGGAGTTAGGAGTAGTAAATCTATACTTCCTTATATACATTTACCTTTCAATATTATTTCCTCGATATTCTTGTGTCATGATATTCTCGGGGGTTGGTATTTAGTATACAACCAGTATTTGGAAAATAATGCACTTATAGAGTGCAGCTATAATGTTTGCTCATAGATGGGGGCCGTGCCCCCTAAAAATATACTTCTGGCTACGGGCCTGACCCTAATGTTATATTATGTTATGTTAAAAGTTTTCTAAAGCGCACAGCTGCCCCAGCGAAGGGGCGTCCCGGCGCTATCAGACCTACGAACAAGCATTCCAGAGAAAAACAGCTAAGATTACCCAGTCCATGGGGTAATGGGGTGGCGGGCCTGTTTTCCGAGTGCATAAAGGACAATACTCGGTGCTCCTGGTGAAAAATCTAAAAGATTATTGTATTTAGTGAGTTGTGAAAGTTTGAAAAGCCGAAAAGCATGTGAAATTGTTGCTATATTCTATTCCAGAGATATATTAAGGTAATGACAATAGGAAGTAGCGTCTGGCAAATAAAGGAAATTACAGTTAAGATTTTGAGAGAAGAAGAAAGAAATTCACAGAAAAGTTTCCCTTTTCTGAACAACTATTTGGGTTATCTGAGGTTTGTACGTGATTTGTGCAATTTGCACTATTTCCTAATTGCTGCTCATGTTGCTATGACAGTGCTGGAAAGTTAATTTTAATTAGGCCTTGATTATCGTTGTAGGGGTTATTTAAAAATGACTTGAGATGTGATGGCATGAGCTTTGCTAGATTCCTAAATGCAGGGTAATCCTGCCACCGCATGTCGGTTTCTGTTCTGGCCCTTCAGTACAAACCCCATGCTTTGTTATGAAGCGTCGTGGGGCACAGTACACCAAAATGTTACTGAAGGAGAAAAGAAAAGATTCAAATGTCTGCATTAAATTATTTGTTTGTACCATGTCTGTTTTATATTAAGCTTTCTGCACACAACCAGAAAGGTAGAGGGCCCGATTCACCAAGGAAGTAAGGGCAGAGATTTCCACCAGTGTGTACTTTTTTTGCCTTCTGGATTTCACAAACATTACCCGTTACACACCTAGAAATGTGTACCAGGTTTGTGAACACTATTTATAGCTCATCCCAGTGTTGCTCTATCAGGAATTTCCTTAGACCGCTCTTGTGTTCTCTATGGAGTACTTGACTCTCATGCATTGCCTCTCTGCATGCCTCCATTTTGGAAGGGGGGGAGCAACTCCTGATTTCCAAGACATGGCCAATGTTCTTCTAGCTGACAATAGAGAGGTCCAGCAACTTCGATTTAGGTTTTCCTCCCTTAGGTCGACCGATTAGACCCAACACACAGCACTCCACTCTTTATAAATCCATACATTCACCACCACACTAGATATCAGAGCTCCCTCCTCTCTTCTTGAAGTCCACAAGAAGCTGAAGACTTGGCTCATCAAATAATGTCCTCCCACCCTTTAAGGAGAGGCTCTTGCACCTGCTCAGTGCCAGGCTACTGTCGTGGGTGATAGGGCGCTCTACAAATACACATAACATTTTCTTCAGTATGTCAGCTACCTCCCTCTAATACCCGGTGATTACTGGACATTTACAAACAATGTGCCCGAAACCCGCTGTATGTGCCCCCATCAAGCACAGAGTCAACTCTAGATCCTATTTTTTTGATTCTCTTTGGTGTCATGTGAGCGCTACTAAATTGCATAGATATAAATAGATATAAATCTCGAAACAATGTGGGGATATGTGAACACCTTCTCGCTGAGCTCCTCTCTTAGGTCTTTCTTCCATTTGTCTCTCCGGCAAGCCAAAGGAGTCCCTATGAACTCTAATAGAGCCCAATAGACCCCAGAAATTGGTCGTATTCCACCTGCAATTAGGTACAGAAGGTGTACTAGTTTCTGTGTCTCTAATGCCCCATACACTACGATGAACCACCTTCAGTTCCTTATTTATTAAGAATTGTCCCTTGTGTAGTCCATTGGCAAATATTAAGGAATCAAATTCACTAGGGACCCTCCCATGAGCAGGTCACCCACTGTTGCAATCCCTACTGCCTTCCATTTCGTAAGATCCTGTGCCATGTAGTACCCCTGGTACCTAGGTAGTCCCTATAGTGGAATAACGGGGCATAGGGCTTCACTTGTGTTCTACAGAGTGTGACTTGCAAACAGCTCAATGTGAGCCACAACAAACAAGGGAGAGTTCGTGGTGTTCTCGTAACGTTAAGGAAATACATTTAAATGCGGGATTTGTAAAGCGTGAACTACTCACCCCTAAGGGTCTCAGGGCCCTGGGGGCGTCAGGGAGATTAGGTGATCTATTGCCCAGTCATGTGGTGCTGAGCTGAGCTACCGCCGTCGCCAGGGATCGAACCATGAGCCCTGTGCTCAGGAGTCAGCCAACCTGGCCGCTGTGCCACACCTCTCCCTCTAAATGATGGAGCACACCCTCTCAGAGTTTACTCACTAGGATGCCTGTCTCTAAAAGGTGTCTGATTCTCATCGAGTTCGCCCCCCATTGTAGCTGAGCGTCCACATAATACAGCTCAGAATCCGGTTCTCCTGATCCATTCCGTGTCACGGTTTGGACATCGCTTCTTTCCATCTACCTGCACATCATACCAGATCGCCCGGGTGCTTCTGAGTCACAAAAGGTTGACTTTGACAGTAGTAGTTTGAGGATGGCGAAGAAATAAGGAGGGCAGAGAAACATTACCATTTTTGCCAATGCAACCCTCTCAACCACAGTCAATAGTAGTGTTTTCCAGAATGATACCGGAGTACCCCGTGACAAATTCCACAGTCCCAGATTACTGTCCAGTAGGTTATGGTCATAACAGTACACACTAATGCCCAGGTAACAAAATGTGACCGTTTTCCATGTAATATCTGGATAGTCCTGACTCATGCTACTAGGGTCTAGACCTTGCCTAGCAGGAGCTAGACAGGATTTCCTCCACTACACCGGTTAGGCGGCAACCAACTTAAATTTGCTTTGCACTGCAGTGAAAGCTATTGTGCCAATCCTCAAATCTCTGATGAATAGTAACACATCATCAAGGTGAACAGAGACCAAGTGGACCCCTTTACTCAGTGGGACACCCCACGGCTTGCCCAAACTTTTAGTTTAGTGCAAAGGGCTCCATTGCCCATTGTCTTTTTGAACAAGGGGCGACCCTGCAGTTTTCCTCTCAATATTAGAAATGCATTAGATATTACTTAGCAAACTTGGAGCATAGCTGTCAGTCAGTCATATAACAGAGATTTCCATTTAATGACCTTCCCTCCCCCGCCACCAGAAAACCAAACTTCGGAAGGGCCTGAAACAAACTCAATGTAGCAAAGGACTTCTAGAGATCCAGTGTCAACAGGGCAGAGTAAGGCCTAGCAGGTGGAGCCTCCCCCAGAGATGAAACAACACAGGACATTTAGTCAGGTATTACGATCTGGAATATACCTGTTCTGGGCAGCATGAACCAATTCAGGCATTAGAGGTATAGTATTATCCTGGCTATCACCATAACTAATATTTTATAATCAGTATTAAGAATGGAGAGGAGTCTACATGAAGTCATCTCCAGTGGATCTCTCCTGAGTTTAGGCAACGCGACATCGAGTGCCCCAAAGGTCGTCTGAGTCTGCTAGCACATCTGAAGAGTGGCGCTATAAGGTGGTACCCACCATGTTATGAGCTGATCCAGATAGTCATGATAAAATTCTGCTGGGCTGGGAGTCCAGCTCAACTGAATCTGGCATTTTCCCAGCAGCCACTTCTAGGAGGGCATCCTTTACCACCTGGGCTGTGACTGGCTGGTTCATAACCACCCTTTGCTCTGGGGAAATCCGAGCGAGGGTGATCTTACACAGATAGCTAGTGACATCTGTAAGCTTGCATTTGTCAATTTGTTAACATTTCCTACTGGTTATAAAATGCTTATTAATCTCCTCCTGAGAATGGAGAATATTGTCATGCGCAACCCTAATCATTCTCATTGGAGCTCTAGTTGGGTCATATTTGATTAATCACAAGAGGAATCTACTTCTTCTGTCCCTCTCAAAGTGTGAAAGGTTTACATATGTGGAGTAGTCTAGATAGTGCAGTATCTGAATTAGGAAGGCATTCTCCTCCCTGTGGGGTCTTATATCACTTTGCATGCTAGTCCTGCAAGAGTTACATCAACATTATTTCAATCTTGAACTACAGACTTACAGCCTCGAATTGTTGTTCTCACACAATGCTACCAAACTACAACCTTAAAGGCTTCCCATTCCTTCAGTTATTAGGAGGCTGTCTCTGTGTCAAGCATCCATTGCTGGGATCCAACGGTGTCCCCTGAAAAGCCAGATCCTCCAGTGTGCCACTGTACAGTGTACACAAATGCATTGCAGAGAGTTTCCTAATCAAGTGGATCCCAACGCAAAGGGTGATGCAATATCGTTTTCCCACAAGTATTCAGAGTAGCACACTGCTGCCTGCAGTGTTACAGTGCACAGCACACTATGTGGTCCAACCTCAAATGTAGGTCATGGGCTAGCAGGGTTTCTTGCTTGCAGAGTGTCTTCATTACCAGGAATCCAATGTGGACCATCTGGCCACCCAATCTTTTAGTACCTTTGCCACTCTACTAATAGAAGTGTGTGGGAGTGGAGGGTGGGAGCAGTCCAGCTCCATATCTAGAATCCTATTAAAAACCCCTAGTAACCGCAGTGGAAAGTGCTTCCACTGTGATAGTTGTCTAGTCAGTAAAGCTTAAAAGTTGCGTTGACCTATATAAGGTGCACATATGCAGCCCTGGTTAATTGGACACCATCCAGTCTCCCATCCGCCAACACATATCATCCCTTCATATCTACCAGCATAGTGTTAACCACCAAAGCGACCATGGCCTTTACTCATAATACAACTACCCAGTGCAATAGAGCTGATTCCTCCAGCGCTTTGTAACTTTGTCCCTTCTGTGGCCATCAAATGGGCTTTCTGTAGAGGGGCAATGAGAACCTCACTAAGTCTAAGACTAGGACAGACTTTATCCCTTTGACATACTGAGTTACTTCCACTGGATCTTTCATGTCATAACCAAATATTCATTAAATTGTGTTATATATCATCTTTTCATCCGTACCATTATGTCACCCAACCACATGATTGTCCAACAACTCTTAAACAATGAATGCCATCTATTAACGTCGTCGCTCATCTCTTCCTTCCTCAGGGCCAAAGATCAAAAAGTAAATATTTCCAGCCACTGAAGTGAAGCTAGCATCTTTGCAGCACCACAAGACTAATAGTATTGGCATTGAGGCGATGGGGGCTATTAAAGCTGTAACTCTCTTCCATGCCGGCCATTCAGGAATCAGCCTGCTTAGCATAAAAATCCCTCCTAAGCCGAATCTATAGCTCACTTTAATTAGAATGTCATGGTAAAAGTACCCCTTATAACCTGTGTTATATGATGCAGTCCTCAAGTATTCCTGTACCGTTACAAGTGTGACCCAGTCTCAATCAATATTTGTTCTTTTTTCTCCCTGGACATGATTTCCTACTTCACCTCAGACCTCTTTCCTGCCGTCAGCTTTGGTGGTGAGCATTGAGGTGGGCTTCTAGTCATGACTAAGTGCGCTCTCTCAAGTGAGAAGAAAGGGGATGGTCCCTGATTGGCCACTTCCATATTTAGCCAATAGTCCTAGTATTCAATCATGCTTGTGCCTTCTAACCACATTGATAGGCCCACTACGAAGATATTGGTGCACATGGAGCAGTCCTCTGAATCATACAAAAATGTGATGAATAGAATGCTTGATTTAATTTCAGCCACTGATCATTACTCAAGCCGCACGCCAGTCCATCATTATTTTGCACACCATGCCACCTCAGTTTGAACATAGCTATATGCAAATCAGTCTTGACCCTGCTCCAAGAGCAACAGTCCAGCCTGAACTGAGAGGCCAGGTCCTCCCTGTACTGGAACACAAGCAACCCAAGACCGGTTTCTCCCTTATTGTGGCTCATCATTCGGGTATAGCTTGTTTCCAGCGGCACTGCGTGCATGGGACCTACCCATACCCAGACCATCTACACTGCAGATGCCCCTATGGTCAGGGCTATAAAGAGCTGCATTAGCTGCCTGTTTGCTATAAATTTCCCTGGTTGGGGATATAGGATAGGTTTACAAACCTATGGATAGCAGCTGCCTAGTGTTTCAAAATGTGGGAGCACTCTGTGATATATGCCAGCTACATATAGGAATCTGAGAGTCTAACCCCAAGATAATCAAACCCAACGACTCTCTTTAAAGCATTACCTTTCATGTGGAACCCACCTCTGAAGCTCTTGTGGGTGTTGACATTGATACATTTGATTTAGGAAAGTATTAATCACCTATCCATCCAATGAACAGCATAGGCTAAACCTCTCCGGTAGAATTTGAAGAAGCCCCCTGGGAGTTTTAGACATCAAGCGAGCGTCATCCGCAAACAATAAAGCTGGCACCTTCTCACCTGCCAACTATGCTAAATCATTACCACAATCTATTAAATAATCAATACAGCCAATAATGAAGAGCAAAAAAAAAGTTTTGGCGCCAGTAAACAGCCCTGGCACACTCCTCTATTATTAGAAATGTTTTCAGTGAGTTCGCCATCAGTACCCACCTCAAATGTTTAAGATGAGCCAGGTAGAAACTGATTCCAAGGTTATGGTCAGCATTAGAAGCATCAGGGGTGATGGTTTACATAGTATTCCCCCCAAAAAGTCAAACTAAAACTACTTCAAGACTTTAGCAGTACACCCCATGAGGAACAAATTTGCCAAATCAAACTATTAATAGTTGAGATAATATCAGGAAGATGATAGATATTATAGTTCACTCTCTCAGGGAGTCGACTATTAGGTGGTTCATGTTGTCCACATCCTTAAAACCTAGACACATTTGTTCGAACAGCCTTAAGATTTTTCCTACATGTGGTAGAATTGTCCTCATTAGTTGCAATGACATCCAAATTAAGTACTCTGGCATCATCCTCAATGCCAATAGAAATGACAGGTGGTGCCCTCATGGAGGTGGCACCTCAAGGCAAAATGACTGCATCCTCTAGTGGAGGGGCCATGAACTGGAACGGGCAATAAAGCCAAGTGCAGGTGACCAGTAGCAACTGCTAGCACTGACTTCACATGCATCACCCTGGCCCACGGGTCTAGTCACCTCAATACTTTGGCTCTCCCTCTTGTTAGCATCAGAAGAAGTCTTTGTTGAGGCTGCTACACCCACTTCAGCAGAGTGAACAGTAAAGATGAAAGAGGACACCTCACGTTGATCATAACAGGGGGCTGATGCCACCATCAGAATATTCAGCTGCATTACCAAGCCTGATCCGAGGATCGAAAGGGCGTTTTGCTGGCCCTTCAATCCCAGGTGTAGCGCTCACTGCTGAAGAATCATCACTGTGCTGTTCACTCAGGACTGAGCATGAAGGAGTTCCACCGGCAACTTCCACCATAATCAACTAGTATTACAGGGATGCTGGTTCTCATGTAAATTACCATTTCTGTTGTGTCCCTAAGAATCTGATCCAGGTGTCTGCATGTAGCCCTCCACAAATCACCTCCAGACTTGAAGGTGATATATAGGAAGGGGTATTGTGGATGATGGCATCTACGGTGAGCAGGCGCGTACAAATAAAATAAATACATTAAATTAAATTAAACACGTTCCGAGTCCTCCGGACCGCTTCTTTCTTCAACTGCAGCCCGGTCACCAGGAAACTCCCTTGACCAATCATGGCGCTCCTCTCATTCTGTTAACCAGAATAAGAGCAACACTCTGACTGGAGAGTGCAGCTCCCGGCGCTCCACAGCTCTCTGGAGGCCTGCACTTTCTCTAATCTAGCCGTCTTAAGACAGCTGGGTTCGAGATGTTTATAGTGCGCATGTGTGGCTGGCCGTCTCAAGGCGGCCTGCCAAAAAGACATGCACACTTTAAACAATGCGCATACAGCCCACCCTCCTCTCTGATGCTGTCACTCAGCAGGCCCCATCCCGTCCTTATGCTCTGTTTGGGACTGGGATGAAAAATAAAATGGTAATGAATTACCATTTTATTTTTTATCCCTGGGGCTTTGGGGGGTAATTTAAGTGGGACCACGTTCCTCTACTCCAACAGAGCAACGTAAGGGCGTTTTCCGCATGGAGAACAAAAACAAAGATAAATGTGTGTTTGGATTCCTGCCACCATTTCCCAAGTTGCTAAATCAAAGGTATGTACAATTGCGCACGCAGTGCTTAATTTGAGCAGGTGCTTTCAGGTGCTCAGCACCAGCACTTCTTTCACAGGGCCGGGGCTAGAATTTCTGGTCCTGCAGGTAGTGGTCTCACTATTAAGTATTAATTGCCCAATTTAAAATAAAAAGAACCACATACCTTGCATGGTGACGGGCTGGTATGTTTTCATAGGCAGGCATACATCTGTTCAGGCAGGCATGATTGCGTATCATCACTTTAGTGATGATGTTATCACGCCTGTCATGAATCCAAGAAGTCATCATTAACGAATGGCTTGCATTCTATTCCCCGAGTCTGCTGCACCCTGCCACTGCCTGAGCCTAAGCCTCCTATTGGATAATTGTAGTGGGGGTCTGCAGCCCTGCATTGCTACTATCCTCAACGTGCTTAATGTGACGGTTGCCCACCACAACTTTTGTGTGCTATGGAGTCACCTGCAGTTTCCTTGCACTGCCTCCAAGCATGCTAATTGCTGAGTGTGCTTGAGCCCAGTAGGTGCAACAGCCATACTCACATCTCACAGGCATTGCAGCATCAGGGCTGGGGACAGTGCTTGTGCTGTGGCAGGCAGGGTCACAGCAAGCTGAGCAGTGGATGCCTATGCCGTAGTCATAACTGGCCCAAATTAATTACAGGCAACACTAGCAGTGACATGACCTGCTGTGCTCAAGCAGCCGCCTGACCTGCAACAAACCCAGTCAGACCACACTGATTAATATGTTCAAAAAGAGCATTTTCATTTGATGT
The DNA here is from genome assembly GCF_964261635.1 of Lissotriton helveticus. Taxonomy (NCBI): domain Eukaryota; kingdom Metazoa; phylum Chordata; class Amphibia; order Caudata; family Salamandridae; genus Lissotriton; species Lissotriton helveticus. Next base: position 129,865,421 of record NC_136060.1, on the reverse strand, counting down.
ACATTTTCTTTTTGCACTCCTCTGTCGGTGTAGGTAAAGAATCAAAACACATGTCTTAGGGGACAGACAGAAGAGCATGGTTACAGGATAGAGACTGAGGCAGTGCGGGTGTTGAAAGTTGGGCACACCGGAGGTAGAAGTGGGCTTTAGCCTCCTTGGCAGCATTTTCAGCCCCGGCACTTCATTGTTTACAAATTAAGCACTGTGCGCATGGAGGAAATGGAATCCTGGGGCATAAGTCCCATGTTGTCACCAGTACTATGCCTGGAAAACTGGTCCTCCTGCAGTTTTCGTGGTGCACTACTGTGAATGTTTTCAAATTCCAAAAAGTTGTACATTCGCACCCATTCGTAGGAGTTCTTTTATGGGTGCAGTCACTGTTTTTTGTAGAGATTCCAGAATTAGAAGGCCTCTATAAAAGTGAGAGAACAGCTTTATGGTGGGGTATATGGTGGTGCGTAGTCTTTTGTTTCTTTTTTTAATCATGGATTGAGAATTGCTACCAGAAAGGCAGTATATTGTAATATGGGAATACATTATTTAACACAAAAATGGACACATGAATCAAACCATTTCGTACCTCAGAATGCTGCTCATATTTACATTACATGTGTAAAAAATGTAGGCACAGGTAAATAAACTAAATTAAACACACTCACCAAGTTGTTGGTAAAGTGTCAAAGCTGGGAGTAGAACCCTGGTCTCTGCAAACAACAACAGGAAATTCTCCACAATCCCTTATCATCTGCGCAGAAAAAGGTGGAAATGTTATTGAGAGAATCACAGTCATCAAGGACAGAACAGACAGATTTTTCAAGTGCATGAGGTGGGCTTGAAAGAAAGCATCTTGTGGTTGGCATCTCCGATCTAATGATTAACCGTGGGCGGAGGTCGCTGAGTTGCACTACGCGAAATTCCGTGAAGTGGAAAAAAACTCTGCTGCGCTACGCGGAGCTCCACAAGCAGCGGAATGCGATAGAAAAATGCGGGTTTACAGTGATTTTCAGTGCTGAATACTTGTCAACACTGTGCAATCATGGCAAACGGCACCATGCACTGCGCAAGAGGGCGCTGCTTTCCTTTCTGCCGCTCGAGTAGATTTTTACTCAAGCGGCAGCTTTGCCAACACAAACGGGCAGTTTCTCAAAGTGATCGGTCGCGAGCATATGCGACCACTCGCAATGAGAGCCCTGACCCCCTGCGTTGAGAAATCTCGCCGGGAGTTTTATTTTCCACGCTCGCGTTCACCAACTTGATGTTGACGATCGCGAAGGAGGAAAAATCTCGTCAGGAGGTGGATCATCCGGGGAAACATCCTTTACAACGCAACTTTTACCACGCAGTGCCTTTACGACGCAACTTTTACAACGCAAACCATTACAACGCATTGTGCTGGGGGGCGCTCTAGGATAGGGAATAAGTTTAATTTACTGTCCAACACCTTCCCTAGTGTCCACGGGGACTGGAGTTGGAATAGTAAATTAAACTATTCACTATCCAGCACCCAAAGCGCTATGCGTTGTAAAGGTTTGCGATGTAAAAACCGCGTTGTAAAGGCATGCAATGTAAAAGCATGCGTTGTAATGTCATACATCCGATTATCCGTGCTCGCCAACTTGACATTGACAAATGCGAGCTCCGCAAAACGTGAGCGGAGCGGAGTTCACTGCCCAGGCCTATTAATGATAGGTATACCTTTCATGACACCTTTACTTTTAGAATCAATAAAATTCCATCAATAACGTATTGGTTCAGTGTTTGACTCAGTACTGTCCTTCAGTGGGTAATATGGTCAACTATAGGCTCATAAGAATGGAGTTGTCGATGTTTCAACCCAAGAAGGTGGAAGGTAAATTATAACCGTGTTAGCGGGTCTTCATCAGGACAGTTGAGAGCAACCTGGAATCAAAATTGTTCCTGTGAGGAATAAGGCTTTTTACACAGCGAGGACTCACCGGCTCTTCATCTGTTCAGAATTTACTATCAGCCTCCTGCCATGGAGGAATTATTCTTATGTTTTCTTGAGTTTTTCAACAAGGAGCCATCCAAATCAATCAGGCAAAGGCTCTTGGGTAGACAGAGTGTCACTGGAACGTCTCACATTCATTCCGTTAGGACTAAATCCTTTTTGTGATTAATAGGGCACTTTTCTTAATGGACCAAGGAGGGCAACATGATCCATAATTAAAGTGGTATTAGATCTCAGGGCATGAATTCTACAAAGCCATATTTTGCCAGAGTTCTACTTACAGGCTGATTACTTATTCCTGTTTCTTTAACTTTTCTGACACTTTGGAACAAGCGAACATGCCCTGTCTGGAACTAGTTAACTCTCATAGGTGCAAACAGTTGGCTATTCAAGCTAATTGCCCTCCACATAAATACAAGGGTGACAGTGCATATGGATACGTTGGATAGACTAGAAGAAGTGAAACTGAAACCTGTTTGAAGCAGGGTTCCACCTTCGTTATCTCCTTAACTGGCTTGCTCTCTAGATATTTAATACGAAAATGGATTTTCATGGATGAGATACAGCTCGGGCTACAGTAACAGTTTAGAAAATTGCATGAGGTACCTAGTGACTGTAAATGGGAAAAATCTCAAATTTTTGTTTTTGGGTACATACCAGACCCACCTTTTACACTTAAGAGTTATGAGATGTCTCTATTGATAGTAAAGACATTTATTAATACAGGCATTCTCCTTTGTGAGTGTTTTTTTTATCTCCAAGGTCGAGATACCATGAATGTCTTAACCAGATTAACAGAATGGGGGTTGGGTGCACATTGCCTCACAGTCCCAGCACAGTTCGCCCCTTTGCTTCCTGGTAAATGCAGTACACAGTTCAAACTTACTTTAAAATTAGCTGGAGTTTTTCACCAAAGTTGGTGCAGACATTGCTGTATATATCTAGACACGTGTTGCTGGGTTGAGCCCGTCTTCAGTAGAGAGCAGCAGTATCAGAGAGCAAAGAAAAATCATCTAGGGTTGCTGGAAATGCTGCCAAGTTTCTCTCAGGTCACAGTACCACTCACAGGCACACAGGTGCATCTCCAAAGCTCGTCAGCTTGCTGGCTCGAGGAAGCCTTTTAAGCAGAATGGGGGTTGGGAGCCTTAATCAGATTAACAGCCACTATTTGCGTCTATAAGAAAATCAATGGTTCCCCTACTTAAAAAACGGTTCTGGAAGTTCACAGACTGGCAAAGTATAGAAAGTCACATGCATGGCACCTCAACCTCTAGTTTTCTAGATTTCAAAGGATGGGTTAGTTTTGAACAGTTTATGGATGCCATTGAACCACCCCAGGCATGAGCCCAATATATACAATTTAGGTATGGTTCATTGCCTCTAAATTCAAGAAGAAGTACCTGGGAAAATGCATCTATACTGCCAGCATGCCCCACCTGTCAAGCTTCCCCTGAGACCCTTGTACATTTTCTCTATCTCTGTCCGACCAATGCTGATCATCAGAAAAATTGGATTTTGCCTGTATGTCGCTTATTATGCTTCACACGTCCAAATGATGCATTAAAAATGTTTATGTCTGATACAACCAGATGGCTGGTTTTTGCTATTTCAAGATACTTACTGTTTGCTTGGTGGAAGAGATCAAAACAACTAAAAATGCTTCTGTGATCACCTCATAATAATGAGTAACAAACGAACTCTATGGAACTGTGCCATGAATTGTTCTTAATATGGCAAAATACTGATTGTTTTTAAAACCTATAATGCTGCTATCTATGCTATGGGATGTTCTAAAGCAATTTTATTTTCAAATGATGTATTGTACTGTAATTTTAACTGTTTTACTTATATGATGTGTTTTGATATTTATGATGTAAATGATCATATATTTGATCGAAATAAAATATATATATATATAAATATATATATATATATATATATATATATATATATATATATATATATATATATATATATATATATATATATATATATATATATTTGCATACACTCAGTTGAACGGCAACAACTGCGCTGGGGAATTCTGCGTCCTTTAATCGCTAGGTGGCTGATATATGTAGAACAGCACTTGTGGACTACGGCTGCATCCAGCATTATTGCTGAGGCTTGTGCTGGAACTGACAGCGGACTCTATATGCCAGTTATAAGGCTAAATCAACTAGCCAAATCGTGCCTGGATGAGTTAAATCTTTCTGAGTATAGGGCAAGGCATGCAGGTTTTCTTGGAGCAAAATATTACTCAAGGGATATGTTTTTGCCTCAGACATCTAGAAAATTGCCTCTAAAAATCACTTCAAACTAAATTTATATGATTGTTTTCATGATGATACACAGGCAACATTAATGCAAAAACAAACATATGAATGGTTTCTAAAAGAGACAACGGGTCCTTTGATCTGCCAGAAGTATTTAAGACATTACACCAAAGAGGATTGTTACAGAAACTAAGGGATGATGCAGTGTTCTGAAAAGTTTTGGTCTTGCCCAAGGAAGATGTTGGTTCCAATCAGTCCCACATTTCTTCTGCCCCCATCTTTGAAACATAGGATGGCTCTTGCTGCTCTCTATTTGCTTAGAAGCTTGTATCTGAAGATTAAAGAGGGTCTTGGCTGAGATCCCTCAGTTACCAATGTCCGGTTTAATGAAAAAGCGCCAAAGGGAAGACGAGTCTAAGATTGCACCGAAGCAAGAGAAGGACTTTTGATTGATTTAATGCAGATTGATATTAATGCATGATGTCAGAGGAGAAAGAGGTCCATGTTTATTTGTCAATTGTAGTGAACTAGTGTTCTTAAATTAATGCACTTATGTGGTGGTTCTGAGTTTATACTGTGATGGCACAAACCTAGCCATGGCAGAGTGCCAGTGAAGGATCACTCTCATGGGGCAGAGGGTGGGTGACAGCAGTTCATTTATAGCCCATGAATCAAAAAATCTCATAAAGTATCTGGAGAGAACTGCCTCGTATACAGGAATAACTCTTTGTTTATGAGCGTCTCGATTCTGGGATTTAGGAATCAAGCTCAGGAATACATGCTAAATCTTTGTGTCTATTAAATGCAGCCACTGGGGATTAAGTGCGCATAATAACGATAAGTATACGAATAACATTACCGGACCTTGTTATGCACTCTTCTTGGAAATGGAACTCAGGCTCAGTAATGCAATGACGCCCTGTCTTTCTAAAATGATTTGTCTTAAAACAATCAGTAACTGTCCAACATGTCAGTCCTCATTGCGTGAACAGCCACTTGTGTGTCAGGGTGGCCTCAGGGCACAATAATATATAAGAGAAATGAAATCATTGATCAGTTTTGTAATTAATGTACTACACCCATTCATTAAATCATTGATCAGTCTTGTAATTAATGTACTACACCCATTCATTAAATTATTGATCAGTTTTTTTATTAATGTACTATAACCATTAATTACATCATTCAGCAGGTTTGCAATTATTGTACTACAACTATTCATTAAATCATTCAGCAGTTTTGTAATTAATGCATTGCATCAATTTATTAAAGCGTTCTATTAAATGGGACAACATGGCTAATTGTATGGCCACGCCCATGAAAATACACCGTCATAATTTATTTATTTCTTTTTGATCTTTATCTAGCGCAAGCTAGACCCAAAGGTATCAGAGTGCTGTACATGTTTAGAGATAGCGTTTTCACAAGTACATGACGAATGTCAGGCGGGAATCACAGTCAAGTAGAAAAATATAGGACAACAGAGCTTTAAAGTAGACTCTGTGATAATACAATAATATATATCAATCAAGCAATTGGGAGCTGGGGAAAGGGATGGACTTGGCATCAGCGTAGTCAAATTGTCAGAAGACTTCCCCTGCAGAAATTGTTGAAGAGGGTTGTATCTTTGGGAGGCTTAAGTCATCACATGTTCTTACTTTTACTTTTAACATTACTTGTTATTCTTAAATGTGCCATTAGTTAAAATTAGGGTTGGGAAGTGGAGTATTCCACCCCTTATTTTTGGGAGAATGGAGTTAAAAAATACTTTCCTGATAGAATTTCCTGAACAGTTAGTTAAAAATGTATTTTTAATTTTCAACAAAGGTTGTATTTTAAGGTAACCCTTTGTTTCTTGATAAGTAAAAATTCACATAGTGAGAAATCCTCTTTGGGTCAGAGAGCAACAAAAAGAAATAAGGTATTCAAGGAGACGCCCTGCTGAAGTAACTGTATAAGAAAATGCCTTTCTACAATATGTTGGAATGGAGACTGCGGCTGCATCAACAGGGCAAGGAGGTGCCTGGCTCCGCTAACGGGGCATGGAGATATCCTGCTGCATTACCTGGAGAAGAAGATGCATTGCTGCATTTACTGCATATGGAGATGCTTTGCTGCATTAACTGGACAAGGAGACATCCTGCTGCATTAACCGGATATCTGGATGCCTTAGCTGGGTGTGAAGATGCCCTGCTTCATTAACTGTACAAGCAGTGGCTGTTCCTCCGCTATGGCGTTGCCCCACTGCTTTTGAGAAGTTTTCCTATGCGGATGGGTGAGGCTGCTCTGCTCTCAGAGCAGGGCGGGGAGGAGTGGTTTGCCCAATCCTAAGTGCACAATGACTGGGCCACCCAAACCACTCATGCACACTTTGCCCATTCTCCATGCAGGATGCATTATAGCCTGCTGGATAACAAGCCCAGGCCCACATTCCCTGGTTGATCATCGAACCAGGATGCTCAAAACAAATAACAACTCTGCATTATAGCATTGTGATTGGTCAGGAGAGCCTGGGTGCTTACCAATCACAAAGCTGCATTGCAGCACTGTGAATGGTCAGGGAGCCTGGCTGTTCTTCCTGGCTTCCTGTTCATCGAGTCACACGAGGAGAGCAGGAGCAAGGAGCAGAGACGCTGGACCCTGCGTCAAGGTGAGTGTATAATTTTTTTCTCCATTTTTTTTATTGCCCAACCCTGCGCTCCGCTAATCCCAGTGCGCCCGCCAAGTCGCCCGTGAATGTCAGTCAAGCTGCCACTTTGTACAAGGAGATGCTTTGCTGCATTAACTGAGTATGCAGACATCCTGCTGCCATAATTGAGTGCGAGGACATCTTGCTGCATTAACCGGATATGGAGACATCTTGTTGCATTAACTGGATAAAGAGAAGTCTTGCTGCCTTACCTGGGCGTGGAGATGCCCTGCTGCATTAACTGGGCAAGAAGATGCTTTGCGGAATTAACTGAGTACAGACACATCCAGCTGCATTCACTGTATTAGAAGATCCTTTGCTGTATTAACTGAATATGGAAACTGAGGGATCGTAAAGAATGAGATGCAAAGCACCAATCGTACATGTACAGGACAGATGCATGACTCCAGCATTCTGACCTAGGAGGGTAACTGTAGACAGTTCAAACATACACCACTGAAGCCTGAACCACCATACAATCATCATGGCCAATGGCACAGGTGTGGATTATCAAAACACCCTTTAAATTCTCCTTGATGTCCTTTAAGTCAAGTGGTGAGCTAGGGCCATATTACACAAACGGTGTATTTTTCTTGATTGCAGGAGCACACCATTAAAAACATGCCCTCGGCACAATCAAGGAAAATGCGCCGTATTAGGATGAATGCGCTGCCCTGGGGGCAGCGCAATCAGGTGAAAAACGGAGCAGCTGCTTTAAAGCCGCTCTGTGTTTTCACTGTGCAGGCGGCGATCCACCTGCACTTTTAAAGGGGATTAGAGATCCCCTTGCAGGAGGGTGCAGCAGTGACTGCACCCGCCTGCAACGGGATGTCTGGGGGGTCCATGTGACCCTCTTTGCCCCTCCAGAGGGCTGCTATCAGGGGAAGCACTGACAGTGCGCCATCAATGAGCCTCCTGAGAGCTTCTTTGCCTCGGCTCTTGTGTTTCTAATACGGCGCTGGCGTAGAGGCACAGGGATTCACTCATGTGAATGGGGTACGCACCCACGCAAATGAGCGAACACCCTCTGAAGATAGCGCTGGTTGTAATAAAAACAATGCTAGCTAACTGATTCGTATTTGTATATATTTAGATTTCCATTAATAATTTTGTGTATATTTACTGGGGCCCCCATTTCCCTTATAACTTTATGTGTGCCAGCACTATTGGTATTACAGAAGGAGCCGCAAAAGTGTCTGCAGCCCTTTCTGTAATACCAAAGTGCCCTGGAGGCACCCAAAGTGGGCATAAACGCCAATTGCTGGTGTCCCAGTATCAAGGTTCATAAGGACTAGTGTGGTCTGATTTATATGTAGCCAATGGCACGTGGAGAAAGTTTTGAGTTGTATACATGGAGAGAGGGAGGCATTCATGTGGAATCCAGGTCACACACATTTTGACACAAAGCTCCCTTTTCTTGAAATGGAGATTTGGAGAGAGGCTCCAGTTGAAATGGCGGGAATCACTAGAGCACACACCTCTCTCTCCCTTGAAACACTCTGACCACATTCTTATGAGAATTTGAAATCTCATGAGAACCACAGGCCATCTTGGCACAGCTGGCTATAAAAGCCACAGCTGCCTCTGACACATTTCCTACTATTGTACTCACCTGAAGGAAGAAAGTCACTGATCCTAAATCAAGTCCAACAATCCTCTGCATTGCAAAACTCCAGTTTCGGTTTCTACCTGAGATGACAGAGACCCTGCGGACCCAGGGCCTCATTTACAAACTTTTGACGCACTGCAGCGCAGCAGGCTTTCCTGCTGCGCTACCTTGCGTCAAAAGAAGAGGCAAATCAGTTTGGGCTGGACTGTTCCCATGAGGCACAGGGTCAGACTGATTTGCATATAGCCATGTCTGAACTGGGGTGGCAGAGTGGGCTAAAGAACGGTGATGGATTAAACCCAGATCTTTTGACTGGGTGTGAGTGTTTGATTGATTCAGATGCTCCGTCCATCACCACCCCCTTTTGTACCGTCAATGACAAATAGAACACTAATCAACTATTCACACATCTTTGGGCAGTCACGCCCCCCCACCGAACCTCACACACATTCACTCTCCCATACAAATACTCAGTTAACTAATCAATAACTAATATAGACTTTCACATAGCTAGTAACCAACTGCAGAACCAGTTTACACAACTGACAAAGTGATACAGATATTCACGCAGTTTAATCACTATGCACTATATTTAGTGAGACACTATAAAATGTTAAAGCAAACAGTCAATTACACTGCTACTAAATCCTACATCCAAATATTTATTTTTATATATCCACTCATTCTTCAATGCAAATTGCTATATATATATAATGCATATTTAAATAACAAAGCAAACCACATTCACTGGATGATGTCATCAGTGATGTCATTTGAGATGTCATCAGTGATGTCACTGACCATGTCATGAATGATGTAATATGTGACATCATCAGCAGTGGATTGGGGGTGCGCGAAATATAGTTAGTACAACTAACTATATAGGAGCAATTTCAATGTTTTTTTAAGTGCTAATTCCTAACTATAAAAGGCCTGAAACCTATGTTTTTTTCAGTGAATATATATATATATATTTTTTTTTTTCAAAGAGAAAAACGAGGAGGGGCAAGAGGGGCAAGAGGAGGTACACAGACCAGTACCTCACCGAGAGTAACACGAAGCACCACAAACCGTTGGAGACAATAATAAAAGATGACAACAACGTGATAAACCTGTCTAAGAGAACACTAACAGACTCTGAAATACAGGTTCTTAAGAAAGGACTAAGCTTCTGCCAAACTAGTGAGTTTGACCTGGTCGATACAAGAATCGATTTGTTCAGATACATACGAAAATTGAAACTCAAGAAAATCTTCTCATCAAATTCAACAAACGCGATAATGGGAACGCGTCCGGTTGATACCACGGAATCACCGGGAGAAGTGGATACCAGTCGCCTGGCAGAAATATTGTTAGCTCCAACGCAAAATTCTCAAGAAGGGAGTTTACATGTTAACCAAGCGAATATTGTATCTGTAACTACACATCAAATCAGAGAACGTAGCAATTTGAAAAATAAATCAAGAAAACTGCCAATTTCTGCTCATGATGCAATAGATGTTTTCAATGAAGCGGTGTTGATGGATATGGAGACAATGGCAAAAACTAGAATGGACATGAGGACATCAAACATCTCAAGGAAGGAGTGGGAGGCAATCAAAGCTCTAAAAAATGATCCAACAATTGAGATAAAGCCCTCTGATAAGGGTGGGAATATTGTAATCATCAATAAGGAGGACTATGAACAAGAGGCACTAAAACAATTGAAAGATACTGAGTGCTATGTTACCATCAAAAGAATTGAGTATGTGAACAGTATTACAAAATATTATTCGATGTTAGATGAATGGAAGAATGATGGCATGCTCAATATGGAAGAACTTTCATTCCTTAAATGTGATGCTCCCATTTTACCCATCTTTTATCACCTCCCTAAGATCCACAAAAACGCCAAGAGACCACTAGGGCGTCCAATTGTATCTTCAATTGGAAGTCTTCTAGAAAACACTTCTCATTTCAATGATCATTTCCTTGCTCCTATTGTCAAAGACCTACCCTCATACGTGAGAGACACTCAAGACTTTCTCCGATTAATGAACAACATCTCTTGGGAGCCTGACATGCTTTTAATCACGCTGGACGTAACTAATTTATACACTTGTATAAAACATGAACATGGTCTAGCAGCTACCAAATGGTTCCTGGATAGGAAACCAGATAAATACCGTACACACAGTAGCATGATTCTTAGCATGATACGTTTCTGTTTATACAATAACATGTTTCTTTTTGCAGGACAAATATACAAACAAATAAGGGGTACTTCCATGGGCTCGTGCTTCTCCCCCAGCTACGCAAACCTCTTTGTGGGCTGGTGGGAGAAGCACGAGGCATGGGGAGGAACCAATGAAATCTGGAATGACAACTTATTGCTATGGACTAGGTACATAGATGACCTTTTTATAGTGTGGCGGGGAGACCAATCCTCAGCTGAGGCTTACATTACGGCTCTTACTGAGAACCAGTGGAATTTGAAATTCATTAGCACAATGAGTACCACCAGTGTGTTTTATCTTGATTTGGAGGTTTTTGTATATAATGAACGACTACATACACGGCTTTACAGAAAGCCTACAGCGGGCAATGCCGTACTACATGCGGCAAGTTACCATCCTAGGAGCCTTGTAAAAAATGTCCCATATGGGGAACTCCTACCGTTAAAAAGGAACTGCTCAATAGATAATGATTTCATAAAAGCAAAAACTGAGGCAGGAGAGCGGTTTAAAGACCGGGGATATTCTAGCAACCTGTTCAAAGAAGCAGTCAATAAATCATCAGCTGTAAACAGGAGGGATCTCCTAGTAGTCAAAAACAAACCCCAACAGGATGACAATGTGAGAATGATCACTACTTTTAATAACAAATCGGGTGATCTAGTACGGAGTTTTCAAAAAAACTGGCAGATCTTAACTACTGACAATATCTTAAGGAAACATTTGACAGATATGCCTTTAATCACTTATCGCCGCTGTCAATCATTGTCAGATCATCTAGTCCATAGTCATTTCATTTCCAAACCCCAACCTGCACCCCTAACGAAAACCAAAGTTTTTTTTTCCTTGTTTAAGGTGCAAAGCCTGCAAAAATAGTAAAAAAAAGTTCTAGAATTCCCAGGAAGAACAGGTGAAGACAGACCCTACAGAAAAATTAAACATCTCCTCAATTGTAACTCTGACCATACGATCTATTGCCTAGAATGCCCATGCAAAAAAAGATATATTGGCAGCACCATAAATGCCACAAAGCTGAGAATTTTAGAACATATGCGAGCAATAACAAATAAGGATAAGAATTATCCGGTCGCTCGTCATTTTGCCATATACCATCAGAGCAATAGGGAACTTCTCAGCTTCTATTGCATGGATCAAGTTTCTAAAGCAGAAAGAGGCGCTAACAGAGAAAAGGCACTCCGAATTCTGAAGTCAAAATATATTATTGATCTCAAAACAATAACACCTTGGGGTCTGAATAATGATGAGGAGATGTGGGTTCATCTGTAAAAATAACGGAGGAGGGAAAAGGTAGAAAAATGTAACATGGCCTATGCCAGAAACTGTGATTGTGTATATATATTTTTCAGAAACGTAAAAAGAGATTAAATAGGTCCCTTTGTATTGTTGCCCAATATCATGTTGCAGCTTATTAGAAATATAAGAAATAGAAAATACAGCCCATACAGGGCAAAGAGACAAAGAGAATACAGGAACAGTTGACTTGGGGGATTCACCCCAATATACAACATCATGTTGATAAAAAGACGAAATTAGTCACTGAAAAAGATTAAACTTAATGTTATACACAAAAAATCAAAGTATGTACATATATGAGATTATTATTGTGTTGATGTCATGTAGTTTTATTATGCACTTTATGCACTTTATACTCTCAGCCATTGGAAAGTAATAGAAATGTATGTGGATATGTACACTCTAAGATGGCCGCCGCCTCCTTTTTTGCATGTATTGTCCGTCTTTTATGTTGATGTAAGCACTAGAGGCAGGCGGGCTTTAAAATGGCTTTGAAACTCGAGCACAAACTGACACTGACGAAGCTTTTTACAGCGAAACGCGTCTGTCTGGGGTGAGGGGGGTTTGCAAAATAAAATTCTTTATACCGGAATTCCTGAGTGCTTGCCGTTTCTCTGACGAAGGAAAGTCAGACTGTGTTCTAATATATATATATATATATATATATATATATATATATATATATATATATATATATATACATAAATTATATATATATATATATAAGTTGATTGAAAAGTATGTATTCAAGATGAAAATGTGTTTATTTTCAGAACTAATAAGATGATGTCGGAAGAAAAATTGTTACATTTACAAAATAATTTTAAAGCTTATCTTTGAGTGGTAAATCATGTGGTATTGGGGAGATTTGTTACTAATATTACCTTGGTCCACAAGCATTGCAGCTATGGCTGTTAAGTATTACCTGTGTAAAGACATTCCAAATTAACAGCACCATTTTTACATTCTGCTGGTAACACTTCCTGACACACTTAGGTGGTCACTGTTGGTAATCCTGCATAGGATAGCCACTAATATAATCTTGTTTGATGATGTCACGACTACAACACTAATAATATTAGTAGCTTGGGATAATTACCATTGAACATTAGTAGCTCTTGTTACAGAAAAGGTTGGAGACCCCTGCTTTAGGTACATAACACTTTGACAATAAGTACATCTCATGAGAACAATACTTTTGTGGGAAAGAGGGAATGGCAAGGTTGGTACGATTATAGTTAGGTTAAGACAGGTGGCTAAAACATACACATACTGATCTATGATCTTTATACGCACAGTTGCTGCAATGCTGACTAGTACGAGATCAGACAGTGCAACTCTTAGTGAAGGAAAGGACTTGTCACCAGACCGAAAGGAGAAGGTCTTCAACTGAAGACATCAATTTCCCTCTCTCGCAATCCCATTCCCCTGGCTATTGTGAAAGTGGGTTTACTGGCACCTTGCCATTACTTTTTCTTTCCCTTCATTTCTTCATCTTTCACAATCTTGCATTGACTTTAATACTCACACAAATGTTTTTCCTGCAGACTGCAAGTCTATTTTTAAGTCTTTTGCATATCTGAGAAAGACCCAATATCCCCAACGAATACAAGATTTGTTTATGTTTTTATGCCTGGAATTCGAGGTGCATCCTGGCACATTTCTGCAACTCTGAAATCCGACCTCCTCCTCCTTCACCAAGATTGCAAGTTCAACTGATATAGCTACACTGCATATATTTAAACCTTGCCACCAAACCTATTGTGCATAATATCCATGCAGTTTATGACATTTTGATGGTTTCTGAAGGTTAAATGCCTTAAATCACCATTCATCTGTCTATTTCTAAAGGCTGATAATCACATTGTAAACTAACAGCAAGTCACTCATCTTAAACCATACCCTGGAAGCCCAAAATGCATTTAGAATGCATTGGGTTCCCTCGAGATAGACCCACTTGCCTAATCACTAAACACCCTAGAGATGCACAAGGTGGAGTACTACAACAGATTACATTTGCCATCAGTTAGTCAGGTCATACAAACTACAGTAGGATGAATAAAAAGTGGACGTCTAACAGCACAACCTAAAAACATAACCAGTAAAGGATTTAGGAGAGGATGTGGCCTAACAGCAAGGGCGGTCAACCTCAATTCTGGGGTACTGGGTTTGTGTCTCAGCTATGACACTCAACATCGTGTGAGTCTGGGCAAATCATTTAATCCTCCCGTGCCTAACAATAAAAATAATTTGTAAAAAAAAGAAGTGCCAGGGCACTTGTCGGGAGGCCACTGCAGCTTGCACCAGCCATTGCTCCCACTAGCGCCGCCAATGACAGTACTATCACTACTAGCCATCACACTCTTACAAGAGTGAGGAGTCAGACTTCAATCTATATTAAATGATGAATACATGCCGCCCAAGCTATTCTAATAGCTTTGAGTGGCAGGTATTTGGTATTTTAATGCATTTTTAATTATTAAACAACAGCTGTTTTGCACCTCAAAAAATAAGACAAACAGCGCCATCATGTGGCAGACTGTCATACGAGCAGGAGTTGACAATAAAGTGCCAGTGTTGAGCACCGGATAACACCAGCTCAAATTAAGCACTGGTCTCACTCAAGATTCAAGATATACCAGTTTTCAAATTAACTAACTAGAGAGGATGAGTACCAAAAAGATGGCTGAATTTGTAAAGTCTAGATCGGATTTGGAACAGTATAAATTCAGATCTGAGAGAGTAATGGGAATGAAGGAGTTCAGGTAAACGAAAGACTCCAAGGGCCTCATAAATAAATCTCTCTTACAGTCACAAAGTCAGTGAATCATACAAACACAGTCTTTGACACTGCAAAGATTATTTTCAATGTCAAAAACCCCAATTAGAAGTCGAAAAGTCTTTGCGGCGCTCAAAAGGAATTTTGCAACTCATTCCAAATTGCAAATTATACTTTGGAGTCACAGTAGTACGCATCACTTTTTTCCGACTCCAATTGTGGTCACACACCTTTGATCAGATACTGACACCTGACTTGGTGTGGTATCTGATTCCCAAAGTGCAGACTTCTCCTTAGAGAATTACCAATGCCAGCCTCAGACGGAGCCAACAGCGTTCCATTGGATCACTGCATGTTCCACCCAACGCCATTCCTGACAGGAAATGTGTTTTAAAAAATAACTGGCTTATTTTCAAGCCCCTTGCGCCACCGGTGAGTCACTTTTTGTGATGCACCGGCGGCGCATTTTGCTGTCCCATATACACAAGAACATGGCCTGTCCTTGTAAATAAGGCCCCTTTACACGCAGCACTTTATGTGAAAGGGGCGTCCATGGGTGTTGCTGTGGGTGTTCCCATGCAACACCCATGGATCCTGACACATTTCCAGATTTACGAGAAATTGTCAACCTGGAAATGCGTCTGACTGCTAATCCTCCCAGGTGAGGTGTAGTGAGGCACAACGAGGAGAATTGTATTAATTTCTCTTTGTTTTTTCCCTCTTTCTATCCGTTCTGCATTTGCAACACACAAAGAATGAGGAAATCACAAAAAAATAATGTTTTGCAAGGCCTATGTGTGCTAATGCAGCACCCATAGAAGTTGAAAAACGCCATTTCAGATTATTTATGTGCAGGAAGGGACACCTTCCTGCAAATAAACAATCATCCCCGTGATGCAGGCATCCTTGCAACATGGTACAAGGGTGCCTGCGTCGGCTCATGGCAGCTAATTGTGTGCCAGTGCAGGGGAGAGGAAAGGGATCCCTCATATCATTGTAGATATTCTGCACCCCTGTGCTTCGGAATTAACACAATGTGGTGCAGCCAAATGCATTTTTAGTTAGGTTAGTACAACCCCAGAATAAAAATTTGTTCCACATAGGGCAGTACTAACCTATTTTTAACCACAACTCACACTCAGTTCACTACCCTGACCACATACCCTCACACACTTATCAGCTGTCTCTAAAAAGATCTCCGGCAAAGAGCCCCTTCGCGGGTACCCGTCGGGCATTACAGCGCCAGCCCAACGAGGAGCGCAGCCCAATGATGAAGCTTGACATCCTTCGGGTGTGTGAGGGCAATCCATAAGAGACCTGCACACTTCCCTTCCCCCCCTCAGGAACTTCACATCCATGTTACTTACATGGTGAAAGCAATCAGAGCCAATGTCCTGCCAGACCTTAGAGATAACTACAAATAATCTACTATATATGTCTCAGAGACTCCAAGCCATGCAAAAGCCCGGCAGCTGTGTTCTCACAAATCACAATGTAGTCAGCATATTACAGAGACCAAATAAGTTGCCCTTCTATCTGCAGGATAATAGTTTCCTGCCTCTTTTTTGCTCCATATAGTTACTTATTAAAAGTTAAAATGAAAATGGTTAAGCACACAGCCCTGCATTATACACATATGCTATGGAATCAACTTGTCTGGCTGCACGCTCTTTAGGAGTATGCACAGTTTTTAGTATGCACAGTTTTTATTATGCAAACTTTCACATTATACACACAATTATATAGTTTCCCCACACAAACTATCAGTATTTCCACACAGCTTTGAAACTTCATGGTTGCTGCAGATCTTTTTTATTGCATCAACTTAAAAATGACATGAAACTCAGGTGGGACCCCACATACAGAAAACTATGCAAAATACCGGCAGTAAATTTAATATTCACAATAAATTTTGGAAGTCAGCCACAAAACAACTTTGCAACATTCGTGATTGACTTTATCAAATGCAGTGAAAGTAACAAGTGAACAATACAGTGGCCCCAATCCACAAAGCACCCACAGAAATATTAAACAGTACCACTTTAATGAGTATCTTTAACATTAAACTTCGAATCCAGTCTGAGTTTCATGGAAATATTTTTGAACTACATCCTGTCTGTAGGATAAACCTACAACACAGTGCCAAATAAGGTGGCCCACAGAGTATGCGTGGCTAGTAATTGTCGATAGTTTCCAGGACTTTCCCCTTGGCCTTTTGTGTAGATGGCACAGCAATTCCACCTTTCCGTGCATAGCTCTTCTGAGGACAGATGGATAGATACGACTCATCGCAGAAGCCCACCGTCTTGGGAAGGATTCGAGGATCCCTATTGGCCCAGCTACCATGGCCCAGAGGACAAACATTCCTTCAAGTAGTCCAAGTGGCACCGCTTGATGATAAGAGATTAGGGACAACCGTGGTGACCCCTAAAGAAAGAGTGAATATTGGACTCAAGTGGTGATCAGAATAGAGACATTCTAATTCGGTCCAGCCAGCCTTTAGAGATGGAAATGTTAATTTGTGTTAAGTAATGCTCCCCCTCCCACCCCCACCATTTTCTCACTGGTTCCCAGATTAGTTTATAATTCCTGGAAGCAATCAACACATTATCATGCTCCTCACAGTTTCTTTTTACATGGCTCCTGACTACCTTTAATTAATGCCACTTTTGAACGTGCTTTATCACATCTTCGGCCGACATTCAAAGACCCAATAAGGCCAGATCACCCACTGCCAGGTATCCTTTCTTTTTCACACACCAGAAACAGCGAAGGGTACAGACCCTTCTCCCACTGCCCGGTGTTACTTGTCCGAGCAGCTTTCAATCTCACAGAAAGAAGAAAACTCATCACCATCATCATGACTCCGCAACACCCCAAGAACTACAGCTGTCTGGGACCTAAACAAGTCACAGTTTTTAATTGTTGTTAAATTGGCTAACAAAGTTAACAAAGTCAGTCTCACCTTCTCACTTGCTCACCCTGTCGCCTCCTCGGTGATAGCTCAATATACAAGAAAGTTTCAGCCACTTTGCATAATAAACACTTTAAAATCAATGAATTGTCTCAAATGTTTTACATTCCACAAACGCTTGCCGAATATAAAGGAGCAGGTGAAGGTGGTAGGAGTTGCTATTGCCGAAACTACTGGTGGTTGTCCTGGGAAATCCCCATAGGCTCTCCAATTAAAATACTGCAATTAGTTTACATGTCAAATTTAGCTAATTCTGGGCCACATGTGCAACAAAAACAGCACCTGATGATATACAAATCCTAAGAAACGAGGATTCGCAAAAATTGCATACCATATGGAAAGAATAAGAAGTCTATAAAATGCAACTAGGAACAGAATAAAAACAATGTATTGTTTTCTAAATTAGCAATATACATACAGAGACGGTAGTAATCATTCTCCATCAGCCGTGGATACAGAACCGTGCATGTCAGTATCGTGCATCTTGAAAAGTGTACATAACTTATAGAAACAAAGCCTGGAACAATATAAGACCAGGAAATATGTCTCCTTACATATCTATATATGTCTGGCTTTAAGGGCAGGCCGGTCCAGTTCTTCAGCCCAATCTCCAGCTTAGGTGCGAAAAGTAATATATTTTGGTACCAAGCACTGTATCAAGGGTCACTTCTAAGAGAAAGGAATTCACAGCTCAGCGAATGTGCATATAAATCAATAACCAAGCAATAAATATACAAACAAACACAGGAATGTTAGCCTGGTGAGGCTTATCAGAGTATCCAGCGTAGTACGAGGATATATACATAAAAGATTGCAGGCACAAGAGTATCAGATATCTGCGAAATATTAGCACATTGAGATGTTGTGATATGAAAGTAGGGTGGGTGGGGGAGAGGGTTATCAGGGTGGAGTCCTCATCTTGGCCCCCTTGAAGATGATCTCCTCCGTGTATATGACCTGAATCGTGACCAGATATTTTGAAAAATGACCAGATTATCAAACATTTTACATATGAGTCGTCTATAGAAGGCCACCTTATACATTTCTGTTAACGATTTATCATATGTAGGTAGGTGTGGTGCTCGCTAACATATTAATGTACAGATCTTGGCAGCAGTCATAGCCACAACTACTAGACATAGCTTATGTACTGTTACTGAGGATAGGTTTGCCGTGCTGTGTAACAAGACCAATTGTTTAGGTCATGAGCATAGGTAGTTGTAATGATACGCTTAATGTGTTCCCAATTTGGGAGCAAAGACAGAGTATGCCTGGGCAACCATGGAGGACGTGTGTCATATCACAACACAACTGGCCACATCTGTAGCCATTGGAATGAGGTAGCAGACTTGTAGTGGGAAATTTCTAGGGTGTCCATTACCAGTGCTGGTTCCATGTTTAAATATCGAAAACAAAAATATAGACAACAAAAATATAGATGTAAAAATATTGATTACAAAAATATCGACTCCCTATACTTAAACAGGTAAGTACAATAATATCGACTCAAAAATATCAATGTAAAAAATATAGATGTAACAAATATCGACTTTTAAAACTAACATAACTTAAATTAAATTAATGAAATAATGTTATTATTATTAACAAATTAAATTAAATGTAATATATATTTTAATTAATTATAACAAATAAATGTAATTTAATAAATATAAACACAAAAAAGTGTACATATACATATATTTACTTAAATACATTTTATTACCTATTATCTTTCATTAATTTATAAAATGTATTAATTATAAAAAATCAAATAAAAACATATATAAATATTTTAAAATAAAATAAAATATTCTATATTTAATTAACACATGAAACTCTGAAAAAAACAATACATACATTTAATAACAAAATGAAAACATTAGTAGTTAAAACTACTATTCCCACTCCAGTGAGTGCAAAAGTAGGGAAAACGCTGGATAGCGTAGGTGTAAAATGTACTATTCCCACTCCAGAGAGTGCAACAGTAGGGAAAGCGCTGGATAGCGTAGGGGTAAAAATTACTATTCCCACTCCAGTGAGTGCAACAGGAGGGAAAGCGCAGGATCCCAAAAAAATAAAAAACAAAACTATCAAAATTTTTATTAAATTTCATTTCCAATTTTATTAATATATAATTATATATATATTATTATTAACAAGGATAAAAAAAATAATTACACATTATTTACCACGATAACATCCACAACACACACCTAAAATTAATTACACAATTACATTTAATATTTACTAATTACTTAATGAAAATTAATTCATTAATATTTATTAATTAATCAATTACATATTACTTAGCACACTATAATATCCACAACACACACCTAAAATTTATTACACAATTACAATTAATAATTACTAAATAATTAATCAATTAAAACTTTATTACTCACCACCCTTCACACCATGTACACATACAAATACCACAACACACACCTAAAATTAATTAAACAATTAAAATATTTAAAAATAATTAACAATTAATAACTAATTAATAAATTAACACATTAATTATTCAATTATTTTATATAATTAAATTACTTCCCACCTTATTCCCCTATAAACCCTCAATCGCTACGGAAATAATAACGCAAAATTAAACTTATAATACATTTATAACTAGAACAATTCTAAAACATATAATAAAATGACAAACAATTCTTATTAAAAACACTAAAATACATAACATTATTAATAAATCGATATTTTTGTAAGCAATATTTTTGTAAACTATATTTATTACAACTATATTTTTGTAATCGATATTTCTTACCTGTCAGTCGATATTCTTGTCATCTATATTTTTGTTGTCGATATTTCTTCCAGACGATATTTCTGCGGTGATATTAATGTACTTCAATATTCCTCCGGCGATATTCCTGCACTGCACCCCAGTGCTGGAGTGATTTGGTCTCGAGGGGGCCCTGAGATAAAATAGTGCATCCTTGGTATAGAGTGATAAGACATGCTGTTCTCCCCAGCACTATTCCCCAGTCGTGCACCTCCAGCTGAGCACACACCGCCAGTGGCTTCATCACATGAGTGATCAAAAGCGTGAAGAGGGAACATCCCTGCCTCCTCGCTCTACCCAAATCCCACTTCTTGGATCCGCAAAGTCCGACCCAAATTCTGGCGCTTGGCTCGTTATAAAGCAACTTGACCCACGCCCAAAACTGGGGCCCAAACCCCAAAATTCGCAGGATCTCCAACAAGTAACCCCAGTCGATCGTGTTGGAAGTTTTCTCCATATCCATTGAAACCAGGGCCATTTCTTCACAGCTGCCCTCAACCTCATGCATTATATGTGTCAAACGTCTGATATTCATCCTCGTGCTACTGCCGGGGATGAATCGACATTGGTCCTTATGTAACAATCCCGTCATCACCAGGCTCAATTGATTATTCAAAGGTTTGCACAGGACCTTGACATCAGAATTAATCATGGTGAGTGGTCTGTATGCCGCCTTGTCACTTCTATCCCCCTCCCGCTCAGGCGACATGCAAATCTCCCCTTTCCACATGGAGGTGGGCAACACCTCCTTCTCTTTCAATTCTAAGGAAACCCCCAAGAGGCCGTGCTTGACCACCACTGAAAACTGCAGGTAGAACTCCCCGGGAACCCATCCCCACCCGGAGCTTTAGACCATGGAAGCTTGCACAGGGCTCCACACAGCTCCTCAACGTCACGCCCAGTGTCCAACTCTCCCACAGCAACCTCCCTGATCCTAGGGAACTCCAAGTTTGTAAATAAGTCTGATATCGGCCCTGGGAGGCCCTCGGGTCCGCTCTATTTACCCCCTCTAGGTGTCCCTTGAAGGTGGCTACTATGTCCAAGTGAAAAGTTATTACATCTCCCCAAGGGTCACCATGTGTATGACTGGGGGGGTCACAACTTTTCCTTGCAGGATCCAAGCCAGTAGTCTTTCGAGCTTATCACCCTCTTTCTGCAACCGTTGCCTATCATGCCGCAGGGTGTACCTGTCCAGTCTGTCCCATGTGTCAGCTATGCGCAACATGTGTCTGCCTCTTCTCCCTGGGATCCTGGGTCAGCTGGATCTCCCCCCTGGAGCTCTGCCAACTCCGCCACTGCTGCCAGGATGTCCGCCTGCAACTGTCACCACACCCCGCTTGTTAGCCCTAGGCATGTCAAGCGCAACACTGCCTTCATCGCCTCCCATTCCATGGCTCTGGTAACCGTGGAGGCCCAGTTGTTCCTTATGTATTCAGTCAATGCTTGCGACAAGGCTTCTCTCCCTACGGCATCACACAAATCCCCCGTCGGGAATCTCCACAGAGCTCTCTGTTCCACAGGGTGATCCTGATGGAGCAGGTTTTCGCGTAAAATAAAACCTGCTCGGATTGAACCCTCTTTTAACATTTACTAAACGTGTGCAGTGGGGAAAACTAATGTAAGAGATTAACATGAGTGAAATGCTTATGCATAAGCGTGAAATTAAATTGACAAGTAGGCCGCAAAACTTGTTTTATGGCTAATGTAAGCAAAAGACGAATGCTATTTTAGATGCACGTTATTAATATTGGCTGAATATAAAATAATTAATCTAACATGGGTTGCGCAGGGATGGATGCAGCATTGGATTGGTGCGTAGAGAAAACATTTTCATGAAATAATAAATGTTATGTGTTTTATTCTTATAGAATACAAAGCATGGGGTTTCATTCTGCATGACGTGTTAAGGGTTAAAATGGTGAAAATAATCGGAGAAAATTATTTTAAAATATGAAGTGCGATCAGGAGAAGAGAAAGAGCCTGAATGTGACCTTCAGAGACTCACAAA
The DNA here is from genome assembly GCF_964261635.1 of Lissotriton helveticus. Lineage (NCBI taxonomy): Eukaryota > Metazoa > Chordata > Amphibia > Caudata > Salamandridae > Lissotriton > Lissotriton helveticus. The sequence continues at coordinate 129,842,787 of NC_136060.1, read as the reverse complement.
TGTGCCAAAATTCTGAACAAAAGGACATTACTATGAACGGAGAAAAACTTCCTCTGCAGAAAGGTGCACAAGGGAAGATTGATATACAATGTTTTAACATGTTGTTAGAATAGAGGAACTGTGGATAAAGAAATGAAGAATATATCCAGGGTTAGGTGGTTGATGTAATAGCCTGTTTCTAAACAATAGCCCTTAGAGAATTTTGTATGTGTAGACAGTGGAGTGACCATACACCCTTTCCTAGCCAATCAAATCACTAGTAAAGCAGAAGTTTGATACTTCTATGGGATGGTCTTTTGGGATTGAAGGTATAATTGAGGTGCCTGGAGGGAGGGGTTCTGGACAGACATCTTTGCTGAGTGTTGGGGTTAGATCGTCGCATGTCATCGGTTTGCTGTCCTTCTCGCGTTCCTGAACATAATCTTTGCCTTTTCAAATCTACTTGAAGGGCCTATGCTGTTGCCCCGGCCAGGTGACCGTGTTTCCTAATTGGGTTAGTATTAGCCTGATATCTAAGTTAGCATAATCTTTGCAAATGTATTTTCTCTCTTTAACTTTGTCTCTTTATCTATCCACTCCTCAATGTACTGTCATTGATTATGAATTTGTCATTTATCTCTTCTAATGTTGTTTGCTCTGTGACGATCCATGATTGAATCGGTACTTCTTGTATGTACTGAGATTTCATTCACATTATTTTTATTTAGATAAATATTATAAATTTACAAATGAGTCTGTCTTTATTACTACATTTTTACTTCTGATAATTAATTTGTCTACCCTGCCCGATTACAAAGATCTAATCGCCATATTTGGTAAATTAGTGAGACCTAAATAAGGAAATGGGAAGTTCGGATTAGCCTTTAGAATTACAACTAACCCAACGTTAAAGGGGCTTGTTGGTAATGGAATCTGGGTCCAATCTTTAGAAATTATTTAGTCCCTGAGTGCTGGATCAATCCCATTGCAATGAGTAAGTTACCAGTAGTAATTCGAGAGAAATCTAGCTAGATGTGTTACTGTGATGCACTTTGCTACTAATATCCTATCCAGCATACTATGGGTATTGTGTGTCGGGGAGTAGTATGTGTACATTCTCAGGTGTAGGTGAAGTGTCCTCCACGCGTCAACTAGCCCCAGAGTTTCCATCACCTGCCCGGGGGACCTGGTCATTTGAGGAATGGTGCCCTCCTTGGGCGGGAATCTATTGAGTGCCCCATCAGTGACACATTTAAAATCTTAAAAACAGAGCAGGGGCGTGACTGCCTCCCGTGTCACCAAATCTTGCATTGCATGATAGAAGTGAGAGTCATGCATGCTCAGGGTGTATGTGATGAACACAGAAACCTCCCTGCCATCCAATTTACCCTGTAGTAAAACATACCTACCCTCCATGTCTGCCTCGACAAATGTGAGGGGAATACGGCTTGCCTGGGGCCTCCCACATCAGTACCCCCCTTGGTTTACGTAGACCAAGATACATACAAAAACTGACCCCTCCACTTCTAGGCCAACCGATCAGCCCTGGAATCCTTCAAATGTGTCTCCTGTAAGCAGGCTAGGCTGATTTTGAGGCGCTTCAAATAGGAGAGCAGTCTTTACCTCTTTATGTAGGTTCCCAGCCCTCGGACATTCCAGTTCATGACCCCATCAACTTGTCCTGAATCCCTCCATCCCCTTCCATCCCCCCTGCATTATGACTACCCCTCCTTGCTGCATTAACATATTGAACAACTTGTAATGTGTAACAACAAACTTCCCCCCACGCACAAACAAACATAGTGCAACATCAGGTCTAAGTATGCCATCCCAATACTGGTGCCAGGACCGGCACTCCATCCTGCCACGTCCAACAGGGACAGGTCCCACTCATGCCAACTCCCAGCTCGTCACTCTATGCATCCACCTAGAGGCATTGTTGTGTTAACACCCTACACACATCTCAAACATCTAGGGCAAGCCCCACTGTTTTGGGCCTTGCCTGACCATATCCAGCATACACTTCGGAGCATCCGTGAACTCTCGCCCATCCAGCAGGCATCATTTACATACATCTCTGTATCACAAACCATGTTGCAGAGTCTGCAAACCAACATATGCACAGAGCACAGATATGGACCAACATAATCAGCAGGTTCAGTTTAGCAGTGTGTCCATGCCCAGAATATCCGGAACACAGTCCTCTGCAGGACCCTGCTCAGTAGGCTCTAGACCAGGCTGAGCGAGGACACCAACCCCTTCACGAGCTCCCCAGGCTCCACTTCGATCTGCAAAGTGCCATCCTCCTGGATTGTCAATCGGTGGGCATCTGATGAGCCAGTCCCTCTGGACCCATCCCGGGATCGCACATGATGGGGTCCGACCCAGGGGCTATTTCCATTGACCCTTCCCACCGGGCTCCTATGCGCACTGCCTTGTCCCAAATCTCCAGCCACTCCTAGACCTATTTGGGGCTCTCAAAGAAGTGTGCCTTCCCCTGCGAGACGACGTTCAGTTTCGAAGGATATAGGAGCATGTATGTGAGTTGCATGGCTGCTCCTGCACTTTGTAGGTGTAGTCCGGGTAGATAGCAATTTTTGAACATTGGCATCAACTGTTCCCCAGCCGTCTCAAAATGTAGTCTCTGTCTGGATAGTTCAGTACACTTGCAATGATGTCCCTCAAAGGGGCGCCCGGTGGCAGGGGGGCGCCAGCGCTCTGTGCGCCCGCTCCTCGATGTAGAAATCCAACAGGCTGCTCGGGCAGAGCTCTTGCCTCACCTAGTCCTCCAGGAAAGTCTCAGCTGAGGCCCACTCCACTCTCTCAGGGAACCCCAGCACTCAAACATTGCTGTGCCATGCATGGCCCTCCGCATCCTCAACCCTATGCTCTAGCCCACTGGTGAGCATGTTGATCTTGGCCTTCTGTCACTTGAGGCTGGTGACCTCCACCTGCAGATCCGCTATGTTACTCTCAGTAGTGGTAACCTTGTCTGTCACCTTCCTCAGACCCCCCTGCAGCAGTTTTACATCATTGGAGACAGTCTATAACTTCTGTATGAGTGCTGTGTGAGATTCGTGGATGGCCGCCATCAACTCTGCCCAGGAGGGCTGAAGCTCGCCGAGTCTGCCATTTGATCCGTTGAGACAGCATGGTATATTGTGTGATGGTGTTAGTGGTATGTGTCCAGACTGCTTTCTTCCCCATGGTACCCCGGGGCCAGTGCTGTTCCTGTCACCCTGGACCAGCACCAGCTCCGTATTGTGCCAGCCCATGTGATTCCACCCTGGGTCTCGAATCCCTGCCGGCCACCTGGGGACCCTGACGCTCCTCGACCGTGGAACCCCCCTCACTGCCCTCAGTCCACATAAATCCAAGGGCTCTGCAATCCGATGTGCACAGGACCCAGTAGATTCTTCTGCTTCAGCCCAAGGCCTGGCAGCACACAATCCTGGTGCCTACCAGGTCCTCCCTCACGTCAAGGCCAGTGGTCGAGGACCGCCCGGTGCGCCACCCAGGAGGGAGCAGGATCCACCCTCAGGGCCTTCCCTTCAGTGCAAGGGCCCCCCAATCTGCTCCAGCAATATGTTGCTGCTTCCGCAGGGCAATGCACCTCTTCACGGCTCAATCCTGGGCCACCTTTAAATGACTTGTACCCGAGTCTAGGCTCTGGAGCCCCTGCGCCGACCTAAAGATGGACGGGCCATGATCCGGGGCCATCCACTGGCAACCAACGGGCCGATCCAGCTCCTGGTTTCTCCCACCTGAGATGCCCAGGGAGACACCCAGCTGCAGGGGAAGGGCTCACAGCTCTTCAGTCCCTCATCAAGCCCAGTGGTATCAGCCGGGCCTCGTCTCGGTGCCTCCAGGAGTCTTGCACCTCTTGATATCGGAGTGTGACAGCGCCCAATCAGCCCACCCAGGCGAACTCTGCAGGTGAACTCCACAGGGCGCACCTGCCGCCTTCCCTCCCGGGGGTGACAGAGTCCCCATACGTGGCTCTGCTCCGCTTCCAGATGGGGTTGGCCTTGTTTGGGGAGGTGTGCAGCACCATCATTTCTGTCAATGTTCTTTCAGGCTTAACAAGAATTACATACAAAATCGATTACAGGAGCTATAACCATATGACATAGCTTTACAAGAGTTACATGTGCATCATTTACAACATTTACAGTAGGCATAGCAGAAGTGGGAGAGAAAAGTCATACAGTATAGGGCAGGGAGCAGGTACACAGGGCTCGTTAACAGGAAATGAATACAGGAGGGGTGCAAATATTAATTTAGTATATGGTGTAGGAAGGGTATCCAGAGGGGATGTATGACGGTACCACGCGTTCTATTACAACGCGTACCGTTACCACGCTACTTTTACCACGCAAGTCGTTACAACGACTTGCGTGGAGGGGCGCTGGATAGTAAATTATTTAATTTACTATTCCAACTCCAGTCCCCGTGGACTCTAGGGAAAGGAGTTGGATAGTAAATTAAAGTATTTACTATCCTGGAGCGCCCCCCAGCGCATTTCGTTGTAGTGACCTGCGTGGTAAAAGTAGCGTGCTAACGGTACCGCGTTGTAAAAAATGCGTGGTAACCGTTGCATACCATCCAGAGGGGTTGTGTTCGAGGTCAGAGTGATCAGTGAGTTAATTGGTCTGGGTGCTAGGTGGATCAAGCAAGGTAGTTGGGGTGGATTTGTTTTGGAATTTGTTGAAGAGACAGTTTTAAGTGTTTCCTGAAGCGAAGGTAGGATTGGTTGTCATGCAGATCTTTAGGAAGGGCGTTCCAAATTATCGGGGCATTTCCAGGGAAGGATCGGGTGAGCAATTTGATTTTACTGAATTTAGGAGGGATGTGGAGAAAGGTGTTGGAGCTTCGTGAAGATCTTTTTTGGCCTGCTTTAGTGAGTTTGTTAGTGAGGTAGGTGGGGTTTCCAGAGCAGAGAGCTTTGTGTGTTACACAGGCTGTTTTGAATATACTGCTCACTTCAGTTAGTCACCAGTTGAGTTTTTTAGAGTGATATAATTGAATCGTCTCTCTCTAGAGATCAGTCTAGATGCTGCGTTGAGAGGGGACTTTATTGGCAGAAGGTAGGTATTTTGAGTGCCAGTAATCATTGCATTGCAGCAGCTCAGCTTGAATAGGACAAGGGTTTGAATTACAGTCTTCAAGTCTTTGGAAGGGATATATGGTTTGATTTGTTTTTGTGTTTTAAGGTGTAGAAGGCACTTTTTGCATATGCATTGATATGTCCTTTATAGTGAGACTTTTGTCAACAGTAATCCCAAGTGATTTGACGGAGTTGGATGTAGATAGTTTATAGTTTAGTGTAGTTAGACTGTCGAGCCAGTGGTGGAAGGGTTTGGAATTGTTTGTATGCTGGATGAACAGGAGTTCAGTTTTGTTGGGGTTTCATTTTTGGTGGCTGTTGTTGAGCCAGGTGTAGTGGAGAAGTGTGGCTCAAATGGTTGGAGCGGCAGACCCTGATGCAGAGGTCTGGCCCGGGACCAGGGTTCAATTTCCTTGGGCCTGATAATTCTCGCCTCGGTGCCTATTCTAATCATGGGTCCCACTCTGCGACTCTGGGCAATAGCTTTCTTAATCTCCACAACGGCCCCAAAAGCGCTGGGATGCCTGGTTTCACCCTGGGGGTGCCCAGGAGTGGACACTCACAGGGAAAACCAGGAAGGGTTCCTAAGTGGTATACGGACAGCGCCGGGACACTACCTCAGGGAAGTAGGTGTGAGCTCTATAAATACCGGTACATTTACATTTAGATGTATCAGGGAGCGAGTGTTGTTGAGATGTTGGATGTCTGAGTGAGGTGATTTCAATATAGATTTGGGTGTCATTTGCATATAAATCGTAGGCAATTCTGACTTATTTGAGGATCTGTCCAAGAGGTTCTATTTAGAGGTTGAAAAGGGTAGGGGACAGGATTGATCCTTGGGTGACTGATGTTACTCTTGATGTCGACTTGTTCATATTGATTCGTTTAGGTCTTTTGTTCAGGTATGATGAGAACCATTTTAGGACGGGCTGCTGATGCCTTCCCATTGTGTGAGGGTGTTGGGAAGTGTGTTGTGGTTGACGGTATCAAAGACTGCTGAGAGGTCCAAGAGGATGAGGAGACAGGCATCCCCCTGGTAGAGGGATCTTTGTAGGTCAGCAGTGATGTTCAATATTGCAGTCTCTGTACTTCAGCATTTCCTAAATCCAGATTGGAATGTGTCTTGCATGCTGAATTTCTCAATGTGGTTCTTTAATTGAGAGAGGATATGTTTATCAATAGATTTAGCGAGTAGAAGGAGGTCGGTAATGGGTCTGTAGTTATTGAGGTTGTCTGGGTCAGCATGAGGCTTTTTGATGTGGGGGTGATTCAGCCAAGTTTAAGGGAGGCCTGCATGGAGCCACTGGATGGGGAGGAGTTGATGATATTCTGCCAGTTTGGAGCGATGATGTGACTGTTTTTTTTGACAAAGAAGGAGTAGAGAGGGTCAGAGAGGTGAGAGTTTGTCTTTATGGCTGATAGTATTTCCCTGACTTCCTTTTCAGATATGGCTGCAAATTTGGACTAGTTTGCATTGTGTGTTAGGATGGAGGTAGTTGACGCTGTGGTTCTAGTATTCTGTGGGGTTGGAATTGTGGAGATTGACCTCAGTTGGTGAGGGGATATTTGAGGTGATGGCGTTGGATGGAATCTATGACATAATATCGACAGACAGAATATCTACCTATAAAAATATCGATACAAAAATATCGAAGTCAAAAATATCGGAGTTATATCTTCATAAAGGTAAGTACAAAAATATCGAAAATTTAATATCGTAGTACAAAAATATCGAAAGTAAAAATATCGTTTTTTTAAATGTATTAATAATAATGTAAAAATAGTTTAAAAATACATATAATTTTACAAATATTAAATAAATACATTAAAACATATAACAAAATTATAACTAATACATATACATTTAAAATAAATTAAAAACTACATATAAATTAATATATATACGTACTCCACATATTGCAACAGTAGGAAAATCGTTGGATAGCGTAGGGGTAAAATTTACTATTCCCACTCCAGAGGGTGCAACAGTAGGGAAAGCGTTGGATAGCGTAGGGGTTTAAATTACTATTCCCACTCCAGAGGGTGCAACAGTAGGGAAAGCGTTGGATAGCGTAGGGGTAAAAATTACTATTCCCACTCCAGAGGGTGCAACAGGAGGGAAAGCGTTGGATAGCGTAGGGGTAAAAATTACTATTCACACTCCAGAGAGTGCAAGAGTAGGGAAAGCGTTGGATTGCGTAGGGGTACAAATTACTATTCCCACTCCAGAGGGTGCAACAGTAGAGAAAGCGTTGGATAGCATAGGGGTAAAAATTACTATTCCCACTCCAGAGGGTGCAACAGTAGGGAAAGCGTTGGATAGCGTAGGGGTAAAAATTATTATTCCCACTCCAGAGGGTGCAACAGTAGGGAAAGCGCTGGATAGCATAGGGGTACAAATTACTATTCCCACTCCAGAGGGTGCAACAGTAGGGAAAGCGTTGGATAGCGTAGGGTTAAAAATTACTATTCCCACTCCAGAGGGCGCAACAGTAGGAAAAGCGTTGGATAGCGTAGGGGTAAAAATTACTATTCCCACTCCAGAGGGTGCAACAGTAGGGAAAGCGTTGGATAGCATAGGGGTAAAAATTACTATTCCCACTCCAGAAGGTGCAACAGTAGGAAAAGCGTTGGATAGCGTAGGGGTAAAAATTACTATTCCCACTCCAGAAGGTGCAACAGTAGGAAAAGCGTTGGATAGCGTAGGGGTAAAAATTACTATTCCCACTCCAGAGGGTGCAACAGTAGGGAAAGCGTTGGATAGCATAGGGGTAAAAATTACTATTCCCACTCCAGAGGGTGCAACAGTAGGGAAAACATTGGATAGCGTAGGGGTAAAAATTACTATTCCCACCCCAGAGGGTGCAACAGTAGGGAAAGCGTCGGATAACGTAGGGGTTTAAATTACTATTCCCACTCCAGAGGGTGCAACAGTAGGGAAAGCGTTGGATAGCGTAGGTGTAAAAATTACTATTCCCACTCCAGAGGGTGCAACAGTAGGGAAAGCGTTGGATAGCGTAGGGGTAAAAATTACTATTCCCACTCCAGAGGGTGCAACAATAGGGAAAGCGTTGGATAGCGTAGGGGGAAAAATTACTATTCCCACTCCAAAGGGTGCAGCAGTAGGGAAACCGTTGGATAGCGTAGGGGTAAAAATTACTATTCCCACTCCAAAGGGTGCAGCAGTAGGGAAACCGTTGGATAGCGTAGGGGTAAAAATTACTATTCCCACTCCAAAGGGTGCAACAGTAGGGAAAGCTTTGGATAGCGTATGGGTAAAATTTACTATTCCCACTCCAGAGAGTGCAACAGTAGGGAAAGTGTTGGATAGCGTAGGGGTTAAAATTACTATTCCCACTCCAGAGGGTGCAACAGTAGGGAAAGCGTTGGATAGCATGGGGGTAAAAATTACTTCCCACACTACTCCCCCTTTAACACACAACACACTACACATACAAAAAAACAAAATTAATATAAATTTATATTAATCAATTAATAAGAATTAATATTACTAAATTGATGCAATTATAAATGAACTAATTAACACATATTAATTACTAATTAATTACCAATAAATACCAACAAATAAATGGTTAACCACTACAGCGCTACCGCAATTTCCCGCTGTGCGCTGAAGAATTAGAAAATGGCTTGTTCATGACAAAGCCAGCTCGTCATGAGTGCAGCATAGGTAACGCCCATGACGAACTGGCTTTGTCATTAGCGTGGAAGTGCTTTGTTTATGTGCAGAAAGGAACACCTTCCTGTACATAAACAAACCTTCCCTGCCTGCGCTGGTGTTAAGTTGTAAAACTTATCGCCATCGCAGGGGGAAACGCTAGGCTGCACCATATCCTTGGTAATACGGTGCAGCCTAGCATTTCCGAAGTGGCGAAGAGAGGCGTTAAGCCAAGGCGGCTAACACCTCTCTTCGCCACTTTGTTGGTAATATGCCCCCTAGTGCTTTGCATTTTTTTTAATGTTTCAAATACTGTGGGTGTAGCACAATTTTTAGAAAGAAATAGCTCTGAGTTGGTTAATACCTTCCAGACTCTCTTCGGAGTTATTTCAACTTTTATACACTCCGTGCTTGAAGCATTTTTGGAGGCTTACCACTTGTCCTCTGCCTCATTGTCGGAAGATTGATTTTGTTTTAGTTGCTCCGCAATGGATGTTCTGTCACGTGGCCAAATGGGGATGGTACTACCACATGTGCTGCTGTGTCATGAGAGAATTATACAGTATTTTGGCACACCCTTGCTCCAGGAACTGCATAATAACTGATTTTTGTCCTTTAGGCCTGTCTGGCTACTGTGCGTGCATCCCATATTTCCCTGTCAATTGTGCACTTTCGAGGGTGCCGTGGGTGTATGCTTGGGAAAGCAATCAATCCAATCTACGGATATAGAACTGCTGGTGGGTTCCTTACAAACACACTTACACAGATGTCCTGTGTGATTGTCATTGCTCCAAAATGCATATTATGAGACTTCATTGGAAGCTTCAGCTCCAGGGTTCTGGATCCTTGCTCGTCCTCTGTGTTTGCAGTACAGGCATTACACCTTCAGCGGCTACTGTGAGGGGGTAGATTTGAGCATGTTTGTTTATTGGAACTGTTGAGAGGGATGCTAATGTAAACATTGCCTGCAGTAGCCGGGAACATTATTGTTTAATCTACTTCTCTGAACATTCAAACAATCTGGCAGTTTTGAGCAGTGAAGATTTTTTTTTTTTAATTCAGCCATGTTTTTCTTTTCTAAATTGCTTTAAATGAAGTCTTTTGATTCACTTTTATAAATTGTTGTTTAAATGCAATTTAGTTTTCTCTATACTTTTATTATGAAAGAGCAAAAAGCATTTAAGATTTTAGGTTTTACTACATGTTTAAATGTATATTTTTTGCATCATTTTTTAGGGAGTTTTAGTCACTTTACATCCAAGGAGTGGATGTTATGCAGTTACTTAGACCTGGGCAAGAACACCACCATTGTACAAGATCACGTTTAAAGTTGCCATCTTTCTTGAAAGTTGACACTTGATACACATTTGCTTATTTATTTATTTATTTATTTATTTATTGCACTTGTAATGCGCACAGATACCCACAAAGGGTTTCCCGGCGCCAGGACTGAGAGGCCGAAAACACAGAGAGCAGCACAGTCAAAGACCACAATTATTTATTAAAGAGCCAAGTTTTAACGTTTTTCTTAAAACTGGCGAGGTTTTCCTCCTTACGTAAGGCTAAAGGGAGGGAGTTCCAGAGAACTGGTCCCAGATGGGAAAAGGATTTTCCCCCCACTCGGGCCAGTTTAAATCTAGGAACCACAAAATTTGCTCCATTTAAAGAACGGAGGTTGCGTGCAGGAACGTGGGGCCTAACCAGTTTTTGCAGGTACTTTGGTGCGGTCCCTGCCCTGATCTTAAACATGTAGGTCAAGGCTTTGAACCGGACCCGGTTCTCAACCCTCAGCCAGTGTAGGTCCCTAAGGTGCTTCGAGATCCTTGCTGTCCTAGGGATCTTACACAGCAACCTGGCTGCGGAGTTCTGGACCAGCTGTAGCCGCCTGATCACAGCTAGATTGGAACCCAGGTATAAGATGTTACCGTAGTCAAGCCTGGATGTAATGAGTGCATTGACTACGGTCTTTTGGGTATCCACAGGCAGCATCCAGATAATCTTCCGCAGCCATTTGAGGATCGTGAAGCAAGTACCAGCCACTTTGTTGACCTGCTGTTTCATCGATAGTGAATCATCGATGCACACCCCTAAATTTCTAACCTGGGTAGCCGGGATGGGGAAAGCACCCAAGGATGGCGGCCAATGGGTATCCTGCCACAGATCTCTGTTTTTACCTAGGAGAAAGATCTCCGTCTTCTCCCCGTTGAGCTTCAGCTGGTTCGTTGACATCCAGCTGAAGACTTCCTGAAGACCTAGTTTCAGCGCAGAGGGGGATGAAGGCTCTGAGTTGGTAAGGGAAAAGATAATCTGAGAATCATCCGCATAGGTCATGAGTTCTAGACCTACTCGCTCTGCTAGATCGGCGAGGGGGCGGAGATACAGGTTAAAAAATAGCGGACTCAAAATTGAGCCCTGAGGCACGCCATGGGGTGAAGGAAAGGTGTCTGACTGGGCATGTGAGGACGAGATCTGAAACGTCCGGTTGCTCAAGTAGGATCTAATCCAATCCAGCGCTGTCCCTCCGACACCATCCTCACTCAGTCTGGCAAGCAGTCTGTTGTGTGAGATGGTGTCGAAGGCTGCGCTCAGATCAAGCAGGACAAGAGCAACCGTTTGCCCATCATCCAAGAGTCCCCTGATCTTCTCGGTGACTCCCAGGAGGGCGGACTCGGTGGAGTGGCCCGCCCTGAAGCCTGACTGGGAAAAATGGAGTATGTTGTTGTTCTCCGTGTATGTTGAGAGTACACCATGAATGTGCTTCTCCAAGATTTTAGAGAAGGCTGGCAGCAGGGATATCGGGCAGTAGTTAGCCAGCACCTCTGGATCAGCAGCCGGCTTCTTCAACAGAGGGCTGACCATGGCATGCTTCCAGGATGCTGGGACAGTTGCCAGATGAATGGAGGCATTTAATGTCTCGGCAATAATCCCCAAAGCAGAGTCATCCAGTTGGCTCAGAATGTTAATAGGGAGAGGGTCACATGGAGAGCCCGACTTAATGGAAGCAGCTAAGGATTTCATGGTGTCCAAGGAGATGGGTGGCCAAGATTCAAGCCGTTGCCCTGTTGAGCTTACTAGAGGTGGAACTTCCCTATCATCCCTCGCCGGGGGATTAATATTGGCGAGAATGGTCTCGATCTTTTCCACAAAATACGTGGCAAGATCTTGACATTTTTGAGGGGTAAGGGGGCGTGCAGCCGCCATAGAATTTCCTCCGGCTAGTTCTTTGACTGTATTAAAAAGGGTCCGCGCTTTATTGGCAGCAGTATTGATGGTCTCTGTTACATAGGATGCTTTGGCTCTGGTGCAGGCCGTATGATAGAGATTTCTGGCCTTACGGTATGTTTCCTTTTTTAAAGGATCATAGTGTTTGCGCCATTTCCTCTCAAGTGCCTTACACTTGGTTTTTTCTAATTTCAATTCTTCAGTATACCAGGGGGCCGGGGGACGATGGACATTCCCTCTACACCTGGTAGCAGGCAGACAAATGTCGACTGCTTTCTCCAGCCAAGTGTGGGCTTCCAGCGCATTTGTTTCCATGTCAGCACCCAAGACAGGGGGGGATATCTGTAATGCGTTCTGCAACTCGGTCAGGTCTAACTTTTTCCAATTTCTCATGAAAATTGGGGGCCGAGCAGAGCATGGCGGCTTGGATTCTCTGAGAGTAATACTAAAAAGCGTTAAAAAATGGTCCGACCAACAAATAGGGTCAGTTTTTAACCATTTTAGCTCCTGTATGTTAGAAATAATGGGGTCTAACAAATGCCCAGCTTTATGAGTGGGACCCTCGTTTCGCAGTAACATGTTCAGAGTATTGAAATCCTCCAAAAGGTTGACAGCTATGCTATTAGATTTGTCCTCCAAATGGAGATTTAGATCCCCCAATATGGTCAGGTTTTGGGCATTCAAAAAGTAAGGCGAAATGAAATTAACCAAATTCGCAGCCCAAACATTACTGTTTCCAGGAGGGCGGTAAATTAGAAATCCAGAAAACATAAAATTCGGATTCAGTGAAATTTTAAAAAATGCTGCTTCGCATCCGGGAATGTTGACCATTTCAAGGTCACAGTAAAACTCCCTGTTAAAAATCACAGCAATGCCCCCTCCTACTTGTCTTTCTCTGTCTACTCTAACGATAGCATAGTTAGAGGGGAGTGCGGCAGCTACATCGGGACCTGCACCATCATGCAACCAGGTCTCCGTTAAAAATACCGCACATGGTTTTTCTTCTACTAAGAGGTGGTAAATGTCTGCTTTATGCTGGGGCAGTGATCTACAGTTAACGGTGTAAAAAGTGAAAATGCAAGGATTTAGAGCAGAGGTTTGAGTAGATGACATAGAGTTGTATGATACCTCTGGGTAGGGCTGGACATTGGATAGGGCAAAAGCACAATGAGAACATGCTTGTGAACCTGTTAGGGAAGGTTTTAAAACGGAGCATTTACTGTTGATACTAGGGCGCATGGCTTTTAGCTGATCCGCGGAGATCATACCTGAACCAGCGTTTCGTGCACCGTGACCCGGCCTGGCCCGGACGGGCACAGACGGGCTGGTCTTAGGCTCGTCTTTGGCGCAGTCAAGGGCGCCTACCCTGCGCGCCATCGCTGCGCGCTGGGGCCGCCGAGTGGCTAAATACCCTCCAGGAAGCGGAGGTCTAGAGCGCTAACCGCTCGACACTCCGTGAGGTGCCGCCCCTGTCCCGCCCTCGACAACCACGATTGGCTGGAGTGCCGGTTGCCTTAGAACTAGGCGGAAACAGTCCCCGGCTGACAGTTAGTATCACTGGTGAGTGCGAGTAAGTGCTCTTATTTGTCAGAGTGAATATTAAAACAACGTACAATCACTACATCAGTTCAAACTGTTTTTAAAAAATTAGAGCTTCAGCTCAAGTACACAGCACAAGGTGCGTTTAAAATAATTCTCAGCCTCTGAAAACGAGCTGCTTTCACGATGATTCAGTGCTCGGCGCCCAGCGGGGAGTAGCTGCCACCAACTCTTACCGCGTGGAACGTCGGCCTCCTCGCAGCCTAAATACCCTCCAGGAAGCGGAGGTCTAGAGCGCTAACCGCTCGACACTCCGTGAGGTGCCGCCCCTGTCCCGCCCTCGACAACCGCGATTGGCTGGAGTGCCGGTTGCCTTAGAACTAGGCGGAAACAGTCCCCGGCTGACAGTTAGTATCACTGGTGAGTGCGAGTAAGTGCTCTTATTTGTCAGAGTGAATATTAAAACAACGTACAATCACTACATCAGTTCAAACTGTTTTTAAAAAATTAGAGCTTCAGCTCAAGTACACAGCACAAGGTGCGTTTAAAATAATTCTCAGCCTCTGAAAACGAGCTGCATTCACAATGATTCAGTGCTCGGCGCCCAGCGGGGAGTAGCTGCCACCAACTCTTACCGCGTGGAACGTCGGCCTCCTCGCAGCCTAAATACCCTCCAGGAAGCGGAGGTCTAGAGCGCTAACCGCTCGACACTCCGTGAGGTGCCGCCCCTGTCCCGCCCTCGACAACCGCGATTGGCTGGAGTGCCGGTTGCCTTAGAACTAGGCGGAAACAGTCCCCGGCTGACAGTTAGTATCACTGGTGAGTGCGAGTAAGTGCTCTTATTTGTCAGAGTGAATATTAAAACAACGTACAATCACTACATCAGTTCAAACTGTTTTTAAAAAATTAGAGCTTCAGCTCAAGTACACAGCACAAGGTGCGTTTAAAATAATTCTCAGCCTCTGAAAACGAGCTGCATTCACAATGATTCAGTGCTCGGCGCCCAGCGGGGAGTAGCTGCCACAAACTCTTACCGCGTGGAACGTCGGCCTCCTCGCAGCCTAAATACCCTCCAGGAAGCGGAGGTCTAGAGCGCTAACCGCTCGACACTCCGTGAGGTGCCGCCCCTGTCCCGCCCTCGACAACCGCGATTGGCTGGAGTGCCGGTTGCCTTAGAACTAGGCGGAAACAGTCCCCGGCTGACAGTTAGTATCACTGGTGAGTGCGTGTAAGTGCTCTTATTTGTCAGAGTGAATATTAAAACAACGTACAATCACTACATCAGTTCAAACTGTTTTAAAAAAATTAGAGCTTGCATGTCTGTTCGAGATAATATTCTCTGAAATGACTTTGCTTGGAATTACATTTCTTTGTAGGCATATTATCAGAGTCTTGAACATTCTGTGAAAGTGATAAGTTCCCTGCAAAAAATGTAGGGGCATATTAACAAGGGCAGTATCGCCGCTTTAGCTGCACTTTTTGCCGCTAAAGCAGCGATATTTTCATTGCCCTATTTATAAGGCGGTGCTAACATGCATTAGCGCTTGTTAGCACCCATTTACCTGATGCCTCCCTTTGCATCTCTAATGAGATGCAAAGTGGGCGTCACTGGGCGTACCCCTGACGGACTACCTTGTAAAATATCGCTAGATGTACATTGCGATATTTACAAGGAGGCCCGCGCATTTTAGCAGACTTTAGTTGTTGGCGAAAACCACAAAGTAATGTCTGCTAAAATGCTGACTTACCTATACCTAACAATAGGGGTGAATTATGCTGATACGACCACAGGGTCGTATCAGCAAGGTTATCGCCATTTTCCATGGAACATCGCTGGAAAAACCAGCGATGTTCCATGGAAAACACCGCTATTGCTAGAAAATTATCGCCATTGCGCTATGCGTTGTTGATTCAGCGATAGCATGGCGATAATTGCCAGTGATAGCCGGCGAGAAATAATTTCTCACTAAGGGCGGCCAGCGATAATTATCGCTGCCGCTTGATAATATGCCCAGTTGATGTTTGTTATTGTCTGTTCGGTGACAGCCCTGTAATGATAGAATCAATAACGGCGGCCTGACTGGGGCTTCAGGACAGTAACATGGGTGAAGTTTATTATATAAACGAAATCACTCCTTTTAGGCAGAGGAGTATGTCGCTGATATTGTTGAGGTCGCCCCATGCTGGAATTCCAACCTCACTGAATTTTGTTTACCTTCTGAGAAGAATGGTGCCCAGCTCTACATCAATACAGAACCCCCCCCACCCACCCCCAACCCCCATGAAACATGCCCACGGGTAACTGGGGAGCTAGATCACCCTTGGGGATTCTGGCAGATTCACCCTCCATAGGCACACTAGTTTATGAAGTGCGAGCTAGGACAGTAAATATGATTATAATCAATGTAACAACACAATGGTTGAATTGTTCATCTTCTATACGATTCTAGTAATGCTGATTACTCTGTTCTGTTTCCTTCTATTGATCATTGCAGCTCAGGTATTTTACACAAGAATCATAATGCTTCACTGAATGATTGAAATGCCAATCTGAGTATTTCTTGTGCCTCCCTTTGGACAAGCATGAGTTACAAATGAAATGGACTGATCTGTACCACTATTTATTTGGGGAGTCAGAGTTGTCACGATCTGAGATTGCATATGCCCTCCGGTAACTTGTAGGTTAGGAGGTGCACTGTGAGCTAGCCAAGAGTACGCTCAACATATCCTGATGGTGTGCGTAGAGTCAGACAGTTTTGAAGTATATGTTGTCCAAACACCCAGCCTTACTGATAAAGTATAAATTGTTTGACAAAGGGGTGGGAGAGGCGAAAAATGGCACCGAAGGAGGTGGCTGGGCCAAGCGCAGCAGGGGCCTGAGACGGGGAGTGGAAGTGTGACACAAAAGGCACAAAATGGGTGAAATTGGAAATTAGACAGAACTGGCAAAAAAAGGCACAAAAACGAGAGAAGAGCTGGCAGAAAAGGCACAAGTGGGGGATAAAGCTAAAAGAGCTAGCAGAAAGGCAAAAACAGGGTGACAAACAAAAGGAGTTGGCAGAAAAAGGCACAAAAAGAAGGACACTGGTAGAAAAAGGTGCAAAAAGCAGGTGAAAGAGAAATGCGCTCTTGAAGGAGCAAAATGGAGGAGAATGAACAAGAGAGTCAAGAGGAACAAAAGTAGGAGAAGAGCTTCAGAAGGAGCCTTACGGGGCGAAAATGAGAAAGAGAGCTGAAGTAAGAGAGGTAAGAGCTGTGAGAGAGCATTAGAGACAGAGAAGCAATAAGAGAGGTGTGAGCCTCAAAGGTGAGAGAGCTATGTCCAAAGGGCCTTAACTGATCCGAGGATAGGTTGATGTACGTGAGGCTGGGCTTAGACACCTGCTCCGAGTTAGCGCCTATCTCCCATAGCCTAATATGATAGTAGAACAGATGGAAAAAAAGGAGACTGAAGTGCAACTATCATACAGATCCTTCGAGACAGGTCTTTATATGTCTTATTGTCTCCTGCATCTGACAGCGACAGGGTTTTTGCACGCTAAATCGACAGCTGGGTAAACATCATGTCACAAGCGATAAGTTGACCCTCATCCTCCTGCATTGTTTACTTTACTATTATATGTGAATAGTTTTTTGCTCTTCTGACTGATTTAGATATTTAGGTCTTTATACCTGAAAAAGTATTCTATACCTAATGGTGGCAAGTGTAGAAATGACAGTGAACGCTGTAGACACAGGCCAAAAGCTCTCAGGAAACTCCGAATACCTTTCAATGCATACAGCTGCACAGCTGTTTTATGCTTCCCTCCACCCACAGCTTCAATCTCATGATCCAGTTTCTACGTTTCTTCAGGTATATCTATACCTGCCACCCTGACTTTGTTATTATGTGCCTTGGAATTCAATGTCCTCTTAAGGGGCTGGAGCCAGCGTTCTGGCCACCTTGCAGTGCAGCTGAGAGGGAAGTCTCTGGGAGTCACTGCAGGATCAAGAGCTGACTAGCAAATGTGATCATTATAGTGCCTGGTAGGCTTCTATGCCTTGCTGCACGCGCACTCAACAATGGATGTTCACTTGCGCAATGCCCAGTAAACAATCAATAAGCTAGAAGTTGTTCCTTACAGAATTCCTGGGCTGTTTTATTAGTGAGCAAAGTGCTGTTGGGTGACTTCAGGTATCCGATTTGCCATGAGGCGAATTGGCTGTCAGTCTGTCATATTCTCTGCTTTCACACCATGCAGTGTCATTGCACAAAGCAAACAGTGATGCTGCATAAAGCAAACATTAATAAAAGTAACATTCTCTGTAAGCACTGGAAAAATACCGTATCCCCATTTTTTACTCCACAAAAAAGCATAAACAGTCAGTCAGTCAGTCAGTCAAAGAAGTCTTTATTCGATATTTCATCATAAAAGACATGCTACACATCAAGCTACATAACCAGTAATATATCAAAAATACACATAAATGTACAGATAAAAAAGTGTATGCAGTGTGTTAAGACAATAAATTAATATACAATTAAGAACAGGCTAAGAGTAATATTAAATCACGGACATCAGACTTCATTAACATGATAAAAATCCAGTTTAAAAGAACAGTTTAAAAAAACGATATCATTCATTAATACAACAACTACTATTCCTATTTAACAGTTTACACAGCAGTCGAAAGGGACTTGATCAGCCTTGCCCGTAGGATCCATGCCTAGCCCAGGAATTTCGCCACTCCATTTACAACCAGTGGTGATGTATCTGTTTTTAAAATTCTACTGGCTGTTTTTGCTGAGCGTGTGCCCAGTATTCTACATACTGGGCGTAACCATTTTTGTCTTGGTGCATGGTACAAGGGGCAGACAAATAGGAGATGATCAACTGATTCGCCCAACCCTAAGCACAGTGGGCAGTCGCCTAACCCACCATGGCTCCAAGACCTGGTTAGGCCCCTAAGCGGAAGAGACCCTACTCTAAATTGATTGAATAGCTTACGGTCCATAGGCTTAGTAATGACATCCCAATAATTTTCCAGCTGGCTGACATCCTTCACTAGCACAAAGGATGCCGTGAGAGAACCATCTGCCATTATGGAATGCCTTTTACAAACGATCCACTCCCAATACATGCTTTTCAACGCTTTTTTCGTAGGAAAAGTAGCTGTGTCCGGATTGGACCACAGTTCCCCCAGCCCCATGTCATATAGGGTAGATCTTAAATCTCTCAACCAGCCTATCTTGTGGGAGCCCTGGAGATCCTTGACTTCCAGACATGCTTTCGCATAAAGCGAAAGTTCAGGCGTAATCCACAAGCACCGCCAGAATGCTATGGGTCTGTATCTTGCTGTATCCTCCACTGGTTGACACCCTAGATCATAAAGCAGGGGTATACGTGGTGTGGATTGCGGTAATCCTACTGCCGGCATAAGAAATTTGTTTTGGGCCACTTTAAGGGGATCTAACTTAATAAAAACCCCATAGCTCTGCACCATACAGCACTGAAGGTAGAGTTCTTGAGCCGTAAATAAGTGGAGACATAGGCCTTGTATAGGAGCTTTTATGTTCTTTAAGTAAAGCTCCACCAATTTGGGCATGCTTTAAAGCTAAAAGATCAATCTGCGGGGCCCAGCTAAGATTCTCACTAAAGGTTACGCCGAGGTATGTAAATAGAGAGGTCTGCTCAAGGGTGGTTCCACCCATTGTTACACTGGCTGCGACAGAGTTCTTTCCACGTAAAACCATAACCTTGGTTTTGGATACATTTACCTCTAACTCATGTTCACGACAAAACAATTCAAACCTAGACAGGGCCAACTGGAGACCCTGTCTCGTTTTCGATATTAACAGCGTATCGTCCGCGAACATGAGGAGAGGCATTTTTATCCCTGCCAGGGTTGGGGCGTCTGTGGGATAATTAGAGAAGTAATTTATGACCCCATTAATAAATAACGAGAAAAGAGTAGGGGCCAATACACACCCTTGTCTTACACCTTTTGCCACTGCAAATCTCTCAGTCACCTCTCCGGGTTTGCCCCTGCGCAGTTGCGCGAATGTCTGGGCATGTAGATTCACCAAAAGCCTCACCAGTTTAGCAGGCATACCCAGTTTTAGTAAACATTCCCACAGCTTTGCTCTCGGGACAAGGTCGAAAGCAGACCTAAGATCTACAAAGGCCGCATATAGTTTGCCCCCTCCAATAAGAACTGACTTCCAGTAAAGCAACACAAACCGGAATGCTTGGTCAATTGTGCCCACATGGCTGCGGAATCCCGCCTGCAATGGTGTCAGTATATCAAATTCGGTAATCCATAACTGGATGCGTCCCAAGACTAGGCGGGCAGTTATTTTTTGCACTGCATCTATTAGGCTGATCGGCCGATAATTGGACGGGACAGAACGGTCGCCCTTCTAGTAAATCGGTAAAATTTCTGCCCCGTACCAAGAATCGGGGACCTGCGCACCAGATGCTAACGCATTAGCCAAGATAGTAATATAAGGCACCCAGAGATCCTGCTCCTGCAGAAAAAGGTCAGCAGGAATGCAGTCGGGGCCTGGAGCTTTCCCACTCGGAATAGATTTCATGATATATTTAACCTCTGACTGGGTAAAAATAAGCGGTTCATCAGAATTTGGGAGGGGCAGAATTGCTACTGCATCATTATTCATCCTAAACTGTTTTTCAAAAAAGCTCACCCATTGCTGTTGGTCCACAAAAGAGGAGCTTGGACGATCATCTGGGCATTTACCCCATTTAAGAAGGTGCCAGAACTGTTGCATATTTCTACCACCACATGCCTCGGTCAGGGCCTTCCAGCGGTCCTCATCCCATTTTATTTTAGCATTTTTGTGTGCTTCTTTGTAGGCAGCTCTACAGATTCGAATTTGACCATGAGCTTTAGATTTAATTGCTAAGGTAAACACTGCTAACCACTTATAAGTTTCTGAAAACACTGGAAAATATTAATAAAACTCCTGAGCTCCGCACATTGAATAATGTTGCAGTGTTTCAAAAAAAGGCTGCAACCCTGACTTTTTGTGCAGGAATAGATGTAAAATCTTTCCACCTCATTTGACCTGTGCTAATGCACCAGGCACTCCTTGGAGTAGCTGTGCGCGTTACTAGTTGCTTTCATCATCAAAACAAGCATGTTTGATCACAGGAGGAGTGTAATATGAGCTCTGCTCCTAATGTGGGTTAGTAAAAACAGGTACAAGTGCAATTTTCATCCATTTTAGCACAAACTCATGGATCTAAACAACTCATCTGAAAAATGCTTTTAGATTATAGAACATTGAGGTGTCAGGGAATAGAAGGTGGCTTGCCAGAATGTATGAATTATTAGTGGTGGGAGCCAAGGGCATCTTAAGGATTTTGGGGGTCCTGGGCCAAACGTATTTTGGGGGCCCTGTTTGGAACAGCTTTGAATATATGATCCAATTTCCGCTCTTTTATGCCCTCTCTTGCCAGGTCACTGCTGACAGTGCACAGGCACACTTCTCCGAATTCTAAATGTGTTCACATCTAATATTGTGGGATAGTGATGTGTGTTTTTAATATTGTAACAGAGCAGCAGCTCTCTAATATTACTGGAAATAATCTCTGTGACCCTTTCCCATTTCTCACATGTGAGGCTGTTTTGATCTAAAAGAAACTTTTTTTATGGATGTTGCATGAAACATTACCACAACAGTTTATTTTATTTTATTTTATTTTATTTATAAAGTTTTATATAGCGCAAACTTTATCCCGGAGGATATCAGAGCGCTTTACAATTTGAGGCAAAGGTAAGATAGAGTGAGGGCGATAGATAGATATGAAATATTTTAATTTTTCCTAAACAAAAAAGGCCAGATGTAGGAGCCCAAATACCGGTCAGTAACGGTCCAATTCGGCCGTTACCGACCGGTATTTGGTGATTGAGATGTAGGGGCATCATTTTACAGATTCGGTAAATTTACCGAATCTGTAAAATACCGAATCGGTATTTTTACCGATTCGGTAATTTCCAGATGTAGGTGGGACTCTTCTGAGTCCCAAAGGCCATTCAGAATCGGTATTTTACCACCCAATCCAATTGGGTGGTAAAATACCGAATCCAGGTGTGCATGCACACCTATGCCATGTGACAGACAGACATGCCCTTAGGGCATGTCTGTGTGCCACATGACACACATGCCTGTATTTGGGGTGCTAGAGGGTGTCAAAGTGACACCCCCTGCACCCTTGCTGAAATCGGTATTTACCGAATCTGTAAATACCAATTCGGTAATGCCCATTGATTCCTATGGGCTTCAATGCCCGTAGGAGTCAATGGGCATTACCGAATCGGTATTTACAGAATCGGTAAATACCCAATCTTAACGATTCGGTATTTACCGAGTCTGTATTACCTACATCCCCCCCCCCCCTCTATTTTACCACTTCTTAAATACCGAATCGGTATGATTCGGTATTTAAGAAGTGGTAAAATAGATTTACCTACATCTGGCCCAAAATATACAAAATCCAAATTTTAAATTTAATGGGATGGTTGGAATTTGATTGTATCTCTAAAAGACAAAGAAACATGGTTGACTCCCAGCCTATCACTGTCTTTTTTGCTCCTGATGCATACTCTAGTCAGCGCATATTAGTGCTTGAACCGAGTCCAATGGCGTAGCTAGGGGAGGCGAGGGGGGCGGTCCGCCCCAGGTGGCACTATTTTGGGAGCGGCAGCTGCGTTATACTAGTGGCCAGCCCAGGATTCACTTAGGCACATTGTCGAGCAGCACAGTGCACTGCACACCTCACGTGTATCTAAGTGCACGCGCACCTGGTCCCAGGTCGTCAATATTGTAGCGCGCAAAAGTGCTACCATTGAAGGCCCTGGGCATTTTGGGCCAGCCCCCGCACTGTGCTTTTAAAATGCAGAAGTGATGCGCAGGCGCACGCTCGCGCGCCACCACTACGCACTCTTGGAGTGCCGGGTATTTTCTGCAGACAGTCCAGCTACATTAAGAACACCAGTCTCACTTAGTTTGGGACCGACCACCACCGCTCCAAGCCGCCTACATAAGGAGGTCCTCCTAGGTAAGCTTTAGTTAGGATAGGTTCGGTTTCTCTTAAGCGTTCCGATGCCCGACATTGAATGCAGTGCTCCCAAAAAGTCAGATATCCTCCTATGTTCGCCGCCTCGCCTGTCTCTCAGCTCTCGTCTCCGTCCTCGTGTGCTCTGTTATGCGAGGCTCACACCCAGCGCCGCAATAAGCAAAAATTCAGTTAATTACATTTGTTGGATCAGCAAGAAGGACACCAAACGTGTCTCAGTGGAAACCGGAAGCACTCCCACAACCACAGACGAAAACCGACAGCTCGAAAAATAGAACAGGGAAAGAAAGAAGGAATGTTGCAAGAAAAGGGTGAAAAAAAAGGAAGTAGGGATGATGGAGTAGGAGGATGAATGGATATGTGGATGAAAGAGTGGGTGAAAGAAGAAGTGAATGATGATGGATGGACACATGAAAGTATAGTAAAGTAAAGGGATGGGTGAGTGCATGAATGGATAGGTGGATGGGCAAGTGAAAGGATTGCAGAACAAATGGATGAATCATTGAGTGAATGAATAGGTGGAGGGACAGCTGAAAGGAGGATAGAGTAAAGGGATGGATGAGTGGGCGAAAGATCTGTGAATGGAAGTCGTAGTGGATGGATGATCAATGGATGGCAGGGTGAATAGATGGGTGGCAAAGTGAATGAATGTATGGATGGATGGCAAAGCAAATGGATGGATGGATGCGTGGCAGCGTGAATGGATTAAAGGCAAAGTGACTGAATCCATGATTGGATAGCAGAGTGGATGGATTGATGAATGAATGGCAGGATGGATGGCAGAGTGGATGAATGGATGAGCGGATGG
Organism: Lissotriton helveticus; assembly: GCF_964261635.1. Classification (NCBI taxonomy): domain Eukaryota; kingdom Metazoa; phylum Chordata; class Amphibia; order Caudata; family Salamandridae; genus Lissotriton; species Lissotriton helveticus. The sequence goes on along the minus strand of NC_136060.1, from coordinate 129,819,373 downwards.
ATGGCAGAATGGATGGATGGATGGCAGAGGGGATTGATGCATGGCAGAGTGGATGAATGGGTGGTTGAATAGCAGAGTGGGTGGATTGATGGATGAATGAATCAATGGCAGAGTGGATGGGTGGTTGGATGAATAGATAGAAGAGTTGATGAATGGATGGGGGCAGAGTGGATGGATGGTGAATGGATGGCAGAGTGGATGGCAGAGAGGGTGAATGACAGAGTTGATTGATGGATGGATGGAAGAGAGGATAGGAGGATGGATGGATGGCAGAGTAGGCTGATGGATGGCTGGGTGGATGAATGGAAGAGTTAATGAATTTGAAGAAAGGATGTCAGTTGATCGATGAATGGCAGAGGTGATGGAAAGATAACAGAGTGGAGGATGGATGCAAAGAGAATGGATGGCAGAGTGAATAGATCAATGGGTGGCAGAGCGGGTGGTTGGTTTTTAGACTATGGATGGGCAGATGGATGACATAATAGATGGATGGCAAATTGGATAGATGGCTAGATAGATAAATGGATAGAATGGGGAAATATTGAATGATGGATGAAAGAATGAATGGATGACAGAATCTGAAGGTGAAATAGTGGATGCCAGTAGGTGGATGGAAGGGTGAAAGAATGAATAGATAGATGCATGGATGGAAGAGATAATGTAACTATTCTATTGCTATAGCTGTGCCCATGTTTCTAAATACTGTCGTTGTTTGGTAGAGTGTGGGTGTAGAGTGTGACCTATGTGGGAGTTGTTTTGGTGGTGTGCTTGATGTCTAGCGGGTGGTTTTACTGCTGTGGTCTTGTAGCAGCAGTTCAGTATGGAGAGGTGTAAGAGGAGGAAGGGATACATGTACTTATGCGTTTATCTGCCATTTTAGTGTTGGTGGGCCTTCATCAACTGAGACTTGACCTTCGAGGTTTGCTCTATGCTTACGCCGCAGTTTCACACCCTTTCTTATGCATTGGAGTAGAGAGTGGCGTCATAACTTAAACCCTGCCAATCCACCCCTGCTGCTCGCCGAAATTTTTCCCCAGATCCACCCTCCCCGCCGCTACCTGCCATGGGCGGCACTCTGGGGGATAGCCCCGGGCGCCAGAAGCTCTAGCTACGCCAGTGACCGAGTCCACCAATCATCCATGCTGGATTTTGTTTGCTGTACTTGCACTGCTCCCATGAGTCAATTTAAGGGTACAAACTTCATTTTTAGCCTTCAATTTTAAATTCCTTCACATTACAGAGTATATTAGCATTTTCGATGTTATATATTGCTTTTTTAAGTATATATATTATATTAATCTGCCTATAATATTTAATTTGCTAAACAGTCGTGCACCCCTGAGTAGTCATTTCAGATCCCAGGTTAAGAACCGTTGCTCTAGGAGACATAAGATCACCTTATACCAGAATCACACATTGATGTTTCAGACTCTGCAAAATGTCTGTAATATACTCAAACATCACCCACATTAAAAATAAATGAAAGGAAAACAGTATTTAAAACAAGCTGTTTAAGAAATATTAATGGTCATCCAAGAAAGACTCTCTGCAGAACAGAGCTGGCTCTTTCACGCGCCCCTTGAAAGGCTGTCAGTGGTTGTTAGTGACCAGCACGATTGTCTGCTAGGAGGAATCCAGATGAATAGCATAAGCCATCAATGGTTATAGTGTTACGTATTAATCAAACAATAAAGAAAAGAGAGCAAGGGATTGTGAGAAGAGGTTGGAAAAGTCACGTGGTGGTTGGTTAAGTAGAGGGTGGAACATTCAGATAGGTTTGAATGGTGTAAAAGAAGGGCAAATTGGTGATTAGTCAGAAACGAATAGTTAAGACATAATGACTGAAGAGTATAGTGAAGAGAGAGGACTGTGTTGCTCGAATATGAATTTACCTTGAAAAAACAAAGACAAGAGGCGGTTATGCAGGGAGTACAACCCACAGAAACGGATCTGAGGTCTGCCTCAAAGTACAATCAATTTGTGAGGGCTTATATACTGTTTGGGTACAATGAAAGTACATCCGGCAATTCTTGTTTAGAAAAAGAATGTGGGCCTTGTCTGTGGAGTCATACATTAACAAAATGGGTATCTGATAACAAATGCAGGTGTGATTCTAACTTGCGTGGGCACAATTTGGGCCAGTGGGTAGTGTGTTCAAATGTCCGGCATGAGTGGTGCACGATCACTGCATGTACTGTGTGTGTTGTGGCCTGATTGGCTGCGTTTTCCTAACTCTTTGTGGCATCTAACTTTTTGGTGTTGGGGAATGCACATACACCTCTGGCCATGTGTGCTTTATTGGGGCCAATTTCCCTGACACATTCTGGTGTCACTGCGCTTATTTGGAGGATGGACCTGAGCTTCCTGTTCATGCATTTGTATGCTGGCTATGTGCCACCCAACCTGTGACCTGTCAATCAACTACCATGGGCCTAGGTTGCAAAGCCTGCCTGATCACGTATTTTTGAGTCAGGGTTGATGGAGAGTTCATGACCAGCGAATGTGATAAAAGTGATGCGACTTCGGTCGTGTATGCAAGTGCATCATTATAAGTATTGGCATCGCATTTATAAATATCAACAACTGCTTCATTCCAAAAGGGATATAGGAAAAAGGCAACAAATTAGCAGACAGTTAAGTAATCTGCATTGGTAAGAAGCGCATAAAAGAAGGACGGAAAGATGTTTGGGAAGATGTGTGCAGTTAGGCTACAAGCATTCAAGAGCATCTAGGGTGCACAGAAGGAAGAGGAAGTGGGGGAGCAAAAAACACCGAAGTAGGTAGGAAGGGTGGAAATGGTGGAGGAGATTGATCATAGAGGTTAAATCACCAGCCTTCTGGGTGTTACATCAAAGAGGAGGTGACTCTGAGAAGACAAGGGGGCGGCAGATTGGTAGTCAGGAATGTGCCATTGTATTAAAGGGGGGATGGCTAATGGGGAGGCAACCTAAAAAGGATAGGTTAGATCAATGACAGGAACCAATTACAATACAATGACGGTGATATAATTACTGCACTACCTAATCTAAACCTAAATGTCACCAAACGTATAAAACCGTTTGTATTGTGACTGCAACTACTAACTTGGCCGTCACAGGGAGATTTCTGAACTATGAAAACAAATTTGTCACATATGTGGTAGTCAGTGCTTTAAGTGGGGTGAAAAGGATGAGGGTCTCTAAAAGGGGTGTGGGTAAACAAGCATAATTAAGAATCCTTCCCAATAGGCTGCCCTCTGTAATTATGGAAATCCTGTGCCTCACACAGCATGGTACCTGACAGTATCTGTGGCATCTCTGTGAATTTTCTGGTACTGCATCCACACATGTCACAAAACAACATATTATAGCCAAAACAGGTCAGATCTATTGGTAATTGCTGATGCTTGTTAGCTGTAGCACCTACTTCAGTAACAACAATTTTATTATGAATAATTAGAAATCACTATATTTCAATTCTAAATTAAATTTACCACTGTGAATTTCACATTACTAAGGTCTGTGGAAGGGGTATTGACATTCAGAGTGCACCAGAGTCTTTCATTCACCCCTTCACACCACTTTGCTCTGCCGTCTCCCACCTTGTTAGCCACTTAAACTCTTTTTCTCCCACCTTATTTAGGAAATCCTTCATCTCACACTTTCCCACAATCACAGCATATGCAGCCATAGCTCCATGCGCTCTGCGGCGAGGTCAAGGATTGGAAACGTATGAAGTCTTCACATCTCATGACCCACGGATGGGTGCTGTGAGAAGCTCACCTGCCTTCGGCCTCATCGGCAGACCTCTCACATTGTGTGCCATCTTAAACACCCACCATGGCTTGAACCTATGCAAACACCTGGAAGCTACTCAGTTCATATAATGCCCTATACCACAGAAACATATTGCATGAACAAAACCTATAGAAAGACATCCTCTAAAAAGCAAGTAATCTTAGGGAAAGCACAATGGAGTAGAATATGCGAAATGTAACACAAGGATTGCACCACGAACATGGAATACCTTGAAAATTGTTACAGTCATTGTTGAAAAATCAATCAGTGGTTTTGTCAAAAGGATATGAATACAGAGCCCATTAGAGACCCGTTGCAAGGTTGTTTTATAATTACTGCCAAGACTGAGACCCAGCGGGACCTGCCCACTTGATGCTCTCGTGGTGGCACTTCTAAAGATGGGTAAGGCTAGATAAATTGCTAGTGTATGGTTTAGACATATGGATTATATTTCAAGAAACTCTACGAGAATCACAAGATCTTTGGTTTACAAATCATCCAATCTAGTGTGCAAATACTTTCTAGATTGGTAAAGTAATGTAGCAATGTCCATAAATCCAAGTTGTGTAGCTCCGAAGACTATTATTGCCTATTAGTATTAAATTACAACTGTTTATAATCCTGGGTTTGTGAGTTATGTTAAATGTCCTTTGATTCAAATAAGAGATTCTTTCTGACCAGGTTGAGAGAAACCACCACTACAACGCCCACAGGCCAGTTCCTAGGCCAAGATAAGGACAACTGGAATTATGCATCTCCACGGCGATTTTTGCATAATTATACATTTGCAGCATTTGAAACATAATACACCATCTGCCGCATAATCTGCAGATTTAAACAAAAAAGACATTTTGTTTATAGCTCAAATGGTTCAAAAGTTACTAAAAATATAGCGACCCATGTTGCAGTGTGGTGGTAGGACCTTTGCAAAGCTGGAATGGTCAACTTTCTGTTGCTTATTGCTAAATTTTTGTGATAATTTGGTTCTAATGTGGTGCAACCAATGCCCAGACAGTGTTACCAAGTTGAAAAATGACAAATAAATGAAGCACTACTAATTCAAAATGTGCTGCATTATGCTGCATAATTTGCCTTTTCTTGCCGCATAATGTGCTCAACCCTGCCACAAAATGTGACCCTCTCCTGCCGCATAACTCCAGTGGCCCTGGTTATAGTAGTGAGTGTTGGCTGCTTAACATCACAAACCCAACAGGGAAACAAGTCGGAAGTGTCCTCATTCCTGGCATCCCCCAGAGCAAGGGTTGCCCTGCCAGGGGATGAGGTCCTGCCACCAGACTGCCAATGGAGAAGGTGCTGAGTGCCTAGGAGCCCCGGGGACCGACCTGAGGTTCTTTGCCTGGGCAGAAAGGGATGGGGCTGCGTGGGTGGTAATCCATTGTAGGGGCTGGGGAGAGAAGCGGGGGAAGGTGAGGCGAAAGCGGGGGAAGGTGAGGCGAGACAAGGGTGTCAACTTTAGCAGGGCAACGACATGCCTTGAAAGTAAGGCACACTAAGGGGAAAACTCAGCACTGTGAATAACCGACTGATAAGAGGCCAAAATAACTCCATCTTTATTTATTTTGAAAACCCGGATTTAAAGCTGAACTAATTAATGCATGCTGGCAGGAAAGTAAACTGAGCTAAAAGAGTTCATGTCCTACAACTAAATTTGTGAAATAAGGTAAGTTCTTAAGTTTATATATGCTTAATGTTTTTTTTTACTGCGGCAAGAGTCCTGCTAATGTGTTTGTTCAGCTATTCTTGGCATTTCCAAACGAATGACATGTTAAACATTGACTCTAAGACAGCCATCTATGTCTGTCTTCTTGCTTTGACTAGATTGCCAGACGCCAGTGTACATAAAGCTTAAATGTTTATTTTACACCAGTGACTTTCAGTATACAGCCATACTCAACGGTTTCAGCCACCCCTACAGAGCTGGACTCCTTTTGTAAGAGGGTCACCACCTGCTAGGTACACTTCACCGAAGAGTTTGGGGGAATTTCACATTGTCAAAAGCGGCCGGGGAACCACTGCTAAAGAAAACACAGCTTTTCAAATCAAAAAGCTCTAACACTGATGTGCTATAACTCTGAATTATAAAGTTTCTTGGTAGCAGTGGCAAACAACGTTGCACAACCCTAATCAAAACGTCAGGGTAAAGACTAGTAACTAAGCACCAATGAAAAAAGTAATTGCACACCAATACGGTGCCCGCATGGTATCCTAACACTATGCCACCTATATAGTGTACATTACTTGGGAATTAGAATTTCCACAAAGCCAAATTCTGTCATGTTGATATCGAAGCACATGTCAAAACTGCATAAAAGGGTGGCATTGGTCAGCCTTTCTTTAGTGGATATTAAGAACAGAGCAAGTTTTTATTGAGAACTAAGCAAACTCGAGTATTGAGAACCAGAGCAGATCAAGAATTGGGTGCTGAACAAGATTAGCGGGACTGTTACAAAAAAAGCAACCCATTAACCACAACCAAGAGTTGTGGAGTCTTTGCTTTATTTGTTCTCAATAAAAGCTCGTTCTGTTCTTAATATCCACTGAAGAAAGACTGATCAGTGTAACTTGCCAATCTAGTAACATCCACTACTCATAACTTTAGACAGTTGTTTGTAACTCAACCCACAGTAGATAATATAAACGAAAACACAAACCCTGGAGGATGACACTGTCTTGCTGACTGCCTCAGCCTTACACCCACAGAAAACATTCCAGGGGCACAAGTGACCACCGCACTTGGTGCACAATGTCACCGTTCAGACCAGGACACCCTGAGCTCCCATCACAGATCCTCCGAATCTCTGAATAGGGTGTTGGGTGTCTTACGGGCTCTTGAATGCAATCCAGTCAGTAAAATACAAGTATCTTTTTTTTAAAATAGCCAATTTCTTAGCTTCACACCTTCTTAAAAAACTAAAACGTGCTGTCCTCTTTTACAACAAGCATTGGCAAAACCAATAGGTGTCAACTATGCAAGAGATATTGGGTTTGCCAATGTGATTTAGCCATGTTGGACACCAATGTGGCATTTGTTCAGCATGGCTAAAATGTAGTGGCATAGAGGAGAGTGCCATGGAGTGGTGTGGCATAGAGTGGAGTAGTGTAGATTGGAGTGGCGTGGTTTGGCGTAAAATGCTGTGGAGGGCATAGAGTGTTGTGGAGCGGCGTAAAGTAGATTGGAGTGGCGTGGAGTAGTGTAGAGTGGAGGTTAAGAGTGGCGTGGAGTGGGGTAGAGTGGTGTGAACTGTCATGAAGGGAGTAGAGTGGAGTAGATGGAAGGGCATAGAGTGGAGGAGCACAGAGTGGAGTCACAAAGCGGGTTGGAGTGTTCTAGAGTGCAGTATAGTGTCATAGAGTGGAGCAGAGTATCGTAGAGTGGGGTGGCATAGAGTGTCATAAAGTAGAGTGGCGTGGAGTAGAGTTGATTGGTATAGAGTGGAGTAAATTGGTGTGGGGTAGAGGGCGTTCCCTACAGCGGAGTAGAGTGTTGTGGTGTAGAGTGGGGTAGATTGTCGTAAAGCAGAGTGGCATAGAGTGAAGTAGAGTGTCATAGAATGGAGTGGCATAAAGTGGCACGGAGTGTCTTAGAGTGTCATGGGGTGAGTACAGTGTTGTAGAGTGGAGGGGCTTAGAGTGGAAGGGCATAGAGTGGAGTACAGCATCATGGTGTGGCATGCCATATCTTTTTTATGTGCGGAGTTCTCCAGCCGACTGCGTAGCCTCTGCAGTGGTAAACTTACTTTTAAATTAGAGTTTGTGAACTAATAAAACTGCAAGTTTAACTTTGGGAATCAGGCCCGAAGTGTGAAAATGTCATCACCTAGTGTATTGGTTTGTTTTAATGGTATTAAAATATTTGTTTCCACCACACTTCAGAATTACTAAAAAAGTGTGCTTCATTTGTGCTTTCCTAATTCTGATATATATTGAAATATCTTCACAGTTTATGTACAGACATTTAAATGTTGTTGTGTGCTAGAAAGCCTTTCGTTTCACAGCGAGGTTGTCACATAAATACCCTCACTTTGAAGTCAGAGAAAGAAAAGTAAACATCAAGTTCCCTGGAAAACAGAGCCTATTATTTGACCTCAGTCTTTGAATGCACAGCAAATGTGACAAGATAAAAACAAGATTTAAAGGCCTGTTTACAGAAAGCAAGCACTTATGGAACAGTACAGAAAATAGGTAATGCTTCATGGGGGGACTAACTCAAGCTGGACTTCCTGAAACAAATAATGCTAGCAAACAGAAAGCAAGCAGCTGTGAGTTACAAAACACAAAGCCAATGGTAAGCAATTGGCGGAATTCATTCACATGCAAGCTTTCAGAATGTCCAAAAGAAGTCTTTAGAAAACCGGACTGTCTGGTAGAGTGTGATCTAAAAAATACTCCTGTTATACAGCACTACTTACTTATGGCTACAACCCCTCCTAGGGTATAGGCTGTCAACCAGGACTCTCTGGCCATCTCTGTCCCGGGCTTTTCCTTCAATCTGACACCAGATGTAACCCATCTCCTTGCAGTCAGCCTCGAGGCCTCGGCACCAGGTGTTTCTTGCCCTTCCACTTTTCTTTTTCCTTTAAGGGTTTAAGGTCAGGGCTTGCCTGGGGGTGTTTGCTGCAGGCTTGCGAAGGGTGTGACCTATCCACCCCAGTGTCTCTTCATGATTTCATCATGAGTAAGGAGTTGGGAAGTCTTCTGCCATAGGTCAATGTTGGTGATGGTGTTTGGAAGGTGTGGACTTTGTTGGTGATGGTCACTTTTGTCCTCCAAGCTTCTGCTCCACACAGAAGTACTGATTTCATGTTGATGTTAAAAAGGCTGATCTTGGTTTGCAGCGTTTGGTCCCTGGAACTCCAGGTCCTCTTTAGCTGAATGAAGGCGGCCCTTTCTTTGCAGATTCCTACCTTGATGCAGCCATCTGTGCCGACACTGCTCAGGTAGATGAAGGACTCAACCTCTTCCAGTGCATCGCCTGCAAGAGTGGCTGCAGCTGTGCCGGCCGTATTAGCCTTCAGGATCTTGGTTTTTCCCCTGTGGATGTTGAGGCCAAGTTGTGCTGATGTGACTGCCACATTGTCAGTCTTCTCTTGAGTCTGCAGATGGGGATGGGAGAGTTGGGCTAGTTCATCTGCAAAGTGCAGGTCGTTGAGCTGCACCCAAGGTGTCCACTTGATCCCATTTGTTCTCCTTGCTGTGGATGTCTTCATGATCTAGTCTATGGTCAGCAGGAAGAGAAAAGGCAAGAGCAAACAACCCTGGCGGACTCCAGTCCTCACTTGGAAGGCATCAGTGAGTTGTACTCCATGAACTGTCTTGCAGGTCATACACTTGTAAGAGCTCCTGATGATTTGTATGAGTTTATCTAGTACACTGTAGTTATATAACAACAGAGGTTACATTGGAGGAACTAAAAGCAAGATATTGAAGATCTAGGCTACAGGATGTGTCAAAAAGGGAGATCACAAGCTTACCACCAATGGCAGTCATCTTAAAGCAATCAATGATTTCAGACTTCTTGATCTCCGGTTCCACTCCTTTTGATTATAACCCGGAACCCAATAGTAGATTAGGCACACTTCAACACCTCCCTTCAGTTTCTGCCAGCATTATCACAGACCCAAAAAAGATATAGCATTTATGTTTTAACCGTGTTCACAATCTTCGGTTCTAAATACAAACAAAGCATGCTTAATTTCAACTTGTACACTCAAACCCAAGCTATTTACATTTAGTGCAAACCAAGTGACTTCAAAACCTCTTCATCAAGATCTCCCTGTTTATTAGTGCATTACAATGAATCTCCTTTTATCTCTGCTCCTGCCCAGCCCCTTATTATTGTAGCTCAAATTACACACCACCCTTAGTCACCATCCTCACTTCACCAATTCTGCTGAGCACAGCTGGTCCAAAATACACCTAAAATTACTTAACTTAAACATCATCCATAAATCTTTCTCAAGTCTTCAAAATTAGCTCTCTCGCACCACCTACTCATATCATCTGTCGGTCTCTTCCCCCCTACACATGCCTCCAAAAACAGGACTACCCCATCCCTGTCATTCATCTCCCTCCACATGTCAAAACGCATGTCACACAAGCAGGCAAGCCTCAATCATTCTCACAACATTAATGATTTACACACCTGGTTGCCAAACATTACACCGCCTAACTCCATCTACTGAAAGATATCTGTTTTGTGTCTACACCTAGACTGACTTTGCCCCCTGGAGAACCAGGGCCTACTTTACACTATTCTCGTGCTCTGATGTTACTGGTCAAAAGAAAGTTTGTTCAGATCACAACACATGGTGTAGGAGTTCCATTCCTTTGCTGAGGCCATGTAAATATGCTCTCCCACCATAACATCATGTTGTAACAGTACTTAATTTGTAGAAAAATAAGTGGCAGGGTATTTTACAGGAAGTCACTGAAGATGTCACCACCCACCCAGCCAGAACGGCCAAATGACATCATGGTCCTATAAATGTGACCATTCGAACTATTTCAGGTCACATAAAGTTGTCCTGCGTGCACTGGTATTGAATTAATAAATGCTGTGTTTATGTCCTGTATTTTAAAATAGCAAGACAGCGCCACCATGTAGTAGTCTTAAAATGTGCCTGCTTGTGCACGGCCCTAGTGACACCTCCCTTGATCTATAAAATACAGTACACATGAAGTGTATCTGCTGTATGTCACGCGCTGGCTTCTCTGATGCAATCACATCTAAGGGGTGAGCGAGGGTAGGCAATGAGCCTGATGGTGCAAGTCACCTTTCATGACGTCACTTCCTGTCATGAAGTCAGCGTCCCCCCACTTCTTTTTTTAGGACTTGTGCCCTGGTAGTCTGTCATAAATTAGTGCCAGTGTTGGGAATTAGGAGCCGGTAGCGAACTCAGGCACAAATTAAGCACTAGAGATTTTGGTGTGCTGAGCGGAGAGAGAACAGCTTAGGACGGGGAACATCCTTTACAACGCAACTTTTACCACGCAGTGCCTTTACGACGCAACTATTACAACACATGTTATTACAACGCATAGCGCTGGGGGGCGCTCTAGGATAGGGAATAGATTTAATTTACTATCCAACACCTTCCCTACTATCCACGGGGACTGGAGTTGGAATAGTAAATTAAACTATTCACTATCCAGCACCCCTTAATGCTATGCGTTGTAACAGCATGCGTTATAAAAACTGCGATGTAAAGGCATGCGTGGTAAAACCATGCGTTGTAATGTCATACATCCGCTTAGGACATACCAATTACAGGTATTTGCTAAAAAAAGTAGTTTACTTGTGTAAATACCCGTACAGACTGCTGGCATGGTCTTCAATGGAATCCTTTTTCGTACGCTGCTAAGCAACTCGGCTGCCATGTTTGGCGCCGTTCTAAGTGCAATTTTCTTGTGGGTACTGTAAGATATTCTGTATTTCCATAGTCGAGACCTCATAAGACCAACTTGTTTCTCACCATTATGTGCGATTTGAAATCAATGAAAAGAAGCAGCGTGCTTAAGATCATTGGGTGCAGAAGAGGTTTGCCAAGGTTGAGACCCAAGTCACCAGACAAAAGTCGGACTCCTGAGGTTCTCTACCTTGGTCGAAAGGGATGGGTCTGTGTGGTTGGTAATCCATTGTAAGGCCTTTGTAGAGAAGTGGGGGCAGGTGAGGTGAGGTAAGGGTGTCAACTTTAGAAGGGCAAACACATGCCTTGAAAATAAGGAACATTATGGAGAAAACTGAACACTCTGTAAACTTCAGAATAGCCGACTGATCAGAGCCCAAAATAACTGTACCTTTATTTATTTTGGAAATCCAGCTTTAAAGGTGAACTTATAATGCATGCTGGCAAGAAAGTAAATGTAGCTAAAAGAGTTCATGTCCTATAACTAAATTTGTGAAATAACTATAATCACACACCATTCTTAAGTTTATATGCTTAATGTTTTTTTACAGCTAGAGTCCTGCTAATGTGTTTGTTCAGCTGTTCTTGATGTATACACCGAGGTTTCATATGGATTTGGCGGAGTGAGAAGTGGGACCCTGGATATTAGGACGAACAGGCATCTACCATACCTCGAGCGGTGTGGAGCTGAGCTGTGTTTTGTAGGGTTCTAAGACGTCCAAGTGCGGAGCAGTTCTGTGTTTTGTAGGGTTTTAAGACGTCAAACATATTTTCAGAAGGAGGTAATATGCTACCTTGGATTGGTCCTGGGTGCCCACCATTCTTGCAGATGCTTGAATTGCCTACAGATCAATTGGGCCTTATCATTAGACATGCAGAATTGGCCCCTGCATTATGGAGGAGTTAGAGCAGGGACCTCATGTAAAATTAGAAAGAGGATAACATTGATCCCTGCTTATCCCACAGCTGAGTTCTTGAGGACTATGATGCTAAGGAACCGTAGTGATAGTCTGAATTCAGTCCTGCGGGTATGATTTTATCCATTGTAAAAACTGTGGCAGCAAATGCTTCCTCTATTTGTCATTTGTGATGGAATGGTTGATGGCGTTAAAAGCCGCAGAAAAATCTAACAACATCATGGCCCGACATCACTGCCGTCTACCAGATCCCGCTGGTCACCCAGCACCGACAAAGCGACCACCTCCATGCCGTGACCACCACTGAAGCCTGCCGGCAAGGCGGTCGATAAGGCTCTCTCCTCGGATAAAGCCTGTAATTGTGATGGGGCACCTTGCCTAAATTTGGAAACAAAGGTACAGCAAGGTAGCTGCTTAGCCTGTCTGATTTCGAACATGGCTTCCTCAAAAGGGATAAGATCCTAGTGTCTTTCAAGTAAATGTGTACACTATCATTAGCGAGATAACAGCACAAGTTCACAAGAAAGAGAGGGTCAAGAGATCCCTCATACCCCTGGCTGGTAAGAGATATTTTGAGTTGCCTGCTCTTTATTACTGTGCTCAGTTTGCGCGCTGTTATAGGCTCAAAATGAGTTAAGACAGTTGGAGAATTTAAACCATCTGTTTTGTCATTGTTGGGCGAGGGGAGTGATTTTCTCCTGCTTAATTTCAGTCTGGATATTTACTGTTTCATTTACGAAGTAGTGGTAAATTTGCTCACAAGGTTGGCTAGAGTGTGTAGGGGGCTAGTTGAGTGGCCCCAGGAGTATGCAAATCAGCTATAATATTAAATTATGAGCATTTTGGATCATTTCTATGAGATAAAGTAGTTTCTGCTCTGACATTTCATTATGGCCTTAAGTGTGACATAAGTTGTTTTCAGGGGCATTGTATTTTGACTTTATTTTAAGGATTTGCTATGGCTTTGCATTCATAACATATGCTCAAATACATGAGTATCACTGGTATTTAAGACATCTAACAATGTATTTGGTTTAGTATAAAGCAGAAGTAAGTGCAAGTGCCTAAAAATGTCTTCGACTAAGGCGGCCAAGTGCACTGTCCAAGTAAAATGGTTCATGCCATGGGAGATGATGTGTTTGTTGAGAAAATATTATTTAAGACTTGATCTGCCTTATGAGCAGGTTGATCATTATGCAGTTTTAGATCATACATTCCGATATCATTGATCACTTTTTTGCTGCTACTGAGTGGGCTTCTAACCATTAGTTTGGATCTCTAAGGGGAGTCACTGGCTCCTTTTGTAGCGCATGAAGCCCTACCTCTATAACCAAAAGGCGGCGTTTTGGATGTCATAAACGAATCAGGCTCAGATAGGGTTTGAGGATGTTCTGCCTTTAGAACTGAGGCTAGTGTGACCTTTTAATTTCTACTTTAATGAACCTTCTCATACATCTTGTACCCCAATGGTACAGTTTGTCTGTGGCCGAAGCATTGTCTCTGTACATCAACCAGTGACCCTAGGAAAGAACCCGGAACAATACTCCCTCCTTATCATGGTAAGTATGGCGCAGAACTATAGAATTATCCTAACCAGCACAACACATAAAATAGACAGTTACAGCCAGCCTACCCAACACAAAGAACTCTGCCCAATACAGCTGTGAATGACCTTGGTGGAATATGATAACTACACCATCCTAATCATAAATGATGAATCTCGATTCAATATTAGAAGCACCCGCTGCCAGACCGCAACCAATGACCTGCATCCTGGATAATGAGATGGAGGAATCTAACCAGAGGCCACTGCCACACAAAACAGATATATTACACAATGTCTGCCCTACTTCCTAAGACTAACCATAACAGTGAGGACAGTAGTTCTAGTCTTTTTGAAAGTCCTTCTAATAGCAGTTTGATATTCTCCATGTCACAATGTGATATCATATGTCAATTCACTACCTGATCCCTCATTCATCAACAGGCCAGGCATATAATTTATGGAAGGACTTGTGGAACCTTGTTGGTAACTGGAGGGCACGAGGACAGGCTATAACAGCCTGCTTAACTAACCACTCCATACTAACCAGATAGCCTTGTGAAAACAGAAGCCATATCGCTCAAGCTGCTGGTCACGGGAGAACTCTTAGAGAGTCAACCCTGCAGGTCCCAAATAGTCACCTACTCAGAGCTCCAACTTCTATTTTGTTTACAATTGTTCTTTATTGTATTTGCTACAGATATGTACACATAAATTCATACATATAATATCTCAGCATGTATTATGAAACTGATCAATATGCAAGCTATAAGAAATAATCACCAGGACATCGTTGTTAAATGTAGAGCTGTGAATCATATAAACAAACATGTAAACGTTAACTTGGCCATATTTTTCTATTCATCCATGAAGTAAGTCATTACAGACATCAGTGTGCCAATAGTCTGTAGGAGCATCAACATCTAATAATGAAAAAAGGATGAATACACTGCACTGTATCTTGGCCAATCGCCTTACTTGACATTTCATAATGGAAATCATATAAAGAAGGACTGTAACACATTCTTTCAAGACAGATCTCTGATTCCTCCCCATTCTCTCACTACCAGAAACGTAGCTTGGTTAGTAAGATTGGGGGGTGGTGGTGAGCCAAACATTAACTGATTAACTAGTACGCAAAGTGGTGTACCCAACTAAGCTTCTTAGCTCACACAACATCAGAATCGATCTGAACATATTTTGCAACAAAAACTCGACACAAGCACAGCGCAAAAAGTATTTTAGCGCAGACCACAACCCATCCTATCATCTATGCAATGGGAGTGCAACAGGGTGGGAATAGCACAAACGCCCATAGATTTCCCAAAAAGCCAGATCTACTAAAATAGCATGGCGGGCTATGTTGGAAAACTTAGGGGCATATGTATAAGCCCCTATCGCCACGGGAACATCACTTTTTGCAACTTTCATGTGGCGATTGGGGCCTCGCCTTATTTCCAAGGCAGCGTTAAGCCACTTAATGTGGCTTAACGCTGCCTTGTAAATAAGGCCCTCTTTCAACCTATGCTTAGCGTGAAGGGAGGGGGCAATGGGTCTTGCTGTGGGAATTCCACTGCAACACCCATTGATTCCGACGCTGCCTCCTATTTACAAGGGAGGAGTAAATAGGAATCAGTGCCAAAATGAAGACCACGGAAAACCTGGTCTTACCCTGGCGCAACGTGGAGAAATGTACAGCACACATGAAAACGGCAAAAACAATCATTTTTTTAAAATGATGTTGCTGCATAATGCAGCACACACAGAAGTTGCAAAACGGCATTTAAAGATTGTTTATGTGCAGGAAGGGGGACCTGCCTGCACATAAACAATCTTCCCCTGCAAGCAGACACCCTTGCAAGGTGCAAGGGTGCCTGCGTTGGCACCATGCGGCTAAGTATATCGGCAGCACAGGGGAAAATGCAGGGCTGCACCATATTCTTGTAAATATGGTGCCGCCCTGCATTTCTGAAGTGGCGGAGAGAGGCGTTAAGGAAGGAAGCTTTACGCCTCTCTCCACCACTTCTCTTGTATATATGACCCTGAGTGCCAAAGGAAACCAGGGGCAAACAAGGAAGAAGCATATTGTTGACTTATGTTCTATGATTAGCATGTCATTGTCACAAAATTAAACATTTTGAGTAACTTACTATTGAACGGCTGCAATTGCATGAAAATGTAGTTATCCATTCGTTTTACTTTTCACTAAGCTCAGTGTGTAGCATATCACAAAAAACTTTATGTAACAAGAGCTTTTCTAAATATGGTGCTCTGCTATTTTTCCGAATTCGCACAATGTAGTGCTGCAGATTTCACCTCAGTGCTTCTTGTATGACTTTTAGTAAATCTGTAAATCTGTTTCCAAAAGAGATGGCGAAATGAATGGGATATCGGGGCAGTTTGAAGGTTAGACGGTTGTGATGTGTTTAAGGTGAGAAATTACATTTTGAAACCTATCAAATGTATCCGACCATTGAGGTATCTGAACGGAGCACACAAAAAAACTCACTTGCCACCAATTGGAACAAGTGAAGTGCCAATCAGATAGCAGCATCTTTGCCTCCACCACTGTCATCTTCCCATAAAATCACATCAGCTAAAATAGGGTGGCAGTATTTGCCACACGATTCTCACATGTAAGATGATAGAGAATAACATTGTATTTGACTTTTCTCATGTTTTGTCAGCATCTGAAACAAGCTACTCAGTCTTTGAAAGCAAACTTTAACTTTTAGCCATGAAGATGCCTTGAACTGAATGGAGATATCTATTGATGGTACTAGAGAACCATTTGAAATTCAAACTTAACTCTGGACAGTGCAATGTTTGCAAAATGTTCAATGCAGGAATAGTTTTCAAGCCAGATACAGATTTTTCTCTGCATAGTATGATTTCACTATCACACACATTCCTACTTTAAATTATTATTGCGGATACTCTAGCTCATCTATATCCAGACTCATCACTTACGTATGACCAGCCTGTAATTCATTCTCAATATGTGGCTGGACTAGTTCAGTTTCTTTTACACAAAGTTCAGATGGTTTAAGAACAAATTGATTAAATGGAATTAGAACATTGGAATGTGGAGCACTCCATTGAATACAATGGAGTGCTCCGTGCTTCTACGGGCCGCTAAAAGCCCACAGAGCAACATTCCAATGTTGTTTTTGTTTACAGCTATTGTTGTAAATAAAGGCCTCTCGGAGGGAGAGGGTATTTAAACCCCCTCGGGCTCTGAAAGGCCTTTTTTATATTTTTTAGAACATTCTGCCTTCTAGCGGCAGAATGATGTAATCGCCTTATAGCCCTTCCTAGCTGGGCTATACCAGCCATTAAAGTCTTATGGCTGGTATAGGTCTTAGCCTTATTTATTTTATTTTATTTACAGGTTTATATAGCGCTATGAATAAACTCCCATGGGAGTATCTCCGCGCTGTAGACAACCGGCAACAGAAACTGATAAGAGAA
Organism: Lissotriton helveticus; assembly: GCF_964261635.1. Taxonomy (NCBI): domain Eukaryota; kingdom Metazoa; phylum Chordata; class Amphibia; order Caudata; family Salamandridae; genus Lissotriton; species Lissotriton helveticus. Next base: position 129,802,239 of record NC_136060.1, on the reverse strand, counting down.
ACAAAGAATTAAAAGTGCTGTACAGCTCCTATAAGCCTACAGAAGTACTAGTTAGAGTAGACCAAACAGAAAAGTTTTCAAATATTTTCTGAATTGAAGATGGTCGTTGCATTGCCTCAATGAGAGCGGGAGTGAGTTCCACAGATTGGGACCTACAACAGACAGAGCCCTGCCACCTAGCCTAGATTTAGTTATCTTAGGGACACTCAATAACGACTGGTCGCTGGATCTAAGAGCACGGGTGGGAACATAAGGAACAAATTTTTTCGCCAAATACTCTGGTCCTAATTGATTGAGGCCTTTATGGATAATACAGCAGGTCTTAAACTTCACTCGTTGGCGTATAGGCAACCAGTGAAGTTTATGAAGTAACGGTTTAGAGGAGGATCTGGGGGGTGCATTTAGCACCAGCCTGGCTGCTGTATTCTGCACCACCTGTAGACGATCCAGAACTTCCTCACTTGCACCTGCCAAGAGACCGTTGCAATAATCAAGCCGGCTAATAACCAAAGCCTGAACTAAGGTTTTTCTATGGGAGTCAGGGAGGAAAGGGAAGATTTTACGGAGGAGACCAATCACATGGAAGCAAGATCCCACAGTAGTATTGACGTTTTGCTTCATGGTCAGCTCTGGCTCCAATCTAACTCCCAAATTCTTGACCATTGTTTTAGGCTCAGGGGCTGGGCCCAAATCAGGAGGCCACCAATCAGGGGACCATTGGATCCTGGCTTCACCAAAGAGCATTGTGGTATTGGTTGTATTTGTAATGTTGTGCGCGTGTCTTGTCTCGTGTGTGTGTTAGCGCGTGTATGTGTGTGCGTGCCTGGAATGTATGGAATGTAGGAAATAGGGAATGTAGCGGGAGGAGAAGCGGGCTGGAGGAGAAGGGTGGAGGTTGCTGCTGTGCTCGGTGTCGCTGTTATCTTGTACTTATGAAATAAAGAAGAAGTGCGGAACCTGGACCTGCCTACGAGTTTCACTTTCAACATATGGCGATGAGGAAGTTGAACCATTGAGACTCTTGCTAAAGAGGAGTGCAGTGTTTACATGGGGCGAACATCAAAAAATGTGTTTTGAAAAATTGAAGAAAGAGATAGTTACTACACCATGTTTAAAACCATTTTTACCAAATGCTAAATGTATATTATCTGTGGATGCATCTGGTCATGGCATTGGCGCTGTTTTTTCTCAATATGTTAAGTCAGAAAAATGGGTAGTAGCATATGCTTCTCGCACGTTAACGAAATCAGAACGCAATTATTCCGTAATAGAGAAGGAATTATTGGGGGCTTCATGGGCTGCTGAGAGATTTAGGATGTATGTTTGGGGAAAGAAATTTAGGATTCTTACCGATCACAAACCATTGGTTAACATCTTGAGACCTGAAGGTGGAAAGAATTTGACTCCTAGGTTAGCTCGTTTGGCTTCAAAACTACAGATGTTTAGTTTTGATATTGAGTACATTCCTGGTAAAGACAACGTAGTTGCTGATGGTCTTTCAAGATTACCAAATATGGATTCAACAGGAAGTGAAACAAATAGTGATGGTGAAATAGCCTTCACCATCAAGGATGTGTTTTTGATAAATGAAATGGTTGTTGATAATATTGTTTCTGAGGCATCTTGGATGCGTGAGATGGACAAGGACGTAGTTTTGAAGGAGATTAAACGGTTCATAGTTGACGGGTGGCCAAGAGAAACCAGCTTACGTGGTGAGAGTGCTGCATTTTCAAAGATTAGAGAGGAGTTGTGTATTGTTAATGATATTGTTCTAAGAGGTGACAGAATTGTGCCTCCAGTTGGGTTAAGAGAAAGTATCGTTGTAAAGAGTCACATGGGGCACGGAGGCATGTCCAGCACTAAGAGGAGGGTTAAGGAGTGGTTTTGGTGGCCAGGGGTTGATCCTATGGTGGATAGATTAGTAAGGGATTGCAAGGTTTGTGGAGCTAGTGATAAGGTAGCAAAACCATTGAGTGTACCTTTAACTATGGTGGAATTACCTGAGTATCCATGGCAAAAGGTGGCGATTGATTTCATGGGTCCATTTTCAGCTATATCTGCAAAGGACTGTTATGCTATAGTGTTGGTCGATTATTATTCGAAATGGCCTGAGGTGAGAATGGTAAGTGGAATGACTACGGAGGTGGTCATTGAGTTTTTAGAAGATGTGTTTTCAAGAGAAGGCGTTCCAGAAATTTTAGTTTCGGATAATGGTCCTCAATTTGTATCGCAGAAAATGGAAGAGTTTTTGGTAATAATGGGTATTAAGCATATCAAGTCATCACTATATCATCCCGAAAGTAACGGTCAAGTTGAGCGCTTCAACAGGGTGGTTAAGGAAGTGATTGAATTAGCATTAAGCGCAGGCTTACCCTGGAGGAAAGCTCTACTAGAAAGATTAACTGCATATCGTGTAACTCCGCATTCTGCCACAGGAAAGACGCCTTTTGAGGTTTTGAGAGGTAGGAAACCATTTACTGGGTTGGTTCCTTGGTGGTTGAGAAAAAGAAATGAGAAAATGCAGTGCATTAACAAGGATATTGATAAAGAAGTTAGATCTGAAGTCAAGAATTATCAGGATCGTAGCCAGAAGTATCATGGAGGTAAATGTAATTGGCCTTCGGTGAGGATTGGTCAAATGGTTCGGGTGAAGAATCCTAGGATTGTGTTGAAGGGTGAAAGTATATGGTCCAAACCTTTGAGAGTAATGAAGGTGTTTAGTGGTGCGGTGGAATTAGAAGATGGTAAGAGGTGGAATTTTCGACAATTGAGTTTTTGTAATGAGAGGGGTGGTGCGGTAGGTTCATATTCTGGCTCTTATTCTGGTGGAGTTGATGAGGGTACGTGCAGTGGATATATGTTAGGTGATGATTTTGGACTAAAGAAGGATGTTTTTGTTAGTCTCCTGAGGCGAAATAGCCGGGAGTGCTCGTTTTTAACTAATTTTGTGTCACTTGTAATAATATGCTTATGTTTTAAACCCACCTGGACTCCCACTGCTATCCTTACTGCGAGGGCGCCGTGCAGCGGATCAAACGCTCACGTGACCCCCTCCCCTCGGCCTGTTCCACGCTCGGCCACGCCCACTTTGAGGCCACGCCCCCTTCCCGCCCTTTATAAGCGCTGGGGTGTTTGTTAGTCTCCTGAGGCGAAATAGCCGGGAGTGCTCGTTTTTAACTAATTTTGTGTCACTTGTAATAATATGCTTATGTTTTAAACCCACCTGGACTCCCACTGCTATCCTTACTGCGAGGGCGCCGTGCAGCGGATCAAACGCTCACGTGACCCCCTCCCCTCGGCCTGTTCCACGCTCGGCCACGCCCACTTTGAGGCCACGCCCCCTTCCCGCCCTTTATAAGCGCTGACACGCTAGCGCTGGGGTGTTTGTTAGTCTCCTGAGGCGAAATAGCCGGGAGTGCTCGTTTTTAACTAATTTTGTGTCACTTGTAATAATATGCTTATGTTTTAAACCCACCTGGACTCCCACTGCTATCCTTACTGCGAGGGCGCCGTGCAGCGGATCAAACGCTCACGTGACCCCCTCCCCTCGGCCTGTTCCACGCTCGGCCACGCCCACTTTGAGGCCACGCCCCCTTCCCGCCCTTTATAAGCGCTGACACGCTAGCGCTGGGGTGTTTGTTAGTCTCCTGAGGCGAAATAGCCGGGAGTGCTCGTTTTTAACTAATTTTGTGTCACTTGTAATATTATGCTTATGTTTTAAACCCACCTGGACTCCCACTGCTATCCTTACTGCGAGGGCGCCGTGCAGCGGATCAAACGCTCACGTGACCCCCTCCCCTCGGCCTGTTCCATGCTCGGCCACGCCCACTTTGAGGCCACGCCCCCTTCCCACCTCTAGGTTCCCTTTATCAAATGTGCTATCCTAGGGAGCGCAGCGGACGTGCGCAGCGGGCTCGCCGTTTGCGCGCCGAAGGCGCGCCTAAGGCAAGCCCGTCTGCGCCCGTCCGCGGCCGGACGGGGCCCGGGGCACGACCCCATGCCCAACATACCTCTTATTCATCTGAGGAGCTCACCTCACTCCAAGGAGACTGGCCTCTTCCAGAAATCATACAAAGACATATTGCTTCGTTAGGTCTTCTCCCTTCCTCCACACCCAGTTTACTCTCCGTCCGATCGACTTCTCTATCGCTGAACCCCCCTCTGCCTGACCCCCCCCTCTCTCCTCCACCGTTATCTGTTTTTTTACTTAATACAAGGTCAGCGGTCAAACACCATAATGAGCTGTTCACTCTGCTTGACTCTGAGAAGCCCGACTTGCTGCTACTAACCGAAACTTGGTTTTGTGACTCCTCCCTTCCTGTTCTCCTGGCTACCCTCCCCCCTCCTATATTGCCTTGCGCGCCGATCGTCCGGCGGGCAGGGCCGGCGGCGGTGTGGCGTTAATCGCCCAGTCAGATTTACATTTTCAAATCCTTTCCTACCCTTCCATCGCCCCCACTGAATTTCTTGTGGCTCGTTCCTTATCCTTCTCTCCCCCCATCACTTGTCTTCTCATGTACCGTCCACCCCAATCTTCCTCATTATTCCTGCCAGCATTTCAAGACCTGTTGTCCAATCTGATGGTCAACTACGCCTCGGTCTTGGTGCTAGGCGACTTCAATTACTGGCCTTCGGACCCCTTTGAGTGCACCGCTTCCAAAGAGTTCACTGAATCTCTTTCTTCTCTAAATTTTGTCTCGCACATAACTGTCCCCACTCACTCTCACGGTCACGCTCTGGATCAGGTTTGGTCCCTCAACCTCCATCTATCCCCGGTGACTGTATCCCCCTGCTGTTGGTCCGACCATGCCCTTATTTCCTTTTCTATTTCTCACCATCTTGTATCCAAAGTCCCACACGTCAGAAATACCTGGGCACGGAATTGGAACAGAGTTGACCTTGCTGCCTTGTCTTCCCTGCTTCGTACCTCCGTTCCGACTCTCTCCGGTCTCTCCTCCCATTCACAAGCCAATGCCATTAAGACCTGGCTGACTGGAGGCTGCAATTCAATTGCCCCCTTGCGTCGCATCTCCATCCGTCGACAAAAGGACTCTAACAGATGGTTTAACGACCACCTAAAAGAGCTAAAACTATCTGCTCGACAGGCGGAGAGACAGTGGAGAAGAAACTATTCCCCTGCATCAAAAACCTTCTATCTCAAATCACTTACTAAATATAAATCTGCAATTCTCTCTGCCAAAACCACCTATTTCTCTACCAGAATAGTGGCAGCGGAAAATAAATCCAGAGAAATATTCAGCATAGTAAACAATCTGGCCTATTCCGACAGAACCTCATCCCAAATCCCTCCATCCCAGTTACTATGCGATCAGCTCAATACTTACTTTGTAGAGAAAATCACTTCCATCAAGGCCAACATTCCCCTCCCTTCACCTACCTTTGTGGACCCCTCCTCCCCCACTGTCCTCAATTGCCTTTCCTCCATCCCTCCTCTCACTGAGGCCTCATTTCGTGAGATACTCCCCAAAGTAAAGTCGGGCTCCCCGGCAGACACTTGCCCGGCCCGAATCCTGCAACAGATTTACTCCTCCTGCCCTGAAGTCCCCATCACCTTTCTTAACAATTCTCTTGCACAGGGAGTAGTGACCCCGGCACTCAAAACAGCTTCTATAGTGCCCATCCTGAAAAAACCCGGCGCTGACCCTACCATCTCAGCCAACTACCGTCCTATCTCCCTGCTGCCCTTCCTGGGCAAGGTGCTGGAACGCCATGCCACCGCAGTTCTTAGCGCCCACGTAGAGGCCAACGGTGGGCTGGCCCCCCGTCAGGCCGGTTTCCGCCCTAGGCACTCGACCGAATCAGTTGTAGTTTCGGTCCTGGACACCCTCAGGAGGGGCTTGGACAATAACAAACATCAGGCGCTGGTGCTTCTCGATCTTTCCGCCGCCTTTGACACGGTTGACCATACCATCTTATTGTCCCGTGTCAGGGCGGCGGGAATCGAGGGCTCAGCCCTGATTTGGCTGTCTTCCTTCTTGAGGGACCGCACTCAGGCGGTCCGGCTAGACGACTTCACGTCCACTCCACTCCCTGTCACTTGTGGTGTCCCCCAGGGATCTTCTCTTTCTCCTTTGCTGTTCAACCTTTATATCTCTCCTCTCATCTTTGCTCTTCAGCAGCTGGAGGTTACCGTGTACAATTACGCTGATGACCTCCAGCTCGTCTTTGATCTGTCCACTTCCCCTCTTTCTGTCTCTAACTTCCAGTCTACCATGACCTTCATCAGGGACTGGATGAACCACAACCACCTGAAATTGAACCCGGATAAAACCGAGCTGGTTCTCACCGGTGGTTCGTCCAGTCCCTGGAATTCCCATTTCTGGCCCCCCTCTCTTGGTCCCTCCCCCACCCCCTCTCCTACAGTTAAAACACTGGGGGTTAAAATCAACAACCAGCTCACTCTTCACTCACAAATCAGTACTGTTGTTTCTTCCTGCTTTCTCACTCTCCGCACCATCCGCTCTGTCTCCCGTTTCTTTTCCCCACAGGCACTTAAGTTGATCATGGCCGCACTGGTGATCTCGAGGCTAGATTATGCCAATGCCATCTACAACGGCATCCCAGCATATAGCCTGCGGAGACTCCAGTTGGTTCAGAACCAGGCGGCTCGCCTGGTCTATGGTCTCCCACGGTACCATCACTCCACACCCCTCCTTAAAGAGCTTCACTGGTTCCCTGTTAGAGAACGTTCCCTGTTTAAGACCGGTTGCATGGTCTTTCAGGCTCGACAAGGCACTGCCCCTGCCTTCATTGCCTCGTTATTAAAGGAATACGTCCCCACCAGAGAGCTTCGTTCTTCCTCCAAATCCCTTCTCCAAATCCCACGTTTTAAACGAAAAAAGTGGGGTGGCACCAACTTCGCCACCCTTGCCCCCACTTTTTGGAACTCCCTTCCTGATCATCTCCGCTATGCAACCCATTATCTTTCTTTTCGCAAAGATTTAAAAACTTTTCTTTTCAATCAAGCCTTCCCTGTATAATTGCCCTTCTTTACCCACTACTGGTCTTATTTTCCTCAGGTGTCGAACTGACCACTAGCGCCAAGAAACCGTAAGGTGCACGCTGCGCTGTATAAATGTTTTAAATTAGAAATTATGTGACGTCAACTGGTACCATGATTGGTTGTAATGCTAGACGTGATACAGGAAATGGTATTAGAAACATTGTTAATGATGTTTCATCTCATTCTGATGTTGGTGTTGAGGGTAGCAACTTACGCCGTGGTAATAGAACAAGGAAGTTGCCTGCCCGGTTTTCTGATTTCAAATTAGGGTAGTTTCTGTGGTGGTGTCTTTAGTTGTTGAGGAGGAGGGTGTGTGGTATTGGTTGTATGTGTAATGTTGTGCGCGTTTCTTGTCTCGTGTGTGTGTTAGCGCGTGTAAGTGTGTGCGTGCGTGGAATGTATGGAATGTAGGAAGTAGGGAATGTAGCGGGAGGAGAAGCGGGCTGGAGGAGAAGGGTGGAGGTTGCTGCTGTGTTCGGTGTCGCTGTTATCTTGTACTTATGAAATAAAGAAGAAGTGCGGAACCTGGACCTGCCTACGAGTTTCACTTTCAACAAGCATCAACTCCGTCTTTCCAACATTACATTGAAGAAGGTTGGAAGACATCCACCTTGCAACTGCCTTCATCCCATCGGAAAAAGATTGTAAAATTTCCGGGGTAAGATGTTTAAAAGGGAAGAGCAGCTGTGTATCGTCAGCGTAGGACACCGGGCAGAATCCAAAAGCTCTAGTAACATCTGCCAAGGGAGCCACATAGGTGTTAAATAAGGTAGGGCTCAAACAAGAACCCTGCGGGACCCCCTTGGTAATGCTAACTTCCTCCGACTTGAACTCACCCATGGTGACAGATTGGGTGCGGTTGGAGAGAAAGCTTTTGATCCAGTCCAGTGCCCTACCGCCGATTCCACTCACAGACAGTCGTTCGATCAGGATGGAGTGGGAAATCGTATCGAACGCTGCCGATAAATCCGCTATGGCGGGCTATATGGCTATATTAGAAGATCTTCAACTAAGGACTCCTTTGGTATCAAGACATTAATTGTATTTCAGCCAACGAGGAATCTTTGTACCAACTAAAGAACCACAGTTGAATGTAATGAAAATGTGTCATGACTTACTTTTTTATGGTTATAGAATAGTTAAGATTACATATGAATTTAGTTTGTCGATATTTTTGGTGGCCTACTATTCATTCAGATCCCATTTGTGTGAAACGTAAATCATTACAGTCCAAGGGCCTGATTTAGAGTATGCCAGGTGGCCCACCATTCTTCTGTTGCCCACCATATTATGAGATCTCCATCCGCCCTGCAGAGATCTCTGTGCCTTCAGAATACCTGCTGCCACGGCAACTCATTCAAAGGCATTGAAGTTTTACTGACCAGACACAATGTTTCAGGTGGCCGCTCAGTAAACTTTTTTCTTTTTTACAAACAAATTCCTGCAGTGGGAGTTTATTTTTGAAACACAAAAAATAAATGATCCCCACTCTATTGATCTTTTAGCTTTAAAGATCACAACTAATATTGGAAAACTCATCCTCTTATTTAATATTTATTCACAAAGGTAAACTTAAACTTTTGGTGCAAGTTTACTATGTTTTGCTATTCACAAACTAAAATAAGAGCAATGGGAGGATCAAATGGAGGCAGTGAAACCTAAAGATAACAAAATGTTTTGGTATATCTGTCTCTGGCTCCAATTCTGTTTCTCCTTTTTATTAATGGTTGTTTATATCTGTTATCTAACTGTATGAATGGAGCTCCTATGTTGGTGCGTAAAATGACCCCTGCCCTGTGTTTTTATTAACGATTTTACCAATTGCCTCCTCTACATTTAAGTGGCCATCTTTGGGATGAGATGATAATTGGTGCCCAACCTGTATGTTACATCAGGAGACTGAAGATCACATTCTTTTTTTTTTTTTAATCCTATACTAGAATTAGGCGAAAATTCGTAAATCCGATGCCCCATTTATTTTGTATACAGGAGTATCAGGTTGCGCAGCGAATATTTCTGGAGTGATTTTCCGTTTCAACATTTCTATCCTCTGCTTGGTGGTAAGGGAAAAGCTGAGGAATGAAATGAGGTTGACAGTGCTTGATTTGTAAAAAAAGAAGACCCTGTGCTCAAAATGTTTTTTAGGAGGTCACTGCCACTTCTTCCATTTGTCCATCCAGCTACATTCAGGGCGCCACCCAATTGCACCATTGTCATGCACACTGCCTACATGGACAACGCGAAAGCAGCCAACATCAAAAATATACTACTGCTTGAAAATCACAACATGGATTATAACAGTCCACTTACTTGACAAAAGCAACACTCATTTAAACAAAATGTGTTTGAATAGTAGAAATGAATCATATATACCAAAAATAACATTGCCTAAGCAGAAATCCAACGTTTGTACTGTGAACTGAAGACTAGTGCTCTATAGACTTCGCTATGGAGCGCCAGACAATTGCATTAATTCCAGAGACCCATTTGCCATGTAGAAACATGCCATGTACATCAAAACTACTGAAGATGCTTGAAACAAACACAGACAAACTGCCAAAGCCATGTACGCATTCTGAAAGGTTTTGTCAGCTGAGCACATCAAATCAAGTGTGTAGTAAAACATGGTACACTGATGCCATGTAACCCTGCATCCAAATTTTGCAAAGCTTAAACTGTACCAGAAGCACAATAATAAAGGTCCTAGTGGAGTGCTAGTCCTGGTCCTGACTTTAGTTTTACTTGTCTTTGACACATCTTTGACTAGTAATGGTGGAGTGAGACTCCTGCTTCGGTGGTAACTGTGAAAGTACCTGCAGAACACTAGTATTCAGGGGCGCCACTAGATCCATACTTTGGGGGGGAGTAACACTTTGCTGAATGGGGGAGGAGCCATCATCAGAGGCAGACTCCCTTTACTGTTATCATACAGGGCATAACATGAGCTGTATTTTTCAAGATAATGGGGCTCATTACGATGTCGGGCGGAAAGCCTCTGCCCGACAACCACTCAGAATCGGGACTGACCGACTTGTGGTCGGCGGTTCCGACTGCCGGATTACGATGCGACTGAACACTGTTCAGTTGGAGTCCCATTGTTCTCTATGGGAGCTTGTGTTCCGCCCGACAACCAGCAGTAATACAGGCTCCTATGGGGAAATGGGGTGTTTGCGGAAAACTCTGCACCCTGTCACAGGCACATAGGGCAGGGTTTTACAGGAGGGTCCCTTAGGTACCCCCTCAGCCATCAATCATAGACTGCAGTGTCTAGGGGGCCCTGCCTGGGCCCCCCAAAGTCACTTTCTGACAGTCTTTCCATGTAGGACAACCCGACGCGGAATGGCTGTTGGAAATCGACATCATAATCTTGAGGGCGGAAACGCTGTCCATAGGGGTATACGATGCGGTTCAGACCGACACGGATACTCAGTTAGACGCTTGGAACCAATTCGGAATGACCGCATGGTTTACAATCCAACCGCCAACATTGTTATCAGGCGGTCGCAATGTAAACAGACCGAGTCGGTTGCAAGGGCTCTGACGCGGTCAAGGTGATTCCGGCAGTCGGGAGGAGGCTTTCAACCCAACATCGTAATGAGCCCCAATACGTATAGTTTATTTACATTTTAAGTGTACTTGGCCAATAAGATTGTTCTCAACAAAACAAAAAAGAACTACTTTTACAGTGGGTTTAGGATTCTTGATCAGACATTTTCACAGAATGCAGTACACATGTTACAAATGTTGCATTCGAAGACATATTTATCCTCTAGACCTGGTTGATTCTTGTTTTTGTGGCAGACAGGGCATATGGTGAATTCTAAAAATTGCTAAGACAAATATGACACAGTATAAAATATTTTAGAAGATAATTGGTTGCCTTACATCAAATCAGATTTTGGAAAAATGGCAGTGTAGGAGACTGGGCAGGGTGCATAAGAGAGGAAGCTTAGTTTGTTTCGCAATTGTGTCTTTATTTCTGTTCCAGTTGCATAGGAAAACATATCTATAATATTGGGTGGAATCTTCTGGAAATGATGAAGGGTTAGTAATCTTTCTTCCGTATTTTCTTCCTAAGTATTCAGACGTGTAGGGACCCCGGCAATCTCGGATAAGAGGAAAAAGTACGAGTAAATATTTTATGCAGGGAATATCCAATGACTGTCCTGTTACCATTCACCACAGTGTTCAAAGTAATATAAAGAAATGGGTGCACTGAGATAGCCTAGTAAAGCAAGAGAAAAATAAATGGGCTTTTAAATAAATGAGTAGGAGGTGAACAAAAATAATTCTGTGTTTCTTTGGGTGCAACAACAAAGTAGGTTTCAGCACTCTATAGACAAGTTAATGATGCTCTTTATCACAATCCAATTCAAACTGGTATTTCATAAAGGCAATTGCACATAAGGAAGAGAAATATTCAAATCCAGTGGACTTGTTTCTTTTTTTTTTCTTTTTTTTTTTTAATAAAATGAAAAAACAACATACAAGGCAAAAAAAGGAAACAATGTACATGGACGTGTGTTCACAGGGGAGGACACCTAGGTACAATGTTACACAGTGGATCAATGGCACATGGTGCGGGGAGGGGGGGCCAGCGGGGAAACAAATTGAGAATAACATAAAGCACACAATATATGGAATGTCAGCTCAGGGGGACAGGGCCCGGGGACTTCGGGGATTTCCACAAACGGAGGCGAACATATATTTCCACGGTATGCGTTCCATTGGCTCCAGATGCTATTCCATTTTCTAGGTTTGCCCCTCGCCACATACACAGTCTTCTCCCTGAACGGTACACAGTCAAAATATCGAGTTGAAAATTTCGACCTACCAAAATATCGTGTTTAAAATTTCGAAGGTACAGAATATCGATGTCAAGAATATCGTAGGACAGAATATCGACCCTGAGGTAAGTAATATCGAATTCATTTATATCAATGTAAGTAATATCAAAGTTAGCAATATCGATAGCATATATATCGATGTAACTAATTTCGATGTTATTAATATCGATATTTGTATTATTTTTTAGATTTTTATTATGTATGTGTTATATGTTTTTGTAAAGTATTTAAATTAATTTATATTATATGTGTATTATTTGTATATATTAATAAATTTATTTTTGAGTAATTTATATGTTTTAGTACTGGAGCGGGTTGTGGGTTTATAGGGGAATAGGGTGGGAAGTAATTTAATTGTAATAATTAATTGGTAATTAATTATTTTAATTGATAAATTAATTATTTAATTGGTAATTAATGTTAATTTTTATTAAATGTAATGTTTTAGTACCAGAGCGGGTTGTGGGTTTATAGGGGAATAGGATGGGAAGTAATTTATTGTAATTATTAATTGGCAATTAATTATTTTATTTGATAAATTATTTAATTGGTAATTAATGTTAATTTTTATTAAATGTTATGTTTCTGTACCAGAGCGGGTTGTGGGTTTATAGGGGAATAGGGTGGGAAGTAATTTAATTGTAATTAATTAAAAATTTTATTTAATTATTAATTGGCAATTAATTATTTTAATTGATAAAATAATTATTTAATTGGTAATTAATGTTAATTATTATTAAATGTTATGATTTAGAACAAGAGTGGCCTTATAAAAAAATAAATGTCATGTTTTTCAATTTGGTGCTATACTTCCCTGTACAGCTTGCTGTAAGAGAGATTGGGCTTTCATCATATATTTAACCCCCCTGCAAGCCAACATAGGAGATGATCCATCTAGCCATCGAATTACAGCTTGCCTACACGACCGAATGTTCAATTTGTTAAAAATGTTCTTTAAAAGCAGTCTCCTCAAGTCCTTGAGTGCCGGGCAAACACATACTAAGTGTGTTAATGTTTCATTTTGATATCCACATAGTCGACAATGAGTGTCAGTGTGACAATTTTTCCAGGATGGTAACAAATCCTTTGAAAACTGTAGGCCTAGACGATGTTTTATATATCTTTGTTTTAGGGAACTATTAAAGTGGCTTTCCAGATAAGGCTGTGGCTTTATCCCGGAATATGAATTTATCACGGTCCACCCGTGTCGTCGTTTTGCGGTACTCGTTTTATCTTCCAGATAGGATTCCCATTTGAACGCGTTGTTTGCAATTTTGTCAAAAGTATGTCTATCTGGCATCATGTCCCAAGTTTCTTCAATTCCTATACAGTTCAAGGATTGAGACAGGAAATCTCCCCAACTGTTTGGCACATGCAGTTTCTGCTGGGTGTCGATTTCTTTCCAGCACAGGTTGTCCAGTGAGCCGGCTTCTGACATGCGTATTTTATGGCAGAGTTTCACAAATGTTCCCATACTGCGAAACTTCTGATTCAGAAGGCCAAATTCTAGACGAACCTGCGCCGGAGCTGACGATTTTGGGAGGTTCAGAACTGCCCTGTATATCTTTGTTTGTAAGCTGTTTAACAGCCCCGCTTCTTTGCCACACCAGGTGACCAATGCGTATGACAAAGTGGGTAGGGTTTGAGCTTTTATCACTTTCAGCAGATGTGTATAGTTTGGACAACTTAGTTTTTTTTGTAATTGCCGGAATGCGTAAATCAGGGACTGTGCTTTAGCTTTTAGATCGATTTTATGTTCTTTGTTCGTTTGACCTCACCCCAATTTCAGACCTAGGTACTTGTATGATGTTTCCTCCTTTATTGGGGTACTATTTGCGTACCAATTGAATGTTTGCTTTTTTGGGTCCACGATGCGGACCACTTTGGTTTTGTCTTTATTCAGTTCCAAACATTCGTGTTCCAAGTAAGTTACCAAATTGTTGATCAACCTCTGCAGGCCTATTGGTGTTTGACTCGACAATGTCATCCGCATACTGCAGGAAGGGGATTGGCATTTTTGACAAGTAGGGTGGATGGCCTTCCCCGACCTCCATGTGACTGACAATGTCTGCCATATAAAGGTTGAATAAGCTTGGGGCCAATACACAGCCTTGTTTTAAGCCCTGTTGTGTTCTGATTTCTGCCGTTACGCTACTACCGTCTCCCAATTTGACTCGAGCCCAGGTGTTACTATACAAGCCTATTATAGCCTCCAGTAGCTTCTTCGGGATGCCCCATGATCTTAGTTTTTCCCATAGACGGGTTCTGTTCACTCTGTCAAAGGCTGCTCGAAGGTCTATAAAGCAAGCGTACAGTCTAGTCTTCCTTTTTTCAGCTTTTTCCTTCAGGAGAGCCAGGGTTATCAAGTTTGTTAGTGTGCCGGCCCTTGGCCGGAAACCAGTTTGGAACATTGGTATTATGTTCGTGTCTTCCATCCAGTCTTGGAGGAGTGAAAGTAAGCATGACCCATATAATTTTGCCTCCACATCCATCAACGAAATCAGCCTATAGTTCCCCGCCTCATTATGGTCACCTTGTTTGAAAATGGGGTGAATTATGCTCCCGTTCCAGGATCTAGGCAGTTTTTTCTGGTTGTAAATTGAATTAAAGAATGGTGTCAAGTATTCTGCCCAGAATTCAGGCGAATGTTTGAAGATAGAATTTGGAAGCCCGTTAGGACCTGCTGCGCCCTCTTTTTTCAGGCGATTTATTATAGCTTTGAGCTGTTCTGTTGTTACTAGGGTATCAGGCACGATGTCTACTACTTTTTCTGATTTATTAACGAGTATGTTTTCAACTTTCCCTATGTTCCCATTTCTACAAACCGAAGATAGCTTCTGAGTTTCTTCTGGCGGATTGTGTCCTGTTCCTAAGATAGTTTCCGCATGTTCGGAGTTTCTAGTGCATAATTTGCACTCTGCTGTACAGGGCCAGTTTTGACCATCCACCCTGTCGAAAAACATGTTTTTAACATGCTGAATCCACTTACTTTCTCCAATGCCAGCCTCCTGTCTTAAGGTGTTACTTTTTGTAAGTTTGTTGATAATACCCCAAAATGTTCTGGCATTATTGTATTTCCCGGCAATTAGTAATTTTGTCCACATTACCTCTTGGTACGATGTTTTTGCGCTGCTCAGCATGATCTTATATCTTTTCCGCATAACTTTCAATTTTGACTGATCTGGTTTTATTCCACTTTTTATAAGTAGTACCTGTTTCCGGAATTCACGTGCGATTTTCCTTTTTTCCTCTCTCAAGGCAATGTTATACCAAGGCTTTTTCCCAGTATTGATTCTTCTCCAATTCTGATTGATGGTTGGGAGGTTTCTTGTTACTGCTACGCATAGATGTTCCCATGTTTTTATCGGGTTTTCTTTTTCGTCTGGTGTTATTCTGAGCAGTTTGTTTTTTAATTTGTCCATTGCTGGTTTTATATCCTTCCCTCCCCATTTCAATTTACGTAGATTGAATTTTTTGGTATACTGAATGACGGTATTTTGTTTTTCCGTCTTGCTTACCAACATATTTATTTTGGTGATTAGAGGAAAATGATCGCTTTCCACACGTTGCTCCACCGAAAATGAGCTCACCATCGATATCAAGCTGTTGCTCATTATTGTGAAGTCTATTGTTGACTTCCAATTGCCGCTTACAAAGGTTATAGGTACGCCACTGTCCCCATTATCTTTCTTGTTCAAGATTAAAAGGCCCAGTTCTCCGAGAGCTTCAGTTATTTTAGTATCTTTTGTTAGATTGCTGTTAAAATCCCCTGAGATTATCATGGAATGCGACTCATGAGTGGTTTGCAAAGCCCTGATCAAGGTTAGTAGTGTTATCAGCTTTTCATTTTTCTCTTTCTTTTCCGGGTGTACATAAACATTGAGCACTAATAGATTGCAAATACGTGAACCTGAGTCCAACTTCTCCGTAAGTTTAATTGCTTGTGTCCAGTTTACCCCAGTGTCTACTTCTTCCGATTGCCATCTGTATTGTTGGGCAATATATGTTGATAAGCCTCCTCTGGGATGACCAAATTTAGAGAGTTTTTCGGCGAGGACGTGAAACTCGATGTAACCCGGGATGGAAACTTGGCACAGATTCCAGGTTTCTTGTAACAATATTAAGTCGTGTTGATCCAAGAAATTTGCGGTTTCATGGTCTTGCCCCATACTATTAAAACCATGAACATTCCAGGAACATAGATTGATCATGTGTGGGTTTTCAGCAATGGATTCCTTTTGGTTACCAACTGTTATCCGTGTTTGTGATGTTCTATCTTTTTTTAAATATCTGGACTTGTTAGGAACATTTAATGCTCAAAACCGATGCCACCCAGGACCAATCAGTAATCTGTTCCTGCACGCCTCCCTGTACCACTGCCTTTTCGTCTCTCCTTGTATTTTGTGATATTTTTTGCGGAGTTACTGAACACGCTCCCTTTAGGCATGATTTTTGGGTATTCCCCTCTTCCATTTTCCTTTTTCCTGTGGTTATGTTTTTTAGGAGTGGAAATTGATATTTTTTCCGTTCATCCCGCCTCAGTGTTATGCCCCAGGCTTCAAAAGACGTGCTCATAGCAAGTATTCTGTCAACAATGTCCTTGGACGACCAGGTGGTAAAGGACTCTTCTACTTCGGATATATTTTTTGTGCACTTAAATTCTACAGACAGAAGATCTTGGGATGCTATGTCGTCCAGTTCTGGGATTTCTCTTAGTAGCCGCATTATGTTGCCTCTATTCAAGAAGTCTTGGCGCTCTGTTGTCTGGTATTCAGGTATAAATGTTAGATTATTATTTGTTTCTGCTTGTGTTTGTGAATTCAATTTTGCTTTTATTTCTTTTTCTGATTTTGCGTCTTGTGTAGTGTCACCATTTACGTTTATTCTTCTCCCTCGACTCCGAGTTTTTATTATTATTTCTTCATTTGAATCGTCTGTTCTTTTAGGGTGGGTGATGGGTTCATTTGTCCTGTTCGTAATTTGGAATATCTGAGAGCACACTGTTTGTTTGTTTGCTCGATGGATACTGCAAGTTCGTCCATCTTCGTTTGAATTAATTTTTATTGGTGTTCTTATGTTTTCCTTTTCATCTACTCTTTTTATAGATTGTCTTTGGTTAGTTTTGTCTAATATACTTTGTTTAGTATCCGCGTTGATTGGGTCATTTTGAGACCTCATGTCTTGGTTTGCTGGTTTAACCTGGGGTATTTGCGTTTCGTCTATCTGGTGAATCTTTTCTATCCGATTTACGCAAGCCTCTTGGATTAAAACCCTCTCATCAACCTCTTCTTGAGTCTCATCTTTATCCTTAGTTCCTAGGGTTTTTTTTTGCTTCTTTTTCTGGCTATTCAATTGTTTGCTCCCTTGAGTGTGTTTTGATTCTGTGAAAGTAGAGAGGATTGGTGATTCTGTGATCAGGCTATTCCCATTCACTGTACTTGACCGGGCTGATTGGTCTAGAGGCTTGTCTATATGCTTTGAAACGGTTACTTCAGAAGGTGGTTTCTCTTTCTTAGAGATGGTATGGTGGAAGATGGGATACGTATGAATTCCTGTTGAAGGTTGGAATTTAAGTTGTGCCCTCCCCTTCCTAGCGCGCTTTTTTTGTCTTTTTGTTAACTTGACTTTAGTATGGATTGTTGCGCATTGTACCTCCTCTGTTTGTCCTGCTTCATTGTCAGGTTTTTCTTTACTTAACTTACTTATCTCTTCCTCTACATAGCTGTTTTGGCTAGTGTCTCGAACTATGTGTTGGCTCCCAATTTCCACATCAGATTTTATTACCCCAGAATGGATCGTGGTTTTGATGTTATGTTTTGTGTCCACTGATGATTGAACCGCCCTTAGTATGTCATTTTATATGACCGGTAAATTTGACATATTGTCCACTAATTTGCCGCATACACAGCTTGGCTGAATAGTCTTTATATGGAGTCCCTTATCAACCCTCCCTAAAAGCAGGGTTGCCATGTGGTCCAGCCTGGTGTTTATACCTGAGATATGACCCGCAATAAGGTTTATTAAGTCAATCTGAACGTCCATTTTGTCTGACTGGAAGTTCAGTGCTTTAATTGCCTGGTCTAAGGTGTTTAGTAATGTTTTACTCCATGGGGCCTTGTCTTCTTCTCTGGACGGTATTTCCTGTACATCTGACTCTTCATCTGCCCTACTCATAGATGATATCATAATTGGAGATTCCTGGTTTAGATTGTTTTTAGACCATCCTTTAGTTTTGTTTTGGCCTTTGTCCCATTCGTGGGTGTGGGCAATTGGATGCAATGGTGTAGATTCCAGCCTTCCATTACCACCTGGTCCGTTTTCCTGATCTTCTTGTAGTCTGTAATTTTGGCCTTTGTCCCATTCGTGGGTGTTGACAGTTGGATGCAATGGTGTAGATTCCAGCCTTCCATTACCCTTGGTCCGTTTTCCTGTTCTTCTTGTGGTCTGTAATTGGCATGGGGACCTTCGCTGAACTTTGGGTATGCTTCTAACTGGGGTTGAGTGATTTTTTCCATTCCTGTTTGTCGGTCCAAGCTTATGTCGTCAGGTACGGAGAAGGAGGTTAGCCATGAATCGTCCTGTCCAGCATTTTGCCCGGCCACCAATTTATTCCCCGTTAGTGCTTCTTTCACCTTGCCCTTGTCCTTGATCTTTATTTCATTATCTCTTTCATGAGTTTGAGAGTCGTTTTTGTTTATTTGGGCTATTACCACAAGGGATTTGCCAGGACCAATTTTGTTATTTTGTTTGGCAAATGACTGAGAGATTTGTGGCTGGTCTATAGGATTGTTTGTTGGAATGCTCTCACTATAAGTGTCCTGTGAGGCTTTTTTCTTTTCCTTCATGCTATTTGATGGTAGCTGCACATTCTCTTTTTTACTTGGTACCGGTGTAATTGGGCTTGGTTGGAGGGCTTGTTCCTGTGTTTGCCTGTAGATTGACGCCATGGGGTCCTTTAGGTAAAATAATTTTTGGATCCCAATATTACTTTGTTTTGGACTTGGAGCTGCTAGCTCAGGTGCCGACACTAATCTCTCTCTTTGTTGTGCCATCCTCTTCCTTTTTTTACTTGACTTTTGTGTGCCCTGGTTTCTATCTTCTTCGTCTTTTTTTGACCTTACACTTATGTTGTGCCGCACTTTTCCAGATCTCATTCTTTCAGGTTTGTTTAATAAGGTCCGTCTAATTTGCGTGTTTTTAGAACTCTGTCTTCAAGGTTTTTTCTTTCCTTTTTGTTCCTTTTTTTATTATTTTAATTTATTTATTTATTTATTTTCAAGCTTCCTTCTGATTTGTATGCTTGTTGTGTGTTTATATATTTACCAGGCCTTCCCAAGCCCTCCACAGCACTAGTCTAGCCGAGGTTCTGAGCATTCACGTTTGAGCCCTACTTTTCTGTATATAGACTCTAATGCTCCTAGTGCCCCTTGATATCCTTGGTATCCTGGTATCCCGGTGTCCTGGTGTCTGTGCCAATTGTACCACCTCTGCCACCTCTGCTCCAATTCCCACTCCACCCCACCTCCACTTCCCCTCCCAAGCCTGTCTGCCCCTCTGACTAGGAATAGCTGCCGTCCGGGAGGGTAGCGAGGTATGGTTTGCAGTGTGTAGCGTATGAGGTGGGATGGCTACTGGCGTTGAAAAGCACTTAGGTCAGTTTTACCAGGTTTTACCAGTTTTTTTTTGTGGAACCGGTGAAGCCCGTGCGTGAGCTATTTAACACGCTATTAGTCTGATGTTAATCTACTGTTAAACTATTAGTCTGCCAATAGTCTGCTGCAGCTTTTAAGTAGCTCGTCGGGAGGACATTTCCATATGTTTGTCAGAGTAGGTGACTTATAACACTTATAATACTGCTTAAGATGCATAAAATGCTTGTTGACGTGTTTAAAGTGTGTTTTAAATGCTGCCTATGATGCAGTCAGTGCAGTCAGTGCAACCTCTCACCCGTGAGGGCCCGCTGTAGTCCCGGAAAGCTGCAGCTATAATTAGTAACCTGGTCTGCCAAGTCTGTCGTTTTTTACTGCTGGCGTTTTACTCGGCTACTGACTCTGTCACTCTTTCATTGATGCTGGGCTCTACTGGCCACTGACAGCAACAACCATCAAGTTCAATAGTTCAATAGTGGCAGCAAACACTCATCATGTTCAAGATCAATGGTTCGATAATACGATATACGATGAATTCGATAGAACAGCCAACAGTCAAGGCGCCAGCGGGGGATTGATTTTGAATAATCAGGGGTGAAAGTTGACTCGTACCCCAGTAATCTGCAGATGTCCGCAGTTACACTGTAATCTGTAATCTGTATATATAATAGCTGCCAAACGCTCCCTTGCACCCTCGCCCCCCCTTCTTCATTCACTCGTGGGGGATTATGTCCGGATTATGTCCGTGTACAGGAGGCTCAGGAGGCAGGAGGTTAGGGGCAGCGCATTCCGTGTTCCAAAAACGCCGAAACGCTGGTGTAATGAGCCTCACCTCACCTCATCTCACTGCCACACCGCCGTATCCCGCTTTTGTCTGGTTATCCCTGTTGTCCTGCGCTGTCCCGCGACTCCTCGGCTTGCACCAGCAGCGATCAACAATCTGCAGCGGTCAATTTAGGCAGGTTGGGCAGCTTAGGCAGCTCGGCAGGACCGGTGAAATGGCGACGGCGTTTTGGGCATTTTTGTTCGCTACCGCTGCCGCTTCTACTGTCACCGCTCTCCCACAGCTCACTAGCGCTCTCTCGTGTCCGCATGAAACACTGATTTGCGTCCGCCTCAGCTATCCAATGCTTTCCCTACTGTTGCACCCTCTGGAGTTGGAATGGTAATTTTTACCCATACGCTATCCCACGCTTTCCCTACAGTTCCACTAACTGGAGTGGGAATAGTAATTTTTACCCACCCGTTATCCAACGTTTTCCCTACTGTTGCACTCTCTGGAGTGGGAATAGTAATTGTTACTCTTACGCTATCCAATATTTTCCCCAATGTTGCACTCATTGGAGTGGGAATAGTTATTTTTACATACCCGCTATCCAACGCTTTCCCTACTGTTCCACTCACTGGAGTTGGAATAGTAATTTTTACCCACCCGCTATCCAACGTTTTCTCTACTGTTGCACTCTCTGGAGTGGGAATAGTAATTTTTACTTTTACGCTATCCAACGCTTTCCCTAATGTTGCACTCTCTGGAGTGGGAATAGTAATTTTTCCCCCTACGCTATCCAATGTTTTCCCTACTGTTGCACCCTCTGGAGTTGGAATAGTAATTTTCCCACCTACGCTATCCAACGTTTTCAATACTGTTGCACCCTTTGGAGTTGGAATAATATTTTTTCCCATACGCTATCCAATGCTTTCCCTACTTTTCCACTCACTGGAGTTGGTATAGTAATTTTTACCCTTACGCTATCCAACGCTTTCCCTAATGTTGCACTCTCTGGAGTGGGAATAGTAATTTTTCCCCCTACGCTATCCAATGTTTTCCCTACTGTTGCACCCTCTAGAGTGGAATAGTAATTTTCCCACCTACGCTATCCAACGCTTTCAATACTGTTGCACCCTTTGGAGTTGGAATATTATTTTTTACCCATACGCTCTCCAATGCTTTCCCTACTGTTCCACTAACTGGAGTGGGAATAGTAATTTTTACCCACCCGTTATCCAACGTTTTCCCTACTGTTGCACTCTCTGGAGTGGGAATAGTAATTGTTACTCTTACGCTATCCAATGTTTTCCCTAATGTTGCACTCATTGGAGTGGGAATAGTCATTTTTACATACCCGCTATCCAACGCTTTCCCTACTGTTCCACTCACTGGAGTTGGAATAGTAATTTTTACCCACCCGCTATCCAACGTTTTCTCTACTGTTGCACTCTCTGGAGTGGGAATAGTAATTTTTACTTTTACGCTATACAACGCTTTCCCTAATGTTGCACTCTCTGGAGTGGGAATAGTAATTTTTCCCCCTACGCTATCCAATGTTTTCCCTACTGTTGCACCCTCTGGAGTTGGAATAGTAATTTTCCCACCTATGCTATCCAACGCTTTCAATACTGTTGCACCCTTTGGAGTTGGAATATTATTTTTTACACATACGCTATCCAATGCTTTCCCTACTTTTCCACTCACTGGAGTTGGAATATTATTTTTTACACATACGCTATCCAATGCTTTCCCTACTGTTCCACTCACTGGAGTTGGAATAGTAATTTTTACCCACCCGCTATCCAACGTTTTCCCTACTGTTGCACTCTCTGGAGTGGGATTAGTAATTTTTACTCTTACGCTATCCAACGCTTTCCCTAATGTTGCACTCATTGGAGTGGGATTAGTTATTTTTACATACCTGCTATCCAATGCTTTCTCTACTGTTCCACTCACTGGAGTTGGAATAGTAATTTTTACACTTACGCTATCCAACGCTTTATCTACTGTTGCACCCTCTGGAGTTTGAATAGTAATTTTTACACTTATGCTATTCAATATTATTTTTATTTATTTATGTATTTAAGATGTTACATAATGTTGTATTTAATTAATTTTAAAAATATTGCAAGTATATTTAATTGTTGTTATTTATTAAATATAATTATTTATTATTATTTAGGTTATTATTTTATGAGTGTTGATGTATTTTTAAATTGTAGTATTTGTTAATATTTTATAATTATTTAAGAAATAATGTATATATTATAATTATTTAAGTATATATTATATATTTAATTATTAATTTTAATTAAATGTTTAATAGTAAATAGGTATTATTTAATCATTTTAAACATTATAACACATTTTAACATAAGTTTAAAATATATATAAGTACTATTTACTTAATTTTACCTTTGTTTTAAAAAAACGATATTTTTAATTACGATATTTTTAATATCGATATTTTTGTTTCGATATTTTTGTACTTACCATGTTGTAGATAGGGTGTCGATATACTTGCCTTCGATATTCCAACGTCAATATTTTGTCTGTCGATATTTTCAGCCTCGATATTCTGTCAGAGATTCTCCCTGAACATACACCAGTCCATATTCTCCTTCCATACCGAGACCGTGGGCGGCCACTGGTAACCCCACAACTGGGCAATATCCCTTTTAGCAATCATATTCCCAAGGGTCGCCCACTGCGTCTGGGCCACACTATAATCATTCGGCTCCCACACATTCAACAGGCATCGTCTGGCCTCGGGCAGTAACACCACTCCCGTGGGCCTACCCATCACGGCATGCACATTATTCCAGAACGTCACCACCTTCGGACCCTCCCAAAGTATATGGAGGAAAGTTCCAAGCATCCCACAACCACGCTTACATAACCCGTCTGAGGAATAACCCATACGCATCAAGTGCGGACCAGTGATGTATACACGATGTAAGATTTTGAGCTGAACAAGACGGAGATGGGCAGGAATCGCAACTTCTTTAGGCGAGGACAATGCAGCTTGCCAATCCTCGTCGTCCAGCTCCAAACCATCACCGGTCCAGACCTCCCTAAGACGCACCAGCAGATCCACCCGGGTGTTGATCAACTTCTTATATATCGGGGAAATGGTACTATCGGGGACGTGGCCGTCAAGAACCCTATCTTCAAGAGGGGAGGACTCGGGGATGACTGTACCCGCAGGGAGAGCCGAACTTAAGGCATGGTGAATCTGTGCATATCGGAAGAATTCCCTGTCACTCAATTCATATTCTGTTTTTAATGCTGCAAAGGTCTTGATTTTGCCCTTGACCCAAAGATCGCCCACGCAGCTAATACCAATCATATCCCATTTTTCAAACCCTTTCGTTTTCCAGAGACATCCCAACCTTTCAGAAGCATACAACGGGGTCGCACAAGTCAATCTATCTCTCCAACCCACAGACGTATTCGCAGCATGCCACACGCGTACAGCAATCTTGGTAGGGCCGGATAAATCCTTGCCCGCCGCCCTGGAGTAGAGCGCCCGTCTGTAGTCCCCGCCCGGTAGCAAATATTTATCCATCTCGAACGCCGGGTTAGGAGCAGGAGCGTAATGCGCATGATTAATCGCACTCAGCTGCGAGGCCCAATAGTAACGCCTAATATCCGGCAGCGCTATACCCCCGTCGTACCAGGGAAGAGTGAGCTTAGCGAGGGCAATACGCGAACGTCCGTCCCAGATTAACCGTCTCTGCAGGCTCTCAACCTCCCGAAAGTAGCTTGCCGGAATAACATCGAACGTATTCTGAAGCCAGGGACATTTTAAGGAATTTGGGGGCCCTGGGCCAAACATATTTTTGGGGCCCCTGTTCAGAACAGCTTTGAATTTATGATCCAATATGAGCCCCTGTCAGCCACGGCCAGTAGTGGGAGTACCGGCCGGGCGGTGACGTGGGGAGGGGGAGGGGCAGGGTGGGGGGTAGTAATGTATGGATTACGGACTTTAAAAGGTAAGTAAACATAAAAATAAATAAAACAAATTTCGTTGCACACACTGCATCACCAAATGCGATGCAGTGTGTACAACGAAATTCGTTTTATTTATTTTTATGTTTACTATCTTTTAAAGTCCGTAATCCATACATTATTACCCCCCAACCTGCCCCTCCCCCTCCCCACGTCACCGCCCGGCCGGTACTCCCACTACCGGCCGCGGCTGGCCCCTGTTTCCCACACTGTTTCCGCTTCCTCAGATGCGTGAGCGATCCAGTCTGCATCATAGACATTAGCCTATATATTCCCGATGAAAACGGACGCGCGCAGCCGACAGCGGTAGGATTTAGTGTTTCCTGCCGCTACAAGGTTTTTAATACTTTTAAATTGTATATGTGCAGCTGAATTACTCTGTGCTTTTTAACAATGTCTCCTACCTACGCACACTTGCACTTTATTTGATTCTGCTTGCCTACACCTCCTTAGCTGCTGCGATTCGCATCTCGCTTTTCCTCCAGTCCTGGTCCGCCACGGCTGATACCGCGATTGTGCGGAGGGCTGGGGCTACTATTGGGCTCCTAACCTCTGCCCACGCAGTTTCTGCTTCCTCAGCTGCGTTAGCGATCCAGTTGGCATCATAGGCATCAGCCTATATATTCCTGATGCAAACAGACGCGTGCAGTGGGCGTGTCGATGGCGCACCGAAGCCGCACCAAAGGCAAGCCTGTCTGTGCCTGTCAGCATCCGGCGCCGGCCATGCTGCCCAGTTCCCCTCCGGTGAGTTTGTTCCACTATATTGCAATAGGGAAAAACGGCTTAGTCTTAGGCAGCTACCATTATGTCAGTGTACAGCTGCTGATCTGAACTTGGAGGTAGACATTCGATGCAATAAGTGCAACTGGTCTCTCCTACAGCCCAGGAAACTCACACCCAAGATCCTCCTATGCAACAATAAGTGCAAAAACAACAAGTAAACAGAGGACTTAAAGGCCACCTTTTAAATTGTCGCTCTATGCAAAAGCATGAACCATACACTTATGACCTACTTTTAGACAAACAGTCTGATCTTTTATTTCTCACTGAGACCTGGCTGTCTGAAGTCTCCAACCCTACTCTTACCTCGGTCTTCCCTATGGGTTAAAAAATCCTTAGGAGGAACCGACCAAGTGGGAAGGAGAGAGGTGTCACCATATTAACAATCAAAAACTAGACTGCTCTCCCATTCCGATGGAAGACATCGAGGACGCAGAGTCCTTAGGCTTCCACTGTACCTTATCCCCCCATCATAGTGTAGCTGTTTTTCTGATTTACAGACCTCCCGCTGCAATTGGAAATTTTATTACAACGCTTAATACAGCCACCACTTCCCTGACCTTAAAATACAACAACTGCCTTATTCTGGAAGATTTCAAAATACATATGGACAATGGAATAGACCCTCAAACAATTTCCTTGTTGGAGATGCTGCAGCCCTGCAACATGTTTCCATCTATTTAATCGGCCACCCTTGAGAAGGGCCATACCCTAGACCAAATCTTTCACAACTTCGACATATCAGTAAGCCTTCCTCTTCCCATTACCTGGTCTGACCACCTCCTATTACAATTTGTCATTCCCAACTCTGCCACAGCCCCTTGGGCTAATGCAGGGCAGGGTTGTATGTCAGCACAACGCGGGCTATTACCACGCGTGCCATTACAACGCTGTTTTTACAACGCAAGTCGTTACAACGACTTGCGCTGTAAGTGCTGGATAGTGGAATAGTATAATTGTCTATTCCAACTCCAGCCCACGTTACAGTAGGGAAGGTGTTGGAATAGAAAATTAAACTATTCCTTGTTCAACAGCGCCCTCCAGTGCAAGTCGTTAAAACGACTTGCGTTGTAAAAGCAGCGTAGTAATGGCAGCGCGTGGTAATGCCCGCGTTGTAAAGGCTGTTCCCCCAGGGCAGAGGTCACTAATTACAGGACGTTCCATAAAATATCCATCCGATGTTAGCAGATGCAGTCCGTCGTTCCTCACTGGAGCTGTCTGGCTTTCCCAACTCGGACGCCCTCTCAATAGATTCATGGCTCCGAACCAACATTGATGCAGCGGTACTGGTTGTTTCCCGCTCCTCAAACAGGTCCGCGCCACCAGCTCCATGGTTTAATGATTCCCTCAGATCTAGCAAAGGAAATTGTAGAAAAATGGAACGGAAATGGCATGAATCCTGTCTACCAGAGGACAGGAAGGTGTAAAAAGACACCTTAAAAGCTCATTACATTCTCGTTAAGGCAGACAAGAAAAACGTCTTTCAAACCAAGATAGAAAATGCCCAAAATAAGAGTAAGAAAATCTTTAGCATAGTTAAATCCTTCACCGCCCGAAAGCTTGCACAAAGAAAGGGCCATGCACGGAAGAATGGTCTAAGCAAATAGCTCAATTCTCCCACATAAAGATCTCCGTGATCCAACAAGCCTTCACTAACATCTCAGAGAAAGAACTGACCATTTAACATTAGTTCTAATAGCAAATTTCACCTCTTGGATCCTCCATCTTTACTAACTTTCCCTGAGTTTCAGCTTGAAGAGTCACTGACCCTTCTCCAGAGCATTAAGTCTGGCTCTACTACCGACCCATGAACCCCAAATATCCTGAACCTATTAGCTCCCACCATAAACCCCAGGGTACACAAGCTCTTTAATGCTTCCCTCTCTTCAGGCAACATGCCGAAATTATGGTAGAATGCTCAGATTCTTCCACTGATAAAAAAAGGCTAACGCCAAACCGACTGACCTTGTGAACTACAGGCCAATCTCCCTTCTTCCGGCCCTCTACAAAGTATTAGAGAAGCATGTAAACAAGGCCCTCCAAAAACACATTGAAGATGGAAAGCTCCTTCATGAGTCCCAATCCGGTTTTAGGGCTCACTACAGTACGGAGTCCTCACTGTTGGAAATGACTGAATTTCTCAAGGGTAAGCTGGAACAGGGAGGCAAGGGTGTTCTGATGCTGCTCGATCTGTCGGCGGCCTTCGATACGGTCCCACATGAGAGGCTCCTGGAGAGACTTGCTAACATCGGCCTGGGTGGGACTGCCTTAACATGGATGTCATCCTTCTTGGCAAATAGATTTCAGGGCATCTGGCTCCCCCTTTCTCATCCCCGGTTTCAGCCATGAGTGTAGGTGTCCATCAGGGCTCCATTCTCAGTCCTTCCCTTTTTAATATCTATCCCCCCTTGCATTTCTGGTAGAGGAAGAGGGCCCCAAAATTGTTTCCTATGCTGATGACACTCAGCTGATTTTTACATGTGAAAAAGGAACTGACTTTGACGGGGCAATAATTAGGTCTTGCCTCACAAATGTTTTTAACTGGCTTAAGATCAACCAGCTGAAGTGCAATCCTAACAAAGCTGAAGTTGTTTTCTTTGGTAATCCAGAAAAGCCTGACTGGAGCTCTTGGTGGCCAAAAGATCTGACGCCCTCGCCTGCGGAAAAGGAGAAAGTAAAAAACGTAGGAATGGTCATAGACAAGACACTCTCCATGCGCTTTCAAATCCAAAATCTAACTGCCGTTTGCTTTGGCATTCTCCGGATGCAAAAACAAATCCTACCACTGTTACCGCTTGAGAGCAGAAAGAGCATGATGCATGCTCTGGTGACATCAAAGCTTGACTATGTCAACAGCTTGTACCTCGGTCTTCCCAAATCCCTTATCCAGAGCCTACAAGTGGTACAAAATGCGGTGGCCAGAGCCATCTTGAGACCCAAACCCAGATCCAGTATGACCCCTATTCTTAAGTCTCTACATTGGCTCCGCATAAAAGAACGGCTCGACTTCAAAACAATGACCGTCTTCTATAAAGCTTTCCACGGCTTAGGAGCCGGCTACATAAATAAACGCGTTAATCGCTGCACAACATCTAGACCCCTAAGATCGTGCCTAATATATCCTGTGGCCGCACTAGAGGCAGATTCCTCGGCTTTCTAGGCGGAAAATTGTGGAATAGACTCCCTCAGTCACTGAACCTAACCACAGGCCTACTCTCTTTCAGGAAGATCTTAAAAACCTAGCTTTTCAATAACTGATGCTTCTTTTACGCACGTTTTCCTCTCGCTGTCACGCGCCAGGACACTCTAGACTGAGTAGCTGCTCGCTTTATTAAATACACTATTCATTTAATTAGGTCCCTGACAGTGACACTCGTCCAAATTCTAAGGGCCTTATTTATGAGGCCTTGCTTCACTTTTATGCCGC
This sequence comes from Lissotriton helveticus, assembly GCF_964261635.1. Classification (NCBI taxonomy): domain Eukaryota; kingdom Metazoa; phylum Chordata; class Amphibia; order Caudata; family Salamandridae; genus Lissotriton; species Lissotriton helveticus. The sequence continues at coordinate 129,773,732 of NC_136060.1, read as the reverse complement.
CGGTGCATACATTTTTGTGACGCACCGGCAGCGTAAAACATTTTGACAAGTTGCACCCTATTTACAAAGTGACGCAGATAGGCAAATGCGTTACTTTGTAAACCCCTGCACCACATTATACCTGTGCCATATTGTTCTCCCCCCCCAAAAAGCCTTGTAGAAGTGGTGCATTGAAATCTATGAGAACTCAGTGTGCCACTTCTGGGACGCTATTGCATCAATATCTTACACCTGCCACTCAGCAGGCATAAGAATTATGCAGGCCCTTTCACATGGTACTTGCCCTATGTGAAAGGACACACTGCTGGAGTTCCGTCTATTTTCAGACACACCCCAGCAATGCATCACGTTTGCGCCTACAGATACTTCAGAAATACTGATGTATCTGTAACTCTTTATGACATGATGCGTCATGTCGCAAGGAGGGTGCACTAAGAAGTGACGCATCCCTGTTTTCACACAGCGATGCATCACTTCTCATAAATGAGGCCCTAAACGTGTTTTTATCTAATATTCAGGGATAGTTATGTGTGTTTTCAATATTGAAACACAGCAGCAGCTCACCAGTATTACTGCAAATAATCTCTGTGACGTCCTCCCATTTCTTATATGTTAGGTCTTGTTTTGATCTAAAAGAAACTTTTTTTATGTATATTGCATGAAACAAACAACTGTTCTCTGCAAAATGGCTGTACTAGACTCTCACACATCAGGTACATAAAAAATAAATTAAAGGAAGACAGTATTTAAAACAATCTGTTTAAGAAATATTCAAGGTCATTAGGGCAAAACTCTGGAGAACGGGGCTGACTCTGTCAGGGGACCCCCTGAAAAGCTGGGGCCCTGGGCCAGAGCCCACTTTGCCCATGCATTAAAACGTCTCTGTCTGAAGCGCGTACAAAAATCGGGCCATCATTTTAAAAAGGGCTGCGCGCCCGAGAGGTGAAAGAGGCAGCCCGCGCCAGCGCACAACATCCAGTCTCAATCTTTGAAGGGGAGGGAGCAGATTGCTTTCATAGCGAGCCACAGGGTCCAAAGATATAAAAATCCCTAAATACTTAAAGCCCGTCGGAGAGACCCGAATGGGGCATCTGCAAGGCAAAGGAGGGGGACCGCCCGAGAGCACGTATACACAGGATTTAGCCCAGTTGATCACAAGGCCCGAATTCTTCCCAAACGAAGTAAGCATGTCGAACAAAACATTCAGAGATTTTCGAGGGGACGTAAGGTACAATAGGATATCATCGGCATAGACCGAGACGCGATCCTCAAAGCCCGGGGACAACTGGATCCCCTTAAGCGATGGCTCCCAGCGCAACCAGGCAGCCAGCGGCTCGAGGGCAAGCGCGAAAAGCAATGGGGACAATGGTCAGACCCGTCGCGTGCCCCTCCCGAGGGCAAAAGACGCAGAGACTCGATCATTCACAACCACCCGCGCCAATGGCTCCTCATACAAAAGTTTCACCCAGCCGATGAACCCGGGGCCGAATCCGAATTTCACAAGAGCGGCCCAGAGATAAGGCCATTCGAGAGTATCGAAGGCCATCGTGGCGTCCAAGGAAGCCAAGATGGCTGGCTCACGAAAAGACGCCGCCCTCGCGAGAACACCGTGCAAGCGCCGCAGATTGAGCGCCGTGTTACGATGCAGGATAAAACTGGACTGATCCGGATGGACCAGGTGTGGACGTGTTTCTTGATCCAAAGTTCACTTTATTATTCATAGGATACAATTTCTTCAATAAATGATTTCACCACGGCCATGGTGAAATCATTTATTGAAGGAATTGTATCCTATGAATAATAAAGTGAACACTTTGGATCAAGAAACACGTCCACTGGATTTGGATACTTCTCTTCCTTATGTGCAATTGCCTTTATGAAATACCAGTTTGAATTGGATTGTGATAAAGAGCATCATTAACTTGTCTATAGAGTGCTGAAACCTACTTTGTTGTTGCATTTAATTTGTTGGATTAGTTCCTACATTGAGGGGAGTATAGAGGGAAGTACTCCTTGGTTTCGTGCACCATCTGACATATTAGGAGACACTATTCATTTGTGGGTGCGGATCTGTCGGGCTGGGCTATCTGCGGGCCGGAAAAGCAGGCGAGGAGGCCGTAGGTAGTGTGCTATACTGTGGGTTTATTTTTATACAGTGAGCCAGAATCAGTGTCCCAAACAAAAGAAAGGAAAACCAGGAGAGGTCCGGGTTCGCCGTCTGCTCCGGATCCTCGGCGCAGTCCTGTGGCGGGGATTCTCCGACGTCAGCTCCGATGCAGAGGAGATCCACGGAGGGCAGTAAGAGAAAGAAACAAAGGACCGTTAGTCTCCTCCTTATGTTCCAAAGCTAAACCGAACACCGTCACCCGGGTCGTGAGGGGGCGGGAAGAGAAAAGAGGCCGTGAGGAAAGGAGGGAGGGGGGGGGGCCGGAACACAAGGGGGTTGTAGAAAGGGTGTCGGGAAGGGAGGTGTGGGAATAGGGACAGGCGGGGCCACTACAAACTGTGCGAGTGCTATACAAGATATGTTACAGTGCAGGGGACGTGCTGCTAAAGAGAGGGGTATTTTTACAGGGTGTTACTAGGACTCCTAAGGAGTTGGGGTAAGGAAGGCTGAAGACACTCACCCGGTCCGCCGTAACTCTCCAAGTGAGTTACGGCCAATCTTCAGCCACCTCCTGTGGGCTCCACCACTCTTCGGTCCACACCTCTTCGTCACCCGTCTGCTCTCCTACTCCAGCTCCGGTCTGAATCTCCTGCCACAAAACTCCGACGGGGTGTTCTGCTCTGATCCCGCTTTTATCCTGTGCTGACTCTGCCGTCGGGGCGGGACTTCCTGGGTCGGCGGGATATACTTCCTCTGGTCCCGTGGTTCTGGTTGGTCCCTGTGGAAGAAAGAAGGGCGAAGTCCCGTCTGTTATGGCCGGTATGCCGTGTTCTGTCCTCGCCCCATGACAGGGGAGCGCTGTTGTAGTCCCGGTGGCGGAGATGATTGAGGTAGGTGCGGGGATGTGCAGCGCACCTGGGGGGGTCGCGGGGCCGCCACCTCACATACCCTTCCCCTAGCTGTCCTTCTTGTACGGGATGGGGAATGAGGGTAGCGTGACAGAAAATCGGCATTGCGCTGGTCTGACCCTTTCCGGTGTAGCGTCTTGAAGTGGAACGGCTGAAGGGATAGAAACCAGCGGAGGACCCGGTCGTTCTGACCTTTGTTCCGGGCCATCCACTCCAAGGGAGCGTGATCCGTATAGAGGACGAAGTCCCTGCCCTCCAAGTAGTAGCGTAGGTTGTCAATCGCCCATTTTATGGCCAGGGCTTCTTTTTCTACCACTGAATAGTGTTTTTCCCTGGGAAACAGTTTACGACTAGCGTAGAGAATGGGTCTTTCATTGCCTGTGGAGTCTTTCTGGGACAACACCGCCCCCAGCCCCTGTTCGGAAGCATCTGTTTGAAGGATAAAGGGCAGGGAGAAGTCAGGGGGCATTAGAACAGGGCTTGAGGTCAAGGCGTTTTTTAGATCTGTAAACGCGTGCCAGGCTTCGGGAGAGGGGTTCCTTAACAACTCGTCGGATCGGTTTGTCTTCTTTAGAAGATCCGTCAGGGCAGCGGCTCTCTGGGAGAAGTTGGGCACAAACCGCCGATAATAACCAAGAAGCCCTAAAAAGGCACGAAGGTCTTTTTTTGTCTGTGGAAAGGATAGGGACCTGATAGCCACGGTTTTGCTCTCCTGCGGTCTTATGAGTCCCTCCCCCAGTAGATACCCTAGGTATTTGACAGTCTTCGCGGCTAGAGTGGTTTTGGCGGGATTGATGGCGAATCCATAAGAGCCCAGGGAAGAAACAACACTGCATAGATGTTTCACACGTTGTGGCCAGTTGTCGCTGAATATGACGATATCGTCTAGGTAGGCTCCCGCGTACTGTGCATGGGGTCTTAGAACATGGTTCATTGCCCGCTGAAAGGTGGCGGGAGCCCCGTGAAGACCAAAGGGCATAACTAGGAACTGGTATAACCCCTCAGGGGTAGAAAAGGCTGTCTTTCTCTTGTCTTGCTCCCTGAGGGGGATTTGCCAGTACCCCTTACAGAGGTCAAGGGTGGAGATATATTGTGCCTTCCCTATCCTTTCTATCATTTCGTCCACCCGGGGCAAGGGATAGGTATCGAATGAGGAAATTTTGTTGACCTCCCGAAAGTCTATGCAGAAGCGGACCGACCCGTCGGGTTTTGGGACAAGGACGATAGGGGAGTTCCAGTCGCTAACGGAGGGCTCTATTATCCCCATCTTTTGCATGTCCTCTATCTCCTGCCTTATAACCTCCCGACGGGCCTCTGGTACTCTATAGGGTCGCAACCGGACCACTCTTCCGGGTTCGGTTTCGATGGCATGCTCAGTAATGGTGGTGCGACCTGGGGAAGAGGAAAAAACCCGCTGAAGGGGTCCTAGGGCATTGCGGAGTTCCTGGACTAGAGTAGGAGGTAGTCCGGTGTCTACACAAGGGTCAAAAGAAAAGGGCAGGGATCGGTTGCTTCCGGTTAACACTGGCCGGGGTCCTTCCCATTTTTTCAACAGATTTACGTGAAATATCTGGGAAGTGCCGCGTGTGGCGTCCAATTCTACCTCATAGGTCACCGGCGTCACCTGCTGGAGAATGGTGTAAGGGCCTTGCCACTGACCCAGGAGTTTCTGGTCGGACGAGGGCATCATGAGAAGGACTAAATCGTTGACAGCAAATACCCTGGGACGCGTGCCCCTGTCGTATTGCTTCTTCTGGCTGGTTTGGGCGCTTTCTAGGTTCTGTCGGACAATGTCCCGTATCATGCCTAGGTGGGTCTTAAGGTTATCCATATATTCCGGAAGCGGCCGTGTGCGATCGGGCTCTGCTTCCCAGGCCTCCTGTGCCATGTCCAGCAGGGTGCGGGGAGGCCGTCCATATAGCAACTCGTAAGGGGAGAAGCCTGTGCTGCTCTGCGTTTTACAGCGTATGGCGAACAGAGCCAGGGGCAACATATCCTCCCATCTTTTGGCTTCCAGACCCAAGAGCTTTTTGAGAGTCTGTTTGAGGGTGGCATTGTACCGTTCCACCAAACCGTCCGTTTGCGGATGGTAGGCGGAGGTACGGATTTGTTTGATCCCCAGCTCAGCACAGACCCGTTTCATAAGGGCTGATACAAAAGGGGTACCCTGATCTGTCAGGATCTCTCTGGGAAACCCTACCCGAGAGAACAGGGTGATCAGGGCTTTTGCTATCGCCTGGGTGGTGGGTTGGCGCAGGGGTATGGCTTCAGGGAAGCGGGTGGCGTAGTCGACTATGACTAAGGCATAACGACACCCGCTGCGGGAAGGAAGGAGGGGGCCTATGATGTCCATTCCTATCCTACTGAATGGGACGTCGATGAGAGGCAGGGGTTGTAAAGGTACTCTGGGGGGTCGGTAACGACTATTTTTCTGACAGACCACACACTCTCTACAGTAGGTTTTGATCATCTGGTGTACACCCGGCCAATAGAATTTCTCTAGAACTGCTTGGCTGGTTTTCTCATCCCCAAAGTGGCCCCCTAGGAGGTGGCTGTGAGCGAGGAAGAGGACTTTGTCCTGGAAGGGGCCTGGGACAAGTAATTGTGCATGCGGGGGAGTACCCCCTCCCCGGTACAACAACCCGTTTCTTTTGAAAAAGTAGGGACCTACTTGTAAGGGGTCTTCCTGCTCAAGGGCCCTTCCCCACGCTTCCTGTAGGAGGGGATCCTCCTGTTGTGCTGCCCTGAACTCTCTATCAGTCTGCTAGGGATGTTCTTCGGGTACCACAGGATATGCGCCGATGTACTCTTTCTTTTCTTTTCTCCGCTGACTTTTGGGTTTATGTGGCTTAGGTGTGGACTCCGGGGGAGACTGTCCAAGATAAGGCGCATCCTTCCACCATTGGGTTAGAGAGTCCGAGGTCTCCTGCAGTAGTGTGGGTAATCCTGGATAGTCACTCCCCAGAATGGCTTGTTCAGGGAGAGCAGGCACGAGGCCTACGGTGAGGTTGGTTCCTGGATCCTTCTGATGCTGGGTTCGTACTTGTGTGGTAGGGTAGTGCTTGGTGTCCCCGTGGACACATTGGATGGCCACTACTCCCGTAGGGTGCTGGACGGGTTGGGCCAGATCTTGGGGTCTTACTACACTCTGCCGGCACCCTGTGTCAGCCAGGGCCATCAGTCGTTGTCCATCCACAGCAACAGGACAGTGGAACGGCGGGGGAGCGGCCCCTGGAGGGTGACACAGGTAGTTCCGTACTAGGCCTATCGCCATTGGCTCTTCCTTCTGAGGGCACATCCGAGCGATGTGTCCAAACCCACCACAGGAGTAGCACTGGGGTCCGGGGTTGGGGGGTCGGAACAGGACCGGAGAGGGCAGAAGAGGAGAAGGTTCCGGTCTCCGTCCCGGTTGTGGACGAGGGGGACGGGGAACCATAGTGTGTGTGTTCCTGTGCGTATGATCCTCCCTTCCCCGTTGGAGCTCTTGCGCCCGACTATAGGCAGAGTCAATCTCTATGGCGGTTTCGAGAGTGAGCCTAGAGTGTTGTCTTACCCATCGCTGGGTGGCCGGGTGCAGGGAGTTCAGGAATTGTTCCAGATATATCTTTTCAAGGATATTGTCTTTGGAGGATGTCTCGGGTCGGAGCCATCTGTTGGCGAGATCTCGGATTCGGAAGGAGAGAGCTCTTGGATTCTCCTGGGGTTTCTCCTTTGCTTGTCGCAATTGTACCCTGTAGGTGTCGTCGTCAATTCCCAAGCGTTCTAAAATGCACCGTTTGATGTCTGCATACGGGGTGGTGCCTTGGATGTTGGCCTGTTGGTAGGCCGCCTGTAGGTCGCCGGTCAGAAGGGGACCCAGGTATTGACCCCAGCGATCCACAGGCCAGTTGGCCGCTTGTGCCAGCCTTTCAAAGTTCGTAAAGAAGTAGTCCGGATCCTCACCTGGGACATACTTCTGCAAGACTACTGACGGGAAAGACGAGACCGGTCTAGGTTGACCGAGAGCTGTAGTTAGCTTGTCCATAGTTTGCTCGTGGGCAACCCCCTGTCCCTTCAGGACGTCATGGAGCTGTCCCCTGTCGGTCTCAGCGGTCTTAAGGAATTGTTCCATTAGTTTCCCGAACTGTTCTTGGGATTCCGCCATCTGTTTCACCACGGCCTCCATGCCTCCGGCAGATCCCACTTCTGACACCAAATGTCGGGCTGGGCTATCTGCGGGCCGGAAAAGCAGGCGAGGAGGCCGTAGGTAGTGTGCTATACTGTGGGTTTATTTTTATACAGTGAGCCAGAATCAGTGTCCCAAACAAAAGAAAGGAAAACAAGGAGAGGTCCGGGTTCGCCGTCTGCTCCGGGTCCTGGGCGCAGTCCTGGGGCGGGGATTCTCCGACGTCAGCTCCGATGCAGAGGAGATCCACGGAGGGCAGTAAGAGAAAGAAACAAAGGACCGTTAGTCTCCTCCTTATGTTCCAAAGCTAAACCGAACACCGTCACCCGGGTCGTGAGGGGGCGGGAAGAGAAAAGAGGCCGTGAGGAAAGGAGGGAGGGGGGGGCCGGAACACAAGGGGGTTGTAGAAAGGGTGTCGGGAAGGGAGGTGTGGGAATAGGGACAGGCGGGGCCACTACAAACTGTGCGAGTGCTATACAAGATATGTTACAGTGCAGGGGACGTGCTGCTAAAGAGAGGGGTATTTTTACAGGGTGTTACTAGGACTCCTAAGGAGTTGGGGTAAGGAAGGCTGAAGACACTCACCCGGTCCGCCGTAACTCTCCAAGTGAGTTACGGCCGCTCTTCAGCCACCTCCTGTGGGCTCCACCACTCTTCGGTCCACACCTCTTCGTCACCCGTCTGCTCTCCTACTCCAGCTCCGGTCTGAATCTCCTGCCACAAAACTCCGACGGGGTGTTCTGCTCTGATCCCGCTTTTATCCTGTGCTGACTCTGCCGTCGGGGCGGGACTTCCTGGGTCGGCGGGATATACTTCCTCTGGTCCCGTGGTTCTGGTTGGTCCCTGTGGAAGAAAGAAGGGCGGAGTCCCGTCTGTTATGGCCGGTATGCCGTGTTCTGTCCTCGCCCCATGACAGGGGGAGCGCTGTTGTAGTCCCGGTGGCGGAGATGATTGAGGTAGGTGCGGGGATGTGCAGCGCACCTGGGGGGGTCGCGGGGCCGCCACCTCACAGGATCCTATTAGCCTCTGCCCTCTGATCAATTGCTTGTTCTTGGGTTTCTTTGGGTGTTTAGATTGCCCCTATCTGCTTGTTTCGGTCTTTCTAATAGATTCTCTGTTTCTTTCAGAGTGTCAAAGTCAAGGAACTAAGGGGCATATTATCAAGGGGGTTTATCTCCGCTTTTTTTGGCTTTAAAAGCCAAGAAAGCGGAGATAAAATTATCTCCCTATTACCTAGCTGTCGCTAACACCAGTTAACGACAGCTAGTAGGAGATAGCGACCATCTCGGGCCCCACTTTGCATGTCAGTGATATTTATCACTAATGACATGCAAAGTGGGCGTGCCAAGATGTTAGCGACTGGAAACCGTCGCTAACATCGCTATCTCCTATTACCAACTTTTGGAGATATTCGCGCTAAGCGCGAATATCTCCAAAAGCTAACACCTGCCCTCAGCAGTTCTTAGCCATGTTATCCAATGGGAGGTGGATAACATGGCTAAGAGCATTAGCTCGGTAATGCATGAATATCAGTGACTTTTCAGCGAAATTCATGCATTGCGGACGTTTTTTATCGCATTTGCGATAAACCTTGGTAATACCAAGGTTTATCTGCGATAAAAATCGCCGCAGCTCAGCGGTAAATTTTTATCTCTAACCAAGCAATAGCGATAATTATCGCTATTGCTTGGTAATATGCCCCTAAGTGATTTTACCATTGAACCTGACAAAATAACCAAGATAATCGGCCCACTTTATGTTACATCCGCCCCAATTAATTCTGGGGTATGTAGTACCAGTATGCGCCTGAGATACTGTATCTCGTATAAATCACACAAATTATAACCAGGGTCACCGTTCTCATAACAGAAAAACATCCCAAGTGCATCCATTCCCTCCCAATTCCTCCTCTCTCATCCCTCTTAGTGAAATCCCCAGTGTTTGGGCTCCTGGGTACTCAAACAACTCTCCAGGCTGCTACACAACATCCTCTGGGGCAATTCACCACTCTTCGGTTCAGGTGTCGTCTTCCTCTGCCTCAAGGGGTGCTTCCATCTTGGTTCTCTTGTCCGATGCCTTCTTTTCTTGCCTCCTGGGTGGTCTGCATTCTCTGTGGCTCCACGGCATCTTCCAATGTGTTCGCTGTTTCTCGGACTGCAAGATTTCATGGATATCTCTGTTACACCAAATCAGAGCGCAATTCCTCTTCCCTTACTTCCTTTTTATCCGGCCACATACTCCAGAATTGGTCTATCTGCGTTGTGGTCCTGTCTGCCTGTTTAAAGAGACATGTCGGAAAGGCAGCACAGAAAGGCTACCGAAATCTAACATCGTAATCCCAAAGGCAGAGAGAGCCCATTTGCCAACATCTTGTGATCTGTGTTAAGAAAAGCTAGTGGCCAATATGAGTTTAAGGCTTCCAGGTCTCTTCTAGGTCCAGGTCTCTTTGCTTATGCAGCCAAATTATAAGCACTTTGTGCAGGGAAACTGAGAGACAGGATGTATCTAAAGCTTCAGCATACACAACTTGCAGATGGAAATTTGCTATGCCTGCCATGTACCCCTTATCCAACTACTTCTAATCTCAGGGTGATCATTCGATTTCAACCTGGAGAGCGTCATGCTGCTGTACCCTCACGTCAGGTACGACGAGGTCGGATTGCGTCCCCCCTGACCCCTGCGTGTTGGGGGGCTCCCCCCAGGGATCTCTGAGATCAGCATATATCAGGCTCTAGCATCCTCTTCTAACTTTTCATCTCTCCGTACTCTCTTCATTCCAATTAATTCCGCTGTTGACCATTCCCGCAGGTCCTTAGCCCAGCTTTCCACCCTGGGGGGCTGGGAGCCCATCCAACTAATCGCCACCCAACTAGCACTGTTTTAATCACCCTTAAAAATTATATTTTCATTTTATTAGACTAAGGGATTGGTGATCTGATCAGTGGACTCTGATTTGAGCTTTGTTTGAATGTTGATTATATGTAGGTCGACTGTGAAGGATGGTGATATAGCAAGAGACCCTTAGAGACAATAAAAAGCATAAAAGGTTGTTGAAGGTGTGAATTTGCAGGTGAGGTAGTGTGTTTTTTAGCTGACTCTTCATAATTTATGGTGTAACCTTTAGTACGAGGGATTCAGTAATGGACTGTGCATAATAATTAAGCCAAGTGTGCAAAATAATTAAACCCAGATTCCTTAATGTAGTATTCCTGGTTGACTTTTAGACCATTGATATTACAGATGCTTAATTGCTATAAATGTGGAAATGTTTTACCAAAGTTCACAAAATTTGAATATGGTTCTGGGATGCACACATGCTTACATATGTAAAGTTTTTTGTGCACTGCCGAACTACTCGCAGATCTGAAGATCATTTTTTTGAAGACAGTGTTTGAACACTATTATAATTTGAGTTTGTGATTGTTAGTAATGCATGGCTAGGTACAGATAAATGTTTTTCTCCACTGGATGGGCCCTTAAACCACAATTTGTTTTAAATGAAATCTCTCCACATTTAACATGATCATTTGTAAAGGTTTCAGCCTATACGTACAGTAAAAATGGTAAGCACTGCCTCATCCTTTTAAGATAAACCTTTAAATATATTCTAGACTTATTTATAGTGTGTGTGTGTGAATTTAACGAACAAACAGCTAGATTCATGAAAGGGCCGTTTTGCGAGTCTTTAATAGCGATTCATAAGGAATCGCTATTAAGGACTTGCAAAACGGGATTCATGTAGGAATTGCTAAATAAATTGCGATTCCTACACATTCCTTATTTGCGATTAGCAAATTGCTAATCGCAAATAAGGAATAACTCCCCATTCATTCCTATGGGCCTAAGGCCCATAGGAATGAATGGGGAGTTATTCCTTATTTGCGATTAGCAATTTGCTAATCGCAAATAAGGATGCGATTTCAAGGGTGCAGGGGTGTCCAAAGGACACCCTGTAGCACCCCTGAAATGTGAATTTACACTGATGTTGGACCTGTGCGTGTGTAACATGCAACTTAGAAAAATGCATCCAAATGCATTTTTCTAAGTTTTCGCTATTTACCACGGGGTTTGACTTCGTTGTAAATAGCGGTCCTAAATTGCGAATTCGCAATTTTTAAATGTTTCATGAATGGCATTTAAGGAATCTCTAATAGAGATTCCTTAAATGCTAATCCTCGCAAATTTGCGAATTCTTTATTAGCGATTTTTGCATTTGGGATGATGAATCCCAAATGCAAAAATTGCACTCGCAAAGGGCCAGATTCTCAGAATCTGGCCCTTTTGCGAGCGCATTTCGCTTGATGAATCTCACGTTCAATGAGCATACAGAAAAAGTAGTGTGTTGTTTTCTACAAAGCTACCACAATGTTTGGTTACCATCCGATACACATGCAGGCATTTGCTTATCTATCTTGAACATCTGAACTGTGATTAATCAAATGTAGATTTTCTCTAAAGAATGTACATCCAGATAAACTAATATGGTTTAAATATTTTTACTGAACAATATAAATGCAATCCAGAGTTGCAAAAACTCAATCTGGCACAATTCAAGAACAACCAGTTCTCCACAGAACAGCTCTGTAATGCTATATGAAACAAATCCTATTAATCTCTGTGAGAGGCAACCGGAAGTGTAGGAAAAAATAAAGGAACAGAAAAAGCAACAGTTATTTAACACCTTCGAATGAGTCAGTGGATTTGTTGTCACGGACGCCGAGCCTTTCCTGAGCATTTTTGAAAACAGCTTGCTGCAGCCGCCACGCCTCGCCGGTCCCGCTCCGCGGGTCCCGCTTCGCGGCTTACAGCAGCTGTTAGGATTAATCAAGGGGCCTCACCTCACCTGACTGGACCGGCAGGGCTGCGAGGGAAGAGCGGTGGACTCCACGGACCAGGAGTCCCCGCGCGCCCGTTTCCAGCTGGGCTGCTCTCCCTGCCGGCACCGCCCCCACCTCCACGGCGCTATAAGCGGCGCATCCGCAGACCCAAGGCGGATTGTTGTCACGGACGCCGAGCCTTTCCTGAGCATTTTTGGAAACAGCTTGCTGCAGCCGCCACGCCTCGCCGGACCCGCTCCGCGGGTCCCGCTTCGCGGCTTACAGCAGCTGTTAGGATTAATCAAGGGGCCTCACCTCACCTGACTGGACCGGCAGGGCTGCGAGGGAAGAGCGGTGGACTCCACGGACCAGGAGTCCCCGCGCGCCCGTTTCCAGCTGGGCTGCTCTCCCTGCCGGCACCGCCCCCACCTCCACGGCGCTATAAGCGGCGCATCCGCAGACCCAAGGCGGATTGTTGTCACGGACGCCGAGCCTTTCCTGAGCATTTTTGAAAACAGCTTGCTGCAGCCGCCACGCCTCGCCGGACCCGCTCCGCGGGTCCCGCTTCGCGGCTTACAGCAGCTGTTAGGATTAATCAAGGGGCCTCACCTCACCTGACTGGACCGGCAGGGCTGCGAGGGAAGAGCGGTGGACTCCACGGACCAGGAGTCCCCGCGCGCCCGTTTCCAGCTGGGCTGCTTTCCCTGCCGGCAACGCCCCCTCGGTGACCTTTGTACAGCTACAAAGAGGAAGTACCATCCCCGCTGCGCAGGAGCGCGCGGGGAGGCGCCGGGAGAAGCCCGGGACAAGGGCGGGACCGTCTGTGGCCGTCCGGGGCCGACGAGGCCGGGCTGGGCCAGGTCATTTTTATTTTGCACTTGAGTATTGTGTTGTGATCACCCTAACGTTTAACTATTTGATATTGGGTTGCGAATATCTAATCAGTCAGATCTGTCATGAGTCACTCCGCCCCTCCTGGTGCAGGCACCTCTGTCTGTGGTCCATTGGACAAATTTTTTACAAAAACTATTAAGGACTTAGACAGGGACCTACTCCTAGCAGAGAGAAGAGCAGAGCGTCGACGATCTGTTGAGCAGCTAAAGAAAATCGCACTGCAGTCACATACAGTTTCAAACTCTATTCATGATATGGCTGCCCAAGGGCTGAGTTCAATTGAGGCCGATACCACTGACATTAATGAAACCCCAAGAATATTTAGATTTCCAATTATCTCCCCGCCCTGTGTTGATGCTACCAGCGGAGTTCACCTGGGTTGTCCGCCTGTGGATCACTCCAGCTTCTTGGGATCAAATATCCCATCTAACAATATTATTGATTTAGACCCTTGTCCTATACTGCCCAACCTCTCATTGGCAGGTATAGACCCAGGTGAGTCTATATTATCAATGAGTAAACATAATAGTAGATCTAAGCCTGATGAGGCCAAAAGGGTTGTGCATTCTCCACCAAGGAAAAGAAGGAGGAAGGGTGGGGTAAAAAGGAAAGGACATAACGGCCTGCTATCTTCACCAGATCAGTCCAAGTCTAACACTGAGCTGGGGTTACCATCTATTGTAGCGCCACTGGTCTCAGACATACAGGTGATGGAAATCCCGGAGTTAGCGAGTGAAGAGGCCCATGAGGTGTCCTACGCTAACATAGAGAAGCTTATTAAATCATACATCCTTCCTGTGTTGGAACGTGTTAGGACACTGGGAGATAAACTTGACCGCCTGCTGGCAAACATCGAACCTATACAGGCTCTTAGCGTGGATAAGGTTAAAGGTCCATTGAATATACCTTCCGGTCCACCCCAGGGTAGTGGTATTAAAAGTTCTTCTATTAGTAAAGCCACCCAAAGTGTTGTTAACACTGCTATGGTTACTAATAATAAAGCACCGGTGATAGCAGTTAACCCCCCCACAGCGGCAATTAATGCTAAAGCAAATCCTAGTGTGATAGCAAACAAACCTCCTGGGAAGGGTGTTGTGCCCCAGTCAAGGAAGGGGATGGGTAAAACAGCTAACCCCTCTGGCACTACTAATAGACCCCTTCCTCATAAGAATAATGTAGATTTGCCTCCGGACTCCACAAATTATGTTATTGTTATGACGGGTGTGCCACCAGTTGCGGAAGGGGACAGGGAAAACAACGAAAGCTTAAAAAACAAAGTCATCTTCTGGCTGAAGATGTCTTAACGGGGACATAGTTACAGTCAGGAGATGTCGGTGGGTAGGGGTTCGCCCCAAGGACATAGAGGGGGACATAGTCATCATTAATTTCAGGGACCATAAAGTAGTATCCCATCTTTCCGATTGGTATGTGGGAAGTAATGAGGGAGGGATTTCTACGAGGAATCTTACATACTTTTATCCCGAAACCCTGATCAATCTATCGGATCAACCTCCTGCAAATAACAATAATAACACAAAAAGCCTCCTTAAATGGACTAATTTTTCCACTAACTACCATGGATTTCAATTTAATCCTGAGGCGCAGTATCGTTCCTACATTCAATCTAACTATAACTGTCCCGTACAGACGCCGGGCTGGGCCAAGATCAACACCCAGCTCAAGGGCCCCCCAGTTCTATTTGATCAACCATTCCCTAATAACCCCCAGCATCCATCGGTTCCCATGCCACCAGCTTTTATTAAGACCCAACAGTTCCCAAGTTCATTACCTGATTACCCTCTTCCAAATAGGTCTACCCGGCCCCAAGAGCTTTGGAATATCCCCTTGAGGAACTTGTATGACCCACTATCTTGGTTGGCGACGAACGATTGACCAGCACGCTCGTCTTGGGTTGATGTTCTCAACTATGAGTGTCCGAGGGGGGGGGTTGCTCCGGGTATCCCTATGAATGAGCCTGGAAGTTTGGAAATCCAACTTTATCATCCTGTGGAGAGCTGTTTTGCCTACAGAGGAGAGCCTGAAACATCTATTCTGGAATCTACCCCTCTGTTTATTAATGATGTTGATATTGTAGGAGCAAGCTCTGAGTCAATGAGCCAGGCAGGGTCAAAGGGTCTGTTATCGGATGGTCCGGCTACAGATGTAGTGGGGCATGTTGCATCTACCCACCTGTCCAATGTATCATATTCTAATGTTGTAACCAATATGTGTGATCATTTATGTAAGAAGGGCACCACCTTGGGATGTTGGAATGTTGCAGGAATTGATTCTTGTATTTTTATCCCCGATTGGGCTGTTTTTATTCAACAGGGTGATATTTGGTCGTTCCAGGAGACCTGGGCGACCAAACCAGTGTACTTTCCAGGCTTCCTGAATTTTAATAAACCAGCAGTTAGAGGCCACAGAGGCAGGGCCATGGGTGGCCTCATCATATGGGTTCGCCAGGTAGCAGGTGTGTCTGTGAAGGAAGTTTTTATAGACTGCCCTGATATATTGATAATTAGTGTGAAAACTAGTAGTGGGTTGAGCATACTGCTTATCAATGTATATATAAGAGGTATTTCGGGTGGTCGTGTGTCATCCACCCTTACTTGTTTGGATGACTTCCTGGGTTCCACTCAATTGTCTGGTCATGTGGTTGTTATGGGGGATTTCAATACATGCTTTGAACCCCTAGGTGTAGAGGATGGACTACTAACCGAGGACGAGGATTTGACTTGGGGGATTCCTCAACTCGACTTACCCCCGATCACTAAGTGGTCCCAGGCAGCTACATTTACAAAAGGTCTTTGTTTAAACTGGGGGCTGCGTGCACTTAATGGACGCGTAGTCTCTGACAGGGTGGGTAACAATACGTTTTTTAATGGCAGACATAGCAGTCGTATTGATTACATTCTGGTTGATATCAAAATGTGGCATTTAGTTCAGGACATGTCAGTTAAGCCACGTCCAGAAAGTGACCACGAACCACTTATAGCGGAATTGAAGGATTCCAGCTTTGCAGGGCCGACTGACCCTCAGCCTAACCCCGTACAAGAAGCCGTGGTTTTAACAAATGATATGAGGAGGGTGCGTTGGCCAAAGGTTGCTGTGGATACTGAAGCACGACTGAAAATTAGAACCCTAGTATCAAACTCCTTAACGGAGATTGACAACTGTGACAACCGGGGAACTACAATCTCAAAGATCACAGATATCCATGCTGGCCTGTTTCAATCCCTAAAAACTCTGTTTGTTAAATTTGTTGTTGTTAACAGGGGTAGGGGGAAGGGTAAGAGGCCAGTAAACTGGTACAATGAAGCTTGTCGAGAGTCCCAGTTGTCTCTGTTTAAGGCTTTGAAATCAAAGAACCCAGCCTTGATCAAAAACTGTAGGAAGGCATATAAAGTAGCTAAATTCCGGGCAAAAGCTACATGGGACGACGAGCGCTGGAGCCTCTTAGCTGAGGCCTGTGGCGCCAGGAACTTTCAACATTTTTGGCATCTCCTTAGGTGGGGTCAGTCCCAGGATGATCGCCCTACCCAGGCATCTATTGAACAAAAGAAATGGGTGACATACTTTGAAGAACAATTTAGCTGTCGTGGCGGTTCGCAAGACTCTATTAGTTGGCCAATCACTATCGATACACTTGTGTTTACAGCAAAAGAGGTAGAATTGGTTTTGAAAAACATCCCAAGGGGTAAAGCGCCCGGTCCAGACTGTATCCCAGCGGATCTATTCCAACAAGATCAAGACTTATGGGTACCGTACTTAGTACGTTTGGCAAATGCGTTGGTTATGGGCGCCAGGATCCCTGACTCATGGGCAGGCGCTGAAATACTGCCCATTTTTAAGAAGGGAGATCGGTCGGTTCCTTCGAATTACCGGCCGATCAGTTTAATCGACGCAGTCCAGAAGATCATCAGTCGTCTTGTTCTGTTAAGGGTTCAGGCTTGGATTGAGGAATTTAACATTCTTACTCCCCTCCAAGCTGGGTTTAGACCTCGTGTGAGTACCCTGGACCAGGCGTTCCGTTTCATGCTTCTGCACTGGAAGACGGTTACCTTGGGTAAAGGCAATCTTTATGCCGCCTTCGTGGATCTTCGGTCAGCGTTCGACCTTGTCCCGAGGGCTGGGCTTTGGAACTGCCTATTAGATATGGGCATGCCTCCCATTTTGGTGCGTCTTATAGTGAACCTTCACGCTGAGACATTTGCATCTGTGCGATGGGGCAAACCGGGCGAGGTGACAGAGAACTTTTCTGTGGCAAAGGGTGTCAGGCAAGGTTGTGTCCTGGCACCAACCTTGTTTTCTCTATATATCAACAGAGTCATTAAATACTACGACAACTTTTCCACGGATGCTCCAACCCTGGCAGGCATGAGAATCCCCCTGCTCATGTTCGCTGATGACACTCTCTTGATTTCAAGAACCAGACAGGGCCTGCAACGTGCACTGTCAAGGTTCGAGAGTTTCTGCAGCGATCATGAGCTGGAGGTGAATGTCTCCAAAACCAAATTTATGGTTTTAAGGGGGCGCAAACAAATAAATGCAGGGGTTTCCATGGGGGATATCCCCCTGGAGCAAACCAAACACTTCACCTATCTAGGTGTCACCTTCAGTGACACCTTGAGCTGGACCCATCAGATCGAGCTTATGACCCTGAAACATCAACAGTTGGGCGGAGCACTGATTAAAGAACACAAAGGGTCATTTACGAGGCCAATGTCTCCACTTATTAAGATCTATGGCGGTAAGGTTCTCTCAGCCATCTTGTATGGTGCGGAACTATGGGGTGGCAGTAATTTGAACTCATTAAAACTTGCCCAAAATAAATTTCTAAGACTGTCCACAGGTCTTCCTCTGTCGACTCCAATAACTCCCCTGCTTTTTGATCTAGGGTGTCAATCTGTGGAGGCTCAAGCTAGATTCCGCCCTCTTGCATTCTGGCGCCGTTTGTGGACAACGCCAGAACTCCACCATTATGCAGAAGCCTGTCTGGAGGTCAAAAATAGTCCTGGTGCCACTAACATAGGATGGTTCAGTGACCTTAAGACTACACTAACAGTCTTGGGCCATGGCGATTTGTGGTCTTCGCCAGAGATAGCCAACTTCCCCTCTAAAAAGGATCTGAAAAGTTGTTATTGGGACTGGGTGACCCACAATATGTACATGAAAACTAATCCTAGTAGCCTCACTGGACTGTTCATTGTACACAAGGACATACCCAAGCTAGAGGGGTTTTGGGACACCATAACAAAACCCTTGGACCGCAAACTATTTTTCCAATTTAGATGCGGTTCACTTCCCATTGGGGAGTTTACTAAAAAATGGGGAACTGAAAGGTCGGGTTCTTGTCCTAATTGTAAAGATATTGGGGAAAGCCTGGATCATTTGTTGTATGTGTGCCCGTTATACTCTGCCCCCAGGTCCAAATGGCTAAAACCTGTATGTCGGCAGCTTGGAACCAGATTGGCTGCTGAAGCAACCAGACTGTTAAAAACTAACCTGGATTCGCTTATTGTTGTGGGGGTCGCCAAATTCCTCGGGTGGGCCTGGGTGCTTAGAAGCAGGTTCATTAACAATAACAAACAGGTGACTGTCCAGTATCCTTCAACCTGATGATGCAATGTCTCCCATATGTTTATATGTAAAGTTTTGTATATACGTACAAGAAGCTGATTAGCTTGTCAAATGATTTAATAATTGTATTATCTGTTTTTATGTATATATTGCATTTTATGTCTTTTATGATGAACTAATCGAATAAAGACTTCTTGAACTATGTTAAAACTATGAGTCAGTGGAATTCCTTTTTCTCTTGTTAGTTTTGAGGGGGTAGAAAATCACGGTCAACCTCCTTGTCAGAATAAGTGGTACAAACAGCTGATATCATCCCTGATGTCTTGGTCACTCCTGCTAACCTGTTTGAGCTACATGTTTTTACGCAAGTGCAGTCAACAAGGAACTTCCTAACCACACTTGACATCCTCATTATGTAGCAGAGCAGAATATAAGGAAGCAGAACAGTTCAGACTCATTAGTTCTTTCGTGGCATGCTGCATCTTCTGCTGTCTACTCTTGGTCATTCTACTCAGATCGTGGAAGAGAAGAATTCTATTGTCTTGAAACTTATGTTCACTTTGCTTCACCACAGCATGGGCCTCCATTCCTCTTTGTGAAGCAGAACCCAACTCTACAATGATTGTTCCAACCCTACCAACTTTGTTTTGGTCGCTCAGAGGAAGACTGGTAGCTTCCTCTGACCTTTTCTACCACAAAATCAAGAGCATCTACAACAACTTTGCTGAAGACAACCAACACACTGAACCCTCACCAACCACCTCCAACACCCTGAAGCCAGCGATCGACAACTGGGCAGCCCTCACCACCGAAGACACACTGAAGGCGATGAAGTCAATCCACTCCGGGGCCCCCACGGACACCTGCCCCCACCACATTTTCCACAGAGCCGCCAACACCATCGCATCAATGCTCTGCCACACCATCAACCGCTCCCTGGCAACCGCCACGTTCCCCGACGACTTGAAACACGCCGAGGTCACCCCCTCCTGAAGAGACCCTCGGCAGACCCCACCGACCTCAAAAACTACAGCCCCATCTCCCTGCTCCCGTTCCGAGCGAAAGTCATCGAGAAAGCCATCAACAGCCAACTGGCCACATTCATTGAAGAGCACAACATCCTCGACTCCTCCCAATCCGGCTACAGATAAAAACACAGTACGGAAACCGCCCTCCTCGCTGCAACAGAGGACATCTGCACCCTACTGGACAAAGGAGAAACAGTTGCTCTCATCCTCCTCGACCTCTCAGCGGCGTTCGACACAGTCTCTCACCAAACGCTAATACGCAGACTCCACGACGCAGGGATCTGCGGAAGTCGGAAGTCCTGATTTTTGGGGAAGGCCCGGACATCTGGTCAGGTGAGTGGTGGCTTGATTCCTTGGGTACCTGCCACTTTCCCTATGGGAAAAACCTTGGAGTCATTGTTGATAATTCTCTCTCTATGACTGGGCAGGTCTCTAGGACGGTGTCCTCCTGCTTCGGGCTTATCCTTATAATTAGAAAATTATCCCGGTTTCTGTCCTTTGAAGCCCGTAAAAAGGTGGTCGTGGCCTTAATCCTGGCCAGGCTAGACTATTGTAATGCCCTTTATCAGGGAATTAACAAGGGTCAGATTCACCGCCTGCAGCTGGTTCAAAATGCCGCTGCCAGGCTGGTTCTGAATATCCCTAGGCATCATTCAGTTTCATCTCCCTCATTCTACTGCATTGGCTTCCGGTGGAGCGTAGAGTCCTGTTTAAGACCCTCTGCCTCACCCATAGCGCATACTATGGCCGGGGCCCTACTGGCCTTAAAGCGAAGGTCAAAAGGTACACGCCCTTAAGGAACCTCAGGTCAGCGAACTGCAATCTCCTTGTGGTTCCGAGGTTTAAAAGATTGAAGTGGGGGGGAGAGCTTTCTCACTGACTGCTGCCAAGGTTTGGAATGCTCCCCCTGTTTCCCTTTCGGGGCAACAAGGATATTCTGCTTTTCGCAAGTCCCTGAAGACCTGGTTGTTTCCTAATTGTAAAGCTTGAGTTCTACCTCCGAAGTTGGCTTGTGGGCGGTTCTTATACAGCGCCTTGACGCCCCTGGGCTTAGTTTGCGCTATACAAATTGCTCATTCATTCATTCATTCATCTAAGACAAGGACCTCAACTGGATCTGCTCCTTCCTCTCCGGCAGAACACAGCGGGCCAGACTCCCCCCTTTCCTCTCTGACCCTACAACTACCACCTGCATAGTCCCCCAGGGGTCCTCCATCAGCCTTACACTCTTCAACGTCTACATGGCTCTGCTTGCCCTCATCATCAGAACCTACAGACCTCAACATTGTGTCATACGCAGATGACACCCAACTCATCCTCTCCCACTCCAACGAACCCAATACCGCCAGACACAATTTTCGAGAAGGCATGGAAACTGTCACCAAATGGATGAAAAACAGCTGCCTACAACTAAACACCAACAAAACAGAAGTACTCCTCATGGGCCCAAACCCCGATGCATGGAACAACACCTTGTGGCCCCCCGCACTCGGAAGCCCGCCCACCCCTACGGACCATGCACGCAACCTGGGAATCATCCTGGACTCCGAGCTCAAAATGGACCATCAGATCAACTCCGTCTCATCCTCCTGCTTCCACACCCTCCGCCTCCTATGTAAGACCTTCATATGGACCCCCCTCGAACATAGAAAGACCATCACTCAAGCCCTGGTCACCAGCAGACTTGACAATGGCAATGCACTCTACGCCGGAGTAAAGAAAAACCTCACCCACAAGCTACAGAACATCTAGAACGCCGCAAGACTGGTCATCGACCAGCCAAGACACAGCCACATCTCCCAGCACCTGCGCACACTCCACTGGCTCCCCATCGAAGCTAGAGTCACCTTCAAGATGCACTCCCACGCCCACAAGGCCCTCCATGACACCGGACCAGCATACCAGAACAGCCAACTCAAATTCAATGCACCCCAGAAGACCCTACAATCTGCCCAGCTCTCCTATGCTGTGGTCCCCTGCACCAGAAAGACCTGCTCAGGAGGCTCTCCTTCTCCTTCCTCGCGTCCCGAGCCCAGAACGCCCTGCTGCTCCACCTCAGACAGACAACATCGCTCCCAATCTTCGCAGGAAACCTCAAAACCTGGCTCAACCCCCATTGATGGACTGGAGCCTGCTAGCCCCCTCACCCCCCCCAGCGCCTTGAGACCCTTACGGGTGAGTAGTCGCGCTTAACAAAGGCCTGATTGATTGATTATGTGCCACTAGCTCAGAACCTCTATACTTTGTAGGACCTCTGATTGTATGAAATTCTGCAAAGTGGCTGCCATATCTTTATAATCATTCAGGGGTAAACAGCCCAACACTCTGACTCCATATGTGTCATCGCCACACAACATAGCCCCTGAAAGTGTAATTTGGTTCAGCTTCTTAACGGCACACATGTCCTAAGCACTCCACTGCAGACACTCTGTTTTTGAGGGTTCCAACTCTGATTTTGGTACCTGCATTCTTGAGTCCAGGCCCTCGAAAAGATGTTCCATTTCCACCACCTCTTATCTACACTGACACATTCAAGCATTTCAAATTGTTCATAGTGAGCGTCTCACATTGGGTCAGATGGACAGCTCTTGTGCTGCCCTAATCTTCTGCCACATCTGGTAAAGGCCCTTGGCAATGATGATTTCTGCTGACATAAATCATGTTTGTCCCAAATAGTTGTAGATATTTGCTCATTGGGTTGCATGATGTGTTGTTGCTAGGAATTAAAATAGTTTAAGAAGTGGCCTCAAATGATAGCTCTGAGTCAAGCACATACCTAACCACAGACACTCAGCTTTGACAAAGGGAGAATGATTAGAAAGGAAACAAGCATTTACAATGCAATGGTCTCAGCATTATTAAAGTTAGAGCTATTGGCATTGCTCATGACATTATTTTTATTTATGTTTTGGTTTTTAAAACATAAATAAATGGCATTGTCATTTACAATGCCAATAGCCTAATCGCTCGCAAATGCGAGACCTATTGAATTTGCACCCACACAGAGCCACACACACAAAGCCACCCACACACACATACAGAGCCACCCTCACAGAGCCACCCACACAGAGTCATTCACATAGAGCCACCCACACACACACAGAGCCACCCACATAGAGCCACCTACACACACACACACACAGAGCTACCCACACAGAGCCACCTACACACACACAGAGCCACCCTCACAGACAGAGCCACCCACACATAGAGCCACCTACAAAAAAAGCTACCCACACAGAGCCACACACACACAGACAGAGCCACACACACACACACAAACAGAGCCACACACACACACAGACAGAGCCACACACACAGACAGACAGAACCACACACACAGACAGACAGAGCCACACACACAGACAGACAGAGACAGACAGACAGACCCACACTCACAGACAGGCAGAGCCACACAAACAGACAGACAGAGCCACACACACAGAGAGACAGAGCCACACACGCAGACAGACAGAGCCACACACACAGAGAGAGCCCAACACACACAGAGCCACACACACACAGCCCCCCCACACACACAGCCCCCCACACATACACAGCCCCACACACACACAGCCCCACACACACACACACAGCCCGACACACCCACAGCCCCACACACACAGCCCCACACAGCCCCACACACACACACAGCCCCACACACACACACAGCCCAACACACACACATACACACAGCCACACACACACACACACACACACAGAGCCACACAGAGAGAGAGAGAGAGAGAAAGAGCCACACACACACACAGAGCTCTCTGCCCAGTAACGCCCCTGAGAACAGAGGCAAGCAAAAAACGATGACAAGCAGGGAACAGAGGCAAGCCAAAAACGATGACAAGCAGGGAACAGAGGCAAGCAAAAAACTGGTATTTGAGGCGAGATTGAGTGTACCTCTGCAGGGAGGGCGTATTCCCATCATGGAACAAGAGTGATATTGGAAGTGTAGGTATGCACTGACGTGAAGACAGAACATGATACACATTGATTGACCTGTGATGTAGGTTTTTCTATTGGGTCCGATCCTGGCTGGGAAAGTCTGATGTGTGGTTACTAATTTCAGCAAATTAAATGCCGATGCCTTCTGTAAAAATATCCTAGCATGGGTTTATTTCACACCGCTCGCACACAGTGTGTACAACACTGTGCTTTCTCTAGCCCCTACTCGTCTTCCCTCGCCTCCTCCCAAATACACGCCAAGCTCGCACTTGCATCCCCCTCCAGCCCCTTGCTCATCACCCCTCTACACAGTTCATCTGTTTCTCCTGTTCTAGGCTGTACGGTTGCCCTCTCTCTCTAGATGGGCGGCAGACATGATGCTCACTTCTGCATATGTCAAAAACTTCACACACTGTAATAGAAAGATAAAAGTTTAGAGGAGTGCTTCCTAAACGTTTTAGAACCACAACCCAATTTTTAGAACAATAAACTTCCGAGACTCACATAGTGGGCAATTTCGTAAAGCATTATGAGGTAGCACACTATCATTTACTGACAGAACATTTTCCAACAAAATGTTCTCTAAATATACTAACTTTCACATTTTGTAGCATGTTTCAAAAAGTGATATCCTACAGTCTTTCCCTTCACACTCCCCGGAACTCAGCAAGATTGTAACATAATTCACTTTACTTTTCCTTCTCGGACTGCTAGGTGAGAGGATTTTGTAAACACCAATTCCCATGTTAAACAAATAAGCAGCAATTTGTCAGAAGACATAGCCTGACATTTGACCTCGGTCTTTGAAGCGAAGCAAATCTGCCAAGATAAATACAAAATTTAAAGGGATCTTTATTTATGGCTTGGACTTTCATGGCTCACCAAAAATTGGCTTGCGCCCCAAAGTTTAGGAAACTTGTTTAATGGATTTGTTTGACAGGGAGCACATTTGGACCCACTGCGATGAGACACTGACTACTCACTAATGGGGATGTTACGTAGATTCCCTTTCACACTTTTCTGATTAAGTGATGACCAGTTTAGTGTAACTTTTACTATGACATACAGCCATTCAAATCTCCATTTCTTGGTTATTACATTATACACATATAACTCAATTATAAGCTGCGACCCCAAGATGCAAATCTCAGCAATACCCATGGGGGAAAGACAAGAATACACAGAAATTCTAGTAATATTTGAAATTTTAGTACTGACTTACAGGAATAGGAGACCAGGTCCAGACAAAGGTTATAAAGAGACAATAGTAAAATCTGCACATATCAAAATCCTTCGCCTAACCTTGCTGATTTTATGTTAGTTGTAAACACTGCCTTGACGTTGATTTTAAACACTGCTGTTTTGTTTGATATTTGCATTTAAATTCTGTGAGACGCGCAGCGCGGGGCGCGCTATCTCTTCGTGCTTTGCACTAAAGCTCTTATCTCACCCTATCTCACCTCTTACATTTTGTTTGCTTTCGATACTTGCACAAGTGCCACCATTGCCTACGTAACGTTTGTTCTTGTGTTTGAGTGTCCTCCATTTATTGCAGTATTATATCTCTACTTGTACTTTGTACGCTTTTGTAACCTGAACACATGTCACTTTTTCCTCCTGCAATGCACCGTTTGCCTCCTCTTGTATTTTGTTTGCTCACGATTGTCACTTTTTCCTCATGTAATGTAACGTTTGCTTTTGTAATTTGTTCACTTGTAATGTTCTCATGTATCAGTTCTGTTCCTATTGTGAAGCGCTCTGACACCTTCGGGTAAAGTCCGCGCTATATAAAAACACATAAATAAAAATACTGTCTTTCACTCTGCCCCGGTCCACTGCGGCAGGTTGCCGTTTCAGTGGAGGGCGGGGGGACTTGTTTCTTGGGACTCCCCTGGGGTGAAGCATTTCCGGGTGGCAGGGGGCGTTACTGACCACCGGCGCTCGCCTATTTCAGCACGGTGCGGTCGCGGACGCGCAGCGGTCTATGGCGAGGCCACCGGCGTTGTTCTAACCTTGCTGATTTTATGTTGGTTGTAAACACTGCCTTGACTTTGTTTTGAAACGCTGCTGTTTTGTTTGATATTTGCTTTTAAATTCTGTGAGACGCACAGTGCGGGAGAGCTATTTCTTCGTGCTTTGCATTAAAGCTCTTATCTCACCCTTTACTGTCTTTCACTCCGCCCCGGTCCACCGCAGGTTGCCGTTTCAGTGGAGGGCGGGGACTTGTTTCTTGGGTGAAGCATTTTTGGTTGGCAGGGGGCGTTACTGACCACCAGCGCTCGCCTATTTCAGCACGGTGGGGTCGCGGACGCACAGCTGTCTATGGCGAGGCCACCGGCGTTGTTCTGACCTTGCTGATTTTATGTTGGTTGTAAACACTGCCTTGACTTTGGTTTGAAACGCTGCTGTTTTGTTTGATATTTCCTTTTAAATTCTGTGAGACGTACAGTGCGGGAGAGCTATTTCTTCGTGCTTTGCATTAAAGCTCTTATCTCACCCTTTACTGTCTTTCACTCCTCTCCACTGCGGCAGGTTGTCATTTGAGTGGAGGGCGGGGACTTGTTTCTTGGAACTACCCTGGGGAGGCGCATTTCCGGGTGGCAGGGGGAGTTACACACCACCAGCGCTCGCCTGTTTCAGCACGGGCAGACGGAGTCTGTAAGCCCCATACATTTCAGACTGGGGGGCGTGTTTTTTGTTGAGTGACGGATGACGTCACTGATAGAAATGACAGCAAAAAACACGCCCCTCAATCCGAAACAGACGGGGCTTAGAGTGACAGGCAGAGCTCTTCTCCAATGGCTGGCCGCCGTTTAGGAAGCCAGCCAATGGAGAAGAGCTGGCTCGTTTACCTCCCTACTCTAAGACATAATTTCTCGCCCAGCGAGACTGCGCAAGCGCAGCCTACGCAGGCCGAAACCTAAAAAGCTGCTGCAATTGAAAGCACTTTCAGCCCAATAGGCCTCGCGCACCTGCTAGCATGACCATGACAACAAGAGCACAGAGAACATATTTAGGGGAACTACTGGTTGTCAGGTATGGATGGACTAACCATTAACTTAATCAGGTTAAGTGAGGACCGGTTACTGCATTAAATGCTTTGGGTGGGCTCCTCTCCTTTTACAGAGCTGCTTAACTGTGGATCGTTACATACCTCGTGATTAGTAACGCAGTAATAAAAATTACTATGTGAAACTGCAATTTGCAGCTTCAGTGACTTCTCACAGCACCTCTGCAAAGCTCACGCTCCGAATGTGCTCCTGGGCCAGCACGCTGTCACTTTCATGAAGTCTCATCATGTCACTGCTGCTTAAACCGGTGCCGGGGAATTAGCATAAACATCCGAGTGACAGCCTGTGTGGCCTGGGAAATGACATCTGAGCGAGTTCCAAGACTGCAGACCAGTGACTGGGAACTGTGTAGAGATGCAGGAGGGGCTCTGCAGGGCCAGACTCAGAAACAGGGGCACCCCCGGGCCCTCTTCCATCGTGTTGTATCTATGCCTACCCGCACCAAAACGTTACTGGGTACATCTCACACATCGCAAACACAAGGAGATGATGAACGAAGCGCTGAAACTTTTCAGACACTCAACCCCCCCCCCCCCCCCCCGTCACAGATCTGGGTTGAATCCTTCATCATTATTTAGCTCATTGCGCCACCTCAGTTCCAACCAGCGTGTACAGCAAACAACAACATCTTAGAGCATGTATCACAGCACGCAACTTATACAAACTTATAATGCTGGTTTTGTAAAAGAAGTCAACAGCATGCACATGTATAACCTGAACTGAATGCATTAGTCACGCATGAACGTGGGATTTTAGAGAGCCCTGTATCACTGGCCCCGAAGTGGCCAATCCCCTTACTCCTGGCTTTTCGAATACCACTGGAAAATC
Source organism: Lissotriton helveticus (assembly GCF_964261635.1). Lineage (NCBI taxonomy): Eukaryota > Metazoa > Chordata > Amphibia > Caudata > Salamandridae > Lissotriton > Lissotriton helveticus. Next base: position 129,746,374 of record NC_136060.1, on the reverse strand, counting down.
ATCTACTAACCTCCTGGCTTAGGGCTTCTGGATTGGTTGTAATGTCTGGATGTCATACAGGCAGTCTTATCACACACTCCACTGCCGCTGATACAGTTCTGAGGAATCACTTGACTGGTGGAGGTTCAGATTTGTCGGCACACTGGAGACTCAGTGCCAACAATGGTGCCCATCTGCATGCAGAACATCAGGGTCATAGCAAGTCACCCGGGCGCAGGTGAATTAATTATTCAGTCGAGGTCTAGCAGCCAGATGTCCACCTCTCAGCTTACCTTGCCTGCTGCACAGCAGTTGCCACCGCATGCAGCTCAGCAGTTTGTATGCGGGGTTCATCAGGGACACTGCAGTGGCGTAACGAACCTTGAGGGGGCCCCCCTACAGGGTAAGTGAAGGGGCCCCCTCCGGATTCAATCTAGAGCTCCCCAGCAGAAGTGCGGTGCTGACGGGGCCCTCTGGAGGGTGAGGCCCCCCGCACCGTGGGGGCTGCAGGGGCCTGTGGTATGCCCCTGGCACACTGCTAATACGAAGCGTGGGAGTGCCGGTGGGCCATGAGGTCGACATGTCGACAGCAGTTTTATGTCCAGGAATGAGTACTGGGCTAGCAAGAAAATTAAGCTTTTATTTATTCCTCACATGGGATGCAGCAAGATTTTAAAAAATCCTAATATATGACACATTTATTTATTTATTTATTTTTTTATTTTTTTTTTAAAACCTTTATTTGAAAACAAGGCAGATACAATCACCAGCTGGTAAGAACATAGCCGGCTATTATCGAAAGACGGGCAGTGCAAATCAATAATTCAAACCACATACATCCCGCCTCGAAAAGTCTGGATCAACAACCAGGATACTGTCGCACCATAACGGCACTAGGATAAGAGAGGTTTCATTTTTTCTTTGCAAGGAATCAAAAATAGAACAGGATCCGATGACAAACAATATAATAACACCAGGGGTAGGGGACGTCACAAATCAGGATATGCACATTCGGGACCATTGCAGGCGGGGCACATGCAAGAACGCGCATTAAAACAGGATAAACAATAGACAGTACAGCACGCTCCCCCATGCAGCACCCGCCCGCTGGATCCATAAAGAAAGATATTATAACATCCCCCATACTGGTCGAAGACATAAGAGTAAACCACACGCCATGCGGAAACCCATAGAGAAAAAGGGGAAGAAAGAAAAGAAGAAGGCAAACAAAACAAGAAGAAATAGAGGCCCTAGAAACTGAGAAAGAGAAAGAAAAACGAAGAATACCCCCCACCCTGCATCCCTGCCTCCAGCTACGGCCCCCCCCTCAGCAGAGTGCCTGTCGCCCCTGTCATGAAACCCGAAATTTAGAAGAAGAGAAAAGAAACTACCACCCACCTAGACTAAAGTTATGCAGAAAGAAAAGGAAGAAAGAAAGGAACCATATAAAGCCCTAATAAGGGCGAGGAGCGGAGGAGGAGCCCATCATCAGCCCCCCGGCATCACAGTTCCCTTAGTCCAACATAAATCCAGGATGCACAGTCCGGTGAGCAACAACATTACTAACGTACAGTATAAATGTCACAGAAGAGGCACATTGCGGCATACAAAAATCAATACGCCCCACACCCGGTCTGGAACGAGGAGAACCACAGGACAGCGACAAGAAGCGGTCACCCCTGACCCGTCTTCACGCGCCCCCCACCCCTAGCAGAAAGAACCCAAACGTGCGCGAGCTGTAATCCAAAAGGGGAATTTTGCTGCAAATACACAAGTAAGCTAAGAGCACTGGAGTACAACGGTCCCTTGCTGAGCCAGAAGTATACAACCCTCGAAGCATCAAGCGAATCAGAACCAAAGGAAAAAGTCTCGATGTCCCGTCCCTTCTGGAAGGATCCCCGGGTATCAGGGGGGAAGACGTGGGGAAAGGATTCCAATCGTGGTCGCAATCCACATGTCGCACCTCGGTCAAGGCAAACATCGTCCGTCGCGGGGACAGCCACGAATACCGGAACACCATAGCCACCAGTAGTGCACGAGGCCGCCATCTTGCATGAAACAGGAGCGGAGCAAGAAGTAACACAGTGGTCCGGTAGGTCCGCCATTTTGGAGCACCCCCGTGGAATCAATAGTACGTCAACCTTGTTGATCAGGATTCGCGCAGAGTAAACTATGTCATGGTGAAGGGAGACAATAGCCGCCAATAAAACGCCGTAGCCCCGAACACCTCCACGGTCCCCGTCAGTCGTGTCCCACTGCGACACACATCTTTGATCACACCATGGCCCCCGCTCCCCAAGGCTATGCGCCATTATGTGCCTCGCGGTGTCAAGGAGAGCCCAGCCGATCTGAACGGCCGCCGGCAGTGTTCCAAAAGCAGCCGCCCCGGTCGAGATCAGTGGGGCGAATAATTCGGGAATCCCCCGCTGGCAGCGGGCCAGCACACAGGCGGGCACTCGGCAAATCACAGGAAAGGTTGCCGTCGTCACAAAAGAACCCCACTGACACTCACCCGGTACAATCAATTCTGCACCAGTAGTCAAGTGGGGCGCGCAGTTCAAAGCCGGCCGCACCCACCATAGAGGGTCCGACCGGTGCAGCACAGCTGACGATGCCCGATGTTGTTCGCTCCGCGGCCGGCTCCAGCACTAACTCGAGGCCCCGGTCGCATGGTCGCTGCGGGCCTCAAACTGCCGTCGAACTTTTCTCCAGGTTGCAAGGGGGCCCGAGCTTCAGGATTTCCCCACGGGTCGTCGGAGCATAACCGCCACCGCAATGTGCCTTCAGAATGCAGGATCGCCGGCAGGATAGTCGCGAGGAAGGAGACGGTCCTCGGAGCCGAGGGACTACACGTCCGACCCGGTCGCCATCTTGGCTCCTCCTCCATGACACATTTATTAACACGAGACTTGAGAAACTGAAAATACACGTTGCACACGTTAGATACAGTGACACATGAAACTGAGACAAGTGGAGCAGAAGCCCCGTAAAAGCGGGCTTTAAAACGTGAGATGAAGAAAACACATATAGGGTAAAATTAATACATATAAACAAGTTGGACTAATAATTTTCTTATGCACATGTTCCTTATTAATATATACTGATGAAATCTTGATGTTAAGTGAAGTGGGATAGTATTTTCCATGCTCTCTGTAAGCGTGCACCATTTAGAAAAGTTGGTGCAAAAACATGTAGAAATGAGGTATAAGCTTGAAAATTCGTAGAGTAATTCTAGAGACTCTATAGTTTATGGAAAACTAAAAACGATTTTTGTGATGTGACTTTAGAAAGTTATACACATATAAATGTTGATAAATTTTATGGTAATAGGGTGTTTCTAATGTTAGCTATTTTCATGTAATAATGATTTGTGAAAATAAAACATATTTATTTTATTGAATTGGTTAAATTTTACAATATTTGATTTGGATTAAAGCTTATTTCCTTTAAACGTGCAATGCTAACGTTTAGGCCTTTTTTAAATGCTTTCTCCCTAGTGCTGACCTTTCCCCTGATTTAATACAATGGTCATTTTCTACAAAAGAAATGTTGCTTATTTTTCCTGTACATGTCTACACCCTGACATACCTGAATGTTTCTTCAATGTGCATAGTGAAATATTCCTGTGGGAATAGAAGTTCAGCAATTGCTATGGACGAATACTTTGTTTCTTTTTATATTGATACCAGGCCTATGTGAATTCCCAATCTTTGTTTTTTTATGACTAGCATGGTAAACCATCTCGATGTTGCTAGTGTCCTAGGTAACACCATGAGAATATGGACATGTTTTTCGATAGTGTTGTGATGCCACCTCACTGGGACAATCTTAAAAACCTTATAAATGAGAAACCCCAAAGGAGGAGCAATGCCATAGATTTTTGCTTTTTGACTACGCCATACTTTCCCTTTTCCAGTGCAAGAAGATGATATGCTGATCAATTTTTGATATTCTTTAAGAACCATCCTTTTCCTTATGGACGGCCTTTGCTGAAGCTACAGTCGGTAGCTTGTGGACTGAACCTCTTTGCCAAACCATTTCCATTTTTTTATTTTCTTTATTTACTTGTTTATGCTAATGGACACTCCCCTAAGGAACTCTAAACCTGAACCTCTAATACAATAACGAAAGTAATCAAGTCTCTGTCTGAGTCTATTATTGAGTCCTGTTTGTTCTTCCATATAAACTGTGCTGTTTCCTAATGATTAACAAGCATTGTAGGGACAATCAGTGAGCTCTGACAGAACATCAAGTGTTGATTCATTTGTTTTGTGTTGCATTTGCAGAACTCTTGGTCTGCATAATTCTAACTCGACTTAACTTCTTTAGGAGGCTGGGTCTTCCTGTTGCTATCTTTTATTTCTACAGCATCGTCTTGAGAGTGCTATACCTATATTTGATTTCTAATTTGTGAGTTGGCTGTCAATTAATGGTCCTCATTGGACAGCTAACGTGGTGTTTGGACACTCTAATTTCCACCACTCCTGTCGGGGGAGAAAAATTATTCAGAGGATCATTGCCTCTGTAGTAAATAAAAGTGTAGAAATGTGTCTAATCGTGAAGGGCTCAGTACGGTTAGAGGAATAAATTAAAGTAAGTATATAATACATTATTTTTAGCATGCTTTACTCTGCAACCCGCCCTCCCTGCCAAGTTTGCCTATGCTTTAACAGCCTGCCTTGCCTGAGTTCTGCGATGAGCCAGCCCCAAGCTGCATCAAGCAATTGCAGTGATGATTGGATGAGAAAGTGCTGTACAGTTTATTCAGTGATTGACAAAGTTTATGACAAGAAGTTGTGATAACATCACTAACGTGATGAACAATACACAGTCCTCATGCCTGAGCCAGGGTGAGTCAGCTGTGAAGATATACCAGGCGGTCACTCAGGCAGGTATATTTATTCTGAAAAGTTATTGGGAATTCCGATGCAGGAGTAGAAATTTAGAGTTCAGGCCCTTGAAATAAGTGCCGGAAACCACCAGCACAAATTAAGCACTGGAGTTTGAGGTATTTTTTTAAGAGTAGAAAAGTATACCAACCTGCAGGATTCAAGAATGGGGACAGGTAATTAATTTACACTTGTTTTTAAATCTGATTTAAATTTTTCTTCACTTGAATAATATTGTTTGTAATTAAGGCTCCCTGTTTTCCATTTTTAAAGGTTTTTATAGATAAATACAGACAGAAAACTTTATTTTTCTTGTCTGTATTTATTTTTAAATGTGGATAAAAACGGAAATTTGGTTGCTTTTTAAGTAATTCTAATTACTGCCTGCCATGACTGCCAGGCCAATAGATGTGTAGATTGATACATAAGGGGGTTAAAAAAGAAAGGAATTTAAGTAAAGGGGCTTTAACAGCAGTAGATATGCACCTGGTTGATACTGAAGTTTGCATATTTTCATATAAGTGCACTGATTTATCTTCTGCGGGTGTTCACAGCACTGAAACCTGGCAGACATTCACGCATGAGTTTATTGGTTAAATACATGTGGAAATATACTAATTTTAGCTTAGTTTTTCCACAAAACCCAAAATAAATATAGATAAATACAGATGAAAATAAGCAAAAAAGTAATATGGATAAATACAGATGGAAATGGCAAAAAAATAAATACCAAAAAAGCGGGAGCCCTATTTGTAATGCATGTGTTATGATGAATTATTGTATCCGATCTGGCAATGAATAAATACATTAATAAATAAATGACTGACACCCTGGGATCTTTCTACCAAGAGGCGGGAGTCATTGTTCTAGGTTTTCAGTTCACAACTGCCAGGGTCTCCTTGTTGGTTGCAAACTGGAAGAAATACATCGGACAGTCCACTCAAAATATGGTGGACAGTCTGATGCACCTACGCTGATGGCCCTAACTCTGCCTGGCCATTAGTGTGGGCTTTCTAATGGCAGAGCCAACAGGGACACCGCCGTCAGAAATCTGACGGTCCACTCGACTCAGAATAGAGAGGGCAGACTGTCTGTTTGGCAGACAGGATAGTCTGCCACTTTTGTGGTGGGTACCCGGTCCACCAAACTCTAAACCAGGACATATATTTGTAGATATTTATAGCTGTTACTAGTGGCTCCTAAAGCGTGGCATCCAGTTCCTACAGACTTCATAACTGATCTTCCACCTTCAGAAGGACATTGTGTAATAATGGTTACGATAGACACTTTTTCAATGATGGCTCATTTTTAGGATGGGGCTACCATACAGCGCAGCAGTCTGCTTTCGGAAGGCATTTGTTGGCTTTCTTGTCACTTTCATTTGCCTACTACTTACTCAATATGATTTTGTTAGAATTAAGGGTCTCATATAGAATCTGGCAGACCGGGTACTCCATCCCAAATGCAATAGAGTACCCTGTCCACCAAACTATTGGTCATTTACAGGCAGGCGGGACCCCTAAGACTGTGGGGGTCATTTGCATTTTGTTTTTCAGAAATCAACACCCCACTTTGGGAGTTACTTACAAACTACTCCCCACTTTGGAAGTTATTGTCTCTAGTCTCCTTTCTGTCAGATTACATCTCTACTTGCCAAAATTTTGACTCACGTTAGTTGGAGCAGGGATGCTGTTGAGGAAGCGAATGGCCAGTGGCATCTCTAGAAATCATTTCTATAGGGTGGGCACACAATGGGCCATAGCCTAAAGTTGTGGTGCCACCTATAACGGGCAATCGTAAGCAGTGCCCCTATACATTTGCCTGTGTGTTTATATATAAACATGTGATTAAATAGACAGACAGATAGATAGATAGATTTCAAATAATATTTATACGATTTGAAGCAAACATGTGGGCATATGTATTGTCTCAAACTATTGCTGCTTCACAGTCAAAAGTACTTAGGGCCGGATTTACAGTTTGATGCCCTTTTTTCTATCCATCGCTATCCGGTTATCCCTGGTGAACATGGATAGAAAAAGAATTCTGGCCCTCATACCTATATTTTTTTGTTTTTCAAAAACAAACTCTGTAAGTTTGAAGGGAGGAAGACAGGTCAGGGTGGTAGAGGAGATGGGCTCCGCCATTCTGATACACAGTGGGTTATCCACCAATGTCTAAATCGGCCCCATAGACTTCGATGTGTTCGGCCCAGCGGGGGCAGCATTCAACCGCTGTGGTGATTGGGCACAAGCACAGGGGCCTGGACAAATACAGCTGGGGGCAGGTTTCACTTGGCCCCTATACCCAGATGTGATGCTGACAGTTTCAGCAATAATCTCCTTCATTTGGTGATTTCACTTCTTCTTTATAACACATAGATTACAACGTGAAACTGTTCACAATACATTTTATTTACTCCAACACTGACAGAATATAGGGCCATATTATCAAACAAGGGCGATACATTATCGCTGCTTTTATCGGCAGGAAACTGCCGCTAAAGCGGCGATAATGGGCTTGATAATATGCCCTCGTGAATTCCCATAGAAGCCCAGGTTCTGGTGTTAACCTGGGCTTCTATGGGAATTCACAAGGGCATATTATCAAGCCCATTATCGCCGCTTTAGCGGCAGTTTGCTGCCGATAAAAGCGGCGATAATGTATCGCCCTTGCTTGATAATATGGCCCTTAGTTACTGAATTGCATCATGTAGAACACAATGGGCTAGGGCGGAACTTAGCACCGATGAGAGTGACGGTCCCGGTTGTATACCTTATCGGTGGACCTACTAGATTTGAAGGTGGGGTTGAGCTTGCTGTTGACATCTGGACTCTTCGCTACACTGGCCCTACTGGGTGAACCTACCATGTATCTTGGTTTATGGCCCAATGTGTTTGCTGGCCCAAAGCAATTCCTCAGACCCCCAAGGAAAGCTTGCTCACCAATGCTTTCTTCAGGACACTTCCTGCCGACCACCAAATTGCCCATTGGGCCCCACAGTGAGAAAGCGACAAAAGTATGTTTTGGGATAAATCTGCTACAACCCCTGTGGTCGTCCTCCCGTGTGCTACTTCATTTCTCCTCCTCACCGGAGGCCACACACAATCTTTGGCATGGTGGGATCAGTATGCCGCTTCTGTAAGGGATGTATTTTTACAAGTCGAGCACATGCTCCACTGTACCATGAGTGTACCCGGACCTCATTGATATAGACAGTGTTCTGTATGCCCACCAGCCATCTTAGCCAAGGCATATTTAGGTGGTACAGGCCATGCACCAGACAACCTAACCCTAATATGCCTGCATCGCTCCTCAGTGCCTGGAGGTTACTACCAATATCCTTGGCTCCTGGTCTAGCTACCCTCATTTATTGGCTATAGCCCCCTCGACCACCTCTAGAGACGAGGCTTGAGTATCTCAGACTATATAGAGAGACTTATAGATCTGGCCCCCTTCTTTATTAGGGGTGTTCTTTATGGCCCTTTTTCCTGGACTACTGCTTAAAACCTCTTCCACCTTCACTACTCCTGCATTATTTATCTGTGTTCTCCTGCACCAGACTTTCACCCTACTAAACTGTGAACAGATCACCCTGCCTTGTCCCCACCAATCCAACTCCTATCTTTTGGCTTATGTAGAAGGCCAAATCAGTGCAACAGCTCTCCTTTGCAGAAGTGGTGACAAATCAAAATCCTACTAAACTCCTGACTCTGACCATGGCGACTGACCCGAACATCGTAGACCCTGCCTTAACAACTATTCTGAAGGAACTGGAAAACATAAAATTCTCCATCACCACTGTGAATATGGCACTCACTTCAACGAATGTGGCGGTCCAGTCATTGTCAGGCGACATGACCAGGTCCCAGGTGCAGCTTACGACAGTGGAAGGGAGCCTCTCGGAGACGGGGGCCAAGAAATATGTATCTGCGTAAACAATGCACTGATCTGGAAGATTGTAGTCGCAGGCACTATATAGGGATTTGGGGGTATTGGAATAAGCAGAGAAAGACGACATGCTGTCCTTTTTAGACACCTTGATACCGGCACTGCTGGGTGTAAGCTTTACCCCAACACTGGAATTCCAGAGAGTACACTGCCTGACTGCCCTGGGCCCACACTGGATGAAACCTACATAGATAAAACAAGAGACAAAGCTATAGCTCATCAATCATTACACAACGGACAGAACCCGGTGACCCAAACCGATCATGAAGAGGAGCATAAAGAATGGGAGTCAGTAACACAGAAATGGCCCCAAAATGGCAGACCGAAATCATGGATACCCTCTGCAGTGAGAAAAAAGTCAAGATCCACGCTTAAGACTTAGACAAACTGCCTTCCTAAGCTGAACCTGGGACTCAAGTACTGTAGGTTTAGTAAACCTCCCCCCTTTGTTTACTGATTACAGGTTTGCTTGGCGCCTTACGCGGCCTATGGGCTTTATGGGGGAGGCTCATTTATAGGCAACGATCTTGCTTGCTACTTGAGATTACTTTAAAAATAAAAAAAACCATGGTTCGAATCACAAGTGTTACCTCAGTGATTGTCCCTTCGGGAAGAGTGTCCCTCTATAGCAGGGGTTCACAACTTTTTCTTCGCTCTGCACCTCTAGGAAATGCTTGATTAATGTTGACACTCCCTACAAAAGTCTCGCCGGATTCCTATTAGGCATATTTTCCCTCTTTGTCACACCCCATGAAATACCACCTCGCACTTGCCTGGGGATGCGGGCAACCTTGTGGCCCCTTCATCACAGGTAGTACCATCACGACTCCCACTGCTGTAAAGATAGTTCCTAGCTATAACGTTCTTTTAACTCACTACTTACATAATTGTTCAGATAGTCTCGACTCTATCGAGACTGGTTCTCCTCCCCACTTGAACCCTGCTTGGTATTGGCCAACACTTGTCCTCCATTCTCTTTCTTTGCCATGTGTTATGGCTCCTGTTCACAGGCTTACAATCCTCTTAATTACTTTGCTGACTCTCCTTGGTCTCATCAGTCCTTAGTTGTGCACTTCAACTTCCACTCTTGCGGATCCCCCCAAACACACGACAGCGACAAGCATTCTCAGATGCTGCGCTATTTGAAGGTTACCTCTCTCAATGTCAACTGTGTAGTATTGTGTAAATAAAGAATGATGTAACTTTTTTGGTTCCCGATGGACTCTGTAGACCTGTGACGTAGGTAGGCGTTGAGGGTAATGAAGTAAATGCAGGTTCAGAACATTGAGTTCTTGCTTACACGCTGAAGAATAAAGAGGTGTATAACTATTCTGCGTGTGTGGTGTAGTCATTGGGGAGTGCCCGGGATTGGAAGGACACTACAAATGGGTTGACACATCTTTTTAAGAAAAAGAAAATCCTTGCATTTCTCGGCCATGAACACCCTCACGTAGCTCTTCCGCAAGAGACTCACTTTACTCCAGCTGAATGTGACAAGCTTAAGAGGGGCTGGTTGAACGGGGTTGTACATTCCAGTGTCCTGCCCATTACTCGGGTGCAAACCGCCAGGACACCCAACCCTTGGAAATGCAGGGTTGTGATCCTAATACACAAACACCTCTCTTCCAACCTATTATACATGAGGATTGACATGGAAGGTAGATATGTCTTTGCTAAACTTAAAATACAAGGCAGATATGCCATAATGTGTTTTATATATGCCCCAGTAGGTATCAAGTCCACATTCCTCTCCAAAATTAGTAGACTGCTCATGTCCTTCGGTGACACGAGTTATATTGGTAGGGGATTGGAAAATCACACTTGCCCCATCCTCGATAAGCCAGGCATGCCCGAATAGGTTATAACATTGATAGGAGCGCCCTATATGACATTTTCCAGGATCATGCCCTAAAAGACCCTTGGAGGTTATTATACTTTTGCCTACTGCCCCATGACATCAGAACAAAGATAGATTAGTTTCTATTTATTCTAGTCTGCTCCAACAATTGGTTAGCACATCCATAATTCCATGCAGAGTGTCTGATCATGACCTCATTGAGATCCACATAGAATGAAAAGCCCTGAAAAGTAGCGAGTGACTAAATCTCCCTTACTATAGAGATCTCAGTTATATACGGTAACTATATTTGTAGGTAGAACAATTCTTAGCAGGATATGCTTATCAGTCACGTCGGCCTAGACTCCCTGGAGGGGGGGTTGGGGTGGCGGGAACTTGGGGAAGGCAACTATTTAGGACATGCTAACTAAAGATTATGCGTTGATCAAACAACGTACAGCTGGGACTAGGCTTCACTTGAGGCTGAAGTACGGGATTTTACTGTTACTTACCCCAATTCCACCTCACCTACCTCGCTGAGGGGACTTCTGACTGCCAAACTTACCTTGAACACACTGCATGTGACTGACTGGGAAAAAAAGCCTATTTTGTATCCGACAAAGACATTACGAATGGGGAGAGAAGGAGGGCAGAGCATTGGCTACACAACTTTGGCAACTGGACTCGTCCAGGGCGTTTCCAGCCCTTTGTAGCTCTGACAGGACCCTCCTCATGCTCCCTAAGGACATAACCAAATAATTACAGAAGTAATATGACTCTCTATATGTCACTGACACCCATCTCGGACTGAAAGACAAAAGCGCTTTCTTCCAGCACTTACAACTGCTCATACTTCGCCCTGTGCAGCCTAGCAAGTTGGAAGGTAAGGTTTCAGTGAGGAAATCACAAAGCCAATTGATAGGATGGTAACAGGCAAGACGCCATGGGTTGATGTCTTCCCAACAGAAATTAATAAAATGACTAAACTGTTTACTGTCACCCTCTTAGTTGCAGTGTTCAATGAAGCACTTGAGAAGGGCCACCTTAATGAAGACTTTTTAGAGCCAAAATCTCAGTGATTCCCAAATCGTCTAAGGACCCACTAGAATTTTCCAACTACAGGCCTATCTCTCTAATCAATATTGAAGGGAAAATTCTTGCCAAGGTCTTGGTGAATCACCTGAATAAATTTCACTTGCTACTAAGTCATCCCTCCCAAGTGGGTATTGTACACGGGTGCTCTTCAACTAATCATCCCCGCACTTTCTTCCATATACTTTAGCAAGTGCGAGACGAACAAAAAATAATGTCCTTCTTTCTTTGGAGCCAATAAGGCCTTCGATCGGGTGGAATCGGCCTACCTGTTTTAAACGATGGACCGAATGGAAATAGGACATGACTAACTCACGTTCACAAAGGGACTTGCTGTTCCTGCTTGCCATCCGAGCCGATTTTCAAACTCCGGGGATAGTGGTGACAGCTTGGGAAATCAGGGCATTCTACTATGCTAATGATACTCTTTTGATCCTCTCACCCCTTAGACTCAGCCTACTCCCTAATGACTCCATTGAACTCCTTTTCCGCTTTATCAGAATACAAAATTAACTGGTCTTAATATGCTACTAGATCAGTCCTGGAGGACTTACCATTTAAATGGCTACGTAGAAAATTGAAATACCTAGGAATCTATATCAATCAGGGTCTGCACGATATGATACGGGATAACAACTTACTGTTTTTCGAAACAATTCAATGAGACTTTCACAGGTGGACTCACTTACAATTATCCTAACGTGGACAGGTTCAAATTGTCATAAGGAATACGATCCCTAGGTTTAACTACGTATTTGGTATGCTACCTCTCTCACCACCGAACCCCACCTCAAAGACATAATGTGTTTTTATTTCTCAATTTATATGAGGGGTGACAAACCGAGTTTGAGGGGATCTCAGTTGCAACTATCCACCTTAAAGGGTGGCCTTCGTCTCACCTACATCGAGAGCTACTGGATTGCACAGCAGCTAGCACACTTGGGGGCTTGCACACTCTGGGCTCATTTATAAGCCCCTTCCGCCACCGGTGCGTCACTTTTAATATGGGTATAAGTGACGTACCAGTGGCGCAAGGAGCTCGTAAATAACCCCCTCAATTTACATGATGGCCACTTATAAAGCGACCCCGCACTGGATCAAAATAGAACACCTTATCATCATCATCATCATACATAAATGTATTTCGGCATAAAAAATGTTACATACACACAATACCACAGTATTAACAAGTAGTCAAATTAAACTGCTTATTTGAGTCCACTTCATGCAACAATCAAAATTCACTGAAAGCAAAATCCATTACAAACAATATTACCTATTAAATCCAGTTACAATTCATGATAAAAGTCTACACAATCAATGTATTATACCAACACGGGACGGCCTTGCGATTTACTATACAGCACAGCCTCCGCTTACCCCACACTCCAATCCTTTTATCCACACCTCTCAATATGATTGGAGAAGTGCACATAGACTTCTGATGAACCTTGATTGCCTTCACTTTAAAGTGACACCTTGTCATAATGCTGACATCACGCTGGGAGGAGAGGAAATCAACTGGTGTTTGTGGAAGGCTTGTAAAATAGAGTACATTTATGATGTCTTCTCTCTGGGAGCACGGAAGTCATTACTGACCTACAGTTGTCGCACACACTAGTGTGACGGCTGGGAAGCCCCCAATTGCACTGGCCAGTGCACCCATCATGCATGATCTACACACCTAGAAAAACTTTGGTTGAATCATATCTGAGTATTATACAGTAATGAGAGCCCACTGCTTCTCTGCTAACACCTCCACCTCCCTTCGCGCAAGGTAGGAGACCCTCTGGGCATTGATTCCCACCTGAAGTATACCTTATGCAAGATTCTTCACCGCTGGTGCTGTTCACTGGTGACATTACATAAGGACTCTCACCACGCACGTTCATAGATGGATAGCTACTGCATTTTGGCGTTGCCAAATTGGGTATCTTACAGCATTGGAAGTCCAGTATGGTCCACACATTCTCTGACCGCCTGATTTACAAACTAAACGATAAACTGCGGCTATTTGAGGACTTATGGGGGCCTTTATCAAGATCTGATTTTGTGCTGAGGATTTCTGGGATTTTGTCATGCAGGGTTTTTCTTTCTTGTTGTTGGCTCTGTCCCTTGCTCCCGGGTTAGCTCCCCTTGGGGTGAACTCGTATTCATAACTATGGCAATAGACCTGGGCGTAGTGACTAAAAAACTCTGCCGCGCTATGCAGAGTTCCGCAAGCGGCGAAGTGCATTTGGTCATGCCGTTCAGGTTTATTTTCAGCGCCGGGTGTTTGTCCCATGCTGTAAAATCAGTGCAGATGGCACCATGTGCCACGCAAGAGGGCGCTACTTCTTTTCTGCCACTTGATTATGTTTTCCACTTGAGAGGCAGCTTTCTCAACGTGAATGGAATGCTTCTCAGTGCGAATGGCTGCGACTATCTGCGACCGTCTGCATTGAGAAATCCTACCGCCCGCCTTGAGAAATCTCGCCGGGAGGTGGATTTTCTTTACTCGCCAACTTGACGCTGGCGAACGTGAGTGAGGAATAAGCTCTGCTACACGAAGCAGAGTTTTTCAGAACTCCACGTTCTCTGCGGAGTGCGGAAAACTCCGCAAACTCAACGAACGGAGCAGAGTTCACTGCCCGGGCCTAGCAATGATTTGCTTTGCTCTCTTCGTGAGGTGACTGACTCAGTACGTAGCAACTATAGCACTCACTGGTATGGGAGGGCCACCCCTGCTGAACTGTGATGTGGGTCTAACGGAATACGTATTATTTATTGTACGTTTCTGGTCACTGTGGAGGCTTGACCAAGTTTCTCTGTGTGATTTCCTAAGATTTTCCCTTTTTTTAGGCTCTTCCTGGGTTTTGATGAGACTAATGGTACCATTCTGGTTTGTTATCATGCTTGTATTCCCTGTTTATTTATGTGAAAATCCTAACAAAAAAATGCAATACAAGAACACTATGGATGCAAAAGTTATAAAAGCGCACGATTCTGAGACATTTTGTATCTGAATTCTCTTAGGTTTGCGGAGCTTTTAGTCGTACAGTGAAAACACATTGACCTAAACAAAACTGCCACTGTGCTTTATAAAAGAACATCTGTAAAGAAGGAATACCCTTGAAAAGGTTGTTCATACGCTACTAACCCTGCTAAAAAGCGCCCCTGCTTAAAATCTGGCCAGATATAGAAACTTGCCTCTAGACGCCCCGATTACCTGAACGACTGCACAATTATGCTGAGGATATGTGGACCTGTGGAATGCTGCGCGAGAACATAAGTGCTCTGTTGTGCACCTGCACATGTCTCGCTTGACTGACAGGGCTCGCGCCTGCTGCCAAGCAGCTGCTGTGCGGGGTGGATCGCGCATGTCAACACGTTCTGCGGAACAATAGCGCTCCTGTGCGTCTGGAATCTGGCGGTAATTGTTTTACAAACGAGAAAAGCGAGTTAACTGTTTATCTGCCAGGAGGAGCACACCTGGGTTCAAGACTGGAATGTAGGCAAAGATACGCTATTGTGAGTCTGAGCACGCTGCCTGAAGCAATGCACGAACAGACTCGAACCCTGCAGGGTACATGTGGAGCGGGAGGGTAATTCGGTGCTGGGGCCTCCCACAAGGTCTGGCCAGGGACCATAAAACCTCACTCATATGTATGCAAACACCATGGACCAAACTGACGCCCCCTTAAGGGTGACCTCCTGCTATATCAGATGAGCTGCAGGGCAGTCATGTACACCTGTGCTGTGAAGGGTATACACCCGTTTCAACGCATCTTTTACTCCGCACTACC
This sequence comes from Lissotriton helveticus, assembly GCF_964261635.1. Classification (NCBI taxonomy): domain Eukaryota; kingdom Metazoa; phylum Chordata; class Amphibia; order Caudata; family Salamandridae; genus Lissotriton; species Lissotriton helveticus. Next base: position 129,730,841 of record NC_136060.1, on the reverse strand, counting down.
ATTACAACGCGACTTTTACTCCGCATACCATTACAACGCATTGCGCTGGGGGGCGCTCTAGGATAGGGAATAAGTATAATTTACTATCCAACACCTTCCCTAGGGTCCACGGGGACTGGAGTTAGAATAGTAAATTATACTTACCACTATCCAGCGCCCCAAAGCGCTATGCGTTGTAACGGTATGCGGAGTAAAAGTCGCGTTGTAATGGTCTGCGGAGTAAAAGTATGCGTTGTAACGTCATACATCCCTGTGAAGCAGTATTCGACTGTATAATTATTTTTGCCGCTCTTTCCACACTCCTTGTGAGGCTAAGGCACTTTCAGACTGTTCAGTAAGTAGATACTCCACACTTACTATTTACATAGTGCTTCATAGCCTGGGAGGTCCCTGGAGCGCTTTTAGGTGCATGCATGAAGGGGGTTGTTGGTTGCAGATAAGATAACATTGTAAAAGTTGGGTGCACCACATGCGTTTTTTTTACATTCCGGTGGTGCAATGTGCCACTTAAAGCCACGTTACATGGCTTTTCATGGCCTCATAAATATGTGCCCCTTTCACGAAGAACACTGCGTGAAAGGGGCATTTCATGGGTGTTGCTGGGGGCGTTCTCAGCAGCATCCATTGCTTTTTGACCCTGCCCCAGATTTACGAGAAATCGTAAGTCTGAGGCGGCGCCAAAAACGTACGCCTACCCAGGGGAGGCTTAAGGGAGGCACACCGAGGAGAAATATCTTTATGTCTCCTTGTTTTTCCTTTTTCTATGTGTGCTGCATTCTGCAGCATACAGGGAAAGAGGAAACAGCCTCTTGTGTTTGCTTTTGTGCAGGACGGTTTCTCTTCCTGTACAAAAATAATCATCCCCGCAACTCAGGCATCCTTGCACCGTGGTGCAAAGATGCCTGAGTTGGCTCCTGGCAGCCCATTCTGCGCTGGTGCAGGGGAAAAGGACAGGAATACACTGTTTCTGATAGATATGGCACATTCCTGCCCCATTCTTTTGCCATAGGGCAACGGAGCAGCAAGGCCTGCTGCGCTGCCCTACAGCAAATAAAAAACTACATGAGGCCCTATGAGTTTGAGTGGTTGGGTCCTATTTTGGAAACAGCCATGTTTTTATTGCCTTTCAAATCTAATACAGTTGTTTTCTGCCCTCATTTTCTTTGGTAGGGTGTTCATGCTTGTACTGAGAACGAACTACCTTGTATGCATGTCACTGTCATAACCATCTGCAAGCACCACCAACTCATCTGAGTCACCAAAAGGACCACCTTCAAGGGACGCTTCGACAACAACGCACACAACAACAAAGAGCTCTTCAACATCGTGAAGAATTGGGGTTACCATTTTGACCAGTTCATATTTAGGGATCGTACAGCCAGGAGGTACTTCCATTGCCACGCTATGTTATGGTATGCTGTGTTATGTTATGTTGTACTTTGAATTAGGAGGCAAATGAGATCGGCACCCACATGAAATAGGAAGACGGATAATGGTGTCCTAACAGTGTTTAGTCTTCTAGACGGTTTTGAGAACGCAAAGAACTGCTTTATATTTAAGAAATCACTGCATCAGCCTAGCCCAGACTGCACTGCTCTATGCATGCAAAGCAATGGAATCACTGTTTGACAAAGCGATGATTTGAGAAGCTTCCTACAGCTTTCTATCTTATGAATCATTTTTGTAACGCCAATGGAAGAGTTTTACCCCACGATCCACCGCCCCAAAATATAATAAAACTGAATAAAGTCAACAAGCTGGAAACATTTGCTAGAATCTCAGGACTTCCAATTTAAGTGAACAAATATTTTTTAAATGCGTTCTCTGTCCTCTACCATGCAAGAAGAGCACTCTAAGCTAATGAACAGGGGGTGGTTCAAAGGTGAAGAAGTCCTTTGAGAGTGAAGGATGCTTGTGGACATTATTTATATTTGGGTTTTTGAAGGAGTTTGTGAAATCCTCCTCTTTTTCTTTCACTCTGCCTGCATGTCTCCTCCGTATAAATTTAAGGGCTTATTTACAAGCACCTTGCGCCATTTTTGCATCATTTCTAACATGGGAAAAGTGACGTACGGGTGCCGCAAGGGCCTTGTAAATAAGCCCCTTAGGATTGCCAGTAATAACTGGTGCGTACTCCATATTGTTGCTGGAATATGGGCTGAGCCACTTGAATTATGCGGCTGGGGAGGACCAATTTATGTGGCAGTGTTGAGTAAACTATGCAGCAGGAAAAGGCAAATTATGCGGTGTAATGTGGCACATTTTGTGACAGTATTACTTCAGTATTTTGACATTTTTACACTTGTTGACACTGTCTGGACATTTGCTCTACCTCTTCAGTACCAGTGGAACACCCAATTACAGCAATAAGAAACAGAAAGGTGGCCAGGCAACATTTACAAAGCGCTCTCCACTACGCAACAAGACCTTTCACTGTGTTTTTAGTACCTTTTGAATCATGTGAGCTAGAAACTAAATTTTGTTTGTGGAACTCTGCAGATTGTGCAGCTAAGGTTTGTGGCAAATCTAAAATTATGCGAAAAACGCCACGGCCGCTCATTTGAATATCTCCAGTGGTCCTGAATATGGGTTTTTGGACATCTAAGGAACCTTTACTGGATGAAGTCTAGTTTTTTGTAGTAGCAAATATGCTATTGTCAATTACTAAAAGTCATGCCATACACTAACTATTGTATTGTAATGTCCACAGTGCTTCCCTCTCATAATTTGATGCTAATGCATGGAAGGACTGCAGCCCATGGTGTTCTGCACAGGCTGTGGCAGGTACCTTCTGAGGGCTGGGTGCCACAGTGGCAGAATGGAGGTATGCAGAGGTCTCAGCTGAGAACAAGGACATGTGCACCCATGGTGAGATGCTGACATCTGGAGGAGTGCTGGAGACCCCAGCTGGGGTCTGGGAACCATCTGCGCATCGAGAGGCTTGGCCTATGACATGGCGTGCCATGACAGGGGACCATAGAGCATGACAGCTATGAGTTATGGGAATGCATGCATGTTTTGGTGTTTTGTGCACATATAACTGTGTCACATGTGCTTGATCTTGTGTCGGGCATACCACCAATTTCCCGCGTCTATATTACGCTACATGCAATCACAGGTGAGAAAATGGCACTCAAATTACTATGGCTCTGCAAATACCAGCAGGTGTCATATACCTCATATCGTTCTCTACTGACTATTGTGTTAATGTGTGTCCAAGGTGGACCCTTTCCTGCGTGCTTGTAACACAAACCACATGCCTATCTTTGCTCGTGAATGTGTGCTGTGCCACTGAGCATAGATTATATAATGTATGATGATCACGTCTGTTGCAGCTGCTTTCAACAAATTATCAAACAAATTATCAAAGAGCCATCTGTGAGCCTGAAGGTGTGAAGAGCATTTTCAAGCACATATTGGTCAAATGTGTATTTTCTGAAGACAACAAATGGTGCTTAAAGGGGGGCAAGTGTGTTTGCAACATTCGAAGAAGTGAAGAACGCACTGAGCAGCCTTCCCCAGCTGGCAGTGAAGGACCACTTACGGTACATTATGTGTTCGTTTATTTGATTCATACATTCCTTCTTCATGAATTTCCTTTGTAGGGCATATGATGTCTTATCCCACCATTAATATGTTCTCTACAATTGCTGATCGTTGTGCTGATAGCCTTGTGTGTCTTTGTGCTATATGAACCTCCTAAATTAAATATAAATAAAGCCTATAAAATGAGTCAGGCTCCCCTTCAACTTACCCATGTCAGGGAGCATCCTCGCAGCCAGTGTGGATTTCGAGGGACACTCTGTGCCAGAGACTGCAGTGCCTCATGAGCCCTTGGAGTTAGTAGCTTTGCTACAGCTTTGGAGTAGGACTCCACCATCAAGGGATGTAACATCTTTAGGCTTCTCTAGCATCATGGGCAGGCCATTCTCCCACCTTTTGATAGTATTCCTTCTGCCACGCGTGGTTATATTTGATATCATACAGAAAGAGGGGGGGATGCGGCGTCTCTTCACAGGCACAAGTGGAGGGAACTAAACCCAAAATGTTTTAAGAGAAGAACTTTCTTAGTTTTGTGGGAGCAGGGGAGATGCCTGTTTACAAGGTGAGAGGTCACAAAGATAGAACAATGACAGAGAGGAGGATGACGAGGACTCAGAATATAGAAGATTTCCAGCACGTGATCAGGCTAGTATACCTCTTTGGAGGTTTAATTTTGGGAAAAAAGTTCATAAGGGGAGCAAGTCACAAGGTAAGAGGGATGAGGAGTAATACAAAAGATTTGTTCTCACAAATACTGTGACGCATGCAATTTTATCTTGCAGTTGGTTTAGGGCAAAATGTAGTGAGGTCCAACATTTTGTGGGACTGCCCCTTGGTTAATGGTTTAAAAATCGGGACAAAGGTTTAGATCGAATTAAGACAATATTGTTAGAGAAAGCATAGAAAGGGATACCTGAGATGGACCAATTGTTCCTTAATCAGCATTTGCTTGTCACACAAGTATTCATCTGTTTACAACAAAGTGCTGTGCAATATTTTGAACAGCTGCTGGAGGAAAACCTTTCTTTAAGACATTTGTTAGGATGGGAATGCCCCCTGCATTGAGCCCCACGTGTTGACTGCGTGTGCAACTATTATCCTGACTTTCTATTTGGTTGTAGCATCATGCTAACCTAGCTGGGCTCAGAGGCCTAGGCATATTCCTGGATATGCGAGGTCCAGAATCTGTTCTGTAACTTGGAGTGGTGCACCAGCGCACCTTCATAGCGTGTATAGGACTAATAACCATGCTGTGGGTAAGTCACATAAAGCAGTGGTGGCAGCATACCAAGGATTTGTGGATCATTAGTGTGACAGGACCTTTGTATCTGTGTTAGAGACCAGTTACAGAAATTGGGTGGTAGAGCGGTAAATTTAATGGATGCTGGAGCGGGTACCATGATAGGAAGCCAAGGATGGACTGCTCTGGTGTCAGGTTCTCCTAGCCCTTTCTCATAGTTTTTCCCCAGACACACATCCAGTGTGTCACTACATTTTCTTTCCATGGTTTCCCAAGACAATTCCCACCCTCGATTTCAGGGGCACCACTATCGCCAAGTTCGGGAGCCTCTTCATTGGTTAGATTAAGTTTGACTGAGACCCTGAACTTGCATTTGGTGCTCCAGAAACCTATGGCTGAAGAACTGGAGAAGGTCAGTAAGTACCAGAACAACAAGTAGCGATTAGTTTGCCAGGAACAAGGAAAGAGAACCTAGGGAAACAGAGGAGAGGACAAGTGGCAAAAATAGAATTGGAGAGAGATAGAGTATAGGCTTAGAGAAAGAGAAGCTGCGAGTATCAGAGGAGGCAGCTACAACTGGGAAAGGAGATTCCCCTTCCAACTCTCCAGGAGTACGTGCCAAGGTTCCAAAGCACTTGTGCACATGTATGCGGAAGGCCACTATGGTTTCTGATTTTTGAGTTTGCTTCGAGATGGTAAAACTATGAGTTAATAAACAAGGCTCTGATCAGACAGTTTAGGCTGACGCCAGTTCAGTACCTTCAGAGAGGCAAAGAAAGTGAAATAGAGTGTGGTGTTCTGTTTGAAACATGGGTTCATGGTGTGTTCTATGGCTGGAATTAGTGGGTGAAAGGGAGAGAGGCCAAGGAGTTGTGTGTCCTTAATCAGTTAATGATGGTGATTCAAACAGGAGTGTGGTGCCCCACTTAAGCAATAACTGTTTGAGTTGACGCTAAAGCTTGCAGTGTTGGCTGACAAGGGCTAGCTAATAGGGTTATTAAATGAGTGGAGCACCATGGCTCATTGCAATAGGGAGAGAGGAACTCAATTGACTGCTTCCCAAGTGGAGTGTAATGGTTAGTTCAATTCCCAGGGTGTAAGGGAGGACATTTGGAAAAAGGGGATTGGGTTCTAAGTCATAAACACAGTCTTCTTCCAAGTCCCGAGTGATTACCTGTTATAGTGTCACACAGATGAACAAAAGGGTCAGGTGAAAAAGCATGTTCCAGATGCACCCATTATTTCTAGCTTATTGACTATCAATGAGGAGGGCACTCAACCTAGAAGCAATGGATATTTGGGAAAGGGACCCAGATGCTCTTAATGTCATCCCTCTAAATACCATGCTATTTGGGATGGAAGCATGTGTCTATGGGAGAAAGGTTCCTGCCCTGAAGTATAAAGAGACATAAATTACTTTGGTTGAAAAAAAATATTTAAAACCCAAGGAGATTCTCCCTGATGCTATTGGCACAGGCTTGGTAGCCAGTAGAGGAGAACATAGAGTATCCGATTGCAAATGTTGAACTCAATGGCAAGTTGGCCTTGGTCAGTGTAGGGGTGAGAGAGAAGCAAGGTGTTCGATTTCTCTTGGTCAGTTATTTGATTGCCCGTGGTTTAGTGCCAGAACCAGAATCCTACATGGCTTGGACCATATTATCTGGTTTAATAAGAACACCGGCCGCACATCAGAATCAGGAAGGGCCAGAGAAGGTAGTCAGGGGATCAGGAGGCTGAATTCTCTACACCAGAGAGATTGTACCAGTTTGGGGTTGTGCCTTTTAGGTTCCAGAATGCTCCTGCCACTTTCAGTGTCTTGTAAAGTATGCTTTAAATGTTATGTGAAGAGTTCTCTGTTGCCTACCAGGACAACATTGCCCTCTTAAGGATTTCATTGGACAACCACCTAAGGCAGCAAGAGCGGGTGCTAGTTAGCATACAGGCAGAGAAAGTGACCTTCCAGGCAACCAAATGCCAGGTTGTGCAGTCCTCTATAGTCTATCAGGAGAGCAACGGAAGGGTCCACCCATTGAATGCTAAGATCAAGTCTTTATTGGAATGGGAGGTTCCCATCTCCCCGACACAAGTGAGAGATTTTTTAGGTCTCAGTGGATATTACACAACTTCTTTGCCTAACTACGAGACCATAGTTGCACCATTCGGAGCCCAGACATCCAACAAACAACCGACGAAAGTGATTTGGCTGCCCTAACATCTTTGAGGACATGAAGGAAGCGCTATGCAATGCACCTGGGTTAAAGGCTAGTGAGTATGGTCAGCCATTAATTTTACAGAACGACGCCTCGAATAAATGTGTTAGAGCAGTATTGACTCAACTTGAACACAATAGAGGAGAGTGTCTAGAGGCCTTTATCTGTTGCAGAATACCTCCTAGGGAACAGAACTGGCTGACCATTGAAAAAGAATTCTTTGTAATAGTTTGGGACCTGAGGAGGTTCTGGCATACTTGTCTGGTAGCAGGTTTTGGGGTCCAGATAGATCCCAAGCCTCTTAAATGGTGGTAGAAGGCAATGAAAGGAGATAATCCCAAACTGTTGAAACAGCCTATCTCATTAAAAGCCTGCACAGTGGGGCACAAAGCCAGAGTGAATCATGGGAACACAGATGGGCTATCCTACCAGTTTTGCTGCTTCCATGACTGGAATTCCCCAGCAGTGAAGTAAAGTTCCTGGTTGTCCGATAAGGGAGTTGCATCCGTTGGAATATGAAAGTTCTTTGCATGGTGAATGGGATGGGCAGGTACCACTTTTCTGAGTTCCTGATTGTTTATGAAACCAGTATTCTAACTTTTTGCTTGGTCCTTCTAACTTAGCATTGGTGCAGAGACCTAGCCATGTCTCATGGTAATGCAACTGTGAAAAGTAAAGTACAATTCACTTACGTTTCCCTTCAACTATTTTAAATTTACAAAATCCTTCCTCCAGAGAGTACCTTCTTTTCTTTCCATATTTGCATTTCCCAAACTCTGACGTTACTGGGAAATCCCCACGCTATGTGTGTTGTTTTGACTAGGAGCAGCAAGAAATTACATTTGAAATAGAACATGCCAAACCAGTTCTGAAACTTCATACCGTGGATCCAGATCTCTTGTGTGGAAAATGCCTACAAAGGTGGGATCCAAACCACTCCATTTGGTTCCAGTTCCAAGTTCTGCTGTGTGATTGGGGTCGGTGTCTGCATGACAGCCAGTCTCCAAGAGTTGACGCTGCATCATCTCAAGTCTGCCATTTCTGCTGGAGGCGCTGATGGTCTGCCTAAGGCCAAGAAAACTGTTCTCTGGAGAGAGAGGAAAGGCATGTGCCTGGCTCTACAGTTGGACAGACTGTCAAGGAGAAGCCAAGTGTATTCCTGACATGCAGAATAGTGAGAGAGGGTAAGCAGCTGCCAGGTAGTGAAGTCAGGAATTCCCAGTTTTTCTCCCTAAATGGTTCAAGTAATGAGTGTGAATGGCAGTCCCCTGAGACTGAGAGAGTGGTGCTGCAGATGATGGAAGTTGTGTTACAGCCATGGTAAGCACCTTGGTTGGCCCAGAGGCCGCACCTGCCTTTATATCTCCGCTTTGCTGGGCCATACAGCTCAGAAGTCGCCACAAAGGTACAACCGCTGCAAGCATTTGTTTTGCACCAGTCTGACTGCAACTCCCAGACACAGGCAATTGTGTGGCTTGATAACTGTATAAGAATGAGAGTCTGAGACACAGACCAAGATCTGCAACATGAACTAAGACTTTTTAAGAATAACCACAAGAAGGGAAAGCAAACTGAACTGATAGGCACGTACAAGTGGAAGAGGTGTGGCAGACTGGCCACTGTGCCTGACTCCGAACCACGGGGTTCACGGTTCGATCGCCAGTGACAGGTTAGCCCAGCACCATGTGACTCTGGTCAATAGCTTGCTTAATCTTTTGGATGGCCCCCAGCGCTGGGACACCTCTCCAGAGGTAGCTGTGCGTTTTACAAATGCTGGTATTTCATTTCATTTCACATGCCTTGGGGGTGGTTGAGTAAACTGCTCCTGCCCCTAATCAGAATCCTATCCCACATTTGTCAAGAGGATTACAGGTGCAGGGGAAGGAACTCCGTTAGCATGGGAGAGTACCAAAGGGTGTAGTACCTCATGATATCAAAGAGACTGTGCCATACTCCCCTAATTGTGTTGTGTAGTATTACATGATGCTGTGCGATTTAAGTAAATGTTGTTATTTAACAATATACGCTTTGGGCTCCACAATTCATTATTGTGCCTGTTGATTGACTGTTGAGTTCGGACCTCTTGTCCATGACAACCCTCACTGAGAAGCCATCGACTGCTCGGAGTGGCAATTAACAAGCATAATGGTACCCTTCAGTCTTGAAATGAAATCAAGTGTGGAAATGGTATACTAGGCATACTAGGCCCAGTTTGCAGAGCCATAATAGGATGGACCCCAGTGGCAAATGACCTCAACCACCAAGTTTGGGGCTGAGTTGTCCCCATCTGCCTGTTGTCCCACCAGAAAGGGGTCTGACAAGATTACACTGTTTGAAGTGCATACACTTAACTTGGAAATTCTCTGACACAGCACTCAGGCCAGTTTCTCAGTGGGATACACGGCAGTATCTCTCACATTGTGAAATGAGCTGCTGTATTTCAGAGTAAGGTGCCTAAGTATACGTTGCATTTTTTGCTGTGTTGCCCAAAATGTGTATTTGATTCCTTGATCATTCTGTAATCTGTTATGATGCACTAGGCACGTGCTCGACCTGTCAGCTCCATGATGCCAATGCCTTTTCCAAGTGCCTTCATTTTGAACCAACTGCTAATAAAACATGTTAAAAAAATAACCCTTGGAAATCCCAAAATGTTGCAACATACAGCACAGCTTGAAAACACGGAGATGAAACATTGCCCCCTTTTTCCGAGCTGTGGTGTTTTGCAGCGAATGTACTTTAGGAATTTCCGAGTAAATTGTATGCACCTTAGACACTGCAAATCCTTTAGAACATGTGCACAGTACCCTTTTCTGATACAGTTCATAATCTTAAATGCCTTGAACCAGGATATAATAAAGAAAGAACGTTTTGTCAGAACCCTGGGATAATCAGATACTGAATAGTGAGGTTAACCACACCAACTCCCCTTATGAGTTAACTCACAGCCTGTATCTAACCTCCAGATCTGTGAAAGAGACCCAGAGCTAATTGAAAAGAAGGGTTTGAGGATAGAGAGAGAGTGAGACACTTGTGCCGGCAGACTGGATGGTGAAAAACCTGGACTGGACTCCCAGGTTACAGGCAGCATATCCCCACACATTTTGCAGCCTCCCCGGTTTTAGGAACACAAAGAGACTACAAATGCCACATCAATGTACATAAACACCAAGGAGACAGGATATAAATGCATCCCCATTAGCGGAGTTCCACTGTAACCAGCCTGGAAACTTGGCAGAGAACCACAGATGATCACATTCCGCCCCTTCAGGGAAATGCTTAGTGGTGCCAAACAGGACTTCACAGTAAGAAACAAATCCAGGCAGGACTGTAGGAAAGTACCGTCAGCCAATTGGGAAGAAATGTAATGGATGTGACAGGGGAACCGAGGAGGAGAAAAACAAAGGTGTGGGAACGAGGTCGGGTGATAACTGACACATGAGCGAGTCGTAACGACGGCTGTTGACAGGCACCTCCTTTCTAGTCTCGTGAGTCTCTGATGTGACCTGAAAGTGTCAGCGTGGCCTCCTGGCCATATATTGGCTGGGGCAGCATGCAGTTAGCAAAGCCCTGAAAGTGCTTGTCCTGCATACGTGTACTTTCCACCACCCGGTTTTCCATCTTCTCCATGTATGAAGTTTCCTGGACAAGATCTGGTGAGCTATTCTCAGAGATCCAACAAGTTTATGATACAAGTACTAACTGATTCTTCTACTTAATGCATACCTACCCATTTATTTTGGTTGTTGGGTTCATGTTGGAAATGTGTAGAGACAATCCAAAGAAAATGGTGGCTGTCTGACAGCACAAACAGAAGCTCTGCAGCTGAGCAGAAGTTGAGTGGGAATTAATGGCAACTGAGCTCCGAATTTTAATTTTTAGTCTTAAATTGTTCTACTGTTTTTACAACTATGTTCACTAGTTCTTGTTTTTTATTGAATAAATAGGTATGTGTCATTGTTACATAGTATAGGTTGCATTATGTTTCACATTCAGTACTTATTCATCCCATCACTCAAGTTTTCTAACTGGCTTTTCGGTTTGTCTCTATAATATATAGTTTTAGAGTAGAGGGTGTTATATTTCCATCTATTTGGAGTCTTTTTTCTCTACATCAGCCTGTCTTCGGACGGTGTTCAGTCGTGGTAATAGAGCATTTAACTCCTATATATTTCTATCTGGCCTGGTTTTCCTCACATATCCTCCAGATCTTATGAAATGCTTTGGGGCATTCCCCACTCTTATAATTGACCTTCTCAGGAATCATGCACCAGTTCATATTAGCATACTGGTAGCCAAAGTATAGCATTCTCTGTGCTCCCCACAATTTCTGAATATCTCACCTGGCCACCACCAACCACAATACTGTACAATATCTTCCCTTACTTTGGCATATTCGCAGTATTGCTAGCTTCACTGTTAATTCCACCAGGTTCTCAGTCATATCTGACAAGAAATCCGCCACCATCATCAAAAATATTATACGCTGGGGCCATTCCGACTCTGGACCTGATTACGAGTGTAGGCTCTATTTATCACACCTGATAAATAACAATACCACAGGGTGTGTTATTTATAGGGTGCAATAAATAACCCCTATTGCGAGTTAGTGGGGAACACCATGCAGATTTTGGTGTTTAACGCACCAAAATATGCATGATAAAGTCAATACTGTATGCTTCCCCCTGTTAAAATAAGGCTGGTTTGAAATGCCGAAATTTGACGAAGGTTGGCGAATTTAACACATCCGATAACTATCGGATGTCTTAAATATCTACCAATGTGTAATTCCAACCTAGCACCACCCCAGCTGAGGTGGATGCTAGAAATCAGGAGGAGTCCCTAGAGGTACATATCACGGATAGCAATGAGGAGAGGGAGGAAAGCCGCTGAGGCGGACACTGAGCTTGTGATGTACATGAAGCCTGGGGGAGGAAGCAGTGAGACTCCTTTGCAACAACTTGAGTCCTCCTGACTGAAGCTTCAGGTAACGGGCAGAGCACAGGGGTTGGGGTGAGGTGGTGGGTAGGGGAAGGAAAATTGTATTTGTTCATTTTTTGTTAAACAAAGTCAGTTTGGTGCACCGGCATGTCATACTGCATACCACTGGGGCGGAAGCCCTGACTAGTGAAACAGTGAGGATGCCTTTATTGTGGACCGTTATGCCTATTGACTACAACTTGGATGGTGATACCACATGAACATTGACTGTAATTGTGTATCATCAAAATGCTAACAAAAATATATTTTAAAAAGTAACTTTTAATTCCAACCTGTGTGTAAACAGGTGTTTACGCACTGGTTGGAATATAATGACCAGCTCGTAATCAGGTCCTATGTGTGTATAAAAGTTCCTTCACCACATCTTCTTAAGCAGACATCACTTGTGATTCTACCATGATTGTGCAGCAAGGTGCGTGTGTAGAACCTAGGCACTGTGAAGGATTTTCATCTGTATTAGTCAGAAGCCTGCCCCATAGCCACCTCCCAGGCCTACAACATACCTCTTTTCCCTCTTCTCTCTTCCAATTCCCAAACTTCCCTCTCCCACTGGGTCTCCAGGTTGTCTAATGTATCTGGGGCATTATATGGTGTTTTATAGATCTGCGATCTTGCTTTACTCCTGAGTAGTTCTGATAGCACTATATATTCTAGTAGGGAGGTATCTTGCAGCTGCCAATATCTCTCTGTATTTCCATAAGGCATGCCTCAGTTTGATAAATGTCTGGTATTGTGACTCCTGTAAGGAGAATTCTTTCTCCATGTTTACTGTTTTGATACTTTTCTTTTTGCTATTAACATACTTCTTATTATTTTAGAATTGTCCTCCACATTCTCTTTCTTCATCTTACACTCCCAATGAGCAGGTAGGCATGTAAGTTTCGAGAAAGTAGAACAAACTTAAAAGCAGTCCAGGTATCCACTCTTCCATACAGACACCCCTCCCGGTGGCCATAGTACTACCAGTTTGTTTATTATGCTTTAGCCTATGCAGCTTAAGCCGCGGTTCTTTGGGGTTTTAACATGTGGAAGTAAACTGAACTATACTTGTAAACAGCAAAAGTCACCTAGGAGAAATAGTGTTTAAACAAATGTAATAAAGCCTCATGGAAACAGAAACTTTAATCCCCAGATGTGCCCCGTCCTCCCCTTCCTCTAAATGCTCCTTGCGCAGGCAGGAGACAGACAAAAGAAAGCAATTATTTGACTTAAAAAATGTGGAATCTCCAGCCTGAACCGGATCAATTGGCATGTATGGGAAAGCGTGTGATGTTGCACAATGCGCTCTGTGTTAACATCTCTAGACCTCTTCAATATGTATAGCTACGTATCTTCCGCAGAACAACAGCTCGGGCAAAGGGGGTAAAAACATATACAAGAAAGAAAAAAATGTCTCTGAGCCGCAGGAAAACACAAGACGTTTAGTCACCTTCAGAAAGCAATCACGCAAGTTCCCTCTACTCTTTACAAAACGTGCTGAACTGTGTCAAACCGAGTTTTGCAATTTGTTTTGCATATATTCCGAAATGCCTCTACTCATTTCAAAAGAAGTTTAACATTTTACATAAACATAACATTTACTTTAGTTTACCTTCCACAGAACACAGACATCAGGGACGTTTTTTTGATTAAGACAAAAAGGGTCTGGCTGGAGAAGCCATGATGTCGGCCATCAACAACATGCTTAACTAATTAACGCACAAAGGGGGCTTGTGGCGCCGCTGTACTTCTCAGCATGACGCAAGCAGGATGATGTCTACTGGGACATGTGTTCTGTCCATCTTGGAAGCTGGAAATATCCACCCCTTTAGAGAAGCCTGCTTGGAATGTACCCTGAGCCTTGCTTCACCAGGACATACACTGGTTCGGACCAGATTCCATCCACTTCCTGTTCTGTCATAATATTTTCATAAGGTATTAATAATTCAAGCAGGCTTTGCTAAATGGAAACTCCACGATTGAGGCGAAGTATTTCAGCGCGTGGCGCGACCGAAGGCCCTTGACATGTTATTAAAGAGAGGGCTCTAGAAGGGGATGCCGGGACGCCATGAATTACAGGAATGCGGAAGTAGCCGGCCCATTGTATATCTGAGGCTGACTGGGGTTGGCCGCCGCCATCTGTGAGCAATAACGTGTGCGGAGTGGCAAGCGATACGGACTGGAATGTACACATATCAGACACCAAGGGACTGCAAGCAATTAGTGATGTTATCAGCTGGAATTTCCAGTCGCATGAAAAAGGAACGAAAGGATTTTTTTTTAATTAATTAAAAAAAAGTACTGTATTGCAGTGCTTCTGTCGTTAGACTCGTTTATTTACAGGATTTCAAACACAACCTTGTAAAACATAAACTTAATGGTGATGACAGCATTTTCAAATATACAACATGCTATCTAAAAATAAAACAAGCCGAGCAAAATTGATAGGTCTGGATTTTTTTTTAGGGGTTTTACTTACACATACACTCACATATCTCAAATAGTTGGCTAAACACTATTGAGCTAAGGCGTTTCTTGAAAGGCTATTGCATATCACATGAGTGCTAAGGGTAATCATATTTCCCAGTTTTCCAAATGTCCCCAGTCTTAAATTATCAAGTACTAGTCTCATCTATTCTATGTCTTTCACTGTTTCAGGATGTCACCTGGCATGCTATATTGTTTCTCTAACATCATACATTTGCCTCTCTCATAACCACAGAGACATTCTCACAGTTCAGGCGCTTTCCAGTTCAAAGATTCGTCTTTTGTAGCTTTTAGCACTGTTAAAATTCACATTAGGCTTAGCATTTAAGTTCAAAGTTTTCCAATAGGCTCATTAATACATATTTGGGCTCATCTCCAAGTCTCACCCGAAGAAAAGTAAGAACTAATAGTTGCTACACTTAGATAACACATACTACCATATGTGTGGTCTATGTTGCGTCCTGCCTTATGTAAGGTAGGCCGCCTCGTGCAGCACGCATACTGGTCCCTAGAGCCGTCAAAACACTCATGCCCATACAACGATACTATGTTGGGCGGAAAGACCTCAAGCGGTCTCCTCCCATTTATTTATAACCTTAGGCCACGCCTGGCCCGAGGGTGAGGTGAGAATACACCCGGGGCAAGGCCGGACTGGCCAGCTGTGCAAGCGGGCAATTCCCCGGGAGGCTGGAGCCCCAGGAGACTGGTATTGACACTTGGAGACCGGGTTCAGCCTCTAGAAATGGTGGTGCTCATTACCGATCCCGGCGGCAACTTGAAAGAGTTGCTTTTATTCTAGCGCACATTAGGACGTCTGCACATGTGGGCTGAAAATTTTATTTTTGCCAGAGCTGTTTTAAGTTTACAGTCCGGCCCTGATCCGGGCCCCCCCAATGGCTAAACTACAAGACTGCTGAACTGCTACATCCCATCCCAACTCAGTCCTTGTGAAGAATTAGACAAGTTCTTCTAGGTAACATGCAAAGTCCTTGACCCACAGGTTGGGTTGAGCAGCGGGCCAGAGGCAGTACCGGGGATACTGATCACAACTGGCCAGCCTCTGGTTTGCTGGCCTGGGCGATGCACTGCGTGGCGGACTTTCTTCTGTTCTTGGCAACTACATGCTGGTTGGGCCGGCCAATGTCAGCTCCATTGGTTGCTTTCATACTGGGCTATTTTTCTTCCTCCTCTCTTTCGCCCTCCGGGGTTAGGTCTTGCGGGGCAACATCTATATTCTTGAACCATGAGATATTTTGGACCACTGTTTCCTGTCCCTTCGCAGCAGTTACCATGGTTCCGTCACTCCTCACCACTGTCCACCCGCGGCTCATACGGTATCCTGAACTTCCAATGGGACTTCGGTATTTTATGACCACCAGATCCCCGGTTTGAGATCACAGGATCTTGCCCCTCTCTTGTGGCTGATTGCCGCATTCCGCCTCTCCCTGCGTAAATGGGTTTCTTGGGCATCATAGGGAGGCAGTGTCCACCCAGGGCATGCTGGGATTGCGTCCCTGTGAGGCCTGCTAAACATCAAGGTCCATGGGACTTGTTGGGTGGTGCTGTGAGGCATGCTCCAATCGTCCCTAAGGAATGACTAGAGGTTGTCACTTTTGATCTCTGAGGGAAAACCAAACATTGTGAAAGCCTTCACCAAAACAAGAGTCATGTACGTGAATGCTGTAGAGCAGATGACTTCAACGATGGAGTATTTGGAGTAAGTATCCATCATGACTAGCATGACTCTCCCATCCTTGGGACTCCCAAAGTCTAGGCTTACTTTATCCACTGGGATATAGCATGATTCCTCTGTGATTATCGGTGCTGGCCTTTCCGGGACACCTGTCCGTTGACATGCATGGCACCTCCAGACAACCTCTTTGGCCAGGTCTTCAAGCTTGGGCAACCATACTTTCTCCCTCATCCTGGACTTCATCTTCACTGACCCTTGATATCATCCATGAGCTAATCGCGTCACATGATGATGCAGGTCCACCGGGATGACTATTCGGGACCAGCGCAGGATGATCCCATCCTGGGTTATGCTGAACTCATCCCTCACTCTCCACATGTTCGTGAGACATTCCCAATCTTTTCCTAACCACTCATTGGCATCCCGTAGAAAGTTTTGCCATGTGCCGCTTTGGATGACGTTGCCCACTTTTGTGACGATTGGGTCTGCTTCAGCCGTGTCCTTAATGTCAGCCAGGGTCAGGGCTCGAATACAAGTGGCGCTTGAGATCATGTTGAAGAAGGCCTCCACTGCCTCAGACTCGCGGCTGTCGACCTGGGGTTCTGAAGGCACTGGGTGGCAGGAGAGAAAATCGGGCAGATGTTTAGTTCCCGGTTGGTAGATGACATCTTTCATGTATTGTTTCAGCTGGACGGCCCACCGCTCGATTCTCAGGAGTGGATGTGGGGCTGCTCCCTGGAACAGCGGGACGAGTGGTTGGTGGTCGGGGACGATCTTGAAAGATTGACCACTTACATAAAGGTGAAAATGCCTGCAAACCCATTTAATCGCTACGGTTTCTCATTCAATCTGGCCGTATCACATCTCAGTTGGTGACAGCGCTTTGCTGGCGAATGCTGGAGCTGCCCAAAGATCAAGCTCTTGTTCTTGGGCAAGTACTGCTCCAAGACCCACTGGGCTAGCGCCTACCAACAGTTCAGTGCATTTGTCCTTGTCGAAGTACACCAACATGGTGTTGTCGAGGAATGCGTCCATGATTCGTCCGAATGCTGCTTCTTCATGGTGACCCCAGTTCCATTTGATGTCTGCCCTGGTTCTGCAATGGTGGCCATCCGGATAACACTTCGTACTTCGGACACAATTGTGGGTGGTGGTGCCTGTTTGATCGCCTAGGTCTTCCGGGGGTCAACTTGTATTCCATGTTGATTGAATATGTTCCCAAGAATTCAATTGTTGGCTGAAAGAACAGACATTTCTCTTGGTGCAACATGACGCCATGGCCTTGGCTCAAAGGTGTTTGAAGTGCTCGGCCGCTGTAGTGAAATGGAAGAGAATGTCGTCACTAAAGTTTAGGACGCCCGGTAATCCTGATAAAATCTTGTGGATGGTATTTTGGAATGCCTTAGCCGCTGAGGAAATACCAAAGTTGAGGCACCGATAGTGGCGCAGTCCAAGGTGTGTGCTGAAGGTGGTTATGCACCTACTTTCTTCCACCAGGACCAGCTGGTGATATCTGGCATTTTGGTCCAACTTTGAGAACCACCCAGAGCTGTTGACGTCGGCCACAATCTCGTCCATGGTTGGGGTTATATGGCGCTCTCACCTGTTGGCTTGGTTCGGGAGCCGCATGTCAATTCATAGACATATTTTCTCTGGTTGTTTCGGGTTTTCAGGAATTACCTTTGGAGAGACCCAAGGAGTTGGTCCCAATACCTTTTCTATTACTCCTTGTTCTTCGAGTTTTTGCAGTTCAAGCTCAACCAGCGGTTGAAGGTGGAATGGGACATGGCGATGCCGGAGTGCTGTTAGTGCTACCGACGGGTGGATGTGCAGCTTCACAGGAGGATGCTTGAGGCACCCCAACACTTTGAAGAGGTTTGGGAATTGATCCAATATGTCACCAGTCTGATTTTACCTTATGCTTCTCGCGGAGGATACCAGGGCTAGGTCCTCCGTGGAGTGGCTGCTGATCAGCGCATCTGCTTCTTGATCGATAACATGGATCGTTGTAATGATCTGGTGACCCTCCGAATGGACTGGCACTGTCATTCGCCTTCGTAGAGGTAGAGGTGATTGACTACCATATGCGACTATCTTGGTAGGCCGACTAGTTGTGGCTTTGGTCAGAGACCTTTATATTGTACTCCCATGACATTTACTGTGGCCCTAGTGTTGATGACGGCCTTTACTTCGTTCCCTGCAATGCGGACCATGCATGTAGGTTGTGGCCAGCTATCTCATGAACAATATGATGAACCTTTCTTCCTCTTCTTCTTCCTCAGATGAAAAATCTTCAACCCGGTAAGTAGGTCGTGATGGAGGCTTCGAGTCTCCCGGATGTGTAAGGTTCATAATTGATAGTTGGCGTTCTGCTTTTGGTGTCCGAATTATCACAGATCTCCCGATTTATCTTGAAAAATCAATGCTTTACTGAATCCCTTGTGTTGCACCATGAAGCGTGTTGTATATACCTTTACTCTGGACAAATCCAGCCATCTCATTACAGGTGGTATATTTCTGAGAGCTCATTGAGGCCGTCAATTGCTGTGTTGAACTTAATAATTAACAATGCTTCTCTTTTTGACAGATTGACCTCCAGGTCTCCCCCTCTTACATCCTGATCAACTTTGAAATGATAGTCCCACAGCAGATGCTTAAAGGCAGATCAAAAGAAACTGGCATCTGGTCCAAGGCCTAGACACCAAATTGAAAGAAGTACCACTCTTTGCCTTTAAAAAGGATAGGAGTATAGCTAATCAGATTGTTAGAGCGGCCCTGCCAAAAGAAAAAATGCCAACGCTGCGAGATTATATGAATCTGCCTCCAATTAAGGGACATCACAAATGCGGGACATGCATCTGCTGTGAATCCAAAATTGAAGGTGATCTATTCACCCATAAAGGGATATTTTGGAAACACAAAAATTTCACCAATTGTAAGTCAAGATATGTTATTTATGTCATCATTTGCCCGTGCAAAAAAATGTATATTCAATAAGCTTTATTCGGTTGAAACAAAGCAACCATAAAAGCACAATACAGAAGTTAAAATACATTCATTACGATACATAATAAAAGAGAATACTGTATCAAGGAACAATAAAGTTAAAAAAGAAGCAGCCCTCAATGTCTCTTGGTGAGAGTGATCTATTCATAATGGGTTTTCCACACTTAATGCTGTTTCCTCCGCAGTTCTCCTAGTGTGGACAAAAAGTTCATACAGTATTACAAATGGGCTTCAGAATATGCGGGATTCCAATTTCATAGGAGCTTATTCAAGTGAAGGCTAACCCCAGGCTATAAGTCATTATTAACGGGCCAATCAGAAAAAAAGATTACGGGTGGGTATGTTAGAGTAGGTGGAAATGTGGCCTCTATAGCCTTTACCATAGTTCATTTCAGAGGGCAGGTATGTGATTCTAGGATAAAAGTCTCTCAGTGCTCTAACAGTGATGGGGCCGTCTCCTACTTGTGGCTGCCAACCTTGCAAATATTGGACAATGCGGGGGTCCCTGAAGTTTACAATAATCAGGTCACCTACTATGTCTTTAGATAGAGGTTCCAACCACTTCACCCTTCTAACGTTTGCAATTTTCCCTTTGATGTTTGGTGGAAGGGGCCTGTTCTTGGTTAGCCAGAAGGATACCTTGTTTGCCAGTTCCACTTGGCCTTCAATCTTTCCATTGGTTAATTCGGGCACGCCTGAGAGAATGCACACAAAAGGGGCAGCCTCCGGCGGTAGGTCAATGTGAGTAGACTTTCTTTGCATATAGCCATGTTTATGAAAAGTCCCTTCTAAGGGAGTGGGAGCATTTGTCGGCCCTACCCTGCTAACTGTTCTCTGCGGTACTACCAAGTTTTGAAACGGGTACCGGGTATTTGATATTATTGGCGTTTTTTGGGCAGCTAAGTTGGCTGAAGCAGTAACGCTTTGTGCCAGAAACTTGGGAACTTCAGTAGTGACTAGAGGTTCCACCTGCTTTGATCCTGCTAATCTTTTTACGAGTTTCAGATTCTCCTTCGTTGTCTCTTCTATACTATTGATCTTATCCCCTAATACCATGATTCTTTTTACCAGTGGGGATAATAGGGAATCGACAAGAAGTTCGATCTGGGCCAGAAGAACAGATGATGTGGTAGGTAAGGGGGGAATTTGGAATTGCGCATGTCCTGGGTGATTTCGAGATGTTACTGTTGACTGGGGGGGGGACTAGAATACAATTTTTGTTTTTTTGGTAGTCTGCCCCTTAGTTTGGCATCTCTACGCTTTTTTTTAGTGGAGGGAGTCTTAGGGTTTATTGCTGAATGAGTGCTGGCTTCTGCAGGAGAAAAAGGGGGGGTTCCCGGGTGACTTGCTTTAGGTATGGATGGGGCACCTGTTTGTTTCTTTTCCTCGTCAACATTGACATATACAGTTTTACAGAGCTGATTAAGTTCATCCAGTAGGGTGAGATTTTGGGAACAGTCTGCTACCGCCAGAGAGGATTGGGAAATATCGAAAGCTTCTATTAAAGGACTTTGTTCAACTCTCTCTAGTTCGCATTCAATGTCCGATGTAACCCTAATTAGGAAGTTGTCCAGAGTCCCCTTCCGAGAGCCCCCCTGGGAGATAGCATTCTTTATACCTTCTTTTCCAGTCATGATATGGCTTGCTTATGTATTATAAAAAGACTCCGGCACTGGACCAACGTGTTAGATAGCAACCGTAATAATCCTTAAGTGTCGACCAAAGTACTCAGGGCAGTTTCTGTTAGGGATCTATAATGGCAGAAAACAGTACCTTCTTTATCCAGTCGTGAGCAGACAAGAGACAGGTGGGGTGGCCCTGCCCTGTCTCTTCCGGCCTCTGAGGGCCACAAAGGGCCCGCCCTTTGCCCGGGCTTAGCCCGGCGCAGTCCCGCGCGCGTCCCGCGACGCGGGGCTCTCGCTGGTACAAGAGCACCTCCGGGGGTGGGACTGGGCGTGCGCGACTTCCGCTGGCAAGG
Source organism: Lissotriton helveticus (assembly GCF_964261635.1). Taxonomy (NCBI): domain Eukaryota; kingdom Metazoa; phylum Chordata; class Amphibia; order Caudata; family Salamandridae; genus Lissotriton; species Lissotriton helveticus. Next base: position 129,709,704 of record NC_136060.1, on the reverse strand, counting down.
TCCGCTGGGGGATGTAGTCCCCGGTCCGCCGCGATGTCAGGCGGCAGAAACGGCAGGCGAGCAGGAAAGCTGCGGCGCTCCTCGGCGCTCCCTCAGTCTCCCTCGCAATGCCCAGGCGAGTGGCTGTGTGTCCCCCGCTCCCCCGGGGCTCTCGCTGGTACAAGAGCACCTCCGGGGGCGGGACTGGGCGTGCGCGACTTCCGCTGGCAAGGTCCGCTGGGGGATGTAGTCCCCGGTCCGCCGCGATGTCAGGCGGCAGAAACGGCAGGCGAGCAGGAAAGCTGCGGCGCTCCTTGGCGCTCCCTCGGTCTCCCTCGCAATGCCCAGGTGAGTGGCTGTGTGTGTATATTGGAAAAACAAATCAAGAAATAAGACACCGCATATTTCAACACAAATCGCGGATAAGGAAAAATTTACAAACAGCGCCTTTGGTTAACCCACGGCATTCTCATGCCCATACAGAGAAAGATTTACACTGGACTATCATTTCAAAAGTTGATCAGGATGTAAGAGGGGGAGACCTGGAGGTCAAACTGTCAAAAAGAGAAGCATTGTTAATTATTAAGTTCAACACAGCAGTTGACGGCCTCAATGAGCTCTCAGAAATATACCACCTGTAATGAGATGGCTGGATTTGTCCAGAGTAAAGGTATATACAACACGCTTCATGGTGCAACACAAGGGATTCAGTAAAGCATTGATTTTTCAAGATAAATGAGGAGATCTGTGATAATTCGGACACCAAATGCATCTACACTCTCTAGGAAATCATAGTGTAATAGTTTGAAAATATAGAGAGTAACGCTCGGTTCCACCTTAGCGTGACCATTCATAACCTGCGAGCATCCACTTTCCGCATTTTTTGCATGAACTACGACTCCCATAAAGCATACTGAAAATACCGGAGTCAAAACATAGCAAGAATAGAACTGCCGCGAGAGAGAAAAAATCTATTCCCCGGTGAACAAGACGAGCGAGAAGCCTTTCAGGTAATTCTTCGCGAGGCAAATTTTTTACTTTTCACACTCATAGATATGAAGAAAGGCGACTAGGTTGGGGTTAACGAACTGAATTCAAGCTCGGCACACAGTTTTTAGATGCTAGATCCATTAAGTGGTATTATTGTAAACAAAAGCAGGCATCCCTGCAACATTCAGCACGTCAACTCCGCTTGTTAAACAAAGTTGCAACCACCACACAGGCTGTGCGCTTTGTAACAAACAATTTTGAAGAAACTTGAAATATGTAACAGAAAACAGTAATTACACATAACTAAATGTGTTTTGCAGAGTAAAGACATATAAGGAAAAGACTTCCGAAAAAATCATCGTAGAAGGATCTACCGCATTGCTTGCAGGTACGACTCAAATAAAGATGCCTTACTAAGGAATCTGCGAGATTTTAAACTGGGCATTATAATGAAAGATCATATATTTTTTCAGAATAAACATACGGCACCGTGATTGGAATCACAGAAAACATATATTGCACTTCCTCCAAGGTGCACTTTGTTAAGAAGATACCAAGTAAGCACACCTTTAGCATCTAATGAAAAATTAGAGCTCTGTTAAACAACTGTCTTCTTTCCATTCTTTTGATTTGTATGAATGACCCTACTTTGTGGCCCGTAGGTGTTGACACAACTTAAAAAGCAAGAACAGACAGGATAAAGGTAAGAGAGCTCATACTGCTAGATGATACAGGATATGGTGGTTCAAAATTAAGTAAGGAAGAGTAAGACACTCTTTTTTGCGTTTATTTTACAGAAACATTGGTCCTGAGGAGAGTTTCTTGTGGAAGGAACTCGAAACGCGTCGACCACGTTACTTGCTAGGCTAATCTTTTGAAAAAAAGTTACCAAAATACTTTTGAATGTGTTGAGTTGCAGATGGCCTTTTTCTAAAAGTGAAAATAATACGTTTACAGTGTTTGTTTGTATATTAGACCCAAGAGAGAGATTTTTTTTTGATTGCACAATAAGTTGGTTCCCCTTAATTGGGTTGTAGAAATGTATATAGACTGTTGGGGTGTGAGATGGAATGAAAGAATACACTAGTTTGAATGTGTTCAGCACTTGTATGTGTGAGGAAGAGAATGTGTAGAAGGATTATTAGAAACACATACGATTTTTGTATGTAGCTGAGGTTCTGAAGGGGACATATTAAATAGGTGTAGCGAGATTTTTGATACAAAATGTTGTGATTCAAACGATGTTCATGTATTTTTGAAAAAATAAACTGATTAATTCAAACTGGAAAAATAGTTGTGAAGGGTCAGTTTGATTCTGATTTTTCTTTCAGCACGAGAAGCATCCATGAATACCAGACTACACTTCAGATATTTTCATGTGTGACACCCCAGCACTATCCATAATTTTATTTCCAGATAGTTTTTCCAGATTGGTTTATGCATTACTGATGTTCTGTAGATGTGGGCTATCGGTTTTATTACAATCATCTCCTGCAGGACAGTGGCATTACAAGAATTACACTCTGACAGTTCCATCATACTTTCCAATTATAGCTGCTGGGTGTGGCACAGTTGTATGTTTTGATAAAACTTATGTTTATCCAAGGCTCGTTCATTTTCATTATTATGTTTCTCTTATTATACTCATTACAATGTGTAGCAATTTCTGAAACATCTTTTAACGATTCATTAATATGCCAACATAAAGTCCTTCTGATATTGTTTTCGTTAAGCAAATGGTTCAAAGTTTTCCTTGTCTTGTTTTATATTCTTGATAAGAAATAATACCACATTTTACCTTTCCTTTCAAAGAGCTTCAAATAAAGAATGTTGACAATGTAGGAAAGTAGGATCTGCTTCTATGGCTAGCCCCACTTTTTGCCCGGTGCTATGCTGTTTCTGACTAGTCTGACTGGGATCCTGCTAATCGGAACCTCAGTCTCTATACTTCCTCCCTTAAATTGACTATGATAAGTACTTAGATAAGTCCCAGATTGGCTACTGGTGTACCATTATAAGTCCCAAATATGGTACTGAGGTACCCATGGCATAGATTCACCAGGGGTCACCCTTGGGCTGCAGCATGTATTATGCCACCCTTCAGAAACCACTCAAACTTTGATTACAGGCCTGCCATTGCAGCCTGTGTAAGCTGGTGCTAGCACCACTTACAACAGATATAGGTATCCTATATCTGAGGTTACTGCACTTAAATCCTATAAGTCAACACTAAGGCAGACCTTTCAATCCTGAAGGCAGGGTGCTCGGTTGTGAGTGTGAGGTGCCCCTGCATAAGCAAGACACACATACACCCTTCGGAGTCCATTCTCCCGGGTTGTAAGTGCATCAGCCATCACGATATATATATATATAGTGGCCATGCGTCATTGTGTGATGGCTAACTCTAAAACGGCTGTAACAAACTCTGCCATGTTTGGTATCAAACATGGTGGAATCATACCCCCACACTGTAAATGGTGTGGGGAGTATTATTCCATGCACTGTAAAGTTCCTCCGGGAGGCCCTCAGTGCTCCCGGTCCCAGCCTTCTAGGCAGCACAACATGGCTGCTGCCGACCAGAGACACGAGTCTGCCTTCCTGCTGCTGAGCCAAGCTTGAGGAAGGGAAGCCACCTCCCAGACAGTGTTCAGTGTATTGGGGCAGGGTGGGAGCGCTTGCCAGCATCACTCAGTCTACTTGAGGGGCACATTTTGTGCCCTCCTTGCATAGTCCAGTTCAAACCAGCTCAGGGAGCCGTTGGCTCCCGCTCTGGTGTGAAACTGGACAAAGGACATGGGAGTATCCTCCCCACTGTCCGACCCCTGTCCTGGGAGAGAACCTTGAATAGTCCCAACCCTTTCCTTAGGGTACTTGGGGGCTTTCCTGTGGGTGGGTCCCTAGATGCGTTGTGGGCCACGATTCATATCAAGACACCACTTCATCTTTAACCGTCTGGGCATTCTGGACTTCGCTGGACCTTGCTCTAGGCTCCGGGACTGCAACTGAGAAGACTCCTGCTGCTTCTGGTCTCGTCGTCCAGCAAGTCTGCTGCAACGTCTGTGCCCGTGCTCCATACAGGAACCTTCCAAGGCCTGTGGACATCCAAGACACTTGAAGGAATCTCCACTCAAGTGAAGGAGTCACTCCCTGCATCTGCATGCACAGCAACAAAGCTGACCGGTCTGCTAATCCTGGGTTCCCATGTACTCTGAAAGGCTCAGCACCACATGTGGTAATTCTTCATATCCCTCGAGGCCTGCCCTATCCTCTCACCAAGTTTGAGGCCAGTATCCCTCATTGGAGCCACAGGAACGGAACCTCTGTGCACCACGTTGGCTTGCGTTGCAAAGGCTTGTTGGCTTCCTTCTTCCAAGATCTTTGGGCTCCAAGTAGCCCCACCTCAAGCATCTCCTATGACCAAGATCTTTGTCCTCACCACATCACTTGCACTGTGGCCTCCATCCTTGGTGAGCTGCTTGAGGTCCTCTTGTGACACCAGTGCCTCCGGTCTGTGGGTCCCCTTGAGGGTCTTCTTTGATTTCAGTGGGCTTCTCTGATTGCTCTAGGCCTGCTCTGACTCCCCTGCTTGTGGTGAGTTACCTGGAATTTGCTGGTCTCAACACTGCACCTTTTTTGCTTTCCACGTTGGTTGCAGTTGCCAAGGCTTATTAGTGCTCCCAACAGACACCGACCCCTGAACTCTCGACATCAGAAGTGGGATAGCTTGCGAACAGCTCCTGGTCTCCACAGCATTGCCTGGTCCTCACAGCTGCAGCTCCAAGGTCACTGTCAGCTCTCCTGTAACACCCGACATTGGTGGCCATTCGTCGTTTTGCCTCCTGGTCACTTCTGAGTGGCATAGACTCTGTCCCCTCTGCTTTCAGGCACTTCTCATCCTGAACCCACCTTTGGGTTCCACCAGACACTTTCACCTTTTCCAGCAGCGGCATCTTCCTGAAGTCCTCCATTGAGTTCGACAGATGTTTCACACCTATGCACCCGGCTTCCCTGGTGTAGTTATCCTGGTTCCTAGGGTATCCATGGGTTGGGTGGCTCTCTAACCTTCTGTCTTCCATGTGGTTTCTGTAGGGTCCACTGGATAGGGTCCTTCTTTAAAATTGCAACCCCGACTTACCCATTGACTTGATTCGAGCACGCGGTTGCTTTCCCACTCTGCACACGACCTCCGTGGGGTTCCTGGGTACTTACCTTGGGTGGTTCCCCGGGCCCCTGCCTTTCTACATCTTCTGGGTACAGTCTTCACTTAAGTCATGGTTCGAATACCACTATTTTAGTATGTGGTTTGGTCTCCCCCTGGCGACCACTGTGTAGACGTGCTACTGACCTGTTTTCTTTGCAAAGTATTGTGTGCAATCCGTATACCTCCGGATAGGAGATATTTGCATGTGTTAGTGAGTGTCTTATAATAAATACAGATTTTTTTATAAAAACACTGTGTGGTTCTTTTTCACTTAATCTATACCTATAATATTACGTTCTGGTAAAACAAGCTGCTTTGCACTCCTTCTGGACTAAGTTTGAAGGCTGCTCTCCACAGCTACCACTTAGAGAGCTTTATAAGGTTGTCTAAGGCCTCTAAAATCACCATAAGGGTTGTCTGGATTAGTGCAGGGTGCCGACTTACATAAGGGTGCATCATATACTAAGCCAGCTTCACACAGACATGTTTCACAATATGTCTGAATTTCAGGCTCTCCTAAGGACAGTTTTGTAAATATACTTATGGGCTCACTGGCATTCCTCTGTGTGACAACTATCTCCTTGTTCATATGTTTCTTGTATTTTTACTACATCTCGAAAAGATTGTACAACTAGGAAACATATTAAGCCGCCATTTCGATGGAAGTTACAAAGGTTGCAGTTTTGTGCCAGGGACCAAATGACGTGTCTATCGATATTGCCCAGTCATATACTGAAGCGAACAAGCAGATGTGTTTATTAGCAAGCACTGCATGGTTCAAATGATCTATTTATGATGTTGATGGTGGGTTTAATAGATATGCCAATGTTTTTGAGATGATTTGAGTAATCAGATTACATTCACAAATACTGTTTTACATTGGCACTGGTAATCCTTGTCAAATAATCTCTGCTATTTTATTCTCCTTCAATACTGTGGACAATAATATCCTATAAGCTTCCTGCATATGTTGTAGAGGAGATGTCTTAAATTTTCTGTTGATCAAGCTTAAATCACTGTGGCAAATTTGTGGCATGACTGTTTTATTTTTTCAAGCTCACTCTCTTCTATAATGTATACATTAAGACTCATAGTTGTCTCCTATTTCACTTAACCTGCATGTCCTTCCACTAGCCCATACCATCAAATGTTTTTATTTTCAGTGTTACATACTTGCTGATTGGTCCCCAGACCAGCTATGGCTCAGTAGGTGTCCATGGTCTAGATGTTGCTGGCCCTCTGCAGGTGTATTTCGTTTGTACATGTTTTTCTTCTGAGGGCATAAACCCCCTCATGGAAGGTAGTGCTTTAGCCTGATTTTGATATTGCAGCACATTGGTCTGCGATGGTCTGGAGTGAGCCTGGGGCCATTTTGTGTAGAGCTTTGGTAATCTTCAGGGTAGTATTGTCTGGTGTTGATATGCCATGGGGTTCAATCTCCACTGGTGTCAATCTAATGAAAGGAGCAAAAGATGACCTGTCCTGGTAAGCGGTACAACCGTACATGGTTTCTGCAAGTAGAAATTGTGTTCCACCATGGAACGTGTCTGTACGAAACACTCCCCATGTAGTGTGCAATTACTAACACTTGTGCCTCTGTTTGCCCTATGTTCGGTCCATCTTAGAGGTGACCTAAGTTTTTACACTTATTTTCTTTGGGTTTTTACTACAAATCTTGTGTAATGGAAACATAGAACAATCAAATGGTATGAGATGCAAATGTGTGACACTGTCCTTGATGCCAATCAAACATGCTTAAAATCTGCCAACAGTGGTTTGTGCTGTATGTATTTTACAACACTCATTTTCATTTGCATGGTGTAATCACATTTTCACTTACCTCACAGCTCCTCTGGATCTCATGTATTGTAGGTTCATGCTGCCAGGCATAGCGATTTAATAACAATACCACAAGGTACGTTATTTATCGAGTGCAATAAATGCCACCTTTTACTAGTTGCTAGGGAATAACATGAATATTTTGGTGCTTAACGCACCAAAAATCCGCATGATACAGTAAATAGTGTATGTTTTTTCCCAGGCAAATGTTGGCTGGTTGGACCTGCCAAAATTCAACGATGGTTGAGTTATTTAACACACTCAAAAATTATCGGATGCATTAAATACCTAATAACTCGTAATTCCAACTCATGCGTAAAAAGGGGTTTAACATTTTCACTGGCAAGCCCCGTGTCTTGCAAATACTATGATATTTTCTTCATTCAGATTTACCCATTAAAATGGTGACTCTTGTGACCCTTGTACATTTTTTATAGAGAAAAAATATCTCCAACATCCATCCAGTTTCAATGTTGGGAGGATAACAGTTTAAAATAAACTTGCGATACAGCCATTTTGAGCGCAATTAAATATTACTACTCATGAGAACATTGTCAGTTTGCAGAGAAAATGGATGTAGGAAAATCAGGAAAAAGCCACGTACTACATACAGAAAGGCCAACAATTAGGATATATGTCAAAATTAGCTTTTGCTATAAAAACCTCTGATACCCCTAATTTGTATGTGGTTTCCAAAATGCAGATTAGAATTTTGCAAAAGAACAGAAATGGTGTCTTAGAATTGTGCGCTCAGGTGGGGAGTCTCCGAAAGACCCTTGTAGGGTACAGTCAGCTAAGGCAGCCGAAATATGTATGCCCAGTCTGTTTTATTGATGAGGTTGGATGAAGAAGAGAGAGTAGAGAAGACAGGGAAGCATTGCTGTAGATGATGAAGCGACTGAGAATCTGGCCATGGGTCTTAATTGCCCTAAATGATTTGCTGGCACCTAACCTGCTGAATATTTTAAACAATGCAGTTGGGTATTTCCATTAGCCTTCAGCAGTGACTGATTACAGATGAGGATTCTGCTGCACTCTCTTCTAGTTTATATGGTGCAGCCTCTGAGTAAGGATGATGCTGAAGTGCTTGTTGCTTGTGAGACAGGAACAGAACAAACTAGAACCAAAATGCTGGGACAAGGAGCATATTTTTTCCAGCCTCTTTTTGAAACTATGAACTCATGAACGTGACTGCTAACTCAGCGTGAAGATATTCAGGAGAAGGGCTGCATAGGCGTCCAGAATTGGCCATGTAGTGGAGCCTATGTAAACGAGCTGTAAATGTGTAGTAAATGTAAATGTAGTAGTACTTGTATAGCGCACGAATCACCCATGAGGGTATCTCGGCGCTTGTATGCATACCGCTGTGGAACCCTTCCTGGCTTTTCCCTGTGAAGTGCCCACTCCTGGGCACCCCCAAGGTGAAGCCAGGCATCCTAGCATTGTTGGGGCCGTTGTAAACTACGACGTATGTACTGGTAAGGAGTTGTGACCTACGACGGATACGCCAAGTTGTGGATTCACAAAAATGTCTCGGGTAGGAGACGATGAGATCACATATCCAAGATGGGGAGAGGAGTTGGCCTAAGGGCTAGAGCGGTCAACCTTGTATCTGGGAAACTGGGTTTGTGTCTCGGCAACGACGCTGAACATCCTGTGATTCTGGGCAAATCACTTAATCTTCCCGTGCCTAACAAAAATGAATGTGTCCTCATGTAATGCAACTGGTGCTATGTAAAGCGCTCTGATACCCGATTCGGGTTAAGTTCACACTATATGAAACGTGTTAAAAAAAAAAAAAAGATGCAATGGGATTGTTGACCCATGCACCACATGTGGCCCCTCCAAGGTCCATTTTCCATTACACTCGCCTGTTCCTCCCCTTCTTCCTTAGAAGCAGGCAAAACGTGATGCTTGACAGGGCAGTACAGTCCCCTGTGCTAGTGACACCATCTGCAGCCACCATTGCTGTAGGTCTGTCCATGGGCTTTGCAGGGAAGGCTTGAAGGAAACATGCTGTACATGCAACTGAGGACCACAGACAGCTATTCACGCTCACATACCACCATCACACCATTTTGTATTCCATTGCATTGCGCTGTGTATAGGTTGGGATGTATATTTTCGAGCTACATTGGTTGACTAGAACTGAACTTAGTACTTTAGACATGTTTACAAATGTTGCTGTAAAATGAGAATTTCAGAGTTCTTAACACCAGAACCACATCTTCAGTGGTCGACTTTGCACTTCTGAAGGTAGTTAAGCCTCATCAACTGGTGAAAAGAATACTAATGGCGCTCCGACACGCACAATTATTGCTTGAATATTTAATTATAAGGACCAGGACACAATTCTACAGGCGGCATGCATCCATGGCAACCTATGCATCGAGAATGCAACCATCAGATTCTTCCTAGACTTCACCTTGCAGTTTCAGAGGCAGAGATGGAACTTTGAAGCAGTGAAACGAGCTCTGTGTGAAAAAGAAGTCAAGTATATGATGCTCTATCCGGCCAAGTTGAGGGTCATCAGAGGCAGCAAGAAGTGGCATTTCGATACTCCAGAAGAGGCCTGGGACTGGGTGGAGGGTTGGCATCCTACACATTGAAAGGGAAATAGGCACAAAGAAACTCAACCAACGGATGGAGGCTGCCCCCAGCAGAGGGACTTGCCTGACGACCATCGGTCTTCAGACCGGGAGGTGGGCGTGTGAGACTGATCCTATGAGTTTAAGCGGATTGACTTATATGCTCTGTTCATTTTGGCTTGTGGGTTAGATAATCCTTTTTAAATCATGGAGGTATCGGGGGCCTAGGCTTGGGGGTCAGAGGGGACAGTAGCCGGACAATACGTCAAAGTCAGGCGCTGGCACTAGACCACTGCACCATGATCCACTGCAGAGGAGATGTTCATTCATGCTTGTTTATACATACAGGTCTTGCTCTGGCGTGTGCTGCCCGCCCCTAACTGAGTTATGTTATGTATTGGGCGACAGGCACTCTGCAAGTTGGGGGGGTTGGCCGGTTCTAGTTCACTAGGCAGGATAGCGGGGATGTGGTAAGGGGAGAGGTTTTTAGCCAGGTTTTACTTTCTATTATTGGAGCATCATTACAGACTCAATTTGGCAGGGGAGTTGGAAGATATCAGGGAGGTCCAGGGACAATAGTTACCAGAGCCGGGGCAGGGTGTCCTGGTTGGGGAGTGATCATGTGCTAAAATGACCAATCACTCACACAGAGACCGACTTATCTGGTCATGGAACGTAAGCGGATTGGGCCATAAGATTAAGCGCCCTCTGGTCCGCCAGTATCTACAGAGACATGTTCCTGATGTAACACTACTCCAAGAAACACATCTTAGGAACCCATTCCAGTTACACAACGGATTCCAGAGGATTGAACATACTGCTTAAAAAACAGTCCCTTTACAATACACCACACTTTGAATGACCAATAGGCCAGATTTGTGGCAGTGACACGAACATGGGAGGGCGACACAATACACCTCTGTTCCCTATACATCCCTCCATGCCTACATGCTGGAACTCTGCTGGATGTTGGCGCGCTACTATTAGCTCTAACGGTGGGAACATTAGTACTTGGGGGAGATGTAAATGAGGTCATGGATGTTGCCCTAGATAGGGTTAGCAGAGCGGAACCGGGAGGGGGCAGGGGAGCATTACCCTTGTTTGTTGAAGCCATGGGGATGGTTGACTTATGGAGACAGCTTAATCCCTCCATCAGGCAGTTCACACACTTCTCCTCTGCTCACACTTGTTACACTCGGTTAGATTATTTCCTCACTCATACTACATCGGCTGGATTATTTTGGAATGCAACAATCCACGCGAGAGGCATTTCACATCATTCACCCGTGGGGGTTCATCTACCGGGCCCTCAAAGACCATCTCATTGTTCCCTAGAATAGAGACTTTGTATTTTCAAGAGAGAGAGATGAAAGACATAATTAAAAATAGGACCACCCAATACTTTGAAGAGAATCAGGGAACGGTGGACTCCGCATGCGCAATGTGGGAAGCCTACAAGGCAGTTTTGCGGGGCCAGGTCCTGGTCCTTATAGGGGGGAAAAAGAAGGAGAACTGTCTGAAATGTGAGGCCATCAAAAAGGAAGTTCAAGAGCTGAAGAAACTAGTGGTGTCAGACAGGTCGGAGAAGTTAGCTCATCAACTGAGACGGAAGCAAGACGCCCTTTGTGCTCAGAAAATAGGGCTAGAAAATATGCCCTGGCAACACAGTTTCATTTATATGACATTGGTGACAAGGCAGGCAAGTTCCTGGCCTGGGTGGAGTGCAGAGACAAAGACTGGGTCTGGGTGCTGGAGGTACAAGACGCCAATGGGACGACACATAAGACCAATGTGGATATAGCAGAGACGTTTGCCACATATTATGAAAATATGTATGCCCTGCCGGATACAGCATTGGAACTGGATAGTGTAGCACTCATGAAGACACTAGATCTACAGACTCTGGCACAAGAGGACAGAGAGGGCCTAGAAGCGGACCTTATGGAGGAGGAAGTGGCGAGTGCCATTAGGGGACTACAGTCTGGGAAATCGACGGCCCTAACGGCTTGCCAGTTGAACTATTCAAGGCTTGCATGGCAGGGGTGGCCAAATCTATGTTGGCCATTTTTCAGAGGGGTCATCTAGCTTGCACACATTTTTTCACTATATACACTGTGTAGTATGGTGTTTAGAGGTTATGACTGTCTGATAAGGAACTGTGGCTTATTTTAAAAATTGGGCATGATTTTGATGTACTCTTTACCCTGTGAATCTTTGAGATAGGAGAGATATTTGAAGAGAAGAGATCCCCTTTTTTCAAAATATTCTACATCAATAAAAAAAATTAAGAATAGTGCCTTAATTGGACCAGGTCATTGCATTTTGATTGTCATTTTTCAGAAAGCCCGTAAAGAAGGGTCCTTGCCGAGGGACCAGCACCTGGCTATGATTGTAGTTCTCCACAAGGCAGGCAAACCACCCTCCCAATGTAGCTCATACAAGACAATATCCCTCAATAAATGCAGAGGCGAAAGTGCTAGCCAAGGTACTGGCAACTGGGCTCAGAGGGGTAATTATGACATTAGTGCACCCGGATCAATTGGGTTTCATGCCACATCGCAGTACCGTGCTTAACCGTCGGCGCCTGTACGAGGTCCTGAGCCAAACCTAGCTGCTCTTCTCGAAGACGGCAGTGGTGATGGCCCCCCAAATCTAGGATGGCTTTTGACAGTATATTGTGGAACTACATTTTTGTTGTATTGCCCAGGATCGGCTTTGGACCGAACTTCTGTAGATGGATCAGGCTACTGTATCAGGGCCCCCTGACTTGGGTGACGGTTAATGGAGTAATGTCTCTGGAGTTCCCCTTGGGTAGTTGACACCTCAGGGCTGCTCCCTGTCACCAATGATTTTAGCGCTGGCCCTCGAGCCGCTCGTGACGTGGATACACGGGCCCCCTGGCCAGGGAAATATCAGTGGTCGGAGGGTGGGAAGAGCAGACATCGCTTTATGCGAATTACATTCTCCTCTGTGTCACCCACCCATATAGTTCAGTCAGCCGGTTACTCCAGATATTTGCAGAATTCTGCTATCATTCTGGGTACCGAATAAATGGGTCCAAATCTGTGGTTTTCCCACTGGAGGGGGGGGTTCCCCGTCTTCCATCAAATTGCGAGGTTCCAATTTACCAAGATGGGTTCAAATACCTGGCATCCACATTACCCGAGACCCGCAGGTCTTCCTCCGACTGAATGTGCAACCTAATTAGAGAGACTACACAGGGACTGGACCCATGGCGCAATTTGTCTCTCACATTGATGAGGGGGTATCACCATACAAGATGATTAACCTTCCACGCCCTTTGTACGTATGGCAAAATACTCCATTCTGCTTCCCGGCGAAGATATTCCAAGACATAGGTACGATCGCTGTTATGGCAGGGAAGGGCCTCTCGAATAGCTTTGCATAAACTGCGGAGGGGAGTGTATGAGGGAGGTGTGGGGGTATTGGGCAATGCAATTAATAGTGATCAATGACTGGGTGGCCGCAGATCAGCAGTAACTCACGTACAGGGTGGACAGATATATGATGGGCCACGGGAACTACAAATCCATTCTGTATCAGCATGAGAGGGAGACTACCATGCCTTCACGTAAGCTCTCGTGGTAAGGGCCTGGTGGGAGGCGACATGCTATCTGGGATGGCAGGAGAAGTTGACAGAAAAGACCCCACTGTGGTGTAGTGAAATGTTGTGAGAGGTGGGGGGCCTGAAGGGCTTCTCGCTATGGGAAATGCTTGGAATCGAGCACCTGGCGGATGTCTGTAGGGGACAGGCTATGATATAGTTCACCGATCTCAGACAAGAATACAACATGACAGACACAGAACTTACGGATATTTACAGCTGGGCCACGCGGTAAGTCACCACATATGGGTGGCGGGACAGTGCTCGACTCGTCTCCTTTAGAGGACCGATTCATTGCAGACCCCATGCCTAGCAAGGGTATTTCAGAATTGAACAGAAGACCTAGGTGACATCGACGATGAAGAGTGGGTTGAGGCATTGCTAAGCCAGAGAGAAATCGACATTAGGACTAGTTCCGCCTGATCCAGTTGCAAATTTTACATAGATCCTATTATTCCCGAACCCTACTCTTCAGAACCGGCAGAGCACCGACCTCCCAGTGCCTGCGGGCTGCGGAAAGGAAGCAAAATGTTTCCATATACTGTGGGCATGCCAGCACATTCGCTCATTCAGTGTGGAAATTAAAGAGATATCGGCTAAAGTCTTGTCAGTGGCAGTCCCAATGAACACAAAAGAACTACTACTAAACGTATCTTGGGAAGAATCCAAACCCAGGTACCAGCACAAAAGGGTGACCCTAGCAGTGGGAGTGGCCAAGAAAAACATTGCCCGGGCATGGGATAAGCCAGAACATCCATCACTGGGGGAATGGATGTTGGATATGGACTGGTGTCAAAATGCGGAACAAGGGTAGATCAGGGGCGAGGATGCCCCAAAAATGGGGGGAAATTTGGGGGGCCTGGAAGGAACTTAGAGGGGTATAGTGTCTTGACTGTTTTAGAAAGGTATCCAACATATGGGGTCTCATAGATATTGTGATATCGTATTATGAGACCAGGTATAATATTACCGTACTGGTAATATTATGACCAAATGTAATGGTCCTAAATGGACACTTCCTGATTGTTCTTCAACCAATCAAGAATTCTTGAAAATGTATGCATTACCCGTACAAACTGTGTGATGCAAAATCAATGCAAAGATGTTATAAAAAACAAAAGAATACTGACAGCAGCTGTGCTATACAATGACCAAAAACAGGTTCAGAAGCGCCATAATAAAGAATACATTTTCTAGCAATGTTGCTGTCCACATGGAAGGCACCTAGAGCAGGAAGATGACGCAGAGGGCTGGAGAGGATGATATACTTCCCATAGGACGACCCAGAGAGGACTGTCATTTCAATTCAGTTTTAACATGAGTTTATTTCAAATTGCACAATTCAATTCAGCCCTCTACACAGTAAAGAATAAAGCTAAAGATATGGGGCCTCATTTATGAGGAATGACGCATCGCTGCGTGAAAACAGCGATGCGTGACTTCTCAGTGCGCACTCCTTGCGGCATACCTGATGCGTCATATTTAATGTATGACGCATCATGTCGCAAGGAGTTACAGATACGTCAGTATTTCTGACGTATCTGTAAGCGCAAAAGTCACGCATTGCTGCAATGTGTCATAAAAGTGACGCAACTCCAGCAATGCGTCCTTTCACATGGGGAAAGCCCCATGTGAAAGGGCTTGCGTCAGTCTTATGCCTGCTGTGAGGCAGGCGCAAGATTGTGACGCAACAGCGTCCTAAAAGTGACGCAGTGAAATCTCATAGATTTCACTGTGTCACTTCTACGAGGCTTTTTGCGGGGAAACGCCCCCCCCCCTGCATACATTATACCTGACGCAGGTATAATTTAGCGCAGGGGTTTACAAAGTAACGCATCTGCTTAGATGCTTCACTTTGTAAATAGTGCGCAACAGGAGGCATGTTTTACGCCGCCGATGCGTCACAAAAAGTGACGCATCGGAAGCGCAAAACTAACGCAAGGCCTCATAAATGAGGCCCATGGAGTTTTGCAATCACTTCACAAGTTAATTAACAAAATGATTTAATACACAGAACAGTGGCATTTAAAAGGTCTAGTAGGCTAAGATTAGTCAGAGTCCAGGACAGCAAGAAGATAGAAAATCCTACTTGCAGTTTGTCACATAGAAAGACATTACTGGTCAGGATACATGGAGTGAGATTTGGGCCAGGTTGGTAAAGGTGGGCGTTGGGCCAGTGCAACCTGGGGCTGGGAAGAAAGGACTGGCAGCCCAACCTGAGTAAAAGAACGAATCAGGAACATCCTTTCAGTCAACAGATTAGGGCGGGTGCTTCCATAGGACATTAGTGGCAGCTGGAAAAATGTGTCACTCTTAACAACTTGCTGTGGTCTGGGTTCCCGCTCTGCTCTGTTCCTTAATGGTGCATTCCCTCTCTCACCCTGTCTGTAGGGTTTTGATTTTGACAACTGCACTAAGGTTGGTCGGACCACCTTACCGTACATGCTGCTGCCTCCTGTACTGCAAAACTCAGAGCGAGTTTCCTGTTACTCTCCGGGTGACTTCAACCCCCCATTATTTGGGGGTAAGCTGTATACCATGTGAGTCCAAGGATCTGTGATTGCCTTAATTACCAACTGCTTAGGCATTTTCTGGTTCCTCAAATATTTCACCTTTCTCTTGCAAACTATTTCATCAACAACCTTTCTTCCATTTTGAGTTCAGTAGAGGTTTTTCTCCTCACTCTCATTAATGTTAGCAAGCGTCTATCTAAGTGTCCACTTATGTGCACTCACAGGGAGGATATTGATGGAAAATAGTCAGAAACTGTTACAGACTGCTATTAAAAAAACTGTCAGACTGTGGTCCTTTTACTCAGACAGGGCTACACTGTCAATGAGGAAACACGCTTGGGCAGTAATCTCCAATTTCAAAGTGGGTGATCAGTCACTCTATCTTTCAAGCACATATGCACATTATAGGAAAAATAAGTTTTTAGCGCTGAGGATGTGCGACTGGCCTTTTCTGAAGAACCTCCCCGAATGGCGCCGGCCAGGTTGCAGTGCTGAATGCAGGTTGTGTGGTTACCATTCTAAAACAATGGAACATATTGTCTGTGCATGCCCTGCATTGCTCAAGGCCAGATGGTCATTGCTGCGAGGACAATTTATCAAGTTGGGAGTTCGATCGTGCCGCCAAGCAATAATGACTGCTCTTCACCCTGACAACACCAAGCTAAACATTGAGCTAACGAAATGTATCTACAAAGCGTCAAAACAACTGGAAGCCATATCCACAGCGAAACCCTCCTCATCTTAGTATGGCGGTTGAATGAACAGACTCAATAATCAAATCAGAGTCCAGAACATCAGAAAGCCAGAGCGATGTCTTCCAACAGAACATTACTAGCCCATAATGCTCAACCGAATTTTTAATAATTTAAAATCCACAGTTTTTTACATTTATTACTGTCATTTTATTGTTCGATTTAGCTATGTTTTAAATTGTAAATGGTTTGCTAAACCAATCAATAAACAGTTAATAATAATAATAATAATAATAATAATAATAATAATAGTCAGAACCTCTTTCAAATCTGTCCCCTTGGTCCAGTCCTGCCAAGGTCTTTATACTGCTATTTCTTAAAAAGTCAATAGGGATGCTTATTTATAGTTCGCCACTCTGATGCATTCCGTTGGAAAAACTCGTAAGCCCTTGTATTTGGATCTACAAATGTGACATTCCACTTACCTTGATAATTTGCTAACCACTGACACCTACATTGAATCATCAAACCAGACTCCTGCATCGTAGAGGCACTTACATGAAACTATGGGCCAGATTCATCAAACAAAAATCCGCTCGCAAAGGGCCAGATTCTGAGAATCTGGCCCTTTGCGAGCGGTATTTTTGCATTTCGGATGCATCATCCCAAATGCAAAAATCGCAATTTTAGAAATCGCTAAATTGCGATTACTTGCATTTAAGGAATCTTAATGCAATGCATGAAAGTTTTTAAAATAGCGAATTCGCTAATAGGGCACGCAAATTACCATGAAGTACAACTTCATGGTAATTTGCAAAAACTTTGAAAAATGCACTAAAGTGCATTTCATGTTGCGCACACACATGCCCTAATGGCATGTGTGTGCGCACCATATGTGCACATATCAATTTCAGGGGTGCAACAGGGTGTCCTTTGGACACCCCTGCACCCTTGAAATCGCAATCTCAATTTGCGAATCGATAATTGCGATTCGCAAATTGAGATTGTCTTCCCATTCATTCCTATGAATGGGGAGGTATTCCTTAATTGCGACTCGCAATTTGCGAGTCGCAATTAAGGAATTCTAAGAAATCGCTATTTTTTAAGTGATTTCTTAATGCATTCCATTTTGCAATTCCTTAATAGCGAATCTGGATTTTTCGCTATTAAGGAATCGCAAATTGAGTTGTTGATGCATCTGGGGGTAAGCTCCATATTCCATGGTGTCAACATTCGCATCACACTCTAGTGTATGATCGTGTTATTTCTCCGCATGTCAAAATTCATAGAGGTGCTCATGTTGCCTCCAGTAGGTGCTGCACTGATCTCTATAAACATCTTTATTTTTCTTTTCAAGAATTGGGATAACACAAGGAACCAGCAGTAACTCGATAAAAATAATTCAAGATGCTTGCTTGCATACTGTGATGTTTAAAGTTCATAATCTTAATTTAAACATCTTGAGAACGTCCCTATATAAATGATATCAGGTTGTAAAAATGATGGGTATGTGTTATTTACATGGTAGTGCTAAAGAGAATTTCTTAAATTGGTATATCTAAAGAGTTCCCTCAACACGCATTAGCAATGGCAACACCCCAAACTAAAATATATTTTGAGAATAGAGAGAACAGAGAAGGATGGATCTTAATAACAAGCCTGGAAGTGGCGATTTGAAGAATTTAGTGAATTATGAAAAAAGATGGACTTGTGGGTAGATAGCTAAGTGGGCCCTATTTATATTTCTCATATTTATTAACAGTTGCGTCTATCTCACAGGGCCATTCATGGGCAAGGGCCAGCGTATTTTAGGAGATATTTTGTCCTGTATACAACAAACCGCCCTCTACGATCTGCCACTCAGTACCGGCTGGTCATCCCACGGTTTGGTAAAGCGCGTATGGGTGGCCAGTCCATCTCTGTTAAAGCAGCTGCTGCATGGAATGCCCTCCCTGCGGAGTTTCAGCATATACAGGACTTCTGTCTTTTTAAAAAAACTCTAAAAATGTATCTCTTTAAAATGGCTCTGTAATTTTCTGCCATTCTCCAACAGCCAGCGCCCGCGCCAGGACACTCTAGAGTATTTGAGCGCGATATAAATCCCTATACAACATAACATAACATATTTGCCAACATAGCATTTCAAACAGAGAAGCTGTATAGAAAAAACATATGGTTCATATAATTTCAGTTTTGGGGTTATATATAAAGGCATTGGTCATGTGGTGAGGAGTGGATGGTTCGCCTCAGACAATGATATTATAGATGTTTAGAATACATATCCACATCAATTGACTGACCTGTGAAATGAGAGGGGGAGTGATGTAGGGAGTGGATTCCAATCTAATCACTTTGGTCCATTATCACCATCAAGTGTTTGGGGAATGTCTTCAGTAATCAAATTTTCTCTATCTTGCTCTTCCCCAACTACTTAGTTCAATGACTTCAACTATTACAGATGAAAGAAGAACAATTGATGGAGTGAATGCTGAACAATGTCAAACATGCACCCCAGTACAGAGATCTGGGCCTACGTCCATCATTTTTTTGCTCACCACGCCACCCGAGTTTGGACTTAGCCATATGCAAATCAGTATTTTTTTCTTTAAAAAGGTAAAATTCTTTTAATTGCTCCCCGTACCAGAAACAAGCATTCAGGAGCGGTTTCGGGGTATCACCCCATATCAGCCGGGATAGCTTGAATACAGCGGCATGCCAAGCACAGGACCCATGTTTGGTCATTCCCGTCCCACTTGGGGTAACAAATGCAAAAAAGAACAGTTGATGGACGGAGTGCTGAACAATGTCAAACACTCATCCCCAGAAACAGTCACCCCCCAGTACAGGGATCTGGGCCTAAATCATCAGCTTTCCACTTGGTAAATCTAGAACATCCCGTTAAATCCTGATCTAGTGTGTCATAAACACAATAGCAAGAAGAGGATGCAAACAGGCCTCTAGTAATCTATAGTTACTAAATCTTGTATTTACTATGGCAGCAATGCATGAAGCTGTTGAGAGGTTAAGGGTAGGAAAAGATGGCAACTCTGTGATGTAATTGGGGTCAATAAATTAATTATGTCACTTCAGATATCCTAGGCATTTCTTTTAAATAAACATCCACACTGGAGTTAATTTCCCATGCTAGTCTTTGAGCATGATATTTCAAGAAGGTAATGAGGACTTATAACTAAAAAGATTGAGCCGCTACTTTAAATAAATGGGCCTGTTGAAAGTCGACTTGTATTTATTCAATTGTTTTTTTTTTTGTCAATCTGTGGTGAGGTTTGTGCATTTGTGTCCTATGAGAGAGAGATGAAGGGGAAGCCATTTGTGAGGTTGTTTCAGAGGAGAGAAATGTCCTGAATTTGAGATTGCTGCATACAGGAAGCTACTGAAAGCTTGTTTATGATTGTAAGGTTAGTGAAGAGCTAACCAGCATCCAACTGACGCTAGCCAGAGCTCCCACCCACCAGCATCCTACCAACCAATAAGGAGCTTCGATTGAAGAGAGCATGGTGAATTTTTGGTTTATTTATTCTGTGTAATATTGAAGCGGACAAATGCAGGTCTACCCCTACCATAAGAAAGGAAGGATCATTCTAAATCCTCCTCCATCAAGCAAATCATTTCAAATGCTGGGTGGAAATGACACAGAAAGAGGGTACCAACCTGCCAAAGCCGAGAGAGATTTGCTTCTGCAATCCATCTCAGCCTGGGTTTGATTGCCTTAAAGGAATACATATGTGGTGCGGTGATTTTATAGTAATATTCCTCACTAGTTCAAACCTAGCGCAGGCGGCTTCAGTTCTCACTAAAAGTAGGGTGTAAGAGTACGGACTCTGGGAATTTGACCAGTTGTCCGGTGCTAAGGATTTAGAAATCGCCTATAGAAATTTATTTGAAATGTTGTCCGTCACGAATGAACACAGCAAATCGAAGAAAAAAGCTTAATTTTTGTATTTTCTTGGGAGGTTGCTGATCACCCAGTGTTTGTGTCCCACAGTTACAACTTCTCCATCTGTGTCTGTAAGCGGCCGTACTCATCATAAGGGTTTTGAAGAAAGAAACAAACAGCAAGAAGTTGCTTTAGACAGGTATATTCTTTGTGCTAACATAAACCACTGTTTTATCAAAATCAAACTTAGCCAAAGGCAACAAGTCATTTTCAGAGCAAGTGTGGGCTTTAATCATAAACAGATTATATATCAACTAAAAATATCTTGCAACATTCTTCCCAGTTCATTTATAGAAATGTATCATGCTTCACTAACCCTCACAAAAGCAGTTTTCACAAGCCATAATAACAAACATTTCAGCATTCCAAGAATAAGATTAGTTGTTGAGTGAATAAACTCTATATAGGAGGTTCGAATAATAATAATATTGTATTGGTGTAGCTTGGACAGTCCTGGCAGGGGCGCATTGAAATAACAAAATAAGGACCAGTTAGAGGATTAGCCGCTCTTTCTATTTCTGTCTCTTCTCCTGACATCCAGCAGTGCCTTTCCCTTTCAAATGACACCCACATGCTTAAGTTAGGCACGGGTGGCCCTGCACTTACAAAGGCAGACACGACTCTTGCGTGAAACCCTCCAGAAGGTGTTGTTCTCAGCTTGTTCCAAGAAAAAGCTTCTTTATACTTTTGTTAAAAGATTTTACTGACCTATTTTAAACCTTTCTTTCCTATAATTGTTCTAAAGAAATGAAATATTCCATTATTCTTTCACAAGTCAACTTTAAGCCCTTCCACCACCCCCCGCAACCCCACCCCCCTCAGATCAAGCTGAACAAATGGTGGTCGGAGAGTCTTAAGAGACCCTTAAGAAAGTCTTTTCAAATCTGGAGGAATTCTGAGCTGTATACCTCTCAACTCGCCCACATCTGGTGGGTGATATCAGCTGGGAGATGGTGGAGTGGGGCTGGGAGGTGATCTTCGCATCCGCCCTCCCACCCTTTTTTCACCCACCTTGCTGCAATAGACACTGCCAGCAGCAACTCAGAACAATCGGCATATACAAATTATAACTTGTTTTTTGATCTTCTTCAAGCCACTTTCAATATCAGATTGTTACTGCAACCCAATTTATTGCACTTACTTTACCGACCTGAGGACCGGTTGGAAAGCTGGGTGGTGGATTCAAACTCTTAACCTGCCAATCAACAATTTGTACAATCCATGCATGTTCACCTGACTGAGGTACAGGCACTTTCCCAGCTGGGAGTAGAATGCAGTGCAACAGAGCCCATATATAACAATACTACCAGTTTGATATCTATATATATATGGGGTGGCCCCTGAATCAATATTTAAACAATGGGCTTAACCACGGGGGCTCAAATACATGGCATTCAGGTAAAATTGGGAGTATTTCTCCACATCTGTGACGGTCACCAACCAAGGGAAATGGCCATTACAACGAAGCCGTTTCCACGAAATCGTTAACCACGCATGCAGTACAACGCATGCGTGGTTACCATGAAAACCTTTACCACGCATACCTTTACTACGAGTTTTGTAGTAAAGGTATATGTGGTAAAGGTAAAAAGTAAAAAAAGGGGGGCTTGGGGGGGTCTCCCCCCCCCAAAAAAAACTCACTTGATGTCACGTCGGGTTATGTATTTAATCAGCGTCGTTTAAGAGAAATCGGAAAATAAACTTCCGCTTTCTCTTAACGACGCATGACGTCACCACGCAAGCAATCGAGGTAAGTGTTATGCGTGGTAAACAAATTCCGTTGTAACGCATGCGTGGTAAAGGCATGCATTGCAACGGAATTCGTTGTAACGTCATACATTCCCAACCAAGCTGCTGCAAAAAGGTGGGAGCTGGCTCTCATGCCTTGCGGTACCCCTATTGCAGTTCCTGAATAAACAGTGGTTTCAATGATTGTGTGACACAACCATACAGCCCTAAACCACGAGTTCCTCAACAGCGCGGTCAGAACAACGAATGCATCCTAACCACTCATTCTTTTACCAAGCAAGTCTACAACGACTTGCCTTAGGGAAAGTGCTGGAGTTTGGAACAGTATAATTTACTATTCCAACTCCAGTCCGTGCAGCAGTATGTAAAGCATTGTATTTTAAATTCCAACGCCGCTTTCCCTGAGGAATGTCGTTGTAACAACATGCGTGGTAAAGGAATACATGGTTAAGACGCAGTTGTTGTTCTGACGAAGGCTACATGTCTATGGCTGAGCAACCTTTCGGAGTTTGATATGTTGCTTTAAACAGTGGTAGAGCTACGGTCCAAAATAGGGAAATACCCCAGTACTACATAGTCAGGGTATGAAAGACATTCATAATTGGTGTGAAGTGGGTCTCAGGGCCCCTGTTCCACTCCACCACTGCATACAGATAGGTACGCTCCGACTTTCAGTATAATGTCCATTCTTTTTTGGCGTCTATGGGCTAATTGACAACTAGGTGCAAATGATACAAATTCGGATGAATCTGGCGAACCTTGATGAAAAAGGATAACATCATCATCGAGGAGGTCTGTAGGAATATCAGATAGGTTTAATAAATGTAACCACTTCATTACTGCTTTAACCCAAGAAAAGCTGCTCTTGGGTTTAGCATAAACATATTATGGTACAATCTATGGCCCTAATTATGAGTGGGCCAATGTTTAAGACCCCTGCGCAACAAACTGTTTAAACAAGGTCAGGAATTCTGGGTTTTTGTGATATTTACCACACCTGGGGCCAGATGTAGGTAACTCATTTTTACCGACTCTAAAATACCGATTTTTACCGAATCGGTATTTTAGAAAAGGGAAATGAGATGTAGGTCAAAAATCGGTAAAAAATACCGAATCGGTAAAATTCGGAAACCCCGACTCGGTATTTACCGAATCGGTATTTACCGATACGGCAAATACCGATTCGGTAATTCACATGCAATCCTATGGGCCCGGAGGCCCAGAGGAATGCATTGAATCTACCGAATCGGTATTTACCGAATCGGTAAATACCGATTCGGTAAATACCGAGTCGGAGATACAAAATATCAGGCAGTTGATGTTACAACCAATCACGTGCCTCCACCCCGCCCCTCAGCCAACCAATAGAGCAATAGACCAATCCTGTGCATCCACCCCACCCCACAACCAGGAAGTGGCCACACCCATGCAGGTGCAGTGTACCTGATCACACAGGAGAGCAGTTACACAGAGACAGGCTGGTGTGAAGCAGAGCCCTGCAGGACATAGAAATGGATCCCCAAGTCTCTCAGAGGGAAGGTGCAGAGAGGAAGATGAAGTTCAGCACTGGTGAACTTCAGGTGCTGGTGGAGGAGGTCGTCAAGCACTACCCCAAAATCTTTGGGAAGCAGTCCCTGCAGGTACCAGAGGCTGTCAAGAGGAACACCTGGCTGGGGATCCAGACCAAAGTACACGCTATAGGAGTGACCACCAGGGAAGTGGACGATCTCAAGAAGCGATGGTACGATCTAAGGATCGTTACCAAGAAAAAATTAGCTGCAAGAAGTAAGGAGGCCAATGCTACAGGAGGAGGGAAGAACAGAGCACCTGCTCTCACGGACCTGGAAGAGCTTGTGGAGTCCACACTTGAGCCAGAGTGCGTTGTGGGGATTGGTGATGCAGACAGGTCAGCCCGAGCTGCAGCTAAGAAAGGTAAGGGACATGTCCATCATCCCACACCCCCTGCCTGTGTCCCTCCCCCAATGTGGCTATGAGTTGAGGAAATCTAGTACTGACTTCAGTATTCACCTGCAATGCATTATGGGAGTGGTAGTCATGAGAATAGCCATATGAGCAGTCTACATGAAATGTTGTCAGGCATACCACACAATACAATCAGAGACATGGGAGGAGCAGGAAATAGTGAAATAATAATGTGATTTAATAGTGATTTACACGGTGAAAGCACCACTAAGACACTGTCCATATCTGTCCACAGGGGAGACATCACGCAAGTCACTGCAGGTGAGGGAGAAGACACATTCCCAAAGGGATCGGAGTGAGCAAGAAGGCAGGGTTGCAGGGCCCAGCACAGCAAGACCTACAGCACCGTGCACACAAGCAGCTGACACACCAGAGGCAGATGACACCAAGCACCTTGAAGCATCTCCAGTGCTCCTTGACTCACCACAAGATGAGTCACAACAACCACACACACCAACAGACACAGAGGTGTCAGACATCTGCAGGCCCGTGAGGCATGAGGGTACCCCGCAAAGGATCCTACAAACATCCCTCGATGAGGAAAGGGAGTGTGAGGAGTCAATACAGCCAATGGCAGGAAGTGCACCATGTCATACATCCACTCCTCTCAGGCAATCCGGTGGGACAAGACGTCGTAGGACCCGGGAGTCAAACGTCAGTGGCCGTGATGCGGATGTCTTCCAAGGCCTTGAGACCACAATGGTCAAGGTGCAGCGCCTGCAGGCAAAAGGAATAAGTGCAGTTCACAGACAAATGCGCCTTTTGAACACCAATTTCACTGACATGAACAAGGGAATAGCATCAATGGCAGACAGCATGAGGGACATGGCAGATGGAGTCAGGGGCATGTCTCAGTGTGTGATGACACTCTGTGAGGAACTACGAGAGGACCGTGCACAAAGGCACAGGGAGAACCATCGTACGCACCAGCAGACAAGGGGAATGCGCCAACTTGCAACTGCGACATCACTGATGTGTCGCCGTTCAGTTGCGATGCAGGAGGGGCTGGTGCACTGCTGTACTGATCTCTCCCGGGGGATGGGGAGAGTCACTACAGCACTTGAAGTGCTGCTGACAAACCAGTCAGCCACCACAGGAGCAGAAGTTGTCGGGGACACAGATACCCCTAGTAGCAGGAGCAGCACCCCTGTCCCTGAAGTAAGGAGGAGCAGCAAACGCCAGAGTGCCGGCGCTGGCACATCAGACTCTGAACTTATCCAACCTCAGGCATCACGCGTGGCTGTTCATGGGCGCAAGCAGTGAGTCTGCCATATGCAGATGGACATGTGAGGGTGAGGTAACCCCCGTCCACACAGTAGTGCTAGGCACACTAGTATGTGTGTTTTGTGGCTTTGTGGCATATGTCCTTTCAACGTAGTGCAAAATAAACTACTTGCATTGAAGTACAACACATGCTTTGTCTCTATACTTACTCAGAAGTAGTTGTGTGTGATTTCTGCCCGTCAATGTCTCCCGTCTGTGGGTGTTGGTACTCCTACTGTGTTGGCTGCTGGTAGTGCCTGCTCATCGTAATGGTCTTCATAGTCCTCCAATTCCACCTCTGTGCCCCTCTTAGTTGCGAGGTTGTGCAACATTGCACAGGTAGCAATTATCTTACAGCATGTTACAGGTGAGTAATGCCGTGCCCCCCCACTTTTGTGGAGGCAGCGGAACCGGCTCTTCGGGAGCCCAAAGGTGCGCTCAGTGATGTTGCGGGTGGATTTATGTGCCACATTGTAACGTCTCTGACTGGGGGTTGTGGGGTTGAGGTAGGGTGTCAGGACGAAGGAACGGAGTGCATATGCACTATCCCCTAATGTGAAAAAAAAAGATACATTACTCAGAGGCACACATTGACATACGTCTGCTTCATCTATCAAGGGAGTGTCACCCATTTATTTACCTAGCAGGTATTCTTCCCCGAATTCACCCGCTGTCAGGCGGGTATAGATCCCACTATTTTGGAATATGTATGAGTCGTGGGTGCTTCCGATATAGTCGGTGATAATGTACTTGGCATCACAGATTGCTTTTACATTGATTGTGTGTGAGGACTTCCTGTTCCTGTATATGTGCTCAGTGGCAGCTGGGGGGCAAATGGGGATGTGGGTCCCATCAATGCAGCCAATCACGTGTGGGAAATTGGCCATGAGGTAAAAGTCAGTCTTGGTCATGAGCAAGTCCGCATCAGTGTCTGGGAAGTGGATGTAATGCTCCATTCTTTGCATCATGGCAACCAGGAACTTTCTGAATAAACGCGACAGGCAGCTCTGGGACACCCCACCTACCACAGCAACAACACTCTGGTAACTCCCTGATGCAAGCAGGTGTATGCTACAGAGCACCTGCACATGGGGTGGGATGGCATGGGCCCTTGGTCTTGGGTGGTCCAGGAGTGGGTGCAGGTCCCTGATCAGGTCCATGATGGTTTGGGGGTGCAGTCTGTATCTTTGCAGTATCTCTGGCTCTGTCAATTGGAAGAGTGTAATCCTCTGCCTGTAGACCTGCTCCTCCCTTCTCCATTCCCTCTCACCTGCTGCCTTAGCCGTCTTGCTATGACGTAGAAAGCCACCATTCTGGTTCCAGTGTTGCATTTTGGGGCCCTTTTTTATAGGCTGCACCTGATTACCACCTGTTTACAATCCATGTTAAATACCGATTCATAAATACCGAATTTTGGTGAAATTCGGTAAATTATGGCTCACCTACATCTCGATGGTGTTGTTTTTTCCATTTCTTAATTTCCGATTCGTTAATTTTACCGATTCGGAACATTTACCGACTCTGTATATTTTCCGAATCGGGAATTTTACCGATTCGGTAATATTACCGATTCGGATTATTTACCGAGCCGGTAATCTATCGATTCGGAAATTTTGCCGATTCTGTAAAATTTGGGCGAGCTACATCTCAATGTCCAAATACCAGTCGTTAACGGCCGAAATTACCGATTTTCGGCCGTTACCGACCGGTATTTGGCTACCTACATCTGGCCCCTGGTACTTACCAGATGCATTAAATGTCTCACTCTTCATTAGTTTTGGCAAGTCGAGCCTGGTGGAATTTAACAAGGGGAAATATTACACTATTTACCATAACATGCAGATTTGTGGTTCGTTACCCAATAAAATCCATATTTTTTCCCCCAAACTGTTAATAGGTGCATTTTATCACATCTGATAAGTCTGACCATGGGAAATTGGATTTTAACAAGTGTGATAAATAGCGCGTAATCCACCGACCTCCGACCCACTTATGATCAGGGTTTTAATCCCTATATCTAAATGTACATATCTTTTCCTGTTTTGGAGTCCCTAGTATGTTTAATACGCTCCCCTGTTTTAAATGTTTCCTGTAGTACATGTTGTACTTGAATTATCGATGGTAATATGTGCAATAAGAAAGATCTCTGATGTGCCCTAAAGGAGGAAACATACACTGAAAGAATTACACTAAGGAAATAGTGACGGTTTGGTTTGAAGGAAATGTGCCTACTAGTAAGAGTAATAGGGTTGGTGAGGAAATAGAAGCGGGGAGCAAAGGGACATTGAGAGAAATGGGATAAGATATTAAGAAGGGAAATACAAAGCTGCAAAGATTTTCCTTTCCACAGCTCACCAATAATTGTTCACTCTTCATGAAGTTTTGTGACATTTATTCTACATTGAAAAGACCTGGAAAAGAAGAATTTGTGAGGAATCAATCCTTACAAAACCCCCCTGTGTGGAAGGGAATTAGCTTTCAGGAAAAGAGTTTACTAGAACATTTCTACAAAACTTTCATTTTCCAGGAATGTTTACTCACAGGCAAATCTTAGGGAAGCTGTTGAACTTCACAATTTTAGCAAATTATAAAGACTCTCAAACAATATCAGACAAATTATACATTTGTCACATGCCTAAAATGAAGAAATATCATCAGCTATCAAGCAGGAAACGTTATTCTTACAGAACAACATAAAGCCTTCAGCTCTTAAATTGGTCAGGTGTTCCTCTCTGTTGTCATCAGCCGAACTGCACTATGCTGCAAGTGAAGCTGGAGTCACACTCCACATCCTGGTGTTGGAGATACACTCTGCATCCTCTCTCCTGGTAATACAAAGAAAGGCTGGTGGGAGACTGACATGGATGGGTTTAGCCTTACTGAAGGTCTCTGGTGTAGGCAAGGGTAAGATTCTGAAACGTTATGGGTGCCATTTAGAAGGAAGGGCTTAGTCTTTGACCCAATCCAAGATGGTGCTTTTTTTCTGTACTGCCAGAGGCAGGCAACCCAGGCTAGGACAGGGGAAAGCACATCCTGGCCAGAGTGTTCCTGTTCCTGATTACTTTCAGTTAAAAAAGAGGAAAGCAAGCAAAGGAAATTTGCATCACTTCTGGTAGCAAAGTTGCTGAATATTTTTTACTTATTCTTTTCTTGCCATTTCTCTCTTGTCATTTGACATTGTTCTTCCATGCTTCAGTAGAACTCCTGTTTAGCGACTTCCTGCTCCTTGGTTATTGGGTCTTTTGGTCCAACCAGTTTCCTGGCGATGTTCTATGCCTGGAGAATTTTCCTCCAGCTAAAGAGATTTATATTTTGGGTGACACCTGTCGATTGGTGTGCCAAAAGTGGTTTCTGAAAGAGTTTGTCCTCACCTTGGGGTCAAGACCTCATGTATAAAGGAGGGGCTGTTGCAATTTACTCTTGAAATCAAGTTGTCGTTTCAGATGACCTATTTAAGTTGTTGAGACAAGCTAGAAAATCAAGAGGAACACATTTTACAATTTAAACACGCTTAATCTGTAGTACTAACCAAAAAATCAGTTCAGAAAAATGTTATGGGCGACAAATGAATTGAAGATACATTTTGTATTTTTCAGGTTATTTTATCAGGATTCAGAGAATACCACAAATACAGGAATATGTTCGTACAAAGATTGTTCATCAACCACAGATTTTACGTGAAAAAGCACTCCAATGTCTGACTGTTGACCCTTGTAATCTTAGAAATAGTATATAAAGGTAAATTAAGTATTTTT
The DNA here is from genome assembly GCF_964261635.1 of Lissotriton helveticus. Classification (NCBI taxonomy): domain Eukaryota; kingdom Metazoa; phylum Chordata; class Amphibia; order Caudata; family Salamandridae; genus Lissotriton; species Lissotriton helveticus. The sequence goes on along the minus strand of NC_136060.1, from coordinate 129,680,569 downwards.
GTTTTTCTTGCCAAATCCTTTATGTTTGCAGAGGGAATTGTGCTTCCTGGAGCTTGTTTGCTCGCTTCATCATTTTAAAAAATTGCACTGTTGTGAATTGTTTTAGCGGGAATTTGTGGGGCTGGTTAGGTGGGTTATTGGGAAATCTGCAGCCTGCGATTCTCACCTTGATAAGCGGAGCGGCCCACTGTTCTTTTGTTTTGTGGCCTCTTTTAATCCTGGCACTATTTTAAACTCATACCCGATACCTCGGGAGTGTTCCTCGCCGAAGCGGCTCTCCTGGGGGCTGTGTTTGTGACGGTGGCCATTTTGGGCGAGTCACGCGTCACAAGCGGTCAGCGCTCTAGTTGTTTGACGCTGACCGCCAGCCTCAGCCACACCTATTTAGGCGAATGCTGACCCGGAAGCGCAGCGGGCGCATCGATGGCGCGCCAAAGGCGCGCCTCAGGCTAGCCCGTCTGCACCCGTCCGCGCTAAGTCAGCGCTCAGGGTGACTCATTCTGTTCCACAAGGGGCAGTTATCCCCAGTAAAGGTCTCACTCACTTTACTGGTGTGGAATTGAAGGCCCTTAGGCCCTCGAGCTGCTCCTTCCATAGTTCTTGGGCCCCTGGCCTCTACAGTGAATTTGCTTGCGCTGAGTGTGGCTACACTTTCTCTTTTGATTCATGCACTTCGGCCTTACCGGCACTTGCCTCTACGGTGGGGTCTATCAGGGCCTGCCTTATTAACGCTAGGTCAGTAAGAAGGCACCACGTCGACGTGGCTAACCTTATCTCAGACAATGAGTTGGACATGTTGTTTGTCACCGAAACGTGGTTTGATGCTTATTCCAACCCGATTGTTGCGCTGGTTACTCCCGCTGGTTATAAAGTTCATCGGCTTGATTGCCAGTCGGGTAGGGGTGGGGGTCTCGCCATCTGGCTAAGGGACAGCTGGACTCTGTGCTGTGAATCCTCCTCGCTTTTAGGCGACTGCGAGGTTCTGAACTTTTGCATTCAATTCTCAGCGCACTTTACGCTCAGGGGCTCTCTGGTCTATCGACCACCCAGACCGGCCAAGCACTTTCTGGACTCCTGTGGGGATGCCGTTGCTGAGCGAGCTCTGCGGTTCTCCAGGTTCATTTTTCTTGGCGATATCAATATCCATCTAGACCATGCGGAAGCCTCGGATGCCTCTGCTGGATGCTTTCCACCTGGCGAACCTCTCTCAAAGAGTTTTGTTCCCCACCCATCTTGGCGGGCACACACTAGATATTATAGGGGCCAATTTTCATTTACTGGTGAAGAAACCATGCCCGGTCGCCTGGTCCGACCACTTTCCCATCTTTTTCTCCTGGTCTCTGTTGAATCCCTCTCGCCCGGCACGTTGCTCTCGCCCCCCTGCCTTTAGGAGATCGGACTTAGGGACCCTGAGCATCGCCCTGGGTGCTTCTCGTCCCTCCTTCTGTGGGGAGCTTGAGGACAATGTTGCCCAGTTCGCAGAGTGGAACTCAGGGTCAGTCGCGGCACAATCTGCTCTGTGCCAGGCCAAACTGAGGAGAGAATCCCCCTCTAAGCCCTGGTACTCTCCCAAGCTAAGGACTTTGAAGCAGGAGTGTAAAGTCACAGAGAGAGCCTGGCGTGCCCGAGGCTACTGTCCTGCCGATAAGAACATTCTTAGAGCAAGGCAGAGGCTTTACTATATAGCCATCGGAGAAGCTAAGGGCCTCTATTTTGCGTCGCGTATTGAGCGGGCCAATAACAACTCAAAAGAGATCTTCTCCATTGTCCAAAGCTTTCTGGCCCCTTGTGCACAGTCGGCGGCCACTCCTGTCTCTGACTCTTGGTGCAATTCCTTGGCGACTTTCTTCAAGGATAAAATAGCTAACATCCAAGCTTCACTTTCCATCTTCCCAGGGCCCCATGTTTCGGGGTTACTTCCATCTTTCAGTAGGGCAGAGCCCCCCTTTTCCTTTTCGGACTTTGACCTATTGGATTTGGCCAGCTCGCTAATAATTTTGAAAGCTCTTAAGTCCGGCTCTCCCAATGATCCCTGTGCTGCCAGGCTACTGTCGGACTTGTCCGACATTGTCAACCCAGAGGTGAACTACTTGATTAATAAGTCACTCTGCTTGGCCTCTGTGCCTAGAGCCTGGAAACTTGCCCTGATCCTTCCGTTGCTTAAGAAGCCGTCCTTGGACCCTTTAGTGCCTGAGAACTATCGCCCTATTTCGCTTCTGCCTAGATGGGCGAAAGTGTGCAAGACGGCCGTCACCTTTCAACTCACTAAGCTCATTGAGGAGTCCAAGGGGCTTCACCTGGCTCAGTCAGGCTTCCGTGCTGCTCATATCATGGAATCGGCTTTGCTGGAGGTCACGGAGTCTATTCCGCAAAATCATCGGACCCAAACCTTGCAGCCACCAACCTCACACAATGGATCACCCACAGCGCTGACGAACTAGCACCCTTGAAAAAACATCAAATCAAACAAGGTAGCAAAAAAGCCCCCTGGTTCAACGATGACCTTAAGAAATCCAAGAAATTCTGTCGCACCCTCGAGAAAGCCTGGAGAAAAAACCCAACCACTGACAACCTGACCACCTTCAAGAACGCCATCCGCAAACACCACCAGCTGATCCGATCCACCAAGAAATCAGCATTCAAGGATAGACTCGACAACAACGCCCACAACAGCAAGGAACTATTCAACATCGTCAAAGAATTTACCAACCCCACCGCCGGCGCCAACGACATCACTCCCTCCCAAGACCTCTGCGACTCCCTAGCCTCATTCTTCCACAATAAAATCGCTGACATACATAACAGCTTTGAAAACCAATCCGGAGACCAGTCTACCCCACCCACCTCAGAACTAAAACCCCCCTCCAACAACCTCTGCGCCTGGAACCCAATCACCACTGAAGACACCATCCGCCTGATGAACTCCATTCACTCAGGATCGCCAACCGACCCATGTCCCCACCACATTTTCAACAAAGCAGACTCCATTATCGCACCCCATCTCCGAGACGTCATCAACTGCTCCCTCAACTCCGCTACCTTCCCGGAAAGCTGGCAACATGCCGAACTCAGCGCCCTTCTGAAGAAACCCACAGCAGACCCCACTGAACTTAAGAACTACCGCCCCATCTCGCTCCTCCCATTCCCTGCCAAAGTCATTGAGAAAGCCGTCAACAGTCAGCTCGTCGCCTTCCTTGAATCCAACAAATCCCTCGACCCTTCACAGTCAGGATTCAGAGCCAAACACAGCACCGAGACCGCCCTCATCGCAGCAACAGACGACATCCGAACACTACTGGACAATGGAGAAACAGCTGCCCTCATCTTACTTGACTTCTCCGCAGCCTTCGATACAGTCTGTCATAGCACCCTTATACAACGCCTCAGCAACATCGGAATACAAGAAAAAGCATTGGACTGGATCATCTCGTTCCTCGCCGGAAGAACCCAGAGAGTCCGCCTCCCCCTTTTAGATCAGAGGCCTCCAAAGTCATCTGCGGCGTACCACAAGGATCATCACTCAGTCCCACCCTCTTCAACGTATACATGAGTCCCCTCGCATCCATCGTGCGCCAACACAACCTCAACATCATCTCCTACGCAGACGACACCCAGCTGATCCTCTCCCTCACCAAAGACCCAAACACCGCCAAAACCAACCTACACAAAGGGATTAAAGAAGTAGCCAAGTGGATGAAGAACAGCCGTTTAAAACTGAACTTGGACAAAACGTAAGTCCTCATCTTAGGTTCATCCCCCTCCGCCTGGAACGACTCATGGTGGCCACCGGCCCTGGGAAACACACCCATACCTACGGACCACGCACGTAACCTGGGCTTCATCCTGGACTCCTCCCTATCGATGACCAGACAAGTCAACGCCATCTCATCATCATGCTTCAACATCCTACGTATGCTCAAAAAAATCTTCCGTTGGATTCCACCGAAACAAGAAAGACGGTCACCCACGCACTGGTCACAAGCCGACTGGACTACGGAAACACACTTTACGCCGGAACCACAGCCAAACTACAGAAAAAACTCCAACGCATCCAAAACGCCTCAGCCAGACTCATACTAGACATCCCCCGCCAAGCTCACATTTCCGGTCACCCGAAAGACCTCCACTGGCTCCCCATCAATAAGAGAATAACGTTCCGTCTCCTCACCCACGCACACAAAGCCCTCTACGACCTTGGACCCGAATGCCTCAACACGCGCCTGTCCTTTTACACCCCCACCCGCCAACTACGATCGTCCAATCAAGCCCTCGCCACAATTCCATGCATCCATAGATCCACCATGGGAGGAAGATCCTTCTCCTACTTAGCGGCCAAAACCTGGAATTCTCTCCCCACCCACCTCCGCCTCACACAGAACCACCTCTCCTTCAGAAAACAACTAAAAACTTGGTTATTCGATAAATAAAATACCCCCCTCCCCAAGCGCCTTGAGACCCTCTGGGTGAAGTAGTGCGCTATACAAATGTTAAACTTGAACTTGAACTATCCGGGAGTGTCTGGATGCTGGCGGGAGGGCAGCATTGGTCTTGCTGGATCTCTCTGCGGCATTCAACACGGTCCCCCATGCCATGCTTCTCAATCGCCTGTCTGCTATTGGCATTGTTGAAACGCTTGGCATTGGATTAGTTCCTTCCTTGAGGGCCAGCAGCAGCTAGTTTGGCTCCCCCCCGAGTGCCTCTGTGCCTCTTCCGGTGTTGACGGGTGTGCCTCAGGGTTCATCGCTTAGCCCCCTCCTTTTTAACATCTATGTGACCCCGCTTGTGTATCTGGCGGAGTCACTGGGGGCTAAGGTGATGGCCTACGCCGACGACACACAGCTGCTGTTTACCTGGCCCAAGGAAGGGGATTCGGTCGGGATGGCCCAAAATTGCCTTTCTTCTGTCTTCCACTGGCTTTCTAAAGCCCAGTTGAAATGCAACGAAGGGAAGTCTGAGGTGCTGTTGTTTGACTCCTTTCCCTCCGACTTCAGAGAAAGGCTCTGGCCTCCGGGTTTCTCTCGTCCCTCTGAAAGAACGGGCGCGGTAAAAAATCTGGGTGTCTGTTTGACCAAAACCTGCATTTTGTGATGCACGTGAAGAAATTGGCCGGTACCTGCTTCGGCATACTGAAGAGCTTGAGGAAGTTTCTTCCCCTCCTGCCGAGTGCCTCCAGAGAAACCGTGGTCCGTGCGTTGATTCTCTCCGCCTGGACTACGCCACTGCGCTCCTGGTAAGCTGCTCGGGGTCCCTGGTCAAAAAGCTACGGGTCGTGCAGAATTCAGCGGTCAGATTCCTTATGGGGCTTTCTCCTCGAGATAGTGTGCGGACTCACTTGCGTGCCTTGCATTGGCTGCCAGTTTAGTCCCGCCTGAAATTCAAAATGCTAACCATCGCTCACCGAGCCTTGTATGAAACCGGCCCCCTATATCTACATAGGAGATTTGCCTTTTATGTGCCTGGCAGAGTGCTTTGGTCCTCCGCCCAATGGCTGATGCTGATTCCGAAGTTCAAGCGCCAGCGACTTGGTGGAAGCTCCTTTGTGCGTAGGGCAGGTTTGGCCTGGAATCTACTGCCTTTAGCCCTAAGGACTACTCAAGCCGCAGTGCTTTTTAAAAAAAAACTCAAGACCTTGCTGTTTTAATTTGATTCTCGCTCATCCTTTCTTCAGGAGCTAGCGCCGGGACACTTTGAGTATCTGCGCGCTTTATAAGCTCAATATAACATAACATAACATAACAATTGTAATCAAATAAAATCCCAAAGCATTTGTTTCCGATTTGAAATGTTGTAATTACTGTTTGCTGAAAACTCCTGTATTTTGACTCCCCACCATCATTTTTTTAGGGATTTGAGTTCTTACTATTATTAGTAATGTAGGTGAGCAGAGGGTAGTGTGAATGCGGAAGAAAGTTGAAACTGGAAGCAAAGAAACAAGTTGTTCCATCCCCCATGGCAGGCAGACAGACACTACATGGGCTATCAGGAAGTGCCTGTGGGGACAGTAAGTATGAATGGAATTACCAACTGTATGAAATCAAAGTGTTGTAGAACAGTTTAAATGGAAATGTAGAGATAAAGCATAGATAGGATCAGCTTGAGTAAGTAAATGGGAACTTACTTTTACGGCTATTGTAGACAAAAATAATGTTAGGTAATTTTTTCTTATTTAATATAACAGGTATACTGAGAGAAGAAAAGCAAATTGATTAAGGCAGATGGTGTTGCTCTTCAAGGAACAGGATTTTTTGATTGAGCTTTTATTATATCTAAAAAGAAAATCATCTCCACACTTTTGTACGTTGTTTTGTGTTAAGGTTACTAAAGACAAATTTTATGATTAAATACATATTTATAAAAGCTGATCCAGAGTGAACTACCTTTCTCTGTTGCAAAAAAAAAAAAGTCCGACTCTCTTTGTTTAGGATGCCTTTATCTAAATCTGCATGGATGGATCTCATGGCAAACAGCCACCAACAACAAACAAGGGATGTTAGAATATGAAAAACATTCCATTCTAAATGTCTACTTACTAAATCAGGTGAAACGTATTGGAAATTCGTTAGTATGAAGACTAAAAGATAAATATGAGAATAAATATTTTTCTCTATCAAAAGCTGTTGAGCCCAGGATGTCTACAGAGTCTTGGCACACAGAGCTGGTTTTTCTTTTGTCTATCTGTAGTGCTCTCCCTGGGTGAAGCAATTTCTGCTGAAGTGGCAGGTCATCAAACACAGACTCTGCCTCCCATCTTTGTTTCAAGGGCGGGTGGGTACCACCAGAATGCCTGGAATGCTGGAGGAGACAGGAAAGGAGCTCGGATCCCCAGACAATCACAGGTGAACTAGGGCCAAAGCGGTCCTGGCAGTTGTCCAAAGGGTGGTCAGCTAGCAAAAGATTCAGGAATGGCCTATAATGCCTGCAGGGCCAGCGATCTGCTGTCCTGGAAATATATAGCAGACAGCATAAGTGTTACAGCGTGCAATGGTTGTGTGGAAGCTTTATCCATACTCTCCACTCAATTAGAGCTGCGGGCTGAGAATTGAATGAACTCAAACCTACATGCTCTTTCTTGTGAGGAGGACATTGGATATGGAGTAGAAGAGAAATACACTGGAAGTTCACCTTCCAGGGCTCAGGGCAGCACACATATCTCTCCCTCCTTGCCCTGAGGAATAGGAGCCTACCAGTAAGGGACGAAGTAGGATACTCGGCCAGAAGATATAGAGGCTTTGACAGAGGAGTGAAGACAGGTGGTGCTGCAAGTTGTGGAAGCAACATGGGAGGGATGAAAAAGTGCAAGAAAATAATTCGTACTCCTTGAAGTATTGTGAACACGAACAGACAAAAGAAGGCCCAGATAGAGGCCTCCACTGAAGGCTCCAACCCTACATCTGGTGAAAAAAATCAAGGTCAAATAATGCTCTCAACACTAATCAGGAGTGGAAGATTTTGAAAAGTTAAGCTGTGGTTGACTCAGTCCTGCACATGTCTCTCTAGTAGGGTGAAGAGTGTGGATAAGAGCTTGGAGGGTGAGTATGGTGACTCTGGTGGAAGCTACAGTGTCAGAGATTAACACTGCACTGTATAAAGTGGGTAATTTCAACGCATGTCCAGTGGGCTGCGTCTTGCTGCTGGATACTTGCCTGAAGTTCTTGGATAACCTAAGGAAGGAAGCAATCCTTCATGTCGTGTTGGTTCCTTCATAGAAGACTCTCTGGTAAATGCAATGGAAGCTACTTTAAGGGATCTTTTGGAGGGGGGGGGGCGTGGCTAGCAGGCCATGAGCATGGACATGCTCTGCTGAGGCTCCGGCGCTGATCGGGGCAAAATCCAACAAAAATCGCCCCGGGAGCCCCCGGGGTGCATGTTGGGCACAGGGGATAACGAGGACTAGACCCGACTGCCCTCGCCACCGACTGCAGGGCGGGTGGAAATCCTGTATCGTCGGGCCGCCGGAGGTGCGGCCTACAGCGACGTCGAGCACTTCGTAGCCGGGACCCACAGTGGGGGGGCGCGGCCACCCGACTCACGGCTGCGGCTCCCGGAAGTGCCAGAGGTTTGGAGCCAGAACCCAGCATTTACCGCCGGAGGCCGCGGTCGAAGCCTGACCATCGCCAGAGCGCGCCCCTGACTACCGGGAATGGGTGTTACATACAGTGCAGGTGTGGCGATCGACAGAGGTATCACGGCGCCATAACTTAAGCAGCGGAGATCGGCAGGGGCGGGGGTTCATATGGCCTGCTCACGTGCGGAGTGACCCCAAGGGAGCGGCACAGACATTGCACCGGCAACGAGGGGACTCTGTTTCGTTCTATTCCCCCCCCCCCTGGTTCAGGACTGCCTCTCCTCAACCCCCCTTGTCCCTCGCCGACCCACCTGAACTCCGGTGACGGTACTGAGGGCGGGGCGCCATTATACATACACGCTGGGCTGCCTGGCGTGCTCCCTCTTCGGGGGCATCTCTATTTTTCCCCTGACTGAGGAGTGCTAAGGCATTGCAGGGACCCGGAGGGACCAGGAGACACTGAGGGGGAGCAGCGGTGCTTGGGCGACTGGGGGCCCCGCCGGAGCGGGCCAAGCCCCCACCCCCCTGTGAGGATTGCCTACCAGCTGGGATTTGGACTTCCTATGACCGGGCAGAGGAGGGCGCCGTGAGAGCCTCCGCAACCCTTCTCACCCCCCCTTGAAAGACACGCAGCAAGCTTCTGCGTAGGGACGGCTGGGGGCCCCTTCGGAGCGGACCACGTGCCTCCTTGGGTAGACTACCCACCTGCAGGACATCAGACTGGTTGTGAATGGGCAGAGGGAGACGCCGAGAGAGCTACCACAGTCCTGACCCCCCCTCCCTCAAAAGGAACGCGAGGAGCCGCTGTGCCTGGGTGAATGGGAACCCCGCCGGAGCTGAACGCGTTCCCCCATTGTGCAGGCTACCCACCAGCAAGGCTTCCGGACTGGATAGGACTGGGCAGAGGGGGACGCCGGGAGAACCCCCGTAATCCCTCTCACCCCTCTCCTTGAAACAACTACGGGTCGCAGGCCATTGTGAGCAGTGCACCCACGCTACCACATGGAAGGCCAGGTGTGGGGGTGCATGAGGACACTGAAGCTACTCTGCAAACACAATGCCCTACGGGGGATCGGACACAACACCCACAGTTGGAATCTGCCGGACGGGGTGACGCTGGGTGAGGTCCTGCCACGGGTGCCTGGTGCCAAGAGACCCGCTGGGCCGAGTCCTAAGGACTGAGATCTTCATACATAATGGTCCGCAAGGGAGGGAAGATGGTGGAGAGCTCTTGGGGTCTGACGACGAAACCTGAGATGCCGCCCACCACTGGAGAGGGGGCACTATCGCTGCCCACCACGCAGCAACAAATGGAAGGTCCACAGATCGATAAATTGGACATCATCCTGCAGGAAATCAGAGATTCTAGAGCGGTGCTGGAACAACAGATGGGCACCCTGACGACCACCGTATCCCTGTTGAAGGCAGATCACGGAAAGCTGGCGGACAGAGTGAAAGAGCACGGCCTGACCATCAGCGAGATCAAGCCAACTGTGTCAGAGCATACGGCCTCTATCCAACAGTTCCAAACTCAGGTTGCCACCCTTATGGACCGGGTGGAGGACGCGGAGTGCCGAAATCGCCGAAATAACATCCGCGTTATAGGCCTTCCGGAACGATGTGAAGGGACCCGAGCCGCGGATTTTAAGGAACAATGGTTTCAGGACCATGTGGCAGATGAGGGCCTTTCACCACATTTCTGTGTGGAGAGAGCACATAGGATCCCGATGGGCAGGCCTACTCCTGGAAGACCCCCGCGCCCACTTATAGTGAGAATCTTGAATTACCGGGACAGGGATGTCCTGCTACAAAAGGCACGGTAGAAGTCCCTTATTCAATATGACAACCATAAAATCTCCCTTTACCCGGACTACACCAACATGGTCCAAAAACAACGCACATCCTACCTAGAGGTAAAACGGAAGTTGCAGAAAGCCAACCTCAAGTGCGCTCTGTTGTTCCCGGCTCGTTAAAAATCGTGCATGACGGGAAAACCCACTTCTTCGAGAGCCCTTCGGATGCCGAGGACTGGCTGGAAGTGATGGGCATAGAAGGGAGCCAGGGACCCTCACAGGACCTGAATGCAGACGGATCGAGTGGCACCCAGGACGCGAGAGAGAAGGCGCCCCCCAAGCCGAGACGTGGGGGAAGGCGGCATGGACCCTCGCAGGCACAACAAAAGGAGAAGCAACTGGACGCTTTGGTGTTGGCAGGTACCTTCCGAGAGGATCCCAAGAAGGTCTCAATGGACTCTGAAGATAGTACGGTTCACTCAGACTCGGATCATAGCGTACTCCTGTTCCCCATTGTAACGCCCCGCACAGCTGATGATGTGATGGACAATTACGGGAATGAAGACCTGACCGGAAGTAGCTGAATTGTCTATAAACCCTATCGTATTTTCTACTATTTGCTTATGTGTTGTTCAGTAACTACTGTTGGGTCTGGGGAGGGAGTTGGATCTAACATGGGTGGCTGACATTACTGCCCATGATTGTACTCTGTAGTTAGGCTTGAATGGGCACAGCTACCGTTTGATATGTGTGTAAGCACCGGTGACTAGTGATTTGTTTCCCCTTTTAAGCATTGGTAACATTGCCCCAAGGACAGTTTACCGTAGAGCTGGCGGAGCCCGTGGGGGCTGCAAGCAGAGACTGACATGGTGCTCGGCCACCCCCCCCGCCACCATGGCGAATGCACTGGTTTTTCAGTCCTTTCGAGGCTTGTTCATTTGTTGGGCCCAGCTTGGTTCTTTAGCTGCGCCCTTATGGTTCTTTTTTGTATGAGGGGTGGGTGGTCTCCTGGCGGTTGATAAGTAGGGCTCAGGCTGGAGGGCGTTGGAGGTTGCAGAGTATGCGCACATTTGAGTATGGCTGACACAGTGGGGAAATATAGAATCACGACATCGAATGTGAGAGGACTGGGGGCGGTACAGAAGAGGCACAGAATTCATGCCTTCCTGTTGAGACATCACACACAGATTGCCTTTCTCCAGGAATCCCACCTCACTGCATCAGAAGCTCTCAAAATGAGGAAAAAATGGAGGGGCACAAACTTGTCTACGACCTATTCCGCTTTCTCTAGAGGGGCAACAATCTGGGTTCGACATGGCGCACCGTTTTTGGAAGTGGAAAGGAGGGTAGACGATCAAGGACGCTACATATTCGTGAGGGGTACGCTGGATGGTACGCCAGTAGTGCTAGGCTGTGTCTATGCTCCGAACTTTGATCAAGACAAATTCTTACAGAGAGTGGGACTGGCGATAGCGGATTGGTCCACTACCCCCTGGATATTAGGGGGAGACTGAAACATGATCATGCACCTTGATCGTGACAGGTAACATCCCCCCCTACAGGTGGCAGGTGTCTCCCGGCTGACGGAGATATTTCGCATATGGGCGGCAGGTTGGGGCTTGCAGGATGCCTGGCGCTTCCTTCACCCCGAGAGCAGGGAATACTCTCATTACTCACACATTCACATGCTCCACACTAGAATTGATCAATTCCTTTGTCCTGTACCTCTGATTTCCAGGATTGAAGATCCGGAATACTTAGCGAAGACCTTCTCTGATCATAGGCCCCTCACACTCAACCTCCTATGGGGCAAGGTTCCTACTCCGGTCCCCACGTGGCGCCTAGACCCACTCCTACTGGAAGATGGCCCTTTCAGGGCGTCTTTGTCCAAGACACTGGACAAATATTTTGTGGAGAACTGGGGCACTGCCTCCACAAACTTAGTGGTCTGGGATGCCATGAAGGTGGTGGTGCGCGGAGCGGCGATAGGACAACTGGTGGGCGCCCGACAGGAAATACACCGAAAACTACTAGACATAGAGGACAGGCTCAAACAGTTAGAGTGGGAGGTAGAGGTTGATCCCACGAAGCGGGAAGAGCTGCAGTTAGAGAACATAGAACACGCAGATACCCTCGAAACGTTACGGATCATTGACCACAAAGAATATATCCGTCGACAACACACAGAGACGGATAGGTCGGGAGCATTATTGGCCCGTTTAGTTCGGGAGCACCCAGATATCCCGGTGATAACCAGGATTCGGACACGAGACGGACACTTGGTGGATACGCAAACCGAGATTAACAGGGCGTTCCATGACCACTTGACTGCATTATATGCCCAGCCTACATGCGTCGACCCGGGTCACATTACTGACTTTTTGACTGACCTCCCATTCCCAGTCCTGGACGCCGAAGCCCCAAAAGACCTCGAGGGCCCCATTGCACAACACAAGATCAGGGTGGCCATCAAGTCCCTGAACCGTAAAAAGACGCCGGGCATGGACGGATTCCCAGTGGAGTTCTATGCGACCTACTCAGATATCTTGGTACCAATCCTGGAGAAAGTATACCGAACGGCACTGGCGGAAGGCCGTTTGCCTGACTCCACGATGCAGGCATTAGTTGTCTCACTCCCTAAACCCGGGAGGGATAGCCTAGATATGGTAAATTACAGGCCATTATCGATGCTCTCCACGGAATACAAAATACTCAGCAAAGCGAAAGCCCTGAGATTACAGACGCACCTCCCTGCCCTGATCCACAGAGACCAATGTGGATTTCTCCCAGGTAGGAGCACCTCCATGAACACGCGACGCTTAAACGTGCTTATGGCGTCCACTCCACCGCCCCTCCCTAGAGCGGGTTGTATAGCCTTGGATCTCAGACAGGCTTTCGACTCCCTGGCTTGGTCGTATATGTTCTCGACCCTGGAGAAGTTTGGGCTTCCCGCCTCCCTTCTGGCATGGATCAGATTACTTTACACCGCTCCGACGGCATGGGCGCGCACGGGGCGACATATCTCTGATGCATACGCGACCCATCGCGGCACTAGACAAGGATGTCCCTTGTCCCCATTGCTTTTTGTACTGGCCCTGGAACCTCTGGCCATAGCCCTGAGGACCAGGATGGCACGGAGTGGCATTCCTAGTGGTGGTGCCCAGCGCCTGATATCGATCTACGCGGACGATATACTGCTGTTTTTCCGTGATCTAGAGACAGATCACGCCGCCATATATGAAATCTTTGAGAGGTTCTCCGCAATCTCGGGACTGGCTATAAATCCTGAGAAGTCAAGTGGCTTCTACTTCCAAGACACTCCGAATCCCGGTTCCATACCATTCGGGGCCCACCTTATTCCGGTGGCTCCCACCACATTTAAATACCTGGGGATCCAGGTCTACAGGCAGCAGGAGGACCAGATACGGGGGAATATTAAAAAAGCTATATCACGTCTCCGCGCCTCGGTGGGGTTTTGGACGACGCTGCCATTATCGGTCATGTGCAGAATTGCGATCTCCAAAATGGTAAATCTCCCTCGTATGCTTTACTTCTTTGTCAATCTCCCGGTCATCTTGCCACAGTCTATCTTTGACACTCTTAATTCGCTCCTAACCACTCTGATTTGGGGGGTGGGGAGATGACGGATAGGGCTTCGTAAACTACAATTGGGGACCAGAGCCGGTGTGATGGGGGCCCTGGACTTCAGAAGCTACTACTATGCCAGCCAACTTCAATGGCTCTCCTACTGGACGGCAGGATGGAACCTACACAAAGTAGACTACACAACTGACAGATTGAGACGGGGCGAACTACATGCCCTGTTGCTCCCGAGGAGCCGCATTCCTGCGGAGTGCCATCCACTCCTCCGTACAGCTCTGAAATGCTGGCGGAAGGCTCTAGCATACACGTCCTCGGTCGAGGCGTACGCGGCTATCACCCCCCTGCTGGGTATCCCAATGCCGCAGGGTAGGCTTACGGACAGAGTACTTCGACCATGGCGGGAGGCGGGTGTGGAGAGGGTAGGACACTTTTTCGAAGATGACCACCTCTTACTCAGGAAGCCTTCTTACAGGCCACTGGTGCCCCTCCTAGACTGTACCTACTGCATGCCGCAGTCACACACTACATACAACACAGATGGGCACCTCAATGCCTACACAGCCCACAGCATGAACTAGTGCACTTACTGTATCTCATGGGTTTGGGAGGGCACCTGGTCAGATGGCTGTACACAGGGGTCAGGGCGCACGCTGCAGTCTCACTCACCTCGCTTATGCACACCTGGGCGCAAGACACAGGCCAGGAACTGTCGGACAAGGATTGGACCACGATACTAGAACACCCCAGACGGGTATCACGCAATGTCCAGTTCAGATTTATTCAGGGGATGCTTTTATACAGGGCACACCTGACCCCTTTGCGACTACATAAAATGTTCCCGGACTCTCCCCATGGCTGCCCACGCTGCGGTGAGGAGCAGGCTGGGTTCCTTCATATGTTGTGGTTATGTCCACGACTCCAAGAGTATTGGGTAGGGGTTTCCCGAATAATGCAAACGGTCACGAACCTGCCAGTGCCGGAAGAAGCGCTGTACTGTCTGCTGGGGCTGCGCAGAAGACCTAAGGCACTGAAAGCCCAGTTGAAACTCCTAGACCTGGCATTGTTATTAGCACTCAGGACAATAACGATGAGATGGAAGTCCCCTAGACCACCCAGGACACACCTATGGCAGGCAGAAGTGCTTAAGTGGGGGAGGGCGGAGGGGACAACACTTAGGAGGGCAGAAACACGTGGTCTCCGGAAATTTCCCATATCCCAGGAATGGGAGGCTATGCTCATCACACTGGAAAGTGAGGACCTAACCCAGGCAGCGGGTACCGGACCAGGGAATTAGTCAGGAGAGGCCACTGGAACTGTAGAGAGAGACGATGTACCCCAGATCCTCTCCCATCATAACCTACAACACCCCAAGATATAGCACACGCTGACGCCTACATTAGCCAAAATAGTCCAATTCCCCTCTAGATGGTTGGAATTGTTAAAACGCCAGGGGACAGGAAGTTCAAGAAAGTAAGAGGGTGGGGGGTGGTGGGTGGGAAAAGGAATGTTCGGACACTATTAATGTATATTCTCATGATGATGATGCTTAGGAGCCTATGTAGAAGAATAGTGTGTTATTACTGTTATTGTCTCCTGTTGGTACCACTGTAACGAGATAAGGGGATATGCACGGGGTGAAAATACAAAACACCAGCTGGTATGTTGACGCTGTTAACGGTGATGTACAATCTCGAATACTGCAGCTGTGAATATTCCCCCCCCCAAAAAAAAGGGATCTTTTGGAGCTACAGGCGGAGCAGACTTAGCATCTGGTGAAATATGCCTATACTCTCTCTTGTAAGCGTCAAGCAGAAATACAGCTGGTGGCAGAGAGATTATGGTCCTTGGCTCAACAGACTGACAGCTTAGGATTCTGCACATAAGAAGAAGGTAAAGATTAGCAAGAGACACTTGTTTTTTCTTAGCTTACATCTTGATACTTTCCATAGAAAATGTAATCGAAAGCAATAATTGCCTTTTTTACAGTTTTTTAGACAGAGGCTTTGTCACAAATGTGGCAAATGTCTTGTCAGCTGTTTTACAATTGCTGTAGGGTATAATTTACCAGTAGCGGCTGCTACCGTACCTGGGTGGTTGGGGGAATAAAAAAACCTAAACAAAAAAAACACTTACGGAAACAGCCGCTGCCTTGCCTTCGTCCTCCGTCCCTCCTACACCTTCCTGCACTCCCTGCCAGCAGCAGGAAGCACCCGCCCTCCCAGCCTCCGCATAGCCAACCACAACTCAGCATTGCCGCGCTGTGATTTGTCTGAGCGCCGTGGATCGGCGCTTTGACGGGGACTGGGACGATTTGCATGTTCCTTACCAGGCTGTGTAATGAAGGACTGAACTGGGGTGGCCCGAGAGGGCCGGCCAACCAGTTCTGCACCCTTCAAGAGTGAAAACTACTCCTCTCCCTGCAATGCCAAGTCCCAATCGCCCGAAAGCCACTGAAGTATATAGGAAAAATAAAATGATAATAACAATAGTTATTATCATTTTATTTTTTTCAGTGAGGCGACACTCCTCTGCCTTAGTGGAGGAGCCGCCACTGACTGCAATTTACTGGCATGGGCGTCCGCAGGGGAGGGCAAGGGGGGGCACTTGCCCCCCCCTGGAACACCGGTCCGTCACTATTGACAGCCCCCACAGTGGGGTTTGTCTGCAGGGCCGTCAATTTTAAAAGCGTGAGAAAGCGCTTGCAATGACGGTCCTGCTGATGGGCAAGAGAGAATGTCCGGGCCTGGCTGCTCCCACAGCTTGAAGAAGAGGCGCACCTAGAGTCAAATTTCGGGGGGGGGAGTGGCACACTTTCAAGCTAAGGAAGAGTGGAGCTGCAGCCAGGGGCCCTAGGAAGGGTTGAAAACCATCAAAGCCTCATTAACGCCAGCACCGAATTACACAATTCGCCCAGAGATGCAATGGGTGTGTCTGCCTGTTTTTTGCGAGATCAATTGGAAAGTCCTTCTGTGCACTCGTGATTTATTCGTACTCAAGCTATATTCCTTTCTTTTGTTGGTGCTACTACATCCTGGTACCTAGTCTTTAGGCGCCCTTTCGTATACCCTATCGTGTGTGGTGCAGACACTTCTGTTCCGATGGATGTATGCACTTTTCAGCGAACATTAAAGTTTCATCAATTTCTTTTCCATGGTAATAATCAGTTTTAATTCATATTTTGGTTTCCATTGTTAACTGTTGTTATACGTTTTTTTAATATATCCATTATTTCTAAAATAAAATAAAATAATGGATATATTAAAAAACAGTTAACAATGGAAACCAAAATATGAATTAAAATATTTTGTTGACAACTGAAAAAGAGTTAAAACTGAACAGAAGTGTCTGCACCACACACGATATGCCTGTTTTTTGCACCATAAGCACTAGAATTACAGAAGGGTCTGCATATGAGATGGATTAAAGAGTTTACGCCTTGAGCTCCAAAGGGGCAGTCCCTCATGTTCATTGCAGTATCGAGTGTAGCCCCTGGACCACTGTCTGTACTCACTGTCGCCTGCCATGATTCACGAAGGGAAAGCTGTCCCACAGGGACAACTTTTCTTTTCTGAATCATGTACCAACTGCAGCTCAGTGTTGGTATCCGATCAACGGTTTGCGACTGCCATTGCATTTGAAAACCATTGATATATGTCATTGTAAATTGCAATTTGAAGATAGCACCCTTTCCACTGCCCCTCCAAATTCCAATATGAAGTAAGATGCAGAACCCCTTTTGTCAATCATGAAGGTTATACACAACTCTAAAAAGGGGTTTTGCAATAGCAACCACTGTGATGCTGCAAATTGTAAGCTTTATGACCACAACATCCTTTTGTATTTGAGGGCCCTAGTTATTTAGATAAAGCAGGATGTGCAGTGAAAGGAAAGACATTACAAATGAGTAGTGCCTTTAATGCTCTGGAAATGCTAGGATCTCCAATCTACCTCTCTACCTCGCTCTCTCTACCTCTTTCTCTACCTCTCTACCTCTCTCTCTCTACCTCTCTCTCTACCTCTCTCTCTCTATGTCTCTTTTTACCTCTACCTCTCTCTCTACACCTCTCTCTACACCTCTCTCCCTCTCGCTATCTCTCTCTCTCTCTACCTCTCTCTCTCTACCTCTCTCTCTCTACCTCTCTCTCTCTCTCTACCTCTCCCTTTCTCTCTCTCTGTCTCTCTCTCTCTCTCTCTCTCTCTCTCTCTCTACCTCTCTCTCTACCTCTCTCTCTACCTCTCTCTCTCTACCTCTCTCTCCACCTCTCTCTCTACCTCTCTACCACTACCTCTCTACCTCTACCTCTACCTCTCTCTCTTCCTCTCCCTCTTCCTCTCCCTCTCTACCTCTCTCTCCCTCTCTCCCTCTCTCTCTCCCTCTCTACCTCTCCCTCTACCACTCTCTCTCTACCTCTCTACCTCTACCTCTACCTCTCACCCTCTCTCCCTCTACCTCTCTCTCTCTCTCTCTCTCTCTCTCTCTCTCCCTACCTCTACCTCTACCTCTCTCTCTCTACCTCTCTCTCTACCTCTATTACTCTACCTCTCTCTCTCTCTACCACTCTCTCTCTCTCGCTCTACCTGTACGTCTCTCTACCTCTCTCTCTCTCTCTCTACTGCTCTCTCTCTCTCTCTACCTCTCTCTCTACCTCTCTCTCTCTACCCCTCTTTCTCTCTCTACCTCTCTACCTCTACCTCTCTACCTTTCTCCCTACCTCTACCTCTACCTCTCGCTCTACCTCTCTCTCTACCTCTCTCTACCTCTCACTCTACCCCTCTCTACCCATCTCTACCTCTCTCTCTACCTCTCTCTCTACCTCTCTCTCTCTACCTCTCTCTCTCTACCTCTCTCTCTCTACCTCTTTATGTCTTTACCTCTCTCACCCTCTCTACCTCTCCCACTCTCTCTCTACCTCTACCTCTCTACCTCTACCTCTCTACCTCTCTCTCTACCTCTCTACCTGTCTACCTCTCTCTCTCTCTCTCTCTCTACCTCTCTCTCTCTACCTCTCCCTCTATCTCTATACCTCTCTCTCTACCTTTACACCTCTACCTCTCTCTCTACCTCTCTCTCTCTCCGTACCTCTACCTCTACCTCTTTCTACCTCTCTACCTCTCGCTCTTTACCTCTCTTTCTACTTCTCTCTACCTCTGTCTCTCTACCTCTCTACACCTCTCTCTCTCTACCTCTCTACACCTGTCTACCTCTCAACCAGTTGAATTCCGGGAAGCCCAAACCATCAGTATTTCAAATCTGCGCATGAAATGTGGATAGGATGAGCCGTGCAGCTCAGAAAGGGATGTTCTTTTTACATCATTTGTATTTAATAGAATTGGGAAGCAGGAGAGCAGTCTCACAGTTGAGATAGGGATTAACATACACTGGTGACAGCTTTTGAATTGGCTTTAAAACCATTCAAAGATGGCTGCAGCATCTACGTGGGATGTGGTGGACTAAGTGGCAGCCGGAGCCATATAGCAGCGCTTGTCATTTAAAAAAAAAAACAGCATTGACATAGCCGTGCGAGAAGGCAGAAACAAATGGTAGTTATTACCATTTATGTTTCTGCCTTCTCGTACGGCGAGAAAGCAGGGGGGCTGCGCCCAAACGCCCCTATAGAGGATCCGCCACTAAAGGCCGCGTGTACACTCAGGACTGTTGAAACGTGCAATGATGGCGGGCCTGCACTTTCAGCTGCTGTGCAGCTCATTGTACTGGCAGTGATGCTCTCTGAGGGCTAGGAATACTGGGAGTGGGACACACTGAGGGCTGCTTACACTATCAGTGCAACAAAGCAAAGAGTTGTGCACCGATTGCTGCATGCACTGTCAGTTGTGCATATTGAGGACTGTGTGCACTGGCAGTGGTGCTCACCGAGGGCTGTGAACAATCAGCGAGACACTCTGAACACCTTTCAGCTGTAAAACATGGGAGATGCGCGCAAGTCAGTAGTGCATGTACAGTTTCATGCACTTTCAGTGCACTGACAATTCCATACACCATAATGCCATCAGCTCAGAGGGTGGAGTGAAGCAAGGCGTGGGAAGCAACAACAGGCGCAGCGCTGACACAGATGCTATATCGTCTACTTCCGTGCACTTTGATCACAAACCAAATTGAATCCCATGTAGCTTGTTTTGTAAAAGAACACAAAAATATAACAAGCACAATATGTGAAACAACGGAAGCGGAAAAAGAAGTGCAGTGAAACAAAATGAAATAGACAGAAGGGCAATAATGCACGCAATAGGGGTAGTCGCCAGGGAATGGAACCACCCACCGATAGGCGGGACAAACGTGTATATTAGCCATAGAAAGTAAGGGGATTTGGAAATCAATATTAATAATAAGGTAACCCAGTATCATGCAGAACCTGGGGACTATTGACAATAAACAAATAATGGTCCTGCCATGTTTGTGGATTAATTCTTCAACACTGATTTCAAGCTTCAAGAAATTTAGAAAGCATGGGTTGCTTCTCATTCAAACATGAGTAGTGAAAGCCACTGTAAGAGGCTCTTGCCCTACACTGTGATAGATACCGGGTTGACTCCTTTCCACATCTTCCAAGCTCTAAGGTTTGGGCCAATAACATTGCATGAGTGAGTTATTTCACCTTCTTTTTTACTGAGATTTTTCCAGACAGGACATATACTCGGTTTGTTTACAGTCCTGATGAAGACCCCATGATGATGCTCTCCATTTACACTCAGACATAAAGGGTTGAAGCATCGAGGTTGAAAATTCAAGCGTTCACTGCCCAAATAGACAAAGCTATATATGAAATATATGAAATAGTAATCATATGTCTATTTAAAGCTATTATAGAAAGATTAGGACTCTGCTAAAAGTAAATTTAGTGTTATTTATGTACATTATTTTGTTTCATTGCTTATCAGATTTGATTTTGTGTTTGAAATTTGTACTTTTACAGGTATGTAATGTCTAATGTATATTGTCTTTTATGTATGACCAGGTGGATCAGATCTGGTATATACCAAATTGGCTCCTTGTATGAGCCAAATGGCTTTACTTCATTTGAAGATTTAAAACATAAATTCGGCCTAGTACATCGGGACTTTTTTAAATACTTACAGGTTAGGGATTTCATTATGAAGAAGGGGGGTGGTTGGGTTGGATTTAAGAAAATTGAGTTAATCGAAACTGTTATTCAGTGTAATAGAGTGAAAATTGGGGAAATATATAACAATTTAATTATTGATCTTCTCGATGACCTGGATAAACATACTCAGAATTGGCAGATTAAACTTGGAACTTCAGTTAGCTCCATACAGAAAGCATTTCAATTTTCTCAGTCACTTTTAATGTCCTCTAAATTGCAAGCTCAATTCTATAAAACCTTTTTCCACTTATATCACACCCCCTATAGGCTTGCAAAATGGAGCACTGGTAAAAGGGACTTTATGCCCCAGATGCGCGATGCCAGAGGCTGATCTAATACACATGTTTGCTACATGTGGGGCACTCCGTACCATTAGATGTGAGATTTCTAATTTTCTTTCGGAAATATTCGCGACTAAAATGGAGATTACTACATCAGAAATAATATTGGGGGTAGACAGTAACATCCGAGCGGACAATAGAAAGGGACTTCTGTTCGTCTCTATGGCCGTGCTTAAAATTTGTCTGGCTTCGGCTTGGCTGGACACTGTTCCTCCATCCTTTCAACAATGGCGGGCACGATTATTATCGACATATAGTCTGGAAAAAGCAATATACAGCAGGAAGGGTGTGAAAAAGAAAAAGAAGGGACTAGATATCTGGTTCCCACTTGCGCATTGGATCGAATCTCTAGAAATGTAACGACTATAATTATTTTATTGAAAACTTCAGTAGTTTTGTGTTTATGTAATTGGTCAATTTTTTATGTCTAGTATATGTAGTGTATGATGCTTTGGTTATTAGCTTCGTGGAAAATTGCCTGTATTGGGGTGGGTGGGGGGGGGGGGGGGGGATATAAAATGTTAAGACAATTTTCTGCAATAAAGATTTAAAAAAAAAAAAATGTGTACTTTTACAGGTATGTAATGTCTAATGTATATTGTCTTGTCAAATGCCACTAATAGTATGTCCCTTAACATATACAATATATGAATTATAATATATTACACATAATGCTTGTCTATTGGAATTGATTGTCAGTTATTTAATGAATTGATGTTTATGATCAGTGTGTTGGGTATCATTAATTGATTTTCCTACTTTCGAGAGGAATTATTATTATATTTTGGGGGATTTGGAAAAGCACACAAAGGAGCCAATGGGAAGCAAAGAGGTTGAGAAATACCTCTTGAGGAGATACAGTATGCCTCGCAGAGTAGCGCGTTCCCGGTGACACTAGGCTCGACCTAAAAAAGTGATGGAGACAAAGGTGACCCCTGTGGGACTCCACAGTCTCTAATTTGTCTCACAGTGTTCGAAACAGAGGAAGAAATTAAATAACCTAAATTCATTCTCTGACAAATAAGTGTCTAACTTTAAATTTATTAAATTGCTGTGCATCAGTTTTTTTTAAAGTAAGGTAAGTATAAGCAGCATCTTTTTCACTTTTTAGTTTTAGTATTTACTTTTTTTTACACATTTCCTTGCCTAGCATAGACAGACACCGAACATGATTAATAATGAAAAAATGCAATCACTACCAAGGGCAAAACAAAGATCACAATTCAGTCCATAATCTCGTAATACAGTGCGACTGCAATTCACATGGTAAAAGAAATCCCACACCAGAGGTCTGCTCTCAAAATCAACATTTCCCTTCCAGACCCAAGTTACCCCAGTTCAGTACTTGGCCAGCTTTTCCCTCAACATCCAAGCGATTCTGTCATTGGCTGAAAATAAGATCCAAGAGGGAAGCCCGACATGCCAAGACACCTGAACTGGAACTTTGTGCCCTGATTAGAGGTGTGACTGTTTCCCTGCAACACTCCTCCAAGGATAACCTTAACATAAACATCTGTTTTAAGGGCAACTGAGAGGTCTCTGAGTATCTCAAAGGTCGCATCAGAGAATGTAGGATTTCCACAATTCCAACACAAACAATAGGACACCTTACAGCCCAAAAGGAGACTTTTCATACCTCCTATGTGTTTCAACTGCTTTAACAGCTGGGGATATAGTACCATCAATGTACACGGTGCCTGTCCTACTTGTGATTTACTATCGACAGTACTGTACTCAATATTGTGATTCTAAAACACAAAGTGCAAACATGACTGGGTGGCAGCCTGCATGGCAAAGGGCAACTACAGGAGATGCAGCCTTCTAGGTGAGTATCTCCACCGCATCATTTTTTCATTTTTTAAAATGTTTTATATTAGTTATACTTTTTGTATAGCGCTTACTAAACCCGGAGGCGTTAGAGCACTTTACAGAGCATAGCTATAGAGCACATTGTTAAAATAAATTAGTCGGGTCGGGGACAATCGATATTTGCCCGGCGGTATTGCCTCTGTGACCCTCTAGTCATTTAATCAATGAAGAGGCAGGCGCTGGAGACTGGAAAGCAGGAAACAAGGTTTTTATTCTCTCCGGAGGAGAACACAGCAAAACGGACAGCAGGTATCGTTCTGAGGTGCTCTAACTTATGTTTGAGGCCTGGCCCCTTATATACAGTGTTTGCGGTTTTTATTACAGTTTACATACATATGATAAAGCTTTGATGTACGGAAAGACATTCCCGGAATCCCCCCTTCGGGCCCGTTCCCACACACATTTACAGTTGAAGTCCCCACCCTAGTCACAACAGGTGATGAGTATCGCGCAGCTGGATATTCCGCCGATTCATGGAATGTGGGGGTCGATCGGATCTCATGGGGAGGGGGCTTTGATCAACCCGGGGATCCTTTGATGGGGGAAGCTTTCTATTGTGCGGGGAGGGGCAAGGAATAGTATCGGCAGAGCTGGGTGTCGGCCTGGGAACGGGGAAGACAAACGGGCACACGGGGAAAAAGGGGGGTTTGCATCCAAGGGCCGGGGATCATGAAAGGGAAGAAGGGAGGTGTCGCGCTGGGAACAGGATGAGGGCCTGGGGCAGAGCAGCGCCGAAGAGGGGTTTATGATTCAAGGCAGGTGCAAGCAGGGGGTTGGTCAGCGTGCAGGCTTAGTGAGGGCGAAGGGCTATGTCAGGGGCCAGCGGCATGCAAAAGGGTTCGTTCTGATCAGGGCATCTTAAAATGGCGGGTGCGCACGACAAAAGTGTGGCATCAGGGGAAGAGGCAAGATGGCGCAGATAATGTTCACCAAACCGTACTAATTTTCAACAGTCCTCCCTTTAACAAATTTAAGACATCTTGCTGGTTCATTTTCTACTCGGTTCTATTGTGGTGGGCATGAGAAAGAAAACGGTAGGAACCCTAGATGAAAGAGTTGTAAACAATACATTTTGAGATTTCTAGTTTTTAGGAGGTGGACCTATTTGATAAACTTGTTCAGCAGGAAAGTCATAGAAATGCAATACAAAAACGATTCTGTAGCGAGAGCAGCAAGTACATTTCATAACGTGGACTGGTAGGTTATTACATATATCAGATTCGGATTGGAGCATGATCAATACAATGGCGGCTGGGAGAGAAATGAGGCGCAGCAGAAACGGTGATTGAGGACGTCAAAATGTTCGTAGTTAACGAG
The DNA here is from genome assembly GCF_964261635.1 of Lissotriton helveticus. Taxonomy (NCBI): domain Eukaryota; kingdom Metazoa; phylum Chordata; class Amphibia; order Caudata; family Salamandridae; genus Lissotriton; species Lissotriton helveticus. Next base: position 129,656,460 of record NC_136060.1, on the reverse strand, counting down.
TTCTCAGTATTCTTTGTTGTCTTTCGTTGGCGCTGTGGAGCACCGGCGATGGAGCTACGGGTCCAGCTCTATTCTAGGTCTCGCGTTGCAGGGCACGACCTTTCCCTCGTATTCCTGGTCGGAAAGGTCCTTTTCGCCCTGTGTCCTTTGAGGTGATTGTCAGAAAGTTCAGATGGAAGGAGAGCGTACAAAACAGTCCATAGGGTAGGTCGGAGAAAAAGGGGGATGGAGCAAGGCCAAATTAGGAACAAACTAGGGGAACGAGAGACTTCAGATGGGCGGGCTCATGACCGAGTCTAGAGAGCGGGGACCTTTCGGCACACATTCGAACATAGAGCGGGGGCATCAGGTTAGCCCTTTCTTCTCACTTTGCTGGAGGTAGTGCCTCGTCCTGTAGCTCTGTTCTGTCGCGGTCTCGCCTTGGCCCATGTCGCAGGTGTTCCATAGTCTGCAGTCAGGCCTCGTGCTCCCACATCCGGTCCTTCTCTCTCCTGACAGCCGTACCCTTAAACGAGTTTGAAAAGACAGTCTTTAGAGAATTTGCAGAGGAAGGTAATCACAAAAGTCTATTTCTCTCCCAGCTTCAGACAGAAATGAAAACGTCCGTTATTTTAGGGTTCACAACTAACATATAAATGACCGATGACGGGCCTGGTGGATGTACTATGACTTTCTTTCATAATTATTTATTACAGTTTCGACAGTTTATCTGATGGAGACCTACCTTCGTAAGACGAGCTTGACAAAGATAAGCCGTTCTCTAGGGTTTTATATATACCAAGGGTACTGTGTGCTATCGACATGGTACTAAACAGGTATTTTGCTGAGGGACGAACATAGGCTAAACATTTCTTTTTATCAATGTGTCCTGTTTTTCAACTAAACATTTTTCACTTTCGGCAGGGTTCATTTCAACGATTTCTTCACTTTGGTCTAGTCTTTTAACCTTGTAAAACACCATTCTGGTTCCTACGTAGCTTCCTATGGCCTGATTACTTTATCAGAAAAGACAGGGGTTTTATGGGAAACAACTAGGGACATAGAAAACTTATGGTAAGGGCGTAAATCGACCCATCTCTGACAACCGGGAATGAGGGGTAGTTTCATAACTCCAGTTTGGAGCGGCTGATACAGGGGATGTAACAGGGGTGATCATTTTTCCTGTTTGGGTATTGCGACAATTCGGGGCGGGGAGGGTCGCGTATTCTGAGGTCCCTTTTTTATACCATAGGAGCCGTTGACATGTAGTTCCCTTATTACGGGCCAGATTAGGGAACCTCTGTCGTCTTACCTGTCCTTTCCCTTACGGCCCAACCTCGGTTCATTGACTTCTGGCGGAAAAGGAGAGGTAATGACACGGTCTCAGGGTGATTGTATTAAAGACAAGTTTTTGTGCAAATACTGACGGTATTTGAAGCCAATTCGGTGGTGTGCTAGGGGTGGCAGTCTGCCAATTTCGGGGCTAATCGCTCGGAAGAGTGGGAGTGCAAAAATAGAGGGAGAGAGAGAGAGAGAGAGAGAGAGAGAGAGAGAGAGGGAGAGAGAGAGGGAGAGAGAGAGAGAGAGAGAGAGAGAGAGAGAGAGAGAGTGCAACGGCAGGCTAAATAGTACACGTGCAACAGAGAGGGTGGCAGTGTATTCAAGAAAGGCTATTTAGTGCATTACACAGTAAAGGGCATTCACGGGTCTGCGTTAGAATCTTGTAATCATGCAGTTTGAGCATTAGACAGGGTAGAGGGGACGTGCCTTGAGAAAAAGGAAAGAAGAAAGGAGGTACCATTTTGTCGCACTTTCTCGCATTCTCGGTCCTTCGACCAGTTGGGTCAACGCCTCAGTCACACACACACATTCTCTCATAGTTTCGCATCATACGTGACATGGGTTCATTCGTGTGGTCTGGTTTAAGGGTGATCACTTTTTATCAGGCCATACTAATTTTACGGGTTTGTTCGATACATGAGTAGTTAGTAGGCGTGCTTAGGCACCACCTTGCAGCGCTAGTCTGCTTCGTACATTAGACACGGCAAGGCTTCAGGTCTTCGCCACACCTCGGCTGTAATCTCTGATGTAACCTGCAGAGGGAGGGAAAAAGGGGTGGGGGGGGGGGAGACAGCATTCGCGCATATTCAAATACATGGATTCATAAGTCCTTTACTTACCTCTTACTCGTCCTTCCTCCTCGGGGCAGAGTCCCGGGGGTATGGTTTCTGGGGTCGGGAGGGGAGAGGGGCAGTGTGCCCTTATAGGTCGGGTGTAGGAAAACGTTAAGAAGAAAACCAAAGATACCTAGTGTGAGGTATCCAGTTGGTAGGTGCATCTAGCTATCGGGGTCCTTAAATCTCCTCCAACGCTGTGACATTCTGCGGTTCATTAGTTCTTTGGACAACTCTGTTCCCTAGTACCTTCGAGCGTTGTACTTCATAATATTTACATCATTTCATTTCACCCCCTTTTTTTTTTTTTTTTACATTCCCCATTTACACCGTTCGTTTTACCCATCCTTGGAAGTCGAGGTCTTCCTCCATGCGAGAGTTCATGACTCAGTCTCGTACTTTGAAGGCAGAGTGTCGTGTTGTCGATCCGATCCGACCTCCAGGGCTGGGCAACCATCTTCTTTCAACCTTAAAGAGAGAGCAGAGTAGGGTGCACAGAAAAGAACTTTCCCACCGATCCCACATTTTTAAAATAAAACATGCAATACCCGTCCATAGTTTCGAAAACCTTTATTTTGCAAAATCATTTCAGCACGTGGATTATGAGGGTGCGGTCGTATTTGGCCGGACGTGGCAATGGCTAAAGTGCGTACAGTGGGGGTGTCGTCTTGCAGCAATAAATACATTGGAAAGTTTTATTCATTCATTTGTAAGAAACTAAAACGTCTATTAATTGGCTGGGGGTTCGGGGGCATTTATTTCATAATTTAGAAGCATAATCATAATAGTCGCAATCAGATTTCCTATATGCATACCGTATGTGTGCGTCATAAATGGGGTTATACATCAGCAACGAAAATATAATACACCGCACATTTGTAATCAACATTTTTAACGGGACCCTTTCACAATGTTCGTCGAGCGAACTCTCCTTGTCTTTTCTAGCCAAGTGTACGAAGGATCATATAAGTCTCAGAACATCAAGTTTGTATTAGTGCGAAGGAACACCACGAGGTGTTCGTAAGTTCCTATTGATACCAGCGCCATTTTGGGCGGGGCCGGCTCAGTCCGGAAGTAGCATCAGGGAAAAATGTTTCCTACAACCGGCAGTTGGACCAGAGTCCTTTTCGGCAGTTCTAGTATTCATGCTAACAGAGGGAGTGGCAATGTCATGCTTGTTTCGTTAGTGATCAAGGCAGCCGTCCCTTACCGGAAGCCTGCAGGGGCCGAAGGCTCCGCCGGGGACCTTTGTACAATCTTCAAGGCTGCGGAGATGCTGTCGGAGATGGGGGCTCGTGCCCCAGTGGGCAAGTGTCCGAGTCATATTGCTGGTCAAAGTTACTCTAGCGGCCGGGGCCCGCCTTCCAGCGGACCCAGACGCCATTTTGAGGCCCTACAGGGGCCACTCTCGTCGAGTTTGCAAGAGTGGAAGAGATCCTTCGGAGTGAAAGGAAGAGGGCTCTGTTTTGTGAAAGCAGGACGTTCGGCTGGGGTGCAGCTGTGATGCCCCCACCTGGGGGGCGAGGGAGACTCGTTCGCGCCGTCTCCTTCTTCCGGTGCTCCCCATGCTGCTCTTTTTCATCGGCCCGCACGAAGGTCTCTCCCCATCCGGTGCTCCCCAAGTCTCGTGCTCAGTGCTGTGGGAGTATGGCCATCTGTGGCGCACACTCGGTGCTGCGCAAGTATCGGTGCAGTCATTGCATATTCGGTGCTCCGAAAATATGGGCACCATTGAACGTTCGGTGCTGCGCAAGTATTGGGGCACCATCGCCTGACTGGGGGTGTTCGGTGTTGGGCCGGGGGCTGGGAGACCTCCTATCGGTGGAGGTGGGAGAGGCTCGTCCGCGTCGCCTCTCCCTCCCAGCCCGACCTGGACGCATTCCTGCAGAGGTATGGACAGGGCATCCCGCCGCCCAGAGCTGCTGCGGTTGTTACGGAAGGGAAAAGAAAGAGGTGCCTCGTTCTTCTCTGGTCATGTGGCGGGACTACTTAAGACTATCCAGGCCCGTTGCGGCTGGCCGAGGAGACATGTGGCGGGACTACCTACAACTGCCCCGGCTGCTGGCTCCTGCCTCTCCTCCGGCTCCCCCATACGTTAAGATTTCCTGACCAAGAGTTGGCAGCAGGGCCCGCCTTATATGGGTTGCCGCCGGTTGGGCGTAGCCGTAACCCTACCCTACTTTGGAAGGTTCCAGAATGTGGGGGGGGCGAATGTTCTATTGACTTTTCATGTTCTACAGTTTACCGTTCTTGTTTTTCTAGCGTTATTGTGTTTTCCCTTGCCTGTTATGTTAAAATAAAAGTTCGTGTTTATCAGTGGCTTACTGATTTCGTTTCCCATTTCTTTCTTTCCAGGTTGTTTCATGCTAAAATTTCTATTAACATAGTTTATGTAACATGGAAGCACGTGCAGGGGGATGACGCAGATTCATATATTACGTACACACAAACTCAGACGGGGGGGTAGTAGAAAAGTATGACACGCAAGATCCGAAGACGAACATTAAACAGTGATTATTTGGCCAAAATTATCTTTTTCCGTCTGTCAATTTAGAGCTAGGCTGGGTTCCCGTTTTTATATTGTCCGACCTAGGAAAACTCGAACATGCCGCTGAAATCGTTCTGGCGGAACCTGTGCCATCGGGCATAATCAAACGTGGTGGTTCTATCTGGTCTGTCCGTGCGAGTCGGATTTTTCTTTGTCTCGCGCTTTTTCTCATTCTGCTGGCCTGTCATTCCTGTCGGCCCTTTGCCTTTACTCATGCTCAGTAGAGTCGGGCATTGGGCTTTCCAGTGTCCGACATATCTACAAAAAGCGCATTGGTCTGGCCCTAAGTCTGGCCGTCTTTTGCGTAGTGTCGGGGGATAACTTTTGGGTAGCGGTGTCCCGGGGTTGTCCTGTCGGTATATTTCTCTACCTGGTTTGTCCTCGTCTTTTCTCTGTAGTTGCATAGCCTCTCTGCGCCACATACCGAGACTGTCGAGCATAATAGGCGTTGTCTTATTATTGCGAAGGGCTATTTCCAACGTTTCTATTTTATCAAGGTCAAAGGATCCTGCCAGTGGCCACTGTTTGTCTTGACTTTCTTTGGTATACCTGTGCCACAATTTATTATAGGCTATGGTAACTAATCCATAGTTTATGAACATGTCCTTATTAGGGGTGCCTTCTAGTGGAGCTATATGGTCCACCTCTAATACACGGTCCGGGCTGAACCAATTATCAATCAATGGGGAGAAGACAGACATGACGGCTCGTAACGAGGGACTAAAAAGTCAGCACTGCCTATCTTATCACTAGGTGCAAAGACTAGACAGAATATTCCTATTCTTCGTTGTTTGCAGGCAGTGAATACCTCATGAACAAAAATAAAAAAGTAACCAATAACGAGGAGCAATCAAACAATCAAATAAATAAATAAGATAGAGAAAGGACAATGGGGAGAGTAAGTAGGGCGCAAAAGTCTGCGTCCTCTACCCTTTCACTAACCGCAAAGAGGAATCTGTTGTTTCCGGTTTGCAGACAGAGAATCTCCAGAAGACAATCTGCGAACAGTAGTTCGGGGTTAAAGAACCCAGTTGATCAGTGAGGGAGAGGGGAGTCTCCCAAAAACCGTTAGGAAATAATAGAGTCAGTGGGGAAGAAAGATAGGCGCGACGGTTACGTTACCTATCCTTCACTGTTTGCAAAAGAGAAGGAGCCTACTGTTTCTCCGTGTGCAGACAGTGATTCTCCAAAATAAGTTAACAAAGAGTAATACTAGTATATATTGTAAACAATCAAGCAATCAATTATTTTCGCACTCCGTCGTGTTTACACGACCTTACCCGGACCGTATGGACAGTTTCTTGTCTTCCGAATCCAGCGCCCGTTCGTCCTCTTTTTCTCGTATTTCTCACGGCACTCCTAATGGTCCCCAGTCAGGACCGTAGATCACTCGAGAGAGAGGTCTGTTCGGAACTAGTGAAGTTCGGATGATCGGCTGCCAGACGAGGGTCTATTGGGCAAGAGCTCTCCCGATCGTTGCAGTCGTTCACTCTGTCGTCGGGACCTCTCCCACTGGATCCACGAGTCGCTGATGGGCCCCACGCTTGGGACGGCAATTGTTAAAATAAATTAGTCGGGTCGGGGACAATCGATATTTGCCCGGCGGTATTGCCTCTGTGACCCTCTAGTCATTTAATCAATGAAGAGGCAGGCGCTGGAGACTGGAAAGCAGGAAACAAGGTTTTTATTCTCTCCGGAGGAGAACACAGCAAAACGGACAGCAGGTATCGTTCTGAGGTGCTCTAACTTATGTTTGAGGCCTGGCCCCTCATATACAGTGTTTGCGGTTTTTATTACAGTTTACATACATATGATAAAGCTTTGATGTACGGAAAGACATTCCCGGAATCCCCCCTTCGGGCCCGTTCCCACACACATTTACAGTTGAAGTCCCCACCCTAGTCACAACAGGTGATGAGTATCGCGCAGCTGGATATTCCGCCGATTCATGGAATGTGGGGGTCGATCGGATCTCATGGGGAGGGGGCTTTGATCAACCCGGGGATCCTTTGATGGGGGAAGCTTTCTATTGTGCGGGGAGGGGCAAGGAATAGTATCGGCAGAGCTGGGTGTCGGCCTGGGAACGGGGAAGACAAACGGGCACACGGGGAAAAAGGGGGGTTTGCATCCAAGGGCCGGGGATCATGAAAGGGAAGAAGGGAGGTGTCGCGCTGGGAACAGGATGAGGGCCTGGGGCAGAGCAGCGCCGAAGAGGGGTTTATGATTCAAGGCAGGTGCAAGCAGGGGGTTGGTCAGCGTGCAGGCTTAGTGAGGGCGAAGGGCTATGTCAGGGGCCAGCGGCATGCAAAAGGGTTCGTTCTGATCAGGGCATCTTAAAATGGCGGGTGCGCACGACAAAAGTGTGGCATCAGGGGAAGAGGCAAGATGGCGCAGATAATGTTCACCAAACCGTACTAATTTTCAACAACAGTAGACTGTAATGGATACTACATTAGGCAATGGGGAGAACTGGTCATAAATAAGATGTCAACGAAATGGCGAGGTAATTGAAAATAGTTCAGGTGGTATTACATCATCAGGATGGAAGAGATCCGAAGAGATGCTAGAAAGATTCGGTTAAACAGAAGGTCAAGGCCATCGAGGGCTAGTTTAGAAGGTATCTGATGACTAGTAAGTCTGTGAGGATTTCAAAGGTGATAGAATATATTCCGGGAGCATTACCAGAAAAGGACCAGGAGCAAGTTCTGTGTTTTTTTTTTTTTTTAAATCTTGGAGGTTTAAGGAGCGAAGAGTCTGTGCTCCTGAGGTAGCGAGACCACTGGACCAAGCTAATTGTAGTGAGAGGCATTTTGGTGTTCCACGGTGTAGGGCTTTGTGTGTGATACAAGTGAGTATCATGAAACAGAAGCAGGGTACTTCATTGGTAAAAGTGGTTTTTAGGTGATCTGATGCCTCTGGCAGCCACCATGCTAGGAGCTTGGTAGCCCACCCTAGAGGTGTGTCTCCCTGTGGGTTACACACCCATGGAGAAACAGGTTAGGCACTGGTCTCCCTTCTCTGTCCCCCCCCCCTAGCCTGTCTACCAGAACAAAGGCGCAACCCTTCAGGAGTGTGATCACCATATCCCCCCCAAAGGTGGTGTCGCCTTTGAAGCTTGCCTCTTGGCCATTACCCTAAGTGGCTTCCTGCAAAGGGGAGGTAACACCTCGCTCTGTAGCAGACCACCCTTGTTTCTAACCCTGAAAGTCGTTCACACTACTCCCCAGGAGGGCAGAAAGCTGTCTGCTGGCCAGCGAACCAGTGAGGCCACTGAACAAACTGGGCAGCAGGCAGATAACTTTCTAAAAGCTGCTTTTCCATAATGGTGACATTAAATGCGCCTTGGGCATCCCATGATTAATTTGGTACTTTGAAGTGCCCATTTTAGTAATCCTATTCAGAAGTTAGCCGGGCTGAGTGGTCAGCTGGTAACTCAACTGTTCCAGTAATCATAGACTCTTGCTGAAGTTTGAACAATGAAGTGAGAACTGCAACTTTAGTGAATTCTGAATTTTTACTCTAGCTTACTGCATTCTTCTTTGTGGTCTCTCACATTCTTTCCCCAAGAAGAGAGGATCACCTGCTCACTAGTGTCTACCTGTAGTTTCAGTTGTACCACGTCTTAGGCTCTGTTGAAATGCATTGTAATAAGTGTTTATAAATGTTGCGCCAAAATGTATGGAATTTAGCTATGCATGCTCCAACAGACAAGGGGGTGAAGCTCTCGGTCCACTTAAATTACATTTTGCTTTTTGAAATAATTGCTTATTTGCTAGCTAATTTTGCATTAAACATGTGTTAGACTTCTTTAAGGTTTCCAAAGTGTCTGTTTTCTTTTACACTAAGTCCTTATTTTTACTTAATCTTGACCGTGACTAGCAAGTTTTTTTATTCAGCAGTTTCTTATGGCTTGCCACTCGACCTGTATGAATCAAATTAGGGTTTATCAGCTGCTGCTTTCTTGTCTGTGTCTTTCTGTGTGCCTCTTTAATAGAGCTTAATCAGGTGTCAAATGTATTTATTTATTTGAAAGGTTTTATATCGCGCTTGCTAGACCCGGAGGTATCAGAGCGCTTTACATAAGGACGCACATTGTTTCAGAGCATAGTTACCAGTTACACAGTTACAAGTTACACAGTTTCAGAGCATAGCTACAAGTTGCTGGAGCATAGTTACATGTGTTAAAAACATATATACAAGGGAGAAAGCAGGCAAGGAGAGAGATTCAGGGGAGGTAGACAAAAAATGAAAGAGAGAAAGAGGTGGGGGAGGGTAAAGGAAACACAACCGGGAGATGAGGAAAAAATAGTGTCCAACGTTCAGTGTGCTGTGATCCCAGTGGAAATGGTGTCACTCCCACACCTCCGTTGTGCGTGGCTTCCTTTACGCTGTGGACTCTCTCAGAGGCGTCTCTGAGACTTCAGGCCATAAATAGTGGATCCCTCCCTAACAAGTGGAGAGGGAGTGCTTTGGCAAGGGGTGCCATTCCCAAACCTCTGCTGTGTGTGGCTCCCTAGATGCTGTGGACTCTCTCAGGGGGGTCTCCGAGACTCCAGGGTATAAATGCTGGATCCCTCCCCAACAAGGGGAGAAGGAATGTTTTGGTAAAGGGCACCCACCATGATGGTAACTTTAGGGATAATGGTGAATTGCGTGGTAAAACAGTTTTAGAATCTGCCCATGAGGCATAGTCTGAGGTCAATCAGAAGATTCCATCCTCGTGGGGGAAAGTTATTTGATTGTGTGCTCAAAGTTGTTTCCAACTCCAACATCAGATCACATAGAGGACTTTGTGTCAAGGTTAAAACACAAGGGTGGTGGCCATCTTGAGGACAGGCAGGGAGTTCGGAGAAAAATCGGAACAGAGGAATAACAATAAATTGCGATTGCTCCACTGAAGGACTAGCCTCAACATTAACTTCAGGATTCTGAGAGGCAAGGGGATCTGTTGTTCAAATGTGTGTGAGTATTCCATTTGTGTTTTGAGGTCTGAGGTGGGGACCTAGAACCTGACGTCAGAGTATGCTCTGCCCTCTACCTCCGCTCCTCACCGAATTTCTGCACATACTTCCTTTGTATGAACAGGACTCTTCCTCTGGGTTTTGGTGCATCCAGCAGTTGCCTTGCTGCTGAGAATGCAGTGGGTCTGAGAATGCAGTGGGTCTTTTCTTTTTATCAATTACTCTATCCTTTTATTCTGCAGGATTGTTTGCTGCCTCTATGGTGAATTGATGTCTCTATGTTTTTGGGAGAAGACTTTGGACTACTAACCTCCTTCGTGAGGGGTGATTGCATGGGCAAACCAGTATGAGATTCACATTATTAGTGAGTAAATGGGCACACTTAAACTTAGGGTTTAGGTAGAAATGTTTTACACAGTAAATATATGTCTTAGGCTATTCAGTTTTAAATTTGTGAATAATAGGTTCACATTGGTTCATGCCTCTGCTGCAAAGCCTACAAACAATAGTTTTGGCAGAGGTGAAAAATAGATTGTAGTTATGGTAAAGCCAGCTCCCCTAGAGCAAGAAGGCACTTTGACGAGAAGCTGCTTTGGATACATTCATGCCGGCAAGGTTTGTAATTGTAAGAGACACCGAACATTCTGCAGATCACTGTCGATAAACACATCTGTATGTAATTGCTGATGCTATCTTGCCAGATAAAGCACCTATGCAGGATTGGGGAGGGTGCCAAGCCTCAAGTCTGGCAGTGTGTCTCTAACAGTCCCTGAACACAAATTTAATGAACAGCATTTCAAGGAAATAATCCTCAAGAATCAGAAGCAAAATGCAAACCCTGAAGGTTTATTGAAATAATTCAGGGTGAAATACAAACAGTAGAAATTAATCAAAATGCATAGTAAATCATAACGAGGAAATAGCATAAGGTTCAATCAAATGCAACAGTTAATGACATAAAGTCATGGCCAAAATATTCAAAGTCCAAATTAAAGGAGGAATCAACAAGGGTTTTGCCTCCAAAGTCGGTGAGTCAGAAGGCTGGCTCAGCTCCAGAATTCACAGTTTATATAAGAGAATTCACCATAGAAGTCAATAAAAAGCGCACAGTTACTATAAGGTGAGTAAAGTTAAACGGATGACATTACAAAAGTAAAAAAGTCACCTATTGCCACCATTCTAGCACTAACCCCTTATATAATATTACTATGCCTTATTCTAATCTCTTGTCATCAGATTTGGCAGTACCAACTAGTTGGAAAATAATGAAAGTCACACAAGTGAACAGCTACTTGTAGGAAAAGCCATGAATGTAACAAAGGCTCCGTAGGAAGGTGGCTCTCTATATAGTGCACTAAAATGAAGTACATTGTGCAGAGAGATCAGTTCGTCCCAGCAAAGGCAAAAGTAGATGACGTTAATGATCTATTTGTGGTGGTGTGAGCGAGCAGTTAGACTTATCAGAGGGTAGTGTTAATCATTTGTTGTACTGACCGAGGCAATAAATGAGACACACAAAATGAGACACACACTCAAGAATAAATCTGGGACTAATTTGCAAAAATAACAAATATCTTTATATATGTTTTAGGTAATAAAATCAGTATCATTATGCAGTTGCAGTTCGAAAATACAGTATAAAATAGTTGCAGTAGAAAATACTTACACAACGTGAATAATGAAGGGGACGGTGGCCAAGCTGGCTAGCAACAACGCTTGGTTGTGGCAAATGAAGGTAATAGGGACCTCTCGGGCTGGAGGTCGGTGGGAGTGATGTGTCTGAACAATTCCCTTAACCTGGACGTCCAAGCATCAACGTAAGCAAACATTTGCTATGGTATGCTTAGGATGCTACAAAAAATCCTTCCTCGGCCCGCCCAGATTTTGTGCAAACTTCTAAAACATCAGTCTGCCCGACCTGCCTAGAGCACCCTTAATTGGCTCTCTGTGGCCGAGAGAATCAAATTTAAATCACCCTGCAGCGTTCATAGGGTACTCCGCGGTAAAAGACCTTCGATCACCTGTCTCTTGGTACCGCCCTACCTCCTGTGCAGAACTCTGCGCTCTTCCAATGCACATTTGGCCACTGTGCCCTTAGTTTGAAGCGCAAAATATGGAGGTCGCTTCTTTGCTTTTAATGTGGCTAAACTCTGGAACAGCCTTTCTGACTAATTACGGTCAGAAAATTAGGAACTCCCCTTTCGCAAGTCATTAAAGACCTGGATCTTCCAGAATAGCTCACTCTAGGTTCCTCTATCTGTCCTGTGCTGCACTATCAGTGCTGGGATGCCTAAGAGTAGCTATGCACTATAGAAGTGCTACATAAAATAGAATAGAAAAGTGAAGCAGGGGCTCAGAACATCGGTGAGAGTCAGCTATTACTATTGGTGTGCTCTTGCCACTTCGCTGTGTGTCACCACCTTGACGGACCCGGCGGTGAGAACTCTGTTGCTGCTTCGGACTTGCCCTGCGATGTGCAAGGGACTGGTTCCACTAATCCAAGGGAGTTCCTGGTTCTTTGTCCAAGGTAGGTAGCCTCCCGGGTTTCTGGAGTACAGCTGCGGGACGAGTCCGTTTTTGGTGCAGGAGTTGAAGACAACAGGCAGGCCGGCAGGGTTGGCGCCATGTCAGTCACATGTCCTCTTCTCCATGCTCTTTGCGGCTCTTCAGTGTCCTTCTTCTCTTAGGTGTGCAGAATCTGATTTCAGGGCCCAGGGGTGCCACCTAATTACTACATTTAGGGGTGTTAGAGTACCAGGTAGTTGCCTATGGGCTACCTACCTTTCAGATAACTACAACCTCTATTGACCACTTATGTTGGGAGGTGAGCATAACCCTGGCTCTAGTTGGCTAATTCCTTCCAAGACAAGATGGAGAAAATGGAAAAGTGTTGTCCTCTTCACATGCCCCACCATAGGGGGGGGTGCTGGTTGAATGTGGCCACGCCTCCTAATCTAAAACAAATTCTCACCTGTCTTCCTGCCAAAAGTGGAGGACAGGGGGGTGGGCATCTTCCACTAACTTGAGATGCCTGGCGTTGTATTTGAAAGGCGGCATTGCCTTTGAAGCTTCCTGCCTTGGAATGCCATTTCGGCCTGGAGGAGGTGTGAAGCACCTCTGCCCAGAGCAGGCTTTGTTCCCGGCCTCTGAGAGTGAAGGCTCTCTCCCCAGGAGGTCAGAAACATGTCTGGTGGGGGCAAGCTGGCTAAGACCAGTCAGAGACCACACCAGTGTTTGGTAGGTTTTCAGTTAGCACCTCTCAGGTGCCTTCTGCGTGTATTTATTGTTAAATACACCACTGGCATCAGTGTGGATTTATTAAAATGAGATGTTTGGTACCAGACATCATCAGTGAAGTGAAGCCATCATGGAACTGGGGACCATATTGACTGGTGTCCAGCCCACGTACTCTATTTGGCTTCCTGTGCACTTACAATACCCAAGAATGGACTTCGATATTGTAGGGCCATATCTGCTCAGGCAAATGTAACCAAACATGTGATATAGTGCACCCTGCCTCAGGGCACTAAGGTCTGCAGTATGGGTGATTTACCTATATCTCATTCAGTATCTGTGGGCACGGCACACAGGGATATGTGTCATGTCGACTCTCCACTTTTCTCTGTACCAAGACACGCAGCCTGCAATGACAGTTTGCATGATCTTTATGAGGGTTCCCTATGGTGGCAAAATTCATGCTGCAGCCCCAGTGGAGCCTCTTCAGTCCCAATGCCCTAGATACCAGTGGTACCATTTACTAGGGATTTACAGGGGTTGCTGAAGTTGTGCCAATCGGGGTACAGATTTAGGGATAGAGATATGTTACTGGGTATCTTGTTAACAGGGACCCAGTGCACTTTCATACACAATCACATCATGTTCTAGGGGTACAAAGTGGTGGCTAACCATGTAAAAAAAAAAAGAGGCAGTTCACGAACACTTTCACAGGCTGTGGGGGTATCGCTTGTACCGGAACCGAGGTGCTGTCTCCTGAATTTATGGGAACCAAATGATCTTTCCCACCCCGCACAAGATTCGGCTACATTGGGTATAATGTTTGCCAAACGTAATGTTGCCAGGAAATGGGGATCAGAGGGGTTGCCAACGCTTAGGGACTGGTGCAGGGATATGGAGGAAGCTATGATGGCAGAAAGGGTGGTTTACACGCATCGGGGGTGCCCCCGGAAATGGGAAAAAGTGTGGGGTGCATGGAACAAGTTCAGGGGCTATCTCTGCAATCCGCCTATGCGGGACATCGACGACGTGTCTGAGTGAAGGGAGAGATGGGGAGGTGGGGTTATGCAATATACCAACAGTACCAACTAGAATGTACCTTGTATTAAAACTGTGTGCAATATCAACGGCATTGATTGTGACTTGCAGCGATTCATGTAAATGTCATGTACTGTCATTATGCCCTGATTTCTATGCTAATAAAAAGTCCTTTAAAAAAATAACAAAAAAAGAGGCAGTTCACCGTGATTTTTCCAGAACAGCTTATCAATACACAACATTGGAAGTGCACATTTTGGGTATGTGCAGTGAACGGAGGAATGAAAACATGTAGGTTATCATGGCTGCATTTGAAATTTAAAAAAAAGCCAAGGCCTTGTTCAGGCCTAGTCGTGTCAAGAGCAGTGTTCTCGTTTTAGGACAGAAGTGTTAAAAATATTAAACACTTAAACACACATTTTATTAAATGGAAAGCAGTGTTGATAATTCCCACATCTGACTGGTTTTAATCAAGCACACAATCTCTCCTACTTTATTATAATACAGTTTCCATTGCTTTTAGTCTTTTGCATCTCGATTCTCCTGAAGCCTTAAGCTCTTTTTAAACATGAGCCTTTATGCTTTCCAGTTAATACTTGCCATATTGAGAGCTTTTTCTTTTCTTTGTAGACATTGCTGGAGCTTTCTCCACATGCCCACAGTTTCGACTCATCTTGAAAAACCCTTTCCAATTTCACTGAATCATACCACAATTGATTGAATTGATGCAGCTCGGCAGACAAAGGCTCCTAAATAACGTGAAAGGAGGGTGGGTGGTTGGTTGGTTGGTTGAATGAGTGAAAGGACTGATGAGTGGATGAATGAATGAGTGAAGAGGTAGATGTAAGGATGGATGAGCACAAGAATGAATGGATAGGCGAAAGCGAGTGTGGGTGAATGGATACACATGTGGATAGATGGATAAGTGAAATAATGTATGGCTGAATTAAAGACGGTGGCTGGATAGATGAAAAGGTGGGATGAGTGAAAGGGTGGATGGATGCTGAGAAAGGATGGATGGATTAGTGAGAGGGTGGATAGATAAGTGGAGTGAAAGGGTGGATAGATGGACGGAATGAAAGGGTGGATAGATGGATGTACAAAAGGATAGATGGATGGATGGATGGATGGATGGATAAGAAAAATGATGGCTGCTGGGATGCTGTGGTCCCCCCAACTTTAGAAGCTACAGCGGGATGAAGTTCTTGATGGGCCTCTTCTGTCTGCAACTTTATGGACAATGGGGAGTTAGTGAGTGAAAGGATAGATAGATGGCTGTGTGAGGGAGTGAAAGGATACATGGATGGGTGAATGAAAGGATGGATGGATGGATGGACAAATGACTTAAAGGATGGATGAGTAAAGAATTGATAGATGAGTGAAAGAGTGGATGAATGAGTGAACTAGTGGATGTGTTAAAAGGGTGACACTACCAACCAGAATATAAGATCCTTAAGTATTGCCCGGCGGTGTCGCCTCTTGAACCCACAAAGAAGTTAAACTATTGAAGAGGCAGGCGCTGGAGACTGGAAGGCAGGAAACAAGGTTTTTATTCTCTCCGGAGGAGAACACAGCAAAACTGACAGCAGGTATCGTTCTGAGGTGCTCTAACTGCATCCCTGAGGCCTGGCCTCTTATACACAAGTTTATCTCTTTATTGCATGTAACACATTCTCGTCGATACTTTGATGTACGGAAAGACATCCTCAGAATCCCCCCCTTTCAGGCCCGTTCCCCCACAAGGTTACAGTGGAAGTCCCCGCCCCGTTCACAACAGGTGATGATCATCGCGCAGCTGGATATTCCGCCGATTCACGGAGTGTGTGGGGTTCGATCGGATCTCGTAGGGCGGGGGCTTTGATCAACCCGGGGATCCCTTGATGGAGGAAGCTTTTTATTGTACGAGGAGGGGCAAGGAACAGTATCGGCAGAGCTGGGTGTCGGCCTGGGAACGAGGAAGACAAACGGGCACACGGAAAGAGGGGGTTTGCATCAAAGGGCCGGGGATCATGAATGGGAAGGAGGGAGGTGTTGCGCTGGGAACAGGACGAGGGCCTGGGGCAGAGCAGCGCTGAAGAGGGGTTTATGATTCAAGGCAGGTGCAGGCAGGGGGGTTGTCAGCATGCGGGGGATGCCAGTGAAGCTAGGAGGGAGAGAGAGGTGCGCTGGCTCTCGGCGAGAGCAGGGAAGCCATGGTGTTCAAAATGGCGGCTGTTTTACGCGCACAAAAGGTTCAAGGAGAGCAAGAGGGCGCCGATAATGTTGACGGTTTCAGCCTAACTTTCAACAGTCCTCCCTTTTCAACATATCTAGCCAACTTGCTTACTCAATGTCAATTTTCATCAAATTCCTGACTTCGGTATCATACAATGCTCTTATGTGTTCGCTTCCAAAGTCCACAGTTTTGGGAAAAATACAACTCGCACATAAAGAACACAGAGGTGGCAGACATTGAATTCCTAAGCATAGGCCACATATTACAACTACGGGAATCAGGATAATGGTGAGCAGTCTCCAGCCCCAGCTTTTGACGGTGTCCCAGAACCAACCACCAAGCGACCATTCTTCTTGTTCTTGGTGAACTTCTGAAGAGAGTCTGTGAAGATGTTCGATGGCTTTGTACACTGAGGGTGAGTTATCTGGTATGTATGTACAACAGCTGGACCCAATAATGCGGCATGCTCCTCCACGGTCCGCCAGAACCACATCTAGAACAAGGCGGTTCTGAAGAGCCACCAGACGGACCGCTTGGAGCTCGGCAGTGTTGTTGGCAAAGATGCCCGCTGTGATGTTCATGGTTGTCTCAACTGCCTGAGTCAAATGTCGGATGGCACGGCTGTTTGCCATCGGGCCCCAGAGGGGGACGAGCCCTTTCATAGCATCGAGGAACTGCGCCCCTGTTGAGTCGGCTTGCTCAACGTCTTTGGCTCGTTTTTGCCTGTGGTGATTCGCTGGGGCCACATAAGTTGGAGGAAGGACGAAGGAGATGTAGCAAGTGCCCCCCCAGCCTTTGGGGAGCCAGGTGTAGGCCTTCGTGCCGCAGACGAAATACATGTTTGGGGACGACACAAAGGAAGGTGGGTCCGTGGAATCCAAAGCTCTGGTAAAACGGCAAGCGCTGCGGCCCACCAGCTGCGTCCCAAGTCCTTCTACACACATGTGGCCTGTGACGTTGATGACCGACAAGGCCACAGTCAGAGTGGCAGCCGTTCGTTTCCGCAGATAGGAGAAGGTGGGTCTGGTTGGATTGTTGAACACCTGCATTTCGATCCGTTCTTTAGCCGGGATGTCCATTTGGATTGTATCGTTGGAGGTCTGCGGGCAGAAGTGTACCTTCGTTTTGTTTCGTCGGACCCCGTGGGAGAAATGCGGTATGGTTCTGCCTGAGGTGGCATTGTCCTTATAGCTTTCTTGTAGGAGGATCAGCCAAGCAAGGCAGGAGCCGTGAACAGAGAAGGGTGAAGGGATGAATGGTATTGAATGTCCAGTGGCATGGGGCAGCAACCCACAGATCCAGCAGTTGGTGGCATTGGTGGCAAGATTGTGTTGGTGAAGCAGCTGCACGAAAGAGTTATTCCAAAACTCCTTTCGCCTCTCTCTTAGTTGAGGGGAGAGCGAAATCAGATAGTGTTCCTTCATGGTGGTAGGCTGGGCAGTGGTTAGGAATGTTTCGTGAGCAGGTGCGTGTTCTTCCATAATCCAGAGCGTAGTCATGAGGAGAAAGCAGAGGAGAATTACGATGAAGAGTGCAATTGTCTTTGAGCTATGGAGTCTGTCTGTTCTCGGATTTCTGTAGTGGGTATTTCCTGCTGTCTCCGTCGGCTTCTTATTTGGCGCTTCCATCATCTTCTTATCTGGCGCTTCCATCATCTTCGTCTTCAAGGTGCTCGGTAGTGGGCAGGACCACAGACTTAGTTTTAGCCTCTCTCCAGGTAACCCTTGGTAGTTTGGGTCACCGTTCTGAGATCCTTTAACCTAGTCCGTGGCCTACTTAGCCGAAGCTCCCTCCTTTCGACGCAGGAAATACCCTTCTCGAGATGGTACAGTGGGGTCAGGATGTTTTGAAAGTTCAAGTGTCTCTGTGTCAGGATAGCAGTTCAACGATGGTCGGTCCTGGTTCAGGAGCTCTTCTTGGGTGTTGACGGTGTCCGTCGAGGCCAGGGCTGGGGAGACCTTTTTGCAGTGATGGGCGTGTAGCCAGTGTTTCTTCCCCTCCACTCGAAGTGCGGTCCGAGTGGTGATCAGCACTTGCCAGGGGCCCGTCCACCGGGGTTCCAAACTCTTTGATCGCTGAAAATTTCGGATCAGCACGAAGTCCCCCGGCTGGATGGCGTGACCCGGACCCCTGGAAGCATCGGGGATGGCCTGCTGCACCTGCTGATGAATGACAGACAAAGTTTCAGTCAATTTGTACAGATAATCAGACATTAGGACGTCCGGAACGTCATGAATGGAAGTTGGTTTCGGGGCAGACCAGACGCTCATGGGTCGACCGAAGACAACTTCATAAGGAGTTAAGTGATGTCGGGTGGGGGTAGAGCGCATCGATAGCAATGCCAGTGGGAGGGCGTCTGGCCATTTCAGGCCCGTGGTAGCCACTATTTTTGCCAGTTTAAGCTTTAGTGTGGCATTGTGTCGTTCGACAAGCCCAGCAGATTGGGGGTGGAAGACTGCGTGGAATTTTTGTTTAATACCCAACCCATTTAGGATGAGCTGGATAACTTTGGCTATGAAGTGGGGGCCATTATCTCTCCAAAAAACACGACAGAGGCCATAACGGGGGAAAAACTCCTTTAACAGAACCTTTGCGGTGGCCGTAGCGGTGTTGTCACGGGTTGGATATGCTTCCACCCACTTGCTAAATGCGCACACCACAACAAGTACATATTTCAGGCCTTGGCATCTGTCTAGCTGGATGTAGTCCATCTGCAGGACTTCAAATGGGTGGTTTGGGACCCCAAATCCCCCCCGGGGTACTACAGTTCCCTTCCCGGGGTTGTGTTGCAGGCATATTAAGCATTGTTGGACCAGGCGTTTGGCGGAGTCTGGGATCTTATCATTGTGCCAAACCCTGGAGACAAGTTCGATCATGGGGGCTGATCCTATGTGGGCAGGGGAGTGTGCCATGGTCAGTATGGGAATTAAGTATGAATCAGGTAGCAACCATTTGTTCGTGTCTTTTG
Source organism: Lissotriton helveticus (assembly GCF_964261635.1). NCBI lineage: Eukaryota > Metazoa > Chordata > Amphibia > Caudata > Salamandridae > Lissotriton > Lissotriton helveticus. Next base: position 129,637,343 of record NC_136060.1, on the reverse strand, counting down.
TCCGCCAGCAGCCTTCATCGTCTTTCAATCCCACCCGTGTCCATTCAGTCAACTCATGTTGTGTGCTAGCCGTTTGAATGTCCCTGATAGTGTTTCCAACGTCAGTCCATTTTTCCGCTTGTGATCTGGTCACGTACATATGTGTTGTCGTCCTATTTTCAGCTGTCGTTCGGGCGGTGATGTCGGCTAGTGCATTTCCCTGTCCAATAATGTCTGTCACCTTCTTGTGTGCCTGGCACTTGATGACGGCAAGCTTGTTGGGGAGGAGGACAGCTTCGATTAAGGCGGAGACTAGATCCCCGTGCAAAATGGGTGTGCCGTGTGAGGTCAAGAATCCCCTTTCCCTCCAAAGGAGCCCAAAATGGTGAACCACCCCGAAGGCATACTGGCTGTCGGTGTAAATGTTCGCTGTGGTTCCTGTTGCCAGGATGCAGGCTCGTGTCAAAGCAATCAGTTCCGCTGCCTGGGCAGATCGCTGGGTAATGCGGGCTGTTTCTACTACGGTTCGAGCCGTGGTGACTGCATAGGCAGCGGAAGTGGTGCCGTCGGAGAGTTTGATGCAAGAACCGTCCACCCACAGCTCCCCGTCGGGGTCAGGGAAAGCCGTGTCTCTGAGATCAACCCTACTCCTGGTCTGTTCGTCCGTAAGAGTCACGCAGTCATGTACGGGGTGCACATTGGGATCGTTCTCTGGCAAGGGTAACAGAGTTGCCGGGTTCAGTGTGGTGCATCGTTTCAGGGTGATATGGGGGGCAAGCAAAGTCAGTTCGTATCCAGTCAGTCGCGCACTCGTCAGATGTTGCGTCTTGGTTTGGTTCAGGAGGGTGTCGACTGCATGGGGTACCAGTACCGTGAGGGAATTCGAGAGTACGATCCCCTCACTCTGTCGGATAGAGATTGCAGCAGCAGCTACAGCTTGAAGGCAGGCAGGCAAGGCTCTGGCGACAGGGTCAAGAGTGGCAGAGAAGTAAGCGCACGGTCGTTGCCTAGGGCCGATGGCCTGGGTTAGGACAGATAAAGCGCACCCCTCCCTTTCGTGAGTGTAAAGGGAGAAGGGCTTTTTGTAATCAGGGGTACCTAGGACGGGGGCCGAACAAAGGGCATCTCGCAGCTCCGTGAAGGAAGTTTGACACTCTGGGGTCCACGGGAGTGGGAAAGGGACGTCTTTGTTTAGCAGAGAAAGCAGTGGTTTTACAACGAGGCTGAAGTTTGGTAACCATTGTCGGCAGAAGGAGGTGAGGCCTAATAGGGAGCGAACCTGCTTCTGGGTCTTAGGGACAGGGGTATCTAGAATGGTTTGGATTCGATCAGGAGTGAGTTTTCTTCCATCTTTGGACAAAAGGTGGCCTAGGTAAGTGACCTGGGGTAGGCAGAATTGCAACTTCTTCTTGGAGACCTTGTGGCCATTTTCCGCAAGGAAGTGCAAGAGTTGAATGGTGGCGGTAACCGCTAGAGGGGTGGTGTCGGCTGCCAAAAGGATGTCATCGACATATTGTACCAACACCACTCCGTCGGGTAACTGGACTTGATCTAGTTGTCTTTTGAGGGCCTGGCTGTAGATGCTAGGGCTTTCCGTGTAGCCTTGGGGCGCTCGGCAAAACCTATACGAGCGGGCTTTTAGGGTAAAGCCGAAGAGATATCGGCTGTCTGGGTGGATGGGGATGGAGAAGAATGCGTTCTTGAGGTCGATGACGGTAAAGGTGGTGGCAGTAGATGGAATCAAGGTCAGGATGGTGGTGATGTCTGAGACCACAGGGTACTGGGGCACCACTACTTTGTTGATCTCTCGGAGGTCGATGATAAAACGGTATGCTTTCTCATCTCCCTCTCCCTGTTTCTTGATGATGGGCAAGATAGGGCTGTTGCAAATGTTACTAACCACTTCCTCTACCACTCCTGCGTCTATCAGTGACTGGATAATCATTACCAATGCCTTCTCGCCCTCTGGCGATATCCGATATTGTGGGAGTTTTGGGAGTGTGGCGTCCGGTCGGACAGTAATGTGCACTGGGTCGATTAGCATACGCCCTACGTCCGAATCCGCTTTGGCCCACAGATACGGAGGTAGAGTGTCAAGCAGGGATGCGTCAGCGTCGGTGATGGAAAACATGTGTCGGGGAGAGCAATGTCTAAGCAGAACGGGGTTGTCGTAAAGAAACACTCGAACTCCATCTTGAGAACACCTGATCGTCGCTCGGAAGTGTTTCAGTAAGTCAAGTCCCATAATGGCGTCAGGGCTATTGGAGGAGAGCAAACACGTGGTGTCGGTGGTGTTGTTTTCTAGGTCAAAGAGAATCGGTGCAGACAAAGGGTTGGTGGAGGGCGTCCCATCGAAACCTGTCGATGTTATGAGTGAGCCAGACAAGGGTGCCCTTGGAATCAGTCGTTTAGATAACGCACTACGTGTTGCGCCAGTGTCTACCAGAAATGGAGACTTGGTACCCAGGACCTTAGCAGTGACGTAAGGGCCCTGCTGGTCAACACAGAGCTCGACTGGATCCCTCCCTTGCCCCTGGCTGTCCTATGCGAAGTTGTGGGTGTCTTCATAGTCGGATTGTTGATATTGGTTCTGCCTGGGTCGATCGAACGTATTTGGTCTGCCTGATCTGTCGTTAGTCGCGTCATTTGGGGGCCCTCGCTGTTGTCCCTTAGGTCTCGGTCCGTTTGCTACGTCCCTGGAGTCTTTGTTTCTGATCGTTTCCAGAAGAACTGGGCACTGGGATTTCCAATGGCCAGTCCCTTTGCAGAAAGCGCACTGGTTCTCTCTAAGGTCTGTGCGTCCACTGTAGGAAGTCAGAGTGCGGTCCTGGGGAAATGTAGTCTTAGGGACGTTCGTCTGGTAGTTTCCCCGATATTGGTCTCGTCCTATAGTCACCCCTTGCAGTTTGGCAATCATCACCCTCTCTTTTAAGTCCTTCTTCTTTTTCTCTGTCGCCCTATCGTTTTCATTTTTCTGATGCTCATAATATTGGGCCATTTGGAGAATCGCTGTAGGTTTGGAGGCCGCCCAACTACTCTCGCTGGCCTGTAGTTTCTGGGAAATCTCCGATGACAGGCCCTTAACATAATTCTGGACAAACAGATGGTGTCCGGTTGCAGTGGTCATGTCCTGGCCGCTGTAATCGGAGAACACCGTTTCAAACCGGGAGAAGTATTCTGATACATCCTCCTGGGGTTTCTGGCGACAGGCTGTTACTATCGACCAGTCCACTTTCTTTTCTGGGATCAGGGTTTTTAATTTCTCTACGATTTTATCTGGAAGGTCTAGAATGGATTTCAAAGGCTTTTGTCCTGGTCCCCGTTGTTTATCCAGGTCATTGAGTTGTGTCCAGGTTTGTCCAAACAGCTCAAGGTGGTCGACTTTCCGGATTTGCTTCCACACATCAGCTGGTAGACATAACCCGAAGAACAAGTCGATGTCAGCCAGGGTCATAATCGTTGAGCCCAGGGCCGTACCCAATTCAGTGTAGAAGGCAGTGGGGTTTTTACGTAGGTCGGGTAGAGATTTCCGAAATGTCAGTATCTCTTGCCGGTCCCATGGCTGGTAGACCCAGTTGTACACTACCCTTCCCTTCGCATCTTGGTTGTTTGCATCATCGTGAGTCCCTGTACCTCGGGGAGGAACCCAGTAAGGGGCAGCCTCTCGTATCGGCATCATGGTGTTAGATTGCTCGGTTGGTGGTTTGGTCACTACGGAGGTCGCGGATTGAGCTCCCGGCTCTCGTTCAGTGAGGTGGCGGAAAACCTCAAGCGTACGCGTAAGGAGGTCCGACACATCACACTCGCCCTCATCCCCGATCTCGACCTTCCGGTACAGGATCGTTAGGCTCCCGGGACCGTTTTCTCGATATCGGTCCTCGTATGCATTCAAGACATGATAACACAGTCGTACGGTAAAATGTCGTCTGTGACTCCCTGTATATGAGTTGAACATATCCGTGATGTACTCTTCATCTTCCTTCCTTTCTACCAGTGTCCTTGCTATCTTGTCGATCCCTGCTCGCTCATCTTTGCTTAGCCTGTTTGTTCTTGCAGGGCCAGCCCCTCGAGTCTCATGGTCGTCTATCGTTGTCGTTGATGCGGTATTTAGTACAAGGGGTTCGGCTGGCACAGAGGCCATTGGGGCCGAAGCTGTGGCGGTACCTTCGTTTGTACCTGGGGGTGGCGCGTGCTGCGCTAAGGGTTGGGAAGGGGCATATGGAGGGGGCATGTAGATGATAGGGGGACCTAACAGCAGATCCTCGTTGGTTCGTTGTTTCGAGGGTAAATCAGGGTAGAGCATGGAGGGAGTTCTAACCGGACACTGGCTTGGTGTTTCCATTTCTAGTTTCTGTTTAGCTTTCTCTCTTTCCTTTATCTCTTTTTCTAGTTTCTGGGCAGCTAGGTGGGCTGCTTTTCGCAGCTCTTTTTCCAACCTACTCTCAGTTTTCTTTTTACGTTGTTCAGTTTCTTTTCGCCACATGCCGAAACTGTCAAGCATGGTGGGTGTTGTCTTGTTTTTACCCAGGGCTGTTTCTAGCGTTTTTATTTTATCATCATCGAAGGATCCTATCAGGGGCCACTGACTTTCTTGACCCTTTTTCGTATATTTATGCCATAGTTTACTATAGGCTATAGCGGTCAATCCATGCTTCATGAACATGTCCTTATTAGGGGTGCCTTCCAGCGGGGCTGGATGGTCCATCTCTAATAAGCGGTCCGGGCTAAACAGGCTACTAATCAGTGGGGAGAAGACAGACATGACGGCTCGTAACGAGGGACTAAAAAGTCAGCACTGCCTATCTTATCACTAGGTGCAAAGACTGGACAGAATATTTATATTCTACGTTGTTTGCAGGCAGTGAATACCTCATGGATCAAAATAACAAAAAGACCAATAAATATTCAATGGGGAGAATGAGTAGGTCCGCAAAGATCTGCGTTACCTACCCTTTTCACTATCTGCAAAAAGGGTGGTCTCTTCCCTGTTTGCAGACAGAGAATCTCCAGAAAACAATAGTTTTGCGAACAACAGTTCAGTTTCAAGTAATTATTGAGTGGGGGAGAAAAAATAAGCACGGCTACTGCCCTACCTATCCTCCACTGCTTGCAAAGAGAGAGCCCGTTGTTTCTCCGTTTGCAGACGGTGAATCTCCAAATAAATAAAAAGAGCAATACTAGTATTTTTTTAAACAATCAAGCAATCAAGCAATCATTTCGCAACTTGTCGTGATTACACGACCTTACCCGGACCGCATGGACAGTTTCTTGTCTTCCGAATCCAGCGCCCGATCGTCCTCTCTTCTCCGTTATCCTCGCGGCACTCCTGATGGTTCCCAGTCAGGACCGTAGATCACTCGAGAGAGGTCTGTTCGGAACCAGTGAAGTTCGGATGATCGGCTGTCAGACGAGGGTCTATCGGACAGACGCGTTCCCGATCGTTGCAGTCGTTCACTCTGTCGTCAGGACCTCTCCCACTGGATCCACGGGTCGCTGATGGGCCCCACGCTTGGGACGCCAATTGTTAAAAGGGTGACACTACCAACCAGAATATAAGATCCTTAAGTATTGCCCGGCGGTGTCGCCTCTTGAACCCACAAAGAAGTTAAACTATTGAAGAGGCAGGCGCTGGAGACTGGAAGGCAGGAAACAATGTTTTTATTCTCTCCGGAGGAGAACACAGCAAAACTGACAGCAGGTATCGTTCTGAGGTGCTCTAACTGCATCCCTGAGGCCTGGCCTCTTATACACAAGTTTATCTCTTTATTGCATGTAACACATTCTCGTCGATACTTTGATGTACGGAAAGACATCCTCAGAATCCCCCCCTTTCAGGCCCGTTCCCCCACAAGGTTACAGTGGAAGTCCCCGCCCCGTTCACAACAGGTGATGATCATCACGCAGCTGGATATTCCGCCGATTCACGGAGTGTGTGGGGTTCGATCGGATCTCGTAGGGCGGGGGCTTTGATCAACACGGGGATCCCTTGATGGAGGAAGCTTTTTATTGTACGAGGAGGGGCAAGGAACAGTATCGGCAGAGCTGGGTGTCGGCCTGGGAACGAGGAAGACAAACGGGCACACGGAAAGAGGGGGTTTGCATCAAAGGGCCGGGGATCATGAATGGGAAGGAGGGAGGTGTTGCGCTGGGAACAGGACGAGGGCCTGGGGCAGAGCAGCGCTGAAGAGGGGTTTATGATTCAAGGCAGGTGCAGGCAGGGGGGTTGTCAGCATGCGGGGGATGCCAGTGAAGCTAGGAGGGAGAGAGAGGCGCGCTGGCTCTCGGCGAGAGCAGGGAAGCCATGGTGTTCAAAATGGCGGCTGTTTTACGCGCACAAAAGGTTCAAGGAGAGCAAGAGGGCGCCGATAATGTTGACGGTTTCAGCCTAACTTTCAACAGATGGATGGATGAAAGGATGGCTGAGTGAAAGAATGGATGGACAAGTGAAAGGGAGGGTGGCTGGAATGAAAGATGAGATGAGTGAAAGGGAGGATGGACAGATGGATGTAGTGAAAGTTTAGATTGATGCATGGAGTAAAAGGGTGGATGCATGAGTGAAAGAATGGCTGGCTGAGTGAAAAGATTGATGAATGTGTGAAAGGATTGATGGTTGAGTGAAAAGATGATGAGTAAAAGAATGGATGAAAACAAGAATGGATGGGTAAGGGAAGGGGAGGGTGGATGAGTGGATGGATGAAAGGGTGGATGGATGACTGAAAGAATGGATGAGTGAGAGGAAGGGAGGGTGGATGAATGAAAGAGTGGATGGATGAAAGAGTGGATGGATGAATGAGTTAAAGAATTGATGGATGAGTGATGGATGGACAGATGAGTGAAAGCACAGATGGATAAGTGAGCGGGTGGATGGATGAGTGAAAGGGTGAATTCAGCATTCCATCCATCATTTGTTGCTGTACCGCTTTTCGCTCTAAGTGGAATGGGTATGCCCAGACGTGGGTCCCTTGTTCGCTGTGCCACTGGATTCAAGCTAGCCTGGCTGATGAGGAGTAAAACCCCGAAACTTGTCCCAGGATACTTGTTTCCGGTCCAGTGAGGAGCTGGCTTGGCAGTTCGGGCTGGACTGTTCCCATGAGGAGCAGGGTCAAGACGGATTTACATATGGCTTCGTCCAAACTGGGGTGGCAGAGTGAGCAAAAGAATAATGGAATCAACCAAGATCTCTGGACTGGGGTGTGAACGTTAGATTTACCTAGCATTCCATCCATCATTGTTTGCTGTAGAACTTTTTGCCCTAAGAGGAATGGGTATGCCGCGATGTGGGTCCGCCGCTCACTGCGCTACTGGATTCAAGCTAGCCTGGTTGATGAGTGGTGAGACCCCAAAACCAGTCCTAGGATGCTTGTTTCCGGTCCAGTGAGGACCCGGCTTGACAGTTCGGGCTGGACTGTTTCCATGAGAAGCAGGGTCAAGACTGATTTGCAAATGGCTGGGTCCAAACTGGGATGTGGCATAGTGTGCAAAATAACAATGGATTTAACTCTGATCTCTTGGCTGGGGGTGAATGTTTAATTTACTCAATAGGAGGAATCAAGGCACCTAACATATTCAAGACCTGAACAAAGCCATGCTTTGATCTTATAACATCCATAGCACTTAATTTACTCATCTCATTCATGTGATATACTCTAGGAAAGACTAGAGCTAGTAGCTTTTCACCTAATTATGTTAGATGTTAAAATAAGCAGATTTACCACAGACCTAATAACTTCCTTTAAAAATTGATTCTTAACCTATCAAAAACTTATCATCAACTATATTACTCACATTAAACTCACTCTTACTCAGAAACTCAACTGATTCAACCGATTCAGAACCCATAGACTTTTCACACACTATACACATTACTATTCCCTCTTCCTGCGCTTTTTCTGCGAATTCTGAACTTTCTCTCATTATACTCCTTTGTAAACTCATGTTTAACATCACTCAATGCACACCCAATCCCATTGATCATATTTTTAGAATTCAAATTTGAATTCAAATGTATAATTAACCGTAAGTGCTTAGAAATAGATTTCAGATCATCAGTTTTAGGAAGAATATACAAGGAGAGGTTGCAGTCCGTAAGATATGGTATAATAAACCTTTAATCTAAGAAAACACTACAAGATAGGGTGTAAGACAAAGTGAGTTTGAGATATGCCACTCCCTCAGCTGCAGAGGCTGGCAAAATGTGAAAATACAGCAATCTTTAATTTTAATGAATTTTGCCTACTCAGACATTAGATTTGAGTGTATATTTTCCTTATAGTTAACTAATAGTCTATTTCTGTGTGTTAATTTTCCATCTACTAAACTATTCTGTGTAGCAGTTAACATTTTCTTTCAAATGCGCAATCATTTTGCACATTTGCACCCTTTGCACCCTGCCCATAAATTATTTTAGATTCACAATTTCAAACAACTTATTAAAATCATTCCAAAGCCACTTTGAGATTGTCACCAACCTGTCAAGCTCCATATATCATTTTTTGATTCCTCTCTAGGCTATGGAAAGGTAGTTGTAAATGCAAGATAATTTGGACTCTGCCAAGGAACATGCACAAAGATGACCTCTATGCACTTCTTGAAAAGAGATCCAGCCACCTCCAATCATGTTTCAGGCTCAGTCACACTCACCTTTGCTTCTTTCTCTGCTTCAGACTTTTTCTTTTTTGCTCTACCAATTCCTTTCTTGTTTAATTTTACACTGAAGCTTTTCAAATGTGACCGCATTCTAATACTATTTATTAGTTCTCAAATTTGTGCACGTATTGCGATCAAACCCATTTCAGTCACACCGTCTAGATCCAGATCTTTCTTTTCTTTCATATAAATTGATGTCATACTCCTCAGCGAATTCCTCAAATCTAGGATATGCATCAAACACACCTAGCTGCTTGCTTTCTCTGAAATCTCCATACATCTGTATTAATCAATATGTAATCACATTTTCTATACTGATTGTACACTGAAAAGTGTCTCAAAAATGTTGTTTTCAATCTGATAACATTAATTGCTCTCCTTTCTGGCTTAACTAGCTGAACTACAGTCGCATTAGTAACTCTGGCAGGCGGAACTGTACCAGCAGGTGTACTAGCATGAGCCGGAATAATACTTCGAGAACCTGCTACATTTTTAAGGTAGAGCAGGAGGCACTAAAAATTTACTTGGGCTTTACTATCCTGCTCTCATCTTTGCAAATGATATGAAGGAGATCTGGTTTCAAGTAAATCATGTAAGAAATGATCCTCCTCATCCAAATTAATCTCTTTGGGTTTTTTCTCTCTGTCATTTTTTTCATCATCTTTGTCTTTAACTTTCCTTTTAGCTTACTCATTAATAATTGCAGAAAGCATGCCACACTCAGCATTGTTTCCTCTCTCATGCTCTTTTCTGCATGCCCCATCTCGATACTAACCAATGGCTCAGAGAAGTTTTAACTTGGCCCTTCATTTTTTTCCATTCCTATTCTATTGCAACATGATCCCAATCATTCTGTGCCTCAAACTGTACGGTTCTAGGTTGTGGTTTTCTTTTAAGCATCTTCCATCTCAAATAATCAAGCTTTCTCACATTGAAAGTACCTTTTTGAGGAAATTGTAATCTCATTCCACTTTTTTTTAACCATAAACACACATGAAAACCCAATAAACAGGAGTATCTTCTGATGGAATATTTTCTCTCTCTCAGTTCAAGGAACTTTAACCCCTTCTATGCTGATGACGGCCCCCGTCCGTCATGCATCACGGTGGGCGTGTGCAGATGACGGCGGGGGCAGTCATGATCCCGCCCACTCTTCAAAACGGCCGCACAGGCGCAGAATCGCGGCCGCGCCCAAGGGCTTAAGCTTTTAGAGTGTCGCTCAACTAATGCAAAATAAACAAACAAAAATAAACAATTGTCATCCAACCATGAACCGACCGACCCACAAATGACAGTACGATTCACTGTGATGTCTCACCAGAACCAAAACGACTTCTCGGTGGCAATCAACCAATTGCTGTGAGGCTCTCTGTGACTGTAGCAACAAGCCAATCAAAGTGTGAATCACTACAACACAATGTTTTTCAGAATGTAAACGAAAATACACAAACAAAAAAATCACTTGTCCATTTTACCTAAATAATGGTAGGAAAGAAGAGTAAATCAATTTTACTGAGAGAGACACTAATTTCTTTCGGCAATATTGATAGCGCTAAGCCAAGCCTCCAACCAGAAACAACCAACTCTGATCTTTGCACAAAGAAATAAACAATAACTAATCTAAATTAGAACACATCCATGGCTAGTCCTTTAGTAACACAAGGAACTAGTCTACAAAAGTGTGAATATGTGGCACCTCCCAATTCCATAGTTTAACTTTGTAGACAACCGGTTTCCAACACAGGCAGAACCCTTACCACAGATAAAAGATTCGCCGCCACTACCGAATTGGGTGGTTCGAGCGTACCTTAGTCTATTTAAGGATTAGAAGATCTCACCACTGTTTCTATTGTGTTAAATGCATTGAGGTTTTTTCTATGTCCGAGGCTGATCAGAGTTTGCATGCTTTGCCGCACACCTCAATTTTGTTTATACATCGGCTAGTTGCCGCCCTGCCGTAATATCAGTGTGACCACTAATGAGGCTCAGTTTTTTTGACTCTCGAGTGATGACCACTCTGAAGTTGCACTATTGCATTAGTTGCATTATTGACACGGGAACCTCACCACCTGTGATTTCCGCCAGCACATCGAGCAGAGCTCAGTGCCTGTCAGGTCACTTGTCCGCCGCATGTTTATATGTGTTTTTAACTGTTTATCTGCCACCAAAGATTGGTTTTCTACTTGTTAGCTATTTCTCCTTTTTCCCCTGATTAGGTCCCTCGTCCCCTGATTTATTCGGGTTTCTGAAGGCTGTCTAACTTGGGATTTGTTCCCCAATGCATCTGTTCCTTTGATCTATTTGGACTGGAGTTTTCTAATTTTATCTGAGTAAGTTATGCGCTTTCGAGCCAAACAATATATGCTTTTGCAGCCATACCTACTCCACTGGCCTGGCTGGTAGTCACCTTATTTTTTCAGGTGCCTTCTCACTCCTCCCCTATCGTTGCCTGCGAGCCTGTGTGCCCACGGTTGTCCTCACCATTGATGTGTAAGAGGACCCTGTCTCCCCATTCACGGTAACTATATTGCTTACGCCCAGACTACTGGGACGTTCCAAACCATCCCCCTTATTTTTTAGGGATGTGACTTACCATCCTTTTTCTCCCTAGGTGCCCCGTAACCCCACTCCACCCGCTCACTGTCCTGAGGAAGACCCCACCAGTAAAGCTCTTGAAGAAGCCTACACCTTCACTGGAGTCGAAACGTCGACAACCTTCTAATGCCAATCTTCTCTACAGTACTTGATTTACTGAGGAAAATCATATGTTACGTGGCATATGCATACAGACATTATGTACTCTAAATTACTTTTTTCTTCTGACTCATGTTCTTTCCGGGCATATGAACAATATGTGCTTGCATTGTTTGTGATTTTCACTTCTTTATCCTCCTACTTCACCTGAATCACAGCCTTTCCCACCCCTACCCCGTTCCTTGGGCACTGCAATGTTGATATGTTGATAACAAATGTACAATGTGGATTTCCTGTCTGAAGAAATTTTGACTAGTTTCAGTGTGATTAAACAACACTGAAACCTACAGTTTGGTATGATTTGTATACTTGAATTTTGCTTTGCACTTCGTTCCCTCTTTTGACACTTATGATGTTATAAATACTGGGACCACCCCATTATATATTGTCAAGTAGCCAGGTCCCAGTGATTCCGTGTTTACCCTTTTGTGTAACCTCTAAAGACGGGGAGTCAGACATCTGGTTCACCTCCAGATTTCACAGTTTATCTAAGGAAATTAACCATAGAAGTCAATGGAAAACCCACAGTCAGCATAAGGGGAGCAAAGTTAAATGAATCACATTACAGAATTATAAAAGGTTCACCTATTGCCACCATTCTAGCACCATCCCCTAACTGAATATTATTATGCCCGATTCTAACTTAAATGTCATCTGATGTGGCAGTAAAAACTAGCTATAATATATATATGGAGACACACTTGTGAATAGCTACTAGCAGGAAAAGCCTTGAATGTAATACAGCTTCCATGTTTGAGTCTTTGAGAACAGCAAGTCAATACAAAGCATTACAAGTGCACATTTTGGTTGTCTGAGGTGAAAAGAGAAATAAAAATACACTCATTATCATGGCTGCATTAGAAATAAAATGGAGTCAAGGCTAAGTTTAGGCCTATTCGTATCAAGCACAGGTAAAATACAGTTCTTTCAAGTGCAATATTTAACACACATTTATTAAATCAAAATCAGTGTTGACATTATCATGATTTATCATGAGTTAACGAGAAGTTGCCACTCACCTTAACACGAGGATAAGAAGCCTAGTCCCTTGCACTGCCTCTCAGCGGCATGTATTTCACATGAGTCATAGAAGCAAGTCCAAAATTGGACTACAAATGCTAACACGCCAACCGCCTAATTCCCTCCTGAAAAGAAGGGAACAGATTGCTAGGTTCATTATTTCCATATTATGCCGAGCCATTCGAAATCTAAAAATAGCCTTGGCTGCCTTAGACTGCAAAAATGGAACTTGTCTCCCCATAAGTCTAAACTTAGGTACCTGTTGAAACCAGAAGGGAGAACACACATACTTGTCTTTCCAGTGCCTTTAACGTTGTTGTTGTTAGATAATTGATTGTACACGGAAACAGTGGCATGTAAGGTATGAGATGTCTATGCCCTGCACTACAAAATGTATCTTCAGGGACACAATATGTGCCCTTTTTTAGGGCTGACCTGAAGGAAACTTTATCAGTCTTGTCAGCCTCATGTTCTCATGTTTTATAAATAAACCATAATCATATTATCATTATATATATATATATATATATATATATATATATATATATATATATATATATATATATATATATATATATATATATACATATATATATATATATATATATATATATATATATATATATATATATATATATATATATATATATATATATATATATATATATATATATATATATATATATATATATATATATATATATATATATATATATATAATCAAGGCCAGAGGCGGGCAGAAACGCATCATGGCTGTAGAGGTCCTGGACTAATAAAATATACTTCTGCTGCACAACACTGTGGTCCGTTCCCATTTTTCCAAAAGAAAGGAATTCTCAAGACGGAGTGAAACGACGATATATATATATATATATATATATATATATATATATATATATATATATATATATATATATATATATATGCGGTGGCAACATCGAATAGCAAGGGTGAGTCCACACTCGACACCGACACCCTCTATGATAAGAGCGCTTTCTGTTTGGTGAATAATTGATTTGACGTAAAGCGCCCAACTTCGATTCGAAAAAGGAGAGTACAAGCCACAAATGGACTAAGTGGAGAAGAACCCGGGTCCCCGATTGAAGACAAGGGAGAAGAGGCAAGCTACGAGCCGTTGCCACTGGAGTATCATTCGATGTGCCATGACCCTGGGTGTGTAAACCGCATTGGGAAAGAAAACACGCAATTACAGGAGTCGGAGGACGTAGGCTTACCAACGTACACACCAGGTAAGGGAGGTAGTAACCCTGGAGTGACTACATTGTAATTGTCGATGTTGTAGCATAGCAGGCATTAGTGCAACCCAGTACTTTCATTGAAAGACAGCTAGAGAGAATTGGAAGCGCAGTGCACACCCGGTAGTGCAAAGCAAACCTAACCAACCGATTGTGAGTCGCGATCGGAATTTTTAGACTTTATTGCAATTCTACTGATTTTCAAAAGAACAGTGGAGGCAAGAGCAGCCAAACGGCTGCAGCAAGCGGAAACTATGTTCCAGAAAGGGACAGGAAGAAACGAGAGAAATGAGGAAAGAGATACAGGTCAAACGGGCACCAAAAATCTGAAGCAATTGTTTAGACAGTTGGAAAAACTATTAAAGAAGAAAATAACAAAAAGCTGGGCAGTAATTAGCCTAGAAAAGTATATAGAGTGTGATCGCATCCCTAGAGGCCTGAGAATATTTACCCCACCAAACCGCCCTGACACTAAGCTTGAAATGTTAGAAGAGTGGGGGAAAACAGTATGCAGTGCTCAAAGAATATGGTATTAATAATCATCAAATATGCCAAAAAGGATATAGAAGAACTTCATTAATCAATTGGTGAAATTGAATCTCAAATTGTGGCATTAAACAGGAAGATGAAAGCAAACAACTAAGAAAGATATGAAAAAGAATCTTGATAGACATGGAAATGAGGTGGAACAGTGAAAACAAAGAAAATTCAGGAGGGACGAACAAGATTATGAGACTGGAACAATTTTAACATTTGCAAAGAGATCCGAGGTACTCAAACAACAACTAGGTAAAACACTAAGAACTGAAACTGTCAATTTTGTCACCAGCGAATCCGAATCAGACCTCAGTGAAGAAGAGAGAACCACACGAACAGGACACACATCTTTTTTAGAGGAAATGAAGCTCATGTATATCGATCAGAGAACACTAAGAACCCAAGGAAGAGGGTGCGGATGAGGGAGAGGAAGGGGCAGACACTTTCAGTCAGGCTCAAGAGACGGAGAATAATCCGAAGAGGGAGCAGAAAAAGCAAAGGGATACCCTCTACGCAACCGACTAAAAAAATAGACATGAAGAAATTCAGGAAACAAAAAGAAAATCTAATAATAAATCTTTCCAACCATCAACTTAACAATCATGACCAAAATATCCTCAATAAAGGATTGACATTCTGCCCTGAAAAACATTACGATCATGTAGATACCCGAATCGATATATACACGTTTGTGAGAAAATTAAAACTAGCTAAATTCTTTAGTAAAAAGGAGGGCACGAATATACAGAAAAGGTCCAAAGCATCATTAGGTACCAATCTTACAATCAACGATCTACCAAACCTGAGGGTGACATATGATCTAATGCAAAATAGTGAGGAAGGTAACATGACAAAATCCCAAATGTTAGAGGACATAAACATTACCACCACTATCAACCAAAAGAGTGGCTTCAAAATTAAATCGAAATTCTGTCCGATGTTAAGCCCAGGGAACAGGATTGATACAGTTCACGATTTGGTGATCAATGACATGGAATCAATGAATAAAGTCAATAATAACAACAAAAAAGAGAATCTTACAAAAACTGAGAGACAGGCATTGGGAGGCTTAATGAAGAATGAAAATCTAATAATAAAGCCTGCGGATAAAGGGAGCAATGTAGTCCTTCTTAACAAGAATGAATAGATTGAGGAAGTCCTAAGACAACTAAATGAGGAAAAGAATTATGTAAAACTCACCACCAATCTAATCAATGATCTGACCATGGATTTAGAATTTAAAATCAACAATTGGTATTGTGAGGGACTACTCACTGAAGATGAGGCATCATTTCTCAAAAATGAAAGTCCAGTCATACCAACGATGTACTTTTTATCAAAGGTACACAGGAGGGACATTAATTGATCCCCCGGAAAGACCAACCATCTCCAGTTGCAACTCACTATATGACAATATATCACAATATGTGGACTTCTTTCTAGCACCTATTGTTATGAATTTAAGTTTGTATACAAAATATACCAACGATTTCTTAAGAATTTTAGCTAATATGGGATGGCAATAAAAAGCTTCCATTTAGCTACGATTGATGTGGTATCATTATATACCACGATAAGCCATGAAATGGGAATGAAGGCTACAAACTACTTTCTAAAACAATGGAATGTACAACAACTGACACATTCAAGAATGTTATTAGAGATGATAGAAATATGCTTGAAGAACAACATCTTCATCTTCAACAATCAACTATGCACCCAAATCTGCGGGACCGCAATGGGGGTTTCATTCTCTCCAAGCTATGCCAACCTCACCATGGGTTGGTGGGAGAAACTCATAGCTTGGAGAGATGAAAATGAAGAATACACAGCCAAAACAGAACTTTGGCTACGCTTCATAGATGATCTCTTCCTGATTTGGAGTGGGAGTCAGGAGGAGTTCACGGAATATATAAAGATCTTGAATGAAAATGATGTGGGCCTGCAATTCACCCACAATATTAGCAATAAGGAAATCCAATTTCTGGATATGACAGTATATATAGACATCAATAAATTGAAAACTTAGGTCTATAGAAAACCAACATCTACCAACAGTATATTGCATGGAAGCAGTTTTAACCCCCGACTGCTGAAGAAAAGTTTTCTGTATGGGGAATTTATATGGATGAAACGGAATTGCTCATATGAGGTGGAAATGGAAAGAACATTCCAGGAAACGGAAATGAGATTTCTAAATAGAGGCTATAAATATGAGGATGTGAAAGCAGGCCAAGAACGAGCAAAGGCGTTGTCACGAGTCAACACCTTGATTAGAAAAGAGAAAAAAGGGGAGGACAATGCCATACGTGTAATACTGACTTACAGCATAGAAAATTAAAAAATTAAAAATATTCTCAACAGATACTGGAACATCATCAAAAATGATCCGGACATTGGCAATAAAATTGGCGAAAGAACTAATGTATCATATCGAAAGGCACCATCCCTGAGGGACAAGCTAGTGGGAAGCCATATGACATCCAAGGCAAAGAAAAACAGGCTCACGAAACATCAAGGAGGCTTTGTACATTGCATGAAATACAAAGCATGCAAGATCGGCAAAAACATGAGAGAAGTTATAGACTTCATGGGAAAAACATTCACAAATACTGAGAAAATCACGTGTGAATCAACATATGTAGTCTATGTAATTGAATGTCATTGTGGACTCTGCTATATAGGAAGCACTATATGTCCCCTAAAGAAAAGAATCTTAGAACATCTAAGGGCAATCCAAAACGGAGATACTAACTGTACCATTGTCAAGCACCTAAATTCTCATCCCACCAACAGACAGCAAGACATCAAGTATTTTGGTGTAGTAACTGCACCTCAAAGTGAAAGAGGTGGGAACTGAACATTAAAGTTGAGGTCCAGAATGATAATAAGGTTTAGAGCTAAGATCCCTCATGGCCTCAATGGATACGAGGAGTTGTTTATTCATCTATGAAAATCTGAACCCCATGGAAACTAAAAAAACAATCCAGATAGCAAGGCATCATCGGAGACAATGTGTTGGAAAAATTAAAGGGTTGGAAATAGCACTAAGCTACAAACATGAATAGCAAATAGCTTTATAATGAATGGATGACACAGAACCCGAAATGTTGAATAGAATGGACCCAGTGACTTACATACTAATGATATATTCTAAATAACAAATCAAAAACTAAGGAGCACTAAGCAACAAGAATGGAACCGTTAGGAGAGCAAATACCGAGTTGAGAGGATCAATAAAGTTTTATTTTGATCAGTTATGTAACTTCATACAAAAATAAACATAAAGATACTAATCTTGAAGAATCTACAAAGAATTCACAAAATAAAGGAAAGACCTGTGGATACTTACAAAATGGAAAGCCATGAGGCAGAAGGTAGTTGCACTGGCAACCGAGTCAATAGAGTTTCTACGCAACAATAGGGAAACATGACCATGAAAGTAACACTAATTATGAACTTGATGTGAGCCAATTTGGTCGGAACAAACAGCCTTGCTATCAAAATCAGATATGAACTATAAGAGAATCCGCCGCAAGTGAAATTAACAAAGATGGACGGTAGAAATGTAATAAGATGCAGAAGTAAGATGTAGAAACTACGTGTCCCATAATGCCTCCTAATAGGCTATAGTGGGAAACATGATAAATAGTGAAATGGTGAAAGGACTCACATAACCGTGAGCAAGACCCGTGTGGGTTGAACGCGTTGCTTTTGGTTCTAAGGGTTCAATTGCAGTTTCTAGTGGGTCCGTAGCCTTCAGTGTTTCTAACATCTGATCCCACTCCATGGATATGGGTATTTTACGCAACCCACTGAGTTCAACTTTCCTAATAATAGCACTCTCCGCACCTCCCCAGTAGGTCATTTCTGCATGCCATGTAGGTAGAGAAGGGCGGGAAGGCTGATTTCCATTTCATCGTGATGGCACTTTTTGCTATAGAAACAGCCATGTCTGCGAATCTGTACCTCACTTTCTGTCCTTTCGTACAGTGGTGTAATCCCAGTAGGCAACTTTCCGCTGTTGGGCAAACAGCAGTACCAGTTATTTCCTGTACTAGATTCCCAACTTCATGCCAGAATCCCCGCAATCGCAGGCAGTCCCACAGCATATTCAGTACATCCCCATCGGTCCTGACACCGGGGGTATGGGATTTTCTGCATCCGGGTACATAGGCTGAGGCAGTACGGCGTAAGATAGGCCCTATGTAGGATCATATATTGTAAATATTTAAATTTGGCATTTCTGGACACCTTTTTTGAAAATTTTGAGATATAGATGTCCATTCCTTATCCGTAAAATTGGCCAAGAACATGTAATAACACCAGACCCAAAATGTTTTCTGATCCAGCTTGGGTTGCAACCTTCCCCGTAGACAAATGCTGCCCACCTGTTCACATTTTAAGATTCTGGAAAGGTCTGGTCAGGAGCCTTAAGTAGAACTTTATATGTTAACCCTGAATAACGAACTGACAAGTAAGTCTAGACCTACCTCCACATATATGTACCTACTTTGTACATATATCTTCAAGGTACGTAGATGTGGAATTGGAAATAAAATCTATTCTTCCCTTCATCCACTTACCATTCAATGTTTTGCTCCTCAGTATTCTGTCCTCAACATTCTTGTATCTCGATATTGTTGGAGCCAATATTCAGTAGTCCAATCAAATTGCCTGTATTCATTTTTAGGTCGAAGCCGACCAGAGAGCACACCTGTCTGGTTTGTGAAAGACATCATGGGGACATTCAGAGAGCTTCCCTGGGAAAGCATTCTGCCCATTATTTACCATTGGCTTTGTAGTTTGTAACTCGCATTTGCACGTTTGGTGTTTTATTTGTTTTAGGCTGTCCAGATTGAGTTCATCCCTTCCCTTGCCCAAACCCTATTTACTGTATTCTTCGATCAGTACTGGATTTCTGATAACAGGGCTTTAAATCTTCTTCTGGTCTTGTCACATTTGCAGTGCATTCGAAGGCAGAGGTCAGATGTCAGGCTCTGGCTTGATGTTTACTTTTCTTTCTCTGACTTCAAAGTGAAAGGATTTATGTGATAATCCTGCTGGGTACCCATGTGAGAGGAGAAACTGTATGGGGTTATTTTTCTAGTTGGCTACTTGGGGTGTGCTGTATGATGTTATTTTGTTTTCTAGCACAAAACAAAATTTTGATTTCTGGAAATGAACTGTGCAGATATTTTAGAATATGGAAAGCACAAATTGTATTGTATTGTATTGTATGTTAGATTTCTATAGCGCCTTATCACCCAGGGGTCTCTAAGCGCTTTGCAGAGAGTGAGCACCATACTAGAGGGGAGAGAGTTAGGCATTACCCCAGGCCTCCTGAAACAGCACCGTTTTTAGCTTTTTTCTGAAAGATAAGAGGTTTGTTTCTTTGCGCAGGCTCTCTGGCAGTTTGTTCCATGCACTGGGAATTGTATGGGAAAACGTGCGCCCTCCAAAGGAGGATAGCTTAAAACGCGGACAAATCAGTAGAGCAGCGTCTGCTGATCGTAAATTCCTGCTTGGGGCGTATGGAACTAAACGTTTCTTGATATATTTTGGGGCTTGTCCGTACAGTGCTTTATGCGTTATGCATAGGCCCTTGAATTTGGCCCGTTGTTTCACCGGCAGCCAATGGAGTTTATGGAGGAGGGGAGTAGCCTGAGTCCTTCTAGGTTTGTTGAAGATCAGTCTGGCGGCGTCGTTCATGACTATCTGCAGTCTGCTCGACAATTTTTGAGGGATATTGTCATACAGAACGTTGCCGTAATCCAGGCGTGCCAGGATCAGTGCTGATACTGCTCTTCTAAGCGTGTCTACCGTCAGGATAGGGGATAGTTTGCGCAATTGCCTCATTAGCCCCACACAAGTACCCACTACAGCTGAGACTTGGGCAGACATGGTGAGGTTTGCATCGATAATCAGGCCCAAGCTTTTTACTGCTTCAGCTGGTATTGGGGATGGCCCTAATTCGGTAGGCCAGAGGAGGTCGTTCCAGGGGCTCGATGCCATAGTGATCGCCAACACCTCGGTCTTATCGGGATTTATTTTTAATGAGTTGGTCGTCATCCAGTTCACGGTGAATTTTAGAATGTTCTGCATTCTCTGGTATGCCATTGGACAGTTGTCGATTTGCATAATAATCTGCGTATCGTCGGCATAGTTGTATATACTGCAGTCCATCTGATTTAATGTTGAGATGAGAGGTTGCAGGTAGGCATTGAACAATAAAGGTGATAATGCCGAGCCCTGAGGGACTCCGCATGTGATACCTACTGCCTCCGATACCAGGTTAGCCAATTGCACTCTCTGGACCCGTGACTCCAGGAAGGATGTCAGCCAGGCATGGGCGGTGCCCTGAATACCAAGGTCCCACATCCGCGACAACAATAGGTCATGCTTGACCGTATCGAATGCCGCGGAGAGGTCTAGCAGAACCAGGGCACATGGGTTTTTCCTGTCCGCTTTAAGTCTCAGGTCGTCCAGCACGGAAAGCATGACCAATTCCGTGCTATGGTGGGCCCTGAAACCAGCCTGGTTGGGCTCTAGTAGAGAGTTATTTTCTAGATGTTGAGAGAGAGTGGGCAATACGTGTTGTTCCAGGATTTTTGCTAGGAACGGTAACTGTGAAATGGGCCTGTAATTTTTCAGGATCTTGGTATCAGCCCCTGCCTTTTTCAGGAGGGGAATCAGACGAGCCTCCTTGAAGTTGGATGGAACCTGTCCAGTTATGAGCGAGCTATTCAGGAGTGATAGTATGTCGTCCTCTAGCCCTAACCATGCTTGTTTAAAGACCCTTGGGGGACACGGGTCCGCCGGTGAACCTGATTTAACTCGGCCCATCACTGTTCTAATAGTTTCCTTAGTGAGTAAGGGTATTGAGGTAAGGGGCTGGGTGACTGTTTGGGTCGTTTTGGTCGGAGTATCGGGACAGTCCAATCTGGGGGTCATCTTAATTTCGGACAGAAGATCAACAATCTTAGTTGTAAAGAAAGACTGAAATTTTTGGCAGTCTTCTTGTGAGAAGGAGGGGGGCTGTTCCTTCTTTTTCCTTAATTCAGACAGAACCTTAAAGATTTCTTTCTGGGGATTAGGAGAGGTTGCAATTCTGTCTTCATAAAATTCAGCTTTCCTAGCCCTAATAGCTTGTTTATATGTACTTAACTCTTTGGCATATAGGGTTTGACTGTCAGAATCATACCCCTTGCGCCAGGCTCTCTCTGACCGACGCAGGGAGCGTTTCAATTGCCTTAGTGCCTCATTGAACCATGGTGCACTTTTCTCCTTATCTCCAATTTTAACCCTTCGTGCAGGAGCCACCACCTCAATGACGCTTTCCAGTTTTCGTGATAGTTTGAGACTGGCTGTCTCAGTGTCATCCTCTGGTTGTCTATTAAGGTGAGGTGGTAGTCTCTCTAGAGTGGAGATAAGTGTGTCAGTGTTGATTGTGTTCCACCTTCTCACGACCTGCCACTCAGCGGTGTGCGGTGCGCTTTGTCCTGGAAATACTATTCTACCCTGCAGCAGGTGATGATCCGACCATATGCAGGGAGATATAGTAATGGGGCCTAACATCGGGACTGACGTCCAGATCAGGTCTAGAGTATGACCTTTCTCATGAGTAGGACCAATCACCCTCTGGATTAGGTCTAACGAAGTCAATGCTTCATCTAGCTGTTTCGACATAGTGTCTTTGGGGGATTCTTCCCAATGGAGGTTGAAGTCTCCCATAATCATGAGACCCTCATACCTAGTTCGTAGGTCATGAACCAGACCCAGAAAAGGTTCCATGAAAGCTGGGGAAGTCCTTGGGGGGCGGTAAACGAGGAGTATCACCAAGCAGTTGGTGGTGGAGCAGAGCTTGACTCCCAGAATATCCGCACCTTCCAGACTTTCTGCACAGATGATCTCGGATTTAAAAGATTTTTTATATAGAAGGGCGACTCCCCCCCCTTTCTACCATCTTTCCTGTTGTGAATAGTGGCACTGAAGTTGGGGGGTAGTGCTGCTACCAAGTCGGGCATGGACGAGTCTTCTAACCAGGTTTCCGTAACCCCCAAGACATCTAAGTTGTCTTCTTGGAGCAGAGAGAACACTTCCAGATTATGTTTTTGGAGGGAACGTGTATTAAGTAGAGCAATGCTCTGTGAGGTTACTTTACCAAATTCCCTCTTCAAATTAGTCTTGGTAGTAAGTGGCTTAGCTATATATTTCAGCAATCTTTCCTGTTTCAATGTATTCAATATGTGCGGGCATAAGAGACTGGAGTTAGTATTTAGTGCAAGTAAGGTTTCTCTGGAATACTGAGGACCTGGGCCAGGGATTATGGCCCCTGGACCCGGCCGGACGTGGACGGGCGTAGATGGGCCTGACTCTGGTGCGACTCCGGCGCGGGTCAGGCGCGTCCGCTGTGCGCGTTCGCTGCGCGAAGGCATGACCATCCCCTTTTATGTGCAACTAGAGCGCACTCGATCCTACCCCACACCCAAGATGGCAGCCGCTAATTTAATGCTCGGGACCGACTCCACAGCGTCAATACTCGGCTGGGAGTGGTCCTGGGCTGCTGTAAGGAGGGGGAGCAGGTAGTCGACTAATGCTTATCAAATCAAGCTATTTTGCTACCATTACTGTGCAATAAGTAAAAACGCCGATTTTGGCTGCAAATACACTTTAAAAAACGAGATTAAAAGTTACACAGTGCTAAATGTACAATCTCATGCAACAGCCTCCAAATGAAGCACATTAATTAAGCACATGAAACAAATGAAGCACATTCTTTGTTAATCATGAAGTGTGGTGGAAACAAATATTTTAGTATGACCTAAACAAATCGATACATCAGGTGATGACATTTCTACACATTATTGTTGGTACGCTGTATACTTTTATCAGTGAACCTGTATGCTTGTGCAATGTAATGGTAATTTCAAATGAAGATGTGTTGTCTGTATTGGCGGTGCTCTACTACACCATGAATACTCCACTTTAACCCCACTCCACTCTACTTTACACCACTCAACAACACTGTGCTCCAGTCAGCACCACTCCACACTATGTCACTCCACACCACACAGCATCACTGCAATCTACTCTGCACCATTCCATTCTACACCACTTCACCCGACGCTTGTCTACTCTGCATCACTCTACTGTACGCCAATGAACTCTACCCCCCACTACCCTAGTATGCACCGCTGCTCTCTTCGCCACTGCACTCTAGGCCAATCCACTCTAAGATACTCTAATCTACACTGCACTCTATGAGACTCTACTCAATGCCACTGCACTCTACACATCTTCACTCTATGCTGAAATAATCCACTCTATGACACTGTATTCCACTATGTGCCTTTCCACTCTATGCCACTGCTATCTACACTGTGCCACTCCACTCTGCTCTATGCCACTCTATGTCACTGCACTCTATGCCACTGCACCCTGCGCCAATTTACTCAAAACCTATACACTGTACACTACTGCCCTCTATCTCATTCTACTCTGCACCACTTGCACTGTTCACCACTATACTCTACTCTGCAACACTCTACACCACTCCACGCCACTCTACTCTATACCATTGCACTCTATGTCATGCTACTCTGCACCACTCTACGCCACAGCACTCTACATCAATGCACTCTATGCCACTGCACTCTGCAACAATCTACTCTGCAACACTGCACTCTCCACCACTGAACTCTATGCTCTCTACTCTGTGCCATTACACTCTACTCTGCACCTCTCTACTGTACGCCACTCTACTGCACTTTACGCCA
The DNA here is from genome assembly GCF_964261635.1 of Lissotriton helveticus. Lineage (NCBI taxonomy): Eukaryota > Metazoa > Chordata > Amphibia > Caudata > Salamandridae > Lissotriton > Lissotriton helveticus. The sequence continues at coordinate 129,613,372 of NC_136060.1, read as the reverse complement.
ATCCACTCTACGCCACTCTAATCTACAGTGCAACACCTCACTCTGACACTGCAATCTACGCCACTTCAATATACCCTACTCTGCTCTACTCTATGCCAGTGCACTCTACCCCTTTCTACTATGCATCACTGCACTCTTCAACAATGCACTACTGTACTCTTTGGTAATAGACTCTATGCCAATGCACTCTTTGCTACTGCACTCTATGTCACTGCACTCTGTATCACTGCACTCTATGATAGTCTACTTTGCACGACTGCATTCCCCCGACTGAACTCAATGCCACTCTACTCTAAGCCCCTGCACTCTAGCACTCTGCTCCACTCAACTCTATGCCACTCTACTGCACTCTATGAAATGAACTCTATGCCACTACATTCTACAGCATATTACTCTGTATCACTCTGCTCTACGCCACTCTAATCTATTCTGCATCACTGCCCTCCACTGCACTCTACACCACTCTACTCTACGCCATTGCACTCTATGCCACTCTACTCTACATCTGTGCACTCTGTCCTGTACCACTTACCTCTACCGTGCATCACTCTACTCTGTACCACTTCCCTCTACCCTGAAAAAATCTACTGTACATCACTGCACTCTGAGTCACTACACTCTACGACACTCTACTCCACTCTGCGCCACTCTACTCTACGTCAATGCACTCTACACCACTGCGATATGCTCTGCTCCACTCTACACTACTTCACTGCACTCCATGTCAATGGACTCTATACCACTTTACTCAAAGCCAATGCACTATACGCCAATCTTTTCAGTACCACTGTACCGTATGCCACTTCTCTATAGTCCACTCTATGACATTCCACTCTACGACACTACACTTTTCGATACTCCACTCTATGACGCTCTATTCCATTAGACTCTACTCCACAACATTATGCCACTCTATGACTCAACTCCACTCTACGACACTCTACGCTGCTTCCTCTAGGCCACTCCATTCTACTATACTCCGCGCTATGCTACGACCCACTACTCCACTTTACTTCACTCCACTTCTCCACTCCACTCTATGCCACTTCACTCTGGTACTCAATGCTGCTCCACTTTAGTCTATGCCACTCAACTCTACAACTCTCTACTCCACTCTGTGCCATTCCACTCTCTTGCACAACTACATTTTATGCCACTCCGTTCTACTACACTCTACTCTACAACACTCTACTTTACTCTGATACTGTACTCCACTCTACGCCACTCAACTCTACTCCACTCTACACCCTTCCACTTTATGGCACTCTATTCCCTCCACAAAACTCCACAACACTCTACACCACTCCACTCTATTCCACTCCATGACACTCCACATCACACCACTCAACTCTGAGCCTGAGCCACTTCATGACTCTCTACACCTCTCCACAACACTCCACTCTAATCCACTTCACGACAATCCACTCCCCTTTACTCCACTAACTTTTAGCCATGCTGAACAGCAGCCATGCTGGTGCACAACATGGCTACAATATATTGGCAAAGCCAATAGCTCTGACATAGGCGAAGCCTATTGGCTTTTTTAATGCTTGTTAACATAGCCTTTCAGTCTTTGTGTAGTTTAATCATCAGCCAGGGGTCATTAAGGCAGCTGTAGAACATATTTTCAAGTGTTTTATTCTTACATTTATTGTTTAAAGTATGTACAGATAATTGGAAAAAATACAGACTTACGTTGATTTTTCTGATTTTTGAACTGGCAGAGACATTAAAACACCTGTCATACTGATATAAAACCGGCCAGGTGGTTACCCAAGATCCATCCCCGGGTGAATGTAGGTCTGCTTTCTGAGCGAGGATACCTGATGGAGGTTGCAGACTTTTATATCATATACATTTGTATATATATCTGGGAAATACTAAAAAAAGATCAACTAATACTGATCCATCTATGGAGAGAGAGTGCTGAACTGGGAGGAATGGAGAAGAGTGAAAGAGAGGAGGTGGTGAGTGAGAAAGACGAAGCAGGAGCGATAAAAAAGGAGTGTGTATAAAAGATAGGAGGGAGTAGTTGGGAAGTGGAAGGCAAGGAACAAGAAGTGGAAGAAAGAGCAAGAAGGGAAACAGAGAAAAAGTCCTTGATGTGTATTGAATATACGAGTGGAGGCGAGGCTGGGGAAGTCTGGAAACTGGAGGCACTCACCAATGTCCTGGAAAGGCAATACTATAAAATGATTCATTTTCCGTGAGCAAATAATGGAAGCTGTTGGTTGGGGTAGTATGGGGAACAATAAGTACTTTCTAAAGTGAGGCGACTAGGCATTGTATGAAATTAGCCAGAACAGTGTGTGCTTTTTATTCACCGACTTTATTCGTTTACTAAAAGCATAGCTGGTTCACCCTGAACACACGTGGCCAAGGGCAAGTTAAGGTTTCGGGCCTCACAAAGGAGTACTGTTTTTAAAAGACCACTGTGTGCACAAGGAACAAAGCAACCGGACTGTTGTAGTTATAAAATCTCAATCCAGGTTGGACTGAATTCTGATTGGACGCACTCGAAAACAAATACGTCGCCCCGCGCCGCGACACTCTGCTCTTAACCCCTTCAGTGCTAATGACAAGGGTAACTCGTCATGGAGTTTCCATTGATTTCAATGGAAAGTCAATGGGAAGAGGGGGATGTACCTTAGCAGCCAAGTGGTTTGCTTCACAAAGACCTGCATACACTGATTTTGGCACAGTGCAGCAATTAGCTCGTCCTGTCGTTGTGCTTAAGCCGCGTTACATTTTCTGCTCACAGATGCTGTCATTAGTTCTGCCTCACGCGAGCAGCTCGCGTCCACTTCCCTCCCGCCGAAGGGCGCGAGGGACAGCCAGCCAGATGAACTTGGCAGCCAAACCAGACATTCTGAAATTGTAACCTGCCGCCCGTCGCACGGCAAAAAGACCCTTTGTTCGGCATGTTATGGTCTAAATGCTAAAAACAGCAATGACCCTTTCACTCAAAAAAAGAAAAAATCTTTATATTTGAAAATCAACAGCAAATAATTTTTTCAGAACGGACAGTAGGATCATGCTCCTGAAGGATCCAACTATTATAATGTTTTTGTGGATATGTTATTTTTTAGTATAGCGATTCCGGTTGTTCAAGCTGCTCGACGACCAAAGCTATATTTTGTACTCTGTTCCAGAGCTGCTACATGAATTTTTAATGTGTTTTTTTCCTTCAGAATTTCCAGTCAGAAGTCACGGTACATTCTGCCTTGCAAAGATTTATGTACGGGGGCGAGATAAGTGAGGAACAGCAATCAAATATAAACTTGCACTTCATCACAAGACCAGAAATGTTGTTACGGGGGGTGTGAAATGACGCTCACCAGAGTGAAGTCGTTCTGTACTTTGCGACACTTCTAGTGAGACATGCCAAGGTGGTGTTTTGTTTCTCAGAGGATAGCAATGTACAAGATCTAGAGCAGTGGTGACGAGCAAACGATAGAGGCATTCAGTGACCTTTCGGCTGTTAACTGCAGCTCTGACCGAAATGAGTGCTATGCCAGCGTTATTGCCCTGTGGTATTGCAATTATGCATAACTGTCGGCGGCATGTAAATCCCCTGGGCATAATTACCGACAGCCAACGAAAGGTGTAGTATTTCCAGGTTTCCTTAGCATCTATATTCATACCACCAGGCTAATACTTCGCATTAGTTCCTAAGAATGCATTCATTCCAAAAACATAATAACAATTTCATGGAGGATGAATAAATGTCAGTCTGGGGGCTGGGCGGCCGAATCAGTGCTCCTGAATGTTAAAACAAAACTTCTGTGACCAAAGAGAGGCAGGATTTTTCAGGTTTTAAAATTACTCGTTACCGTAATAATCACATGGAGGGAAATTACATCCCATGGCATGTGTCCTGTTGAGAACATCACTTTAAATGTCTTCATTCCCCAGGAGTTAGCTCCCTCGGTTTGAAGTCCCAATACATGATGTAATGGGCACTGCCGGGCATTGTGCTTTCACCACCCTGTTTATATTCCTCAACGGCCACTTCCTGAGATGCCTCTGCTCCATGTTCCCTACCTCTAAATGCTCAAAGTGCCCCCAAGAACTCCAATCCTCCGTGTCCCTATGCCACATCCCTCTATTTCCCATAGATCCTCCTACAATTCTACTACTTACTGAACATTCATTCACCTTTCTATGAAGGAGGCAGGATGATAAAATGAACCAAATTGGCTTTCGCATTATCGACAGAGAAGACACAGCAGCATAATGCTGCTCGAATTTTCCACTGCTTTTGACAAGGTCTCCCACTCCATCCACATCCAATGCCTCCAACACTCTGGAATGAGAGGACCTGTGCTCCGATGCATCTGCTCCTTCCTCACAGAACCATCACAGTCAGTCAGCCTAACACCTTTTACTGCCACATATCTGGTCTGTGGAGTCCACCAGAGATCTTTGCTCAGCTTTACACTCTTTAACATTGGCATGACTTCACTCACCAGCATCATCAGATCCCACAGAATCAATATCATATCTAACGCGGACTACATGCATCCTCTCCCTCCTCTATGACATGCCAAACACCGGGACCACCTTTGGCACCTGCATGTCCAAAGTTGACAACTGGGAAAAGGTAATCTGCCTCAAGCTCACCTCCAATAACACAGAAGTGGTGCTTTTCAGGAATGACAACACTTTCTTGACTCTGGCTTAATGGCAAGCCGAAACTGAGCAACCATCCAAACCTGACAGCACAGGAGACAGCGGAGCAGCGTCGATCCACTGCTTTTAAGCAGTGCGAGGTAGAAGAAACATAAAATGATAATAATGTTTCCTGTCACTTTGCAGGCAGTCGGGTTGGCGGGGCTGCTCTGCTCCCGGAGCAGGGCAAGGGAGGAGTGTTTTGCCCACTCCTAAGTGTGCAATGACAATTTAGTTGGCCCTCTCGGGCCGCCCAAACCAGTCATGCACACTTTCTCCGTTCTCCATGCAGGCTGCATTACAGTCTGCATGGAGAACATGCCCAGGGAACCATTCCCTGGTTGAGCGTCGAACCAGGATGCTCAAAACCAATCAGAATGCTGCATTGCAGTGTTGTGATTGGTCAAGGGAGCCTGGCTTACTTCCTGTGCCTGTCTGAGGAGAAGAGCAGAGACGCGGGACCCAGCGTGGCAAGGTACGTTTTTTTAAATTATATATATATATATTTTTTTTTTCTTAATTGTCCACCCTTTCCCCCCTCCAGCCCCCCTCACCCCCCTATCCCCACACGCCCACCACACACCCACACCTGCCTCGTCACCCACGAACCATGCCGGCCACCACTGTCTGATAGTTAAGCCAGGAACCTCAGCATAGTGGTGGAAAAGCAACTTTTGATGACCAACCAAATCAACTTTGTGCCATCATTTTGTTTTAACATCCTGTAACTCCTCAAAAACATATTCAAGTGGCTCCCATTTGACACCTGGAAAAATTTCACCCAGGTCTTGATAACCAGCAACTAGACTACGAAAACGCTCTCTACAGGGGCATCTCCGCTCACCTCACCAAACGTCTCCAGGTCATACAGAACAAAGCAACCAGACTTACGCTCCAACTCCCCCCACCCCCAGCTCGTATCACAATCCCCCCCCCCCCCAGCATCACAAGGCACCACATAATCTTGGCCAACCCTACCATAACAGCTTCCAGACCAGCCCAATCACACCTAACTCACACCCCCTGCATCTGCAGAACTAGAGCCAGAGGTCTAGCTTTCTCCAACCTAATTTATAAAGGCTGGAGCGACCTTATCCCACACATCAGAGCCACTAGCTCTGTCCTTGAGTTTTGCCACAAACTTAAATCCTAACTCTTTAACTACATCCCAGCCAGGAAACGGCAGTCCACTGGCACCATGAAACCCCTCTGGATGATATGCGCACCTTACAAATACACAACAGAACAATGATGTAAAAACACATTGATCAACATACCAGTATATAAGAACAATGTCCAACAGTAGAAACATACGAACGATCAAGGCTAGTGGTATTTGTCAGTAACAGAGCCCTATAGTTAATTTCATCAGTACTATCTTCAGATAAATACTGGAATGTCACAATGGATGGAAGGATGGATGGATGGATAGATAGATAGATAGATAGATAGATAGATAGATAGATAGATAGATAGATAGATAGATAGATAGATAGATAGATAGATAGATAGATAGAGCAGTAGTTAAAGATATATGATAGATCGATGTATACAGAGATAGGGATGGATGGACAGACATAGGGAGAGCTAGAGGAAGATAGGTACAGATTGATAGGCAGACAGCCGCAGCCAAACATAATCAGCTACATGAAGAAGAGGTAGATTGAGCCATTTCCGAGTGTCTCTGTCTTTCCCTTTCTTTCTTTGTATTTTTGTGCATCTCTAACAGCACGTCTCTTCTGTCTCTTCTTGTCCTTCTGTTACTTCCCATATTTCTCTGCCTCGCCCTGTCTTTCTCCATGTATCTCTGTCTTTCTCTCTTCCTGTCTCCCTCCTTCTGCCGCTTCCTGCCACTAGCTGCTCATCTCTCCTTGTATTTCTCTTCTCTTCCTCTCCTTTACTTTCTCGCTCCTTCTCAGTTTTTCTCTCTCCCTCTCTTTCACTCTCTGCCTCTACCTGTTTCTTTCTCCCCTTCTCTCCCCTTGCCTCTCTCTCTCTGTCTTCCTCTGCCTCTCCTGGTCTATTTCTGTCTCTATAGATCGTATCACGTTCTTTATCACTGCCTAGTACTCTAAGTCCGTCTCTATGTCTCTCAATGTCTTTGACTTCTGTCTTGTTTATCTTTCTCTTTTCCCCTGCTGCTCTCTATCTGTGTCTCTGTTTCTCTCTCCGTGTTTTTCTCTACCTCCCCCTTTCTCTGACTTTGTCTGTCTATGCCTGCCCATGTCTTTCTTTCTCTCTCACTCCCCTCTCTGTTTCTCTCTCTTGCTTTCTATTCTATCCCTGTCTTTCTACTTGCCTCTTTTGTCTGCGTCTCCCTGTTTCACACTTCACAACCCCCTCCGTCTGTCTTTGGCTGTCTCTCTTTCTTCCTCTTGCTGTTTCTCGTTCTTCCTGTCTTTTTCTCTCTCTGTATCTCTCCTTTCCTCTGCAAGAATTACAAATGCTTTATGTCTCGTTAGAAGCGAACTGAAAAGCATCACCTCGAAAATGCTGCAAATGCCACGGGCCTAAAACTGCAGAGCTGTGGGTGTTCCATGCTTTATTTCTGTGATACACGCACACCGAGAAGCGTGGGGTGTGAAATGTTCTGAAGAGGCCTGGCGCTCCTAATGATGCCGGCTTTGTTACGTATCACACGCCTTCGACCGGATCTGCGGAAGCAGGAGTGCTTTCACAGCGCCTTCTTTCTTTCTTCGCATCTGCTGGGACACTAGGCACTTCTTTGTGTACTCTTTCAAATCCATATTTCCCAACTTCCTCTCCATCTTTTTCCTTTTGATTTGTCATCTCTGTCTATGTCCCACTTTCTAAAGTTCTTCTATTCCGTCGATATAGCAAATGACATAAATAATGTAGGATGGTTTCTTTTTAATTAATTTAATTCCTCCTTTAATGTATCACAGCCAAGCCGGCGGAACTTCCCAAATTTTATTTTTAGTGAATTAGTTCATTCATTTTAATAACCAATTGATACACCTACAATCAGTTATTGTGCTCACTGGAGTAATCTTAGTTTGCTCCCATCTTAGCACTACCATTAGGATGTGAGTACACATTCCAAGTGCTTCATGCAATGTGGGAAAATGGTCAATAAAAAAGAAACAAGAATTGGCAACGCCAAGAGGTCTGGCTTTAAAGGAATGTTATATGGTATTGTGAGGCATTACAGGTAGATAGCATGGGAATGGATATGTATTTGTGTGGAAGAAAAGAACTGTAGGTTAAATGGGCAGGTGACAGTTGCACTAAAAATCTGTGTAGGGTACTGACTGCCTTCCTTCCAGCTGTGCTTCTGCCAGCAGTGGCTTCTCCGGTCGTTTGTAGGAGCGTCCAGCCACGGCCGGTAGTAGGTGTAACTGCAGGACGGTGACGTGGGGAGGGGGAGGGGCAGGGTGGGCGGGAGTAATGTATGGATTACGGACTTTAACAGGTAAGTAAACATATAAATAAATAAAACTAAATTTGTTGTGTGCACTGCATCACCAAATGCGACGCAGGAGGAGTGGTGCACAAGTTTAAAGGGTGAATGTCTTTTTGGCTGCCTGTCTTGCGATGGCCAGCCTGACATGTGTTCTTTAAATCTCTTCAGCCCAAACTTTCTTAGACAACTGGGTGGAAAGCAAGTACAGGCCTCCAGTACCATTGTGAGCGCTGAGACAGCCCTCTCCATCCAACCCTGGTGCGTCTCTCATGCTGTTTGAGCAGCGACTGGGCACGATAGAGGAGTTGGCTGGGGCCCTCATTGAATGACAAGAAGAACACCAGGACCGAAGGATGTGCAGCAAGGTAAGTGAATGTTTAATTTTACTTTACACAATGTAAACTAAATCACTGACATGCATTACATTAACATTTTAAAGTTAAACAGTTTAATTTTAAAACGTTAATGTAATGCATGTCGGGAATTTAGTTACTGTTTATTCAATGCCAAGGTTATTTTCACACAGTTGACAAGACACCTTTTTAACACATTTGTTATCCCTGCTACTTTTAGTTAATGATAGCCACCACCGGCTGCTGCCAAAAAATACATTATCTAGTTATCTAAGACAGTTTAATGGTATTACAATGTTGTCTGTGGGCCTCTGAAAGTTCAAACTTAGGCAGCTGGATAAATAAACAAAATGATTACAAATGTGTGAGGGGCAAGCACTTTTTTTATAGAAGCACACAACTTCTGCCCAATCAAAACATGTATTCTTGGCGCCTAACGTGTGGGCAGAGCCAAAGCCCTTTTCCTTGTGACTCTCACATAATTGTCTGGCAACAGTTGTGCTGTCAAGCCAGACCATAAAAAAGGGGGTCAAACCAGTTTGTGTGCCTTACTCCTCATAATTAGACATGATCTATAAATTGGGTGGTACTAACACTTGAATAATAATTTACATCAGAGTATTTCAGTGCCTACATTTACCCTTTAAAAATGAACATTTGGCCAGATTCAGAGATATTCGTTGCACCTAATTGCAACCAACTGCAACTTAGGTACTCAAAAACGGACCCATTGATGTCTAGTTCTATATCTCTTGAGTCACAGAATAAGGATCTGTGAAGATGTACTGGCCTGATTCACAAAGAAAAATCTATGTGTGAAAATATCAATAATCTAAAAATATTTTTTGCATGATTTTAAAACATAAATGTCACCAAATCCTATTGTAGGACAAGATGCAGTTTAAGAGTGTCAACATACCATTAAGTAATTTTTGCACAAAAGAACAAAACTATGATTGAAAGCTCAACATTTGATTTTTTTGGGGGGGACAGCATACCTGTTTATTTCGTGGACATTTCCTAGAATTTATTTTTAATACTACGTTTTATATACATTAGATAACAATAACAACTGGATGTAAGTTAAGACACAAAATATTAAAACCCTAAATAATGCGTTCATAAAATGTGTTTTACTTGAAGAACATCAATAATAAATGTGGTAAAGGAAATTTAGAAAAATTAGCAGATATGTAACTAGTGATTTAAATTGATAGAGCGCGCGAGGTCACCCAACCAATAATTTCGCCGCTTCCGGCTTCGGGCCCATATATTTCAATTCACCATATACATTGACCGGGTGACTTCACGGGCTGCTACCAATTTGTGTGAATTCCCTACTGTTATTCCTCAGCGTACCCGACTTACCATCCACCGACACGGGTACCTATGACCACAATGGATCAGGGAGCTAGCTGTAAAAGGAAAGGCAGCAAAATACCACTCAAAAGGACATTCAATACTTTTGTAAAATGACCACGGACAACTGGAAGTTTTAAAATCTTTATCTAAAGTTCGTTTTCTGAAATCATGAGATTCACAAGAATAAGACAATCGATAATCAAGATAATGAAAAGTACATAACTATAGAGAAATAAAGTCAGGGTAATCATGGAAATGCTAATATGAGATGCAACAGGAAACGCTATGCATTTAGGGCAAAAGTTCTTTGGACAGTTTAAGTAAGGCCGTTCTAGACCATATCAGGAAATGACAAACTGCAATGCAAAATATGATTTCTAACAGGTAGGGGAACATGGGAACACGTTATGAAAATATGCAATGTCTTTACGTTTCAATAGTTGCAGCAAAAGCATGGAAAAATCAACATATGCAAAGGTGTGTCTTTATTGAAGCAAAAGACAGAAAAATAGAAAGGTGCAAGTTTAAAGAATTTAGAGCAATAATTACCTAGACTGGTGTGGAAACCAAACCCTGGCCACGGGTCAGTTAAGGACAGGAAAACCCTCAAGGAAGGATACCCCTCAATGGACAGCAGGTGCAGAATGGACACCCAGGACAGGACAGGAAACCCTCAGATTAGGAATCAGGACAGGACCTCAGGACAGGACAGGAAACCCTCAGGACAGGACCAGCACCCGCAGTTCGGAAGCAACGCCTGCGCTCCACCCTCTCTGCAGCTATCGATCAAGACCCCGATTGGGTCAGCGAACTCCCAGCAAAGTGCTTCGCCAGCACTTTAAGGTTCAGTAGAACCTTAGTCTATGGTCAATTTCGGACAGAGTACTCCGCAGTGCTCTGTATCTTCAGTCACCTATTGAGTGCGATGGGTCAGTGACAGGTCAGCTAAACCAGACAAGTCGGACAATTTCCCTAGGTGAACCCAGGGTAGATATACAGTTTGAGGACGGTGTACCACCCCCCTGTGGAAAAGTAAATTTTGCCATGTTCTGTGTCCCTACGTGTCCCCCATCTTATGTTGTATGTGCATGATTAATATGCATATGTATTCCCCATGATCGATTAAAGACGCAATTACAGTTGTGTCCATCTCTAGTATGCCAGTTTCCAGTTCTCGTGAAAGCTACGAGTATTAGGCCTATGTAAAGCTACGTTGCCACGTTTCTCAGTGTGCACGTTATTTCATTGTAAAGTCCCTGTTTCTAGGCCTCAAAAGGGCCCGGACTCAGATTCAGCTCCTGTCTCCTGAACCCTCGCTGAGGAGCGATACAGCCCCCACCTGTATCCCTGACCCTTCACTTACTTCCTGCCTCACAATGCCCGGCTCGGCCTGGCTCTGCCTGCCAGTCTGCCAAGAGTATGTTATGATTCCAGTTATCAGTCCAGCTCTCCTTCTCTGAATTCCTAAGCTACTGAATCGCATCAATAGTTTCAGTCATCGTCTAGCCTTTACGTCTCCATGTAAGAGAAATACTGTATTTATGGTCATTTAATATTCCTCAACACACACTACATGTAGAATAATTCATGCACCAGTCTTAGTGTCTGTTAGCCTTTGCCCTGATAACTTTTGGATTCTATCAACATGTTCTCTAAACATCAGATACTAGATAGTGTTTAGGTACATGTCGCTCTGACTCTCCAGACTTTCGTCTCTCCTTCTAGCTCAGAAGTCATAGCCCTCAGCTTCTCCTAGTAACACGTCATTGTCAGTTTGCGCGCACCACTAGGTTAGAGGTCCCGGCTCCTTAGGTAGCCCCCTCCATGTTTCCGCCCCATTTATGACATATTCTGTTACGTTTACATCACATGTCTATGTTCACGCTTCCTGTTACACCTACTTTCACCCTTATCTTTCGCGACTGTTACAGGCCCCACCCACTGTTCCGCCTATTGTATGTACTGTAATGTAATTGTTTTGATATATATATACTTGTGTACTGCTGTCAAAAGTCAGCGCGCTCATTCCAGATCCTACCCGACAGCTGTCGGGGCCCCCTGTTGGCTAGCCATCCCAGATCTTGCCCGTGCAGGTTGTCCTGTTCCTGTCCTTTATGCTGTATTAAACCTGCAAACTCCTACTACCTCGAATCTTGACTCTTATTTATTGAGCTATCTGTTATTGTTATATCTAGTCAAAAATAGAGGTATTATTTATTTATTTACCACATAATGGCGCCCGAACAGGGACTTGCCCTTTCCCCACGCGCCGGTGAAGCCACGCAAGCCCCCTGATCCTCTGCAGCCGTGACGGAACCATACCGTGCACGTGCAGATATTTCTGCTTCAAGTATCCCTCAGGCCCACGGAGGAGACGGAGGTTGCGGTCCAGCATCCAGACGAGGCGGTGGAGGAACGCGGCGAGTCCCGACCAGAGCCCAAGCCGAGAGTCCAAGGTCCGAGGTATCCGGAGGCCCACCCGTAACAGAAGTCCGAAGTTCGTCCGTCCGTCATCGTAGCAGTCCAGTCCAGTCCGAGGCCTTCCGTTCTTGCTGCCCGGTGAGTACCGTTGCTGGGGTAGTATCTAGACAGGGTCAATTGCATTGTCTCTGGTCCGTGGGTTTGGGGTACACAGATCCAACACGAAGTGTCCACTTAGGTGGATGCGGGTCCTGACGTGTCTCTTTATGAGACCGGTAAGTTTCGTACTGTTTTAGCAGTGCATCTAGTTTCTGTTCTAGTCCGTTCTGTTCTCGAGAAATTCATGTATTCTGTTTTCAGTATTCCAGGTAGTGTTTTGTCCGAACTGTTATCCTAAATGTCATTCATGTATTTCAATGTCGTGGTATGAAAGTGGTGTAATTATCGTGTTCATTGTGTATTGTATTGTGTCTAGACTACAGTTCAGTCATGCCGCTGCTCTCAAAACTACGTCAGTTAAAAACTAGAAAAGGTCTGTTAGAAGAAGCAGTTCCTGTCCCGCCTAGGGACAGTCCAGGTCATTTTATGTATCAGAAGCATGGCATAAGTGCCATATTATATCTAGATTTATGGGTGGAGTACACCAAACAGTTAGAAGAAAAGTACAGATGGCCCGTATCGGGTACATGGGATGCCGAGTGCATCATGCGAGTAGAAGAAGTATTATGGAAAAAGAAAGCCAGACAGTCACAGAAAGATGCCATCGAGTTATGGCGCAAAGAATCTCATAAAAGAACCGAAAAAGAAATCAGAAAGTCAGAATTAAGTAGAGAATCCTTAGAAAGAGCCCAAGAAAGGGAACTAATCGAAATAGGTGAACGAGTTAAAACCGAACAGTCAGACAGACAGAGGAATGCCCTCATTAAGGGTATGTATCCTCTTCTTGCCGAGGGCTTGCCAAAAGCAACCCCGGAGGCATCCAGTAATTTTCCGCCACCCTTAGTTCCGACCAAGCTACGTCACAAACCGACCGCAGCTGATATTTTTCTCTCGTCCTATTTGGACGACACAGTCCCAGAATATGCAAATCCTGTTCTGCCAGTTCCTGTAAATAATGTAAATCCTGCTCCTCCAGTCACTGGGGCACCTGTTGCAGTACCTGCTACGGTACCCCCGGTCCAGCCCGTAGTACAAATTCCCGCCACATCAGTCACTTTGCCAGCACGAAGAGTATCAGTCGACGATTCCAGTATAGGGGCCGCGGGAGGAGGTCCTCCTGGTACCCCGCCGCCAAGTAGACGTTTAGGAGCAGTCGAGTTACATGAACGTGCGTTACAGCGTACGCCTAAATATAAGTCCATTGCAGAAATCAGGCGACTTCTTACTGAATGCTGTTATGATCCAGTCCCAGGCGAGGATAGTATGGTTATATATTCCGTACGTATAAGGCAGGTGTCCGAGTATTTGGTCACCCTACCGAATATGAAAGAAGATCTAGACAGAATGTATCGTTTCATTCGTACAGGACAAGATCCAGAAAGTATTGCTGAAGTCATGTCTCTCAGAAAAGCTGAGATCCAGTTCATGTTATTAAAGTTTCTGATCAATTGTTTAATACGGGAACAAGATTCCCCGACTAAAGATCCGACCGAAATGAAAGTTCTGACAAGGTGGAGTGATAATATAGCCGAGGGTAAGCACAAGACACTCAATAGTATTGAGAATATGTACAAGAAAATACGTAAAGAAATAATAAGGTTACACGAACAACGCAAAGAAGCACAAGTAAGCGAGAAAGAAAATGACTCTTCTACTGAAGAGGTAGACGACGAGAATACCGCCAGAATAGCGTATGTAGGTAAATCTAAATTTCCAGACCGACATTTACGCCTAGAACACAAGAAAGTCTTTCATCTTCCAGCACCGGAACAAGGTTCTCTGGAACAAGTATTTCAAGCTACCGATCAAATTCTGAAATCACGAATCGGTTATAGTGAATTAAGTACCATGCATGAACAAGAACTAGCCCGATCAGCAGTCCGATGGATTACTGATTCTACCACTTTTCCAGACGAAATAGTGGCACAAATGTTTCTGAAACTGCCCCCAGCCGAGCAGCGACTGGTGGGTATGTATATGATCCAACACCTCATTACGCTGTATGAGGGTCAACATTCTGATCCAGGTCCGTTACATGATGTCCTGAACGAGTTACTCCAGTATAGATGGAAAGGTTTAGGTACCGATTTAATTAGTGTCATTCTAGAACAGCGCCACAAATATAGAACGTTTTTAAATCCGCATTTGGTTCATGTCTCACCTCCAGAAAGTAAACCGTTTTACATAGATAGACAGCATCCGCTACGAGAAGTACATCCAGTTAGGACACCAGATGGTGAAATGCAACGAGTATTTGTTTACACCCCAGTTACCAAGATGGAACTCTTAGAGATGAAGAAATTAATTCCCTGTCACGACAAAGATCCAGCAGGGTTCCACCGAGAATTAAAGGACATGCTCCGTATGGGAGAATACACGTATCCAGATATTATTAAAATGTTAAAAGTTCTGTTGCCTGCGGGCACATATGAAAAACTCAAGGAAAAGGATTGGGAGGTGGGAGAGAAAAAGATCGATTGGACAGCTCTAGAAGCTGAAGATAAGATACGAGTACCAGGTACCGGTCTTGGAGACAAATGTAAAGAATTACCAGAACTGTTAATACAAGTTTTGCCTAGATTATTAGCCACTAAAAAGGAAGACTGGGATGCAATCTCAGCCTGTAAACAGAAACAAGACGAAGACACTAGTGATTTTTATTCTAGATTCGAGAAATGTTTTAGCATAAACAGTGGTTTGAAGACGAGTAGCGAGTCATACCCTCATCTTTTTGTTACTAAATTAGTCGAGAATTCAAATCCACAAGTTAAAAATCGAGTTTTGAAAGTCGAAAGTACTTGGCAAGCTAGTACCCCGTCCCAAATGCTCCAGATGCTCCAGTATCACCAGAATAGAATCAGAGAAGAGCAAGAACACGAGAGAAGACGTATGAAAGACACGAAAATGAAAGTACTAGTTGCACAATCTGTTCCACAAGACAGTCAGAAGAGGGGTCCGAATCAAGCCAGTCATCCTGCAGCTCCCGTTAAAGGGACATGCAATTATTGTAAACAGCCAGGTCATTTTATAAACGAGTGTGCAGTTCTGAAACACAACATAGCCACTGGTAAAACTAAAGAAAGACCACGTCCGCCTAGACAAGAACAAGTTTCACAGACTTCTCAGCCACAGAATGCACAACAGACAGTTCCAGCACCGCAGCCTATCGCTGCAACACAGCATGTTACACAGCAGATGTACCAGTATGCACAGACAGAGTATCCAGAGTATCAAGCGTATTCATGAAACAGCCTAGAGAGGGAGGTAGGCTTGCCTCTCATCGAGATTCCTGTAGATCAAGAAGGTCCCTATGTACACAGTCAAGTATTAGGGAAAGACAGAAAGTTTCTGATTGATACAGGGGCAAGTAGGACTACCATTAGTCACGACGAGGTTCCAGGGGCTCCGCTCTCAGGCTCTAGAAATGTTTCCCTTGGATTTTCAGGAAAGCCAATTGTTAACGAGATTTCCAAGCCAGTTACTCTAAAAGTAGGTCCATTGTCCCGAACTACGGATCTATTGCTTACAAAGTCATGTCCAGAAAATTTGTTAGGCATTAAGACACTGAAAGAATTAGGTGCAGTTATTTGCTGTTCCCCAGAGGGAATACGTTTGTTTTTACGTGACTTCAAGGGTCACTATGTTTTACGAGATTTTGATCCGAGATTGTCTAATGTTCCGCAGCATCTATGGGCGCAAGGTCCAACTGATGTTGGCTTCATGCAAATCACACCCCATCGTGTGACTCTCAAGCAAGGTATGGTCTTGCCACGAATCAGACAGTACAGATTGCCACCTGAGGCTGTAGCAGCCTTATCCAAAATTATTGACGAGCTCATTGCTCAAGGAGTAGTTGTAGAAACTGACTCCAATGTATGTAATTCTCCGATCATTCCAGTCATGAAACGTACTGATCCAAATGCACCCCCAGTATATCGATTAGTGATTGATCTTCGAGAACTCAATAAATGTATTATTCCCCAGTACCCAGTTGTTCCAGATATCTCATCCCTATTGACAGCCATTGATTCTGAGGCAATATTTTTTACAGTCATAGACCTCAAAAACGCATTTTTCAGTGTTCCAATTCATCCAGACAGCCAGTACCTTTTCGGTTTTTGTTTAAATGGAAGGAGCTATAAATTCACACGAGCTCCTCAAGGTTTCACAGAAAGTCCTAGTATTTACAGTCAAGCACTTAAGAGACAACTAGACAATATTCACATGCCAACTGACACTGCCCTGCTCCAGTATGTCGATGATCTACTGATCACAGCCCGTTCTGAACATGCTTGCGAGCGAGCATCGCTTACAGTCCTGTATTTCCTAGCCGAGATGGGGCACAAGGTGTCTCCTTCAAAGCTTCAATTCTGTGTCCAGCAAGTGATCTACTTAGGCCACTTACTGTCCAAGTGGGGTAGGCAGTTGACACCTGACCGTATCCAGTTAATAGCGAGTCTCCCTCAGCCCAAGACACAGAAGGAGGTACGTGCTTTTATCGGCCTCACTTCTTATTGCAGATAATGGATTCCTCAGTATGCATTTCTAGCTAAACCACTGATACAGTTAACGACACAGGAGGCAGCCGTATCGACTGTCCTCCCTTGGACATCTGAACATACACTTAGTTTCAATGAGTTAAAGAAAGCCTTATGCCAAGCTCCTGTCCTAGCTACACCGAACTACAATAAGCCTTTTACACTTTTTGTCACAGAACGTGATGGTACAGCATTATCTGTTCTTACACAAGATCAAGCCGGACAGTACAAGCCCTGTGCTTATTTTTCGAGCACACTAGATCCAGTAGCCCAGGCTCTCCCTGCGTGCCTTAAGTCAGTTGCAGCCACAGCACTAGCTATCAGACAAAGTGATTCCATAGTATTAGGACATTCCCTGACAGTACAAGTTCCACACTCCGTGGAAGTTCTTTTAAACCGAACACAGACTCAGCACTTGACAATTGCACGTTTGACAGGTTATGAACTGACACTGTTCCAGCCACACATAGAAATCAGACGCTGCAACGTTCTAAATCCTGCTACACTGTTACCGTCAGTTACTTCAAATCCTGCCACACATGACTGTGTGGAAGTAGTTAACACTATGACTAAGCCAAGACAAGACCTGACAGATATTCCATTACCAGATCCTGACCTGACACTTTATGTGGATGGTTCATGTATGAGAACAAGTACAGGAGAACTAGTAGCCGCGTATGCAGTGACTACTGACACTGAAGTTATTGAAACACATCGTATTGACACCCTGTCTGCTCAAGCAGCAGAGCTAGTTGCTCTGACTCAAGCCTGCATACACGCCAAGAACCTGAAAGTTAATATTTACACAGATTCACGCTACGCATTCGGAGTCGTACACGACTTTGGAGTGCTCTGGCAAGAGAGAGGTTTCATGACTTCTCATGGAACCAAGATTTAGCATGGTCTCCTGATTCAAGCTCTGTTAGATGCAATACATTTACCGACATCTATCGCTATCATGAAGTGCAAAGCACATACGAAAGTCACTGACATTATTTCCCAAGGTAATGATCTAGCAGATCGAACAGCCAAGCTTACAGCACAGACACCAGACATACCAGTTAACAAGACACCGACATCCACTCTAGAACAGACTACTTGTATGACAGTTAAGGACCCTACTCAGGATGTCATAGATATCCAGTTACATGCTACTCCCGAAGAAATCAAGAAATGGTCCGAACAAGGAGGGGTCCAGACAGACCAGGGATGGGTGACGAAGGGAAAAGCCACATGGTTTCTCCCCGACTCAATGGTTCAAGTCATTATCAATACCGCACATAGTCCTGCACACTTAGGAGAAAAAGCCATGTTAGACAGTATCCAGAACATTTGGTTTAACAAGCATTTACGAGCTGCAGCCAAGCAGAAAGTCCGTACTTGTATGATATGTTGTCAATTCAATCCAGGTAAAAGTGTCCCGGTGGAACAAGGTGGGTTCCAACCCCCTGACCACCCTTTTGAAGTCCTCCAGATGGATTATATTCAGATGGAGCGATGTCGAGGTTTCAAGTATGTCCTTGTAGTTGTATGCGCTTTGTCCAGGTGGACAGAAGCATATCCAGTCCCAGATTACACAGCCGCGACCACTGCCAAGCAGTTGGTTCGTGAATATTTCCCCCGTTATGGACTCCCAAGGGTCGTATATTCTGATAACGGCCAGCCCTTCTCATCTGAATTAATGAAGCACGTTTCCCTTTTGTTAGGGTACCAGTGGAAGTTCCATTGTGTACGCCATCCTGAAGCAGCCGGTCTCGTAGAGAGACATAATCAAACCTTGAAAATCCGTATTGCCAAAGTCTGTCAAGAAAAAGGTGTAGACTGGCTAGTAGCCCTGCCAGTTGCGTTGTTTTATATGCGCATGGTCGCACATTCCAGATCAGGTTTGTCCCCGTATGAGGTCGTATTCGGCCGCCCCCCGAACGTGTGGGGTACACCTAGACCCCGAAGTATTACAGATGTTTCCAGTAATATGCTGACAGATTACCTAGCTTCCTTGATGTCTGCCCTACACTCTTGTCGTTCACAGGTTGCCGCCGCATTTCCAGACAATACCGAGGTGAAATTGTTCCAGGAAGCTTGGTTCTTGTCCGGAATTTTGATCGTTCAAGTCCGCTGGAGCCTCGCTGGAAGGAGCCGAAGTTGGTCCTCTTAACCACCCGTACTGCCGTCAAGTTGGAAGGCAGGAAGGGGTGGGTCCATTTGTCTCATGTTAAGAAATTTCACGGATCCCGACTACAAACTGTTTCCAAGAACTTTGCCAAGGATTGCATTTTACCTAAAGACTGTCAAAATACTATTCTCAAGGACTGTCCCGCAAATGACATTGATACCAAGCCTCCCCTGTTAGAGGAAACTCCGCAGCAGGAGTATAAAAAGAAGTTACGGTCTAGTAAAATAAGTCAGCCAGTTTAATTGTCTAAGTCCTCCCCTAGGTGAAACGGTTAGACAGGTTTCTGACATGTATGAAATAGACCCCCATAGTGAGAGAGTTAGTCAAAACTCAATCCGATGTATCGTTTTTCTAAGTTTTATATTGTTTCTCAGCCTAATGATTACCTGCACGAGTTATGCATTTCATTTATGTTTTCCAATTTCTCATGTAAATAAGTCTTCTAATGCTACAGTAGAGCACACGTTTAGTGATCTGCCTCCTCATGAACTATCCTATCGTCTTGCTATGCGCAACAATTCATTTATCCGTATGTTACATTATTCACATCAGACCAGCAATGCCACAAATTGTTGGGTGTGTGGTCGACTCCCCCCTTTCCAGACACCGAAGGGAGTTCTGCCACTCTTTCCTTATCCGTTCTCACATAATGGCTCATGTGGAGCATGGTCCACGTTAACGTCATCCTCGACTGATATGTCCCTTCTGAACAGTACATGTTTTCCAGACAAGCAAGGTCTTCCCCACAGAACAGGGTTAGATCTAGAAAATGAAGTTTATAATTTAGGTAATTATTCTTCGAATTTTATGGTCCTGAATGTTCAGTCTGATCCTACTCCAGACTTACCTGCTATTTCAGTACTACCAGTCAAAGGCGAATTATGTGTCAGAAATAATGGTTCCGCACATGTAGGACATAGTGATTGTACTACTATTGTCGAGTATAGTGACAGTGGGAAATCTATTTTCAAAGCTTCACGTCATTCTTATTTTGTTTGTGGTCAGACCGCATATGTTCGTCTGCCCCTCGATTGGGATGGAACCTGTTACATTGCCTTCCTGCTGC
Organism: Lissotriton helveticus; assembly: GCF_964261635.1. Taxonomy (NCBI): domain Eukaryota; kingdom Metazoa; phylum Chordata; class Amphibia; order Caudata; family Salamandridae; genus Lissotriton; species Lissotriton helveticus. The sequence continues at coordinate 129,593,205 of NC_136060.1, read as the reverse complement.
CACCAGTTTTCCTAGCCCCGTCTGATTATCATAGAAACACACATCTAGTACACATTAGACATAGAAGGGAGATCGAGTCCCCGATTGTCGACCAAACTGAAACTGCTCTAGAACAGTATACAGATTTCAATAGAGGATTCTTTTTCTTTATAGGACCTATCCAGAATAGTAAGTTAATACGTAGATTAACCAGAACCCTTGAAGCAGTAGTGAATGAGACTGCTTCTGCCCTAGGTAATTTAACCGAAGAGCAATCTGCTATGAGATTTGTCGTGCTCCAAAATCGTCTCGTTCTTGACGTCATACTGGCCGATAGAGGAGGAGCATGTAGAGTCATCGGATCTAGTTGCTGCATTTTCATTCCAAATAACGCGCCGTCTGTTTATTCAGCTATAACCAGACTTCATAAAATTGCCCATCAGTTACACCAGGATCCAGGCACCTGGACATGGTCCGGTTGGTTTTGGAGTATAGTTTCTGCCTGGGGATGGAAAATATTGTCATTTCTAGGTATTGCAGTAGCGATCATATTCAGTTGCTGCCTCTGAATACAATGTGGCCCTGCGATTTGCGGCATTTGTGCTACCTCTTGTATTCCTAGTCCCAAGTCCCGTCCTAGATCCCGTTCCAAGAAAATTCGAGACGAGCAAATGATACTGTATGAAATGATAGATGGTATCATGAATATTGATGTTTCCTGATGGAAACGTAGTGACAAGGAGGGAATGTGGAAAAGTAAATTTTGCCATGTTCTGTGTCCCTACGTGTCCCCCATCTTATGTTGTATGTGCATGATTAATATGCATATGTATTCCCCATGATCGATTAAAGACGCAATTACAGTTGTGTCCATCTCTAGTATGCCAGTTTCCAGTTCTCGTGAAAGCTACGAGTATTAGGCCTATGTAAAGCTACGTTGCCACGTTTCTCAGTGTGCACGTTATTTCATTGTAAAGTCCCTGTTTCTAGGCCTCAAAAGGGCCCGGACTCAGATTCAGCTCCTGTCTCCTGAACCCTCGCTGAGGAGCGATACAGCCCCCACCTGTATCCCTGACCCTTCACTTACTTCCTGCCTCACAATGCCCGGCTCGGCCTGGCTCTGCCTGCCAGTCTGCCAAGAGTATGTTATGATTCCAGTTATCAGTCCAGCTCTCCTTCTCTGCATTCCTAAGCTACTGAATTGCATCAATAGTTTCAGTCATCGTCTAGCCTTTACGTCTCCATGTAAGAGAAATACTGTATTTATGGTCATTTAATATTCCTCAACACACACTACATGTAGAATAATTCATGCACCAGTCTTAGTGTCTGTTAGCCTTTGCCCTGATAACTTTTGGATTCTATCAACATGTTCTCTAAACATCAGATACTAGATAGTGTTTAGGTACATGTCGCTCTGACTCTCCAGACTTTCGTCTCTCCTTCTAGCTCAGAAGTCATAGCCCTCAGCTTCTCCTAGTAACACGTCATTGTCAGTTTGCGCGCACCACTAGGTTAGAGGTCCCGGCTCCTTAGGTAGCCCCCTCCATGTTTCCGCCCCATTTATGACATATTCTGTTACGTTTACATCACATGTCTATGTTCACGCCTCCTGTTACACCTACTTTCACCCTTATCTTTCGCGACTGTTACAGGCCCCACCCACTGTTCCGCCTATTGTATGTACTGTAATGTAATTGTTTTGATATATATACTTGTGTACTGCTGTCAAAAGTCAGCGCGCTCATTCCAGATCATACCCGACAGCTGTCGGGGCCCCCTGTTGGCTAGCCATCCCAGATCTTGCCCGTGCAGGTTGTCCTGTTCCTGTCCTTTATGCTGTATTAAACCTGCAAACTCCTACTACCTCGAATCTTGACTCTTATTTATTGAGCTATCTGTTATTGTTATATCTAGTCAAAAATAGAGGTATTATTTATTTATTTACCACACCCCAATGTTGCAAAGTGTCAGAATCCCTCAATTTGGATTGGTCCTAAGGTAGGATTTGGGTAACACACCAATCAGAACACGCTATTTGGATGCCTACTTTGCATCTCTGGGTACCGCCTAGCGAGATTGGGGTTCTCATGAGAAAGTCCAGGGAAATACAATGACAAGTTTACATTGTTTCAAAATGGGGACACATGACTCCGTCCTGCTGAGTTCGCAGGTCAGTTTCTCAGGAGCATCTTGCCCATCCCTGCCAGCTGGCTGAGTTCCACCAGCCAAGGTTGACTTCTCCCCAGGCGGACGGTCCTGCGCAGTAAGGACCTCCAAGATGGTTTTCGGCTCAGTCAGACCCCCATTTCCCGCGGTACACGAAAAGTAAGCGAGAACAAATAATACATAGAAATGACGTTATGAAAACACATCATTGGTGTTGTACTTTCAACTTATCACTAAAAATATACTTATGCAGTCTAAATGTTAGCTACATATACACGGGCACAAGAGCAATGGCACGAGCAGTACCACGTTACTGCCAAAGCTATGTATTACGCATGCGCAACTATTTCCCTCCAAACCTGCAAACACGTCAGGACACGTGAGTGTGACTGACGCATGCGCAGACGCTATTTCAAAGCAGCGGCCATTTTAAGGACCCAAATTAATCGTATTAGAAATACACATAGGCAAGCTTCATCGACCTCGTTTCAAACATGAAATAAAGGTTAGTAAGACGTACAAATTATTACTTTGTTACACATAAGCGAGGTTCATGAATACGGCAAGTCGCAAAATGCGAAGCTTTGCTTCATCAATATGTATCTACAAACATATAACTATTTAGATTTAAATAAAGTTGCTCTAACATAAAATATTTAAACTATAAAAATGTATATTTCCCTAAAACATGTCTATATGTACAAATATTTGCATATGTATCATTCATTATACATCGCATTGTAGTCGGCCACATGAAATACTCACAACATGGGCATAAACAAACATTAAACATTAGATGCGATAAAACAAGACTTTTCATAACACACAAGACCTTTTTGCAAATAAATATGGTATGACTTACCACCTTGCCTATGATCCTATTCCTCTAGCTGAGTGGAGAGAGCCAGCCATGCTGTTCTTAAGCCCCTCTGGTACAGAGGGGAGAGTCAGGGTTACCCCTTCTGGGGCTGGAAGGGTACCCCCCAAGACATCCTCCACTTTCAAATGTGCCCGCCCTGGAGGTCCACTTAAAGCTTGCAGCACTCCTTCAGTTGTGGGCACTCACTGCACTACAGCACGTGGCTATGGCCTGCTATATCCCTGCCTGTGCTGCAATTCTTCTGGGTCTCAGGTGCCCCATAAAGCTAAAGATGCTATTTGAGGACGTCCTCACCGATGAGTTCTAATTTATCTTGGGAATATTCAGAGGAAAAGAAGCAACAAGCTGATGGTGGACTGTCTGGTAGGCTTTGGATACCTTACTTCCTGTATGTCATATCCTGTTGGTCGCTGTGATGGAGAACTCCGCCCGACTGCGGAGTTTCATGCCTGTACTTTGTAATTCACTGGATGCATTACAGAAAGGGAGATATCCTGCAGATAGGCAGAATACATTGATATAATACTAAATGTAAAGAGAAACCAATGTATGTCGAATTACAAGTATCCCTAATGTTGTATGAAAATTAAATTAGATGTAGTAAATGCATTTAGAACGACATGCACGTGTTAATGAAGATGCATGTATGCGATTTAACTTTTTACTTTAAATTTTGTATATGTTCACATGTGGGGTGTCTCACTGTGACATGATTATGTTATTGTACGCGAATGACGTATACAGTACTCTACATAAGCGATGAGTTAGTAGTTGCATATTATAGAGATTTGCTAGTTTGGGTTTGACATCACAATGGAGCAACAGGGTCTCATGGTGATATATGTGGAGAGTGTCACAGAATATCATCCATTAATCACTGACTCAGCACTGTCCAGCCACTGGTATGCAGCAATCACGGTAGCAGTTCAGGTGAAAAATTAAGCCACCAGATAGTCAAGCACCTGCAGACCTTGACATCCATTCTATATCACCAGCAGGAATCTCACAATACAGGAGTTAGGTTTACACGTTAGCCCCGTCATATGACGATGTCAAGCAACACAAAACAGGCTCCAATTATCATGCACACTACTTCTGGGCAGTACTAGAGCATCACCTTATGATCAAAATATCTGACGCACAACTTGAGGATTCCAAATCTAAGTTCAATGATGGCTCAGATATGTATATGTGCCCTTTAGTACCTCTGTTAAAAATATACGGGTGGACTTTGGAAGCGGTGAGAAGATGGAGAAAGAGGGCATACCCAATCAGCTCCAGCAAAGGCATGTAATACATGTTACAATGTGGTACCCTACAACTTGATATACACACTCTACACAACCATCTGTACAATATTGTTAGTATGGATGTGTATTGGGATACTGTGAAGTTGTAAGTGATTATGTTTATGAAGCCATTCAGAGTTATAGATGATATCCAAATGTGACTTAGTAAACCTTACGTAGCAGCCACGTAACCGAAATACCCAGCAACCACCTAATGCCCAAGAGGTGACTCTCGGAAAATGTAGCTGCAGTGCATGCTGGCAGGAAAGGCACTGTACACATCAGTGAAGCAGTCCCTGGGATCACAGACAGCTTGCACACTGATGGAGTGCCAATGTTGTCTGCTTCACAAATGACATTCCTGTGGCATGGTGGCTCAAATGCCACATGTGTGCATTCAGTGTCATCTAGTACGGTGGGAAGCAGGTAATGGCATAAAATTCCCTTGCTACCCGTTGTCTTTCTGTCAGTGACTGCGGCATGGTTATAAACTGGGGCACTCAGCTAGTAATGCATCTCAGTGTTTGTCACCGGCAACATGATTGACTGCCTGCAAGGCGCCCCACGGTGTTGCTGCAGACCCCGTGGACAGATTCAGGGTGCGGAAAGTCAAGTGCAGCCAGTAATTTGACTGTGTAGGTATGTGATGGGAATGGTCTGTAGGTGAATTGAGCTCCTTATCCCTTTCTGTAACCATGTCAAGGATCACTTCAGGTGAGAAGGAGTATCTAGAAATGACACTTCCCTGAACATGCCATGTTGATCCTCTACTAGTAAATTCTCTCTCTCCTCCTCAAATAATTGTTCCTCAAAATGCGGTTAAGGCAACAAAGATATTCAACAACATGGTGAAAAAAGTTTGAAGATCTTTGTTTTGCTTTCTTATGTGACCAGCCTGTGTGTGGTTGGCCAATGTTGTAATGACTTTCATCTGTTGATGGTTGTGATCGAGTACTGACTGTTCACTCCCCCTGCCTTTGCAATAGCAGAATGCGACAGAATCACTGTGCAAATATGTGCCCCTTATTGTTAGCATTTCTTTATGTTGGTTTCTAAAGTATGCTTTTGATTTTCCTATTCTTTCCTATGCCATGTTAGTGTTATCCTCTGACTCTGTTGATTTCTATGAGAGAGTACTGAAGTGCCAGTGATTTGTCAAATGTGGCAGTTGACTTACTCAAAGTACTCCAAGGCTTGACATGAGTAGATTTGAGCATGTTTTGCCAGTAGTACTGTTGTAGAAGATTTAGCTGTTACTTAGATGTTTTACTCTTTTGTAGGTGTGCTTTAATATTTGTAGGTCACTTTCTAATTCCCTTAGTCTTTTCCCTTAATTCCATCTATTTTGTAGTAGATACTCACCATTTTCATACCTTCCCCTATAAGCCCCTCCTTGATTTATGCCAAAAACAGAGACCTCCTCTTATGGAATTTTCCACACTAGGGTACATAAGGCAGGCGGAGGCTGAGATCTCTGGCTGGAGTTTTGTGAATTACATTTGAGAGTACGTAAAGTAGTTGTAGAGGAGTACTATATTATCTAATCTAAAATGTTTTTGTGAAAAGACCCCATTGAATTTAGAGTTTTTGAACATTTTTGCGTATGGTGGAATTTCTGCCATACTATTCAACATTTAGTTGTACGCATAGTAAATTGGTTGAAATGTGCCTAGTCATGCCATTTGCATAGAACTCTAGAAAACGTTTGAGTTTGTAGTAATTCATATTTCAAAAATAGTAGGCAGTTTTCTGCATGCAACAAAATACAGTGCTCCCCTTTTCAGCAGTAGAAGCTGGCTCTTTGTTTGCTGTGGCACGAAAGCACAGTCAATAACTCTATGACTAAGGCAAGTATAATAAGTGAAAAGAATAATGCCCTGACGAGTAAATTGAACAATGGTGACATTTGTTCATTTGTTTGAACTCAAAATGTTGGCTAGGTGTATGGTTGAAGGGTGCTTAGTGAGTTAAGAAATTGCTGCTTCTATATTCAGAGATCTGCAAGTAATTTCAAATACTAACACGGCTAGCTCAGCCTTCTGTCATTCTGAGATAGGTTATCTGAGTAACATTACATTTTTTGTAATAGTGAAAACTATTATTTACAAGACTTAAAAATGGCAAACGTGGTATAAAGTGCAAAAATAAGTATTAGTATAAGAGTTTACACATTTTAGTAATTCTTTTGCAAGGGCATTTATTGTCATCCATCGATATTCCCAATTAACAATACAAAATGCTTTATCCGCATCAATGGATCAACTATATTCCTGGACACTGGAATTATGAGATTCTGCGGCCATAGTGTTTTCCACATAACTATGGATTTGACGCATTTGCCACACAACCCATCATCTGGTGGATACTTTGCAGATTTTAACAAAACAAATGAACAAAAAAATGTTGCTAACTCAAACGAGTCAAAAGATAATAAACGTTAGTGGAATGCCTTTCGCAAACATTGACTAGTCACCTTTCAGTTGCTTATTCCCTTTATTTGGGTGTTAAACAGGTACTAATGAGGTGAAACCTTTGTCCAGACTGTGTTAAAATATAGAAAAGTGACAAATTAATAAAGAAATGCTTACACTAAATGTGCTGCATGACACTGGATAATTTACCTTTCCTTGCTGCATACTTTAGTCAACCTTGCAGCATAGTTTGGTCTGCCCCTGCAACATAGTTCCAGTGGTCATGATTATATTATATAAATATTTTTTATTATTGTGATCAACAAGCATTTTACTGATTATATTTGTTAAGTTATTAGTTGTTAATCGTTGAAGCATAAATGGATCTACATAATTCCAATACATTTACTTTATCTAATTTTAAAGGCGCAACATATTTAATGAAGGTGATTCTTCCATACTGCCCTATTTCTCGCTCTTCTTCTATTGCCTACATACCAGTACCCTTTCCCCTAGTGTATTTGTTTCTTGTTGTCTTGTAAGATTTGTGTGAATTCACTATTAGCAAATGAATACATTCTAGTCTTGTTGGACAAAGGGAGCTACTCTGTTAGCCAATACTGCTAAGTATATATATTGTCGATAATATTTCTATAGCTTGAATGGACAACTAGATCATTAAGATCCTCCCTTTAGAACATCCGAATGTCCTCTGAAAAAGATGCAGAAAACACAAACTATGTGTAGCCCACAGTATCTATATGGAGAATTTTGACTTAACTTTCTCATACACAATGTTTGACCTTCTAACACTGGTAGCAATATATTCAACACCCTCGGCCCCCACCCTCATGTTTAGTCAATTTCTCCTGTTTTAGTGGCTTAATGATACAGCTTAATCCATTCTGCGCTTCTGCTTTTTGTGTGTGGTTGTTCTAAAAATGTTCATCCTATTTGTATAATTGTCTATATTGGGGCAGAAGGATCAGCATATGCAGTTGATCCTTTTCTTTAAAGATTATTGATTTCAAATAAAAAGAGTTAAACCTAAAGATTATTTATGCTACAAGAATGTCAGATTAAAGTTTATGGTTTTTTTTGTTAAACAGAGGTTTACTTAGAAAAAAATCCACGTACCATGCATACAACTTTACACATAACGCCACAATGAAAAGCAGGGCAAGACCTGTCGAAGGGGCAGGGTGGTTGATGTTGTATGGAACCTCCTGCTCTAGTCCCTGGTTTTTCTTGCAGTACCAATGCAATAGTTTCTAATTTAACAGTTCAACATATGGCAAACCTGGAAAGGATAGTCCCTTGGATGCACTGCTCAGTGTGTCCAATACAGCTTCAGACTCGTCTCTTCAATGACACAACTTCAGACTTATTCTTTCAAAATAAAAATAGATCTTTATTCAAACTTTATGAATTTTCTTTTACTAGATTTTGATTCAAATCCACAATAAAACTCTTACTTGGTCCTTTGATTTCTCGTCTCACAAATGATTCCCTCAATTCCACTGCATTTCGATCGATGGGTCCTTCATCACTGAGAAATGCAGTGTAATCTTGACAATCAAACTGGGGAGGATAATTAAACCAAAACACCTCGCTATGGGACTCCAACTGGTGAACTGTTGATCCGGACCCACACCCAACCCAAGTACCCATGCAAAGAACCTTAATAGTCGCCAACTAGCTCACTACGACAGGCCAAGTGAACACAGTCTCCCTCTCCGGTTTCCCCACATTTAAGATGGTCACCTCTTCAACACCTGCAAAACCATCAGCCATGCCCTCATCGCCAGGACGTTGGTGTATAGCAATGTGCTCTACGTAGGAATCAACATGCAAATGAGCAGAAGACTCCAAACCATACCTAATTCAGCTTCCATACTCACATTCAGACTCCCCCCCACTGCACCAAACCTGCCTGCAGCTCAGAGACCTCCACTAGCACCCCATCCACAAACGGGTACTCCTCAAAAAATGCCTCATACACACACAAAGCCTTGCACAACATCAGCCCCACCTACATTAACAATTGCTTTAACGTACTGCTAGAAATTGAATTCCTGGCTGACTGAGATATGCACCCAAGCCAGGCAAGAACCACCACTCTAATCAGGGTAAGCTAAGTACACATGAAAAGATAACCTGTGCTCACCCTCTTGTAGCTTGGCACAGAGCAGTCAGGCGTATCTAAAGAGGCAATGTGTAAAGTATTTGTGCAACACACATAGTAACACAAGGAATACACCACAAAAAAGACTATACACAGTTTTATTAAAATAGTTGTCTATATTATTAGCCAGAATAATAAAACAGATCCCTATAACAAGATCTAAAGTATCACTAATATAGCATTACCGTCTGCTATAGTAAACATATAGGAGGCAGTAAGCAACAAATACCTGAATATAGGTACAACAACCCACCAAATTAATTGATCACACAAATCCCAAGGTTGGATAATCAATAGTGCATTAATGTGAAGAAAATACACAGAACGTCAGAGGAGTACTGTAAAATACAATACACTAGAAAGATAATTCAAAGTTAAAAACTTCAGTTATTTATTATTAAAAAAACACAAGGCATAGCCCTGTGGACAATACATGAACAACACAATATACAAATTATTCGTAGAAAAACCAAAAAGTCGACGCAGCGTTTCTGTACTTGTGTGGATGAGACACCTTCAGGAGGGTTTTCTCTCTAGTCTCTGGGGACTAGTCTTAGTATTGAATAAAAAGAGGGGAAGACAAAGCTGCTTAATCATTTGCGCTGTTATCTGAAGTTGGTGTGAGTCTTTTAAGCATCCACCTGTAGTTGAAATTTCATTGATAAAAACGGAAGCTGTACCAAGGATGACCACCGTATAAATGGTTGCATGGTAATTCAAGAGCACAAAGCTTTTCTTGGGGTAAAAGATACAATCCGATCATGGGATCTGGCAGTGTATTAAATTCATACTGCAACTGGGCTTGAGGTCGGGAAACTTCTTTTTGTTTCTCGTGTCCTGACCGTCTGTTTCTTATATTCAAATAATACAATGGTCTTAAGTTAAATGGACGGCCTCCCTGTCATCAATCATCGGTACAGCTTCCTGGTATATTATTAGCCAAACAAGACCAAAACAATAAATGTATCACAAGTATTTCTCACGATATGCACATTTAAAGAATGCCAAGAATCTCAGTGTTCAATAGTTCTTGAGTGTCGAAAAGACACTTGTGTTCAAAACCTTTTGTTTACAGTAGGCAAAAATGCAAGATTAGTAATCTCTGGAGTGCCAAAATAACACTAACGTTCAAAGCGTTTTGTCTAAAGTAGGCAAAAATTCAATGTTAGCAAACTCTGGAGTGCCAAAAAAACACTCACATTGGAGCAGTCACGATATCGCTGACCGGTTTACAGTACCAGGCGCAAATAACAGAGGAGTTGGAACAGCACGGCCTGCTGCTGAGGCAGACGCGGCCACCTGTAAGTGGGAGCACTGAAGCTGCCGGGACCTCCGAGGTCTGATGTGAATCCGTACCTGCCCTGGCCTGAGAACAAGGGAAGCGGGTCTCAGGCATTGCATGGCCTAAGGCGGCTGGGAGAGGGTTGATGTAGCTGCACTGCGCATTGCCCAGGCAACATGTTTGAAAGGAATACAGCTGATCCACTCTGGAACCAACCAGAGGCACTGCTCTCATCTGGAGTCTCTGCTTACAGGGCACGGACAGGAGAGGGCATGGAGCATTGGCCTTCCAAGGTGGAGCACTGGTCTTTAGAGAAGGGAAGCATGGAGTATGAGGAGGTTTCATGTGCCGGACTCCGAGTCCCACGTCAGCACCGGTATATCAAAAAAGTCTTTGATGACCCTGAGATTTTTTTAGGAACAAGGGGCAAGCCAACAAGCCTTCGGAGAACACTCATAGCACAACAAAAGGTAGCAGGCCAGTACACAAAAGCAGGTCGCAGAGTGGCAGTCCCTCCTGCAGCACAGCAAGCAGCAGGACAACACAGCAAAGCAGTTAGCAAAGTAACAATCCCTTCTGGCAGCACAGCAGTCCTTCTGGCAATGTGCAGATGTAGAGCCAGCAGCATCTGGTTACAAGTTTCACACAGTGTCTGATTGTTAGGGGGTCAGTGCCCGGTACTTATACCCAAAAGTGCCTTTGATGTAGGAGGTGACGTCATAGGAATTCTCTGAAGTGCACAAGGGTCGCTTTCATCCAAGTCCTGTTTGCCAGGCTATTGGTGGTGGGTTATCAGTACCTTGTGTGTGGGCAGGACACTACCTATTCAAGTGGAGTGTGAGTCCCTACCGTCCCTCTCAGTCCCAGGAAGACCCATCAGAATGCAGATGAATGAAGATGCAGTTGAGTGACCTGTGTTGTGACTGTCTAGAGGGAATGCACAAATGTAACCAAACCAGACGTGTATTGGAGACAGGCCGTTGGGCACATAGAGCAGTTAGTGCTCTTTCTAAAAGTGGTATTTCTAAAATAGTAAAATGAAATCCAACCTCACCAGTAAGTAGGATTTATCAATACCATTCCAAACATATGAAACATCAAAATGATGCTCATCTCTGATAAGATATGACCACTTAAAAATGTATAAGGGAATTCCCAATGCTACCCAATGGGAGGGGTAGGCTTCCTAGTTGTGAGAAATGAAATAGGCTGATTGTTACTACCAGGACATGCAAACCACCATAGTACATATCCTACCTTTTACTTACATAGTACCCTGCCATTAGGGCTACAAAGGGCCTACCTTAGGGGTGACGTATATGTAATAAAAGGGAAGTTTAAGGCTTGGCAAGTAGTTTAAAATGCCAGGTCTAAGTGGCAGTAAACTGCACACACATGCACAGCAATGGCTGGACTGAGACAGGTTTGAAAAGCTACTTCTGTGGGTGGCACAAGCAGTGCTGCAGCCCATTAGTAGCATTTAATGTACAGGCCCCGGGTGCATGGTATACCACCTTACGAGGGACTTACAAGTACATTTAATATGCCAATGAGGTATACACCAATTGCACACATGTTTAGGGGAGAAGCACATACACCTTAGCACTGTTTAGCAGTGGTAAAGGGCTCAGAGTCCTAAGGCCAACAAAATGATACAGCAAAATGTGGAGTTGAAAAGCAAAACGATTGGTGGAAGACCCTCTACGGATGCCAGGTCTAACACTTACACATACCTACCTGACACCTCCACTCAGCCAGACTACTACTCGCTCACATAACATAACATAAAGTGAGGATACATAACTAATTCCACCAGGGTGTGTGGAAATGTTGCACCCTTAAATATCACCTAACTCAGCATCATTCCACATTCCAATATTGACTATGAGTTTCTCGCTACAAATCTGTGCACTGCGTCAACATTTTGCACAGTCATGGCACGTCTGTATATATTTACAAAACCGAAAACATAAAATAAGAACATTGGCTCGTATCAATATATTTGTATCGTGTTTTTGAGAGAGAGACCTATTAGGCAGCAGGAAGAAATGATACTTGGAATCTGCTTCCTTTTGCCCCTAGACTAAGAACTGGGAAAGGACTAAAGATCCTGCCCCTGAAGGTTCACTTCAGTTCTCAATTTTCCTGGACAAGGACTACATCCTGTTTCTTTTTTGATTTCTAAGACACAGGAGTACTCTTTCATAGTCTGCAAATTCAGACAATACAAGAACGATTTAGAAAAGAAATTGAAATGCCTTTTCATAATGTCGGGTGTTCAGATCAGCGTCAGTAGCTACAGCTGCAAGGAGCAGCAGGTGAGCAGGAGAACACACTAAACAAGAACAAATTCTCAAGCTCTGACAAATGCTTCTGAGTCAGTCCCACCCACCTCCCTGCGCCTGACAGTGGGCGGGTGAATGCTTCTCCCCACAGCAGCCAGCATCAAAATAAACATTTCTTTAAATAAGCCTCTTTTTGTTCCACATCTTTTTAAATTTTAGTTAGCTCAATATATCATTCATGTCATAAAACCAAATACTTTAAAAATACTATATTATTCGGCACTCCTGGTGTGGATCCACTATGAAACGATCGCTGGAAATAGCCCACTTTCAGATAAAAAATAACTTCAAATATGCTTTAGCCAGCACAAGCCATCAACATAGTTAGTACAGACTCGCAGCTCCCATGCTCCCTTAGACAACAGGTGAAGTTAAGTGGTCCCTCATTATTTTCACTTAGGCTTAAGGCAGCCATCTTAACCCGGGCAGTACTTCATCTGGCTCCAGATCCCACAGATACATAAAGTGTGTCACAGCACAGAGATGGACTGAGATGCCTAGAGCGACCCTGCCTGGTTTTCACCATTATGAATAGCATCCTCCTGCAGAGCAGATCACATGCATGAGGAATTGGGATGAATTTTATCTACCATGAATCAATCCACGGCGGCGTGGCTTGAGCCACCGCAAGATGGCCGCGACTCAGTGAAGCTCCACGCCTCGACCGAGACCATTGTTTTTGCATTATTCGGAGCAGCAGCAGACGTCTCCTGGCACCATGAAGTGGAGGCTTTGAGTGCACGGATACGGGGTCACAGGTAGCGGTCTTTTTGACTTCCAATTAGTCCCTGTTTCCCCCACGCCACGTTCTCCTCAGAGGTTCCGGTTGCAGCCGCCATTTTACCTACCGCGGAATGCGGCGGTGAATGGTTTCTTCAGGCACTGATGTGTAATCCTGGGGATTAGGGTATGCCCTGGAATTTACGGAAAATAGGCCTTAAATAACTTCTGGCGGCACTTTGGCCAAATTAACCCTCTTTCTGATGGCTTTATAGCCTTTCAGTTATATTGGGTTATCAGTGGTGTTACTTCATAGACTGCTTCTGCTTTTTTTCTGCCTTTCACCTGTTCTTTTTCTTAGAAGAAGAAGGAAAAAAGGAATAAAAAGGAAAGGAAAAATGGAAAGGAAAGGGAGGGAGGGAGTAAAAATTGAAGAAAAAAAGAAAGGAAGGGAGAAAGAAAAGGAAGGAAAGAAGGGGAAGGAAAAATGAAAAAACTTAAATTTTTCTTCACAAAAGTTTGCAATTCGGTTCCCAGCTGAATTATTGTCATTTTTTGGATTTCCTCTGGTGTTTTTTTTTAAGGTGCACACTTCATAACTGAGTGACTTTTCAGGCTGTGGTGCATTGTGGCATATCTTCCTTTTGTCTTTATATGGAGCCTCCCACCTTCCGCAGTCAAAAGGGTGCTTCTGTGAACATGTCCTCCCTCCACAAAGACTCCACTACTGTTACATCAAAAAGCCAAAAGAAGGAGCTTTGTTCTCCTGCAAAATCTCCATTACCCATAACGCTGGATGACCTCATGGAGGAAATAAAGCTTTGAAACCCTTTGTTATCGAAACCAATGCTACTCTTCATAGATTAGAGGAGAAATGGTCTAATTTAGAGTCAATAGTGTAGGGGGTAGAGCAAAAGATCAGTGATGCTCAAGACGTGATCCCTAAAGTCGACGCTATGACGAAAGAAATAGCTCTTCTTAAACACAAAGTTTCTTTGACTTCGCTGACTCGGTCGTCTGTCTTCCTTTGCGCGTTTTCCCGCCTCTTCATGTTGTTTTCTTCACACTTGTGTGGAAAAATACAAACTGGGGGGGCACTACCAACCAGAATATAAGATCCTTAATTATTGCCCGGCGATGTCGCCTCTTGAACCCACAAAGAAGTTAAACTATTGAAGAGGCAGGCGCTGGAGACTGGAAGGCAGGAAACAAGGTTTTTATTCGCTCCGGAGGAGAACACAACGAAAACGGACAGAAGGTATCGTTCTGAGGTGCTCTAACTGCATCCCGGAGGCCTGGCCTCTTATACACGAGTTTATCTCTTTATTACATGTAACACATTCTCGTTGATACTTTGATGTACGGAAAGACATCCTCAGAATCCCCCCTTCCCAGCCCGTTCCCATGCAAGGCTACAGTGGAAGTCCCCGCCCCGTTCACAACAGGTGATGACCATTGCGCAGCTGGGTATTCCGCCGATTCACGGAGTGTGCGGGTTTCGATCGGATCTCGTGGGATGGGGGGGGCTTTGATCATCTCGGGGGTCCTTTGAGGAGGGAAGCTTCCTATTGTATGGGGAGGGGCAAGAGAATGGTATCGGCAGAGCTAGGTGTCGGCCTGGGAACGGGGAAGACAGACGGGCACACGGGGAAAAGGGGTTTGCATCAAAAGGGCCGGAGGTCATGACGGGGAAGCAGGGAGATGTCGCGCTGGGAACAGGATGAGGGCCTGGGGCAGAGCAGCGCCGAAGAGGGGTTTATGACTCAAGGCAGGTGCAGGCAGGGGGGGGGGGGGGTTTGCCAGCGAAGTTAGGAGAGAGAGAGAGAGAGACGCGCTGGCTCTCGGCGAGAGCAGGGAAGCCATGGTGTCCAAAATGGCGGCTGTTTTACGCGCACAAAAGGTTTAAGGAGAGCAAGAGGGCGCCGATAATGTTGACGGTTTTCAGCCTAACTTTTAACAGTCCTCCCTTTTCAACATATCTAGCCAACTTGCTTACTCAATGTCAATTTTCATCAAATTCCTAACTTCGGTATCATATAATGCCCTCATATGTTCGCTTCCAATGTCCACAGTTTTGGGAAAAATACAACTCGCACATAAAGAACACATAGGTGGCAAACATTGAATTCCTAAGCATAGGCCACATATTACAACTACGGGAATCAGGATAATGGTGAGCAGTCTCCAGCCCCAGCTTTTGACGGTGTCCCAGAACCAACCACCAAGCGACCATTCTTCTTGCTCTTGGTGGACTTCCGAAGAGAGTCTGTGAAGATGTTCGATGGCTTTGTACACTGAGGGTGAGTTGTCCGGTATGTATGTACAACAGCTGGCCCCAATAATGCGGCATGCTCCTCCACGGTCCGCCAGAACTACATCTAGAACGAGGCGGTTCTGAAGAGCCACCAAACGGACCGCTTGGAGCTCGGCAGTGTTGTTGGCAAAGATGCCCGCTGTGATGTTCATGGTTGTCTCGACTGCCTGAGTCAAATGTCGGATGGCACGGCTGTTTGCCATCGGGCCCCAGAGGGGGACGAGTCCTTTCATAGCATCGAGGAACTGTGCTCCTGTTGAGTCGGCTTGCTCAACGTCTTTTGCTCGTTTTTGCCTGTGGTGATTCGCTGGGGCCACATAAGTTGGAGGAAGGACGAAGGAGATGTAGCAAGTGCCCCCCCAGCCTTTGGGGAGCCAGGTGTAGGCCTTCGTGCCACAGATGAAATACATGTTTGGGGATGACACAAAGGAAGGTGGATCCGTGGAGTCCAAAGTTCTGGTAAAGCGGCAAGCGCTGTGACCCACCAGCTGTGTCCCAAGTCCTTCTACACACATGTGGCCTGTGACGTTGATGACCGTCAGGGCTACAGTCAGAGTGGCAGCCGTTCGTTTCCGCAGATAGGAGAAGGTGGGTCTGGTTGGATTGTGGAACACCTGCATTTCGATTCGTTCTTTGGCCGGAATGTCCATTTGGATTGAGTCGCTGGGGGTCAGCGGGCAGAAGTGTGTCTTTGTCTTGTTTCGCCCGGCCCCATGAGAAGAATGTGCTGCAGCTCTGCTGGAGGTGGCATTTTCCGTATAGCTCTCTTGCAGGAGGATCAGCCAGGCAAGGCAGGAGCCGTGGACGGAGAAGGGTGAAGGGATGAATGGTATTGAATGTCCAGTGGCATGGGGTAGCAACCCACAGATCCAGCAGTTGGTGGCGTTGGTGGCAAGATTGTGCTGGTGAAGTAGCTGCACGAAAGAGTTGTTCCAAAACTCCTTTCGCCTCTCTCTTAGTTGAGGAGAGAGCGAAATTAGATAATGTTCCTTCATGGTGGTAGGCTGAGCAGTGGTTAGGAATGTTTCGTGAGCAGGTGTGTGTTCTTCCATAATCCAGAGCGTAGTCATGAGGAGAAAACAGAGGAGGATTACGATGAAGAGTGCAATTGTCTTTGAGCTATGGAGTCTGTCTGTTCTCGGATTTCTGTAGTGGGTATTTCCTGTTGTCTCAGTCGGCTTCTTGTTTGGCGCTTCCATCATCTTCTTATCTGGCGCTTCCATCATCTTCGTCTTCAAGGTGCTCGGTAGTGGGCAGGACCACAGACTCAGTTTTAGCTTCTCTCCAGGTAACCCTTGGTAGTTTGGGTCACCGTTCTGAGATTCTTTAACCTAGTCCGTGGCCTACTTAGCCGAAGCTCCCTCCTTTCGACGCAGGAAATACCCTTCTCGAGATGGCACAGTGGGGTCAGGATGTTTTGAAAGTTCAAGTGTCTCTGTATCAGGGTAGCAGCTCAACGATGGTCGGTCCCGGTTCAGGAGCTCTTCTTGGGTGTTGACGGTGTCTGTCGTGGCCAGGGCTGGAGAGACCTTTTTGCAGTGATGAGCGTGCAGCCAGTGTTTCTTCCCCTCCACTCGAAGTGCGGTCCGAGTGGTGATCAGCACTTGCCAGGGGCCCGTCCACCGGGGTTCCAAACTCTTTGATCGCTGAAAGTTTCGGATCAGCACGAAGTCCCCCGGCTGGATGGCGTGACCCGGACCCCTGGAAGCATCGGGGATGGCCTGCCGCACCTGCTGATGAAGGACAGACAAAGTTTCAGTCAATTTGTACAGATAATCAGACATTAGGACATCCGGAACGTCATGAATGGACGTTGGTTTCGGGGCAGACCAGACGCTCATGGGTCGACCGAAGACAACTTCATAAGGGGTTAAGTGATGTCGGGTGGGGGTAGAGCGCATCGATAGCAATGCCAATGGGAGGGCGTCTGGCCATTTCAGGCCCGTCGTAGCCACTATTTTGGCCAGTTTAAGCTTTAGTGTGGCGTTGTGTCGTTCGACCAGCCCAGCAGATTGAGGGTGGAAGACTGCGTGGAATTTCTGTTTGATACCCAGCCCATTTAGGATGAGCTGGATAACGTTGGCTACAAAGTGGGGGCCATTATCACTCCATAAAACACGACAGAGGCCATAACGGGGGAAAAACTCTTTTAACAGGACCTTTGCAGTGGCCATAGCGGTGTTGTCACGGGTCGGATATGCTTCCACCCATTTGCTAAATGCGCACACCACGACAAGTACATATTTCAGGCCTTGGCATCTGTCTAGCTGGATGTAGTCCATCTGCAGGACTTCAAATGGGTGGTTTGGGACCCCAAATCCCCCCCGGGGTACTACAGTTCCCTTCCCGGGGTTGTGTTGCAGGCATATTAAGCATTGTTGGACCAGGCGTTTGGCGGAATCTGGGATCTTGTCATTGTGCCAAACCCTGGAAACAAGTTCGATCATGGGGGCTGATCCTATGTGGGCTGGGGAGTGTGCCATGGATAATATGGGAATCAAGTATGAATCAGGTAGCAACCATCTGTTCGTGTCTTTTGTCCGCCAGCAGCCTTCATCGTCTTTCAATCCCACCCGTGCCCATTCAGTCAATTCGTGTTGTGTGCTAGCCATTTGTATGTCTCTAATTGTGTCCTTGGCGTCAGTCCAGTTTTCTGCTTGTGACCTGGTCACGTACATACGTGTTGTCGTTCTATTTTCAGCTGTCGTTCGGGCGGTGATGTCGGCTAGTGCATTTCCCTGTCCAATAATGTCAGTCACCTTCTTGTGTGCCTGGCATTTGATAACGGCAAGTTTGTTGGGGAGGAGGACAGCTTCGATTAAGGCGGAGACTAAATCCCCGTGCAGGATGGGTGTGCCGTGTGAGGTCAAGTATCCTCTCTCCCTCCAGAGGAGCCCAAAATGGTGAACCACCCCGAAGGCATACTGGCTGTCGGTGTAAATGTTCGCCGTGGTTCCTGTTGCCAGGATGCAGGCTCTCGTCAAAGCAATCAGTTCCGCTGCCTGGGCAGATCGCTGGGTGATGCGGGCTGTTTCTACTACAGTTCGAGCCGTGGTGACTGCATAGGCAGCGGAAGTGGTACCATCGGAGAGTTTGATGCAAGAACCGTCCACCCACAACTCCCCGTCGGGGTCAGGGAAAGCTGTGTCTCTGAGATCGACCCTACTCCTGGTCTGTTCGTCCGTAAGAGTCACGCAGTCATGTACGGGGTGCACATTGGGGTCGTTCTCTGGCAAGGGTAACAGAGTTGCTGGGTTCAGTGTGGTGCATCTTTTCAGGGTGATATGGGGGGCAAGCAAGGTTAGTTCGTATCCAGTCAGTCGTGCACTCGTCAGATGTTGCGTCTTGGTTTGGTTCAGGAGGGTGTCGACTGCATGGGGTACCAGTACCGTGAGGGAATTCGAGAGTACAATCCCCTCACTCTGTCGGATAGAGACTGCAGCAGCAGCTACAGCTCGAAGGCAGGCAGGCAAGGCTCTGGTGACAGGGTCAAGAGTGGCAGAGAAGTAAGCGCACGGTCGTTGCTTAGGACCGATGGCCTGGGTCAGGACAGATAAAGCGCACCCCTCCCTTTCGTGAGTGTAAAGGGAGAAGGGCTTTCTGTAATCAGGGGTACCCAGGACAGGGGCTGAGCAAAGGGCATCTAGAGAGAGCAGTGGTTTTACAACGAGGCTGAAGTTTGGCTGTTGCAAACGTTGCTAACCACTTCCTCTACCACTCCTGCGTCTATCAGTGACTGGATAATCATTACCAATGCCTTCTCGCCCTCTGGCGATATCCGATATTGTGGGAGTTTTGGGAGTGTTGCGTCTGGTCGGACAGTAATGTGCACTGGGTCAATTAACATACGCCCTACGTCCGAATCCGCTTTGGCCCACAGATACGGAGGCAGGGTGTCAAGCAGGGACGCGTCGACGTCGGTGATGGAAAACATGTGTCGGGGGGAACAATGTTTAAGCAGAACGGGGTTGTCGTAAAGAAACACTCGAACTCCATCTTGAGAACACCTAATCGTCGCTCGGAAGTGTTTCAGTAAGTCAAGTCCCATAATGGCGTCAGGGCTATTGGAGGAAAGCAAGAACGTGGTGTCGGTGGTGTTGTTTTCTACGTCAAAGAGAATCGGGGCAGACAAAGGGTTGGTGGAGGGCGTTCCATCGAAACCTGTCGATGTTATGAGTGAGCCAGACAAGGGTGCCCTTGGAATCAGTCGTTTAGATAACGCACTACGTGTTGCGCCAGTGTCTACCAGAAATGGAGACTTGGTACCCAGGACCTTAGCAGTGACATAAGGGCCCTGCTGGTCAACATAGAGCTCGACTGGATCCCTCCCTCGCCCTTGGCTGTCCTATGCAAAGGTGTGAGTGTCGTCATAGTCAGATTGTTGATATTGGTTCTGTCTGGGTCGATCGAACGTATTCGGTCTGCTTGATCTGTCACTAGTCGCGTCATTTGGGGGCCCTCGTTGTGTTCCCTTAGGTCTCGGTCCGTTTGCTACATCCCTGGGGTCTCTGTTCCTGATCATTTCCAGGAGAACTGGGCACTGGGATTTCCAATGGCCAGTCCCTTTGCAGAAAGCGCACTGGTCATCTCTAAGGTCTGTGCGTCCACTGTAGGGAGTCAGAGTGCGGTCCTGGGGAAATGCAGTCTTAGGGGCGTTTGTCTGGTAGTTTCCCCGGTATTGGTCTCGTCCTATAGTCACCCCTTGCAGTTTGGCAATCATCACCCTCTCTTTTAAGTCTTTCTTCTTTTTCTCTGTCGCCCTATCGTTTTCATTTTTCTGATGCTCATAATATTGGGCCATTTGAAGAATCGCTGTAGGTTTGGAGGCTGCCCAACTACTCTCGCTGGCCTGTAG
The DNA here is from genome assembly GCF_964261635.1 of Lissotriton helveticus. Taxonomy (NCBI): domain Eukaryota; kingdom Metazoa; phylum Chordata; class Amphibia; order Caudata; family Salamandridae; genus Lissotriton; species Lissotriton helveticus. Next base: position 129,572,776 of record NC_136060.1, on the reverse strand, counting down.
TTTCTGGGAGATGTCCAATGATAGGCCCTTAACATAATTCTGGACAAACAGATGGTGTCCGGTTGCAGTGGTCATGTCCTGGCCGCTGTAATCGGAGAACACCGTTTCAAACCGGGAGAAGTATTCCGATACATCCTCCTGGGGTTTTTGGCGACAGGCTGTTACTATCGACCAGTCCACTTTCTTTTCTGGGATCAGGGTTTTTAATTTCTCTACAATTTTATCTGGGAGGTCTAGAATGGATTTCAACGGCTTTTGTCCTGGTCCCCGTTGTTTGTCCAAGTCATCGAGTTGTGGCCAGGTATGTCCGAACAGCTCAAGGTGGTCGACTTTCCGGATTTGCTTCCACACATCAGCTGGTAGACATAACCCGAAGAACAAGTCGATGTCAGCCAGGGTCATGATAGTTGAACCCAGGGCTGTACCCAATTCAGTATAGAAGGCAGTGGGGTTTTTACGTAGGTCGGGTAGAGATTTCCGGAATGTCAGTATCTCTTGCCGGTCCCATGGCTGGTAGACCCAGTTGTATACTACCCTTCCCTTCGCATCTTGGTTGTTTGCATCATCGTGAGTCCCTGTACCTCGAGGGGGAACCCAGTAAGGGGCAGCCTCACGTATCGGCATCATGGTGTTAGATTGCTTGGTTGGTGGTTCGGTCACTACGGGGGCCGTGGATTTAGCTCCCGGCTTTCGTTCAGTGAGGTGGCGGAAAACCTCAAGCGTACGCGTAAGGAGGTCCGACACATCACACTCGCCCTCATCCCCGATATCGACCTTCCGGTACAGAGTCCTTAGGCTCTCGGGACCTTTGTCTCGATATCGGTCCTCGTATGCATTCAAGACATGATAACACAGTCGTACGGTAAAATGTCGTCTGTGACTCCCTGTATACGAGCTGAACATATCTGTGATGTACTCTTCATCATCCTTCCTTTCTACCAGTGTCCTTGCTATTTTGTCGATCCCCGCTCGCTCATCTTTGTCTAGTCTGTTTGTTCTTGCAAGGCCAGCCCCTCGAGTCTCATGCTCGTCTAACGTTGCCGTTGGTGCGGGTTTTAATACCAGGGGTTCGGCTGGCACAGAGGCCATTGGGGCCGACGCTGCGGCGGTACCTTCGCTTGTACCTGGGGATGGCGCGTGCTGCGCCAAGGGTCGAGAAGGGGCATATGGAGGGGGCATGTAGATGATAGGGGGACCTAACAGCAGGTCCTCATTGGCTTGTCGTTTCGAGGGTAAATCAGGGTAGAGCATGGAGGGGGTTCTAACCGGACACTGGCTTGGCGTTTCCCTTTCTAGTTTCTGTTTAGCTTTCTCTCTTTCCTCTATCTCCCTTTTTAGTTTCTGAGCAGCTAGGTGGGCTGCTTTTTGCAGCTCTTTTTCCAACCTACTCTCAGTTTTCTTTTTACGCTGTTCAGTTTCTTTTCGCCACATGCCGAAGCTATCAAGCATAGTGGGTGTTGTCTTGTTTTTACCTAGGGCAGTTTCTAGCATTTTTATTTTATCATCATCGAAGGATCCTGTCAGGGGCCATTGACTTTCTTGACCCTGTTTTGTATATTTGTGCCATAGTTTACTATAGGCAATAGCGGTCAATCCATGCTTCATGAACATGTCCTTATTAGGGGTGCCCTCCAGTGGGGCTGGATGGTCCATCTCTAATAAGCGGTCCGGGCTAAACAGGCTACCAATCAGTGGGGAGAAGACAGACATGACGGCTCGTAACGAGGGACTAAAAAGTCAGCACTGCCTATCTTATCACTAGGTGCAAAGACTAGACAGAATATTTCTATTCTACGTTGTTTGCAGGCAGTGAATACCTCATGGATCACAATAACCAAAGACCAACAAATAACAATGGGGAGAATGAGTAGGTCCGCAAAGATCTGCGTTACCTACCTTTTTCACTATCTGCAAAAAGGGTGGTCTCTTCCCTGTTTGCAGACAGGGAATCTCCAGGGAACAATAATTTTGCGAACAACAGTTCAGTTTCAAGCAATTATAGGGTGAGGGGGAAAAAAATAAGCACGGCTGCTACCCTACCTATCCTCCACTGCTTGCAAAGAGAGAGACCTTTGTTCCTCCGTTTGCAGACAGTGAATCCCTCATGGATCAAGATAACAAAAGACCGACAAATAGCAATGGGGAGAGTGAGTAGGTCCGCAAAGATTTGCGTTACCTACCTTTTTCACTATCTGCAAAAAGGGTGGTCTCTTCCCTGTTTGCAGACAGGGAATCTCCAGGAAACAATAGTTTGTGAACAACAGCTCAGTTTCAGGTGACTATTGAGTGGGGGAGAAAAATAAGCACGGTTGTCTGCCCTACCTATCCTCCACTGCTTGCAAAGAGAGAGCCTGTTGTTTCTCCGTTTGCAGACAGTGAATCTCCAAATAAACAAAAAAGAGCAATACTAGTATTTAATAATCAAGCAATTTTTTTCGCAATTTGTCGTGGTAACACGACCTTACCCGGACCGCATGGACAGTTTCCTGACTTCCGAATCCAGCGCCCGATCGTCCTCTCTTCTTCGTTATCCTCGCGGCACTCCTGGTGGTTCCCAGTCAGGACCGTAGATCACTCGAGAGAGGTCTGTTCGGAACCAGTGAAGTTCGGATGATCGGCTGTCAGACGAGGGTCTATCGGACAGACGCGTTCCCGATCGTTGCAGTCGTTCACTTTGTCGTCAGGACCTCTTCCACTGGATCCATGGGTCGCTGATGGGCCCCACGCTTGGGACGCCAATTGTGGAAAAATACAAACTGGGGGGGCACTACCAACCAGAATATAAGATCCTTAATTATTGCCCGGCGATGTCGCCTCTTGAACCCACAAAGAAGTTAAACTATTGAAGAGGCAGGCGCTGGAGACTGGAAGGCAGGAAACAAGGTTTTTATTCGATCCGGAGGAGAACACAACGAAAACGGACAGAAGGTATCGTTCTGAGGTGCTCTAACTGCATCCCGGAGGCCTGGCCTCTTATACACGAGTTTATCTCTTTATTACATGTAACACATTCTCGTTGATACTTTGATGTACGGAAAGACATCCTCAGAATCCCCCCTTCCCAGCCCGTTCCCATGCAAGGCTACAGTGGAAGTCCCCGCCCCGTTCACAACAGGTGATGACCATTGCGCAGCTGGGTATTCCGCCGATTCACGGAGTGTGCGGGTTTCGATCGGATCTCGTGGGATGGGGGGGGCTTTGATCATCTCGGGGGTCCTTTGAGGAGGGAAGCTTCCTATTGTATGGGGAGGGGCAAGAGAATGGTATCGGCAGAGCTAGGTGTCGGCCTGGGAACGGGGAAGACAGACGGGCACACGGGGAAAAGGGGTTTGCATCAAAAGGGCCGGAGGTCATGACGGGGAAGCAGGGAGATGTCGCGCTGGGAACAGGATGAGGGCCTGGGGCAGAGCAGCGCCGAAGAGGGGTTTATGACTCAAGGCAGGTGCAGGCAGGGGGGGGGGGGGTTTGCCAGCGAAGTTAGGAGAGAGAGAGAGAGAGACGCGCTGGCTCTCGGCGAGAGCAGGGAAGCCATGGTGTCCAAAATGGCGGCTGTTTTACGCGCACAAAAGGTTTAAGGAGAGCAAGAGGGCGCCGATAATGTTGACGGTTTTCAGCCTAACTTTGAACACTTGAAGTATATTCTACCTACTTTGACAGAAGTCTCTTGACTTCCTGTCAACTTATCTTCCTCTATCATTCACACCCTCTTCTCTTCTATTTTTCTTTTTCTATTCTATCCTTGGTCTTTTTTTCTTATTCTTTATTCTTTGAATTGTAGTTCTCCTCTTCTCTCTTCTTTTTCCAATTTACTATCTCAAATTATTTTCATCTATCTTTCTTTTCTTGCTTTTTACTTCTTTAGCATCGTTTTTTTAACTTATTCTTATTTGCACACTGTTTTCCATGTTGGCCTAATATTCTTGCATGCTGAAATTCAGGGTATTACCAATATTAGAATGCTCATGGTTGCGCTTACTGCTCCTCTCTTCTCATTATGATGCATAATATTCGTATTGTGTCTTAGAATGTGAATAGTATAGTATACTCCAACAAGAAACAAAGAGTATTTACCCATCTATCTAGACTACATTGTAAGATTACAATGCTACAAGAAACCCATCCTAATGAAAATTATATTAGCTTTCTTAAAAAGCACTAGGTGGGACATGTGTATTGCTCCCCGGCTAGGGAAAGAAGAAAACGGAGTGGTGACACTATTTCATAAGTCCCTTTCCTTTACTATAGAAAAAGAGGAGAGCGAAGCTGATGGCAGATAGCTTCTTCTTCATATAGTTATTAATGGGTCCCCTATTTCTTCCCTGAGCATTAACGGCCCACTCGTACAGATTCACAGTTTTGGCAATCCATGTTGCATGTCTTGCATTCCTGTTCTAATTCCAACCTCCTGGTGGGTGGAGATTGTAATCAGGTTGTGGGCCCCTTCATTCACAGGAAACCCACTTTTAGATATATCCCTAATAAAATGTGAAAAACCTTTACAGGCACTATCCATTCAAAATGTTTGGTAGATACATGGAGGATTTATAATCCAGACACTTTGGAATTCACCTTATACTCTCCCACACATAATTCCAAATCTAGAATTGATTAAATGTTTTGTCTCCTTATCTTCTCACCAACCTACATCACGCTGAAATTGGATCCATACTTATTTCTGACCATGCGCCTGTTTATATTAATTTAGATCTCCCTTTTGAACCCTCCAAAACCCATAAATGGCGTTTTAACAACTATTTACTTAAAGATCCTATTTTTATAGAGCACATTAAAGCCTTTTTATCAGAATTTTTTCTCACTAACACCAACCTGGACATACCTTCCTATACCATTTGGGACGCTTTTACAGCGACAGCCAGAGGTTTTATTACTGACTACGTGACTGCTAAGAAGAAAACATCTGAAGGAATCTGCTTCCTTATTATCTTCCATTAAGCAACTCGAGCATGCTTACTATTTCTCTAATAATGAAGTTACTCTTAAACAACTAGTCCAGGCTAAATTCATTTTAATAGGAAATTGACTGAGGAAGCTTCTAGGGTGTTACTAAAAAATCAACTCTAAATTCTACGGTGGACGCAGTAGAGCTGGTAAATTGCTAACAAAGTATTTGAAAGTGAAATCTCAAATATCCAAAATAGTTAATATGATTGATGATAAAGGTATTAATCATTTTAAAGATGAAGAGATGTTAAAATGCTTCACAGATTTTTATAAGAATTTACATACACAATCACCTATCCTTTATCATGTCTACCTGTCTTGCTGGTCGATATCTAAAAAATGTCTTCTCTTGCACAACATATACCACACAACTTGCCTGTAACTATGAGGGGTGTTTTCCAATTTTGGAGCCAGCCTCAAGTCCATGGGTTTTAACTGGTGCTTTTGATCAAATGTAATTAAACTATTCCTCTTCAGACATAACCATATAGTGAAACTCATTGTGAGATCTTCGCAACCTCCCCTGTAAAATGACATCTAAAGTCTATTTAGTTTTCACCATTGTTGTACCCCTCAAATGTTTAAATTACACTGTTCAGCACTCATTTCCCCAAATGTTCTTGATGGATATGCTCCAAGCTCTCTGAAAAGTTATTGTAAATTAGTGTTGAGTGAAATTTTTTCTTCCCTTACGGCGGAACTATGAAACTTCACACTTCACGCAGCAGATGAAGTTTCATAACTTTACGCGAGGTAAGGTTTATTCCGGTGTGCCTTCCAGGTGTGATGATTTCCTAATGCAGAATGTCTCAGGTAGCCATCACCTAAGGTAAGAGGTGTGAGAGGGAGGGCTCGTGCTGAGGCCAGTTTTTTCAAAAAAGTACTTCATAAGCTTTGCATTTCACAAAAACAGTTGAAAAAATATACGAAGTTGTGAGTCAGACTACTTTACAACTTTACACCCTTCAACTCAAAACCCCATTTATATTGATAGAATTTAAAGTTGGATTGTGGAAACTTGATTGAGTGTGCTTTCATATCTACCTTAAAAATAATCCATGTATTCCTTCATATACAATCACATGGTGTGCACCCTGAATATCAAAACCAGAATATCGATGGCACAGAACATCGAGAACAGACTACTGAAACTAAAAAATCGATAGGTAAGTATAGATTTTCTATACCTTGCTCCAGATGTATGTACCTACGCAATATATATATATATATATTATCTACTGGCGGTCGCCAGTAGGGAGATATAGTTAGGACCTATTTTCCATAGGAAATCCGCAACATTCTATTTAGAATAACTTTGGCGCCGGTTGACGAATCTTCGCAAAATTTTCCGAAATAATTATCAGCTCCGGTCTGCTCCTATCCTGAAAGTCTCGGGGTGATTCGTCAAGCGGGGGCCAAGAAAAAAGGGGGATCCCAAAACGTGTTTTCCCCATGCAATTTTCCATAGGGGCCTTTTGACGCAGCTACAGCCCGAACTGCTGAATGGAATTGCATCAAATTTGGCAAAGAGGTAGTCCTCAGTTCAGACTCATGTCTTTTGCTTAAATGGTGTAAATCTGATCAGTAGTTCCTGAGAAAATGACAGTTAAAATAATTTATATATCTATGGCTGCGCAGGATCTGCATATCCTAAGCGCACCCTGCCTTGCACGAGCTGTATGCTAATTGGCTGTCAACACTCCAAATCAGGAAGTGCTGGGAGCCGTCTTGTGCCTCAGTAGAACCGAGGCACAAGAAACCTTAGAAACAAACGCGCAAAATGCAAAAAGGGGACAGGGTAGAAACACCCTGACCCCCTAGACCTGCTCAGGGGGTCCCACCAATGACCCCCAAGGCCCAAATGTATATATATATTTTTTTAAATCAGCAAAATCCGCACTTCAAAGTTAATTAGCCCCTGGGCACAAATCCCGGGGGCATTTTGGAAAACGAGTGTGATGGGGCCCCCACACTGCCCCGGGGACCGCCACCCCCGGGCTTATACTTTAATGTAGGGGGCCTCCCGAGCCCTGGGGACTGCCACCCGCCGGGGCTCAAATTCACTTTTATTTGCGGGGGCACAGTGCTCCCCCCACAGCACCGGGGACCGCAACATCCCGGGGCTTTTTAAAAGAAATATGTGTACCCTGTGTGTGGGGGGGAGGCTCAAGCTCCTCCACATGCCCCGGGGACAGCCACCTCCCCGGGGCACTAAATATTTAAATTGGGGGGTCCGCGACGGACCCTCCAGCCCTGGGGACCACCACCCCCCGGGGCTTTGCAGATGATGGGAGGGGGGCCATGCGGCCCCCCTCCTGGAGCCTTGTGATGGCCCTGGGGACCGCCACCCCCCAGGGCCGGCTCCTGCAGTGTCCCGGGGTGCCCACCCCGAGGACACTGTAGATTGCTATTTGGAAGAGAGCAGGAAACCTGCTGTCTCTTCCAAATACCAAAGCAAATTTATTTTCCACACGGGGAGTAGCATGTTAGCTGCTCCCCGTGTGGAAAAGCAATGCCGGCTCCCGCAGAATGCGGGGAACCAGCTGGGACCGTGGGGGGTTTGGGGACCCCCCACGGTCCCCAACGAAGAGAGCGAGTCCCGGGAGATGGGGTCCCCAGGGCTAGAAATGGCCCGGGAGGGTGGTCACGCCCCACCTCCCCAAAATGTAATTTTTATTAAAAAAATTAACTAAAAAAGGCCGCCCCGGGGATGGGGTCCCTGGGGCTATAAATGGCCTAAGGAGGGGGCAAGGCAGCCTCCCTCCTAGAAGTAAAAAATGTTTTTAAAAAAGGGTCATGCCCCGGGAGATTGGGTCCCCGGGGCCGATTATGGCCTCTGGAGGGGGTCCACGTGGCGCCCTTCCAGAATTTTTAATAAAAAAAAAATAAGAGGGCAGGCCCTAGGGGATGGGATTCCAAAGGCCAAAAAATTAGGAAAAGAAGGGGGGCACACAGCCCCCTTCTTAAAACAAAAAAAAGGAAAAAGACCAGCATTGTGCCGGAGGCCACGCTCCCTACCAGCATCACTCTGCAAACGCGTCCCTGGGGGCCAACTAGCCCACCAGGAATCTCCAGTATGCGCCAGGGGGCTGCGTTGCAGAGAGGTGTTATGAGGCCATGCTCCTTTTTACACCTCTCTGCAACGCAGCTCTCTGGCGCTTACTGGAGGTAGCTGGTGGTCTAGTTGCACCCCAGGCACCCTCAGTATTAAAGGGGAGTTAATCCCCCAATTTAAAATGCACCACAGGGCGCGTTTGAAACGTGATGAAAGGAGGGGGCGGACCTGCGTTCACATGTGTGCAAACACACCCTGTGGCGCGTTTAAGTTGGGGAATTCATTTTTTGTCAATCCTGAGGGTCCCTGGGGGCCAACTAGCCTACCAGGTACCTCTATTAAGCCCCACGGAGCTGCGTTGCACAGTGTTGTAAAAATGGGCATGGCCTCTGAACACCTCTCTGCAACGCAGCCCCCTGGCGCATACTGGAGGTATCTGGTGGGCTAGTTGGCCCCCAGGGACCTACAGGATTGAGGAGGAATTAATTCTCTAACTTAAAACGTGCCACAGGGCATGTTTGCAGACATGTCACCTCAGGCCACACCCCCTTCATTCACCACTGTGAAAATGCACCCCGTGGCGTGTTTTAAGTTGGGGAATTAATTCTCTTTCAATACTGAGGGTCCCTGAGGGCCAAATAGACCAACAGGTATCTCCAGTATGCGCCAGGGAGCTGCGTTGCTGACAGGTGTTCCGAGGCCATGCCCCTTTTTACACCTCTCTGCAACGCAGCTCTGTGGCGCTTACTGGAGGTACCTAGTCGGCTAGTTTGACCTTAGGGACCCTTAGGATTGAAGGGGACTTAATCTCTCAACTTAGAACAGTGACAGGGCGCGTTTACACAGTGGTGAAGGGAGGGGACGGGGCCTGACATGTTGTGTGCAAACACGCCCTGTGGCTCGTTTTAAGTTGGGGAAAAATTCCACTTCACGGCCTTGATTAGATGTGTGTATAGATCTAGGAATCACTGAGTGGGTTTTTAGAAACTTGTATTGGTGTGTCAATGGATTCAAATATGGTACTCTGTATTTTACAGTGAGTGATGAAAGGTTATACTAGTGTATGATGAGGTGTATCTGGTTGTCACGTGGATGATGTCATCAGTGATGCCATTTGAGATGTCATCAGTGATGTCACTGACCATGTCATGAATGATGTAATATGTGACATCATCAGCAGTGGATTGCTGGCGCGCGAGATATAGTTAGTACAACTAACTATATCGGAGGAATTTGAATGATTTTGTACGAGTGAAATGTCCACCCCTAAACCTTATGGTTTTTTCAGTGAATTTCTAAGGTTTTTTAAATGCTAATTACTAACTATATCAGGCCTGAAACCTATGGTTTTTTCAGTGAATATATATATATATATATATATGTATATATATATATATATATATATATATATATGTATATATATCCACCAACAAAGTTTGGCCTAATGAGGAGACTCCACACAACAGACGGTTGATGCCTTTAATTTGAAGAACCACAGTTCGGCAAAATAGCAGCTGCACCCCAGATTCGTAGCCCAACGCGTTTCGAGCACTCCTGTGCTCTTGGTCACGGGCAAAAGCAGGCAGACAAAGCGGCAGTGAAAGGGAGCCCTTGATAAGTAATTCAAGTCCCGCCCATGTGGGCGTATGCCAACAGGCATGCTGGTACTTGATGTTCCCTTAAAAAATGAAAACCAGGTGGTTGCCGTTGTTGTCCTTAAAATAAACGCAAAGTGTTACCCCAGTGGGTTAGGTGGAAACTGCACATATCGCCAAGCTGCATGTAGTACTTCATTCAAACTGGCCCATCTGTTTCACGGTGTTAGCAACATACCAACACCCGATCCGCATCGCTCTCGGCAGGGCGTCTCCGCGACCTAGGCCAGGCCGCTAAACATCCACCAACAAAGTTTGGCCTAATGAGGAGACTCCACACAACAGACGGTTGATGCCTTTAATTTGAAGAACCACAGTTCGGCAAAATAGCAGCTGCACCCCAGATTCGTAGCCCAACGCGTTTCGAGCACTCCTGTGCTCTTGGTCACGGGCAAAAGCAGGCAGACAAAGCGGCAGTGAAAGGGAGCCCTTGATAAGTAATTCAAGTCCCGCCCATGTGGGCGTATGCCAACAGGCATGCTGGTACTTGATGTTCCCTTAAAAAATGAAAACCAGGTGGTTGCCGTTGTTGTCCTTAAAATAAACGCAAAGTGTTACCCCAGTGGGTTAGGTGGAAACTGCACATATCGCCAAGCTGCATGTAGTACTTCATTCAAACTGGCCCATCTGTTTCACGGTGTTAGCAACATCCCAACACCCGATCCGCATCGCTCTCGGCAGGGCGTCTCCGCGACCTAGGCCAGGCCGCTAAACATCCACCAACAAAGTTTGGCCTAATGAGGAAACTCCACACAACAGACGGTTGATGCCTTTAATTTGAAGAACCACAGTTCGGCAAAATAGCAGCTGCACCCCAGATTCGTAGCCCAACGCATTTCGAGCACTCCTGTGCTCTTGGTCACGGGCAAAAGCAGGCAGACAAAGCGGCAGTGAAAGGGAGCCCTTGATAAGTAATTCAAGTCCCGCCCATGTGGACGTATGCCAACAGGCATGCTGGTACTTGATGTTCCCTTAAAAAATGAAAACCAGGTGGTTGCCATTGTTGTCCTTAAAATAAACGCAAAGTGTTACCCCAGTGGGTTAGGTGGAAACTGCACATATCGCCAAGCTGCATGTAGTACTTCATTCAAACTGGCCCATCTGTTTCACGGTGTTAGCAACATCCCAACACCCGATCCGCATCGCTCTCGGCAGGGCGTCTCCGCGACCTAGGCCAGGCCGCTAAACATCCACCAACAAAGTTTGGCCTAATGAGGAGACTCCACACAACAGACGGTTGATGCCTTTAATTTGAAGAACCACAGTTCGGCAAAATAGCAGCTGCACCCCAGATTCGTAGCCCAACGCGTTTCGAGCACTCCTGTGCTCTTGGTCACGGGCAAAAACAGGCAGACAAAGCGGCAGTGAAAGGGAGCCCTTGATAAGTAATTCAAGTCCCGCCCATGTGGGCGTATGCCAACAGGCATGCTGGTACTTGATGTTCCCTTAAAAAATGAAAACCAGGTGGTTGCCGTTGTTGTCCTTAAAATAAACGCAAAGTTTTACCCCAGTGGGTTAGGTGGAAACTGCACATATCGCCAAGCTGCATGTAGTACTTCATTCAAACTGGCCCATCTGTTTCACGGTGTTAGCAACATCCCAACACCCGATCCGCATCGCTCTCGGCAGGGCGTCTCCGCGACCTAGGCCAGGCCGCTAAACATCCACCAACAAAGTTTGGCCTAATGAGGAGACTCCACACAACAGACGGTTGATGCCTTTAATTTGAAGAACCACACCTGGTTTTCATTTTTTAAGGGAACATCAAGTACCAGCATGCCTGTTGGCATACGCCCACATGGGCGGGACTTGAATTACTTATCAAGGGCTCCCTTTCACTGCCGCTTTGTCTGCCTGCTTTTGCCCGTGACCAAGAGCACAGGAGTGCTCGAAACGCCTTGGCCTACGAATCTGGGGTGCAGCTGCTATTTTGCCGAACTGTGGTTCTTCAAATTAAAGGCATCAACCGTCTGTTGTGTGGAGTCTCCTCATTAGGCCAAACTTTGTTGGTGGATATGTATATATATATATATATATATATATATATATATATATATATATATATATATATATATATATATATATATATATATATATATATATATATATATATATATATATATATATATATAGTTAGGATTTTTTTCCTATGGGATTTTTGAAAATTCTATGTCGAATAACTTTGGCGTTTGAGGACAGAATTGGCTGAAATTTTCAGGAAAATGGAACATTTTGTTTCTGAGCAGCCCCTGAAAATTTGGGGGGGTTTCGTCAAGGGGGGGCCGAGACAAAAGGGGGGTCCCAAAACGTGTTTTTCCCATGCAATTTTCCATAGGGCGGTTGGCCTCACTTTTAGCCTGAACGGCTGAATGGATTTACACCAAACTTGGCAAGATTGTAGGGACTGGTAGCCCGATGTGCCTTTGCTATGTCTCAAGATATAGGCTCCAGTGGTTTTTACGAAAATTAACTTTGAAAAATATATATTGAGCTACATTGGGCTATATATATGTTGGAGCCCAAATGTAGCCCAATGTAGCCCAATGTAGCCCAATGTAGCCCAAAGATGGCCACCAGAGACAAAAAAAAACAAATGTAGCCCAAATATCAGCCAGATGTAGCCCAACTATAGCCCAATGACAGAATGTCCCAGAGTGTTCTAAAGAACAACTAGAGTGCTAACAGTCCTGCTTATTACAAAGGTATGGCACACCTGAAGCCATCTTGATTGGAATAAAGTGGTAACTCTTAAAACATTTAATTTAAAAAGGAACAAAATGAGGGGGTTCATTTTGCCATAGAAAGTATGATTAGCGAATATATGACGAAATCCCGCATACCATCAGTCCGCAAAAAAAATCCCGCATGTACTATTAGGCCGCAAATTAAAATAACGAAAACTTTTATAACGAATATGCCTTTAGCATACACTAAACAACTAAACTACCCTAAACCCTAAAACACTACCCCCAGCATGACCCTACACTACACAAACAGTACAACACTACCCTAAACCCTAAAACACTACCCCCAGCATGACCCTACACTACACAAACACTACAACACTACCCTAAACCCTAAAACACTACCCCCAGCATGACCCTACACTACGCAAACACTACAACACTACCCAAAACCCTAAAACACTACACCCCAGCATGACCCTACACTACGCAAACACTACAACACTACCCTAAACCCTAAAACACTACCCCCAGCATGACCCTACACTACACAAACACTACAACACAACCCTAAACCCTAAAACACTACCCCCAGCATGACCCTACACTACGCAAACACTACAACACAACCCTAAACCCTAAAACACTACCCCCAGCATGACCCTACACTACGCAAACACTACAACACTACCCTAAACCCTAAAACACTACCCCCAGCATGACCTTACACTACGCAAACACTACAACACTACCCAAAACCCTAAAACACTACACCCCAGCATGACCCTACATTACGCAAACACTACAACACTACCCTAAACCCTAAAACACTACCCCCAGCATGACCCTACACTACGCAAACACTACAACACTACCCAAAACCCTAAAACACTACCCCCCAGCATGACCCTACACTACGCAAACACTACAACACTACCCTAAACCCTAACACACTACCCCCAGCATGACCCTACACTACGCAAACACTACAACACTACCCTAAACCCTAAAACACTACCCCCAGCATGACCCTACACTACGCAAACACTACAACACTACCCAAAACCCTAAAACACTACCCCCAGCATGACCCTACACTACGCAAACACTACAACACTACCCAAAACCCTAAAACACTACCCCCCAGCATGACCCTACACTACGCAAACACTACAACACTACCCAAAACCCTAAAACACTACCCCCAGCATGACCCTACACTACGCAAACACTACAACACTACCCAAAACCCTAAAACACTACCCCCAGCATGACCCTACACTACGCAAACACTACAACACTACCCAAAACCCTAAAACACTACACCCCAGCATGACCCTACACTACGCAAACACTACAACACTACCCAAAACCCTAAAACACTACACCCCAGCATGACCCTACACTAGGCAAACACTACAACACTACCCAAAACCCTAAAACACTACCCCCAGCATGACCCTACACTACGCAAACACTACAACACTACCCAAAACCCTAAAACACTACCCCCAGCATGACCCTACACTACGCAAACACTACAACACTACCCTAAACCCTAAAATACTACACCCCAGCATGACCCTACACTACGCAAACACTACAACACTACCCAAAACCCTAAAACACTACCCCCAGCATGACCCTACACTACGCAAACACTACAACACTATCCTAAACCCTAAAACACTACGCCCAGCATGACCCTACACTACGCAAACACTACAACACTACCCTAAACCCTAAAACACTAGCCCCAGCATGACCCTACACTACGCAAACACTACAACACAACCCTAAACCCTAAAACACTACCCCCAGCATGACCCTACACTACGCAAACACTACAACACTACCCTAAACCCTAAAACACTACCCCCAGCATGACCCTACACTACGCAAACACTACAACACAACCCTAAACCCTAAAACACTACCCCCAGCATGACCCTACACTAAACAACCACCACAACTCTACACTACACTAACACAACACTACACTACACAACACTACACTACACTACACAATCACTAACCCACGAAAAAATTAACACAAACCCACTTACCTCTCTCGTCATCGTGGTTTTCACAACGCAAATGCATTTACCATACATGCCTTTAAAACGTAATTCTTTGTAAAGGCATGCGCGATAAATGCACATGCGTTTTAAAAAAATGCGGGATAATGGTATGCGAGGTCAATGACCTTGCGGGATAATGGTATGCGGACTGAAAGTCTGCGGGATAAAAAATGCGGGAAAATGGCTGCACACCATGATTAGCAGCAGACTTCCCTGGTGAGCACTAGCTTTACTACAGTGATCTAATGAGCAACTAGAGTGCTAACATTCAGAATTAATGGCAAATGTGTGACACATCTGAATGCCTTCTTGATAGAACCAAAGTAAACAAGCATTGAAAATGCAATAGATCTCGCCCTCGTTTAAGTTAAAGCCATTCTGTTTGTAATGAGGTGGCTTTTTAGCTTTGCTTTTATTAGTGTTTTTAAAACTTTCATGTAAATAACATGCATATGTATGCATATATGTATATGTATGCATGCATTTATATTTATATAGATATGCAGATTATATATGTTTATATATGTATATTACCTACTGGCGATAGCCAGTGGGTATATATAGTTAGGATTTTTTCTCTATGGGATTTCTGAAAATTCTATGTCTAATAACTTTGGCGTTTGTGGACGGAATTGGCTGAAATTTTCAGGAAAATGGAACATTTTGTTTCTGAGCAGCCCCTGAAAATTTGGGGGGGTTTCGCATTTTTCCCATTCATTTTTCCATAGGGCGGTTGGACTCACTTTTAGCTCGAACGGCTGAATAGATTTACATGAAACTTGGCAAAATTGTAGATATGGTTTGCCCAACGTGCCTTTGCTATGTCTCAATATATGTGCTCCAGTGGATTTTGAGAAATTAACGTTTAAAAAAATATATATATCTGTGACAGCGCTCCGGTTAGCGCCCCGGTTCGCGTACCTGACGCGTAAAGAAACTTCACGAAGCGAAGCTGATTGGCTCTCCGGTGTCTGTCAACATTCTAAACAGTCCGGAGCGGCCGCCATCTTGTCTCTCGGTACGATCGAGAGACAAGATTTGGTGAAAAACGAAGGGGGAAATGAAGGAAAGGGGGCAAGGTAGACCACTCCTGACCCCCTAGGATTGATGAGGGGGATATTAAAGTGCCCCGCGATTTTTCGCGGTAGAGGCGCTTCCCGGTACGCGAACCGGGCAGCTAACCAGCAGCGTAACGGGAGTCTGCCATCTTGTGTTTTTGGAGCGTCTGGTTCGCGTACCGGGTAGCGTCCCGGTAAGCGTAACAAGGGGAAAACCAAGAGAAACAGTAAAAAAAAAATTAAGGGAATAGATTTCCAGCAAAAAATAAAAAAAAAATTTTTTTGCGATTTTACGCCGTAGAGGCGCGTCCCGGTACGCGAACCGGGCAGCTCACCGGGCAGCTCACCGGGCAGCTAACCGGGCAGCTAACCGGCAGCGTAGCTGTCAACATTGTAAACAGTCCGGAGCGGCCGCCATCTTGTCTCTCGGTAGGTTCGAGAGACAAGATGTGGTGAAAAAAGAAGGGGGAAATGAAGGAAAGGGGGCAAGGTAAACCCCTCCTGACCCCCTAGGATTGATGAGGGGGATATTAAAGTCCCCCGCGATTTTTCGCGGTAGAGGCGCTTCCCGGTACGCGAACCGGGCAGCTAACCGGCAGCGTAACGGGAGTCCGCCATCTTGTGTTTTTGGAGCGTCCGGTTCGCGTACCGGGTAGCGTCCCGGTAATCGTAACAAGGGGAAAACCAAGAGAAACAGTAAAAAAAAAATTAAGGGAATAGATTTCCAGCAAACTTGGCAAAATTGTAGGGACTGTTTGTTTGATGTGCCTTTGCAAGGCCTCAAGATATGTGCACGTGTGGATTTTGTCTAATTAAGGTTAAAAAAAAAATATATATCTGTAAGCGTGCTCCGGCACGCTTACGTTACGGGTTTTGTTTGCGCTGCAGAGCCGATACGTCACGGTTATGCGACGCGTCATGAGGCGTCTCACGTGGCTACGTGATACGTCACGTAATAAAGAATATATTTTACAGCTATAGATATTAGCTTTTAAAAAACCAATGAAATTCACTGAAAAAACCATAGGTTATGGACCATATATAGTTAGGAATTTGCATTTACAAAACCTTGAAAATTCACTGAAAAAACCATAGGTTAGAGACCATATATAGTTAGCTGGACATTTTATTGACATAAAACCAATGAAATTCCATATATAGTTAGTTGCACTAACTATATATCGCGCACCCGCAATCCACTGCTGATGATGTCACATATTACATCATTCATGACATGGTCAGTGACATCACTGATGACATCACTGATCAGACCCTCCAGGATATCGCGATTTCGCGATTTGCAAAAAAATCGCGAAATCGTCACATTTGTAAAAATGCCGCGATTTTTACTAAAGTGCCCGCGAAATCGGCACTTTTGTAGAAATCGCTGCATTGTTACAAAAGCAAATGCATGCCGCTATATCCTGGGGGGGGTCTGTATTGTTAGTCTGAGTCCGGTAGCCATGAACAGCCTGGTATTGTGAGTCCTGACGGGGTGTTAATGTCCCAGCGGATGGCCGGGCGGTGCTGCTACACAGGAGGATTAACCCTAAAGAGCGAGTAATTAAGCAGGCCATCCGCCTTCCAATTTGCCTCTGTTTGTGTGGGTGACAGGCGCCGTATTGGAATGTGCCCAAAGCCAGCCATTTATTTGTTTGTATATAGGTGAAATGAGTACTAAATTAATCCGGCAGTGAGTAAGGAAAAAGTGTGTAGATAATCCTCTTCAGCAACTATGTTAATTCCACAAATGGAAGAGGCTGATTGAACAAGCCATTCTGCTAATCACAGGCCTGCAATAGTTGCCAGTCACTATCTTTAATTTATTTCGTACTTAAACTGCCATTAGCCTAACCTTGATAAATATTTACACACAACGCACTCATCGGTAGCTAGCAGGTATAAATTTTAACAAGCACCCAGATTCTATTGATTATGGATCCGTAGTCATTTCTGTGCATGCAGACCCCGCTACTTAATCTTAAGGGCAGCACAACACTGTATGCCCCCCGCCCCCCATGCATATAGGCTTTGAATTACAAAACTGCCCGCCTAATGCTTTCCTGGCTGCCCTATCTAGGCCTCACGTCACCTGCGCACATTGCACTTTAATTTCTGGCTTCCAGCAGGCCCAAGACACCCAGGTGCGAATTTTAACAGCTTTTATTTCTCTTTATTAATAGCGTTTCTTTTTTTTTTTATCCTGGAATAGCCACAGTTGCAATGTGTTATTACGTACTTTTACTATGAAAAATTGTGAACTGACGGATGTTTGTAATGGTTTTAATTAACTACAATAACATTACCTTACCATAAATGGTTAAACCAAGGGGTTAAGTATCAAAAGTAAGCAGCCAAAATTATAAGCCACCCAAGGAATGGAACCAGAAAGAGGGAGGGCAAACCTTCCCTGAGGGAACGCTCAGTTTAGGAACCTGCTCTACCAAAAATCTTCCACAAGTAGAATAATTTCAGATATTGTTACATGCTGAGTTAGTTAAAGAGTGCAGCTGCAGTCACGATGGGACACAGTTAGGCCATAATCATTAAATAGAAACTCAATCACCGGGGACCGCAGGTGCATTTATCTCATCTGAATAGGTCCCCCATGCAACGTGGGACGCTTGTAACGCTGTTTTGCTGCCCTGGGCTGCTGACGGGCAGTCTTTTGCTTTTCGAGGGAAACAAAGTGTCTACATTGTAGATAAACCAAATATACATAGCTTCAAGTTGTTAAATAACTAAAAAACTAAGATATCTGTGTTTGTTGTAGGAAAAATGGCCAAATACAATGCCGCAAAATTGCCGCTAAATTTCCATATTTGTGCCGCTAAATTTCCATTTTTGTGCCGCTAAATTTGCTAATCCATGCCGCTATATCCTGGGGGGTCTGACTGATGACATCTCAAATGACATCACTGATGACATCACTGATGACATCTCAAATGACATCACTGATGACATCATGACACACCAATACCAGTTACTACATACGCACTCACTGATTCCTACGTCTACACACACATTCACTCATTCACCCATACAATCACTCATACATACAGTCACTCATTATTACAACACTATCATATGCACTCATACACCTATGCAGACACTCACACACTGCCATTCATCCATGGAGTTACTCACACACCTAGTCAGTCCTGTAAAGAATCAATCACACTTCCATTTCCTCATCTATACAGTTAAACACAGAACACCATACTTCAGTGACATCACTGATGACATCACTGATGACATCTCAAATGACATCACTGATGACATCTCAAATGACATCACTGATGACATCATGACATACCAATACCAGTTACTACATACGCACTCACTGATTCCTACGTCTACACACACATTCACTCATTCACCCATACAATCACTCATACATACAGTCACTCATTATTACAACACTATCATATGCACTCATACACCTAGTCAGTCCTGTGAAGAATCAATCACACTTCGATTTCCTCATCTATACAGTTAAACACAGAACACCATACTTTTCACACATATACTAACACATACTTACTCTCTTATACAATCACTGATACAAGTACACATTGATATGCACAGAGTCACACACCTCCCAGCCAGCCACACACACACTCAGTCTTCCATACATCCACTCATTCTTCAATATGTAAAACATATTTAAACTTTACAAAAACACACAGACACTAGATGATGTCATCAGTGATGTCATTTGAGATGTCATCAGTGATGTCATTTGAGATGTCATCAGTGATGTCATCAGTGATGTCACTGACCATGTCATGAATGATGTAATATGTGACATCATCAGCAGTGGATTGCGGGTGCGCGATATTTAGTTAGTGCAACTAACTATATATGGAATTTCATTGGTTTTATGTCAATAAAATGTCCAGCTAACTATGTATGGTCTCTAACCTATGGTTTTTTCAGTGAATATATATATATATATATATATATATCTTCAAGGTATCTAGATGTGGAGTTAGGAATAGTAAAAATATAACATTCTAGATGCTCTTATCTTTCGATATTCTGTCCTTGATATTCGTATATTATGATATCCTGGGGTAAATATATAGTAGCACAATCAGTATTTGGGAAAGGATGCACCTATGGACCACAGCTTTAATGTTTGATCATAGCTGAGGGCCATGCCCCCTAAAAAGATACTTCTACCTACTGTCCTGCTCTCTCCGTTGCCCGCTCCCCACAAAAAAGGACTCTTCGGGCTTCGAGAGGGAAGAAGGGCGGCAAGACAATGTGATTCCACTACAGAGGTAGAGGCCAAAAACACTAGCAACATGGATGGACGCCCGGCAGGTCTGTGACAGAAGGTGGAGTTGGAGCATGACCACGTCCACCCAGTTCCGGAGCATCTGCAAGCGACCGTGAATAACTGCAATCCAAGGCCCACATTCAGATAATCAAATTAGAGGTTTTTTTTGTCTTCTTTGTTTACAGCAAAATGCCACACCTGCATCAGACTTTGAGGTTTTCCGCATCAAGACAGCAAGAACGCAACACTGAAATTAATATGTAATCATTAGTGATTTGCTACAGTGATCACTGCTAATTAATCATGCTTCAGAGTTATAAGATACGCACTCAACGTGTGTTCAGCTTAGGGTTACTGGAAAGCTGCAGCGCCGCTGCTCTGGTGCCACTCCCTGACAACCGCATGAGATGTGGTTAAAAGGACAGTGGTTCTTATCTGTGACTTGTTTTCATTAATGTTGATTTATATTCCAGGCACTCCCAGTGGCAGGAAGTTCTTCTTCTCTGTGTTGGGCAGATTAATAAGCACATCTTGAGATACGTTTGTATTTCCTCAAACGTGCAATTTGCTCCAGGGCCAGACAGGCTGTACCGGGCATTGAGCATTTCCCTGGGAAGCTGAAAGGGTGGGGTGCAGTTTTGCAGCGGTGGGGGGCGGTTTTGTTACTGGAGGCTGGTTTTGCCGCAGTACTGCAATATCGGCTAGCCGGGAAACAATAAGCATTTTCAATGCAATAGGTCTTGCATTATTAAAGTTTGAGCTATTGGCATTGCTAAATAATGCAACACCAATAGCTCAAGTTTTAATAATGCGAGATATATTGCATTGCAAATGCTTGTTGAGAATTGTCCCTTGTAAATGGATTTCCTTATTCTTAAAAATAAAGTTCATTAAAGCATGGTACAAGGACCCAAAACTATGTAATAAGCAACTAATGAGACCAATAAAATACAAATTAACATTTGAGTAATTAACATCTCATATAAGTGGACATAATTAACATTTACGTTCGAGAAATTATTTGGATGGAGTGAGAAGGCCATGTGATAAAAGTTGTACTACATGACAAATGAAGGATATGCACAGGCGTTTAGTGCGCTTTTCGAAGCACCTGGGCCTTGCAGCAGGGAACCGAGATTCTGAGGCGGCAGGAAATCTTCTTACAAGGTGCTTGTGTTACTGGAGTTCTGTTTCTTCTTGCCAAATCTATGGTGAAGAGAGAGGGCTGGGAGATGAGAAGTCTAATGCCTTCTCCCCAATAATCTGTCTTTGCCCCCCGCTCCTCCCCCCCCATGGTCAAAATTCGAATACTGGTAGATTCAATGAGCCTTTTATCCTTCTGAGTTTGTTAACCTGAGTACCACTGCATTTAATAACCGATTGCTTCATCATTTATTGGAGGCAGGAGTGGGGAGCAAGGCCTTAAACTGGCCCTCATGATTCTTGAGGGATCAAACCCCCTTGTTGCCCCTCTTGAGCTTTCACCCTGCTCTTCATAGAATGACTTGAGCCCTCCCCACCCAGCCCAACTTATTTTAAATCTTGAGTTGCATTTTTAGCACCCTGCATTGCGTCAACGCTATGATCCAATGCGGTCCACTGATTGGGAGCTGGCAGGTGACACCCGTCCTCGTACACATTTCCCGGGTACGGTCCTTGTTGGTCCAGAAGGGGGAGAGGTAAAGGCTTCTGGGAGCTGGAGGTTCTGGGAGACATGGAGGTCCTTCCACAAGGAAGTCCTTCCTCATGGGTCTGACCTCCAAGGGCACAGACCCATGAGTATTAACACTTCTATCTGTTCTCACAACAACTACATACACAATAAAATGAACATTGTTGTGACTAGGTGTGCCAGTGTGACTAGAGCCAATGTTTGGCAGACTTTGTTGAGCCTGATTTTCATGTCCCACTTGCACATTTCAATGCACCCCCATTTAATTTGGCTGAGGAGACTTGAATTTGCAAGACTTGTCCAGGGAGGAATGGCACGGTGCAAGTCGCCGCCATAGGATTCAGAGTCCATACCGCTCGCCAGTGTGTGACATCTCACTGGGAGGAACCCTCCTGGGAATCTGATTGTATCGTTTTGACTTTGGAAAGCTGGCTGTCATCCCAGGGACTGAGGCTCAGGCATTGCCTTCTTCTACCGAAGAAACACATAAATGTACTGGTTTTCAGCTCCGATCTTCTGGTGTATACGACAAAAGGGGAAGAAAATTAGTAATCAATCAAAAAAACACACAAAAAGTCTGATGTATGTGTTGTTTTGTGTCAGAGCCCTGCTCTTGTGCACGTGCAGCACTCGTGCAGTCCTGGGCAGCCCTGGTTTCTCTATTCTGGGCTCCAATCGCCTGTGGGTTGGAATGTTTGTCTTGGCACAAACTTTTATAGTGGTGGCAGAAGTCCCAATATATAGCGTAAATGGCAATGTGTTCCCACATGGGCACACGTTGGTGGCATAATGCCAAGTCATGACGTAGCATTTACTCCACCCTGTCATCCGGTTGACCGTCCAGCACCTACCTGAGCTGACTGGGCGCCTTGCACTGAACTTCAGTCACAAAAAGCACTCGATGAGATCTTTGGCATCGTGAAGGTTCATACGCTGTCTCTGATCCATCTGTGCACTGCGCCTACCACTGCCCCCTAGGCGCAGGCTCTCAGGGGCCCATGAGGGGCTAAGGAGAGGGCAGTGGTCGCTTGTGTCCAGCCTGGCTCGTTCTGGCCCTTGTGACTTACACCCACACTTTGTTGTAGAATCTCTCTTCCTGCTTTTACCGGATCGAGACAAAGTCTGCTCTCCCTGCTGGTAATCTAGGAGTGTCTCCAGGGTTGGATTGGGATTAGAATGCGGCCCAGGCACGATTAAAAATAATACCAAAGAATGCATTTTTAGGGCGAAACTACAAAAAATGGATATTAAGTTTAGATGCGGTTTCAGCAGTGATGATTAAAAAGTAGACAACTTTTTTTTCCTCCTGTTAAAAAGACAAGTTCGGACAAAAATTGTAACTTCCCTTCAAAATGAAATGATTAGTGGTATTGATTTCAATTGGTTTTAGTTACATTCATGAGAACAAGTCGTGAACACTTACGTGCACTAATAGTAATTGTATGTTAGGATCACGACAAGAGAGAGACTCATTACTAACAAGCAGCCCACCTCTCTTCCCTTCTTTCATTTAGTTGCTTCGCTGTTAAATGGATCCAAAAAAGCAGAAGCCCGAGAGTGGTGCGCGCGCGCCACAGTGAGCCGTGGTTTCAATTATCGTGCCCGTGTCTGGGCAGGGTAATTGAAACCACATGGCCTATTGGTGTCTATGAAGCACACCAAGTGCGTAATAGACACCAATAGGCCATGGGCAGAGCAATGCGCCCGACTTTGGCCACTTGCATGTAGTCTTTTTAAAAAAGACACACGCAAAGGCCAATCTCATAGCACAAAAGGAAAAGCACACGCACGAGCTTGTGCAATTCCTAGGTCAGTGCTGAAACCCCGTTTTTTCAGCTACTAAATGTCTCGCGATGCGCGACACTGCAACGCTAGGCGCCAGACCTAAAAACAGCAAGCAAGCTTTTCCAGCCTCCCATGGCCAGGTAGTGCTTCCTGGGGGCTGGTCCAAGAAAATTGCCAGGGCTGCTTTGGGCTGGCAGTCCGGCCCTAGTTGGTTCAGCAGGTTCCCTCATTTTCTAATCTAATCGAAGGCAACATGGGAAAACAATTATTTTTCTTCTGTATGTTATCAGTTGTTCAGTTTCTCAATCATCCTTAATGTGTTTCTGTAATAGCTCTCAAATCATGTTGACATCCTTCCCCACTTCTCCTGAAGAGTGTACTTCAGGGCTGGTCTTATTTCCACTTCCACAAGACACTGCAAAGTATTTTGGCGTTATAGAAAGGCGAATAACGTAACAGAGCATAAGGTTGCATTTGGTACAATTCAGTACTGTGAATTAAAGGAAATATACATTTGTGAACATTGTAGATCTGGAAAATAATTCAATTGGGGTGTTCATATTGAAACAATATTAAAAAAGTGACATAAGTTAAAAGATATGAGGGGCCATATTTACAAGGAAGTGGTGGAGGGCAGCGTTAGCCTCCTTGGCTTAACACCGCACTCTGCCACTTCTGAAAACGCAGGGCTGCACCGTCTTTACAAGGATATGGTGCAGCCCTGCGTCTCCCCCAATGCTGGTGCTGATTTAGCCACCTAGTGCCAACGCAGACTCCTTTGCACCATAGTGCAAGCATGCCTGCGTTGCACGGGAAGAATGTTTATTTGCAGGAAGGTGTCCCTTCCTGCACATAAACAATGTGAAATGACATTTTGTAACTTCTATGTGTCCTGCTTAATGCAGCACACACAGAAGTTCAAAAAGTCATTTTTTAATGATGGTTTATGTGCAGGAAGATTTCCCTTCCTGCACATAAACAATCATTAAAATATGGCCTTTTGCTGCTCCTATGTGTACTGCGCAATGCAGCACACATGGAAAGAGCAAAAACAAGGAGAAATTAAACATTTCTCCTCGTTTCGCCAGGGTAAGACCAGGGTTTCCGTGGTCTTAATTTTCGAGCTGACCCATATTTACCCCACCCTTGTAAATGTGGGGCAGCGTCAAAATCAATGGGTGTTGCAGTGAAACGCCCACCACAACACCCATTACCCACCCCTTTCACGCTAAGTATAGCATGAAAGGGTGCCCTATTCACAAGGCGGCGTGAAGCCACGTTAAGTGGCTTAATACCATCTTGTGAATAAAGCAAAGCCCCTATCGCCACCACAATGTCAGAAAAAGTGACTTTGTGGTGGCGATAGGGGCTTGTAAATATGCCCCTAAGTTTATGCATAGATAAGGTAGACAGCATCATTAGCCTCTCGTCCTCCTTGCAGCTCCAAATGTGGGACATCTGTGTCTAGAATCATGTATGGAATTGTCTATCACTTCCTCCCAAATACATATATATTTCAACAACAGGTATCAGGTAGCTCAAGTAAAAAAATATGAGCACAATCTTATTTTTAGAGAGGAAAAAGCAGACAGAGACAAGTTACTCTCTTAGGGCCTCATGCACAAAGCCCTTCTCTTATTGTTAATCCAGCGATTTGTACCATCACATTTGCAACCACAAAAAGGTTTTTCTTTGTATACAAAAATCCTTTCATGAGTCAGACAAGCATTGGAAAAGCCAATAGGTTGTGCCTTTGGGACCTATTGGCTTTGCAAATGTTTTTTAGTGATGCTGTACACCATGGATACTTGCATTTTGCCATGGGATAAAAAGTATGGTCTGCGTTGTCACATGATGCCAATAGGGCGGGATTCAGCGGAGAGGTGAATGTAAGGTGGGTGTAGGTGGAGCAAAGCATGTACATCATGGGTACTCACAAACTTTCTCTTGGGGGCCAAAGTTACAGTGTGGTTTGTGTCCGATGGCCATGCCGGTGGGGGCGGGGTCAGTAGGGGAGGGGGTGGAACTAGAGCAACAAAAAAACTGTGACCATGAGGTTGAACACAGGAACCTGCAGCGGACGCCTTCGTCCACTGATCCACCAGACCCGGCATACACACATCTCTCTCTCTCCCCCTCTCTCCATCTCTCTCTCCCTCTCTATCCCTCTCTCCTTCCCTCTCTCCCTCCATCTCTCCCTATTTCTCCCTCTGACTCACCCAGACTGTCTCACTCCCTCTCTCTCCCTCTCTTGGTCCCTGACTCCCTCTGTCTCACTCACTCTGACGGTCTCACTTCCTCTCTCTCTCTCTGTCTCCCTCTCTCTCTCTCTGTCTCCCTCTCTCTCTGTCTCCCTCTCCTTCTCTCTCCTTCCCTCTTCCTCTCTGTCTCCCTCACTCTGTCTCCTTCACTCTGTCTCCCTCACTCTGTCTCCCTCCTCACTCTGTCTCCCCCTCACTCTGTCGCCCTCCTCACTCTGTCGCGCCTCCTCACTCTGTCGCCCTCCTCCCTCTGTCGCCCTCCCCTCTCCCTCCTCCCTCCCTCTGTCTGTCACCCTCCTCCCTCTGTCTGTCACCCTCCTCCCTCCCTCATCCCTCCCTCTGTCTGTCACCTCCTCCCTCCTCCCTTCCTCTGTCTGTCACCCTCCCCCTCCCTCCTCCCTCCCTCTGTCTTTCACCCTCCCTCCCTCTCTCCCCCTCTGTCTTCACTCCCTCTTTCTCTTTGTCTCCCTCCCTCTCCCTTTCTCTGTCTCCCTCCCTCTCCCTCTCTTTGTCTCCCTCTGTCTGTCTCCCTCTGTCTCCCTCCCTCTCCCTCTCTTTGTCTCCCTCTGTCTCCCTCTCTTTGTCTCCCTTCCTCTATCTCCTTCCTCCCTCTGTCTCCCTCCTTCCTCTGTCTCCCTCCTCCCTCTGCCTCCCTCCTCCCTCTGTCTGTCACCCTCTCTCTGTCTCCATCTGTCTGTCTCCCTCCCTCTGTTTGTCTCCCTCTGTCTGTTTCCCTCCCTCTGTCTGTCTCCCTCCTTCTGTCTGTCTCTCTCCCTCTGTCTGTCTCCCTCCCTCTCTCCCTCTGTCACCCTCTCCCTCCATCTGTCTGTCTCCCTCTGTCTCCCTCCCTCCCTCTGTCTGTCTCCCTCTGCCTGTCTCCGTCTGTCTCCCTACCTCTGTCTCCCTCTGTCTGTCTCTGTCTGTCTCCCTCCCTCTGTCTCTCTCCCTCTCCCTTTCTCTGTCTCCCTTTCTCTGTCTCCCTCTCTCTGTCTCCCTTTCCCTCCATCTGCTCTCCCTCTGTCTGCCTCCCTTTCCCTCCCTCCCTCGCTCTCCCTGTCTTGCCTCCCTTTCCCTTCCTCCTTCCCTTCCCTCCCTCGCTCTCCCTCTGTCTGCCTCCCTTTCCCTCCCTCCTTTTCCTCCCTCCCTCGCTCTCCCTATGTCTGCCTCCCTTTCCCTCCCTCCATCGCTCTCCTCCCTCTTACTCCCTTTCCCTCCCTCACTCTCCCTCCCCCTCCCTTTCCCTCCCTCTGTCTGCCTCCCTCTCCCTCCCTTTCCCTCCTTGCTCCCCTTTCCTTTCCCTCCCTCCCTGTCTCCCTCCCTTGCTCTCCCTGTCTGCCTCCCTTTCCCTCCCTCCCTCGCTCTCCCTCTGTCTGCCTCCCTTTCCCTCCCTCCCTCTCCCTTGCTCTCCCTCCCTTTCCCTCCCTCCCTCTCCCTCCCTCTGCCTCCCTTTCCCTCCATCCCTCGCTCTCCCTCTTGTCTGCCTCCCTTTCCCTCCCTCCCTCGCTCTCCCTTGCTCTCCCTC
This sequence comes from Lissotriton helveticus, assembly GCF_964261635.1. Taxonomy (NCBI): domain Eukaryota; kingdom Metazoa; phylum Chordata; class Amphibia; order Caudata; family Salamandridae; genus Lissotriton; species Lissotriton helveticus. The sequence continues at coordinate 129,545,756 of NC_136060.1, read as the reverse complement.
CCTTTCCCTCCCTCCCTCGCTCTCCCTCTCCCTCCCTTTCACTCCCCCCTTGCTCTCCCTCTGTGTCTGCCTCCCTTTCCCTCCCTCCCTCGCTCTCCCTCTGTCTGCCTCCCTTTCCCTCCCTTGCTCTACCTCTGTCTGCCTCCCTTTCCCTCCCTCCCTCTCCCTTCCTCTGCCTCAATTTCCCTCCCTCCCTCGCTCTCCCTCTGTCTTCCTCACTTTCCCTCCCTCCCTCGCTCTCCCTCCCTTTCCCTCCCTCCCTCGCTCTCCCTCCCTCTCCCTCCCTTTCACTCCCTCCCTCGCTCTCCCTCTGCCTCCCTCTGTCTCCCTCCCTTTCCCTCCCTCCCTCTGTCTCCCTCCATTTCCCTCCCTCCCGCTATCTCCCTCCCTCTACCTCACTCTGTCACCCTCTTCATCTCACCCTGCCTGTGTGTGCCCGGGCTGAGACAGCTTCCGGGCACACACACACACACACACACACACACACACACACAGACTCACCAGAGCACTTCACAGGTCTTTAAAAGACCATTTGTATGTTAATGAGGCTTTTGTATTTCACCTCTTAGGGCCCCTGCAGCTCCACTCTGACTATCACTGGAATGCCCGGCCCCCACAGAGCAGCAGAGTCTCTCAGAGTGGTGGCCGCAGTGTTTGCAGACACTCTTTACATTTTTTTTTAAAACACGGGTAAATTGTCTGCAAGGTCCGCGGGGCGCCGAGGAAGGCTTGCCGGGCCGCTGGCGGCCCACGGGCCGTACTATGAGTTCCCGTGATGTACATGGTGTGGAAGCGAGTCATGGAGTTATTTTGAAGGCTTTCTTCCATACTGCCTTGTAAATTACGACCCTATACTCCAGAAGAGACACAGATTTGACAATTCCATGTTATGCTCCGTTATAATTGCTATCCCTCTACCGTAACCCAGGGTAAGCCTTCTTTGCTTGCTATCACTATCTTTAGCAAGTCAAGTGTGCAAAGGAAGCAACTTGATTATTACATTGGAATGAAATAGAATCTAGGGCCTCACAATCTCCTTTTTAGGTCTCGCGCCTAGCGATGCACTGTGCAGCAGTGCGCGCGCAGCAACAGTCCTTTTGTCCGGGGTTCAGAAATTAATCCTGGAATTGAACATGCTTGTGCGTGTGTTTTTCCTATGGTCTTCTCTGATTGGGCTTGGAGTGCATGTGTTTTTGTAACAGAACACGCAATAGGCCATAGGCGGTCGCGTTGCTCTGCCCATGGCCTATTGGTGTCTGGTATGCGCACCAAAGCCCATGTGGTTTGAATTATTATGCCCAGACACGGGCGCGATAATTGAAAGCACATGTTCGCTGTGGCAGGCGCACGCACACCACTCACATGCGTTTACAATCACGATCGCTTTCAGTGCCGCTTCTTTGGATAGGCGCATGGGCGTCGCTGCACAGGCACACTGTAGCATGGTTCTGAATCTCAGGAATTTCTCAGCTGCGGTTCGCAGGCTCCTGTTGGACGCCCCCACCCTTTCTCGCTGCGCTGCTGGGATTATCAGATTTACTATCTGCTGCAGGACCCGTGCTGCAGTGCACTCCTCCTCGTGCTCACTTCCGGGGCTCACCTTGCGGGCAGACTTCCCGGGTCGCCTCTAGCCGGAGGAGCCAGCGCACGCCCGGTCCCCAGCACAGAGAGAATCCTCCACCACCGCTGCCGGGTAGTGCGACCCACGCAGCTGGCGCTGTATAGTATGCGGACCCTACCGAGTATGACTAAGCACCTTCCGGGGCCCGAGCCCCACAACCCTGGAGGGGTGCGGCACGTTTAATCCGAATCTTTTTTTCCGCGTACTTTCAGTCCGCATACCATTACTCCGTGAGGTCTTTGACCTCGCATACCATTACTCTGCATTTTTTTTAAACTCAGGTGCATTTAACACGCATGCCTTTACAACGAATTACGTTGTAAAGGCATGTATGGTAAATGCACATGAGCTGTGAAAAAAATAGACTTCAAGAAGATGTAACCAGGAGGAGTGTGGAACCACGACGACGAGAGAGGTAAGGGGGTTTGGGTTAATTTTTTAGGGGTGGGGGGTCGTGCTGGGGTAGTGATTGTGTAGTGTAGTGTTTGTGTAGTGTAGTGTAGTGTTGTGGTGGTTGTGTAGTGTAGGGTCGTGCTGGGGTAGTGTTATAGGGTTTAGGGTAGTGCTGTAGTGTTTGTGTAGTGTAGGGTCATGCAGGGGTAGTGTTTTAGGGTTTAGGGTAGTGGTGTAGTGTTTGTGTAGTGTAGGGTCATGCAGGGGGTAGTGTTTTAGGGTTTAGGATAGTGTTGTAGTGTTTGTGTAGTATAGGGTCATGCAGGGGGTAGTGTTTTAGGGTAGTGTTGTAGTGTTTGTGTAGTGTCGGGTCATGCGGGGGGTAGTGCTTTAGGGTTTAGGGTAGTGTTGTAGTATTTGTGTAGTGTAGGGTCACGCTGGGGGCAGTGTTTTAGGGTTTAGGGTAGTGGTGTAGTGTGTGTGTATTGTAGGGTCATGCGGGTAGTGTTTTAGGGTTTAGGGAAGTGTTGTAGTGTTTGTGTAGTGTAGGGTCATGCTGGGGGTAGTGTTTTAGGGTTTAGGGTAGTGTTGTAGTGTTTGTGTAGTGTAGAGTCATGCAGGGGGTAGTGTTTTAGGGTTTAGGGTAGTGTTGTAGTGTTTGTGTAGTGTAGGGTGATGCTGGGGGTAGTGTTGTAGTGTTTGTGTAGTGTAGGATCATTCAGGGGTAGTGTTTTAGGGTTTAAGGTAGTGTTGTAGTGTTTTTGTAGTGTAGGGTCATGCTGGGGGTAGTGTTTTAGGGTAGTGTTGTAGTATTTGTGTAAGGTAGTGTTTTAGGGTTTAGGGTAGTGTTTGTATAGCGTAGGGTAGTGATGTGATGTTTGTGTAGTGTAGGGTCGTGCAGGGGTAGTGTATTAAGGTAGTGTTGTAGTGTTTGTGTAGGGAAGAAAAGTGGTATATGGTAGTGTTGGGGGGTCGTGCTGGGTAGTGTAAATGTAGGAAAAGGACTGTGTGTCGAGGGTGGGTTGTGCAGGGGTACTACATTAGCGTGTAGGGTAGGGCAGCAGCGGTGCGTCCATTAAGGGCGCTGGGGCGTTGCCCCACCAGCCGTCCGGACCGCAGCTCCCTCGGCTTTTGTGAACTTACATAAACTGAACTCTTAGTCAGTTCACTTAAGTTCAGTCTGAGATGCATCATGACAATGCCTGCAGTACTGAATGCCTGTGAGTTAGCATGACGTCGGGCCGCCCACCGGCGGCCCGACGTCATGCTAACTGACAGGCATTTACATTGTCAGACCAGGGGCAGCAGCAAGTGCGCATGAGTGGGGACGGAGGGCCAATTTTTCTCTGTGCCCACGCATGCGCACTAGTGCCTGCTGTGGCTGAGAAGAGCGAGGGTTGAGCAAAGGCTCAAGCCTCGGGCTGGGCGGGCGGGCAGAGAGTAACTGTGCCTTAAGGCGCTAGGATTGGCTGTGAGGGATCGCCGGATGTTCCTGTAGGCGGCTAGGCGCCAACAGCAATGGGACCTGGACTCTGGAGCACAGACGGCACGGACCTGGTAAGTTTTAAAATGTTTCATTTTAACCCCCGGCCCTGCGCGACATGACCCAGGTTAATGTAAGCATACGTTGCTTAACTTGCTTTAAGACTAGTGTTCTCCTGGTGGTGGGTGATTTATGTTAAGAGACGGAGTTTTGTGAGTGATTCGGCAATCGACCTGACAGTGACACCTGACTGACGTCTCCCGGCCCTGCCAGCCGGTCTGGGCACACTTCTGTTTGCTAATCCACCCAAAGGGCCAGTTCACTGTTGATAACTTGTTCCAGGTTAACAACAGCAAGGACACATGACGACCCCCAGGGCACGACGGCGAGTATTGCAAGAGCTTGGGAAGACGGTTCCGAGCGCGAAGGTGTGCACTTAGTTTTTCACCCTTCCAGAAAAGTCCCAACAGAATCGTCATTTTAGCTACCTCAAGGCGAGCCAGGTACCCCCGCTGGTGTCTGTCTGGAACGAGAAGTTTGAGGTTTAACACTGCCATATCATCCGTTAAACTAAATTCACATGTTAACTCTCCTTTGCTTAATTTTTGGAAATGATGCACCAGTTTTTCTCGTAAAAGTAAAGACTAGTTTACATTTGTAGGTACAAAGATGTTTCTGTTACTCTGCTGAATCGAATTGTTTGTCTCGTATCGTTGCTTTAAATGGAAATATAGAAGTTACGTTTAGTCAGAAGAAGAAAAGTGAGTATTTATTTGGGTGCTTTAGCATACAAATGGTTTCAAAATCCAAAGTACGAAATAGCATTGTCAAGCTAGGTGGTAAATAGGAAAAATAAGTGGGGTTTTAGGAAAGAGCTTTTGTATGCCAGCAAAGCATGTAGGGAGCTCACTACAGCTGTGAAGTGCTCTGGGAGCCATAAGGGGTGAAGAGAGAAATAGCTGCAAAGTATCGTCAATGCTTTGCTTGTGAATACTAGAGAGAAGCAAGGATTGTAATGGTGTGTGTGAAATCAAAATGAAGCGTGCATACCACACAAACGGACTTAGAGTGGATCAATATTTGCTGTAGGTGAAAAGCATTTGCGTGTGTAAGCTGCGAATTAACGGTATTAACCTCTCTTTACACATCTGCAAAGGGCTTCTAGTAACACAGCACACCCAGAGAGGAGAGAGAAAGTTGGAGGGGGGAGAGGGCGAGTCAGGGGAACAGGTTCTTTTTTGATGGAATACCAGATGAAAATAAAGCGTATTTAGATTTTAGCCCATTACTACCTTTTGGAGACAAGTTCATGGGGAGCCAGGAAACTTATTTGTCGATGTTTGTTTTGGTTTTCGTGGCTCTAACAGATGGTGGTTGAATGATGTCAGTCCTCGGGGCGCACACACGGCTGGGGGCAATTGCTGAACGTCTTCGCATGCAGTGACTAACAGCCTACAACAACTACAATATTGCCAGTGTCTGTGGGGAGGTTGCTTGCATTCTCGGGTCTGTGCTAAGCACCCCCACCTGCTCAGAGGCCCCAGCAGACGTGGTAGTCTGTCACCAGGCAATGTCAGGCCTAGACAGGCTGTAATAAAGGAAACCTATTGAGTGCAGGGAAGGGTGAGTGATGTCTGTGTTAGTGCAGGTTGAGCAGTGTGCCTGTGTGAGTCCAGGGTGAGTGATGCCTGTGTGAGTGCAAGTTGACCAGTGTGCCTGTGTGAGTGCAGGTTGAGCAGTGTGCCTGTGTGAGTCCAGGTTGAGTGATGCCTGTGTGAGTGCAGGGTGAGTGATGTCTGTGTGAGTGCAGGGTGAGTGCAGTGTGCCTGTGTGAGTCCAGGGTGAGTGATGCCTGTGTGAGTCCAGGGTGAGTGATGTCTTTGTGAGTGCAGGTTGAGCAGTGTGCCTGTGTGAGTGCAGGGTGAGTGATGTCTGTGTGAGTGCAGGGTGAGCAGTGTGCCTGTGTGAGTGCAGGGTGAGTGATGTCTGTGTGAGTGCAGGGTGAGCAGTGTGCCTGTGTGAGTCCAGGGTGAGTGATGTCTGTGTGAGTGCAGGGTGAGCAGTGTACCTGTGTGAGTCCAGGGTGAGTGATGTGGATGGGTGATTGCTGACTTAGTAATGTGTCAGGGAAGGGTGAGTAATGGGTCTATGAGTGCAGGGTGACTGTGCCTATGTGAATGCAGGGAGAGAGAGAGACGTATCTGTGCAAAGAGACTTGTCTGGCTACTCCCAGAGATGTATTCGCCAAGCCACCTCTTTCTCAAATGTGCTTGAGAATACACCATTTGCCCAATCTTTTTTCAAAATGTTCTCGTGGGAGAACCCCCCGACCCCCCATAGGTTGTTCGGCCTCGCTTGCTGCACTCGCTCGCCACAGTGCAGTATTTACGCCTCACCACTTTCAAATGTCACCAGCCGCCACTGGGGTAGGGTAGGGTAGGGTAGGTTAGGGAACTCATACTTACCTTTAAAACTTTTACAATGAGTATACCTTTAACATGCACGCCTTTGCGTTGTAATGGCATGCGTGGTAAAGGCATATTCGTTGTAAAAGTTTGCGTTGTGTTTTTTTGCGGGGTGTTTGTCTTTGCGGAATTAAAATTGCGGAGTGATAGTATGCGGGGAAATTGTTGGCGGAAAAACGCCTCATATTCCCCTGGAGGCGAGTACATCCATATTGACTTTGGGGAGCGCAGTTCCCCAGCTGGGAGCACCTCGAATCTTGACTATAGAGGCCGCTGGAGTCACTGGAGTCCGAGGCCGCATCCCCTCGAAGCCGGGGCTCCGGTCCTCACTCTCCTGTGCGACGGCAGCTTGAAGACGATGACTACACAGAGATGAGCTTCCCCACACCCAGCCGCGGTCGGTAGGGGAGTACCTACCGGGGCGGTGACGTGAGGGGGAAGGGACAGGGTGGGGGTTAGTAATGTATGGATAATGGAGGTTTGCAGGTAAGTAAACATTTAAATAAATCAAACGAATTTCGTTGCGCGCACTGCATCCCCAAAGGCAATGCAGTGCGCGCAACGAAATTCGTTTGATTTATTTAAATGTTTGCTTACCTGCAAACCTCCATTATCCATACATTACTAACCCCCACCCTGCCCCTCCCCACGTCACCGCCCGTCAGGTATTCCCCTACCGACCGCGGCTGCCCACACCACTGCAAACCATCTGTCCGAAGCCAGAGGCCGCAGCTCTGTTGACCAGCCCCACCCCCGGCGTCCAGCGTCTCAGCCTGTTGGACATTGCTCTGGCAGGTTCTGATCTGTTAGCCAGAAGCAGCTGCCTGTATAAGAATCATTGCGGTGAGGTCCAGCTGTTGGCATGCTGCATTGCCTTAACCGAGAATGGTGTCCGAAGAGGCCTCCACCAGCATCCAAATGGTTTACTGTGAGTGGTACACTTTTATAGCAATGTTTCCCACAGACCCTCTCGCTGTGTAACCGCCCAGGTATCCTTCCCGGCCTGCCGACTGGATTGTTCCTGCCTCCCCTTCCCGCCACAACCCCCCCGCCTCGTTCATTTCCGAAGGGGGCAGCGGGGGCTGCCTGTACCGACACCCCGGGTGCCACAGGCAGCAGTGAGTCGAGCATCTGGGGTTTCCCCAACATTTCATCTACATAATTCTCAGTAATAGTGGGGAGCGGGAAAGCGCCCCGAAATACACATTACAATTTTTTCTGCTTCAGGCAGTCTTCTCCGTGGACATCTTAGCCCCATCCTCGGTGGTAAGTGCCCATTCTTGTCACTGCAATAATTGTCTTTTTTTAAATTATTTGGGATGCTTTGATTTATAAAGGGTCGGCTGGGGCCCCGAGCACGGTATTTTTTTAATTTTGTTTTGCACCTGAAGTGTCTCTATATTTCGCGATATGTGCGCACGTTTGATATATGCACCAGACGCCCGTTGTATCAAGTTAATTTCAAGGCTGTGTGTACAGGAGGCATCTACTGCAGTGTAGATCCTGAGCAGCGCTGCGAGGCCCAATTGGCAACAATACAGAGTTATGCAAAGCTCGGCAACATGTAAACTAGCTGGAGAGGAATATATATATATAATGGTAGACTACGTAGCATCACATTATCATACTCTATTTTAGAACGGTGTGTCTGTTGTAGAGCATTTGATGTTCTGTTGTGTAATATACAGCTTGCAGAACGTACACAACGTGTTGGCACTCGATATAGAGTTGTGTAAAACATGCACCATTAGCTGTTGTAATATTGGACTTATGCCCTAACTTGGCAGGATGATTTTATATACCCGGGGGCGCGTGGAGGCTATGTTGCGTAATACAGGGCCTGCCAGACACAGAATAACATATTGGGGCCAGCTAGACCCATGTAATGTATGCAGCAGACAGTTGTGTAATAAGACATTTTTATTGTATGGATTAGTGACAGGGTATCCCTTCTTTTCCTATAAGGGGTTTTCAGTGTTTTTCTGCTACTTTATAATTTAGACATTATTGTAGTGTCCGCTTGGTGTGATATATGCAGAGGTTTCATGCCAATTGACAGTCATATTTTATGTATTCTCAGCTTTGCAAGGTAATTCTGCTTTGTTCGTCTATGTGGCATGCTGATCCTATTGTGTAATACAGAATATGTGCTCTGAAGCCATCTGTGGAGATCTAATAGCCCATATACACGTTCCAGTTTTACAAGGAGATGTGTACCTGTTGTGTGTACATCTGTGTTGCGGATATACATGCTTTGTCTGTGTAATATTGATTCTACAGAACTTGTTTGACTTACAGTTACCAAAATCCTCGGGTGCAGAAGTAACATTAGGCACCATTTTACTCCCATCACCACGTCATTATAACATTGCCACCTTTCCTTTGCTTTAACGCATCACACACAACCACACACACAACCACACACACAACCACACACACAACCACACACACAACCACACACACAACCACACACACAGACACACACAACCACACACTACCACACACACACAAGCACACACAAGCACACACAACCAGACACACAACCACACATACAACCACACATACAACCACACACAACCACACACACAACCACACCGTCAGTTCACACTTTCACCAGGCAGAGACACCATCAGTCATCAGTGCACGCTTTCACCGGGCACAAACACCACCAGCCGTCAGTGCACGCTTTCACTGGGCACAAACACCACCAGCCGTTAGTGCACGCTACCACCAGGCGTCAGTGCACGCTTTCACCGGGCACAAACACCACCAGCCGTCAGTGCACGTTACCACCAGGCACACACCACCAGCCGTCAGTGCACACTTTCACCAGGCACACACACACCACCAGCCGTCAGTGCACACTTCTACCAGGCACACACACCACCAGCCGTCAGTGCACGCTTCCAGCATGCATACACACCACCAGCTGTCAGTGCACAAATCAATTGTTAACGCATCCACAGTTAACTATTGTAGCAATCGCAGTATGGCGCACTTTACTTTTAAACATATTAATCTAAAGCGCAGCATGCCACCATTGCTACAAAAATAAATACACATTTTTTTGGCCTACAATTTATAGACTTTTGTTGCAATTGGTGTTGCAATATTTAGCAATGCCAATAGCTCAAACGTAATTAATGCGAGACCTATTGCATTGCAAATGCTTGTTCCTTTAGTCTCTTATCTGTGAACATTAGGAATGCTTAGAAACGGCCTCAGTTGAGGTAGCAAGTGCTATAAAACGTGTTGGCAAAGACCCCCGCTTTGGCGAGACCTGCTCTATATTTGTAATAACTTACTCTTTGAGTAACTTACTCATTTGTAAGTGCCTTTTGTGAATAACAAAATGGTAGTAAGTTTAGGATTTTGTCTTAAGTTACTTTTGTGAATCGGGCCGGTGTTCTACTGACCCCAGCAGGCCACCATCTCTGTGATAGTAGCCGTTCACAATGAGTCACAAATAGCGACCTGCCTCATGAATATTGATGAGGCAGGTCCATTTGCGAGCCACTGCGAATTGCTAATGAGTGTCAAACACACTGTTGTACATCACAGTTTGCGATTTCCTAATAGCGAAATGCTAAAATGTGCTATTAGGAAATCGCAAACATGCAATTTCGTACATCTGGCCCGGGTGTCTTGGGGGGATTAAGATGCATCCCAAAGCCCTACACATTCCCTGCTCAAAAGACCACTTCTCAGGCAGCTGCTGCTATTAGCTGCTCTCTCTGGTTCACTGGTGAAATGTTAATGAAAGGTATGCAAAGGAGCGCTACAGCACCATGCACCACGATCAAAGCACTATGGCTCAGTCTCAATAGTCTGTGCTTGTTGTGAGGCCAGAGTTCTTCAAACTCAGCTGTGCCAGCACTATCTATAGCTCCCTATTAATAGCTCAGGTGAAAAGAATTGTAGGTGTTATGCTGTCGACACTGCTCCGTGGGCTGAAACATCTCTCAGGTGCAACCCAACAGCTCTAATGCAAATGATCATTATTGGGTTTGGTAACCATTAAACTGGATGACAGTCCCAGCTGTTACCTCCAGCACTTACAACCAGAAGAGTGCGATGGATATGAAGAGTTGTGAAAAAAAGCATCACAACAAATTATATGCAGTGCTAATAAACTGCAATCCTGCGGCAGCAGCAAGCACTATATAAAGAACAACATTATTAACCATTTATACGCCAGTACGGTTTGATACCCGACCGCCACTTCGTTTATTAAAAATAAAAATGAATACTTTGCTTTGCCTTGAATTTTGAAAATGAATATTGCAGCTATTGCGCACAGCTCAGGCTTTCCGTCCGTGTCTCATACAGATGTTTTCAAGATCTCACAGACTACATGAGCCCAGCGGGTGTCTAGGCATTGTTGAGTCGGTCGTCGTTTCTCCCGCCAAAAACCAGCAGATGGAAGTGTATCTGGACAGAGATCAGTGTCACAGGCCGTAGCAGTCGCCACATGAGCAAACAGTCTGACGCCTACTGGAGCTTCAGAGGGGGAGGAGGCTGCCTGACGACCACGCCACATCTCCCAAACGTGGCTGATTTATTTATTTATTTGTGCGTTTTTATATAGCGTAGACTTTACCCGAAGGTGTCAGAGCGCTTCACAATAGGAACAGAACTGATACATGAGAACATTATAAGTGAAAAAAACAAAAGCAAACGTTACATTGAATGAAGCAATAATGGCAATCGTGAGCCAACTGATGAGGTACGGCTACTTCCACAACTAACCAGAGGGACGTCATGGTAAGTGAAGTGCAGTGAAAGGCACCTTCCGCTACACGAACAGGCAGGTCAACCAGCGGAATACAGCAGCAAAAGGCCAAGCTTGGGAAGCCAAATTTACAAGCCCCTAGCGCCACCAGAGTGCCACTTATTTTGACGCTCCGGTGGCGCTGTGTGCTGGCACATATTTACAAGGCCATGCAAAGCCACTTTGCGTGACTTTACACAGCCTTGTAAATATGGCCGTCTTTTACGCAGCACTCTGCGTCAAAGGGGCGTGGCATGGGGGTTGCTGTGGGGGTTTGCAAGCAACATCCATGGCTTTTTGACACTGCCCCAGATTTACAAGAATTTGTAAATCCGAGGCAGCGCCAAAAACAAACGCTTTTCCAGGGGAGGTGCAACGAAGAGAAATAATTTAATTTCTACTTGTCTTTTGCTCTTTCTCTGTGGGAGCAGAATGCCATTAATGATTGTTTTGGTGCAGGAAAGTGTTCCTTCCTGCACAAACACAAACACAAAGGCTGTTTGTGCACCGGTGCAGTGGAGAGCACAGGGGTGCGCCGTATTTTTGTAAATACGGCGTATCCCTGTGTTTCTGAAATGACACAGCTCGGCGCAGCACAATTGCTTTCGGCGCCATTTCATTGTAAATATGCCCCTCAGTGTGCATGGTTAGCATGACGAGGGACTGAGTCTCACAGGGAACCCCAGAAGGCAACTAAACCGAAAAACCGAGGCAAACGCACAGCCAGCATTTCTCAGAAGCCCTTGCCTTAAATCTTCTCCAGGGATGTATCTTCGGGAGGGTAGGGGGGTGTTTGGGGTGTAGCACGCCCCAATAATTGCACTGTCGGGTCAGACATTACCTGACTATCGGTCTTGTTCTTAGTGCAGGCAGGGCTGGGCAAAGAAATGACCCCAAAGACCTCATATGCAATAAAACACGATCTTATTCTGCCTCCATGTCCCTGCAGCAGTACTGATTTTTCCTATTTCAGGGATTTGTATGTCCCAGATCTTTACTGCTTGGTTTGAAATAGAAAGAATCCCTGCATGGCAGCTGCTTTTCTTGGGCTTTCCTGGGGACCTGTTATGGAAAGTGCCCCAGGCCACTTTTGTATTACAGAAAGGGCCGCAGACGCTTGTGCAAATACAGATAGCGCTGGTTCTGTTAGCACAATAGGGTGTCCCCTCATTCGCGTGGGGTGTGACCCCATGCAAATGAGGGAATCCTTTTGCTTCTGCGTTCACGCCATATTAGAGACGTGGTTGCAGAGGCAAAGAAGCTGTCAGGAGGCGCACTAACAGTGCTACACCTAAAAAGTGGTGCACTGACATTGAGCCCCCTGATGGGAGCCCTCTGGAGGGGGTGAAGAGGGCCCTATGGACCCCCTATACATCCTCTTACAGGCGGGTGCACTCACTCACAGGACACGCCTGCAAGGGGATCTCCCGCCCCTCTCTTAAGGGAAGGCCGGATTGGTGCTTGCACATTGAAACACAGAGCGGCTGCTTCAAAGCAGTTCAGTTTTTCACCTGAATGCTATGCCCCCCGGGCAGCAAGACTTGGCAGCTGCTCTCAGGGCAGCGCATTCAATGTAATAGGGCACGTTTTCTCTGTTTACGCCCAGCGCACTTGTTTTCAGGTGCGTCGGGCGCAAACACGGTAAGTCCACCCTATGTGTAATAGGCCTCCTGGAGTGTTACGCATCCATCCCTGTAATGTGATTCAGGCAGTAAGCTGGGCATACAGAGGCCCCAAGGACAAAGATAAACTGAGCATTTCCTTGACCGAGACAATTACATTTTAATTTCTGCATATTCACAGTATTTCATTTTCTGTAATAGAGTTTCATGCCGTACGCAGTGCAATTCTGAATTGCTGCATTATTGAGTGTGTTTAGTGTCCTAGGGTGTGTGGTACCTCAGGTGGATAATATGCATTTTAGAGGCAGAGAATTTTGTGTATAATCTGTGGGTACCTGCTTTACTGGTTTGGGGGGGGTATGCACTTGCTTTAGGTAACTGCACGTAAAATAGCACATATACTTCACCTAAGGCAGCAACCCTACCTACAACACACGAGGCACCAGTATCCTGTTCCTGCTGTAAGCTGATAAAGTGCATGTAAAATGTACCTATAGCCAGTGAGCTTTGCATACATTGTAACTATAGTCCGAGGTGCCAGAGTCTATATTTGAAATGTTGTCTCTTTCTCTACACCATGATTCATGCTGTGTCTGTATATTTCTCCAAGAAGCTTATACACTTTCTATGCCACCTGTAAGATGCCTGTATACTTGAGATGCCTGTATGCAACCTGCAGCCTGCTAGATGTGTTTACTCTGTGACCATATCAGGCAAGGTGCATGTAAAATGTACCTGTACAGAGTACGTTCAAACTCTCCTTGCCGTCTGTACATTTGGTCAGCTGTAGCACCTGATTGCCTGCACATCTCTCCCTAGCACTATATGGTTCCCTAGCCTGCGCTGGTCTCACATTCCCCAGCACAGAAGGAGCAGCCAGGGCCAGCTCCACTACCCAGAATTGACCATGCACATACAGGAAGAACTCTACACCAAAGTCTCTAGCCTGAACACACCTAGGGTGAAAGGTGAATTTTGTACAGGCTTGGCTCTTTGTCATTGACACTCTGCTTCTATGAACACATCATAGAGAAAAGTCTGATTTGTCTCTAACCAACTCCATTCTTTTAGAGTTATTTCCAACATACTTGTACTCCGAACCAGAACACAGTACTGCCTGTTCGCAGCAGACCCTGGTAAGAGAACTAGTGCGGCAGCGCTACTCAGCGGAGTTATTTCACATTTTCGTCCTCAAGCACCATACACAATAATGATGAGTCCTTCCCACCAATGTGACCATGTTGCTGCCTACTATTTTACCAAACTATAAAGGAGGCAAATTTTCTGCCAGAGTGAAAGTGTGATACTGACAGCAGAGTAGGGGAAGGGACTTGGTACAGTGGCGGCTGATGAGCGTATAGGTTTGGTTTGGTGTACTGTCTACAAATGTAGGTTCCAGCTTCAGGCACTCTGAATGGGTCAACGATCACGGAGGCGGACTCGGGTGTCTGTCCCATTGTACCTTTGTGGCTACCCTAGGTGCCTACTGGTGACGCCTTCTAGGCCGCAGTTTGAGTATTGTCGCTGACATTTTTGTCACATTCAGCACTCTGAAGTGACTTAACGGTCACACCTAGCACATTATACACCTCCTCAACAATATCTATATTGCTGTATACAGTAGAATTGCACTGTTTTTCATTTGGTTGAGTGATTGGCAGTTGAGCTGAGCCCATAGGACTGGGAATTGGAACATGTACATTTTTATGATATGTCTCAGCGTTGGATGCACTTTTAATATTTTATGTGAAAGGCTTCCTGTTATAAATTCAATCTGTAGACATATCTTTAAAATGGGCCTGTGGGATTCAGTATTTTGGTAACACTACACACAGGCCTTAACATGAAAGTTACCAATGGTTTGCAATAAAAGGTCCCAATTGTTTTATGCCCCCAACCATCAGTTTACAGTAAGAGCACCTGAAATTCTGAAAACTGTTCAAACACTACTTTTTTGGTTGGGGTCCATTGTGAGTTCTTTAGGTCCAGGTGCGGCTCCTCCACGTGGGCATCGGAGCGTAACCCCACTGCTTTCTCACAGTGCGAGACGCAGAAACGTAAAATGCTATAAATACCATTTAACGTTTCTGCGTCTCGCACTGCGAGAAAGCAGAAGGGTATGTCTGGTTGGGGGTGGGCGGGTCGGGGAGGAGTGGCTAGCCCAATGTTATGGGCGTTGACTGTTTTGTCGGCCCCAGGGCCGACCAAACCAGTCATGAGCACTCTCCCGTTTTCTCCATGTAGGCTGCATGGAGAAAACGGCCTCACCATAGACGCCTGTACGGACGGTGTACTAGCCAATCACAACACTGCCATTACAGCATTTTGATTGGCTTAGGGGAGGAGAGGGAGACTGCCTGCTTCTGCTTCCTGTGAGCAGAGAGAGGTCAGGAGATGCGACACAGGAGTACGGGACCGGAGGCAAAGGTAAGTCTTAAAAGAATTGTTAAATTAACACCACCCTCCTTGAGCGAACCCGCCGCCCCCCCCACACCCGAGTCATGCCGGATGCGACTGTTTAGGTCACATCAGCATTACTCCTGCCCATACAGATTTTTTTTCCAGAGAGTATGCAATGTAGTTGCGTCCTAACCCACCCTTGGATTTATACAGTTCGCCAGATACTGTGTGAGGCTCTCTGAAGTCTCCTATAGTTCACAAATTCATATTCTGTAAATACCAGTGCCTTTGCTCTAAGCGGAGGAAGCCAAAACTTCATGTGAAAACTACTACTAACCTAGCTGTTAGGAAAGGCTTTGATCTGCAGAGACCTGACAACAGGACAAAAACTGAGGAAAGTCAAAAGGCACACTGACGTGCTTTGATTCTACCCAATAGCTTCCAATCCCAAAACGTTGCATCACTCAGCTGACCTGCTACATCTGGGCTTGTTACTAATCTAGGGGCAATTGCATCATTCAAGAACACAGAGAAGACTCTACTTTCTCTCTATGATTGTGGTGAGAGGTTTATTGGTAGCTGAGTTGAAGATGGGTGACAAAGGCCCTAGAATATGCTTCATCGGGTGTTGCAGTTCAGATGGAGGGAAGAGTGTGGGGCAGAAGAGTCTTATAGTATTATGAAGATGTTCAGAGAAAGTATTGGGGGCTTTTATTTGGGAGTTGGCAGGGGTAGAGCGCCTCAGAAGAAGCAGGGGAGCACGATAGCCTTAAAAGAGTGTCTTTTCATTGCATAGAGTTGTAGCTCAGCCTAAGCAGAAAAACAGGACAAGATCTCCTTTACCAGATTTGAAAGATTGTACATCAGATAGTGCACCTGGACAGACACAACGTCAGAAGAGTTTATTTTCAAGGTATGATGGACTTGCCTAAATGGTGCACAGGTATGTGGTTGGCTTGTTTTTTTAATCTGGTTTCAAATTACCCAAAACTAATACCCTTTAAAAACATTAAGCATTCCCATTAACCATCCACTCAGCAGTACCAATCCTCCCTCTGACCCTTTTAGTTGGGTACACTATACTTAGTGTTCTTGTTGGGAAGTCTCAGACTTAGACACCCCCCTAACATTATTGCCTAAAATACGCCCCTGATCTTCATCCACCATCCAGACATACTGCTGCAAATGTTATGATTTCTTAACTCAACTGTGCAGACTTATGAAATGAAATGAAAATAGAATTTATATAGCGCAACGGCTACCCTTAGGCTTCCCAGCGCTGTGGACTAACGCAGAATAGCAGGGTAAGAACGGATTAGTTGCATTCATTGAAAATAACTGTTTTTAGAAGCTTTTGAAAAGAGACCAGGTTGCGCTCCTTCCGCAGATAGAGTGGGAGGGAATTCCATGAGTTAGCAGCATTATAAGAGAAGGCTCGCCTGCCCCATCTGGCCTTCCTTATTCCTTCCCAAGAGGGCTGGCCAAACAGTCATGCGCACTTAGAGAGTGCAAACCACTCCTCCCTCTGGAAAGCTCAGCCCCGCCCCGCCCTGACCCAACCTGACTTCGAGTCCTGCAAGGAAAAATAAAATGACAATAACGTGTTGTTATTATTATTTTTTTATATTTTGCACTGCTCAAAGAGTAGTGGGGTCCCGCTCCTCTGCCTTAGCGGAGGAGCCACCACTGGCTGCTACAACTGTAATTCAGAAAACAGCAACGACCAGGTGAGTAAGAAGGAACCAGGCTTGGCCTCTATGAGGTGTCACTGAAGGTGAAAATTCCCCTCCAGGCCTTCAGTGATTGCATCAATTGGCTTCCAATGCTACTACAAAGGTATGGTACTGCAATATTATCCAATAAATATCGTCTGACAAAAATATCATATCCTAAAAAAAAATAGGAAAGTTTACACTTAATGGAAAAATATTTATGGTAACGATATTTAGGCCATGATACTTATGTCAGAGGATACTTTTATTATTGATATTATGGTGTACAACCAATTGTCAGTCTTTTACAGTGGGTGTGCTGCAGAGGGAATATGAGGAGTGCTTGATAAGTGCTTGATAAGCAGGCAAGTTTCCATCGTGCAACCTAAGCATTCTAATCGCCTCCACAAACTCCAGTGTTGTCAGGCATTTTCTAATTTCACATACATCACTAAGCAGTAGGTAGATATTAAATGCTTCAGGTTGCCACCTCTATTTAGACAGGTCTCTGAAGACTAACTTATAGATGATAGACTCGTTCAACTAATGGCACTCTATTAGCAAATCGTGCACAGATTCCAATTGAATAACAGGCAGAACTTGCAAAGTGTATGATGTCATCTCGTCATCAGGAGCCACTGCTCACCAGGCACTTCCTGCTCTGTGGAAGAGTAAACCTAACTTCCGGGTTAACAAGCTCAAATAGGTACAAACACTAACCTAAGTCCCCTGGAGACCAAAAAGAATGGTACACCAAGGTACACACATCGAAAAGGACTCTCTTGGCTTCTTTACCTTAAACACCAAACTTCCGGTCGGTGCTCGGGGAACCTCAAACTCACATTTCTACGTGCAGAAGAGGTCTGCACCCATTATTTCAAGGGATTCAAGGGATGCAGTGATATGTTTCAATTATTCTGAAGGACTACTATTTTCTCTTGGGGCATTATATTCCATTGTCTTTTGGCTTTTTCGTGCCACTACAGACAGGTACCAACTACATAAAAGGACCCTCCAGCACAGTGTACTAGGTCAAGTCCCTTCCAAATGGGAAAACAAGAAATCCCAAACAAGTGTTAGCTTTGTTGGGTTCCTCAAAGATATACATCTTTGGTGTTTATGGCCAGTGAATCTCGGACTACTGTCTCAATATCAATTAGGAAAAACCTTACATAGCTCAACACTGGTGGATGGCAATGTTTAAATCAATCTATGTCAAGGATAATTAATCGAGATGCATACCTCATCATTCTTACCTCATCAAACCGATGACAGACATGGACCATCCATATGTAAAGCAATAGAGGCCCTGCCCGAACATGCAGCGTACAACTTCAGATGCAAAAATGAATCAGTTGCCCCAGCCTACGAGCCCACCTGTTAAGGGCTGAGGCAGGGAGCGAGGTGGAGACGGTCGGACTTATTGCTGGAAGTGTTTTCATAATGCCAAGTTGGGAAATCCATACAGTTCATTTTTCTGTGACTGAAAAGTGATAACATTTCGTTAAACAAAAACAAATCCATTCTAAAAGGGAGCACAAGCAGCCCCAAACGTTTAGTTGAAGTCCCTATGGAACCGCGAGCTTGGCACCTAGAGTGTCAGAGGGAAGCAGAAATCAGGGTCAGTCTCCATAACCAAGCAGTGTAAACAAAGAGAACCTGAACTAAGACAACACACAACACCTGTACTAAGGCTTCAAGTGGGTATGCACCCATACATTATTAAGTGGGACATAATTTAAGAGAAAAAGTCCTCATAGATTCCACTATTAGTGCGTCCATCAGAATTGCTAAAAGTCTGTAAAAAGAATCTGCCAATCACTCAAATTGGTGGTATAAAACGTATGTGGCGCATCTCTGGGAAACAACCAATAGAGGGCGCCCAGGAACAGCTTGGAGGGACTTGGTCGGTAACGTGGTTAAATGAGTTGGTGGTGCTGATCTCTACACTGATGTGCAGGTCACACATTTGCACCACAGAAATGCCAACCAGTTTTCAACAGTTACAAGGTGGGTCCATACATTGAATAACATTAAATGAGGTAAGAATAGCATTTGTTATTGCAGAGAGCCAGCAAAACTGCGGTACGAAGTGCAACGTAAAACATATTTTTAATTATCATTTACACCATGGTGGTATTGAGTAGAGACGGGTCACAGAGGGAGAGCTCTATAGCATACTCAAAATTTTTTCCGAATGTCCGCAAAGTATGGTCTGTGGTGAGCCCGAGGGCCGCAATGATGCTAGGGAGTGGGGCTTTGTGGATGGTTAAATGTTGCAGGATACTTCATTAGATTATTTTCCTTTACTTCAGTTAGCTTGCAAATAAAAGCTTCCCCATTTATTTAACATCTTTCTGAAGGTTAGTGCTGTCTGAAGTAAACAGCATCCCAGTGCTGCTGCTGAGCCGGGGGCCCCATGTGAAAGTCAGGAGGGCCACACGCGGCCCTCGGGCTGTACTTTGAGTATCACTGATCTATAGCAATCACGTGACTCCGCCTGTATTAATGCACAGTGGGCCTGCCTTTGGGTCTCAGGCACCCATGCCACAGGATTTTAAGTTGAATGAAAAAGCTGGGAGTGGTGTGTGAATGTGTGGGGGGGGGAGGGGTTCCTCACATTGTGGGGTGGCCTATGTAATTCATGGTGTGGCTTAAACACGTAAGGTAAAAATCTGTTCTTACCATAGTGTGCCTCTGCAGCCATGTTCGACTGCAGACAGTAAAAAATAAAATGGTATTAAAATAATTTGAATTACCAGTTTTTTTTCACACTTTCTGCTCAGCAGTGTGGGGGTGGAGAGGGTAGAGGCTACTCCCCACTTATGTAGGAACCGCCACTACTCACTTCCCTTCTTAGGTACACACCAGTGTGGGTTCTTAGAGAGAAAAGGAACTTGGTTCAAGTGTCAATGGGTTTGTGTTTTTTGAGGAGTGGGTGTCCCGATCTGATCTCTGCTGCTATTGGAGAACTGTCCAAACCCAGCCCCTGGACAGTGCTCAGCACTGGGTGTTGGTGTTATTGTAAATGGGGTTTGAAGGAACTTGGGGTTTACTGATTAACTTTTATGACTACCACGCAATCACTTTTGGCAACTTTGCACTCGGTGACACCTTTCTCTGGGTAAAAATAATCATTCATTAAAATCAATCTTGTTTTAAATTGTTTATTGGACCATTGTTGTCTAGATTACGCATATGCTTCTCGACAGGTGCTCCATGAATAAAAGATGGAGCAGTGTCATTATTTCTCGCGAGTCTTACCTCCAGCCCTGAAGGTGAACGTGCCGTGGTGTGCTGACAGACCCTACGGATAGTGAATTAACTGCCAGTAACGGCTCAAAAGCGATTTAGTATGAAACACGAAAATGGTCTCTGAGAAATGTATTTGCCCAGTGTTTGGGGGAAACCTCAAAGACGTTATTCTATATGTTTTCATATATAATTATTAAAAAGTAGTTTGTGAAAAGGCACACCTAAAATATTTCAATTCTTTTGATGTAACAAGTAAAGCTGACCATCCCTAGAGGTGCTTGGTGGTCACCCTCAAGAAAAGTTTGCTAAATTGGTGGCAAAATTGTGAATATTTTAGCAAAATGACGCTACGCAATAGCTATAAGTTCATAGATATTAGCACATGTATAAAACTTTAGGTATGCAAACGCATGTGGCTTTTATTTTTCAAAGCATCTTTCTTCACTTATATATTTCACTTACCATCATTTTCCATCCTGCACCTGTATAGTCAATCCCTTGTTATAAGAAATGACTGAGAATCTGTTTAGAAGTAGCAGGGTAATAGAAGAAAACATACTCAGACCTCACAGTTTGAAACATTTTACAGGGTCTTACACATGTACTACTGATCTAACAGGCTCAGGTCTCAAACAGCAACACCCATAATGTCATTAAAACATTTAGCCATAAAGAAGATTAAATACTTCCTAATGAGTCATGAAATAACTTCTAAGGAACCAAGGGGGGTATGTACAATGAAGTGGCTGAGCGTGTCCTTGACCTCCTTGGCTTCACGACATGCTCCGCCACTTCGGAAACACAAGGCTGCACCATATTTACAAGAATGTGGTGCAGCATTGCGTTTCCCCTGCGATGGCGCTAAGTTTAACAGCTAAACGCCAACGCAGGCACCCTTGCACCAGAGAGAAAGGTTGTCTGTATCCAGGGGAGGATTGGTCAGCCGTGGCCGTTAGTGGGAATACCAGCCGGGCGGTGACGTGGGGAGGGGGAGGGGCAGGGTCAGGGTGGGGGGTAGTAATGTATGGATTACAGACTTTAACAGGTAAGTAAACATAAAAATAAATAAAATGAATTTCGTTGCGCGCACTGCATCACCAAATGCGATGCATTGCTTGCAACGAAATTCGTTTTATGTCCCTCCCCTCCCCACGTCCCCGCCCGGCCATTACTCCCACTACCGGCCGCGGCTGGGATTGGTTATGTCCCTTCCTACACATAAACAATACGAAAATGCCATTTAATAACTTTCATGTGTGCTGCTTCGTGCAGCACACATGAAAGTTACAAAAAATTGAATTTTTCAAAGGTTTGTTCATGTACAGGAAGGGACACCTTCCTGTATATAAACAAACCATGGCATTTTTCTTTTTCATTGTGTGCTGCTCAAGGCAGCACACAAGGAAAAAGCACAGACAAGGAGAAATAATTAATTCCTCCTAGTTTCGCCAACTTAAGACCAGGATTTTCCTGGTCTTAATTTTGGCGCTGCCTCCTCATACATAGGGGCAGCATCAAATACAATGGGTGTTGCGGTAGAACGACCACCACAACACCCACTGCACGCCCTTTTCATGCTGAGTTAGCGTGAAAGGGTGCCTTATGTAGAAGGCAGCATTAAGCCAAGTAAAGTGGCTTAACACTGCCTTGTACATAAGGCAAGGCCCCTATCACCACGGGAATGTCATAAAAAGTGACGTTCCCATGGTGATAGGGGCTTGTACATATGCCCCCAAGTGCCCTCTCACACGCCATAGTCCGACCTTTGCTAAAAAAATCCACATTCAGACCCAAAAGATATGGGTAAATTCAGGGGCGCAACTAGGTCTTAAGTTCGGGGGGGGCTGACATGGCATAAAAAGGGGCGTGGTTAACATGTTAATGGGGCGGGGCTAAAATGGCAGAAAATCAGGATCGGATAATGCTCAGGCCAAGCTAAGAAAAAGAAGTGGCAAATTCTGCATTCAAAACTGGACAACAATCAGTTTTATGAGAAGTAAATTGGAGAACAGAGGGTAATGTGAACCATTTATATAACAGACAAGGGATTTGTTCATCTTGCAATAAAGTGTCACTCAAATACATTATATTGTCTCACAATGATATTATGTAGACGGTTAAAATTACACCCTTTTTTCTAATGGAATGCCCATGAAACTGGGTCTAAAGAGCCCAGAACAACGTGCTACTCTCTGAAAAACCTAGACTGTTCACAGATATAATTCACACAAAAAAGGGGACTCTGTCCACCCCCCAAAGACAAAGAAGGAATTTGAGATTTTGCAATGTGTACATTTGCAGTGTTGTTACAAACTACAGTATCAATAAACATTAATTTATTGGCAGTACAGACATTAAAGCATGGTGCTTTAATGTACAGGCATAATAATCATGCTGGAATTCAGAGGGTGCATGAGAAATAATAAAGCATTTACATTTTGATAATATCATGTTACATTTGCTGTTCTTCGCACTTACTACCCCATATGAGGTGTTGAAGCGATTTTTGGTGGGTAGCACACTACTCTGGAACCCAAACAGAATTAGTGGGGACTGATATAGGAAAATATTAAATTAATCTGAGTGGTGGAGATCTTAGTCTGTTATTTGTATTGAAAAGGAATAGTGGAGCAATAGAAGAAAGAAGGAAGGGTCTGGAATGTGTTTTTTTGGGGGGGTAACAGCAGTAGGAAGGGGTTTGGGATGGAGGTGGAAGAGTCGGAGTGAAAGGTTTAGAAAGGCTTATTTGGGCGATCTGAATACTGAAAAAGGTATGAGATGATGGAAGGAGGGGTAGAGGATAGAAGAGTATGGGGTTTAGGATGAATGAAAGAGTGTAGGTAGAGAATATACTGATAGAGGTATGGGGTTAAAAATAGGGCAGTGCATTGGAGAGAGTAGTAGAGTGAGGTTTGAGATGAATCGGGTGGAGGTAGGGAATATATTGCGAGAGATATATGGTGACATCTAGGGTAGTGCAAAGTAATAAACATAAAGATACTTAAGTACATGAAAGGTATCTAAATGCATAAGGAAGGAAATCTATGTAGAATAAAGTTGCATTTAATAAACTAAGACTTTCAAATGTTGTTGTACTTGTGTGTTTGTGTAAGGTGTTAGATCATTCTGTACCATTACAGACCACTATCCCGCCTGAAATAAAGGAAAAAGCTAAAAACCTGTATTTTCACACAATAGTTCCTTCCACCAAGCTGAATCTGTTATAAGTTTCATATCTATAGCACCAAGAGGCTCCTAGCGTACATGTTTAACAAATAGCCAAATAATACCAAAGAATGAAGAAAATAACAAAATGAGACCACACACAAGCCAATTTATCTAGTAAACAAAATATGAAATGAAACTAATAAAAAGTAATTATCACAGTCTAGACTCATGGCCTGGGAACAAGCCTGGTGTTATATATCAGCTTAACACATTGGGCCTGGCTTCAGATGGAGAAAATTCTTACAAAGAACCAGTAGCTGTCGGTGGTGGGAGTGCTGCCGGGCGGTGATGTGGGGTGGGGCGGGGCAGGGTGAGGGGTAGAAAACTATGGAATACGGCCAAATACAGGTAAGTAAACATAAAAATAAATAAAATGAATTTTATTGCACGCACTGCATCGCCAAATGCGATGCAGTGCGCACAACAAAATTTGTTTTATTTATTTTCATGTTCTTAAAATGTGTATTATGATGATATAACAATTGAATTACTGCACAGTGAATATTTAAGATTGGCAGGTATTATCGGTCTTTATTGAGATAGAGGGTGAATCGAAGAAAAACAAGAAAATAAACTAAAAATCCACAAATAAACTTACAAACCTGTCTACAATACACATACTCCCAATCCAAACCTAGGACATGGTAGACATATTCGGCCATCATCTGTTTTTACAGTACTGCAGACTTCTTTAGAAAGGCCGATCCTACCCCTTGACTGGATGTAGTAGAAGTGGGCCCCATATGCTTCAAACATCATCCCGGACAGGGACACCCCACCTGTGGCACCACTGGCCGGGGCCACTCTGCAGATAAGGGGGCGTGTTCTGCTTCACATCAGCATCACATCTCTTGCAAGGACATGCCAGGGCCACCACCGCCTCAAGGCCACTTGCTGAGAATGCGGCTACGATCTGCTTCGCAACAGCATCACTTGCAAGTACCACCCATTCATAGTACCTCTGCTTCTCAACAGCATCACTTTGCAAGTACCACCCATCCATAGTACCTCTGCTTCTCAACAGCATCACTTGCAAGTACCACCCATCCATAGCACCTCTGCTTCGCAACAGCATCACTTGCAAGTACCACCCATCCATAGCACCTCTGCTTCGCAACAGCATCACTTGCAAGTACCACCCATCCATAGCACCTCTGCTTTGCAACAGCATCACTGGCAAGTACCACCCATCCATAGTACCTCTGCTTCGCAACAGCATCACTTGCAAGTACCACCCATCCATAGCACCTCTGCTTGGCAACAGCATCACTTGCAAGTCCCACCCATCCATAGCACCTCTGCTTCTCAACAGCATCACTTGCAAGTACCACCCATCCATAGTACCTCTGCTTCGCAACAGCATCACTTGCAAGTACCACCCATCCATAGCACATCTGCTTCGCAACAGCATCACTTGCAAGTACCACCCATCCATAGCACCTCTGCTTTGCAACAGCATCACTTGCAAGTACCACCCATCCATAGTACCACTGTCCGGCCCACTCAGCAGACACGGGGGCAGGTATGTGTGGCATCACTGCCCCAAGCCCACACAGCTGAACTGAGGCCTAGCACGCGCCCCTGACCACCACCTCCATCACACTTGTGGTGTAAGGTGAGGACACACCAGGTGTTGCAAAACTTCACAGCCATAATTCTCAACGCAGGATCTCTGCTCTCACTTCACCATGTTACCCTACAGCCCACCCAGGAGTGCAGAAACCAAATCAAAGCACCTACATCCATCAATGCAAACATTGTGGGGAACCAGGGCCTAACATTTTATTTCCAACCAAGTAACACCCTTCATTGGCAATATTTGTTAAAAATAATAAAATCGGATTGATCATAGAACGGACCAGTCAAGCATTAAATTAAAGAGTTGCTTTCCCCTCGGCTGCTAGCACCTTCCTATTAGAAGTTGGGCCACTGTTGACAGCATCTGGTGACAGCCCCACCCCAGGCACCAACTGTAGGTGCTTCCATTCTCCCTACCTCAATGTGCCGCTTTCATAGCCAGCACGAGCACTGAAACCAGTGCCAAAACCCACTAGGAGCTATATCCGTGCTTACGCACATTCACAGCTCCTCTCCACCCCAACAATCCCTTCCAACCAATGAAGGGGCCATAGGACACAATGAGCAGCACTATCGTGCACCCCTATTCACTGTGTCCAGTCAGGAAACTGATAATGCTTGTAAACCTGGGATGTAAGGCGCACAGCGGCAGGTCACATGAAGAATGCCCGTACAGTACCCACAGGTTGCGAGTGTGGTGCTCTTCACAGAGCCCTTTAACATTTACCATTGCAATGTGTCTCCCCTCCTCACGTAGATCTGCGGTTTGAGCAACGCTCCAAGTACAGGCTGGATACAAGTAAGGACAGCTCCTAAGGAAAAAAAAATCAGTTGAGGTGTTCCTCGAAAAGCTGTGTCCAAAATGCCCAGGGCAGGTGGGGCCTCACTTGAGAGAGTGTGAAGATGTGCACAGCAGGGGTAAAGGGATGGCCAGTGCAGGTGACGCTTTTCCTTTGTAAAGGAATTCCTGCTGGCGTCATATCTCCCTGCTGTGCACATCTTCACACTCCATGCTGCACAGCACATCAAACGTGCTTAAGTGAAATCCCCTGCTTCAGGCAAGGAAATCACCTCGGTGGCACCCCTCTGAAAGAAAAAAAAAGGTAGGGGGCAGGGAGGGTTGCTGAAACCGTCAGAGGATAGCTGCCTCCGGCTGGTTCTGGGCCTCTCTGAAGGGGTCATTAAAATCACAATCTCGGATTCTAAACCATCCGAGAATAAAAGTGGAGCCTTAATGCAAATGAAAGTGGGAAAACGGTTTTCGTACTTTCATTATTTTACATCATTGTAAACCAGGAAAGTATGTTGTGCTGTCATCTGAACCTTGGCAGCCCGGGCTGGAGATTACGACGGGGGGGGCTGAAGCCCGCTCAGCCCAATGGGTGTTGCGCGCCTGGGTAAATTCCACCCCATTTCACTCCTACCCATTTTAGCAAAGATGGCTGAAAAATATGTCAATCACACTCTGTCCCAGTTCTTAGAGGAGAATGAGGTGCTTCACCAGACTCAAATTGTTTTTAGACCAGCACACAGCGCCGAATCTGCCCTACTACTGGTCACAGAAGAACTGAAGGGAATCCTCGAACAAGGAGGTACTGCTGCCATCCTGTTACTCGACCTAAGTGCAGCCTTCGATACGGTGGATCATAAAACATTCATTCTTACGCTAGAGCAGGGGTACTCATAGTACGGCCCGCGGGCCGGATGCGGCCCGGCAAGCCTTCCTTGGCGGCCCGCGGACCTTCGAGACAATCGTACCTGTGCTTAAAAAAATAATGTATTAGTGTTGGCAAACACCGCCGCAGCAGTGCTGGGCTCGGAGACCTTGATAATCACCGCTCCCCCGGCCCCCACAGAGCAGAGGCTTTGTTGTATTTCACCCCTTAGCGCCTCTGCTCTGTGGAGCCGGGCGAGATGTTTGTCAGAGTGGAGATGCAGGGGCACTACAATAAAGCCTCAATAATATGTAAATGGTCTTTTAACGACCTGCTAAGTACTTTGGTGCGACTGATGGACGGCTGTCTCTTTGCCCCCCCACCCCCTCTTAATCACCCTGATGCGGTGTCCATTCACTCACAGTCGCGTGGACACTCCTGTAATTATCAGAAGGGCGCGCGCAAACTGCATTTTAGTCATGAGAAACTTCTTGCCAGATAGGGATCTTTCTGTGTGTGCGCTGAGGAAGCTGTATCAGCCCGGGCTGAGGCTGACAGACAGACACACACAGTGAGATGACAGAGGGGGAGGGAGAGGGAGAGCTGGATGGAAAGAGAGATGGAGAGGGAGTGAGAGAGAGGGAGAGAGGGAGGGCAGGAGGGAGGGAGATGGAGGGCAGGAGGGACAGGGAGGGCAGGAGGGAGGGAGATGGAGGGCAGGAGGGACAGGGAGGGCAGGAGGGAGAGGGAGGGCAGGAGGGAGGGCAGGAGGGAGAGAGAGGGAGGGCAGGATGGAGGGCAGGAGAGAGAGAGGGAGGACAGGAGGGAGAGAGAGGGCAGGAGGGAGAGGAAGGGAGAAAGAGAGGGAGGGCAGGAGGGAGGGCAGGAGGGAGAGAGAGAGGGAGAGAGAGGGCAGGAGGGAGGGAGGGCGGGAGAGGGAGGGCAGGAGGGAGAGAGGGCAGGATGGAGGGCAGGAGGGAGAGAGAGAGGGAGAGAGAGGGCAGGAGGGAGGGCAGGAGGGAGAGGGAGGGCAGGAGGGAGAGGGAGGGCGGGAGAGAAAGCAGGAGGGAGAGAGGGAGGGCAGGAGGGAGATAGAGAGGGATGGCAGGAGGGAGAGAGAGGGCAGGAGGGAGGGCAGGAGGGAGAGAGAGGGAGGGCAGGATGGAGGGCAGGAGAGAGAGAGGGAGGACAGGAGGGAGAGAGAGGGCAGGAGGGAGAGGGAGGGAGAGAGAGAGGGAGGGCAGGAGGGAGGGCAGGAGGGAGAGAGAGAGGGAGAGAGAGGGCAGGAGGGAGGGCGGGAGAGGGAGGGCAGGAGGGGGAGAGGGCAGGATGGAGGGCAGGAGGGAGAGAGAGAGGGAGAGAGAGGGCAGGAGGGAGAGGGAGGGCAGGAGGGAGAGGGAGGGCGGGAGGGAGAGGGAGGGCGGGAGAGAGGGCAGGAGGGAGAGAGAGAGGGAGGGCAGGAGGGAGATAGAGAGGGATGGCAGGAGGGAGAGAGAGGGCAGGAGGGAGAGGGAGGTAGAGGGCAGGAGGGAGAGAGAGGGCAGGATGGAGGGATCACTGAAAGAATATCGACTACCAAAATATCGACTACCCAAAATATCGAGGAAAAAATATCTACAGCAAAAATATCGAGTTTGTATGTACAAACAGGTAAGTACAAAAATATCGAGTACAAAATATCGTTTACAAAAATATAGTTGTAAAAAATATTGTATTTACTAAAAACAGTGTTAAATTAAATTAATATTAATAATTAATTACTAAAATATACTTAAAATTACTTAAATTAACTTATAATAATTAAATAATTAATGAAAGTTAAATAAATATTTTTTTATTTCATATTTATTAAACATATATATATATAGTAATAAAATATAATAAAATAATACCCAAAAACTGAAAACTGACCCTGAACCCTAAAAATACCCCTTTACCCAAAAACTGAAAACTGACCCTGAACCCTAAAAATACCCCTTTACCCAAAAACTGAAAACTGACCCTGAACCTTAAAAATACCCCTTTACCCAAAAACTGAAAACTGACCCTGAACCCTAAAACTACCCCTTTACCCAAAAACTGAAAACTGACCCTGAACCCTAAAAATACCCCTTTACCCAAAAACTGAAAACTGACCCTGAACCCTAAAAATACCCCTTTACCCAAAAACCCAAAACTGACCCTGAACCCTAAAAATACCCCTTTATCCAAAAACCCAAAACTGACCCTGAACCCTAAAAATACCCCTTTACCCAAAAACCCAAAACTGACCCTGAACCCTAAAAATACCCCTTTACCCAAAAACCCAAAACTGACCCTGAACCCTAAAAATAAAAACGATATTACTTCACTTACCTTAAAAACGATATTACTTCACTTACCTTAAAAACGATATTTTGGCTGTCGATATTCTGTCCTGTCGATATTTTCTCCAAACGATATTTTGGAGTCGATATTATGTCCAAACGATATTTTGGAGTCGATATTATGTCTGTGTACCAGGATGGAGGGCAGGAGGGGGAGAGAGAGGGAGAGAGAGGGCAGGAGGGAGGGGAGGGAGAGGGAGGGCAGGAGGGAGAGGGATGGAGAGAGAGGGCAGGAGGGAGAGAGAGGGCAGGAGGGAGAGGGCAGGAGGGAGGGCAGGAGGGAGAGAGAGGGCAGGAGGGAGAGAGAGGGCAGGAGGGAGGGAGGGCAGGAGAGGGAGGGGAGGAGGGAGAGAGAGGGCAGGAGGGAAAGGGAGGGCAGGAGGGAGATGGAGGGCAGGAGGGAGAGGGAGGGCAGGAGGGAGAGAGGGAGGGCAGGAGGGAGAGAGAGGGCAGGAGGGAGAGGGAGGGAGAGGGAGGGAGAGAGAGGGCAGAAGGGAGGGCAGAAGGGAGAGAGAGGGCAGGAGGAGAGAGAGGGAGAGAGAGGGCAGGAGGGAGGGAGGGCGGGAGAGGGAGGGCAGGAGGGAGAGGAAGGGCAGGAGGGAGAGGGAGGGAGAGAGAGGGCAGGAGGGAGAGGGAGGGCAGGAGGGAGAGGGAGGTCAGGAGGGAGAGGGAGGAGGGAGAGGGAGGGCAGGAGGGAGAGGGCGGGAGAGATAGGGCAGGAGGGAGGGCAGGAGGGAGAGAGAGGGCAGGAGGGAGAGAGAGAGGGAGAGAGAGAGAGAGCAGGAGGGAGGGCGGATGAGGGAGGGCAGGAGGGAGAGGGAGGAAGGAGGGAGTGGGAGGGAGAGGGAGGGCAGGAGGGAGAGAGAGGGCAGGAGGGAGAGGGAGGGCAGGAGGGACAGGGAGGGCAGGAGGGAGAGGGAGGGCAGGAGGGAGAGAGAGGGCAGGAGGGAGGGCAGGAGGGAGAGGGAGAGGGAGGGCAGGAGGGAGAGGGAGGACAGGAGGGAGAGAGAGAGAGAGATGGAGAGGGAGGGCAGGAGGGCAGGAGGGAGAGAGAGATGTATGTATGCTGGGTCTGGTGGCTCAGTGGATGAAGGCATCTGCTGCAGGGACCTGTGTGCAACCTCATGGTCACAAGTTTTTTTTGTTTTAGCCCCGCCCCCTCCCCCTCTGACCCCGCCCCCACCGGTGCGGCCCTCGGCCACAAACCACACTGTAAATTTGGCCCCCGAGAGAAAGTTTGTGAGTACCCATGCGCTAGAGAGAGCAGGGATACAAGACAGCGCGCTAAAGAACGGTGATGGATTAAACCCAGATCTTTAGACTGGGTGTGAGTGTTTGATTGGTTCAGATGCTCCGTCCATCACCACCCCCTTTTGTACCGCTAAGATGGACAGTGTCATTTCTGAATGACAGATCCTTTCAGACCACAGAATGCAGACACTACTCGGGGTCTCCAGCGAGTAGCTCGGGAGCTACTGGTAGCTTGCCAGTACCTTCAAAGTAGCTCTCAGAAGTGAAGTCAAGCCCAGTATGAAATTCAGAGAGTAGGCGCCTATTAAAGAATGCAGCACTGCTCATCTCAAGACCCTTAGAGAGTGACAGCCAGCCAAACCTATGTCAGTAACTCATACTAAACACACACGGTATCGGCCTATAGGGCCTGCCACTTGACAGTCGGTATCCAATCTCAATATAACTAAGCCACAAGGAGATTGGCCATGTTGTAGTCACTGCTTTATCAGTCACAACATGTGTGTGAACAGTGGACCATATAAAGTATGGTAGCAGTAGCCTGAGCAGTAATCAGTGCTAACCCACCAAAGTGTGAGACTGCTGGAGCCAGAGTGAAAATGTGTCAGTTGAGTGCATGATCAGCTCAAGACCTGAGGAAAACAGGGCATGATGCAGACCAGAGAAAATTAAGAGACTCATCAGCATGTATGTGTGTCCATAATAAACACTATTGGTTCCTGAAAGCTACACCTGGTGTCAAGGATCGCCAAATGTGTATGCTAGCCCCCATCATACGGGTGTTATCTCTGATATAATTGTGCCCATTCATGGCATAATAGTGCCAATGGCATAATAATGGTCGTCCTTGACTAATTTGTGTATTTGTGGTCTAGTTGTGGTATAGTGGCAGCCGTCATTTACATACTGGGAGCATGACTGGCCTACATTTACCTATTCTTGGCATAACAATGGTCATGACTGATATATGTTTCTGCCCTGACCGTTATGGTTTCCATCCTTGGCACAACTGGGGTCCTAGTATAATAGTGCGGCATTATTGTTATAAAACAGGCATCCGTGGTGCTGTGGTGAGCATCCACGGCATAAGACTGTAATACATGGTTATTCAAAGAAGTCTGTCCTTATGAGGCATTTGTACATGGGAGTACTAGATGAAAATGATAAGCGGATGTTTTGAGACTGTGCATTTCCTAAAATCTGAAAACTGATATTTTAAAGGCAGTGTTTGTTTTCAAAAACGAGTTTTCTTCTGGGAAACTGAGTTTGTTTGCCCACAGTGGAAAGTGGTATTTGATAGAAAAAATTTCAATTTCAGAAACTGATGAATGATAATTCACGCTGAGCTGGGGAGACCAACTGCTGTACTTATATACTTTGTGAAATATGGCATGTCAAGATATGAATGTTACTTCATAAGTCAGGTGGAGGCATTTTATATTGACGAACATTTTCCTGGGATTTCTGCTGGTAACCGCACCAATGGGGCGTCTTACGTATTTGCATTGTTTGTGCCCGTCGCACCTTTGAAAAGGTGCACCTGGCACAAACAATGCCAATGCTCCCCGTTATGGTGAATGCACTGCCCTGCACTTTCAAAGGGAGATGAGAGATCCCCCTGTAGGCGGGTGCAGTCAGTGACTGTAGCACTGCACCCGCCTGCAAGGGGATGTCTCGGGGGGACCCCCTTCACTCCCTGCAGAGGGCTGAGGGCTGCTCTCAGGGGGCGCACTGACAGTATGCCAACTTTTAAATGGCGCACCCTCAGTGCACCTTCTGAGGGCTTTTTGTCTCTGCGCCTGTGTCTGTAATATGGCGCTGGTGCAGAGTCAAAGGAATTCCCTCATTTGCATAGGGTACCCCATATGCAAATGAGGAAACACCCTCTGTTGATAGCACTGGCGCTTTAAGTGCACCAGCGATATCTGTATTATAGAAGGGGGCGCACAAGCGTCTGCGCCGCCTTCTATAATACCAAAGTTCCCCGGGGGCGTGCATAGCGGGCTCAAATGCCCCTTGCGGGGCACATTAAGTAATACAGCACCTGGAATACTTGGGTGGTAACTACTGATAATCCTGTTAAGGTGGTCATAGTGTAGTCACTATTTTACAGTTATAACATTTACCAGTAGCTCAGGAAGACTTTCCTTTAAGAAGTAGCTCTCACTACAGAAAAGGTTGGAGTCCCCAGTGAACCCTGATCAAAAGATCCAACATATGGTTAAACTTTAGCCTTAACGGGGAACGCCGCTCTCTTAGACTTGTGGAAAGATCATGGAGACTGGCCCCCTCTCCGGGGAACCTCAAATTTCTGCAACAGAGACAGAGCAACTACAACAGCGCATTTGAAGTTCCAGAACAGCATTTTTACAACAATAGCCAGACACGGCCATGAATCGACCCCAACATTTTTTGGGAATTGACAAAAAAAACCATATGAATAGGAAATGCAATCCCCCTTCCTCAGACATTAAAACTCTACAAAATTGTGAAACATTTGCCTACTTCTTTATTGAGAAAAGCATGAAAACTGATCTCCAGAACGCTGTGAAACTCTTACCAATCAAAGCCTCTCCACACCCCTTTCCCAATTTTTCGGGAAGATTGCTCTGTAAGCTTTCTCGAGAAACCAAAAAATAATGCGTTGTGGTTCATCTTCAAGACCTTTGAGAAAAATGCCATCTTTAAACTATTAACATCTCTGAAATACTCTAACAACTCCAGTGACCCCACTACTCTCCAAACTCCTCAACGAGATCGAACATCTCCCGCTCCACTTATGGACCAGGATAATCAACGCCTTTCTCACACAAGGCTCCATATTAAACTGCCTAAAAAGTGGCCAGGTTACCCCAATTAAAAATAAAAACAGAGCAGTCTGATCCTAACAACTACCGCCCAATCTCCAACATCCCAACTTTGGTGAAACTCTTGGAAAAACGTGTGAATCAACAACTTTTCAATCACATCAAGCAATTCCAACTCCTTGACCAAAGCCAAACTGGTTTAAGGCCAGGTCACATTGTCAATAATGCTCTACGATTACTCGATCAGAATGAATCCTGCTTATTAAACCTACTTGATCTATCAGCTGCGTTTGACACACCAAACAAGAGAATCTTAAGAACCTCCTAGAATGCAGGATGGGTCTCTCCGGTACTGTGTTTAAATGCAGCCGGTGCCGGCATTGGGAGTACCTGCAGGGCGGTAACGTGTGGAGGGGGAGGCGCAGTGTGGGGGGTAGTAATGTATGGATTACGGAGCTTCCCAGGTAAGTAAACATTTAAATAATAAAACAAATTTCGTTGAGTGCACTGCATCCCCAAATGCGATGCAGTGCACGCAACGAAATTCGTTTTATTTATTTAAATGTTTACTTACCTGTAAAACTCTGTAATCCATACATTACTACTCTCCACCCTGCCCCTTCCCCTCCCCACGTCACCGCCCTGCAGGTACTCCCACTGCCAGCCGTGGTGTTTAAATGGTTCTCCTCATTCCTAAACAACAGATCTCAAAGAGTTTTGATCAACCACGTTCTATACAACCAGACATCAGTTACACTTGGCGCCCCTCAAGGCTCAGTTCTTTCCTCACCCTATTCAACCTGTACATAGAACCCCTGACTGACATCCTCAAACTTTCTAACATCTCTTACCATATGTAGGCTGATGATACTCAACTTTGCATAAAAATGTCTTCACCTGAAGACATCAGTAACACTCTGCTAAAAATACAACATTGGCTGAATCATAACCACCTCAAACTTAACATACTCAAAACTGAATTCCTTTTACTCACCACATAATATCACTCCTAACATTAAAGAATATCTCCCACATCTTACAGCCTTGAACTGTACCCCAAACATCATCGACTCAGCAAAATCCCTAGGAATAGTCTTGGATAATGCCTTTCTATGCAAAACCACATCAGTGCCTCCACCAGAGGATCCAATCATCAACTGCACACAATATGGAAACTAAAACCTTTCCTTCCCAATGCAGATCTCAGGACAGCAGTTCAAGCACTTTTGATCTCCGAACTAGACTGTGGTAGTGCTACCGTTGTGGCCCTAGCAACAATTTAACTAGCACCTTTGAAGGCTACCTTGAACACGGCTGCTCGGCTCATCACAGGCTAAAGAAAAATGTATCATATTACCCCAGACCTGAAAACACTGAACTAGCTACCTTATGAGGCCACATTCCATCTCAAAATTGCCTGCATGATGCATAAAGCTCTTCACCATAACACTCCATCCTACCTGGCCCAGAAACGGGCTCCATCTGGCAGGAATAGATCTTCGCAAAGCACAAGCTCCCTACTACTGAGCCCCACAAATTCAACAAAAAGAAAACCTACACGCGAGTCTTCTCTGGAATTGCCCCAGAAATCTGGAACTCTCTTCCTACTGAGACCAGGTCCAAGCTCTCGACAACCCTCTTTAAAAAAGAAGTAAAACTTTTTCTTTTGAAGCAACACCTTCCCAATCGATGTTGTACCTTTCTCAACCTTACCTCCGAGAGTCTATTTGATCATGTTTACATTTTCTTTATTGTTTTTCGTGTTAGCCATTTTATCTACTATTTCTATGACCAATACCAATTGGGATCTTTGTCGATCTTTCGTCTTATAGCCACTTATTTGTATACTGTTGTACAACGCCTATATACTCGAAAGGGTCTTGTTCGCGCAATCACCTCCGAGAAGCTATTGTTGTCATATTCTTTGTTATTTTCCATGTTTACCCTGTAATTATTATTTCCATAACTAATACCAAATTTACATCTTGTGTTGATCTTTCATCCCATAACTAACTGTATACTATTGTACATTGCTCTGATATCCGAAAGAGTCTTAGTTGCACTATATAAAACTCTAGAAATAAAATCTCTGATGAACATCTCTAAAAGCATGGTTTGTGTAAGATACACAATAGTATGGGTTGTAAATTATCTAAAAAGGCACGACCTGCTTAATATATATATATAAGAGCACTGTTTGTAATTGTGTAACAGGAGCGTGACTTGTTTAACATATATATATGGGTGTGGTTTGCATAACATCAACAATGCCTGCTTAACATCTATAAGGGCTTGGCGTGTATACAATCCGAGATAGCCCTGTTTGAAGAACACCTACAAGGGCGTGGTTGCTTAAGATGTGGAATGTCACAGTTTCTACTTCTTAAAAGTCTATAAGGGCATGGCGAATATAACAAAGGTGATGTATAGTTTATATAACACCTAGAAAGGCGCTGTTTGTATACCCCTATACAAGGGCGTGGCTTGTAATATTTCTACAAGGGCAGGACTGATTTAACATTTAAATGCCAAGGTTTGCAGTTCTATAGTATCTATAAAGGTTGGCCTTTATGCTGTTAGATGTATCGTGAATAGAGAAATAAGTTCAGGCGTGAATGTGCGCATTGACGTGGGTCGCGGCCGCTGCAGCGTCGCCGCACCAGTAATCCGCGCATGCATGCCTGCATCCGAAAGAAGCTGGAGTTCATTATGTGAGGCCCGCAGCGGGGGGTGAGAAATGTCAGGGCCGAGAACAGGACAATTAGAGACCCGCTGATCTTCACGGCTCCCGCTACCAGCCAGAACTGGTTTGTGGTAAACTGAAGCTACCTACGACACTTTAAGACGCTCAAATCCCCCTTGCCTCGCCCGAGCCGCATACCAGATGAAATATGAACGCCCCTCCGCTGGTATCCCCAGTGGAGACGCCCTAGCATACCAACCTCTGGGCTCCCCGAACTTGGAATGCGTAATTCCTTCTGCAGCTGAGGAACGGTTTCTATTTTTGGAAGGGTCCCGGGCTGACGCTGTGGAGCGCGCGCCCTGCTCTGAAAGAAATTACCCAGTTCAATAAACGTATGACTGCCCCCGGAATGATTTGTTCCTGTTAGATTACATCCCCCCGGGAGGCTGTTTGTTGGTATGTCCGCAAGTATTCGAGGGTATCAGGCAGGCTCACATCCTGTCGTCAGTCTGTGATGTGTCTGGACATTACCACGGATCACTGTTAGCTATAAAGCATCTGTTCGACATTTTACACTGATTATCATAAATAAGAGAAGGTATGCGTGTCAGTGCAGTGTTTTTGTTCAAAGATTTCTCAACAACAGCACAGCTGTTTACCATGTCATCATGTATGCACTTTTGCATGTGTTATTTATTTGCAGTTTCATATAGCGCTACCCAGAGTCGAGGGGTGTCGGGGCTCTTTACTAGAGGAAAGATAGTTAAAGCACAATAGACAGTTGTTACATTATTCCGTGGACAAAACAGACTTGCATAAAAGTATCAACGACGGTGATACATATTCATATTTCATGTAACAGTGGACCAAAAGGAATACAAAACTAGAAATGTACATATTTACATACCACAAACCTAGGACCTTCGTGGGCATAGGACCTAACACATCATGTGAGAAGTCCCCCCCTAGAAGATAATGTTGAAGGAGTAGGTTTTTCAGGCCCATTTTAAATCAAAGAGGTCCAGATGTTAGGGCTCGCCCTGAAAACCATTGAGTTATGTGGTTCTTTGTTGCTTGTCCTTAGATGTTTCTTCGAGCATGAAGACAAGCTCCAGAGGGAGCGGCTACCTCCCCAAGAGGTGAATGTTTATACCAGGTACTTCAGGGAATCAAAATGCATTGTGCCTTTTGAATATATCCCGAGTCACCACAGAAAGTCACTTTCCACGAGGCTGTTCAAAAATGGAGTCAGGATTTCCAAGGCTCAGACTCCAAATTGTGTGTGCATCGGAGCAAGCTGCTATCACAGTTACTCACTCTGCTGCTTCATCACAAGAGCATCAAGAGAAAGAAGACATCCATTAGTGGACAGTGAAGTGCAAATAAGAACACAACATTGAGAAGACAGCAGAATATACAGATCCAGTAGGAGTAATACAGTAACTACATCCTGATATATATGTATATATATATATATACACATATATATATATATATTCACTGAAAAAACCAAAGGTTTCACACATGTTATAGTTAGCTGGACATTTCACTCATACAAAACCATTGAAATTCCCCGTAATAGTTAGTTCAGCTAACTATAACTTGCGCGCCCGCAATGCGCTGCTGATGACGTCACATATTACATCACTCATGACATGGTCAGTGACATCACTCATGACATCACTGATGACATCTCAAATGATGACATTCCGTGATGTAAAAAAAAAGTAAAACATTTTTTGGGGCCTTGGGGGTCCTTGTGGGACCCTCTAAGCAGGCCTAGGGGGTCAGGGTGTTTCTACCCTGCCCCCTTTTCTTGTTTTTCGCGTTTCTTTTTCTGTTTTCGAGGCACAAGATGGCTGCCAACACTTCCTGGTTTGGAGTGTTGACAGCCAATTAGCATAAAGCTCGTGCTCGGGAGGATACGCGTACCGTACTTCGTCCATAGATATATCTATGATTTTACTTTTGATTTTCTCAGGAACTACTGCTGGATTTACACCATTTAACAACAAGCATTTACAATGCAATGGTCTCGGCATCATTAAAGGTAGAGCTATTGGCATTGCTCATGACATTTCTTTTTTTTTCTTTAAATCATAATTAAATGTCATTGTCATTTACATTGCCAATAGCTTAATTGTTAAATAAATGGCATTGTCATTTACAATGGGCAACTGCAAGACTTTGTTTGTAATGTAAGCCATGCTTTCGCAGTACTGTTGAATTTCATTATCCTCGCCTTGTGCTATTTTTCAGCCGTATATAGCGTGAGTTTTGTGGAATTAAGCATAGTGTAACCTACCTTTGTGTTTTGGAACCTTGTGTAACAAGACATGTGTTCAGCTGTTCTTTGTTTTAGTTCCTGTGTGTCAGTGCACCGAGTAAGCGCACAAGCATACCCTGCTCTCTCTGGAACAGTCACTCTGCACTCTTCCCTCAACACTCTGCCCTCAACTGCACTCTGCCCTCAACAGCACTCTGCCCTCAACAGCACACAGCACTCAACAGCACTCAACAGCACACAGCACTCAACAGCACACAACACTCAACAGCACACAGCACTCTGCCCTCAACAGCACTCTGCCCTCAACAGCACTCTGCCCTCAACAGCACTCAACAGCACTCTGCACTCAACAGCACTCTGCACTCAACAGCATTCTGCACTCTGCACTCAACAGCACTCTGTACTCAACAGCATTCTGCACTCTGCACTCAACAGCACTCTGACTCAACAGCACTCTGCACTCAACAGCACGCTGCACTCAACAGCACTCAGCACTCTGCACTCAACAGCACTCAGCACTCTGCACTCAACAGCACTCTGCACCCATCAGCACACAGAACTCTGCACTCAACAGCACACAGCACTCTGCACTCAACAGCACTCTGCCCCCAACAGCAATCTGCCCCCAACAGCACTCTGTCCCAACAGCATTCTGCCCTCAACAGCACACAACACTCACCAGCACACAGCACACAGCACACAGCCCTCAACAGCACACAGCACTCTGCACTCAACAGCACTCAGCAGGAACCAACAGCACTCAACAGCACTCAACTGCCCTCAACTGCCCTCTGCCCTCAACAGCACTATGCCATCAACAGCACTCTGCACTCAACAGCACACAGCACTCAACAGCACACAGCACTCAACCGCACACAGCACTGCACTCAACAGCACTCTGCACTCAACAGCACTCTGCAATCAACAGCACTCAACAGCACTCTGCCCTCAACAGCACTCTGCCCTCAACAGCACTCTGCCCTCAACAGCACTCTGCACTCAACAGCACTCTGCACTCAACAGCACACAGCACTCTGCACTCAACAGCACACAGCACTCTGCACTCAACAGCACACAGCACTCTGCACTCAACAGCACACAGCACTCTGCCCTCAACAGCACTCTGCCCTCAACAGCACTCTGCCCTCATGGGCACACAGCACTCAACAGCACACAGCACTCAACAGCACACGGCACTCAACAGCACACAGCACTCTGCCCTCAGCAGCACTCTGCCCTCAGCAGCACTCTGCCCTCAACAGCACACAGCACTCAACAGCACACAGCACTCAACAGCACACAGCACTGCACTCAACAGCACTCTGCACTCAACAGCACTCTGCACTCAACAGCACACACCACTCTGCACTCAACAGCACACAGCACTCTGCACTCAACAGCACACAGCACTCTGCCCTCAACAGCACTCTGCCTTCAACAGCACCGTAGCGCTGCTCTTTAACGTAAATGACAGACGGGTGCCGTGCACAGTATGTTCGCTGGGGAGCCTTGAGATTACCGGCTCAGGATTATCCCTCCTGGTAGGTTTTGCATACGCACCCTTTAAACACAGTGTTTAAAATATTGAGGGTTATGAAGGCTCCTTCATTTCCCTCCGTGGGTTTGCGGTAGCCTCATTTACGTTCTGTTTACAGAGGTGGGGCTCCTCCTCCACATAGGATGTGGCTGCCTCATCCAGCACGTAATGTTTACAGAGGTGCCCCCTCCTGCGTGGCCCGTTGTCTGAGCCTTGATTTACACACCACAGATGGCAGACACCATCAGAAGCAGTAGATATGTGGAGGCTTGCGCGCGCACTCGCCTCTCGGAAACGCAACTTACATGCATAATTAAATATCGTGTTTGCCTCGTTTTGCACAAGGTGCTTGTGAGGATGGGTCTTAGCAGGTCGCATCTGTGTTGCGCTCTTCTATTTTGACTTCCCGAGTCACCTATACCCGGATTATACTTTGTGTTTCATACATTGTTTGTTTACGAATGCGCAGATTATCGTGGGCTAGACTTGTTTCCTGCAGATCATAATGTGTTCTGCTGTCATTTGTTTGGGCGAAATGTCAGTATAAACTTGGCTTGGAAACAGCACGCATATAGGCAATTCTGGCTGGTGAAAAGTAGCTGTCTAGTCATACCAGGCTTTTAGAAGAGATGGTTGGTTTATCATGCTCAAATTGTTTTCAGTGAGCGTTATCTTGCAACACGTTATTTAGTGCAATATGTATGCATTTGCAGAATACGTTGGGGTAGCTAAAGGGTTGCTGTGTGTTGCGAAGTGAATCCGATACATACGTAATATTAATTTTACATTTCACCGGGGAAAGCACTATCATGGCACGCATTATTTGGAGAAGAAACAAATGAAATAATACTGTGAATACAATTAACAAAGGCACACTGTTGCCTGAAGTCGTACTTAAATGAAAGTGCACTGTGAATTTTTACAAGCTGCTTAACCCCTTCGCCGCTTGTGGTATTTCCCCGCTGTGCTGGGGGGCGCGTACAGCGCCCCCATGCTCATGACGAGGTCAGCTCGTCACGAGCCACGGCGCTCCGGTGCTCATGACGAGCTGAGCTCATCATGACCGCGCCCGTTCCAATGGAACGTTCAGCACAGCGGGGGAATCAGCCCAGCGTGTGAGCGTTCCATGGAACGGGCGCGGTCATGACGAGCTCAGCTTGCCGTGAGAACCGGGGCGCCGTCGCTCATGACGAGCTGAGCTCGTCATGAGCATCCAAGGAGTTAACTAAAACGACTACGAAATCAAAAAAAAAAGCCTCGGCCTCGCGCCCGCGCCACTGCAGGCATATGTTTTCAATTATCTCGGCCGTGACGGCGAGATAATTGAAGATATATGGCCTTCTGCTGCGCGTAACCGCACACAATATGCAATAGGCGGAGCTAGTCTACCGCCTATGGCCTATTGCGTGCTCTCTTTTAAAAACACAGGCATGCGAGGCCCAATTGCCATGCCGCTGGCACAAAAACATGGCAAAATTCACGAGCATTCAGGAATCTGGTAGGTACGATTTTCGCAGCCCTCAGAATAGGACTCTTAGGCCACGCCCACTTCGTGGGACGAGCCCTAAAAAGCGTAATCTGCGAACCAAACTCTACCTTTTTGTCAAATTTGGTTTAATTCCATTCAGCAGTTCGGGCTGTAGACGTGCTTAAAGGTCCCTATGGAAAATTGCATGGGGAAAACACGTTTTGGGACCTCCCTTTTTTCTCGACCCCCGCTTCACGAATCACCCAAAAACTTTCAGGGAAGGAGCGGAGCGGGACATCTACTTGAAGAATTTCGCGAAGATTCCTCGACCGGCGCCAAAGTAATTCCAAATAGAATGTTGCAGATTTCCTATGTAAACTAGGTCCTAACTATAACTGCCTACATATATGTATATATATTTTAATTCTTTTTAAACAATTTTATTTAGCAATAAGAAACAGGACACACTTAAGTAACCATTATATTTAACGCATACAACACATAAGGCCAGGCAAAGAAACGAGACAAAGAAAAAGGTAGATTTTTCCAACCGGGGGAAACAGGCAGTAAACCACAGAACAAAACAAGCAGTAAACCTCTCAACATAAGGACGAGCGCCTTGAAACATTACTCGCATTGGCTCCATAGAACTCCCAGTTCTACTGCTCACTCTCAGAATGTTTTCTCTGCAGAAGTCATCAGGACATAGTCTGTAAGGGCTGTACTTCTTGAGTCAAATTCCCCAGATGTGCTTATTTCGGAAGCCTGCTCAGCTGCCTCCTAATGTAAACTCACTGTGTTCTTTGGATGCGGCTGTAAGGAAGACACAGCCCATGTAGGATGGTTTTCATCACCTCTTTGCAAATTTTACCTCTTTCTTTATCCACTACACTGTTTTCCTTTTGGGGTATAACTTAACTACTTTTGAATTCAGTGGTTCATGGTGAGAAACAAAATAACAAGAAGTTACTCACTTGTAGTAATATTTCTACCAATATGTTATCCCCTGCATGGGTTCTCACGATCATCACATGTCCCTGGCCTCTGTGTCAAGTTACAATTCATGATATGTGGGCTTGGGCGCTTGAATTTCTTAGCGATGTTTAGTTCATAGTTCTAATTTCCATCTCACATAGGTGATAAAGAAACAGGGGCATATTTATTAAAGTATTATGTTGCCCTCGTGCCACGAAACAGGCCGCAAGAGCGACTTAACACTTAAGATAGAATTATCTAGCCTTGTAAGGCCACCTTGTGTGGCCCTGCAGTGGCTTACTAAATCTAGAGTAACGCAACACAGCACAAATCGGTGCGCTGCGTTACAAGGCCTCAGGGAGGAGTTCTATCGGTGGAGAGTGGGTGTTCCCACTCACCACCCATGGATTTTGGCGCATTCCCAGATTTACCATTATTGGTAGATCTGGGAAAGCGTTTAAATGCTACATATCCCCAGGAGAGGCATAACAAGGAGAAATGTCTTTATTTCTCCTCACTTTTTCCTCTTTCTACGAGCGCTGCATTCTGCAGCACACAGAAAGAGGAAAATGCCTCAAGGGATTGTTTTTGTGCAAGAAGGTGTCCCTTCATGGACAAAAACAATCCTGCTTACAATGCAGACACCCTTGCACCATGGTGGAAGGGTGCCTGCTTTGATGCTAGACAGCACATTGTGCACCTGCGCTGGTAAAAGACAGAAATGCACCATATAATCTTAGGTATGGAGCATTCTTGCCCTTTCCCAATCGGGCAGCACAGTGGCTTGGAGCGCTGCGTGATTATTTACTAAATATACCCCTAAGTTTATTAAGCTTTATATACAGAGAAAATGATCCACGAGAAGGACTAGCAAGAAAGATATATGTACACTCCTAGAGTGGCGGCGATCCAGTAATTTAATTGGCTATACATGTACTAGGTATCTGTGGAAATAATTAAAAAGGGTCTTTGTTACCACCTAAAAGTTTTATTTCTCTATAACTTTTAAAATGGTATATATGTAGCAAAGTTCATACTATCCCTGTTTCTTGTAGACACAGGGACAAACCAGCTATATCAGAGGTGATATTGCAGGTGTTCCCCGCTAACCAGGT
Organism: Lissotriton helveticus; assembly: GCF_964261635.1. NCBI lineage: Eukaryota > Metazoa > Chordata > Amphibia > Caudata > Salamandridae > Lissotriton > Lissotriton helveticus. The sequence continues at coordinate 129,503,084 of NC_136060.1, read as the reverse complement.
CCCTGGATACTTAGGGGCATAGTTACAAGATTTTAACGCCGCTGTAGCGTAGATTTTTTTACGTTAGGTGACTTTTTTTATCACTGTATTTACAAATTGCCGCTAACTCTAGATAGCGGCAATTTTCTAGCGTAAACGTGAATTTTTCACATCAGAACTTCTGTTATCGTGACTTACTGAAAATGAGATGCAAGGTAGGCATTCCCGTGTAAAAACTCCAGCAGAGCATGCTATGCGATATATACAAGGATTTCCTTGTATGTCGCAAAACCCAAAAAACTGCCTCTAAGTACAATTAGAAGCAGTTTTTAAGGCCAAAACATACCTGGTCTTAAAATTGGTGCAAACACTTGGGTCCACATATAAGATGTTTAGGTGCTGGACAGCGCTGAAAGGAATATTGCTGCACTGCCCTGTGCCAAAAAAAGGTCAGGAATGCGCCCTATCAAAAGATAGTTTTTACCAAGAAGGGGTAACCCTGTGTCCCTCAGAACCTGGGTATGTATGGTTAAAGACAAAAATGGTTCTGTCGGGTGAGTCAATTGCTTTTACGTGAAGGCTAGGTTAGCTCATAACAAAAGATAACAAATAAAAAGAGAAGACCTCTCTGACAACAAATATAATTCAAATTTTTTTTTATGAAAGAGCAAAGTCACATTAAAACACCGGAATTACTTCATTCCATTTCAATTTCAATTTTAAGTGAAAAAAGTGACTATTGGTGAACAAAGTGAATAGTGCAACAATTCCAGTGACACTTATTTACAAATATATACAAAGTTTATACAGGGAAGAATGGGCGAGGGGGAAGATTTTTGGCGGTCAGAGTTCTAAGTTAATACTCCAAGGAGACAGATGGTGACTGTGCCCGTTCCCGGAGGGTTCTTGACCAGTATTGTGCGTCGACGTTTCGATCCTAATGTGCCCCGGTTGGTGGTCACGCAGATCTTTATCAAGACAGGGGGGGGGTTGGTACGAGGGGAGGGGGGGTGACTGGGTTGTTTTGATTTTCGGATACACAGGAGGCGACAGTCACACACTGTGCGTAGGCCAATAGGTCAATCTAACATGGAGGAACACTTTCCAAATGAGCAGGGTACCGGCTTTCATTGCTCGCGGTCGCCTGCTCATTTGGAAAGTGTTCCTCCATGTTAGATTGACCTATTGGCCTACGCACAGTGTGTGACTGTCGCCTCCTGTGTATCCGAAAATCAAAACAACCCAGTCACCCCCCCTCCCCTCGTACCAACCCCCCCCCCTGTCTTGATAAAAATCCGCGTGACCACCAACCGGGGCACATTAGGATCGAAACGTCGACGCACAATACTGGTCAAGAACCCTCCGGGAACGGGCACAGTCACCATCTGTCTCCTTGGAGTATTAACTTAGAACTCTGACCGCCAAAAATCTTCCCCCTCGCCCATTCTTCCCTGTATAAACTTTGTATATATTTGTAAATAAGTGTCACTGGAATTGTTGCACTATTCACTTTGTTCACCAATAGTCACTTTTTTCACTTATAATTGAAATTGAAATGGAATGAAGTAATTCCGGTGTTTTAATGTGACTTTGCTCTTTCATAAAAAAAAAATTTGAATTATATTTGTTGTCAGAGAGGTCTTCTCTTTTTATTTGTTATCTTTTGTTATGAGCTAACCTAGCCTTCACGTAAAAGCAATTGACTCACCCGACAGAACCATTTTTGTCTTTAACCTATCAAAAGATAGGGCGCATTCCTGAGCCTCATTCATGAAAAGTGTTGCATCTCTGCGATAAAACAGCAATGCAATACTTTTCAACTGCGCCCTCCTTGCGACACCATGGATGTGCCGAATACTGTAAGGCGCTCCATGTCGCTGTCAATAACAGATATGTCCGGAATCCTGATGTATGCCGGCGTTAAAGTCACGCATTGCTGCAGTTGTGTTGCAAGCATGACGCAACTCCAGCAATGCATGGGGCAGGCCTATCCTATGGTACTGCATCACCCCTATGCCTGTCATGAGGGCTCATGAATAAGGCCCCCTGTCTTTTTCCCCTATGGTGGTGCACAATGGCTGCCATGGGCCAACGCAGGCACCCTTGCGCCATGCTGCAAGGGTGACTGTGTTGCGGAGTTGAATGATGTTGTGCAGGAAGGGACACCTATCAATCCAGGGTATTTCCTCTTTCTCTGTGTGCTGTAGAATGCTATACACATAGAAAAATTGAAAAAAAAGAGTAGAAATCAAAACATTTATCCTTGTAGCACCTTCCAAACGCCACCCTTGGGGTGGTGTTAGATTCTGTTGCATTCAGAAGGTTTACAGTTTCTCGTAAACCTGTATATCTTTCATATTCCATTGGTTTGTCTTGGGAACGCCCACAGCAACACCCATTGAACGCCCCTTTCACACTGTATAATAAGTGAAAGGGGCACATATTTTCAAGGCCATGAAAAGCCATGTAAAGGGGCTTTACGTGGTTTTATAAACATGCTGAGGCACATTGTGCCACCGGAACGTCAAACAAGTGTTGTTACAGCGTTGCAAGAGTGCCGCTAGTGAGGCCCTTGAATAATAGAAGAACTTCCACAATTCATCCATGGCTAGGTCAACGAAAACATAGACCACCTGCCATTGCAGCTAGGAGCACCAAGGAGACTACCACCACCCCTGACATGCATCGCTCACCTGAACAACTGCTATGTTCCCTTTGGCTGACGACTGGACCCGATACCCTCTAAGTTCTGACCTCGGTAGACCGGAACTTCAGCAACACAAAGCTAAAGACCAGGAACCACAGAAAGCTGGAGACTCTCTGGAGCTGTCTGTAACCGTGGAAGGAGGAGAGACACAGAACCAGTCAACATTAAATTAGGCTATCTGCCATCCGAGGAGTCACATCCGGGGGCTGCACGGACTCTGCACCGGATGACCACATCGGAGTGGAGCCCACTTCGCTGGGGGAGCTTTTAGGGGAAGAATCAGGATCCTGTCTGTGAGTGTGATTGCAAATCGTCGGCGCCGCATGCAGTTCCTTCCACCTCTCTTATATAACCTGCTACAGATTGGGGGTGGCTTGTATTTGTGGTGGGGACGCCTGCTCCTCCTACACCTTTCAGTACAATTGGCTCCGCGAATGACAGCTTGTTGAGCAGACCCTTCTCTCCCTGTCCACAGATCCTGGCGACCAGTAGATTGCAGCCAGGTCCAGGTCTGTTCAGTGGCGTGAATGATTTACGTGTCAACATCTGAGATCTCTCACAGCCTTTACAGGTAGAAGAGGGAATAATTGATGCCCAACTCTCGGAGGCATCACTTAACCACTGGAGACGAGTCCCTTTGCCTCTGCAAACCTGTAGCGTAGTCAGGGAAGAAAGTAACTGTGGCGTTATCCACTTTCACCTCCCTCAGCTTGCGTAACTCCCTCAGGACAGCATCACAATCCATGTAGGAGGCGGAGAAGAAAGGGTCTACGACCTCTCCCCAGCAGCAGGTGGCTCTCCGGCACTCGACGGGCCTGCTTCACAAAAAAGAATGGGGAGAGTGCACCTGCTGGCAGTAAGTCACGCAACCATGTTTCAGTATATGCCACTGCATCAGCCCCTTCTGCTCCCTCAGGCAGACACTCACGTTGTTGCGCTGGGAGCAGCCTTCCGCATCCTCCGCTGTTCTTTCCAGTGACTTCACACGCGCCATTAGCTGCTACACCTCCAAAGCTGCACTCAGAGTACTCAGGAGGATGTTGGCCAGTTCTTGCTCAATTTCGTGTACCTTGTAAGTCAGCTTGTGATGATCTGTGCGCTCCAGGGTGAAGTCAAGTGTGATTATGTCTATGTGGCTCCCAGAGGAAGTGCCTGTTTGTTTGAGGGAGGTACCCGCTGGGAGTACAGAGTCTAGTTTGGAATCCAGGCTGTCCACTGTCACCTGCCCCGGCGGCAGGCGATCCCCTGCCACTCGGGTCACCGACATGGAGGAGCAGCCAAATGTTGACACCATCCCCTTCTGCAGGCAGGCATCGATGCGCCAGAAGCCCAGGCACTAGGTATGACATGCAGTGCAGTGCAGCGTGGTCAGCCAGCCCCTCTCCTTCAGTCAGGTGTATGCTAGCCAGGAATCTTCGTTTGGGTGGCACCAATGGAAATCCCTGGAACATCTCAGAGCTCAATACCAGGGGGCAGGGAAAGGCAGCACCACACGGTGCCCTCATCCGATCTAACAGTGACAACCAGTTTCTGTGTTCCCCAGTGTCCCAGTGAGTGATGGCAGATCAAGCTGAGCACCCAAGGGCCTGGGCCTGAACCAACCCAAGTGCCCCTGGCACAGGCCGCCACCAACTGCTGATATCACCGACTAGAGCCAGTTCGTGGAGTCCCCCACCAGTCTTGTGCGGTGCCATCGGTGATGTAGGTCAGCCGCAGCACAGGGATTGCTCAGGGCACGGTGTGCGCCACCCACAGGCGCTAGGCCTGGGCCCAATTCGAACCCCTGGCCTCCTTCGCTCCACGTAACACCTTCTCCTCACCTGGACATCGACATCGGGGCTAAATCCACCTCGCTCTCTCTGAATCTATGACTCAGTCAGCAGGAGCCTCAGCCAGAGGGATTTCATAAGCCAGAGTACAGCAGTGGGGAGCTCCCGATGAAGGAGATGCAACAGGGACCCCTTAGGCGTGAAGTTGCAGCGCTACAGCCACACAATTTCGGTGAAGCTCAGGGGCCTCGCCCTCCACATCGTTCGGGCAGCGCCACATCCTCCGGCCTGTGATGCAGAGAGGCACGGCCCACAATTGGCAATCTCCTCCGTGCACCCCGGTGTAGTGGGGGCATGTGTTATGCAATGCATACCTCCCTAAGTCGGTGTGCAGGAGCACTTCTACCGATCACAGCTCCAAGGGGCACCAGGAGGTCTTCTTACACAGGTCAGCAACGTGTATCCATGCGACCTGCCAGGCTTCACCACCAGGCAAGAGCAATTGCCAACGCCTCTGCCATCAGGCTGCAGCGACGCCACAGCACCGCCATCTCCCACTCTGGGTCTCATACGCAGGCCCAGTGAGGCCTCCGCGCCCCGGAGACTGTCTAGGCATCGGCTGCCATGGTGTCGCAAGGATGGCGCTATGAAAAGTGCTGGTTTTCCCGAACGATACACCACTTTTCATAAATGAGGCCCTGATTCTGCATTTCCTCTTCCCCTGGGACAATGGCAGTTCATCCTGGCTGTTGGGGGTTTTTGGGTGTTGTCGACATGTGCTGAACTTGGCCCTGGCTGCTCCATTCTGCAGTCCATTGTTTTTATTTTATTTTTTTCATTAGAGGTGGATTTATAGCCTATTTTTGCCTCTAGAGGCTGAAAAGTTTAGTTGGGTTGACTAACGTGAATTTTTTTGCCTTTCGTCAGTTTTCTCTCGCTAACGTCAAATTTGTTATCGCCTTGATGATAGTGTGAGCGGCAGTTTTTGCCAAGGCTAGCTGATACTATCTCCATGTAGCAACGGATTGTAAATACGTCGCTAACAAGGCAATAGTTTTCGGCAATAGACACCGTTAAGAAAATTGCCGCTAACCTGAAATGGAAAGTTGACACTCTGTTGTAACACGTCAAGCAATTAAGTCCTTGATGGATTAAAGGTTTAGATTAGCTATAGCAAAATTACATTATCAAAGGTGCAATATGTAGAACTATAGATGGTGTAACAGTGAATAACAGGGATAGTTTTTAGGGCTCGACCTCTGCAATGCGCTTGCGCATTCAGAGGTCGAGCCATATAGCGGCCTAACCAGAGTTTAACTAAACTGGCGATTTGATGATGTGCCCGTGAAGCGCGTGCACATCAAAGCCAGCCATCTGTTCCCCAGCGTGGTGCCACCAGCAGCAGCTCTTCAAAGGTATCCGCTCCGCCCCCCTGGTGCATCAAAAGCTTTCATTTCGCGGCCGTGTTTTTTTTTAACTTTCATTTCGCGGCCGCAAGTCTTTCCTGCCGAGCGTTTACATTTTATTTTTTTCAGCACCAGTAGGTTTATTATAAAGGCTCGCATAAATTAAGTGACCCACTGTTCGTAATATGGCCTAATTAATAAACGTGCTCCAAGGTCCTTTCAAGAAAGCACAGAAAAAACATGCATGCATGTCTGTACAGAGGCCACATTACATGGGCACAGAAGTCCGCTTTTCACTTCAGCACTGTCCTTGGGAAAACGTAGCATTTCTATTACTAGGTACACTCAAATAGGAGCAATAAACCTTTTCTTCTAAAGACCCGGTGCAAATATGGCTGCCTTCTTATCCAGCTTTTAACGGTAATGTCCGCCGTCTTGGTTTTTGTAGCTGATTAAGTGCCTGTTCCTATTAGGCAAGGGAGTAAAGCATGTCTTCAAATTACTTCTTGTGTAAGAAGATATTTTTTTTAGATGGCTGCATACTACGTCACGCCCCTTATCCAAGGAATGCCACAAGCAGTTTCCGTGTTTCGCATTTCACCAAGGACGTTGTGGTAAGTTTGGACTGTGATTTATACCAAACTGAAAATCATAATCTTTGACAACACAATTTGAGCTTGATTGAGGTGATGCCAACATTCGGAGCAAAAACCTTTTCTCTGTTTTGGGAGTGTCCCACCACATCTAATGTTACAGCAGTTGTCTTTGCAACATATATTTTCAGTTAAGGTACATATTCCACACCCTACATTCTGGCAAGGTTCCGTATACCACCATTCACTATGGCCAGATTGGTAGCTATTTGGATTAATAATACCGTCAGTTCAAGTTTGCATTACAGGTAACCACCAAATCACCGAACGACCCACCACACAGCTCCACCGATGCACCCATCACACATCTCTACCGATGCAGCCACCACACAGCTCCACCGATGCACCCACCACACAGCTCCACCGATGCACCCACCACACAGCTCCACCGAAGCACCCTCCACACAGCTCCACCGACACAGCTCCACCGATGCACCCACCACACAGCTCAACCGATGCACCCACCACAGCTCCACCGAGGCACCCACCACACAGCTCCACCAAGGCACCCAACACACAGCTCCACCAATGCACCCACCACACAGCTCCACCGATGCACCCACCACACAGCTCCACCTACACATCTCCACCGATGCACCCACCACACAGCTCCACTGAGGCCCCCACCACACAGCTCCACCGAGGCACCCACCACACAGCTCCACCGAACGACCCACCACACAGCTCCACCAATGCACCGTAACGAACTCTGTAGTCAGATACCAGGACACCGAGGCACCCACCATAAAGCTCCACTGATGCACCCACCACACAGCTCCACCGATGCACCCACCACACAGCTCCACCGATGCACCCACCACACAGCTCCACCGATGCACCCTCCACACAGCTCCACCGATGCAACCACCACACAGCTCCACCGACACAGCACCACCGATGCACCCACCACACAGCTCCACCAAGGCACCCACCATACAGCTCCACCAAGGCACCCACCACACAGCTCCACCGATGCAGCCACCACACAGCTCCACCGATGCAGCCACCACACCGCTCCACCGACACAGCTCCACCGATGCATCCACCACACAGCTCCACCGATGCACCCACCACACAGCTCCGCTGATGCACCCACCACACAGCTCCACCGAGGCACCCACCACACAGCTCCACCGAGGCACCCACCACACAGCTCCACCGAGGCACCCACCATACAGCTCCACCGAGGCACCCACCACACAGCTCCACCGATGCACCCACCACACAGCTCCACCGAGGCACCCACCACACAGCTCCACCGAGGCACCCACCATACAGCTCCACCGATGCACCCACCACACAGCTCCACCGAGGCACCCACCACACAGCTCCACAGCTGCACCCACCACACATCTCCACAGATGCACCCACCACACAGCTCCACAGATGCACCCACCACACAGCTCCACCGATGCACCCACCACACAGCTCCACCGATGCACCCACCACACAGCTCCACCGAGGCACCCACCACACAGCTCCACCAAGGCACCCACCACACAGCTCCACCAATGCACCCACCACACAGCTCCACCAATGCACCCACCACACAGCTCCACCTACACATCTCCACCGATGCACCCACCACACAGCTCCACTGAGGCCCCCACCACACAGCTCCACCGAGGCACCCACCACACAGCTCCACCGAACGACCCACCACACAGCTCCACCAATGCACCGTAACGAACTCTGTAGTCAGATACCAGGACACCGAGGCACCCACCATAAAGCTCCACTGATGCACCCACCACACAGCTCCACCGATGCACCCACCACACAGCTCCACTGATGCACCCACCACACAGCTCCACCGATGCACCCACCACACAGCTCCACCGATGCAACCACCACACAGCTCCACCGAACGACCCACCACACAGCTCCACCAATGCACCGTAACGAACTCTGTAGTCAGATACCAGGACACCGAGGCACCCACCATAAAGCTCCACTGATGCACCCACCACACAGCTCCACCGATGCACCCACCACACAGCTCCACCGATGCACCCACCACACAGCTCCACCGATGCACCCTCCACACAGCTCCACCGATGCAACCACCACACAGCTCCACCGACACAGCACCACCGATGCACCCACCACACAGCTCCACCAAGGCACCCACCATACAGCTCCACCAAGGCACCCACCACACAGCTCCACCGATGCAGCCACCACACAGCTCCACCGATGCAGCCACCACACCGCTCCACCGACACAGCTCCACCGATGCATCCACCACACAGCTCCACCGATGCACCCACCACACAGCTCCGCTGATGCACCCACCACACAGCTCCACCGAGGCACCCACCACACAGCTCCACCGAGGCACCCACCACACAGCTCCACCGAGGCACCCACCATACAGCTCCACCGAGGCACCCACCACACAGCTCCACCGATGCACCCACCACACAGCTCCACCGAGGCACCCACCACACAGCTCCACCGAGGCACCCACCATACAGCTCCACCGATGCACCCACCACACAGCTCCACCGAGGCACCCACCACACAGCTCCACAGCTGCACCCACCACACATCTCCACAGATGCACCCACCACACAGCTCCACAGATGCACCCACCACACAGCTCCACCGATGCACCCACCACACAGCTCCACCGATGCACCCACCACACAGCTCCACCGAGGCACCCACCACACAGCTCCACCAAGGCACCCACCACACAGCTCCACCAATGCACCCACCACACAGCTCCACCAATGCACCCACCACACAGCTCCACCTACACATCTCCACCGATGCACCCACCACACAGCTCCACTGAGGCCCCCACCACACAGCTCCACCGAGGCACCCACCACACAGCTCCACCGAACGACCCACCACACAGCTCCACCAATGCACCGTAACGAACTCTGTAGTCAGATACCAGGACACCGAGGCACCCACCATAAAGCTCCACTGATGCACCCACCACACAGCTCCACCGATGCACCCACCACACAGCTCCACTGATGCACCCACCACACAGCTCCACCGATGCACCCACCACACAGCTCCACCGATGCAACCACCACACAGCTCCACCGACACAGCACCACCGATGCACCCACCACACAGCTCCACCAAGGCACCCACCATACAGCTCCACCAAGGCACCCACCACACAGCTCCACCGATGCAGCCACCACACAGCTCCACCGATGCAGCCACCACACCGCTCCACCGACACAGCTCCACCGATGCACCCACCACACAGCTCCACCGATGCACCCACCACACAGCTCCGCTGATGCACCCACCACACAGCTCCACCGAGGCACCCACCACACAGCTCCACCGAGGCACCCACCACACAGCTCCACCGAGGCACCCACCATACAGCTCCACCGAGGCACCCACCACACAGCTCCACCGATGCACCCACCACACAGCTCCACCGAGGCACCCACCACACAGCTCCACCGAGGCACCCACCATACAGCTCCACCGATGCACCCACCACACAGCTCCACCGAGGCACCCACCACACAGCTCCACAGCTGCACCCACCACACATCTCCACAGATGCACCCACCACACAGCTCCACAGATGCACCCACCACACAGCTCCACCGATGCACCCACCACACAGCTCCACCGATGCACCCACCACACAGCTCCACCGAGGCACCCACCACACAGCTCCACCAAGGCACCCACCACACAGCTCCACCAATGCACCCACCACACAGCTCCACCAATGCACCCACCACACAGCTCCACCTACACATCTCCACCGATGCACCCACCACACAGCTCCACTGAGGCCCCCACCACACAGCTCCACCGAGGCACCCACCACACAGCTCCACCGAACGACCCACCACACAGCTCCACCGATGCACCGTAACGAACTCTGTAGTCAGATACCAGGACACCGAGGCACCCACTATAAAGCTCCACTGATGCACCCACCACACAGCTCCACCGATGCACCCACCACACAGCTCCACCGATGCACCCACCACACAGCTCCACTGATGCAACCACCACACAGCTCCACCGACACAGCTCCACCGATGCACCCACCACACAGCTCCACCAAGGCACCCACCATACAGCTCCACCAAGGCACCCACCACACAGCTCCACCGATGCAGCCACCACACAGCTCCACCGATGCAGCCACCACACCGCTCCACCGACACAGCTCCACCGATGCACCCACCACACAGCTCCACCGATGCACCCACCACACAGCTCCGCCGATGCACCCACCACACAGCTCCACCGAGGCACCCACCACACAGCTCCACCGAGGCACACACCACACAGCTCCACCGAGGCACCCACCATACAGCTCCACCGAGGCACCCACCACACAGCTCCACCGATGGACCCACCACACAGCTCCACCGAGGCACCCACCACATAGCTCCACCGAGGCACCCACCATACAGCTCCACCGATGCACCCACCACACAGCTCCACCGAGGCAGCCACCACACATCTCCACAGATGCACCCACCACACAGCTCCACAGATGCACCCACCACACAGCTCCACCGATGCACCCACCACACAGCTCCACCGATGCACCCACCACACAGCTCCACCGATGCACCCACCACCCAGCTCCAACAATGCACCCACCACACAGCTCCACCGAGGCACCCACCATACAGCTCCACCGATGCAGCCACCACACAGCTCCACCAATGCACCCACCACACAGCTCGACCGATGCACCCACCACACAGCTCCACCGATGCACCCACCACACAGCTCCACCTACACAGCTCCACTGATGCACCCACCACACAGCTCCACCGAGGCACCCACCACACAGCTCCACCGAGGCACCCACCACACAGCTCCACCGAATGACCCACCACACAGCTCCACCGATGCACCGTAACGAACTCTGTAGTCTGATACCAGGACACCGAGGCACCCACCACACAGCTCCACTGATGCACCCACCACACAGCTCCACCAATACACCCACCACACAGCTCCACCGATGCACCATAACGAACTCTGTAGTCAGATACCAGGACACCGATGCACCCACCACACAGCTCCACTGATGCACCCACCACACAGTTCCACCGATGCACCCACCACACAGCTCCACCGATGCACCCACCACACAGCTCCACCGATGCACCCACCACACAGCTCCACCGAGGCACCCACCACACAGCTCCACCGAACGACCCACCACACAGCTCTACCGATGCAGCCACCACACAGCTCCACTGACACTGCTCCACTGATGCACCCACCACCCAGCTCCACCGATGCACCCACCACACAGCTCCACCGACACAGCTCCACCGATGCACCCACCACACAGCTCAACCGATGCACCCACCACACAGCTCCACCGAGGCACCCACCATACAGCTCCACCAATGCACCCACCACACAGCTCCACCAATGCACCCACCACACAGCTCCACCGATGCACCCATCACACAGCTCCACCTACACAGCTCCACCGATGCACCCACCACACAGCTCCACCAATGCACCCACCACACAGCTCCACCGAGGCACCCACCACACAGCTCCACCGAACGACCCACCGCACAGCTCCACCGATGCACCGCAACGAACTCTGTAGTCAGAAACCAGGACACCGAGGCACCCACCATACAGCTCCACTGATGCACCCACCACACAGCTCCACCGATGCACCCACCACACAGCTCCACCGATGCACCCACCACACAGCTCCACCGATGCACCCACCACACAGCTCCACCGACACAGCTCCACCGATGCACCCACCACACAGCTCCACCGAGGCACCCACCATACAGCTCCACCGAGGCACCCACCACACAGCTCAACTGAGGCACCCACCACACAGCTCCACCGAGGCACCCACCACACAGCTCCACCGAGGCACCCACCACACAGCTCCACAGATGCACCCACCACACAGCTCCACAGATGCACCCACCACCCAGCTCCACCGATGCATCCACCACCCAGCTCCACTGATGCACCCACCATACAGCTCCACCGAGGCACCCACCATACAGCTCCACCGATGCAGCCACCACACAGCTCCACCAATGCACCCACCACACAGCTCCACCGATGCACCCACCACACAGCTCCACCTACACAGCTCCACCGATGCACCCACCACACAGCTCCACCGAGGAACCCACCACACAGCTCCACCGAGGCACCCACCACACAGCTCCACCGAATGACCCACCAAACAGCTCCACCGATGCACCGTAACGAACTCTGTAGTCCGATACCAGGACACCGAGGCACCCACCATACAGCTCCACTGATGCACCCACCACACATCTCCACCAATACACCCACCACACAGCTCCACCGATGCACCATAACGAACTCTGTAGTCAGATACCAGGACACCGATGCACCCACCACACAGCTCCACCGATGCACCCACCACACAGCTCCACCGATGCACCCACCACACAGCTCCACCGATGCACCCACCACACAGCTCCACCGATGCACCCACCACACAGCTCCACCGAACGACCCACCACACAGCTCTACCGATGCAGCCACCACACAGCTCCACTGACACAGCCCCACTGATGCACCCACCACCCAGCTCCACCGATGCACCCACCACACAGCTCCACCGACACAGCTCCACCGATGCACCCACCACACAGCTCAACCGATGCACCCACCACACAGCTCCACCGAGGCACCCACCATACAGCTCCACCAATGCACCCACCACACAGCTCCACCAATGCACCCACCACACAGCTCCACCGATGCACCCACCACACAGCTCCACCGATGCACCCACCACACAGCTCCACCTACACAGCTCCACTGATGCACCCACCACACAGCTCCACCGAGGCACCCACCACACAGCTCCACTGAATGACCCACCACACAGCTCCACCGATGCACCGTAACGAACTCTGTAGTCTGATACCAGGACACCGAGGCACCCACCACACAGCTCCACTGATGCACCCACCACACAGCTCCACCAATACACCCACCACACAGCTCCACCGATGCACCATAACAAACTCTGTAGTCAGATACCAGGACACCGATGCACCCACCACACAGCTCCACTGATGCACCCACCACACAGCTCCACCGATGCACCCACCACACAGCTCCACCGATGCACCCACAACACAGCTCCACCGATGCACCCACCACACAGCTCCACCGAGGCACCCACCACACAGCTCCACCGAACGACCCACCACACAGCTCTACCGATGCAGCCACCACACAGCTCCACTGACACAGCTCCACTGATGCACCCACCACCCAGCTCCACCGATGCACCCACCACACAGCTCCACCGACACAGCTCCACCGATGCACCCACCACACAGCTCAACCGATGCACCCACCACACAGCTCCACCGAGGCACCCACCATACAGCTCCACCAATGCACCCACCACACAGCTCCACCAATGCACCCACCACACAGCTCCACCGATGCACCCATCACACAGCTCTACCTACACAGCTCCACCGATGCACCCACCACACAGCTCCACCAATGCACCCACCACACAGCTCCACCGAGGCACCCACCACACAGCTCCACCGAACGACCCACCACACAGCTCCACCGATGCACCGCAACGAACTCTGTAGTCAGATACCAGGACACCGAGGCACCCACCATACAGCTCCACTGATGCACCCACCACACAGCTCCACCGATGCACCCACCACACAGCTCCACCGATGCACCCACCACACAGCTCCACCGATGCACCCACCACACAGCTCCACCGACACAGCTCCACCGATGCACCCACCACACAGCTCCACCGAGGCACCCACCATACAGCTCCACCGAGGCACCCACCACACAGCTCAACTGAGGCACCCACCACACAGCTCCACCGAGGCACCCACCACACAGCTCCACCGAGGCACCCACCACACAGCTCCACAGATGCACCCACCACACAGCTCCACAGATGCACCCACCACCCAGCTCCACCGATGCATCCACCACCCAGCTCCACTGATGCACCCACCATACAGCTCCACCGAGGCACCCACCATACAGCTCCACCGATGCAGCCACCATACAGCTCCACCAATGCACCCACCACACAGCTCCACCAATGCACCCACCACACAGCTCCACCTACACAGCTCCACCGATGCACCCACCACACAGCTCCACCGAGGCACCCACCACACAGCTCCACCGAGGCACCCACCACACAGCTCCACCGAATGACCCACTACACAGCTCCACCGATGCACCGTAACGAACTCTGTAGTCCGATACCAGGACACCGAGGAACCCACCACACAGCTCCACCAATACACCCACCACACAGCTCCACCGATGCACCATAACGAACTCTGTAGTCAGATACCAGGACACCGATGCACCCACCACACAGCTCCACCGATGCACCCACCACACAGCTCCACCGATGCACCCACCACACTGCTCCACCGATGCACCCACCACACAGCTCCACCGATGCACCCACCACACAGCTCCACCGATGCACCCACCACACAGCTCCACCGAGGCACCCACCACACAGCTCCACCGAACGACCCACCACACAGCTCTACCGATGCAGCCACCACACAGCTCCACTGACACAGCTCCACTGATGCACCCACCACCCAGCTCCACCGATGCACCCACCACACAGCTCCACCGACACAGCTCCACCGATGCACCCACCACACAGCTCAACCGATGCACCCACCACACAGCTCCACCGAGGCACCCACCATACAGCTCCACCAATGCACCCACCACACAGCTCCACCAATGCACCCACCACACAGCTCCACCGATGCACCCATCACACAGCTCCACCTACACAGCTCCACCGATGCACCCACCACACAGCTCCACCAATGCACCCACCACACAGCTCCACCGAGGCACCCACCACACAGCTCCACCGAACGACCCACCACACAGCTCCACCGATGCACCGCAACGAACTCTGTAGTCAGATACCAGGACACCGAGGCACCCACCATACAGCTCCACTGATGCACCCACCACACAGCTCCACCGATGCACCCACCACACAGCTCCACCGATGCACCCACCACACAGCTCCACCGATGCACCCACCACACAGCTCCACCGACACAGCTCCACCGATGCACCCACCACACATCTCCACCGAGGCACCCACCATACAGCTCCACCGAGGCACCCACCACACAGCTCAACTGAGGCACCCACCACACAGCTCCACCGAGGCACCCACCACACAGCTCCACAGAGGCACCCACCACACAGCTCCACAGATGCACCCACCACACAGCTCCACAGATGCACCCACCACCCAGCTCCACCGATGCATCCACCACCCAGCTCCACTGATGCACCCACCATACAGCTCCACTGATGCACCCACCACACAGCTCCTCCGATGCACCCACCACACAGCTCCACCGAACGACCCACCACACAGCCCCACCAATGCACCCACCACACAGCTCTACCGATGCAGCCACCACACAGCTCCACTGACACAGCTCCACCGATGCACCCACCACACAGCTCCACCGACACAGCTCCACCGATGCACCCACCACCCAGCTCCACTGATGCACCCACCATACAGCTCCACCAAGGCACCCACCACACAGCTCCACCGATGCAGCCACCACACAGCTCCACCGACACAGCTCCACCGATGCACCCACCACACAGCTCCACCGAGGCACCCATCACACAGCTCCACCGAGGCACCCACCACACAGCTCCACGAGGCACCCACCACACAGCTCCACCGAGGCACCCACCACACAGCTCCACCGAGGCACCCACCACAAAGCTCCACCGAGGCACCCACCACACAGCTCCACCGATGCACCCACCATACAGCTCCACCGATGCACCCACCACACAGCTCCACCGATGCACCCACCACACAGCTCCACAGAGGCACCCACCACACAGCTCCACAGATGCACCCACCACACAGCTCCACAGATGCACCCACCACACAGCTCCACAGATGCACCCACCACCCAGCTCCACCGATGCACCCACCACCCAGCTCCACCGATGCACCCACCACCCAGCTCCACCGATGCACCCACCATCCAGCTCCACCGATGCACTCACCACACAGCTCCACTGATGCACCCACCACCCAGCTCCACCGATGCACCCACCACACAGCTCCACCGACACAGCTCCACCGATGCACCCACCACCCAGCTCCACTGATGCAACCACCACACAGCTCCACCGACACAGCTCCACCGATGCACCCACCACCGAGCTCCACAGATGCCCCCACCACACGGCTCCACCGATGCACCCACCACACAGCTCCACCAAGGCACCCACCACACAGCTCCACCGAGGCACCTACCACACAGCTCCACCGATGCACCCACCGCACAGCTCCACCTATGCACCCACCACACAGCTCCACCGAGGCACCCACCACACAGCTCAACAGATGCACCCACCACACAGCTCCACCTACACAGCTCCACCGATGCACCCACCACACAGCTCCACCGAGGCACACAGCTCCACCGATGCACCCACCACACAGCTCCACCAATGCTCCAACTAAGCTCCACCAATGCACCCACCACACAGCTCCACCAATGCACCCACTAAGCTCCACCGATGCACACACCACTCAGCGCAACCACCGCATCACTCAGCGAACCACAGCATCACTCAGCACCACCACAGCATCACTGGTTCAAATATGTTCTTTCAATGTTTCAAGCTTTCGTGCTTTATTACAAATCACAAAAAGATGTTAATATTTCACTTCTGTTCTTGGATTTTCGTCACAATAAAAAACACTGAACATAATCTTCACAAAAGTTATTTACAAAAGTTTAAGCTATTGCCATTACAAATTAAATAAATTATTTAAGTATTAATTATTTTAAAAAATTATTTGTAATATCAATACATCTAAGTCACGTAAATACAAAACATGTTGCATTACAAATGCTATAGGTGTTTGCGAAAGTTATAACTATTGGCATTGTAAATGACAAAGCTATTAATTTAGCTATTTTAAAAAATAACATAAATAAAAAAAAAATGTATTTATAACACCAATATCTCAAACTTTCCTAATGCGAGCCCTATTGCATTTCCAATGCTTGTTTACTGAGTGGTTCTGAGTGACATTAAACAGCCAATGCGAGCAAAGCGCAAGGTGTCTTTGATGTTAATCAGAACCCTGAAATGAAATACATCCGGTATTTACCCTTTACGCATGTATGAATTTATGTTATATATGACCTCATAAATCATCTGCCCTTGCTTTCCACTGATACACAGCAGTTCAGGAGTATGGGGGTCATGCATCACAACCCCATCCTCCCTCTCCTATATGTAGAAATAAAATATGTGGTCTCCTGCCACCTACCCCCACCACTCTCAGTTCCTTTCCTTCCCTTTTCTCATGAAGCCTGTTGTTCAGCGCTGCACTGACAGGCTCTCAGAGAGCCCAGCCAGAGCACCCCAGAATTCCCTTAAGATGTAGTAACAGTGGGTAACAAGTTCTGTTACCAACTATAGCTACTTCATAGCAGTGAATTATTGGATTTACCACTCAGTTACCAGCAGTAATGACTCTGTGCAAGAGCCACACATAACAACATTACAATATCTAGCCAGTTGTTGTTTTCTAAGTGGTAACATGAATTGAGTTTTAGAGCATGCCCCCTTCTTCAATGCTCCTTGTTCCAGTCCTGACAAAATGAGGATATACACAAGCATCAAGACAATACATGAGTTTATTGCAAGAAACACTTTTTTTGAGCTGTAATTTTTTCTTTGCAACATTGAACACTCTAGTGGCAAAATTAATCAAATTGGATTTGGTCAAATGTAACCTGTAATGCGACACACAAGTATTCACTGTAGTCCATGTGGCTGCTCTGCACATCTCCTGCACATGCTTTGGCCATGAAGTAGAGACTGCTCTCACTAAACGTCCATGTACTTAATTCATGTCCTGTAAGCCTGTGAGAAAGACTGGTGAACCCACCTACTTAAAGAAGGGGGCATTACCTTTTTACCTCTGTTAGGTACCCCATATCACACAAAAATAGAAGTGGTAACAGATATCAAAGCTCTGATAACTTTCAAAGACAGGGGAAATGGCTGTGCCGAGTTTACCTTACAGATTAGTAAAATAATCTCTTGGGCTACATGATTTGTTTGGTGCATTTTTTAGGCTTGTTTTTAACACCACCCTATCTGGCAAAAGTCTAAAATAGGGATAGGAGATGAACAGATCTCCCAAATCCCTTATCTTTCTGGCTGATGTAATTGCCAGTGTAAGGCTACTTTTGCAGAAAGCCACAAAACTCCCCTTGTTTTTAAAGTGTCAACGGCTTGTTTCTGTAGCCTTCTAGTACTATAACCAAATCCCACGATGGTGCTGGATTAGGAACCACTGGCTTGTTTAGTTTGAAGATTTTATTGAACCTGAATGTCAGAGAAACTTTTATGAGATATCACCATAGTATTCCTTGAATAGCCTTAATGCACACATTGCGGTGCTATGGTAGATGTAGCTAAACCCTTTAGAACTCAATGCCACAAGGACTCAAACATTTGAAGAGTGTCACAAACTCTGGCTATTAGGCTTTTTTCAGCCCCCCTTTTTTCAAAGACTTTCCAGTGTTTAGAAAAGGATACACATCCTAATGGCTTTCTGGATGCCTGAATGTCTGCAGCCAGTTCCTTGGAACACCAACATTAGGTTCTGGAGAGTAAGCCTCTCAACTTCCAATCCATCAGATGCAGATTGAACAACTGTTTCTCAAATGGGGGTGCAAATGGGTCTGCAATTACATGGAAATGAAAACAGCCTGGAAGCGTGAAAGGCACATTTCTAGGCTGTCTTTATTTACATGCAGCAGTGAAAGCCCATAAAAAGTGTGAGGGTGGTATCGCTTAGTATCATGGGACAGGGTCAGTGAGTGTGAGGTTGGGGGTCAAAGACAAACATCTGCATTTTATTGATTTTTTTTCACCTTCGGAAAACTGCATATAAAAGCATGCACACACCTCAAATGAAAAGTAAATGCAAGTTAAACTAATCAAAGTGAAATATACTTCTGTATCTTATGGAACCTCAGTTGGATAATGTGATCACTGCAGATGTCTTCTTCTGTAAAATAACTAAACTGTGATTGGTGCAGTGAGGCATAGTGACTTGTTTATAGTGCTACTAGGTCCAGGTCTGTGATTGAAAGTACTGTGAATGTCATTATTTTAAAACTGTATTACACTGTATAAAACAGGCTGCTGCAAAATACTGTTTAGGAAAAAACAAGTGCTTTAAAAATATGCATTTTAGTGATAAGCATTTATACTATATCTAGTGTAAATATTTTTATAAGTGTCCATTAGAAGAGTGCACTCCTTTTAATGTACATATATATATTACCTCCCAAAAAGAATAAATATTTGTCACCATGAAGCTAAGTGACTCCATTAATTAAACGCTACACTGGCTCCAAAGGAGCCACTATATTTTGTGATTAACCATTGCACACATGTTCATTTCTTTCAGGTAGCATGCACCTGGGTGAGGAGGCATGTTTATTTTTTAGTTCTGTGGCACAGAAGCCCCCCAGCCACCCTCTGTGAGTGGGAACTGAACCCCAGTTATGGCAGTCTTACTATGAAAAAGAATATTGGGCGCATTTTCCTTGCTAGCATTAAAGCCCATGTTACAATTGTTGCGCAGGTAACACGGCCCAAGAAAAAGGGGAAAAGGGCGACTAAGTGTGTTTTTTGGTGTTTCTTTTTACACAAGTGGCAGAAAGCCTGCTTTGGGCATTTGGCTTAGAAGTAATGGTCCTGCTGAGTGGGCAGAGTGGACAGCCTGCTTCACAGAGCTGTAGGTATCATTGGTGCTGCAATTGCATTAGAGGCCCAGGACATACTGGCTGTGTTGGTGTTTCTTTGAGCCTTGTAGCAATGGCCAAGGGAGGGTAAAATATTAAACAGCTGAGACACCTTGCTTTGGGCATCAGCGAGATGAGACGCTGAGAGATGAGAGGGAAAGGGATGGTGTGAGATGGAAGCCCATGTTGTTAAAAAAGTCTCAGGCGACAGCAAGGCAGTATCTATCGTTAGTGAAACAGGTGAAGTGACACTTTTACCAATGGGGCCACAGCATCACAGTAATGAAGGTTAAACAATAAAAAGTGGGCATTAGGGCTCATTTTACTTGCTAGCCTTAGGGCAGATGGAGGGAGGGGGCAGCATGCAGTAGCTAATTTGTTTTTAGAAAGAGACTGTGCTTGTTTTCAGATTGGAGTGATGGCCAGACATGGTGATGAAGGAGCGAAAGAAGAGGTGACAGACTGTTTCTCAGGGTACAGCCATCATTAGTAAAGCATGTGGAGTACATTGGGGCCCGCAGCACCCCAATTATGGGCAGTAGTGTTTTTGGTCAGTTCTGTTCTTGTTTGATGCGTGTTGCTTTTTTAGAAGTCCCACATTTAGTGGGGATTATTAGCTACAGAAAAGCACACCTGAAATGATCTCATGATCCCCGCCCCCTGTGATCATCCCTTCCCTTCCCCCTCCTCAAATCCTTCCCATATAGTTTTGGAGGGGTCTCAACTTTAAAACATCTATCTTAGAGGTGCTCAGAGCAAAACAGTTTGAATACCTCTGATTTAAGGAACTTTTTTCAGCTGGCCTAACTTGGTCCCTGGATCCGGCCCTGCTACGTCGTGGTCTGCCTGAACTTGTGTCTTTGTCCCGATCTGGTGCGATTAGCTAACCACAGTTGGTGCTATGTGCTTCTAAGCACGGTTTTAACATAAACCTTTAAAACTGCATAGCTCTGGTTCTACTGATTAGATTTTTATCGTTTTGATCTCAAATAATTTATTAAAGTTTACTCTATATTTCTAAATTGGTATGTGATTTTTCTTGTGCTATGTTTTCACGTTGTTACTGTTTAAAGTGCTGCATAAATACTTTACATATTGTCTGTAAATTAAGCCTGACTGCTTTGTGCTGAGTTACCAGACAGTTGAGAACAGGTTAATTTAGGGTTTGCAAGTGATGTGGTTGCTGCTTGAGTAGGGTTTCACACCCCTCAACCGGTAACCCAGTTTTGTAGAGAGTCTATCCAGAAGAGACATAGAAGCAACAACAGAGCAATTCGACTAGTGGCATCACCCAATAATCTACCTTAGGGAGACAATGAAGTAAGAGAGAAACAACTCAAATTTTGGAGTTGTTAAAGCAGAAAGGAGTATTATTCAGAATGTTCCCAGGAGTGGCATGTAATGAATGGAGAAACAATCCAATTGGTGGCACTGATAAACCAGCAAGGAGTACTGTATAGAGTTTACCCAGGTGCAACAGAGGTACAATCCCTGGTGGTATAGTTAAGCCAGGGAACCAGGGAAGTACTTTATGGAGGTGAAGGATTGAAGCGCCTGACCCTAAAAGGCCCAAATAGGGAAGACACCACCACCAATAGCAATTCATTTATTGTAAGAAAGTGGTTTTGAATTTGTTCTAGGCTAGCATTTTTATTTAATCCGACAATCGCAGTAGCTATGCCACTTATGATGATGGCTTAAGAGCTCTGTACAAAGGACATAGAAAATAATGGAAATGTTTGTCTGAAGTGTAATGTTAAAGAAACAGATTTGCTAGGGGTGTGGTAGAACCATAGACATATATTGTCGGATTCAGCTGTATTCAAAACGCCAATGCAGAAGTGTGGTGGTGCGTTGGGTGGTTTTCAGTGCAAGTGTTGATAATATTTTGAAATTGCTCAACTTGGGAGGATCACCTGCAGCATTGCTGGATTATTTTGTGTCTGTGACCACATGGTTGTCAATGGGATATGTGATAGGAGTCTGGCGTTCTTGAGGGTTTGGATTGCAGTGAGATGGCTCTGCACCTGTACTGAATGATCAACGATTTTAGAAGGTTCTTGGAGGATATGGTTGCTGCATGAAGCATAAGGGTGCATGGGCATGTGACAGAGGGATAGCGATGAAGATTCTACTCCTGACAGTGAATGGACTTTGTGTGGATAAGCTTCTTACAGAGGACTCTAGCATGAGTGCATTATTACCCATGCCATATCTATTTTGAGTACCAGATAATTTAGTGCCAAAGACTAACATTATGTTTTTATTGCCTACTTGGTCTTGTGTCTGTGTCAAGAACTGTTTGCAGTATATGGTGGGAATATGCAGTATATGCTGCACCCTGGATTGCCTCTTATGTGAGTGTAGTAAAGCACCGGCCGCCTACCCGGATACCAACATGGCGGCCGGTGATAGCCAAAGAAATGCGGAGGTTAGCGTGCCAGTCTCTGCAGTACGCAAAAAGGAAGAGGAGGGCAACGCTACGGTGCCGGAGAGGAGAAGAGGATCCTGGATGGCAAGCGAGGTGAGCTGGATGCCGGAAGAGACAGAGAGCGAGCTGGACGGGCCTGAGCAGCAGACAAAGGGAACCGAAAAAGGGTATTCCATAGCTGCTAATTCATCTCCTCGTGCCATCGGACCTGAAAAAAGCACTCCTGTTATGCCTCAGGTCTTCAAACAGGAACCTACCGGTACAGCTCCTGTCACGTCCCAGGAGGGTTGTGGCTATAGGAAAGTCTCTCTCTTCAAGTATTTAGTAACACACGGGTGGTGGATGGGGAGTACACCATAACAATGCAACTCTAACAACGCCAGAGATATGGCTGTGGTGATGGTTGCACTGTTTTGCTGAATATTAGACAGCAGTTCACTTACAACCTGTATTTTGTTTTTTTCCTTTTTGTGTTGGTATTTGTCGTGTAGTCTGTCGCACGATCGTCAGGAACCACGCAGGACACCAGATGGGGTTATAACACTTCTTTATTACACAGGTACGTTCTGCAGGCATCGGCACGTCTGTCCTCGTCTTCGTCCCTCTAGCCACTGACCACTTCCTGCCCGTCCACAGGAAGTTATGTCCAGTGCCCTGCCCTGGTCCTTGCCCTGTGACCCACAGGGTCCTAGTGCCCTATGTCAGTGGTCACTACATCTCCCCCCTTGTCACAAACAAACGTCTTTGTCATATGTACAAATTCTTGGTACATTATCCCCAGAGTGAAAAGGTAAGAAACGATGGATTGATAGATGGAGAGAGAAAGGGAGAGAGAGAGAGAGAGAGAGAGAGAGAGAGTCTCTATATTTCTTCTACTAGTCTTCTTGTCTTCTTGCACTCTCTTCGTGGTCTTTGTTCTCTGCTCGGTTCTTGTCCCCCGTGTTCCACTTTCAGGGAGGTTGTCTCTCTGCTTGTTCCTTGCTCTCTTTCTTCCACTTTTGCTGATGTTGTCACTTGTTCTTCCTCTTTCACTTTGAGCTCCTTGAAGTGGGAACTGTTTCTTGTTATTCTTTGATGGTCTGAAGCTGCAGTTACCATTGACCCTTTTACTTCAGTCACAACCAACGGATCTTTTGAAAATGGGCTGTCTGACTTCCTTTGCTGCTTCTGTCTCACTACCACTAGATCCCCTTCATTTAGCTGACGGTCAGATGCATTTCTCCGTTTCTCAGCGTATTCCTTCATTTTCCTTTTTGCTTGGTGGTCTCGTTCTGCGATGTCACTTCTGTTCGTGTTTGCCGTTGTCTCTATTTGTGGTAGCCTTGTTTTGCTCGATCTTCCTAGCACCAACTCCGCTGGGCATCTACCGGTGGAGCTGTGAGGGGTATTCCTATAGTCTCTTAGCACTTGACAAAGTGCTTGTCCAATTGATATCTGTGTCAATTTTGCTCGCTGGATGGCTTTCTTGATAGTCCCCATGAATCGTTCTGCCATTCCGTTGGCCTGTGGCCACAACGGAGTTATCTCCCAGGTATTCCACGAATCTACTAAATTCCTCTCCAGAGAATGGAGGGCCATTGTCTGTTTTCAGTGTTTGTGGTGAGCCCCAAGCGGCAAATACGTCGTCTAGCACTGGTAAAGTGGCACTTGCTGATGTTGACGATACTTCTCTCACTATTGGAAACCTTGAAAATTCATCAATTATCACTAGCAGGTATTTTCCAGTCTCCAAAGGCCCATAAAAGTCTGCTGCCAACTCCGTCCATACTGCTGGTGGCAGTTCCGACATTTTCAATGGTGTGGGCTTGGCAGGCGGTCCTGTTACTTGACAAGTATGACAGTGCGATACCTCTTCCTCCACCATGTTGTCCAATCCTGGGAACCACACTTTTTCTCGTAACATCTTCTTTGTCGCTACCATGCCTCGATGCGATTCGTGAGCTAGTTCAACAGTTCTCTTTCTCAGTCGACACGGTATTACAATTCTTGATCCTCTCATCAGGACTCCGTTTTCTGTTTCAGACAGCTCTTCGCTTATCTTTTTGAATGCGAGTAGTTCTTCTTTGTTTACCCCTTCTTCTGTAAGGGTGTTACTGTTAATGTGTCTCCATCTCTGCTGCCGCACCACCGCTCCGATCGCCCTCATTGTCGGGTCTCCTTTTGTTTCTCGCTCTAGTTCTTCACTTGTTATTGAGGCCGGAGTGTTCTGTCTCACGATGAAGTTTAGATATTCTTCTGCCATTGTGGTGCCACCTTTTTGATGGGGAAGAGGGTGTCGTGACATGTAGTCCGCTGGCTTCTGGTCTTTTCCGGGTTTGTGGACAATCTTGAAGTTGTAGTCCATCAACCTGATCCCCCATCTTTCTATTCTTGGTGGTATTTTGGCGTTTGGGTTTCCGTATATGGTCACGAGTGCTTGGTGATCCGTTACTATCGTGAATGGCTTTCCATATATGAACATGTGATAGTGCTCACATAGATGCGTTACTTGATCCCAAGCTCCACAATCACAAGGCACTCTGAAATTCACTTCATACACTGTAATAAATATTCTTCACATCTTATTCATGTTTTTGTTTTCTTTACTTTTCAGTGTTTCGTTAATTATTCCATCATTAACGTTTCAGTAATTCATATGCTGATTTCATAATTATTGTTATGCCCAATGCATTTCAAGCAAAAATGCCCTTCCTCAGGGGACTTCGTTCTGCAAAATCGAAATAATAATCATATGTCGGTACATTTTCATATAGATGTGCAAACAAATATTCTCCATTCAGTATTAACCTTCACGCATTATGTGTTCCTGTATTTGTTGCCTTACACCTTATAACCCTTGTGTGAATAACACGTTATCTAATTCAACATTTCCACAGTGCATTCATATTTGGCCTGGGTGTGTTCACTTACATGTGTTCTATCACTGGTCTTCACTCGAGGTGTTTCAATGCTTGTTCCTAGCTGTTAACAATAAAGTACTAAAATTAATCACAATGTCCACATGCTAATGTTAGAGCCCACGATATCTATCACGCTAAAAATTCTTACCGAGTAGTTTAAACAGGAACGCCTATAGCGCTTCTTCCTCTCTTCCGCTTGTTCGTGAGTTTAGGCGTGCGTCGCTCTAGCCTAGTTTTACTCTATTGTGCGAGCCGATCCGATCACGTGATGTGGGTTTGGGTGACTGAGCTAGAAAACGGACTCTTATCTGAAACTTACGCACCTCTAATGCCTTGTACTCGCACCCATGGTTACCAGTGGACCTAATAACCTCTGTATACTACGTGATTATCACTAAGGTGTCTGGAACATGCTCCAATTATACATGATGTAAATACTTACTGTTAACATAAAATAATACACGCAAAATTACACATTTTACACGTATTCGTTAAAACAAACTCTACATGTCATCCAATCTCATCAATTGTAGAGTACAATTGAATATTGTCCATTTATATAAAGCAGCTATATTCTATCCGTTCATTTAACCCTTTCGGGTGCAGGGTGCATAAAAAGTTCATCCAAAATGTCTCTCTCCGTAGCAATTGGGTGTTGTTGTCTGTTCCTGGTCGAGATGTCACCAATTCTAGTATACAGAATTTTAATTGTGAGGGATTATGTTTTGCTTCATTAAAGTGAACTGCCACTGTAGATTTAAGATTCTTCAATCTTATATTGCTCTTATGTTCCGTTAGTCTGGTTTTTATTTTTCTTTGGGTTTTGCCCACATAGGACAATCCACACGGACATTTTAGCATATATATCAAGTTGCTGCTGTCGCATGTTCCTGATACCTTTAACTTGATTGGTGTACCTTTCGTAGGGTGATTGATTACACTCCCTTTAATGATCGCAGAGCAATTTCCACAATTGTGGCATGGTGTTGTGCCTTTGTAATTCTCTGTATCTGGCTTTTTTGGATTTTTAATGAGTTCCTTAATGTTTTTCGTTCTTTCATATGCAAATATTGGAGAGTTTGAAAAGATACCTTTGAAATCTTCTTCCAACGCTAGTAATGGCCAATGTTTATTGATTGTTTTTTTGATACTGTGACTGCGTGTGGAGAATTTTGACACAAATACACATCTATTTTCTTCTGATTTTGTTTTGGATGATAATAGGTGTTTTCTTTGCAATTTGTCTGCTCTTTCCGCAGCGGCATTCAGAATGAGTTCAGGATACCCTCTGTTTTTGAATTTGTTTAAGGTCTCCAATTTGTGTTTATTGTATGATTCTTCTGTTGAGGCAATTCTCTTTATTCTGACCAGTTGCGAAAATGGAAGGTGTTTTTTGAGTGGTGGCTGGTGAAAGCTTTTATAATGTAACAGATTGTTTCTGTCTGTACTTTTTGTAAACACATTTGTAGTTATTTGTCCTTCCACGTTTGATATGGCCACGTCCAAGAATGTAATACTTTTTTTATTAATTGAAAACGTGAATTGGATCCGCTCATTGATTTTATTTAAATCTTGTAGTGCTTCTTCTAGGCTTTCCATAGTTCCTTTCCATAGGACAAAAATGTCATCAATAAAACGCTTGTAAAGAATTAAGTTGTTCTGCCATGTTTTCTGATTCAATATATTGTCCAATTCAAATCTGTGCATGAATGTATTCGCGTATGTTGGCGCTGCACAATTTCCCATGCTGGTTCCCGAGGATTGTACATAGTATTTCTCTTTCCACACAAAGTAACTATGAAACAGTGTAAAATGGATCAATTCCATGATGAATATTTTTAAACTTTCACTTTTTTCTTCGTTTATCAAAAAACTTTCCACTGCTGTCAATCCTAGGTCATGTGGAATGGATGTATACAGGGATTTTACGTCCACTGTTGCCATAATCATATCCTTCGTGAAATTGGTCTTTTCTTCCTCCAAAATGTTTAGAAAATGGGTGGTGTCTTTTATATATGTGGTCGATTTTTGAACAATATTTTGAAGATGCTTGTCTATGAACCTCCCTATGGGTTCATGTATGGATCCTATGGTAGAGACAATTGGACGTAATGGTGGTTGTGTAGCATTCTTGTGAATCTTTGGTGTCATATAGATATATGGTATGGAAGGATTTGTATTCAGTAAATATTCTTTGTCTTTTTGGTTAATTATTTCCAATTCCAATGCGTTATCAATGATTTTTGTCAATATTTTTAGAAATTCTTTGGTTGGGTCCATTTCCATTTCCATGTATGTGTCCTGGTCATTCACATGGATTTCCACCTGATTTTCATAATATTCAGTGTCCATGATAATTAGGGCGCCCCCTTTATCAGCTTGTCTTGTTGAAATACTGATAAAAATTGGGAACGACAGAGGAAAGAGTGCGGAGCCACACCCAGAGTGGTAATAGTGCTCACATACCCATACTATGGCCAGACTCTCCTTTTCTGGTTGAGAGTATGCTCTCTCAACGTCCGACAGACTCTTGCTTCCGTATGCTACTATCTGTCGAGGTGAGTCTTTTCCAGGCTTGTGTTGTGCTAATATTGCGCCAAGACCTACCGGGCTGGCGTCTACTGTCAATTCAGTGCATAGACTCGGGTCAAAATAAGCTAGGTCGTCTACAGCCGTTACGGACGCTCTTATCTTTTCGAACGCCTTTTGGCACTCTGTGGTCCATTCGAATGTTTGGCCCTGCTTCGTTAATTCTCTCAGTGGCGTGCTCACTGTCGCGAAGTCCTTTATGTATCGCGCGCAGTAGCTGGCAAGGCCGAGGAATGAGCGCACATCAGCGACATCTTTTGGTTCTTTTGTTTTTTCAAGGGTGTCTATTTTGCTGCGATCTGGTCTCATCCCTCTCTTCGAGAAGATGTGCCCGAAGAACACTAATTCTTCTCTTCCCAGTTCACATTTCTTCTCATTTACTGTTAGGCCCACCTCAACAAGCTGTGAACACACTTCCCTCAAGGCCTTATCGTGCTCTTCATCTGATTTTCCAAAAACCAGGATATCATCACTGCAGTTCAAACTGTTTTTGATCGTTCTAATGATCTGCCTGACTCTTTCCTGAAATATTTCCGCTGCTGACGATATTCCAAAACTTAATCTTTTGTAACGAAATAATCCTAGGTGCGTTGAGAAGGTCGTTATGTATCTTGATTGCTGGTCCAGCTCCAGTTGGTGGTATCCCTTGCAGAGGTCTAACTTGGAGAATTTTTTCATTCCCGTCAGGCAGCTTATCATGTCATCTAGATGTGGCCCTGGATGTCGTTCTCGTTCAATAGCTGTGTTGGGAAATCTCATGTCCACACATATTCTTATTTGTGCGGTGTCCTTTTTTGGTACGGCCACTATTGGGGACACCCATGGCGTTGGCTCTTCCGCTGGCTCAATGATGTCCTGTTCCAGTAGTGCCTTTATTTCTTCCTCCACCTGAGGTTGTAGATGGATGGGTACCCTTCGGTGATGCTGTGCTACTGGCCTGACTGATTCATTTATGTGCAACGTTATTTGTCGTCCTTTCAGCTTTCCAAAGTCCTTTTGTCAACGTTGGGTATTCTTGTAATATGTTTTCTTTTTCCGACATGTAATACATCATCTTTAGTAGGCCCATGATCTTCGCTGTTACATTGCTTAAGAGACAGGGTGCGGGAATGTCGCCTCGTAGCACGTGTATTTCTTCGGTGACGGTCTTGCCTTTGTGCGTCATGGTGTCCGTGAATTTTCCCATGTTCGTCACTGGCTTCTGTGCACCCCAGGTGAATACTCTTACATTTGATGGTTGTAGCGGTGGTTTTCTCTTCATTTTGTCATATTCCGTAGCACACATGATGTTGCACGTGGCCCCACTGTCTAGCACAAATTCAGTTTGGTGAGGTCCTACATCGATTGTCACCCAATCCGTCTTCTTTATTGACTTCCTATCCACTAATCTGATGTGCTCTTCTTTGTATCCTTCGTCCGTGGACATGAGGTATAGGCGTTCTACCTTCCTTGTTGTTTCTTCTTCTTCTTCTTCTTCTTCCGATTCCAACGATGAGCTCCTGTTAGTCGCTTCCATGTGCCGCACGTGCCTGTTTGTTGTTGTTCTTGGTCTCCCTGGTCTTCCTCGTTCATTTTTGAATTGTGTTCCTTGGCACATGGTGGCAAAATGGTTGCTTCTGTTGCATTTCCTACATGTTTGACCGAATGCTGGGCATGGTCCTCGGTGTGGAAATTCCAGACCGCATCTGTAGCATTGGGAACCTTGTCTTCTTGTCGCTTGTTCTTTGGACCCTCTCTTCCAGTTCCCCGTCTTGCCTGTGTCCGTCATTCTGTGTATTTGTTCCCCTCTTCGGTCCATCTGTTTTGCTTGTACCATTGCCCTTGCCTCTGCTCTTGCCAGATCTAGAATCTTTTCTAGAGTGATGGGTTCTTTTAGTAGCCGTGTGCGAAATTCTGTGTCACGACAGCCTTCAATTAGTCTTAGGCGAAGGGCCTGTTCATTGTCATAGTTTTCGAATTCGCAATGGGCCACTAGCTTTCTCAGCCTTGTTGCAAAATCGTCCATCGACTCTTCCGGCTGTTGAAATGCCATGTTAAAACTATATCTTTCAAAATCAACGTTCCTTTGAGGATCGAACTTGGTCGTTAGACATTTTATCAGTTTTTCGTACGTAGTTGTTTCACTCTTTGGCAGTGTAATGAGGAGGTCATCCACCTCATCCCCCACTAGATTGAGGAATAGCCCTAGTTTCTTTCCTTCTACTACATCAGTCGCCTCCATGTATCGCTCAAACTTCATAATCCACTTTTCCCAACGTATTCCTACTTGTGGTTCAGATACACTGAAAGGCAGTGGTGTGCGATATCGTGCACTTTGCTTTGTCTCCGGCATTTCTCTCTTGTCTTGTGTTGCCTTTGTGCTTATTCACTTCTGTTCTTCTGTTACTTTCTCTTCTTTTGTCTCTTATTTTCTTTCTTGTCTTTGGTTGCCTTTGTGTTTGTTTACTTCTGTTGTGCTGTCACTTTATTCTTGTGTTTGCTGTTGATTCCAGCTATTTCTTGCTGTGGCATCAAATCCCTTTCTTTTTGGGCTTCTTTTCGATTTGCCTGCCCTTCTAATGGCTGCCCTTCTATTGTTTCTTTGTTTCTTTCCTCTTTGTCCGTGTTTGAATGGCCGCCCGTGCTCCCGCGAGATTTCGCGATCGAAATCTCACTTTCTCCTGACTTTAAGATGGCCGCCGCGTTTTTGTCGCGTGCCTATTGGCTTGCCTGCCTGATTTCAAGATGGCCGCCGGGATTTGCCCTTTCCTCGCGAGACTTCGCGCTTCAGTTTCCGAGCGCGGTCGCCTCGCTCTTCAGTTTGGCCCCGCCGTTGCTCCTTACCGCTCTTCGGCAGTTTCTGTGGGACGCTGATCGGGGTGGGCTCCCGTGTAGCTCCTTGCGTCTCTGCTGGGCTTCCACGATCTTTCTTTCTTTGATGCTCGCGTGCAGTTGATGTTCTTCCTCTCCTTCGTCGCCAGATGTCGTGTAGTCTGTCGCACGATCGTCAGGAACCACGCAGGACACCAGATGGGGTTATAACACTTCTTTATTACACAGGTACGTTCTGCAGGCATCGGCACGTCTGTCCTCGTCTTCGTCCCTCTAGCCACTGACCACTTCCTGCCCGTCCACAGGAAGTTATGTCCAGTGCCCTGCCCTGGTCCTTGCCCTGTGACCCACAGGGTCCTAGTGCCCTATGTCAGTGGTCACTACAGTATTGTTGTCTTCTTCTTTCGTCATTTCCTGAGGCCCCTTCCACAAACACTCCTGTCAACTGGAAACCCATGGAATACGAAGGAAAACCCAGGCAAAGCTGGGAACAAACCAAGGGAACATTATTTCAGGAGGACTTAGACAACACAGATAAATAGCATAACCCAGGACTAGCCTGACCCCTTAGCTGGAAGCAAGCAATATGGTTTAGTTGCATGTTTTTTAGGTCGAGCCTAGTGCAGCGCGCATGCTCTGCTCTATGGGAGGCTTCTTGTGAGCACTCCAAACTTCCCTGAGACTTCTCTGTGTGGGTCTGGCAACTCCCACACATTCCATTGGCCTTTGCGTGTGGCTTTCAATAATGAAAGCATTGGCTTTGGCCGCCATAAGTGTGGCAGGGTATGCTCAGACGTGAGCCCCTTGCTCACTTTGCCACTGGATTCAAGCAAGCCTGGCTGAAGACGGCTGTAATGCCAGAAACCGGTCCTCGGAAGCTTGTTTCCGGTCCAGGGAAGGCATGGCTTGGCAGTTCGGGCTGGACTATTCCCATGAGGCACAGGGTCAGACTGATTTGCATATAGCCATGTCTGAACTGGGGTGGCAGAGTGGGCTAAAGAACGGTGATGGATCAAACCCAGATCTTTTGACTGGGTGTGAGTGTTTGATTGGTTCTGATGCTCTGTCCATCACCACCCCCTTTTGTACCGCTTTGGCCGCCATAAGTGTGGCAGGGTATGCTCAGACGTGAGTCCCTTGCTCACTTTGCCACTAGATTCAAGCAAGCCGGGCTGAAGACGGCTGTAATGCCAGAAACCGGACCTCGGAAGCTTGTTTCCGGTCCAGGGAAGGCATGGCTTTGCAGTTCGGGCTGGACTGTTCCCATGAGGCACAGGGTCAGACTGATTTGCATATAGCCATGTCTGAACTGGGGTGGCAGAGTGGGCTAAAGAACGGTGATGGATCAAACCCAGATCTTTTGACTGGGTGTGAGTGTTTGATTGGTTCTGATGCTCCGTCCATCACCACCCCCTTTTGCACCCCTTTTATGAGTTCACTGCATTTTTAAGATTTTGAATATGGAGGTTACTGCTCGTTCTGAGGATTTAGCCAAATCCATGTGCTGTGCAGATAGGTTTAAGGGAAATTACGGATGCCACGGAGGCAGGGAATCAGTTCTGGCATTAATGTTAGACTTTCTACAGATGACTGCCTATGAAGATGCC
The DNA here is from genome assembly GCF_964261635.1 of Lissotriton helveticus. NCBI lineage: Eukaryota > Metazoa > Chordata > Amphibia > Caudata > Salamandridae > Lissotriton > Lissotriton helveticus. The sequence continues at coordinate 129,470,373 of NC_136060.1, read as the reverse complement.
TCTGTCTGATAGTTTGGAATGTTCTGCAGCTTTCAAAACCTTCATTCATTTCATTTCAGTAAGCAACCTCATAAAAATGGTATCATGGCGTCGAATTGTCCCAGAGTCATTACTTTCTGACAGACTGACAGCAGGCCATGAGCTTGTTCCTTTAACCTCTAGCTTCTGTCCTATTGGTGGCTTTATGCTGAAGTCCTCGCTGCTGCTCACTTACTTATGTGAAGCATTACCTGATACCACGAGATTCGCTTTAAGTTGTGCATCAGTTACGTCCAGATCTTTTTGGTATTTAAGGAAGACATGGGATGCTCTCACACACATCCCTGAGAAGGCAAATAACACAATAATGTATAAAAACAAATAGATGTGAGGTTCCGTGAGAATCATTACGACGTTTTGGGCATGCTCGGATATGGACGAGTTTGGTATCTATGAACCGTAAATGATGAGATTAGTAGGTGTACGCGTTTTTGCTACACTACCCAGAAGGGTTCGTCTCATTTACAGGTTTTTCCATCTGAACCCTTGGGTTCCATTTTAGATACGGCATCCATTTTGTTTCTTGCCCTCACGTAGCCAGCGAAGGGACAATGTCCGCTTCATGACCCTGGGATTCCCAAGCTCTGGCGGAAGATGAAGATTCTTTGGGGTCGTCTTTACGACCGGGGGAATGACACGGCAAAGGCAGATGGCTCAGCTTGAGGCTTATTCTGCCGTGTTGGTCTATTGTTTCAGCTTTACACATGTTAAGTTTGAGTCCTTTGATCCTGTGATCACGCTTCCGATATTGCTCCCACACTCTTCTGTTACGGTTGTCTGTCTTTCTTGCACCTGTTCCTGTCTCTTTCTTTCGCCTATTTTACAACTAGAGTGGAATGTACCTTATGGCGAGATGACGTGCTTTTACAGTTGGGAACCGGCAAATGTTACTGTAATCATGTTCCGGGCTTCTGAAAACATGAATGCAATCCTTTTGAAGTTTACTGTGGGAACTGAGTTGTAACCTTTTGTCTGTTATGTCGAGCAATGACAAAGATGTGTATAAAAGGAGCGATTCCCTTTTGCAATTTGAAGCAGACTCTCAGAACCTACACGTTGTTGTTTACGACGTTTTGGGCATGCTCGGATATGGACGAGTTTGGTATCTATGAACCGTAAATGATGAGATTAGTAGGTGTACGCGTTTTTGCTACACTACCCAGAAGGGTTCGTCTCATTTACGGGTTTTTCCATCTGAACCCTTGGGTTCCATTTTAGATACGGCATCCATTTTGTTTCTTGCCCTCACGTAGCCAGCGAAGGGACAATGTCCGCTTCATGACCCTGGGATTCCCAAGCTCTGGCGGAAGATGAAGATTCTTTGGGGTCGTCTTTACGACCGGGGGAATGACACGGCAAAGGCAGATGGCTCAGCTTGAGGCTTATTCTGCCGTGTTGGTCTATTGTTTCAGCTTTACACATGTTAAGTTTGAGTCCTTTGATCCTGTGATCACGCTTCCGATATTGCCCCCACACTCTTCTGTTACGGTTGTCTGTCTTTCTTGCACCTGTTCCTGTCTCTTTCTTTCGCCTATTTTACAACTAGAGTGGAATGTACCTTATGGCGAGATGACGTGCTTTTACAGTTGGGAACCGGCAAATGTTACTGTAATCATGTTCCGGGCTTCTGAAAACATGAATGCAATCCTTTTGAAGTTTACTGTGGGAACTGAGTTGTAACCTTTTGTCCGTTATGTCGAGCAATGACAAAGATGTGTATAAAAGGAGCGATTCCCTTTTGCAATTTGAAGCAGACTCTCAGAACCTACACGTTGTTGTACTTCGAGTGACTTCTACATCCCTGCACTAATAAACTCTGATCTTTGACGCCGAAGGAAGTGTCCCGTGTCTCTGTCCGTTTTCGTACGCCAGAACAGGTATCCTACGAAGGTTTTAGGTGTTGTCCCTGGCACCGCTGGGCCTTAAATAGCCCAGTCCTTCAGTTGGCGCCCAACGTGGGGCGACATCAACGGTACCGGTCCAAACCCTGACGATCGTGAGGAACTTCGTGTGAAATCTCCGAGGAAAGGTGCACCCCGCTTCATCGATCCTGTTGTCGAAATAAGTGGTCCGAAGACTTTTCCTGCGAAGATCCCCGCCTCCTGACGGTTGCGACGGACCGATGCTCTGACTGTCGACCTGTTTTGGCGCCTGGCGTAGTCCTTTGTATGGCGAGACGATAGACGGGCCTTCCTGGTGACGCCATTGTGCTTTCAGTTAAGTATTTTGTGGGTCGCTCCCAGTGTCCTTGGTTGTTGTTGGTGCTTAGTTGTATGCATGGTTCCATTGCATTTGTGGTTCTTAGTTGTTGGTTCTTAGTTGTTATTTGACAGTTGCAATTGCCAAAAACCGAGGGTTTTGTATTTCACGAAGATTTTGTGCTTCGATAACCCTTGAAGTTTGATACTAGGTTAGTGTGCACGATGCCTGGCCATAGTGGTTTCCTTGGTTTCTTCAAATGTTGCAAAACGGATTCCCGGTTGGAGGACTCGTGTCCGATACCTCCAGTTAGAACTCCGATATATGAGCTCTATAGTCGACATGGTGTGGGCCCTATTATATATAATGAATATTGGATTTGTTATACGAAAAAGGATGGTGACCTTAGTTGGCCACCACATGGAAGTTTCGACACTAAAATTTTAGATAATCTCGAAGCGAAACTGTTTAAAAGAAAATCTAGGCCGGCTATGTTCGATTCCTTTCGGTTGTGGCGCAAAGAGGCCAAGCAGAAAGAAATCAAACAGCTTAAGAAAAATAAGAAAGAAAGTAGTATCATTACGATAATGCAAGATGCAGAACGTCACCATCAAGATAAAGCAGATAAAGAAACGGAAGTTTCAGTTAGACTGCATCACATGTGGGCGGATAAATGTTATCCGGTGTTATCGTCAAATCTTGATAAAAAGGAAGAAGACTCGAACGAGGATTCTTTGTTAGCATATTTAATGAAATCACCACCTCCTTATGCACAGGGTGCTACAGCTCCTGTAGTTCCTCCTGTTCCCCCTCCTGTTGTTTTGGCGGCTGCTGGACAGCCTGTTGTTGGTCCTGTTCTTGCTCCTCTACCTGCTCCTCTTCCTACTGTTTCTTTGCCTGTACCTTCTCAGTCCATTGTTCCTGCTACCCCCACTGCTCCTACAACCACTTCTAATGTTGTTGCTCCTGTTCTTTTTTCCTCTTCTCCTTCTGTTCGTAATTGTATCCCTAACTCTGTTGCTACCCTCTACTCCCCACTTTCTGGATCGTTACTTCAATCCGATGTCTCTGAAACTCCCCAGAGACGAAGTCAAATCCCTGGTGGAAGGGAGAGAGCAACGTTAGAAACTATGGCGCGTAGATGGATTAGACACCCTGCTAAATACACTCCACGTATAGTTTTCGATACATTTTCTCAGTTTAATGAGCCAACACAGAGATTCGTGTTTGAAGAAATGTGCAACTCCTTGAGAGAAGAGTGGGATAATGATGACTTAGATGATGTACCGCCCGAGATGACCGAACTTCAGAGTCGTTTTTTTAATGGTATGATCGTAGGTGCAGATGTACGACGTGCATTAGAGCGATTATTAGCCTTTAGGTCCACAGTGCCTTCTCGAGTGTCGTTTGATGACGATTCCGATACTCCAAAAGCGAACTCCGGTCAATATCCCATGAGAGAGGTTCCGCCAGTTTGGATGCCAGGGGATGCAAACGCTAATCCTGTGATTCTGCCGTATTTCCAAAGGGTTTGGATACACCTCCCATGGAAGCGATCAGAAGTCTTACAGGTGAAGCAATCCTTGCCTGATCCACGTAAAAATCCGGCAGGTTATTATAAGGCGTTATCCCAACTGGTGGATGCTTCTATTATGAACCTTGCTGACATCGACATGTTGTTTGGTAATATTGTACCGCAACCGATTTGGGCAAAAATCCGCCAAGAGAATCATTTAGCTGAGTTGGGTGGTGATTGGGCTACGCTATTAGCGGCTGATGGTCGACAAATTGGTGGGGCTAAGCCCGAGCAGTTAATTACGGATTTGCCCCAAAGAATCATTACGCTCATGAAAACGCTTATGCCAGCGATGAGGGTGAATTGGGACAAATTGTCGGCTTGTAAGCAAAAGAAAGACGAGAGTGTCTCCGATTTCTTTACTAGATTTGAGGAAGCATTCATTGATCATAGTGGTCAGGACATGAGTACGGAGGGAGGCCAGCGGCTATTTGTTGATAAGTTTGTGTTAAATTTGTTGCCTGAACTATGTAACAAATTGAAAAATTCAGAAAGTGCATGGGCCGTTTCAACCACTGCTCAAATACTAGCGACGGCTCAATACTACGAAAATAGGGAAAAAGAAGAAAGTGATCGTTCAGATAAGAAAACGAAGGAGCTTAAAACGAAGGTTTTGTTGCAACAAGCGTATCCTCCGCGTTCGAATCAAAATGATTCGCAACAACAGTATCGGCCACAGGCACAGTCTTCCAGGATGCAGTCACGCTCTGACTCCTCTGACTTTAGATCTATGCTTGGATATAATCAGTGTGCATATTGTAGGAGAGAGGGCCATATCAAATATGATTGTCCTGCTTTACGTGACCGACTTAATGGTGTGTCGGCACGAGGGGGTCGTGGAGGTCCCCAGCAAGCATCTCGAGGTAGAGGTCGTGGTACCGTTCAAAATCAGAATGATCGCCCTCTTACTTCATCGGACGCGAATAATTGTTTTGACCAGCGAAATGTGAGGCCCGATAGATCAGCACAATATCATGTGGACGACTATTACGTTGAACATGAGATTGTTGCAGATGACCATTACTAGGACAGCCATCGACAAAGAGAGGGAGTAGTGTCAGTTCCGGTTGATCAGAGAGGGCCTTACATCGCAGTTGCTACATCTGGCGTAGTTGAGCCTTTTCTGTTGGACACTGGTGCAGCAAAAAGTTCCATCATGCATTCAAAACTCCCTGGCGCACCTTTGTCTGGCTTAACGAATGTTTCCATTGGATTCTCTGGCGCCCCTGTTAGTAATCCTGTCTCTAGCCCTTTGTCCCTTACAATTGGTCCTCGTGAGCTGGAGGCTCCATTGATTCTATCCACTGGTTGTGGAGAGAATCTTTTGGGTTTGGATTTGTTAAAACGGTTATATGCGACTTTGTATTGCTCTCCTGCGGGAGTGGAGCTTACATTAGGTCAGAAAATAATCTCTCCTATGTACTTAGCGATCGATAAGTTCCCTCCGGAATTGAGTTCCCTTCCTGCGTCACTATGGGCCACGGGCCCCAATGATGTGGGTCTGTTGGACATTCCACCTTATGTGGTTCAGTTGAAATCAAATGTGCGATTACCACGTATACCCCAGTATCGTATTTCTCTTGATGGTGAGCGAGCGCTATTAGCGATCGTTCATGACCTGATCGAAAAGGATGTTATTGAAGAAACTTGCGGAAATGTGTGTAATAGTCCTGTGTTACCCATTCTGAAACAAACTGATCCATCTAAACCTCCTGTGTATCGTTTTGTAATTGATTTAAGAGAGGTGAATAAGATCGTGGTCCCTCAATTTACGGTGGTGCCGGATATCACGGCCGTGTTGACCTTAATTCCAGCTTCTGCCTCCTGGTTCACGGTGATCGACCTAAAGAATGCTTTCTTTAGCATTCCGATTGCTGAGGAAAGCAGAGACCTATTCGGATTCTCATTAGGTGGTCGCAGTTTTAGATTTAAACGCGCACCACAAGGCTACTGTGAGAGTCCATCGATCTACAGTCAAGCCCTTAAAAGTCAACTTGATGCATTTGAGTTACCGACGGGTGCGGCGTTGATTCAGTATGTTGACGACCTTTTAGTGGCTGCTGATACCAAGACTATTTATAGAACAACTACGGTATCGCTGTTGCAGCATTTATGTGATTTACATCATAAGGTGTCACCTTCTAAGCTGCAATATTGTTGTCAAGAAGTAACCTATTTGGGTCACTTATTGTCAAAAGAAGGGAGAAGATTGACCCCAGAAAGAATCGCAGCGATTGCGCGAATGACTGTGCCCAAAACACAGAGAGATGTACGTGCCTTTCTAGGTATCACGTCATATTGCAGACAATGGATTCCAAATTTTTCACTATTAGCGAAGCCATTGTTAGCTCTCACGTGCAAGGATGTTCCAACTCCTTTGCCTTGGACTGAAGAGTGTCAGAAAAGTTTTTCGGAATTACGTGATGCGTTGTGCTCGGCTCCTGTGTTAGGCACTCCTGACTACAATAAGCCGTTCACACTTTACGTTCATGAGAGGGATGGTTGTGCATTGAGTGTTTTGACGCAACAATTTGGCGACAAACAACGACCATGTGCATATTTTTCCTCGACTTTGGATCCAGTGGCTAGAGCATTACCGAGTTGTTTAAAAGCAACAGCGGCAGCTGCGGCGTCCATTCGACAGTCCGCAGGTTTGGTCATGGATAATATGCTTACGGTGATGGTCCCGCATGCAGTTGACACTCTTTTGAACCGAACAAAAACTCAACACCTGACGAGCGCAAGGTTGTCTGGGTATGAATTAACGCTTTTGGCAAGTCACATACGGATTAAACGTTGTAATGTATTGACCCCAGCAACGTTGATACCGGTCAGCACGGAATCAGATGATGTAACACCACATGATTGTTATTTGAGAACTGAAGAAGAGACGAAGGGTCGTATTGACCTGAAAAACACTCCATTGGTAGATCACGATGGTACTTTGTATGTGGATGGTTCATGTTTCAAGTTACCGAATGGTGATGTGACGACTGCGTATGCTGTAGTAACGTTGAGTACGGTCGTGGAAACTGCGAGGTTGAGTCAGAATTCGGCCCAGGCGGCCGAGTTGATTGCATTGACGAGAGCATGTGTGTTGTCTAGAGGAAAGCGGGTGAATGTGTTTACCGATAGTCAGTATGCATTTGGCGTAGCGCATAGTTTTGGACGATTGTGGAGAGAACGTGGGTTTTTTACGTCGCATGGTACGAAGATTCAGCATGGACAACTTGTGAATGACCTTTTGGATGCACTTGCGTTGCCTAAAGAGGTGGCAATAATCAAATGTAGTGCGCATCGAAAAGTGACGGATGATGTTGGTCGTGGTAATGCGTTTGCGGATGAGATTGCAAAGAAGACAGCCCGAGATTTGACAAATCGAATGTATATCGCAAGTTCAGTAAGATGGCCGGCGGAGACTAGTATGTGTGAGGACACAGTCGAGAGTGTGAAGGGGATACAGAATGAAGCTACTGAGATGGAAAAGACTCAGTGGAAAGAAAGTACGGGGAAGTTAGACGAGAATGGATGTTGGGTTGATTTGTCGGAAAAACAGAGATGGATGTTACCGGATGCATATGTGCTTGCCGTTGTTACTATGGCTCACGGTACATCACACATTAGCACAAAAGGCATATGTAAATTGTTGTCTCCCGTATGGAAGAATGACGGGATTACTAAATGTGCGGAGAGAGTGGTTAAAAATTGCATGGTATGTTTGATGTATAATCCTGGCAAGGGCACTCCCACCCCACCTGGTCATTTCGCTCCTCCCACATGTCCCTTTGAAATTATACAGTTAGACTTTATCCACATGGAGCGATGTAATAATCTGAAGTATGTCCTGGTTGTAGTTTGTGCGTTCTCCAGATGGATTGATGCTTACCCCCTTAAAGATAATACTGCCCTGTCTACAGCAAAAATTCTGCTCAAAGAATATTTCCCCAGGTACGGAATGCCACGGATTGTATGGTCAGACAACGGAAGTGAATTTGTGGGAAGTGTGATGAAGAGTGTATGTAGGGGTCTTGGTATAAACCAAAAATTTCATAGTGCTAATCATCCTCAGTCTGCGGGTTTGGTGGAAGGATACAATGGCACCCTGAAATTGAAACTTGCCAAGATCCAGGCAACGACTGGTTTGGCATGGCCTGATGCTTTGCCTCTAGCTCTTTTATCGACCAGGGCGACTGTGCACTCTCGAGTAGGGCTTAGCCCATATGAGATTGTGTTCGGCCGTCCTGCGAATGTTTGGGGAGTTCCGAGGCCTAAGGAGTTTAACCGACCTGAATATCCAATGTTAATTGATTATCTTCATGATCTGACTGCTAAATTGAGTTTGATTCATCAACAGGTTTTCGAGGCACTACCGGCACAAACAGAGGGTCCTGGTCATCGGTTGCGACCAGGTGACTGGGTTGTGACCCGAAATTTTGGACGAAAACGAAACCTTGAGCCAAGATTTGTAGGACCATTCCAGGTGTTGCTGGCAACGAGGACTGCGGTTCGACTCGAAGGAAGAAAGCACTGGGTCCATGCCACCCACACCAAAAAAGTCCCGCTCCCATTGCCGGCAGATAACTGGATAAGAAAGGGATTTGCCTCGTCTGAAACGCACGTTCCTCCATGTTACGTGCCATTTAGTAATGCCCAGCTGGTAGAAAACAATATAGTACAATCAGACACCCCTGTTGAATCACCCGAAGTTAACCCTTTTTCAGCAGCATTGGAGAATTCAAGTTCTGAACTATCACCTGAGAAATCGACCATTGTTTCGCCTTCTGATCCATTGTTTGAAGAGCAGACTCGATTGGGAAAACGTCGATATTTTCTTCGATCGCGCAATAAAGACTAATAAAACTTTTTTATTTTTACGCTTCAGATCACCCCTTACAGTTGCTATGAAAATTGTGGACATTTTATATATTGTGTATGCCTTTTCCTTACAGCTAGAAGGCTTATATTAAATTAAATGAACACTTGATTGAAAACCTACCATCTGGGTTGACCGTAGGGCCGTGCGGGTACCTCCTTCTGTTTAGCAGGTTTCTGACACTAGGTCGATTGCCTTTTGTCAATTTCTGGGAACTCCTGGGAATTGATAATCGCTACTCAGAACGAAGTGCGTCAAAAACGTCACGGACGGTTTTTAGAGGATGGAGTTTTCTAAGCTGTCGGAAATAGAAGAAATGGTGGTACAACGATCCAAATTGCATAAGATGTTTCGAACAAAATGTTTTCTGTTTCAGGTTTTTATGTTGTTCCTGACTGTTTCTATGCTACTAGTGGGTGGTGTTGAGGAGTCCTGCGAGACTCTTCTGACATTTCCTCTCGAGCTGCGAACTCCCAACTCCCTCAAGGATCTACCAACCCAATCAGGACTTTGACACTGACTGGATTGACTTCTCCCCCAGGGAAAGGGGAAGTGGACAGAGAGACTCACAACAAATCATACAAGATTTAATCTTCGGTTGAGTCTCTCTCTAGGAAGTGCTCCGGGCCGAGGACCTTCTCTTAGGAATGTTCTGCGCTGCCTTCACGCTACGCTGTGGTGCAACATTAACAGCAATTACTCAGCTGACAACTTCTTAACTAACTTCTATATTCAACTAAACATTGTGCTTACTGACCATTAATCCATCTGACCCTTGTTCGCACTTTTACTGAAGTTTTAGCACTGGCTCAGAGTCTTGACACCTTCAAGTAAACATAACATGTCAGAATAACTTAACACTTTTACTAAGAAGACAGGCTAATTAGATTAGTTGGGTTAGTTTTAACTGAACTCAGAAACTTCATGCAAGGTCATACCTGAGTCTTTAGTTACTTCTTCCATTAGGAGATTCTGCAGTAGGAAGACAGGAAATAACAGCCTATCTAGTTCACTCTACTATCTAAGATTATTATTCCTGACCCAACTTGTAAATATGCGAACCTTTTATATATAACTCTGTTATTAAATCCACATGTCACAAAATTGTACACATAAATTCAGTTTGCCTATTTTACACATTTGCCTTTATCAAGGCTTGTTTATCTCCACAGTCTGCTTTTTGAGCGCTTAAATCAATTCACTGTTTGGCTCACTTCAAAAGCAGACATTAATCTCTTTCAGGACTTATTTGGAATCTATCCGTGTAACAAGCACTAAACTATTGAATATTTAATTCCAGCTCACTGCACAGAGTCATTTGTCTTTAACAAGGTTTGTTCATAGCTCTGCTCTACTCGACGTGCTTAATCCTTTTTAGCGTCTCGAGCTGAGTCTTTTTCCTTAAATAAACCCTTGCCACTTTTACTTAATGTAAAATTGTTCGTGGCTACTTAAAAGTATTATTAAACCTCTTACTGTCCTTCTTTCCGGGATGCTGCAATGTGCGCGCTGACAGGAGACTTGAACAGCCAACCGGCAGAGGAGAGCGGGTAAACAAACCTCCCGGCTGCCTCGAAGAAGTACCGGAGCTCAGCCGCGTCTTCTAGTCTGGAGCAGAAATCAGCGCCGCTGGCAGCCAGGGTTTCCAGAGCCTCGCCGAACAGATTTTCAAGAAGGGAATTTAGGGACTTAGATGGATCAAGAGGGAAACAGGAGGTTTCAAGTTCTGAGGAGTTACTACGCGGGGACGGAAGCTCTTGCTAGGAACAACGAGAGACGAAGCGTTTGACAGTTGGCTGAAGCATGTATTTATAGCTTCAGCCACGAGACCAGCGCGAGCCTCTAACATCATAACGCAAAGCGCGAGGGCTGACACGAGCCTGTCTCTAATGAGCGCACAGTCTAAGAATGTACACATATCTAAATAAAATAACAAACAAGCATTGCTAAAGGCAATTATTACCTGCAACATTACAAAAAGGATTCTAATTAAAACTTTACATAAAAAACAATAAACTAAATGTACCCACTAACTAAATTAACCCTTTTGATCCACAAGATGTACACTGAATCAATTCTGGGTCAGAATCTAATTAAGACGACCGGTAACACCCCTAACAGGTGGAGTGTACTTTGGGATTCAATTATTATTGCCTTCTATCTCACCCGTTTCTTTCTCACTTGACCTAAATTCTGCTTCCACTATTTCACCACATTCTTTTCATCTTCTGCCTCAACATGAACAGGTTAGACGTGCGGAATTTATGAACAATTCCTTTGTGCAACTCCTGCATCAGCATCAGTTGGTGATGAATACTACCAACTGTTGGGTGTGTGGGTTAATGCCACATACTATGGATAAAGGTATCCCGTATCTAGTTCTTCCCTATAGTTCCCAGGGGTCAGCTCGAGCACTCCAATCTATGTTCCGTAGCGCGCTAGATTCCTACCCCCGACGAGAGCCTCGCTCTATAGACCTCGGTCCTGGCCCGTACCACAAGCCTCTGGCGATGGCTATTGCTGATTTAGATAAGGATATTTTTGATGCAACAATCATTCCAGAAGAAGAGGTGCGAGCTTACAAGGATCTAAGTGCGGTTGAGTATAGTTCGTCAGTAAGTGATAAACAGCTTAAGAGCTCGCCTCCAATCTGGATCGTACCCCATCTTGGTACTTTCTGTCTGCAAGGTCTGGGTCGAAATCCGAGAGCTCAGCTTGGAAAGAGTGCATGTACTGAGACATATGTCTTACCGACGCTCTCTTCCCCTGTCTTTTTGACTGCCAAGGGTACTTATTTTGTATGTCTTGATCGTGCATCATATACATGGTTGCCTCGTGATTTCTCAGGCACGTGTTATATTGCGAATCTTTTACCGCCTACTTTCACGGTTGCCTCAAACTATCACAAGACCAGAGTTGTGAGAGGCGTCGTTAGTAAAGAAGACACTGCCAGTCAAGAGGCAGGAGATTTCTTTAAGGGTTTCCTACCATTTTGGGGTCCTATGGTTAATAGTAGGAACTTGAGACAGTTGACTCGTGTGGTGGAATTGACTGCTAATATCACTGCAAGTGCCCTTGGTAACCTGACAGCAGAGCTGCAAGCGGATAGACTTATGACGCTACAGAACCGTATGGTTCTAGATGTTGTACTTGCGGATAGAGGTGGTGTGTGCAGGGTAATCCATTCGAGCTGCTGCATTTTCATACCTGATAATGCTCCAACTGTTTATCAAGCCATCTCGAAGTTGCATAAAATCTCAGAGTCCATACACGTGGACGAGGGAGATTGGACGCTTCTAGGATGGTTTTGGGATCTGATGTCGACTTGGGGTTGGAAGATTCTGATGATTATAGGGGTTGTTGTGACGTTTCTGTTCACGTGTTGTCTTTGTGTACAGTGTGGTCCTGCCTTATGTGGCCTTTGTGCTACAACGTGTATAAGAAGGCCATCTGTTACCAAAGAAACATTGATGGATAGAATGATGTTTCAGCAACATCTGAATGATCTGATGAATATCGAAATTGATTCTGATTTCGACTAGTGCTTGCCTACCTGAGGGCAAAAGGAGCGTCTGAGGTTCCGTGAGAATCATTACGACGTTTTGGGCATGCTCGGATATGGACGAGTTTGGTATCTATGAACCGTAAATGATGAGATTAGTAGGTGTACGCGTTTTTGCTACACTACCCCGAAGGGTTCGTCTCATTTACGGGTTTTTCCATCTGAACCCTTGGGTTCCATTTTAGATACGGCATCCATTTTGTTTCTTGCCCTCACGTAGCCAGCGAAGGGACAATGTCCGCTTCATGACCCTGGGATTCCCAAGCTCTGGCGGAAGATGAAGATTCTTTGGGGTCGTCTTTACGACCGGGGGAATGACACGGCAAAGGCAGATGGCTCAGCTTGAGGCTTATTCTGCCGTGTTGGTCTATTGTTTCAGCTTTACACATGTTAAGTTTGAGTCCTTTGATCCTGTGATCACGCTTCCGATATTGCCCCCACACTCTTCTGTTACGGTTGTCTGTCTTTCTTGCACCTGTTCCTGTCTCTTTCTTTCGCCTATTTTACAACTAGAGTGGAATGTACCTTATGGCGAGATGACGTGCTTTTACAGTTGGGAACCGGCAAATGTTACTGTAATCAAGTTCCGGGCTTCTGAAAACATGAATGCAATCCTTTTGAAGTTTACTGTGGGAACTGAGTTGTAACCTTTTGTCCGTTATGTCGAGCAATGACAAAGATGTGTATAAAAGGAGCGATTCCCTTTTGCAATTTGAAGCAGACTCTCAGAACCTACACGTTGTTGTACTTCGAGTGACTTCTGCATCCCTGCAGTAATAAACTCTGATCTTTGACGCCGAAGGAAGTATCCCGTGTCTCTGTCCGTTTTCGTACGCCAGAACAGGTATCCCACGAAGGTTTTAGGTGTTGTCCCTGGCACCGCTGGGCCTTAAATAGCCCAGTCCTTCAGATGGGCGAAATGGGTAAATTAAGCTCACCCTCTGGTAATTCTGGGCCTCACAAACACATTCTAACAGTGCATGGTGGAAATAAGCTATTGGTTGGGGATTTGTTAGCTGAAGCTGAAAACTGACATGATGGAGATCACAACGGTGTGGATGTATTGCCTACCATCGGGCACCAACTTTCAGTCCGAGAGGCCTAGGCTATTGTACTACCTACGCAAGGCATTTAAAAATGCAGGTGTTAAGAGACCAATGACTAGCCCTTCCTTAAGCTAGCCCGTTAGAATGGGGTCCTCTGCTCCATTCTTTCACCTTCGATGTTGTATAGGATTATGCTATGTTCTAGGCTTGCAGCCCAAGTTCAGCAATATTAGCCGCAAGCATTTGCAACTGGCTTTTTAGGTCGAGCCTAGAGTCAGCCACCTCTTGCCAAACACTTATAAGGTCCCAAAGGCGAGACCTATTGGCTATGCCAATGCTTGTTCTTGTTTACAATAAAAGAGACGTGTACATTACCTCGGGATGTAATCTGGACACTCTGTATCTTGTATATTCCCTTGCACGTCACCACCACCAAAAGGGAAGGGGAGGGGACCCATTCTGAAGAACCGGATTATTTAAGACCCGGCGGCGCCAGGGGCACGCCCAAAGTCTTCGGGTATCACCTGTCTTAGAACACAGAGACACGGAAACCTCTTGGTGGCGTCAAAGATCGAATTTATTGGCTGCAGCCAGTAACAGAAGTCCTAGAAGTCAACACGGTATGAGTTCTCAGGAGACTGCTCAATTTTACAAAGCAAGTCATCCCTTTTTATGCCAAAAATCACATTCCAGACAAATACCTTACATTTACAAACTGTCCAATCACATGTATCCACACCAGAGGTATCGCATGACGGTAAAACACACTTTTCAGTTACCCGGCCCATGAGCAATCATTGGTCAAACCCAACATTCTTCTTAAGACAGGTCGAACGAACCCATAATAAAAAAGGGCACATCCCAATTGTAAACAGACCATAAAGAAAGGAGCAGAAACAGGTGAGAGTAGGATAAGGCATATTTGTGTGCAATAAAGTTTTACAATGTCCTGTGCTCTGATCCTTAATCTTGATCGGCTAAAGGGCAGGAACTGGTTTAACAAGGTCAGCTTCAGGCAACAGGGTAAGTTCACTCAGGTCAAACAGGAGTCAGCACGAACTGGAGGTACATGTACTTAAAGGACTTGTTCAGCCACAGTCATCGGCCTATGTGAGGGCAACCACAAAATGGCTGCCATACACAAAATGGAACCCAAGGATTCAGAACGAAATCCCTAAATACGTAGTGAATCCATCGGTCTAACGTGATGAAAACACTCATACTTGTCGTACTAACTAGTTACGGTTTGCTAATATCAAATTCGTAATGAAACCATGACCTTTATGAAACGGGTTCAGAATTCACGGAACCTCAGACCCTCCTTTTGCCCTTACATAGGCAATAACCTACACTCACTTCAATCTGAGTCCAGGTCTATATTCATCAGATCATCAAGATGTTGCTGGAGCATAATCCTATTACTTAGTACCTCTCTTGGGACAGGTCTCCTTGCACACGTAGTAGCACAGAGGCCACATATAGCAGGAGCGCACTGCACACAAAGACAGAACAGGAAAAGAATCGTTAAAGCCATCCCAATGATCATCAGAATCTTCCATCCCCAGGTCAATAACAGTTCCCAAAACCATCCAATCAACGACCAATCTCCTTTATCCACATTTATAGACTCAGAGATCTTATGTAACTTAGAAATGGCCTGGTATACTGTAGGAGCATTGTCTGGTATGAAAACGCAGCAACTCGATTGGATCACTTTACATACTCCACCTCTGTCTGCAAGTATGACGTCTAATGCAACTCGATTCTGCAACGTCATAAGGCGATCCGCTTGAAGCTCAGCGGTCAGATTACTAAGGGCACCGGCAGTTTCATTCATGGTGGATTCAACCACTCTCGTTAATTGCCGTAGGTTTCTACTGTTTGCCATAGGTCCCCAAAATGGTAGGAAACCCTTAAAGAAGTCTCCCACTTCTTGTCCAGCGGTATCTTCCTGATCCAAGACACCTCTAACAACTCTCCTTCTTTGGTAATCTACAGCAGCAGTATACGTAGGAGGCAACAAATATGCAACATAACATGTTCCCAAAAAATCAGGGGGCAACCATGTATATGCTCTATCATAGCAGACAAAATATGTGCCCTTAGCTGCTAAAAACGGTGGGGAAGTTTGGGACGCAAAGACATACATCTGAGTACAAACACTCTTCCCTAACTGAGCTCTCGGATTCTTGCCGTTCCCTTGCAGACAAAAATGACCACGATGGGGTACAATCCAAATCGGAGGTGACCTTTTTCGTCTCTGCTTCTCACCCAGACTAATACTATATCCAGTTGCATTCCAACCAACATATGCTAGTAACTCATTCTTGGGAATAGTCTCATACGTTTCGATATCTCTACTCATATCTGTAATTCCCTTCACCAAGGCTTTATTACTTGAGTTATCTCTCATGGAACGTAGGGGATAGATTTCGATGGCATAAATAAACATCGTCTGATATGCCCATACGGACCCATTGTAACTGAATGGCAGAACCAGATAAGGAATATCTCTATCCATAGTATGTGGCATAAGACCACACACCCAACAATTAGTGGTGTTTACTACTAACTGGTGTTGATGGAGAAGTTGCACAAAGGAATTATTCACAAATTCTGACCTTCTAATCTGCTCGTGTTCAGGTAAAGTATGAAAAGAATGCAAAGAAGTAGTAGTAGGAAAAGACATAGGTTGGGAGGTGGGTGCAGAAGTCAATTGGGAATAAAAAACAAGATATCCCACTAAGAACATCGTTATGCTAAGTAACATTAAAAGACATGTTATCAAAAAACATTTGCTACTCATCAGTTTACACAGTTTCATTTTCAAGTTCTTTTTCTCTGCAGCTCTCTCAATCTCAAAAAACTCCATCGTCTAACCGATGTCGTTCACGGCGGTTGGTTTTCTTCTGCCAAAGAACGCTTCTGTCAGCCCAGGGAACTCCCTTAGACCAACCAGAACCGTTGACCTTGCGTCTTCGGCTTGCACTCTCTAGTCTTTGCACCGTGACCCTACAGCTGAGCTCGGATGGCAGCTCGAAAAAGAAAAATAGGCCAAAACAGTTTCTTGGATGAGAGAGTGCAGTTCTCCAAAAGCAAAAGGGGGAAAAAAATTAAACTTTAATTGTCAATTGTTTCTCGGTCGTAAATTATAACGGCCTTTACCAGGCACTGTGTGATCTGTAAATAAAAGTTCAGGCTCAGTGGTGTCCAATCTCAATTGTGGAGGTACAACTGCTTGTAGAATGTCGTCGTCCTCTCGTTCAGAATTTGTCCCTACTAGATGTGCATCGCTAAACGGCATGAACTTCGGTACTCATTCTGTTTCTGAATCACCAACACCATCACGGATCCACTGGTCGTACGGCAGAGGTAAAGGCACCCTCTTACAATGTACGCCGTGAATCCAATTTTTCTTCCCGAAGACCTTCACCAAAGTTCTTGTGGACAGGAGCACTTGGTGGGGGCCGGTCCAGTGGGGCTGCTCGTTTTTGGTCTGCTGAAAATTCCTCACTAGGACCCAGTCACCGGGATTGAGGGTGTGACCTGGATCCACAGAAGCTGGCGGCAATTTATCATGAACCTGTTGATGCAAGACACGTAATTTAGCCGTCAAATCATACAAATAGTACACCAACACAGGATATTCGATGTCACTAAACTTCACTGGCCTCGGCACTCCCCACACATTCGCCGGACGGCCAAAAACAATTTCATAGGGACTAAGGCCAATCCGGGAATGTACTGTAGTTCTAGTTGACAAAAGTGCCAACGGTAAAGCATCTGGCCATTGAAGACCAGAACTCGCTTGAATCTTAGCCAGCTTTAACTTTAACGTGCCATTATAGCACTCAACTACACCAGCTGATTGGGGATGATTCACAGCGTGGAATTTCTGGTGAATTCCAAACCCTTCACACACTCTCTTCATCACCTTCCCCACAAATTCACTTCCGTTATCACTCCATACCATCTTTGGCAACCCAAACGTAGGGAAATATTCTTTGACCAGGACTTTAGCAGTGGACGAGGCAGTATTATCTTTATGGGGGTATGCTTCTACCCATCTAGAAAAGGCGCAAACAACTACAAGGACATACTTTAAATTATTGCACCTTTCCATGTGGATGAAATCCAATTGCAAAACCTCGAACAGATACGTCGGAGGAGCAAAGTGACCAGCTGGAGTTGTGGTTCCCTTGCCAGGATTATACATTAAACACACCATGCAATTCTTGACCACATTCTCCGCACACTTGGGAATTCCAGCATTCTGCCATACTGGAGCCAACAGCTTACAAATCCCTTTCACACTGATGTGAGACAAACCATGTGCCATAGTAACCACTGCAAGCACGTACGCATCTGGCAACATCCATCTTTGGTGTTCTGACAATTCAACCCAACAACCAGTCGAATCCAATCTACCCATAGTTTCTCTCCAAACATTCTTCTCACTTTCAGTAGCTTCTGCCTGTATCGATTTCACACTCTCAATCGTATCTTTGCACATTCCAACATCACCAATCCATCTCGCAGGGCCTGCCACATACATTCAACTCATCAGATTTCTTGCTGTGTCTTTCTCAGCTTCATCCGCAAACGCATTACCACGGCCAACATCATCCGTAACCTTCCGATGAGCACTACACTTCACATTCACAACTTGCTTCGGCAAAGTAAGTGACTCGAGAAGCTCATTCACCAACTGTTCATGCTGGATTTTAGTTCCATGGGAAGTAAGGAATCCACGCTCTCTCCACAAACGCCCAAAACTGTGAGCAACACCAAACGCATACTGACTTTCGGTATAAACATTCACTCGTTTTCCTTCCGACAACACACACGCTCTAGTCAGTGCAATCAACTCTGCTGCTTGCGCAGAATTCTATGGTATACGTGCTGTCTCAACAACTGTATTTAAAGTTGTGATAGCATACGCTGCAGTCGTCTCACCATTCGGAAACTTAAAACACGAACCATCAACCCACAGCGTACCATCCACATTCTCAAAAGGAGTGTGTTTTAGATCCACTCTAGCTTTTGTTTCTTCCTGTACGAAGAAAACAATCATGCTGTTCTTGAGCACCCGTCTCTGTAGAGATCGGCAATAACGTAGCTGGACTGAGGTACTGGGTTTTTCAGAACCGGTACTGATCCGGTAACCCAGCGGTGCCAGGGTACACCCAAGGACCTCGAGTTCTCCTGATTCAGACCACAGAAACTCAGAGTCTTCTAGGTGAAGTCAAAGATTGGTTTATTGGCTGCAACCAAGGTAACAAGTGTCCTAGAAGTACAACACACGGAAGTATGTTCTCAGGAGACTGCTTCCAATCACGAAGTCAGGCTTCTCTTCTTATACAAAATAATAAGCTTCAGGCAAACATTCCTAGATTTTCAGGATACTATTCACATATTTCGACCACAAATAAGTAACAGAGTTATGATGACAAGCTCACATTTCGTTTGTCTAATACATAATAAATTACTCGGCAAGGTCCGGTATTTCAATCAGATATCGGTATTTCCCCAATAAAATGAGCACGTCCTCATCATAAAACAAGTAGAAAAGAAGGAGCGGGGCCAGGTGCGGGCAAGATTCGGCAGGGTGTGTGTGTGATGAAAGGGTTTTATGGCCGGGTGCGCCTAGATGCTATCTTGACCGGCCACTGGGAGAGGAACTGACCAAACGGGTTGGCCTGGGGCGATGGTTTCAACCTGCCCAGGTCACGAAAAAGTCAATCAAGGAGTGCTTGTCCTTATGACATTGGATTAAGCCTATGTGAAGGGCAACATACAAAATGGCTGCCGTATACAAAATGGAAGCCAAGGGTTCAGGGTACAAGTGACGATCTCGAGGTGAAAGCAACCTTCGAATGCGACGAAAATGCTTGTGCATAATGTACTCGCCATTCTCGGTCTTTTGATACTAAATTTGTCGTGATACGATGAAGTTTTATTCTTGTGTCTGAATGGTTACACGAGTTTGGATTTTCAGTACTACAAACCCTCCTTTTGCCCTTACATAGGCAACTTAACCTACTCTCATGCTAATCTGAGTCCAGGTCGATATTCCTAAAGTCATTGAGATGTTGCTGTAACATCATCCTAGTACTTAGCTCGTCTCTTGATACAGGTTTCCTTACACATGATGTGACACAAAGGCCACATATTGCAGGAGCACACTGCACACACAGACAGAACAGGAAAAGGATGGCTAAGACCATCCCAATGACCATCAGGATTTTCCATCCCCAGCTGGATATCAGTTCCCAGATCCACCCTATTAATGACCAATCTCCTTTATCCACATGAATAGATTCGGAAATCTTATACAGTTTGGAGATGGCTTGGTACACTGTTGGAGCGTTATCTGGGATAAAAACGCAGCAGCTAGATTGGATCAATCTGCATACCCCACCTCGGTCTGCAAGTATGACGTCTAAAGCAACGCTGTTCTGAAGGGTCATAAGACGATCCGACTGGAGCCCAGCAGTCAGGTTACTAAGGGCACCAGCAGTTTCAATCACGGTAGACTCAACTACCCTTGTCAATTGCCTTATGTTCCTGCTGTTTACCATGGGTCCCCAGAACGGCAGAAAACCTCTTGCAAAGTCCCCAAATTTTTGACCTGCAGTGTCTTCTTTACTCAAGACACCTCTAACTACCCTTGTCCTGTGGTAATCCGCCGCTGCTGTGTAGGTGGGAGGTAACAGGAATGAAACAAAACATGAGCCCGAGAAGTCAGGGGGCAACCATGTATAGGCTCTATCATGACAGATGAAATAAGTACCCTTAGCTGCTAAAAACGCAGGGGAAGTCTGAGACCCAAAAACATATGTTTCTGTACAGACACTTCTCCCTAACTGAGCTCTGGGATTCCTGCCAATGCCTTGCAGACACAAGTTACCTTGGTGGGGTACCAACCAGATCGGGGAAGATCTCTTCGCTTACTGTTTCTCACTTAAAGTAGCTCCATATCCGGTCACGTTCCAACCTACATATGCAAGTATCTCGTCATTAGGGGTATTTTCATAAGAAGTTACTTCCTTAATCATGTCAACTATGCCTTTTACTAGGGCGCTAGTCTTGAGGTTGTCTTTTACAGAACGTAGGGGTTGGATTTCTCGTGCATATATGAACATCGTTCTGTATGCCCACACAGAGCCATTATGACTGAAAGGTAGAACTAGATAAGGGATACCTTTATCCGTAGTGTGAGGCATAAGTCCACATATCCAACAGTTAGTTGTGTTCATTACTAACTGGTGCTGGTGCAGGAGCTGAATGAAGGAGTTATTAATGAACTCTAATCTTCTATGGGATTCATGGCCAGGAAGGGAGTGGAAAGAATGAGGGGAAACAGTAGTAGGAGGAGGTGTAGGGGATGCAGGTGGTGCGAATGTTACATGAAAAGAGAATAAGACACACCCAACCAAAAATATCGTCACACTGAATATCATGAGAACGCACATGGTTAAAAACCTTTTTCTTGCAATTACGGTGCATAATTTGTGTCTAGAGTTCGTTTGCTTGGCAGGCCTTTCCATTTCAGAAAACTCCATCCTCTCTAGAGTGCTGCCCGCGGTGAATGAATGAATTAAGATTTCTAGAGCGCAGATAGCTGCCCTGAGGCGTCCAAGCGCTAAGAATACCAGCTGGAGCTAAAAGGGAAGAGAAAAGTCAACTGAGCTGTTTAATTGATGAACAGGAGCGTTTTCAGCTGTTTACGAAAGGAGAGGATGTCGGGGTTAGATCTTAAATAGTGGGGAAGGCCATTCCACAGCCTAGCTACGTTATAAGAAAAGGAGCGACCTCCAGATCTTGATCTCTTTATTTGCGGCACAATTGCCAGATTGGCAGAGGTAGAGCGCAGCTGTCTGGTGGGAAGATAGGGAGTGATAAGGGGGAGATTGATTGCCGGACCTAAGGACCAAAAGGCCTGGTGAGCAATACATAATGATTTAAAATTGACTCTCTCCCTAACGGGAAGCCAGTGCAGTTTCCTTAGTCCGGTTTTTACTGAGGATCTGCGAGGGATTTGTAGAAGCATTTGTGCTGCGCAGTTCTGTATCAGCTGTAGTTTGCGCAGCGTAAAATCAGGAGCTCCAAGATATAAAGCATTCCCATAGTCCAGACGTGATTGGATCAGGCCCAGAACCACGGTCTTTCTTGCTTCAAAAGGGAGTAAAGATAAAATCTTCCTAATGACTCTCAAGATGCCGAAACAGATGGCTGATAGTTTTATTGCCTGTTGATCAAATGACAGGGACCTATGCAGCCAGACACCAAGACTCTTAATGGCGTCTTTGGGGACAGGGGGAGGGCCTAGGCTGGATGGCCAGAGAGTGTCTATGGAGGATGGTACAGTGTGACCTAGGAGCATGAGCTCAGTCTTGTCTCCGTTGAGTTTGAGGCAAGACGTGGTCATCCAGCTCTTAACCGTCTCCAAGCAACCAGCCAGATCTGCACACGCTAAAGATCCCCCTACCTGTGCCAGAGAGACCACCAGCTGAGTATCGTCCGCGTAGGTAACGATCTTAATACCATACGGACGGACGATCTCAGCAAGTGGCCTCATGTAGACGTTGAATAACGTCCGGCTCAATGATGATCCCTGCGGAACTCCACATCCCAAAGGCTTGCTGGAGGAGGCGACGTTACCCTCATACACTTGGAAAGATCTATCACTCAGGTAGGACCTGAACCACTCCAAAGCCCTATCAGATATTCCGGTTTCCAGGAGACGCTGCAAAAGGACAGCGTGGTTAACGGTATCGAAAGCTGCGCTCAGATCGAGGAGGATAACTGCCACCAATCCTCCCCGATCCAAGATTCTCCTGGACTCCTCTGTGACTGCCAGTAGTGCCGTCTCAGTCCCATGCTTGGGGCGAAAGCCGGTCTGAGAGGGATCGAGCAGCTGGTTTTGCTCGAGAAAAGTTGTTAGTAGGCTATTTATGTATTTCTCCAAGATTTTAGCTGCCCAAGGCAGCAAGGAGATCGGGCGAAAGTTGTTGAGATTCTTAGTGTCCAAATTAGGTTTTTTCACTAAAGCCCTCACCATGGCCTGCTTCCAAGCTGCCGGGACCATGCTGGTAGAAATCGAGGTGTTAAGTACTCCAAGCAGTATGGGAAGAGTGGTCTGTATGGCAGAGACTAGAATATGTGGAGGTG
The DNA here is from genome assembly GCF_964261635.1 of Lissotriton helveticus. Classification (NCBI taxonomy): domain Eukaryota; kingdom Metazoa; phylum Chordata; class Amphibia; order Caudata; family Salamandridae; genus Lissotriton; species Lissotriton helveticus. The sequence continues at coordinate 129,447,904 of NC_136060.1, read as the reverse complement.
CTGGGTCTCTAGGGGAGCCTGACTTTATTTGATGCATGAGGGAGGTAAGGTGATCCGCCTCTAGACGGGGAAACTCCGCCAACACCGGAGGGCGGTTAGATGTGTTTTCTTGAGGGGGACATGGGGATACTTTGGTCAAGATAGTCTGCTCTGACGATGAGAAGGAAGAGTAAATGAGATTTATTTTTTGGGAGAAGAAATTGGCCAGATCTTCACAGCGAAGCTGAGGATTTTCAATAATGAGTGGAGGTGTGGGGAGGTTGATAAGGCTTTTTACTATTTTGTAGATCTCTTTGGAATTGGAGCTGGCCTCTGCAATTTGATGCGAGTAGTATAGGGATTGCTCACTTTGTATGTCTTTTTTATACTCCCTAATGGCCTTTCTATAGGTAATTTTATCTGCTTCAGCATAGCCTAGTCGCCATTTGCGTTCCAGTCTCTTACAAAAGCGCTTTTTCTCCCGTAGATTATTGGAGTACCAGGTAGCTGAGGGCTTGGATCTTTTGAAGACTGTTTTCTTCAGGGGGAACGTAGTCTTTAAGGAGTTGAATATCCATTTGTTGAATATTTCATTAGCCTGTGAAGGGGTCTGACCAACTGAGGGAGTTGATTTTTGTAACTCTTGGATCCACTGGGCCAACGGAATTTTGGACCAATTTCGTGATTCTTGAACTATGGTTATGAGGGATGGAGACCTCTCAGTTGTCCATAGCAGCGGAACTAGTGCATGGTCTATCCAAGGAAGAGCTATGGGGGTACCTGAATCAGATTAGGGCAGTTGCTGAAAACAGGGTCCAGCAAGTGGCCTTTGATGTGTGTAGGTGAAGAGACCAGCTGAAGCAGCTGCAAAGCGGAGAGATCCCCAATTATTTTATTGGCGGTTGAATTACTGGGGTCATCAAAATGTATATTGAAATCACCCAATAGAGTGAAATTAGCGGGAGATAAAACCAGATCAGGGACTAGCGGAGACAGAGAGTCGTAGAACTGAGTTGTTGATCCCGGTGGGCGATATATAAGTGTTCCAGAGAAACTTATATTGGGGGAAAGTTCCAGGGTGAAGGACAAGCTTTCACATTGCGGGAGGGGATTGAGGGTGTAGCGACAGGTAAAACAATCTCTGAAGATGATTGCCAAGCCACCACCTCTCTCATTATCACGGTCCTGTCTCACGATTTGGTAACCCTGACCCAGGGTTTGAACCAGCTCAGGATCTGAGTGAGGGGTTAGCCATGTCTCGGTCAAGAAAAGGGCATCAGGTTTTCTCTCGTCAATTAACAGGGATAGCTCTGTGCAATGTCTTGGCAGTGACCTGCAATTTAGCAGAAACATTCTGAACAGTTGTTGTTTGTGTATGTCGAGTTTGAACCTCAGGTGAATCTTACAGACCCTACAATGGGTAGGTAGGTCAAGCGGATAGTACTTATGAGCACAGGACAGAGTTGCCTGGGAGTTGATAGCTTTGAGCTCTCCAGACGTATATTTCACAGTCTTTGAAATGGAAGATGCAGGGGTAATGGCCCCTGGTCCCGGCCTGTCGCGGACGGGCGCAGACGGGCTTGCCTTAGGCGCGCCTTCGGCGCGCAAACGGCACGCCCGCTGCGCTTCCTGGGGTTACACATTTTATATAGGCTAGAAAACAGGGCGGGGGGCGTGGCCAGAGAAGTGGGCGTGGCCAACAAACTCGCCGGTAATGTCGGCGTGGTCTTTGCCTATGTAGAGGGTCCGCTGCGCGCTGGCAGGGAAATGCACAGATAAAAATAAACAACAGCGGTGGGAGGTTGATTCTGCTAAAGGATGCTTCCGTCAGTCCAGGGCAACTCCCTTAGACCAACCAGAACTACTGACCTAACGTCGTTAGCTGCACCCAAAAGACTTTTTAGGCAACCGCGGCCCTAGCAGCGGAACCCGGATGGCGGTTCGAAAAACAAAAATGAGCAAGTTTTCTTCTGATGGAAGAGCTGCCTTTTCAAAAATAGTACTTGGAGGGAAAAAAATACTCTTTATTGGTCCATAGGTTTTTGCCTTAAAGTGGAAAAAGAAATAATTTTATTAGTTCGTATTTCTTGGTCTCAAAGCGTATCTTTGTCTTCCCGGTACTGTGTTGTCCTGAAACAACAGTTCAGGCTCCGAAGTGTTCAATCGTTTTGACAGTGGCACACCGTCTTGAAGAATGTTCTCGTTTTCGCGCTCAGAGTTAGTTCCTTTCACTTGTGCATCACTGAAAGGTATGAACCGAGGCACCGTGTCCGTTTCTGCGTCGCCGACACCCTCCTGGACCCACTGGTCATATGGCAGAGGAAAAGGGATCCTCTTACAATGGACCCCGTGGATCCAGGCCTTTTTCCCTTCCACTCGAACCGCCGATCTGGTAGAGAGAAGGACGAGGTGAGGCCCTGTCCACCTGGGCTGGTCGTTTTTAGTCCTCTGGAAGTTCCGCACCAGCACCCAGGTTGCAGGGTCAGTGCTGTGTCCCGGAGTCTCAGAGACCGGAGGCAGGGTGTCGTTGACCTGTTGATGCAAAACACGCAATTTAGCCGTCAATTCATACAGATAGTCAAGTAGAACAGGGTGCTCAAGCTCGCTAAACTTTTTGGGCCTAGGCACTCCCCATATGTTGGCCGGGCGGCCGAAAATGATTTCATAGGGGCTGAGTTTCACTCGCGAATGCACAGTCATTCTGGTGGATAGGAGTGCTAAGGGTAGAGCGTCAGGCCATTTAAGACCTGTGCTCGCTTGAATTTTGGCCAATTTTAACTTAAGGGTGCCATTGTAGCATTCTACTAATCCAGCTGATTGTGGGTGATTTGCAGCGTGGAACTTCTGTCTGATACCTAGTCCTTCACATACGTTCTTCATTACACGACCTATAAATTCATTCCCGTTGTCAGACCAGATCATTCTAGGCATTCCGAATCTAGGGAAGTACTCTTTCACAAGGGCTTTCGCTGTGGACAAGGCAGTATTGTCTTTTAGGGGGTATGCTTCTATCCATCTCGAGAAGGCACAAACAACAACAAGCACATATTTTAAACTGTTGCACCTTTCCATGTGGATGAAATCTAGCTGCAAAACCTCGAACGGATACGTAGGAGGTGCAAAATGACCAGCTGGAGTTGGGGTTCCCCTACCAGGATTGTGTGCAGACACACCATGCAATTCTTGACCACATTCTCTGCACACTTGGGAATCCCTGAATTCTGCCATACTGGAGCCAACAACTTGCAAATCCCTTTCACGCTGATATGAGCCATACCATGAGCCATTGTAACTACTGCAAGCACATACGCATCGGGTAACAACCATCTCTGATGTTCTGACAATTCAATCCAACAACCATTTGTATCCATCCTACCCGTACTTTCTCTCCATATGCTCAACTCTTTCTCTGTAGCCTCAGCTTGGATAGATTTCACACTCTCCATAGTGTCTTCACACACGCCTACATCACCAACCCATCTTGCAGGTCCTGCAACATACATTCGGCTCATCACATTCTTTGCAGTTTCTTTAGCGGTTTCATCAGCGAACGCATTTCCACGACCAACATCATCAGTCACCTTCTTGTGAGCACTACATTTCACAATCGCTACTTGTAAGGGCAGGGTCAGTGACTCAAGGAGTTCATTCACCAACTGACCATCCTGAATCTTAGCTCCATGCGAAGTCAGAAATCCACGTTCTTTCCACAATCGTCCAAAACTATGAGCCACACCGAACGCATACTGGCTGTCGGTGTAGACAGTCACTCTCATTCCTCTTGACAACACACATGCTCTCGTGAGTGCAAATAGTTCTGCTGCTTGAGCTGAATTATGTGGGATACGTGCAGTTTCAACAATGGTTTGCAAAGTCGTGACAGCATATGCTGCAGTCGTATCACCATTCGGGAGCTTGAAACATGAACCATCTACGCATAATGTACCATCACATTCAGCAAGAGGAGTGTCGTAAAGATCGACTCTTCCTTTTGTCTCTTCTTCTGTTCTAAGAAAGCAATCATGTTGTTCCGAAGTGTCTGATTCTTCTACGATTGGCAATAATGTGGCCAGGTTTAAAGTACTGCACCTTTTGATGTGCACATGACTTGCCAAGAGCGTTAACTCGTAACTTGATAGTCGAGCACTGGTTAAGTGCTGTGTCTTGGTTCTATTTACCAACGTGTCTACTGCATGTGGGACCATCACGATTAGTGTGTTATTCATTACTAGGCCAGCAGACTGTCGAATAGAAACAGCTGCTGCCGCTGTGGCTCTTAAACAACTAGGCAATGCTCTAGCCACTGGATCCAAAGTCGAGGAAAAGTAAGCACATGGACGCTGTTTGTCCCCAAATAACTGAGTCAGGACTGACAATGCACAACCATCCTTCTCATGGACATACAATGTAAAAGGCTTACTGTAGTTGGGGGTACCCAACACAGGAGCCGAACATAAGGCTGTGCGTAATTCAGAAAAACTGTTCTGACACTCTTCCGACCAAGGAATAGGGTTAGGTGTACCTTTACACGTTAATGCCACCAAAGGTTTGGCTAATAACAGTATGATGTAATGCCCAAGAAAGCACGCACTTCTCTCTGTGTTTGTGGTACACTCAATTTCGCTATTGCCTGAATTCTTTCTGGGGTCAGTTTCCTACCCTCCTTCGATAAGAGGTGACCTAAGTAGGTCACTTCTTGTCGGCAATATTGAACCTTGGAAAGTGACACCTTGTGATGCAAAGCACACAGATGACGCAATAATGACAAAGTGGCATTCTTACATATTTTCTCAGTATCTGCAGCAATGAGTAAATCGTCAACGTACTGTACAAGAGTGGCACCTTCAGGTAAAACAATCGTATCAAGCTGTGTTTTCAGAGCTTGACTATATATTGATGGACTTTCACAGTAGCCCTGAGGAGCGCGTTTGAAGCGGAAACTGCGACCTCCTAAACTGAAGGAAAAAATATCCCTGCTTTCCTCAGCAATCGGGATACTGAAGAAAGCATTCTTCAGGTCAATCACCGAAAACCAGGTGGCAGAAGCTGGAATCATAGTCAGTAATGTAGTGATGTCGGGGACAACTGGAAATTGTGGCACGATTATTTTGTTGACCTCTCTAAGATCAATCACGAATCTGTACGCGGGTGGCTGAGTGGGGTCAGTTCTTTTTAAAACAGGCAGAACAGGACTATTGCAAACATTTCCTCTCGTTTCTTCAATCACATCTTTTGCAATTAGCTCGTAAACGATCGCTAGCAAGGCTTTTTCACCCTCACTGGAAATTCGGTATTGTGGAATTCGTGGCATTTTAACATTGGCTTTCAATGTTACAACATATGGTGGTATTTCTAAGAGTCCCACATCATTGGGACCAGCTGCCCAAAGTATGTCTGGAAGAAACGACAATTCTGTTGGAAGTTTATCTCTCGATAAGTACATTGGAGAAACCACTTTCTTCCCCAGGGTAAGTTGTACTCCTGATGGAGAACAGTACAAAGTTGCATACAATCTTTTTAGCAAATCTAATCCTAGCAAATTTTCGCCACAACCTGTTGTCAGAATAAGGGGTGCTTCGAATTCGCATGGACCAACAGAAAGAGACAGAGGGTCAGAAATTGGGTTCCTAACCGGGGCGCCAGTAAAACCTACAGAAACGTTCGTTTCGCCAGACAAAGGTGCGCCAGGGAGTTTAGAGTGCATAATAGAACTCTTTGTAGCACCAGTATCCAAGAGAAAAGGTTCTGACACACCTGATGTGATCACCTCAACGTATGGTCCACTCTGATCTACTGGAACTGAAACAACTCCCTCTCTTTGTCCATGGCTGTCCTAGCAATCATTACTGTTCCATTTCTCGCCTTCTGCATAGTAATCATCAGTATAGTACTGAGCTGTCCTACCAGATGCGTTATTCTGCTGATCGAACTTATTCATAGAATTCTGTCGTGGAAGAGACTGCGCGTTCTGGGGGACGTTTCCACGTCCTCTACCTCTAGGTGTTTGCTGAACGCCTCTACCTCTTACGTTCGAAACACCATTCGCACGTTGTAACAAGATAGGGCAACTATACTTAAAATGACCTTCCTTCTTGCAATATGAACACTGGTTGGGACCTATATTGACACGTGGCTGATTATACTCGACTCTTTGTGAGTTCCCTTGATACTGTTGAGGCTGCTGATAGTTATTCTGATAAGTGTTCTGGCCACCGTTATTCTGGCCATTACCACCACCACGTGGCGGATAGGCTTGCTGCAATAAAACCTTAGTTTTTAATTCTTTCGTTTTCTTTTCTACTCTATCTTTCTCGTCTTTGTCTCCATTCTCGTAATATTGCGCAGTGGCTAATATCTGTGCTGAAGAGGAAACAGCCCAAGAACTCTCCGAATCTTTTAACTTTTTACACAATTCTGGAAGCAGATTGTGCACGAACTTGTCGACAAATAATCGCTGACCACCTTCTGTGGTCATGTCTTGGCCACTGTGATCGACAAACGTTTCTTCGAACCTGGTGAAGAAATCTGAGACCGTCTCGTCTTTCTTCTGCTTACATGCAGATAACTTATCCCAATTCACACGTATTGCAGGCATTATCGTTTTCATGTAATCAACTATTTTACCAGGAAGTTCTGCTATTAAAGGCTCAGGTTTAGCACCACCAACTTGTCGGGCATCTACAGCGGAAATTGATCTGAATGACGAATCTTACTCCATAAAGGCTGTGGAACAACATTCCCAAATAACATATCGATATCCGCTAAATTCATTATACATGACCCAGTAGTCTGTGACAACTCTTTGTAATACCCTGCAGGATTCTTACGCGGATCTGGTAATGTCTGTTTGAGTGCTAAAACTTCAGCTCTCTTCCATGGGACATGTACCCATACACGCTGAAAGTGTGGCGGAATAGGGGGTTCAACAGATGTGTCACCCTCCCTCCATTGCGGGGGAACTTCTCTCATGGGGTATTGTCGCGCCTTTTTCCTACTAGATGTACCAGGCTCAGACGATGACCCAGAACTATTCCCTTTATTCCGATATGATAACACTGTCTCAACTGCTTTTTCGACATCGGGACCTACAATCATGCCCTCCCCGAACTTAAACCGTACCCGACATAGGTCTTGCGCGTTGCATTCCTGACCGTTGTCTTCCAAATCCTCACAAAGGAAAACACACATTTGTTCAAAAACATATCTTTGCGTCGGTGCTTCCCATTGACAGAAGACTTCCATAACGCATTCTACATCATACTTTGCAGTATCCGTGGCCCATTTACGCGCTAAACGATTCAATGAATCTCTCTCCTGATAGTCAGGCAGTTGACTTCGCAACTGTCTTCGTCCCATATTAGGGGTCGTAGTGGGCGACCGAAAAAGGGGTGAAGGAATGTTAGTGACAATGCTGGCCATTTTATGCCAAACGGAAGGTGAAAGTGAAGGAAGAACTGGTGGAAAAACAGTGTAAGATAATGTAGGGGCAGAAGCAATAGCAGATGGATCATTAGGAGAAGTAGAAGGTACGCTAGGCAAAGTCGTAGGAAACATAGGTGAAACAGGTAGGATTGGCGAGCCTTGAGGAGGTTGCACCATAGTAGTAGGAGCCAGATGAAGAGTAGCTGGGTGTTTCTGTAGAGGATCATTAGGCACATGTTGCACAACTAAAGGTTGCGGAGGTGCTGTGGCACTTATCGCATAGGGGGGTGGTGAGCTTAATAAATGCGACATTAATGGGTCTTTTTCACGTTCTTTGGCTGTCTCTTGCTGAAGAGACGGCAAAACTGGATAGCATTTGTCTACTGCCATTTTACGTTGCCTGTGCAACTGCTCACTCATCTGCTCTTCTTCATTATCTTTAAACTGCATAGCAGCTTGCATTACTGAAAGTCCCTCTTCTCTTTTATTTTTCTTAGCTAATTTGATTTCCTTTTGTTTGGCTTCTTTACGCCATAAGCGGAAAGAGTCAAACATCGCCGGCCGGCTTTCTTTTTGAAAAGTTTGACCTCAAGATTATCTAAAATTTCGGTGTCAAAGCTACCGTATTGGGGCCATTTTAAAACACCATAGTTTTTGGTATATTTGATCCACACTTCATTGTATGTGACGGGGCCTACCCCATGTTTCACATATAACTCGTAAGTTGGAGTTCCAACCGGAGGAACCGGACATGAGTCCTCCAATCGGGAGTCCCTATTATTACCACTAAGACAAAACAAATTTCCAAGTCTAAGACTAGGCATCTTCGCTCTCTAGTCTAGTTCCAAACGTCAAAGGATTATCGATTACGATATTTTCTCATGCAAACACGAGTCCTTCGGTTTTGGTGCTTGCAAGTACCAACACAAAACTTTTTCCAAAGGATACCCAAAACTAAGAACCAACTAAGGACTGGGAGACGCTCCACTTATACTTAACTGAAATATCGATGACGTCACTAGAAGACTCGTCTTAGTGTTTCGCTCTACCAAACTTCAAGGGTCCAAATCAGGGCGATAGCCAGGGCAGCCGTCCTTCGTAGCCGTCAGGAAGCGGGGAACCTCGCAGCAAAGACCTTCTGACCACGTCGACATGCAGGGGTCGTTGAAGTGGTTGGCCGTCCTCCGGAATTTTCACACGAAGCTCCTCACGAACCTCTGGCTGGACCGGTACCGCTGGAATCGTCCCACGTTGGGCGCCAACTGAGGTACTGGGTTTTTCAGAACCGGTACTGATCCGGTAACCCAGCGGTGCCTGGGTACACCCAAGGACCTCAAGTTCTCCTGATTCAGACCACAGAAACTCAGAGTCTTCTAGGTGAAGTCAAAGATCGGTTTATTGGCTGCAACCAAGGTAACAAGTGTCCTAGAAGTACAACACACGGAAGTATGTTCTCAGGAGACTGCTTCCAATCACGAAGTCAGGCTTCTCTTCTTATACAAAATAATAAGCTTCAGGCAAACATTCCTAGATTTTCAGGATACTATTCACATATTTTGACCACAAATAAGTAACAGAGTTATGATGACAAGCTCACATTTCGTTTGTCTAATACATAATAAATTACTCGGCAAGGTCCGGTATTTCAATCAGATATCGGTGTTTCCCCAATAAAATGAGCACGTCCTCATCATAAAACAAGTAGAAAAGAAGGAGCGGGGCCAGGTGCGGGCAAGATTCGGCAGGGTGTGTGTGTGATGAAAGGGTTTTATGGCCGGGTGCGCCTAGATGCTATCTTGACCGGCCACTGGGAGAGGAACTGACCAAACGGGTTGGCCTGGGGCGATGGTTTCAACCTGCCCAGGTCACGAAAAAGTCAGTCAAGGAGTGCTTGTCCTTATGACATTGGATTAAGCCTATGTGAAGGGCAACATACAAAATGGCTGCCGTATACAAAATGGAAGCCAAGGGTTCAGGGTACAAGTGACGATCTCGAGGTGAAAGCAACCTTCGAATGCGACGAAAATGCTTGTGCATAATGTACTCGCCATTCTCGATCTTTTGATACTAAATTTGTCGTGATACGATGAAGTTTTATTCTTGTGTCTGAATGGTTACACGAGTTTGGATTTTCAGTACTACAGGATTCAACACGTTACATCTTCTGATGTGGACGTGGCTAGCCAACAGTGTCAACTCGTAGCCTGAAAGACGTGCACTAATAAGGTGCTGTGTCTTAGTCCTGTTTAATAAGGTATCCACTGCATGCGGAACCATCACAATCAACGTATTATCCATCACCAGTCCAGCAGACTGTCGGATAGAAACAGCCGCTGCCGCTGTAGCTCTCAAGCAACTCGGCAACGCTCTAGCTACCGGATCTAACGTTGATGAAAAATACGCGCATGGACGCTGCTTGTCCCAAAAGATTGTGTCAACACTGACAATGCACATCCCTCTCTCTCGTGCACATACAACGTGAAAGGCTTTTTATAGTCTGGAGTACCCAACAGAGGAGCAGAACACAATGCATCACGCAACTCAGAAAAACCTTTCTGACAATCGTCAGACCACAGAAGAGGATTCGGTGTATCTTTACAAGTCAAAGCCAACAGAGGGTTCGCCAATAGAGAGAAATTTGGAATCCACTGTCTACAATACGACGTGATACCCAAGAAAGCACACACTTCTCTCTGTGTGCTTGGTACAGTCATTTGCACAATCGCTTGAATTCGTTCTGGGGTCAACCTTCTTCCCTCCTTTGACAAGAGATGATCTAAGTAGGTCACTTCTTGGCGACAATACTGCAACGTAGAAGGTGACACTTTATGATGCAAGTCCGACAAATGTCGCAACAAAGAAAGAGTAGCTTCTTTACAAGTTACTCATCATCAGCAGCCACTAACAAGTCGTCAACATACTGAAAAAGAGCACTACCAGCAGGCAACGCAAGAGTATCAAGCTGAGTTTTCAAAGCCTGGCTATAAATAGAAGGACTTTCGCAATAGCCTTGGGGAGCTCTCTTAAACCGGAAGCTTCGGCCTCCTAAAGAGAAGCCAAAAATATCTCTACTTTCCTCGGCAATTGGAATGCTGAAGAAAGCATTCTTCAGATCTATAACCGAAAACCAAGCAGCTGAAGCAGGAATCAAAGCCAACAAAGCAGTAATATCCGGAACAACTGGAAACTGTGGCACGACAATTTTGTTAACCTCTCTAAGATCGATCACAAACCTGTAAACAGGTGGCTGAGTAGAGTCAGTGCGCTTCAGGACAGGCAAAACAGGACTGTTACACACATTGCCTCTAGTTTCTTCAATCACATCTTTCTCAAACAAATCATAGATGATCGCTAAAAGCGCTCTTTCACCATCGCTAGAAAACCTATATTGGGGAATGCGCGGCAATTTAACATTCGCTTTAAGCGTTACAACGTAAGGTGGAATCTCCAAAAGACCCACATCATTAGGACCAGTAGCCCAAAGAGTATCAGGGAGAGAACGCAATTCCGGTGGATTCCGGTGGAAACCTTTTCAACAAATCCAAACCCAACAAATTCTCACCACAACCTGTCGTTAAAATGAGAGGTGCTTCCAACTCACAAGGCCCTATAGAAAGAGACAAGGGACTAGAAACTGGGTTACGAACTGGGGCGCCAGAGAATCCTACTGAAACATTCGTTAAGCCAGACAAAGGTGCGCCAGGGAGTTTAGAGTGCATGATAGAACTCTTCGCTGGACCAGTATCCAAAAGAAAAGGCTCGACCACACCCGATGTGGCTACTGCAACATAAGGCCCACTCTGATCTACTGGAACCGACACTACTCCCTCTCTTTGTCCATGGCTGTCCTAGCAATCATTATAGTCAGCATTCTCACTTTCGACATAATGGTCATCGGCATAGTACTGAGTCGACCGACCAGATGTCATTTTCTGTTGATCAAAGCAATTCATAGAATTCTGCGGGGGAAAGGAACGTTCGTTCTGAGGAAACGCACCATGTCCTCTACCCCTTGACACTTGCTGAAAACCACCATGGCCTCTCGGGGCCGGCATACCACTCGCGCGTTGTCGTAAAACAGGGCACTCATTTTTATAATGACCTTCCTCCTTACAATACGCACACTGATTCAAACCCAAGGGTGGTCTTGGAGGAAAATACCCAACGTTCTGTAGTGGTCTCTGAAATGGCGGAGGTTGCTGAAACTGTGGGCGTTGCTGTGATTCTTGGTGATTCGAGCGAGGCGGATACGCCTGCTGTAAAAGAACCTTTGTCTTTAAGTATTTAGTCTTTTTCTCTGCTCTATCTTTCTCGTCCTTATCCCTATTCTCATAGTACTGTGCAGTTGCCAATATCTGGGCCGACGAAGAAACAGCCCAAGAACTTTCAGAATCTTTCAACTATTACATAGTTCAGGCAGTAAGTTAAAGACGAACCTATCTACGAACAATCTTTGCCCACCTTCCGTACTCGTATCCTGACCACTATGATCTATAAATGTCTCTTCAAACCTAGTGAAAAAATCAGATACACTTTCGTCCTTCTTTTGCTTACATGCTGCTAACTTGTCCCAATTTACTCGTAACGCTGGCATCATCGTTTTCATAAGATCTATGATTCTGCCAGGTAGATCTGCCACTAAAGCCTCAGGTTTAGCGCCACCAACCTGCCTAGCGTCTGCAGCAGCAATATTGAGCCATGTGTCACCTAATTCAACTGCATGATCCTCATGACGAATTTTTGCCCACAGAGGTTGAGGTACTACATTACCCAACAGCATATCTATGTCGGCTAATTTCATGATGCATGCGTCAACTGTCTGGGCCAATTCTTTGTTTAAGGGCCAAAACTTCTACTCTCTTCCATGGCACATGTACCCATACTCTTTGAAAATGTGCTGGTATAGCTGGGGGAACATTATTCGGACCAGCAGCTACCGCATCACGCCACACTGGAGGAACTTCTCTCATCGGATACTGTCTCACTTTCCTCCTAACTGCGGAATCAGGCCCAAACAGTCGCTGAGAAGGGAAATCGCTCCTTAACGCAAGTACCATCGCAACTGCATTCTCAATTCCGGGACCCACTATCGTCCCTTTCGCAAACTCAGACTGGATATTTAGCAATTCTACAGGGACTGAACCCAAATCATTATCTTCCCATTCCTCACGAAGGAAAGTACACATAACTTCAAAAACATACCTTTGCTTGGGTGCTTCCCACTGCTGGAAAACATCCATAACTGACTCTAAATTATACCTCGAAACATTCGAAACCCATCTGCGAGCCAAGAGATCTAACACTGCCCGTTCTTCGGGACCAGGTAGCTGACTACGCATTTGTTTACGTGCAGAAACAGGGGTCATACTCAATGACCCAAAGAAAGGAGACAAAAGACCAGTAACAGTATCAGTCATTCGTTGTCGAGCAGAAGGAGAAGCTGTCATAAGGACAGGAGACAAAGTATTTTGAGGTGATAGAAGCGTAGGGTTAGTAGCAAGAGAAGTTGAAGGTACAGGAGAATAAGGCAAAGTAGTTCCAAACAAAACCGATAGCAAAGTCGGCAGCCCCAGAGGAGGCTGCGCCGTAGGAGGAAGAACCAGCTGAGGAGGAGCCGGTGGCTGTGCAACTGGAGGTTGCGGAGGTGCCGTAGCACTCTGTGCATAAGGGGGTGGTAGTGTCATCAAATGCGACATCAAAGGATCCTTCTCAGGGTCCTTCGTTACATTCTCAAGAAGAGATGGCAAAGCTAAATAACATTTATCAATAGCCATATTATGTTGCCTATCTGACACCTCAATTGCTTTATCTTCTTCGTTTTCTTTAAACTGCCGAGCAGCTTGCAATATTGATACATCCTTTTCTCTTTTATCTCTTTTAGCTTGTTTAATTTCTCGTTGTCTGGCAACTTTACGCCATAGGCGAAAGGAGTCAAACATTGCCGGCTGGACTTTCTTCCTAAATAATTTAGTTTCTAAATTGTCTAAAATCTCTGTATTAAAGCTACCATGTTGGGGCCATTGTAAGACACCATCTTTTCTAGTGTAGTGGACCCATACTTCATTGAACGTAATGGGGCCCACACCGTGTTTAGAATAGAGCTCATAAGTCGGAGTTCCAACCGGAGGTATCGGACACGAATCCTCCAAACGGGTATCCTTGTTGCAACCACAACCAAACCAAGTACCAAATTTGCTACGATTAGGCATCCCTGCTCACTAATCGAGCTTCAAACTTCAAGGGATTATCTCTACCGATACACTCGTAAATATACAAGACCCTCGGCTTTGGAAATTGCAATTTTCAAATCAAAACTAAGGACCAAACAAACTAAGAACCAAAGGACCAAAAACTAAGGACTGGGAGCGACCCACTTATACTTAACTGAGGTATCAGTCACGCCACCAGAAGACCCGTCTATCGTCTCGCCGTACAAAGCATCACAAATGGGTCCAAGACAGGGCGACAGTCAGGGCAGCAGTCCTTCGTAGCCGTCAGGAAAGCGGGAAGCCTCGCAGAAAAGACCTTGAGTCCACATTCGACATGCCAGGGTCGATGAAGTGGTGGCCGTCCTCCAGAATTTCCTCACGAAGCTCCTCACGATCATGATCTTCAGGCTTGGACCGGTACCGCTGAAGTCGCCCCACGTTGGGCACCAACTGAAGAACCGGGTTATTTAAGACCCGGCTGCGCCAGGGGCGCGCCTAAAGTCTTCGGGTATCACCTGTCTTAGAACACAGAGACACGGAAACTTCTTGGTGGCGTCAAAGATCGAATTTATTGGCTGCAGCCAGTAACAGAAGTCCTAGAAGTCAACACGGTATGAGTTCTCAGGAGACTGCTCAATTTTACAAAGCAAGTCATCCCTTTTTATGCCAAAAATCACATTCCAGACAAATACCTTACATTTACAAACTGTCCAATCACATGTATCCACACCAGAGGTATCGCATGACGGTAAAACCCACTTTTCAGTTACCCGGCCCATGATCAATCATTGGTCAAACCCAACATTCTTCTTAAGACAGGTCGAACGAACCCATAATAAAAAAGGGCACATCCCAATCGTAAACAGACCATAAAGAAAGGAGCAGAAACAGGTGAGAGTAGGATAAGGCATATTTGTGTGCAATAAAGTTTTACGATGTCCTGTGCTCTGATACTTAATCTTGATCAGCTAAAGGGCAGGAACTGGTTTAACAAGGTCAGCTTCAGGCAACAGGGTCAGTTCACTCAGGTGAAACAGGAGTCAGCACGAACTGGAGGTACATATACTTAAAGGACTTGTTCAGCCACAGTCATCGGCCTATGTGAGGGCAACCACAAAATGGCTGCCATACACAAAATGGAACCCAAGGGTTCAGAACGAAATCCCTAAATACGTGGTGAATCCATCGGTCTAACGTGATGAAAACACTCATACTTGTCGTACTAACTAGTTACGGTTCGCTAATATCAAATTTGTAACGAAACCATGACCTTTATGAAACGGGTTCAGAATTCACGGAACCTCAATTCCACAGTGGCACAGTGCACTCCCTCTTTACCCCTCTTTGGAATCCAAGTCTAAACACGTACAATGGCTTGTCTACAGGGCTCATTTTTAATTCCTTCACTTTTTAAACTGAAAATAATTATGTTGGCAAGAGAACAGCACGGCTACCGGGTGAGTTTTTTCATGAGTAATGAGAATTTCCAGCCCCCTATTTACCTAAATCTAAAATCTGAAGCTATATAACCATCGGAAGATGAGAGTGTGACCTGTCTAGCCCGTGTTCCCTTCTGGATGTCCAGCAGCTTCTTCAAATTTAAATCCGGGCACAAATACAGGCCCTTCTTAAACTGGACTTCCTACTTTGTAAAGTTGATTTTTGGCCATCCTCAATGGGGCTGTGCTCGAAACCAGTTACTACTGTAAAAAACCTCAGATGAAATTAAATACAATAATCTTATAATGGAAAATCAATTTTTCCAAATATCAAATAACTTTTTTTCATCGGAACACCTTAAGTGTCTTCTACCTTATCTGGAACTTCTTGGGCATACAAAGATATGGAATGCCTTTGTTCAGATGCCTTCAGAGATAAATCATTTCAAGAAGTGGGTGCCAGATTCTGGAATGCTCTTTCCTACTTCTAAAAATAAAAATAATCTTCTTTCCTTGCACAAGCAGTTAAAAACATGTTTTCATTCTAGGCTTTCCTAAACAGGCTAACATATATTCTCTCTTTTTCAGCTTTCAGAGAGTGTACTATGGGGCCAAGAAGCCTCGATGATTGTGCACTCCACGAGCAATACTTTGGAGCGGTTTGGATTGAAATGGTGACAGGACTTTACTTTATTTTGAACAAAATGTAGTAAAATCATCAGGAATTCTGAAAAAACACTAAATTGATCTGAAATCTCTTGTTCATTCACTGGTTCTCTCCAAAATTGACTATTGTAACTCTCTCTTGACTGGTTTCCCCAAGACCCATCTCTCCCCTCTGAACTCAATCCTATATTTGGCTCTACATTTTGTCTGTGACCACCACAAGCAATGACTATATCACACCTATGCTGGCCACTCTTCGCTGGCTACCCATTGAAGTTAGGACCATATACAAGACGGCTTATATCACCCACAGCGCCATACGCACATCCTCTACTCGCTACCTGGAGCACAAACTTAAGATATCTGGAGACACCAGACAATCGCAAAATGCAGAAGCTCTGTTGCTTGAACTTCCAACCTTTAACAAGTATTGGCATAGCCAGCAGGTCTTGCCTTTGGGACCATATAAGTATTTAGCCAGAGCTATTGGCTTTGCCGATGTCTTTAAGCTATGTAGTAGAGCATTGTGGCGGCTGTGTAGCATGTTGAAAACTTATAATAAAACAGTGTTAAAAGCATTTTTGTTACATTATATATAACCAAGAAGACATTATTTACAAGGGAATGATCCTATTGAAAAAGTAATTAACATAAAAAAAAATCTAGATTTTTTGTACTTACATTGCTGGTAACCTCTTCTAACCTGTTCTAATGCTTGCTTGTTATAGCTTTCTTTGTTAAGAGGGGAGACATAAACAACAGGAGAGTGGAGGTTGGGAAATAGTACTTGAATTACAACACGAACAGTGGATGGACACTAGGGGAGAATCGACAGATGCCAGATTCCAAGAGCAGACTGAAGTGGTTCCGAGTGACACTGAGGTGTTGGTGTGCTGGTGCAGAGATAATGCTCAGTTGATGCTGAATGATACACAGGTGGTGCTGAGCGATAATTAGGTGGTGCTGAGGAGCTGGTGTGCTGGTGCGGAGGTGATACTCAGGTGAGGCTAAGTGATACTTAGGTGGTGTTGAGTGATGTTGAGGTGGTGCTGAGTGATGCTTTGGTGCTGAGTCATGTTGAGGTATTGGTGCTGCACTGGTGCTCAGATGGTGCTGAGCTGATGCCTAGGTTGTGCTGAGTGATGCTAAGTTTGTGCTGTGCTGAGGTGATGCCACACTGAAGGTGAGGTGTGCTGCACTGGTTTTGAAGTAGTGCTGTGTTGGTGCTGAATTTCTGATGAGGTGGGGCTGCGCTGGTGCGGAGGTGTAGCTGCGCTTGTGGTGGTGCACTGATGCGGAGGTGGTGCTGTGCAAATGCTGAGATGGTGCTGTGCTGATGTTGAGGTGGTGCTATGCTGGTGGTGAGATGGTGCTGCGCTGATGCTGAGGTGGTGATGCACTGTGATGGTGCACTGATGAGGAGGTGGTGCTTAGATGGTGCTGTGCTGGTGCTGTGGTGGTGCTCAGGTGATGCTGAGGTGGTGCTGAGTCATTTTGAGCTGGGGGTGCTGCGCTGGTGCTCAGATGGTGTGGAGGAGTGTGGCTCAATGGTTAGAGCGGCAGACCCTGATGCAGAATTCTGGCCAGGGGACCAGGGTTCGATTCCCGCCTTGGCGGGGTCTCGGGCTCAATTTCCTCGGACCTGTTAATTCTCGCCTCGGTGCCTATATTAATCACGGGCTCCACGCTGCAACTCAGGGCAATAGCTTGCTTAGCCTCCACACTGGCCCCAACAGCGCTAAGGATGCCTAGCTTCACCCTGGGGGTGCCCAGGAGTGGACACTTCACAGGGAAAAGTCAGGAGGGGTTCCACAGCGGTATGAGTATCAGCGCCAGGAAGCCGAATAGGCGACACCGCAAGGTGACCGTCTGGTGACAGTGCGCTCTATAAATACCATGACATTTACATTTACATTTATGGTGCTAAGTCATGCTGAGTTTGTGCTGTGCTGCGGTGATGCTGCTCTGATGCTGAGGTGGTGGTGCTTTGGTGCTGAATTGCTGCTGAGGTGGGTTTACGCTGGTACTGAGGTGGGGCGGTGCTGGTGCTGAGTTGGGGCTGCACTGGTGGTGGTGCACTGATGCGGAGTTGGTGCTGTGCTGATGATTAGGTGGTGCTACACTAGTGGTGGTGCACTGCTGAGGAGGTGGTGCTGTGCTGATGCAGAGATGGTGCTGTACTGATACTGAGGTGGTACTGTGCTGATGCTGAGGTGGTGTGGCACTAATGCTGAGGTGGTGCTGTGCTGAGGTGGTGCTGCACTGATGTTGAGTTGGTGCTGCATTGGTGCTGAGGTGAGGCTGAGTGGTACTGAGGTGATGGTGTGCTTATGCAGAGGTGGTACTGATTGATACTTCAGTGGTGCTGACTGATGGTGAGGTGGTGCTGAGTGATGCTTTGGTGGTGCTCTGGTGGTGCTGTGTTGGTGCTTAGGTCAGGATGCGTTGGTGCTGCACTGGTGCTGAGGTGGTGCTGCACTAATGGTGGGATGGTGCTGAGTTGGTGCTGAAGTGATGCTGCACTGGCGCTGTGGTGGGCTGTGCTGGTGCTGAGTTGGTGATGTGCTGGTGCACTGATGTTGAGGTGGTGCTGTGCTGAGATTGTGCTGTGGTGGTGTTGAGTGATGCTGAGGAGTTGCTGTGCTAGTGCTGAGGTGCTGCTGAGTGATGCTGCTGAGTTATGCTGTGCTGTTGCTGAGTCATGCTGAGGTGGTGGTCCTGCACTGGTGCTTAGGGGGTGCTCAGCTGCTGCTCAGGTGGTGCTGAGTGATGCTAAGTTGGTTCTGTGCTCAAGTGATGCACTGATGCCGAGGTGGTGCTGTGCTGATGCTGAAGTGGTGCTGCGTTGGTGCTGAGTTTCTGCTGAGGTGGGGCTGTGCCGGTGCTGTTGTGCACTGGTGGTGGTGCACTGATGCGGAAGTGGTGCTGTGCTGATGCTGAGATGGTGCTAAGGTGGTGTTAAGTGATGCTGATGAGATGCTGTGCTGTTGCTGATGTGGTGCTGAGTTATACTGTGCTGGTGCTGAGTCATGCTGAGGTGATAGTGCTGCGCTCAGGTGGTGCTGAACTGCTGCTCAGGTGGTGCTGAGTTGCTGCTCAGGTGGTGCTGAGTGAAGCTAAGTTGGTTCTGAGCTCAGGTGATGCACTGATGCTGAGGTGGTGCTGTGCTGATGCTGAAGTTGGTTCTGAGTTGCTGCTGAGGTCGGGCTGCGCTGATGCTGAGGTGGGGCTGCACTGGTGGAGGAGCACTGATGCAGAGCTGGTTCTGAGGTGGTGCCATGCCGGTGCTGTGCTGGTCCTGAGGTGGTGGTGCACTGATGCTGAGTTGGTGCTGCACTGGTGTGGAGGTGGTGCTGTACTGAGGTAGTGCTCTGGTGTTGCTCAGCTGGTGTTGTGCTGATGCTGGGGTGGTGTTGTGCTTATGCTGAGGTGGTGCTGTGCAGATGCTGTGCTGGTGCTGTTGTGGTGCTGCACTGATGCTGAGGTGGTGCTGAGTGATACTGAGGTGGTGCTGAGTGATGCTGAGATGTTCCTGACCGATGCTTTGGTGGTGCTCAGGTGACACTATGCTGGAGCTCAGATGGTGCTGAGTGATACTAAGTTGTTGCTGAGGAGGTGCTGCACTGATCCTGAAGTGATGCTGCGCTAGTGGTGGTGCACTGATGCAGAGGTGGTGTTGATGCTGAGGTGGTGTTGTGGTAGTAATGAATGAGGCTGAGGAGATGCTGACCTGGTGCTGAGATGGTGCTGAGTGATGCTGTGGTGGCGCTAAGTGATGCTGGTGCTGTGCTGATGCTGAAATGGTGGTGCTGCACTGATACTGAGGCAGTACTACGGTGGTAGTGAGGTGATGCTGCACTGGTGCAGAGGTGGTGGTGCGCTGGTGCTGTGGTGGTGCGGCCTGGGGCTAAGAGATGCTGAGATGATGCTGGTCTGGTGTTGTGGTGGTGCTCAGGTGCTGCTGAGTGATGATCAGGCAGTGCTGCGGTGGGGCTGCTGAAGTGGTGCTGAGTGACGCTTACTGGTGCAGAGATGGTGCTTTGCAGATTCTGAGGTGGTGCTGTGGTGGTGCTTAGGTGGTGTTGCACAATCGACTTGAAGGATAGTTAAGTAACCTCACAATAAATGCCGCTTTGGAGAGCATGTGGAGGCATCCCTTGATATTGGATTTATTTCACCAACAATTGAAACCTAAAAAAAGTATCAAAAGTTGAAAGCGTGCAACTTAAAGCTGCTTCCATTTTCATAAAACGGAGCAATAACAGCAAGGTTTACCTCTGTAATCGGATCCAAATAATCACACTGTTAAAACCACAATGTAAATAGTATGATCCTACAATTGGTCGTCTTCTTTAACTACACTTCCATTAAGTAAGTATATTATTTAAGGTTTGGACTTTTGAGCTAATGAAATTAAAAATGTTACAGGATGAAAAACAACCTACCCTCCAGCTGAATAAAAATATTATAGGATGGAAAACAACATAGGAGCTGTGGTCGGTAGGGGAGTACCTGCCGGGGCGGTGACGTGGGGAGGGTGAGGGGCAGGGTGGGGATTAGTAATGTATGGATAATGGAGGTTTGCAGGTAAGTAAACATTTAAATAAATCAAACTCATTTCGTTGAGCGCACTGCATTGCATTTGGGGAAGCTTGTTTCTGGTCCAGGGAAGGCATAGCTGGGCAGTTCAGGCTGGACTGTTCCCATGAGGCACAGGGTCAGACTGATTTGCGAATGGCCATGTCTGAACTGGGGTGGCAGAGTGGGCTAAAGAACGGTGATGGATCAAACCCAGATCTTTTGACTGGGTGTGAGTGTTTGATTGGTTCAGATGCTCCATCCATCACCACCACCTTTTGTACCGCTTTGTTCGCCATAAGTTGGAAGGGTATGCTCAGACCTGAGTTCCTTGCTCACTTTGCCACTGGATTCAAGCAAGCCTGGCTGAAGACGGCTGTAATGCCAGAAACCGGTCCTAGGAAGCTTTTTTCCGGTCCAGGGAAGGCATGGCTTGGCAGTTCGGGCTGGACTGTTCCAATGAGGCACATGGTCAGACTGATTTGCGTATGGCCATGTCTGAACTGGGGTGGCAGAGTTGGCTAAAGAACGGTGATGGATTAAACCCAGATCTGTTGACTGGGGGTGAGTGTTTGCTTGGTTCAGATGCTCCGTCCACCACCACCCCCTTTTGTACCATACAGTAGATACAGCATGTCTCGAGAGACAGTGAATGCGCTGCCTAGGCGAGACCTAAAAAAGAGGGTCTCATGGCACAATCCATCTCAGTAAGCGCAACCATTATATGAAACTCCTTACCTCAAAATAAACGCACCACCACCTCATTGGCGATCTTCAAAAAGAAGCAGAAAAACCTGGTGGAAATATGCTTGCACATCTAATGCTTAGGTCGACTGCACTACCTGTAGTTCATCTGAACTCCGAATTGTGTCCCTGCCCGCTGCTCCTACTTATACTACCTACATCCTTGAACTAGTTATTCTCTGCCATTTGTAATGATGTGTCTTATGTAATGACCTGCGATTTTGTTATTTTGAATCTTATGTAACGATCTAGGTTTTATTGTAAAACGCTCTACAACCTTTGGGTAATGACCACGTTATATAAAAATGCATAAATAAATAAACTTAATTCAACACGGTTTATAGCTAAGGCTCCCCGTTTTCGTCTTTACTGATTTTTACAACTAAATATAGACTGAAAACAACTTGGGATACTGATTGACACGGAAAGACTCCTTGTGTGCGGACGGGCTTTGTGGTGTTTTTGACCCTCATCTGTGCCAGCAACTCGCCGCGCACCAGACCCTGCGAGAGCTATCAAAGAGGAGGGGCTGCTCTCACCTTCTACGAGCGTTATCTGATCGGGGCTGCGAGCAAAAAAGCAGGGACTCCACTGTCCAGGAGTCCCTGCGAGCCCAATCACCAACACCTGGGCTGCTCTCCCTGATCGCCACGCCCCCCCCCGCCTACGGAGGTAAAAGCGGACGCCTGGAGCTGTTTCATGGGATACTAATTGACACGGAAAGACTCCTTGTATGCGGATGGGCTTTGTGGTGTTTTTGACCCTCATCTGTGCCAGCAACTCGCTGGACTCGCTGCGCGGGTCCCGCAGCGCACCAGACCCTGCGAGAGCCATCAAAGAGGAGGGGCTGCTCTCACCTTCTAGGAGCGTTATCTGATCGGGGCTGCGAGCAAGAAAGCAGGGACTCCACTGTCCAGGAGTCCCTGCGAGCCCAATCATCAACACCTGGGCTGCTCTCCCTGATCGCCACGCCCCCCCCCGCCCATTACCACCCTACTTAGGGAAAGCATCATCCCCGCTGCGCGAGAGCGCGCGGGAGCGCGCCGGGAGAAGCCCGGGACAAGGGCGGGCCGTTTTGTGGCCATTCGGGGGCCGAAGGAGGCCAGGCTGGGCCAGCCCTCTAACTTCTCCTGTCCCCTTTTCACCATTCTCTACAAGTAAGCCTGTTACCTTTTCATATGACTCTGACTACTCCTGTCATGCGCTTATATTGTACCTATTTTAGCGGGATTTTCTACACCCAGATCTGACTTATATACACTGTTTCTCTTAGTCCCCATGGCTGCTATGCATGGAAAAAACTTGTCACCTGACTTTGGGGGAAACAACAAAGGCACTTTGGATAATTATTTCAGAAAACCGGTTGGCGACACAGATAGGGATTGTGAACTGGCGGAACGGAGGGCGGAGCGCCGCCGCTCTATTGAATCTATCAAAAATAGATCCTCTGTGGTTGTACCCCCCCAGAACAATCAACTAGGAGCGGGATTGTTACAAGGAAATGAGGACCCGCTATCGACGCAGGGATAGCCCACGCTCCTGCGAGAGACGTCCCCTTCATTGTCTGCCATCAATAGTACGGAAGAAAATAATCACATGGTTACTAGTGACATCACCACTTTAATAGAAACTATACCTGAAAACTCACGAGTACCATTTGGGAAAAAGAAAGTTGGGAAGCGGGAGGCTGTTAAAATTGTCGGACCACCACCAAATAAGAGACAAAGGAAGGGAGGTGTTCAGCAAAGAGCCAAAATCAGTCACACTGACTTTGGAAAGGGTAGAATGGTTACTGCTACTCCTGTACCCACAAAAAATGTTATATTACCTCTTGACTTGGATCAGGAAGCACCACATGAAATGTCATCCCCCCTAAACACCCCTATATTGACTGTAGTCAGACCCAACTTAACATCTACCAATAACTGTCACCCTAACGAACATTTGTCTACACTCTCCCTCGACAGCTTTGAACACTTACTCAGGGCATTCACATCCCCAATATTGGAGAGGTTGAGGAGGTTGGAGCAACGACTGGTGGCTATAGAAACGGTTATTACTAACAAAGCAGGTCCTTCGGAAGTACCAGCAAAGCCAGTCTTATCCCTCACAGCCGCAGTCCCAACCTCTACTACTTCTATACAAAAGGCTTCAAATCCATTCAGCACCCTTGCGAGCTGCAATCACCAAGGGGCGAATCCATCTAAGGCAGCTCATCAATCTACCCCATTTACTTATAAGGATACTTATAAGGGGGCTAGCACAGCGGTCGCTGGAAATAAGCAGGGGGTAGGGGGGAGGGAACATCCAGTTAGAGCAGGAAACCAGAGGGGCCACCAAGTCGAACTACCACCAGAGGCGGTCCCCTACGTGGTTGTACTTACGGGTGTCCCTACTTTAGCAGACAATAAGAGGGAAGGCTTCAGCCAACTAAAAAATAAAACTATACACTGGCTCGGCCAGCATAGACCGCTCCCATGTACTATTAATAATGAGATTGTTCACGTAAGACGACTCCCCTGGCTGGGAAGCAGAGTGAAGGATATAGAGGGGGATTTAATAATCATACATTTTAGAGACCCAGGTGCGGTTACACACATCCTTAATTGGATGCCAAGGATCACTGGTTCACTCATTGTTCCTTGTGATCTAACCTACTTCTATCCCAGATCCCAGGTGTCTGCTATAACGTCTGTTGGGGTACCTTTTGGCCCTTTGAATATCCCCCCCGGAATGCTTAACAATCAATATATGTGGCAGGACCCCAATTCCAAAATGTCAAAAAAATTATTTGGATGGAATATTGTACCACATAGGGAGAACAGGAATAATTATAGAGGCCTGGACCATCCGCAAGGCGTTAGGGGAATGAATCATTTGTTGCCATTCACTCCTTTTGACACATCTAATAGATTTGAAGCATTCTCTGGTCTAGATGACTGTGAATGAAGGTTGGGGTCCTCCCTTAATAGGTCTGATTTGAGGCGAGTCTCTAGTACCCCCTCTATTACTCCAACCGTCCTCACAACCGGGTCTATGCAGGAGGAGGATACAGCTCTATGTAAACTCCTTAGTTGGAATATAGCAGGCCTAAGAGCTAAAAGGGAAGATCCGTTATGGATCAACTTTATTGCTTCCTTTGATGTGATAGCTATTCAAGAATCCTGGGAAACCTCAGTAAATGTTTGGCTGGATGGTTTTGCCACTTTTTTTGTACCAGCGACACCCAGCTCAGCGGGGAGAGATAAGGGGGGTTTAATTTTCCTTTTTCCCCTTAATCTTGCGGGGTCTTTTAAGCAGCTAGAATCAGGCTCCCCTAATCTTTTGATTGTGGAATGGACTGTTTCTTCGATCTATTCCATTTTATTAATTAACTTTTATAATTCCTGGGAGAGGGCAATGGACACTGATCACATTGCACACCTAGAGAATTTCTATATAATTTCAGTCTTAATAAGCACACCGCATGTGAGCTCATCGTGTTAGGCGATTTTAATACCCATTTATGCAATTTTCCCTGTTATTTAGGTGAACAGGTGGGACCTTCAGGGGTGTCTACACCCCACTTTGAACATACAAAACCAGGCGAAGCGCTGGAAGTTCTATTGGCTAGTTTTAACCTTTATGAATCTCTTAATATAGGTGGGAGGGAAACAGTCCCCACCTATAAAGGAACGCCGCAAGGGTCCATAATCGACTATATATTTACCACCCCGGTGTTACAAACAAAGGTATTAACTTATAGAACAATTCCGTCACCCTATAGCGATCACAATCCTGTGTTATTGAAGATGCGTTGGGGAGACCTTAAACGCGAGGGCTTGGGCCGCTCACATGCGCAGGCGGTACTTGTGCCCTCTGATCAGGGCAGGCGGCGCAAGTGGGGCAAGGTGATCCCAGATGATTTTATGGCAACTTTATTGCCTAAAATTGAGGGAGACATAGAGTCATGTTTAGATCAAGAGGCCTCCAATTGTACAATTGTTCAGGCTTTTGAATCTATATGTGTCCAAATAACGAAGGACCTGACAGTCCTGCCCACCAAGAGACTTCCTAGAACATTAAAGTGGTTCGACTCTGATTGCTCACGAATACACACCCGTTTAATGCATGCATTAAAAGCAATACCAAGGGATAAGCTGCTTATTGCCAATTTGAGGAGGGAATACAAACGGACCTTAAAGGGGAGAAAAGATTAAATTAAAAGTGAAGCGTGGGATAGACTTCTCTCTGTCGATGTCTTGCGTGACAGCAAGAAATTTTGGGAGATTATAAATCACCCTTTTTTTGCTGGAGATCAAAATGTAGCCACTGACTGTCATTCCGGACGAGAAGTGGGTTCTTCACTTTAAAGACGTCTACGGTGACAAGAATAGTATAGCCCCGTGCCGCCAAACGATAGCGCGGGTCTCCCTCCGATAGTCTTTTTAGAGGAGGAGGTGCTTAAGGCTATTCTGGAGACCTCAAAAAACAAGGCACCGGGGGCGGATGGTGTACCTGCGGACCTATATAGACATTCCCCGAAAACCTGGTCCCAGGTACTAACTAAAGTCTTCAGGGCAGCAAATGATAAGGTGTTCCCCAATACCTGGGCAACCTCCATTATAATGCCAATTTTTAAAAAGGGACAACGTGAGGATCCGGGGTGTTATAGACCCATTTCCCTCCTTGATTCGGCCATTAAAATCTTAAGCAGAGTCTTATTGGCTAAACTTAGTGAAAATTTGGAGGCTTGTGGAGGGCTTTCAAACATACAATATGGGTTCAGAGAGAAACGAGGCACCCTGGACCAATGTTTGAACTTGCACCTTTTAATTGCCAAATATGTGGTGGCCGGGGAGGGGTCTCTTTATTTGGCCTTCATGGACCTCTCCTCGGCCTTCGATTTGGCAAACAGGTCCAAACTGTGGTCAATCCTTCTTGAGATGGGGATAGACTCTTCCCTTGTCACTTTTATAGCCTCCTTACACCAGGAGTTATTTGCTAAAGTAAGGGTTACAAATGAGGGGAGGTGCACGGGCACTTCTAGGTCAGAGAAATGGGTTCGCCAAGGGTGCATCCTGGCCCCCCTCCTTTTCACCATTTATATAAATGGGTTGGAAAAACATCTAGAGGAGGGGGGGCAGACGTTCCGCGTGTGGGAGGGCAGCGGGTCCCGGCCCTCCTATACGCGGACGATACGGTACTGATTGCCCGTATGGGCATCGGTCTACAGACACTATTGGATCGTTTTGGCTCGTTTATGGAAAACCTTGACCTAAAGGTAAAGGCGAAAAAATCTCATTCTATGGTAGTGGGTAAGCAGAGAGGAAAATTAAGATCGAAAACCTTCATATGCAAGGGTGAGGTGGTTTCCAGGGTTCCGGTCTTCCCTTACCTGGGGGTCCTCTTCGATGAAAGGCGGTCCTGGGCACCCCAGATAAAGGTGAAGAGTTTAGCCTTGGCCCGCTCGACAACTGCTCTGTTGGGTTTCACAAAAAGGTTGGGGGCCAGGCCAATGGAAGCACTTTTGAAGATTTATAACATCAAGTGTATTCCCATTGCCACTTATGGGGCCGCCTTGTGGGGCCATGTTACTCAAGATAAAATCCAAAGGGTAGAAAATAGGTTAATTAGACTATTGCTCTCAGTTCCAAAATCGACCCCTACCTTTTCCATCCACGAGGAAGTGGGTTTGTTTTACATTACAGATAAGCTGAACCTGGCACCCCTCTTATTTTGGGCAAGGACATGGCTGAATCCAGAATTAACCTTGAACCATCTTATTCCGGAGGACGTCATGTCTTTGGACCATGCCATGAAAATACCTTGGTTGAAGTACTTAAAAAACACATTTTCAGCCTTAGGTAGACCGGAACTTTTTTTATCTCCTTGTAATATCAGGAGAGAGGACGTAAAGTGGATCAAAGTCCATTTCACAGATATGGTCCGCCTTAATAGAGAGGAGAAGGAAATAATGAAACCATCTGTAAGAGCACACTCTATGTTAATCACTACCCCAACCCTGGAACCATACCTGAATTTTGTTACAAGACCCCTTCATAGATTTTTATTAGCGAGATTCAGGTTTAATTTGATTCAATTTTCCTTAGGCTGTTATCTATCTTGGGACCATTCAAAAAATGCCCCCCCTTGTGAATGTGATAATTTTTCAGAGCAAGATACTGTTGAAAATGGCAATGTGTATGTACATAAGCGGCGTTCATTTTGTGTTCACAGTACCCCTTGTTGTAAGCAGAACGGATATCGCTAAAACACTGACTGTGTTATCCCGCTAGCATAGACCCATGCACACACGTACACGACAGCCATTTTAGGTATCATGGTCTCCTTGTTCCCGATCGATCATCAGACCCTTCCCTGACCCTGCAAGCTTCCCCCATGTACCCTGACTGCCCCCGCTCTCACACGCACAAGTCATGAGCCCTCCCCTCCCGCATGACTCTGTCTCTGAGAAATCGCACCCCGCGCCTGACCAAACCCCTCCTGTCCCTCCATGAATACCCCTCCTTTGATGACCTCTTCCTCTGAACCTAATTGTCTACATGGACCGCTGGTCATCCCTTAGCCCGAGGATACAGTTTATTGCCCACTACTGTATGCACTCGCCTCTCTTGAAAGGAGCCACTATTGATCATGACCACCCCACCCCCTGAGATTCGATCAGGCACACACATTCCAATGGAATCAGCAGAACACTCAGCTGCATGACAGCCCCCTCCTATTGTGTGGAGGATAAGGGCCCCTACTGTAGCCACGTGTTGGAATATCTTCGTACTTTACAATGTCTTGATTGTAATGAAGGATGTGTGTGTGTCATAAACCTGTGTATAAAAGGCGAAGCCTCAGAGAAACTTTTTAGAGCACCTCCCGAAGACACTATGCGAGTGTCCCAAATGACATGCTCCCCTCATGAGTAATAAACTCTGTTCTTGTTTTCCTACTTCCAGTGCCCGTCTCTTTATTTGGTAATTATTTATGATGGAAACGAGGAGTCACCCTGCACCAGCAGCCTGGGCATCGGGTGCGATATGGGCTGACTTTTCTACAATTGGCGCCCAACGTGGGGCCCATCAGCGACATAAGGTCCGGGTAAGAGAGGTCCAGACGATGAGGTGAACATCTAAATGATTGGAGTATACCTGCCTTGAGAGGGCCCTCGTCCGGCTGCCGATTGAATGAACTTCACCGATTCCGAACGGACCTCTCTCAAGTGACCTATTGTCCTGACTGGAATCCCACAGGAATGCTGCGGTAAAAACATGGAGAAAGAGAACGATCGGGCGCTGGAAAAAGGAAGGCGAAGAACTGTCCACATGGTCCGGTCCGGGTAAGGTCGTGACACACGACAAATTGCGAAATTGATTGATTGATTGAAAATACTAGTATTACTTATTGATTGTTTAAGAGAGATTCTCTATTTGCAAACAAGCACAGAGTCGCCATACTCTGTTTAGTCTTTGCAGATAGTGAAGGATAGGTAATGCAGACTTTTGTCCCCATTGTAATCCGTCATACCTATTTTTCTCCCCATTGATTGATTGATTGAATCGAGCATTGAATTGTTCGAAGTTGGTTCTCTTAAGGATCTTCTCTGTCTGCAAATGGGGAAGAATAGGAATATTCTCTCTCCCTTTACAGATAGTGAAGGGTAGGTAACGCAAACCTTTAACACGTCGTACCTATTTCATTCCTCATTGATTGATTGTTTGCCCGAACATTGACTGTTTGGAATTGGTTCTTTTTGGAGGTATTCTCTATTTACAAAAAGGCACAGAGTCGCCATACTCTGTCTAGTCTTTGCAAGTAGTGAAGGGTAGGTAATGCGGACCTTTGTCCCCCATTGTAATATGTCATGCCTATCTACTCCCCACTGATTGATGCACCAGTCTCACCCGGACCATTTACTAGAGATGGATCATCTGGCCCGACCAGAGAGCACCCCTAGTGAAAAGGACATATGCAATAATAACGAAGTGATCACTGTATCCTGTTAACAGAAACTTTAGCATGAAACAACCTGGAAAGAAAGGAATAGGAAAACGAAATCAGTAGGCCACTGATGAACTTTTTATTAAATAACGAACAAGAAAACGATAACAATACTTAATGATAAAATCTATTACTGTCCTAGAAACAAGAAACTTTAGAAATAAGCCCGTAATAAGAAACCTGAGAACAGTAAGAGAAACCAAGCGTGGCATTGCAACGGCCACAAGGCAACGAGGCTTCATCGCCCCTCACTGCCCCAAACATGTCTGTCCCACCACCTGCCACGCCCAAATAACGGCAAACTGGGAAAGATACAAGTCAGCAGACATCCGCCCCCATTCTGGAAACTTCCAAAGTGCAACAGGGTTGCGGCTATGCCCAGCCGGAAGCAACACATATAGGGCGGGTCCTGCTGCCAACCGTCGGCCGGAGATCATCACATAGGGTGTAGCCGGAGGAGAGGCCGAGGCCGAAGGGACCCGGCCAAAGGGACTGCTACGACAACCCTGGAGAATTGCAAGGGGGGGGAATGTCCGTGTCCTCGACCCCCCCTCTCTCTCCCAGTCTGGACCAGCATCCATGAAGGGCCTGGGAGAGGAGAGGCCACTGCATGAAAGGCCCAGGAGAGGCGTCACACGCCAAGGCTTACCCCACCGGATGAACCAAGGAACCCGTTCCTGGGGCCAGGGCGAAGAGCGTCCGGCCGCCATCCACCGGAGGCCCGGCCCGAAAACATGCCAGGCGCCACTTCTTTCTTCAATAATGGCTGCGACAACCCTGGAGGGGGAATGTCTTGCACATGCCTCCGACCCCCCCCTCGTCCTCATCGCCTGGTCCGGCCATAACAAATGTCAAGCGAGACGCCGTGGGGTGCACTGGGAGGGAGAGACGGTGCAAACAAGTCTCTCCCGCCTCCCCAGGTGGAGGCTTCCCAGCTGCACCCTCAGCGCTCCAGGCGCCCGGAAAAGGGTTCTTCCACTGTGGCGATGCTGCAACGCCTCGCCCGGGAGGGTGGAGCCCGTCCGCTCATTTGACCCCGCGATCGCCGGTAGCTGCCGAACTCTCAAAATGGCGATCGACCTGGCAAGAGCGGGCCCTGCATGAAGGAATGGCCCGGTCACTTGTTGACTCCACCATCATAGTTCTCCACGACCTTGAAGATTCTAGAGGAGCCGCGGGAGTCCCCGACCCCCGCAGATACCCCCGATGGGGAATGACTGCCATGATTGCCCACGGAATGATGGAAATGTAGCCGCAGGACGTTGGCGCTCCCATGCTGTCGCCAGCCTCAGTTTGAATGACTAGAATCCTGCAGACTACAGTTCGGATCAGTTCCGGTGAAAGCACAGTATGACCCGGTAGGAACATTGTTGCCTCCCTCCCCTTTTGATTGATGGTTCAGACCACCGATCCTTTCCTTTGCCCTTTAACGGAACTTTTGGACTGCCAAAAGAAGCTCTGGGCCAACCATGAGTTATTAGAAATTTAGACTATGCCTGGTTCTGCCTGACCGCACCCAAAATGGCGCCGATGCAAATGAAACTTTCAACTCCTTGTTGTACCCCGATTATTCAGCCCTGGTGTCATGAGATATGTATGAAGGGTTTTTTAACCACATGAATTGATATAGGATGTGTACTGATTATATGTTCGGACAATTAATTGATTCAGGATGTGTACTGTCAGTTCGGGAAATGAATTGATATGGGATGGGTACTGGCTATATGTTCGGACAATGAATTGATATTGGGTGGGTACTGATTATGTGTTCAGACGGTAAATTGACATCAGATGGGTATTAATTGAACATTCGGACAATGAATTGTTGTTAAGTTTGGCGCATCATGATTATTGAAAGTTGGAAGCCCAACACTTATGACACTCGCTCACACTGAAGTCTCGACATGATTTTGTTGCACTTGTCGCACTTTTTAGATTATGAAATAAACGACCACCGACTCCATTAAAGTTTTCCGCTAATAAGTATCCCCACATATAACAGTTCCAGCCTGCTCCGTGGCCGGCCCACGGGGTTGTAAGCCCATATTTATGCACCGACATTCTTATTAAAGATTTTCTGGAAAAAGCAAACGTAGTTGTCTCGTGTGAATTAGTAAGTTTCGAATAAATAACCACTGTTTAAGGATTAAAAAGTATAGTACACAGAGATACTGCAAAAATGAATGGAACAGGTTTTTGTTGTATGTACTTTGCACATCTTTGTGCAGCCAAAGAGCAACCACTAAAAATCCTGGTGTTTAGCCTATACTTTATGTGCTACCTGTATAAAAAGAGTCACACTAACGGTCCACCGGGGCTTAAAACGCCCAGTTGGCAGGGACTGCATCCCGTGGAGATAGGCCGAGTATGCAGTAAGTAAAAGCCTTTCTGGGTTTATGCACGCTGATGTGTCTATCAATGTAGCCCCTGCCCCCTTTTTTTTCCCTCTCTCTGCAGGTCACATCGGAATATCGATCCATGTATGAAAACGGTGATCTAACGGACGAAGAGACGGGAAAAAGGGTTTGATTATGGTACCTAACCGCAACAAGCAAACCATGACTATTTTCTCTCTCTGAACTTAGCGCCTGGGAGGGCAGCCTGAAGGGGAAACCACAAAATGTAACTTCGCTTGGCACCCTGAATAGTACAGCTAAAATGACGTGCGCTAATGAATAAGCACCCCACAATTAATTAAATAGGGAAAGTTTAAGGAATATTTTGGGGTGAGGTACATTTAAAATCTACTGCATCCTTCTTCGCACCCTCCTAGACATGTAAACTCCAAGCTGCCCCATTGTTCTCCAACTGACACCAACCGTAACCGTTGTCTCAGCCTGGAAACGCATTTGCTAAAAATAACTTGAATAAACCACCGTGAGCATTAGCCCGACCAGGTTAGTTCATGACCAATTGCCAAAGGCATAAGTGTGTACAATCAAAGCCACCAGTAAGGGCAGCCGACGGTTAAAAGAGAAGAAAAAGGTAAAAAGAGCTTAGGATGCTAAGAATGCACAGCATACAGAAAGGGATAATTTTGGCCAATAACTGTTTTATGTTTTGTCTTGGATTTTCGTACATAATACATGTACTGTCTTCTCCGCCTGAGTTTATGTATACGTGATGCATGGATCTACGTCATCCCTCTGTCTGTATTTCCGTAGTACTTAATCCCCGTTGTTCTGTGTGCACTGGATGGCCCATTATTGTACACGTCTCTCTCTCTCGCTCCATGCCATGCGTGTACAGAATGGACCATTTGGAGTGCGATCTCTCTCTCTCTCTCTCTCTCTCTCCCTCACTCTCTCTCTCCCTCTCTCTCTCTCTCTCTCTCTCTCTCTCTCACTCTCTAAAAACCCCCCTGTTCCCTCTTTTCTTGTAATGGTAACGTTGTGCCCCTCCCGGCACAACACCTAATTGGGTTTCCTCGAACACAAAAGTGTTTGGAAAAATTGACAGGAACTAAAACGACTGTAACTTGCCATGTTACTACCTCTCCTTTCTGCAAAACAATAGGACCCGAGTTGGTCATGAAAGAAAGGACGGGTCAGACGACTAACGTCCCCTAATCTGGCCTTTATAGGGGGACTATGACGTCAATGGCCTCCTGTTTCTCAGTTCGCTAAAAACGCAATTCCCAATGCACAGATTACTTCGCTCCTCTGCACTTAAGTGTGGATGTCCAGAGTACCCCACTTCTCCCGATCGACCCCAGCTCCCTGCCCAAAGCGTCCCCGTTTCCCCCGATTAACCCCAGCTTCATGTCATCTACCCTCGAAAATGAAATTGATGACCTTGATTAACGTTCACTCCCCAAGAAGAACATGTTTTACGTCCACCCCCTCCCCCTTCTTCATGACGATAACGCCCCATTTACAAGAGTTAGCCGACCCCGAAGGGAGATGTAAGATGGTCGATACTTGGGTTAAAGGGAAGGGCGAGTCTCTACATAAGGACTCGACCTTGTGTTTGCTATAATACACTGTGTATAAAAGTCCAATTTCTCTCCACGTACGTCACGAATGAGCGACGAACAGGGTTATGAATTCCATAAGCAATGCACTCCTACAGACTCCATAAATGACGACTTCTGACTGTGACCGATGAACTTATCCCCCACCTACATAGGATTGGGGACGGAATTGAGATGTATAAATGTCTTCTCCTGCCAGTTTTTCTAAAACTTGTTTTCTACCCATTCAAAGATATAATCACCGGAGGAGAGGAGCTGGACGTAACGCACAACCTGGCCACAGATCATGGAGCACGTGTGACGACCAAAGGTGGAGCCGCAGAGCAACGAGACGCGGGACGAGGCATAACTTTCAAACTCAGCAGATGGAGGAATGAAGGGCTGCCTTGAAGCCCTCGACTCGCTGACCCACTTGTGCCTGAAGTCCCCCGTCCCCTTTTGAGTCCGACTGTTGGGCTTGCCTGCTCATTGTCCTTTGCTCCCTTGGTCTCTTGGTGTGTTCGAAGATCTGGCCCCACTCCGCCCTCTCTTCCCTCGATTATTCAACAAACTCTTTCATATAAACTTTTGACTATGGAATGGGATTTTGCCACGGAAAAAGAAAGACACGCAGGTGCCCAGCATGAGGCACCCCTAAGAAAATGAGTTAGGAAACAGGACTGTGATCTAACAGCAGAGGACTGATCGCACCCTGCAACGCGTAAGGATGATTCCGAGCTGGACTTATAGCTCCACCGCCGGTGCTCAAAAGCGCCAACGAAAAGAAAACGGACTACCAGAGTCTACCAGTGGTGGCTCGTCGTTGAAAAAGACATTTTCACTAAGACCCCCCCCTTCCTGAACTTTCTACCCACCCCTTGACTAGTTGCTTACATCGAATTGCATTCCGCCCTCAATTTTATTGCTTACAAAAATGTTTCACCGGTCACCCATGTATCTAGCTTTCCAAAGTACTGATAAGACCCGAAGGTATCAGATTACTCTTAATTAATGTCATCGGAGAAAAAGTCTGAACTTGATGCTGTAATGTTTCGGAACCTCTTTTCTTGACTCCGACTAGAATATTATGCCGATCTCTAGGATTGTATGAAGAACCCAACAAATGTAAATTAACATGTAGTGCATTCTGCCTATCGCATTAACTATGTAGAAACTGAACTTGCTTATGTAAAAAAAGCGGCGACTGTTGAAAATGGCAATGTGTATGTACATAAGCGGCGTTCATTTTGTGTTCACAGTACCCCTTGTTGTAAGCAGAACGGATATCGCTAAAACACTGACTGTGTTATCCCGCTAGCATAGACCCATGCACACACGTACACGACAGCCATTTTAGGTATCATGGTCTCCTTGTTCCCGATCGATCATCAGCCCCTTCCCTGACCCTGCAAGCTTCCCCCATGTACCCTGACTGCCCCCGCTCTCACACGCACAAGTCATGAGCCCTCCCCTCCCGCATGACTCTGTCTCTGAGAAATCGCACCCCGCGCCTGACCAAACCCCTCCTGTCCCTCCATGAATACCCCTCCTTTGATGACCTCTTCCTCTGAACCTAATTGTCTACATGGACCGCTGGTCATCCCTTAGCCCGAGGATACAGTTTATTGCCCACTACTGTATGCACTCGCCTCTCTTGAAAGGAGCCACTATTGATCATGACCACCCCACCCCCTGAGATTCGATCAGGCACACACATTCCAATGGAATCAGCAGAACACTCAGCTGCATGACAGCCCCCTCCTATTGTGTGGAGGATAAGGGCCCCTACTGTAGCCACGTGTTGGAATATCTTCGTACTTTACAATGTCTTGATTGTAATGAAGGATGTGTGTGTGTCATAAACCTGTGTATAAAAGGCGAAGCCTCAGAGAAACTTTTTAGAGCACCTCCCGAAGACACTATGCGAGTGTCCCAAATGACATGCTCCCCTCATGAGTAATAAACTCTGTTCTTGTTTTCCTACTTCCAGTGCCCGTCTCTTTATTTGGTAATTATTTATGATGGAAACGAGGAGTCACCCTGCACCAGCAGCCTGGGCATCGGGTGCGATATGGGCTGACTTTTCTACAATACCATGAATTTTACGATGTTTTGTGGGTTTTATACTGCCGCTAGGAAAAAACATCTGTTACCTGTGCTGAGGGAGGCGGGCTTCATCCAAGTTAGACCTGCATTAATTTACCTTCAGATGTTGGGCAATATTTGCATTACTTTTAGTGTTGCCAGTTTCCTAGCAGAAGCTTTCCGTACTAGGAATAAACGTGTACCACTGAACATTTTATTGTAAATAAGGTATCTTTTTAAAACAGTTTTTAATTCTATGTGCCAGGCACGATGTAGTTTAGTCAAATATTGGCTTGCC
The DNA here is from genome assembly GCF_964261635.1 of Lissotriton helveticus. NCBI lineage: Eukaryota > Metazoa > Chordata > Amphibia > Caudata > Salamandridae > Lissotriton > Lissotriton helveticus. Next base: position 129,412,540 of record NC_136060.1, on the reverse strand, counting down.
CTGCTTTTGTATAAAATATGAAATGTGATTTTAACGTATATGTACTGTATGTGCTTTTTATGGTTTTTTTAAAATCGAATAAAGCGTGCTTTGACTGACTGACAAAAAAAACTTGCTTTCTGTCTGCATTTATTTTTTTAAATGCTGAAAATTTACTTCTTTCAAGTGTCTCTTCTGTTGTCTTTCAGGAATCCCAGTCCAACAGCTGAGCGGATAGGTGGCATGGAAAGTTAAAAAACACAATGAAGTTTCCTTATCAAATGGCATATGTCAAAACAATGCTAAAATGTACCTGTGGGTTTATTGTTATGTATTGTTATGTTATATTTGGCTGCTTATTTAACACAACAAGCATCAAAGCAAGCGTGTATGTTTATCAGTTGAATGCCGAAATATAAAATGTTACACCTTCATTAATTCACAAAACACAAAATAAATATGGATAAATACCAGTAAGATAGCCAAAAAATAAATATGGATAAATACATAGGGAATTTTTTTTTTTTTTTTTTAAAGCCACAAATCCGGGAGCCCTATTTATAGCATGCAAGAAAAAAATGCAGCTGATGTGATACAAGTGCAAGCGGTCGGGGCCACTTTGAGGTCCAGGCAGGAAGAAACAACACAAGTACCAAGAGCCTCATTCTGGAATGTGAATATGGCTAATTACAGAGCGCTGCGCCTCGAGTATTCAGACTTCCCAGAGGACAGGCACACGTGTCCTGATCAGCTGCCATGGAAACCAGTGAACTGTGTGGGTGCGCACGTGTCGGCTTCTTCTCCCTTCCTCGCTCCCATTACAAACGTGTGTCAAATGACAGTCAAACTCATTCAGTAAAAGGTGGAGAGAGCGAGACGGAGCTCGCTGGAAGGTGGGTGAGATAAAGGGAGAAAGATGGATAAAATGAGGAGAGTCACAGAAAGAGGGAGAGAGACAATGCCTGGCAGACCGAGAGAGGCGAGAATGGGGCTAGAATGAGCGGAAGCGAGAGGAACGCAGGGGAGGGGAGAGAGAGTGAAAGAACAAAAGAAAGGTATGAGGCGGGAAGAGAGGAAATCGAGAGGCAAACGGAGAGCGTGAGACAGAAGGCGAGAGAAAGGAGAAGAGGAAAGAGAAACATGTAGTCCAAAAGTAATTCACGTCCTCTTTGTTATTTGAAGGAAGAGTCACCTCCCACTACTGAAAAACCTACTCACCTTGGAAGTGCTTTCCCAGTATGTTCTTGTGGTTGGAATGCCTGCCTTTCTTTATGCAGTATTTCCCATGTACTTGTGTTTGGTACCCTTTTGTAACATACACACACCACTTGGCCCTTGTAACACACGGTTTGCTACCTCTCACATGTTTTTGCCTTTGATACCTGCACAAGTGCCACCTTTGCCTACGTAACGCTTGTTTCCTGTGCCTGAGTGTCTAGCTCATATTGCAGTATTATACCTCAAACTATACTTTGTTTTCTCTTATATCCTGCACACTTGTCACTTTTTCCTCTTGTGCACTCTTTACTACCTCATGTATTTTTGGTTGCTCACAATTGTCACTTTTACCTTATGTAACGTAACGTCTACTTTTGTAAGCAGTTCCTGTGTAATGTTCTCATCATGTATCATTTGTGTTCCTATTGTGAAGCGCTCTGACGCCTTCGGGTAAAGTCCGCGCTATATAAAAATGCATAAATAAATAAATAAATGAATAAATAAGTAGTGAAGTGACGAGGGAGGGGAGACAGAGTTAGAGATTGTCAGGGGAAGGAAGTGCGGGAAAGAAAAATATACAAAATGTCGAGGTATTTCGATTTCCACAGGGACCGAAAAGTAATTCTGTATACAGGCCTCACCAGTGGGCCCGAAGATTCTGCCAGCACCTTCTTAATAAGAAATATATATGCCACCAATGAATAGTTATTATGTCAACACTATCAAATCATCTTAATTAACGTACTGGTCTGCAGCTCTTAGGGCTGTGTGTTATCCGTTTCTGTGAATATAGCATCTTCCGTCTGTGCAAGTGAAAAAGATACAGCAGAAGTGCAAGCAAGGAGTGGGTGGCCGCTGCCCATGACATTTTTTCTTAAAGAACATATCATTTCAGTAAAAAATGTTTAGTAAATAAGTGTTTCCTTGAGAATGTTCAGCGCAGACATGCCGATGCTATCAAGGCTCAATACTGCATCACTTTGCATTCTGATAAAGCTGCCAAAGGTGTATAATGTGAAATGGGCACTCAAGGACCACAGTGCGGAGCACCGTGAGAGAGAGGTCTATGCTGATAAGGTTTCTGTCATATGGTAGTCACATGCGAGTGGGCCTGGTTCACGGAACACAAAAGGGCCAAGCCGACTTCGGTGCCATATGCATAAGGTTAGGAGGGGCTCCATGTCCGGAAGGGGACAGTGCGCCAGTCCTAGGTTTTCATATAACATAGTGTGTTCTGGGACTTGTATTCCAAATGTACTCAGTTGATCCAATTAACACCAATGAAAATATTGGAGTGCATAAAAAAACAAAGAGTTGTGCTTGATGCAAAGGGGCCATCTGGTGATCTTGGACAAAAAGCACAATGGCGTCTCATTTTGCAAGGCGGGTGCATACGTTGCCTTTAAATGGAAAACAAAGAAAGCTATCGGCTGCGAGGCTTTGTAAAGTATCTGGAGTGGGGCCATAAAGCATGCAGCTCGCGTCTTGTTTAGCTCCCTCCACCCCTTCCTTCCAGGATGCCGTGACCTGCGGGTGCTCCATTGCCGGTAACAATCTCTCGTGTCTAGTCTGAGGTACACCTGCTGTGAGGTAGCCCGCGGCGAGGCTATAACTGCCGCCGAGGTCACCTCCTGCACGTTCATTCACCCTATATCCACACAATGCGCAGTTAACGCTCCTCCTCCGCGTGCGCGCGCGCGCGAGCCGTCAGTCTGCGACGCCTCTGCTGGCGCCGACGGTTCAATGCAGGCGGCAGAGGTAGCCAACCTCTGACGAGATTTATTTCAGACGACGCTCTTCCTATTTATGCAGAGAGGGTGTTTTATTTAAAGCTGTGAGCGACAGGCCCCAGAGGGGCTCAGGCACGCACGTGTGGGATAACAGACCAGCTACAGGAGAAACGCCGCTAGATTTATTAATTGCTGCAAAGGAAGCAAGGCAGACAAAATGAAATGCCAATGAGTACAGGTGATCTTGGGTGTAGGGGGGGGGGGGTGAATTACTGGATGACAGCACAACGCGCGCGCGCGGTTTACTGTAATTACTTCCGTCGTCCCAATTTTGGATGATTAAGAGATGGAATAACATATGTTTGCAAATCAGCTCAGAAGAATGGTGTGAGTCTGGCCTTCCTCTGTGCAGGACACCTGTCTAGGTCACACACCCCAGTACCGCAAGAAAGAAAGATAGAAACCTCCCATGCAGATGGAGGAAGGCAGGAAGAGGGTATGCCTTACAAGTATTGTGCACATGTCACCTGTAAAGTAGGTACAGTAGAGGAGAGGATGTAGCGTAACGTCCAGAGCTGCTGACTGTAAAACTGGGGAACCAGGCTCGAGCCTCGGCGTTTGCTTAACATCCTGTGATTCTGGGCAAAACACTTTATCTCCCTGTGCCTACCGAAAATGAATGTGAGTAAAGCGCTCTAATTCCTTTCTTCTAGTATCCGCTATATAAAACTACAAAAAATATACAGGTTTTGACAGACAAGGCACTGTACACATGGGACAGACAGCCCAAGGGCATGCACTCAAGTTTCCTGTTCCTCAGTGTGTCTTGTGCAGACGGATTCCACAGCCCTCTGGACAGATTTGCTTCCCGTGGAGGGGATTTCGATTTCCTGTCTGTCTTTGCAATATGCACAGAATCCACTGAGGAACAGGAAACTTGACCACAGCTTGATATATACTTTTGGCAATGATTCATCGGATGAACTGAATAAAATCCTGATGAAGTCGCATTTTGGGGATGAAACGCATTGGCTGGGCTGATTGAGTATTAATGAATGATTGAATACTAGAAAACTTTGTATGGAAATACAATTTCATAGCTCCAACTTTATTGGATGCTTGAAGGATTGTATTTTACAAGGGATAAAGTTCTCAAGAAAACACCTTAAATTGAGCAGACTGGTCTTATTGACAAAACACCCTGTCATCAGACCACCATGCCTCTGGTCAATGAGGAATCCTAAAACTGTGCAGACGGGCAGCCAAACGTTCAAAGCGCTCTGAGTCCATACAGATTTCAGGCGTGTGCTATACAGATGCTGAGTATCTAACATAACAAGCTCAGTGAGGGGCAATGGTGCAGTCTGCATGTGGTGGGCAGTGGTGCCAGGGAGATTCTCAAGCTGAAGAATCTCCCTGGCACCACTGCCCGCCACATGCAGACTGCACCATTTCAGGGCTATTTTGAAGATGCTCTGGGAAGACGCACAGGCTATGTTGAGTTGAAGGTTGTTCCAGTGTTACAGAGCCTGCAGTGGTAAAGACCTGGAACTGGACCAGGTTCCAGATGTTGTCAGACAATGATTGCTTTGTTATTAAAGGGGGCTGGCAGCATGGTAGAGCGAGAGGGCCAGCGCCAGTAAAGGATGTGGACAAGGCTCCTTTGCCAGCTGGAGTACTTTCAGCCAGCTCCAGTACCTAGACATCAGTAGCCAGGATTCTGGGACATGTAGTTTTGATTTTCAGCTATAAGGATGGGCTTCCGGGTCTCATTGCTATTTGCTGAACAAGGAGTTGTTGAGAGGAACTCTGATAATGTAGGGCCTGTTGGCAAGACTTAAATGGGCGGATTTGAGCATGACACAGAGCAGCCGAAGGCGAGAGGAAACTTGTTCAGCTCAACTCAAGCGACAACAACGGCGTTGCACCCACTCAAACCGCAAGCACAAAAAATGAAAACAAATGTCCAAATAAAAAAACAAGAACCAGCGCAAAGGCACGAACAGAGGCATTCAGGTACCAGCTAGCATGCAGCAGCACACTGACAGCAGAGTTTGTTTTGGATGTTGGAATAGTGGTCCTCGCCCTGAGCACGAGTCTCTGTTCGGGGAGGGGGCAAAGGGTGTTGATTGAAAGTGCCAGACTGTCAGAAGATAAACTGCCCGAATGTGCTCCCTCGAATGGGGCCGATCTGTATCTTGACTGCGGGGACAGCAAGCATAGCACAACATGAGTAAATATAGCACACAATAGAAATGTGGAAAGCGTCTGCGAGCCAGCAGCCCCTCCACTCCAGCTGGCCCAGGAACCGCCTGCCATGTCTGAGAAAGTGACCATCAGAGAAAGTGACTGGGGATGTTTCAATGAGACGGGCACTTCTCAGCCAATGAAATGACTATAACACGCAATGTTCCATTTAAGAGAGAATGTCCCTATTTTTTCGGCAGTAGCGGTGACGTTTTCCTGAAGTATGGCTGCTCCTGGGCAGGTCTGAGGGCACATACAGTTCTCCCTTATTCCGGAACACATTCTGCGCCCGGGTGCCCTTGCACGCTGGCATGTGCCATGTACGCAAGATGTGTAAGGCGACAGCTGCAGCAACTGTCAGCAGGGCGCAGACAGCACATGGAGCCGGTCCTGAGTCACCCGTAACCGCGACCCACGGTCACAGCTCGGCCTCAAACCGCTGGTGATGTCACTAGTAAACAAGGCACCTTTACATTGTGTTATTATTAGACTTGTTTTGAAACATGCACAAAACGGCAACAACAATAATTATACATTCCTCTCATTCTTCTGAGGTCGATACACCGAGACCTGTTAAAAATGGGTAACAGCAGAACACCTGTTATTTAGAGCGCCGAGAAACAAAAACACCTGCGGTGAGGGCTTATGTGAAAAAACAGGTTGCATTTGTAAGTAAATATTTTGTTACCCTTAAAGGAGCAGAACAATAAACTGAATTATATATTGTCATACATATATCTATTTGATTTATCTCCCTCGGCTTCGCAGATAAAGGTAGGTCGATGTGTACTGGTGACTTGTTTGCTTTACACTCAAAAAACTCTGGAGACCTTCCGTGATTCCTCATTTGACCCTCTGGTGTGAACTTGGCCAAATCACTTTAGATCCCTGGGATCAATGTTGTTTATGATGTATTATTTAATCCAGTGACGCTTTCTATTGACCTCTATACAAAGCGTAGCTAATTGATACAAAAGGGCAAAGGCCGATGAATATTCACATTAGGAACAGCTGCTGAGTACAGAAATGGAAAGTTGGCAGGGGAGGCTTCTCAAAGATGGATTTCGGAGAGGCCCAGCACGCACACAGTGTAGGGTGAGAACTTGCAACACATAGAGGGATTCTCTAGTTTAAGAGCTACAAGGGACAGATTATTTGATTGGGGGGGAGGCAGAGCAAGGTGATTGTGTGATGCTAAACAAAGCTGAAAGAGAGAGGACAGACAGGGTTGAGGGAGGGGGCCTGGGTGCATTTGAGCACAAGACAAATTGGAAACAAGGATGATGGAAAAGGGGGGCTTTGGTGAAGGGGGGAGCAGAGGGGAGAGATCCTGCCGCTCCATTATGAATTCAGTACTCCAGGCTCCAGCATCAGCCCTTCCTCCTTGCTTGGTTTGCAAGGGTATGTGACAGACACCAAAAGATATGGGGCAAATGGTACGCACAGTATAACATGCACCGAGTATTCTGTACAGGGTGGGGGTAAACATTGTTTACCACAAATCCTTTTTCCCACAAGCAATTACTACACGGTTGTTACAACAACTGCATTGTAACAACACATACCATTATTCCGCAAGTCGGAACAATGACTTGCAAGGGTGCAGAAGGTGTTGGATTTAGAATCCAACACCTTCCCTACTCTTGCACATACTGAAGTTGGAAAAGTAAATTATACTATTCCAACATCCAGTGCCCCCCTAGAGCAAGTCGTTGTTACGACTGGCGGGGTAATGGTATGCGTTGTTACCACGCGGTCGTTGGAACGACTGCGTTGTAATTGCATGCACGGAAAAAGCATGCAGAGTACAGTGGCATAATCGGGTGGGGCAATGGCATGAAGACAATGTACTACGTTAACTGTGATCTACCATTGTGGGCTATAAGGTAAATAAAACATACAAAAACTGGCTATTAAAAAACATGAATGGAACTGGGTGGAAGAGCAGAGGCTTCTGGGGGATGAAAGCAGCCGTGGGCGCTGCAGGGAACAGCGGTGGGGCCGGGTAAGGAGGGATTCGAGGAATGATGCGTAGGGGAAATTAAATAAATAATACATTTTCCGTCTGCATCGTTCCTCGATATCGCCCCTTACCCGGCCCCACTGTTGTTCCCTGCACTGGATAAAATACTTAATGACAAGGATTAGAGGGCAGAGTGAGTCTGATGTCTCACTCATTAAGGGGCAGATTTACTCTTTTCATGCAATGCAGCAAAACAACTTGCTGTGCTGCACTGCTTGAAAGGGAGAGAGCAGAAATGGGTCCTATCTACTAAGATATAGCACACTTCTGCTTTCTCCTACGCTGGTGCACTGTGTGCTGCCTAGCGCCAACAGAGGCACCCGTGCCAACGCAGGCACCCTTGTGCCATGCTGCCAGGGCGCCGTCATTACAGGCAGGATTGTTTTTATGCAGGAATGGATACCTTCCTGCTCAAAATCAATCCTGAGGCAATTTTGTCTGATACAGAATGCATCATGCACAGAAAGAAAGTGGAAACAACGAGGAGAAATAAAGACATTTCTCCTCGTTATGCCTCTGTCAAGTAGGTGCACCATTTTGGGGCAAACCTAGGTTGTTAAGTCTTTGTAAATCTGGGTTTTCATCAAAATACATGGGTGAATGCATGGGAACGGCAATACTCTATGCATGTAACGCATACATGATGCAAAGTAACACAAGGCAGCACTATGTCCTGCTTTACATTGGATTTACTAAACCACGCAAAGCCATGCAATTTGACTTAGCATGGCTTAGTATATGTGGCAGTGTGTGCTTTGCGTATATAGGAACCATGTATACACTGATGGATAATTTCACGGTTTGAGCCTGTAATGCCAGAAACCTGAAAGTAATGTGTAACATGTAACTGCCCTAGCACTCAAAGCTACAGCACTGACATCCTCAAATTTGGGCATCCGGCCCTGCAGGATGACCACAACCATGGCAGCATGAGAAGAACTTGCTCAAGTATCATTGTTCTCACTTCATGGCAGGGTGCGCTGCAGATTACTTAGCATATTTGATCAACATAGATGATAAACTAGCGCATTGAACACCCACCTAATAGCAGCACCTTAAAATATCACAATCAGAACCGGTTCTTTTTTAACAAAACCCATCTACAATTTAAGCCTTCTCTCACATATGGTGAAAGAATGCTAACATATAATGGCACCACGCAAACAGAACAATTGATGGACGGAATGCTGAACAATGTCAAACATTTACCTCAATACAGAGATCTTAGCCTAAATCCATAATTTGTTTGCTCCCCATACCATTCCAGTTTGGACCCATCCATTTGCAAATCAGTCTTGACCCTGTTCCCATGGGAACAGTCCAGCCCGAACTGCCAGGATGGGGCCACCCTGGGCCGGAAATCAAGCATCCTGGGACCGGTTTCGGGTTATCACCCCTCATCAGCCAGGATAGCTTGACTCCAGTGGCATGGTGAGCACGGGACCCCCTTCTCGGCATACCCATCCCATTTAGGGCGACAAATGCAAAAAGAACACATTATGGACGGAATGCTGAACAATGTCAAACACTCACCCCCAGTAGAGTGATCAGGGCCTAAATCCATTTGATTTTTTGCTCACAACGCCATTCCAGTTTGGACCCAGTGTTTGACAATGTTCAACATCCGTCCATCATCTTTTTATGTTGCTATAGTTGCCCTAAGTGGAAGCGCTTGCTATGCCACTGGATTCAAGCTAGCCTGGCTAATGAGGGGTGATACCCCAAAACTGGTCCCAGGATGCTTATTTTCAGGTCCAGGGACTGTTCCCTTGGGGAATAGAGTCAAGACTGATTTCCATATGGCTGTGCCCTACCTGGGGTGGCATGGTGAGCAAAAAAACAACACATTTAATGTGGTGAGTGCTTGACAATGTTCAGCATTCCGTCCATCATCTTTTTGTGTTGATATAATGGCACCGCGCCTGGTATTAATTAATGTTAGTGGTCTATTATCTGGTACAAGAACAGCTATGAGTGCTGCTTCTCTGTTTGCACAAACATTGTTCTACTCTGCACCTATTGTTTGTATATAGTGCACAATGCCTGCACCTTTGCATAAAGATTGCTCCTGGGTAGGCGACAGACTCAGTATTTGTTCCCCTTCAGCCCTGTGTCGCCCTCCCCCCGAACCCCTGTAGAAAAGGCCAGCTCACACTTGCCTGCATTGTGAACCTCATTGCTATCAAAGAGTTTATTTAAAATCAGGGCTTAATTTATCTACGCATTTTAATTAATGCATTTTTATTTAGCGCGGACATTACTCAAAGGTGCTAAATTGCTTTGCAGTAATATGTCCCTACACGGATAGTTACAGAGGTCTTAAATATTACCAATGCGTTGTATTATTTTTTTTATATATATATATTTTTATTAAGCGCTGATTTTTCTTTTTGTACTGACAACAGTTGATGAAAAGTGCTTCTCCATTTTTGAGGGGATATCTGCAAACATCCAGTAATTTTTTTAAAGCGGACCCTGGACATGTACTCTTTCATATGTTAGTTAAATGCAAAACGAATCACTTTTATTTCAATTAACTGCCTGGAAGGTTATTCGCCGTGTTTGATAACAGGGAGCAGCAGGAGGTGTCTTGAACCCTGGAGCAGCAGGAGGTGTCTTGAACCCTGCTCCGGGGCTGCCCGGGGGGCAGGTCGCCTGCCCTCGGGGTCGCGCGCGCTCCCTCAGCCTGTGTGAAGTTTAAGAACGGAATGTGCGGCGGTGGGCGGGCCCGGGGAACTGGTTGTGTCTGGTGTGCACGGGGGGAGAGGGAGGAGGGACTCTGTGCAGGGAACAGCAGTCCAGGGCCCGCGGCTCCGGCACAGGCTGTGATTGGCTGTCAGAAGGTAGGGGCGGGGCCTGGTACCCTGCGCGTGGAAACAAAACCCCTGGAGCAGCGCTCTACAGCTCACAACAGACAGCAGCAGCAAGAGACCTTTCCCTGAAGCCTCTTGCACTCTGGACAGCCTCTGCCTCTTTGTGTCTGGAGTTGATAGCTGCCTTCCCTGTCTACCCTCTGCACTCAGCCCGCGCAGTCTCTCGGATATCTCACGGCTTCGAGCAGGAACGTGGTTACTTTGGAGTCACACCCCGTCTTTCCGTCTCTTCGAAAGATGCGTCTGATGCAGAACATGTGCACCATCGCCGAGTACCCCCCGGGCACCGGCGACTGCGGGAGCAGCCCGGCCGGGGGACGGGTCATCAAGATCGCCGTCGTGGGGGCCAGTGGCGTGGGCAAAACAGGTGAGCCCCTGAGCAGGCATAGCAGCTGTTGCACTGTGGCAATGAGTACTGTGCTGCATTGTGCGCACATCCACCCTGCATGCAGATAGGTGTAGAAGGCTCAGTATTTTTGAAAACAATGCTTTTAGAATACTTAGCTTATGTACTTTTATATATTTCTTGCAATTGCTTCGCCATTATTTGAAGGCGCTTAAGCCGCCCTAACTGGTAGAGTATATTATGCACTTACACTTGGTTCTAACGCCTACGTTGGCGTCAATGCGCTTTGTGCATGTAGACGTGAGACACATGTAATCCTATGTATAGGTAATAAATAGCTTAGTCATAAGAATCTTTATTTCAGCTTGTCATATGTGGGATATAACAGAACTGTTCCGGATTGCACGGGGTGTATGTATACATGGCAACCTGTCTAGCTCGTATGAGGCTTCATGTGTGTATGGTCGTGGCTATGTGACGGCTGGCTCTCGAGTTTTGGACCATGTATATATGTGGGATTCAGGGATCGCACTTTTGTTACCAAGTACTCTCGGGAACTTAATACCAACAGCACATGGCCATTTACAGATAGTTTAAAAGGGGCTAGCTATTTCGCTCTTAGCATTTCCCAGAGCCGGTACCACCAGTGGGGAGACTGTAATTCAGCATCTCACAGTCCCTTCTCTGGGATGGCCAAGCCAGGCTGAATAATAAAGAGAAAGAGCCGCGTAAAGCCCTAGCCTTGCAACCACTGGCTTTGAGATGGGGGAGGCGGGGTGTTGGCCACTGAATATTTGCATATTCCCACCTGCTGCTCTTGCCTTGATGCCGGGAAGAGGCAGATAACTTGCTGTGGCTGACTATGGGGATATTTCTGCTGTGCTGCTCACGGCAGGGGAGGTGCATTTAAATTTTGTGTACCTCACCATGACACAGAGAATGTTGGTTATATAGAAAATAACAACACCTGGATTCCTAGTCATGAGAAGGTAAATACAATTCTACCCCCTGGGTCATCTGCAGGTGGAAATACACATAACCTCGTGTCATAAAAGCCAACACGAGATCTTTGTCTCACCCTACTCTATAAGAAATATGTATTAAATGCAAATTGCTGAACGGTATCTTGACGCTACAAATGGATGCGACATTAATACCCAACTCAGTTTTGCTCACTTTATCGACCTTGAGCATACCTGTGGACCCCTGGTCACACCCACACATTTGCAGCATGCACATAAGCCCACAGGACTATGTTGTTTTGTTATGAAACTCCGTGACATTGGGTCGAACATTAGATGTTCGGGCCAGGCACATTACTCTCTCCCCGCATCATCCCTTCACAGCGAGTGTGTCTGATAGTGGTAGCTGGTAGGCCACGTGACCTGCGAGGGTCCCGCTGTCTTCATGCGGAACAGATAGGATTAGCTAACGGAAGTTGTGTCTGTGCATCTGCTGCTCCCCGGGGGAGGAAGTGTGGGGGAGATAAGGGTCTGGAGTGCTCGTTTCCTCCCGAGTGTCAGGCCCGGCAGAGTCAGGTGGAGGGAGGGCTGCATGACTAATGCCTCGACGGGTGCCCGCTGCTCGGAGGAGTCTGACAGGTGTCTTTTCTCTCTTGCAGCCCTGGTGGTGCGGTTCCTCACCAAACGATTCATCGGAGACTACGAAAGGAATGCAGGTAAGGAGGCTGGAAGGCGCGTGCTTCTCAGGATGTGTGAACTCGGAAGAAATTAGATCAGCCATGTTGTCCCTGGGGTCAAGCAGTGCCACGCGCCCATCTCGTCTACACCCTGTTGTAGCAATGATTTAACGCCCCCTGGGTAGATAGTGATGCTGGTGGCGGGGAAGATGAGGCAATTTCCAGTAATTCGGGTGGACAGGATATATTACCCCTCAGCTACTGGTTGTGGTCGAATAATTTCCCTCTGTCTCTGCAACCCTTTTTGGGGTCATGGGCCACAGAACAGCTTCCGGTGTCGGCCAGGTCTGCTCCTGTAGTTGTCATGGGGCATTTGCGCGACCTACCAATCTCCTTCCTTTCACCAGACCCCTAACAGTCCCATCCAGCCACTGTGTTGCAGAAAAAACGCCAGTAGCGTTCTTTATTTAAGTAAGGGTTGTCAGTGGTATGTGTGTGCGCGCGCGGGAGGTTGTCTGTGGCGCACCCGGAAGTCTAATAGTACTTGTTCTGTTTTCAGGAAATCTGTACAGCAGGCAAGTCCAGGTGGATGGCGAAACCCTTGCAATCCAGGTGCAGGACACCCCCGGAGTCCAGGTAAATGGCTTTCATGTACAGGTTCACTCCATTTGTGCGTGTTTATGTTGTTGCCATTAGTGAGTGAGGCACAGTTGACCAGATATACAAACTGCCCATTGCTGTCAGAAGAGAGTCTGAACACTCCCTTCCTGGCCCCACAGCCTATAAATGCTTGCACCCCAGTCAAGTGACTGAACTCTCTCACAGGGACCTTGGTACCTGAACAATGCCACACTGAACCCTGTGCCGGGAAACATCCATCCCACCTTGACTCGAGTGCCTCGAAGCCTCCCAATGACTCACACCTGGAGATTCTGCCCAGAATTGAGGGAGTGGGTGGTTTAAAACATTATTGTTGTACCCTTGAAGGTAAACTGAGTTTAGTTAATATAGGACATCGATTTAAAGTAAAACATATGTGTCTGCCAGTTCACTTGAATGCAGTAGACACTTGTTTATGATGTGAGGGCACTTTTCACAGAAAAAGTCTCTTTGTGGAGGAGCCAGGAGAGGTGATCCCTCAGACACTGTGTCTGATGAGAATGGCAGATGTGAGGCCGCCACCGGGCCTCAGCCGCACACATGCAAGAATAGCTCTTGGTATTGCTTTCAGACTGGGCACCGGTCCAGTTTATAAATGTGTGCAGCTTACATCCTCCCTTTTTTCCAGACTCGCTGTCTAGCCAGTTCATTTCCCATCCAGCGGCAGTACAAAGCATTTCTCTGCAGGCAGATTATTCCACTCCACACTGTGGCTGTGCGTGACATGATCTGGGGCATTTAATCCAACTTTTGCAGCTGGATCAACATTTCCAGAGGTGCAAAGGGTGAAAGGCAGGCCATCGTGTCTGGAAAGAGTAGTACCACTTGTGTAGTGTGTTAAGACAAAGCAGTAGGTGTTGAAGGAAGTATGGCTTGAGTTTGTGTGCTAAGCATGTTGCTCTTTTCCTTTCAGCTTGGGGAGCACAGCCTGAACTGCCACGAGCAGCTGAACCGGTCGCTTCAGTGGGCGGATGCCGTGGTCATCGTCTTCTCCATCACTGACTGCAAAAGCTACGAGCTCATTGGCCACCTCCACCAGCACGTGCGCCAGCTGCACCTGGACAGCCGGATCCCCATCGTCATCGTGGCCAACAAGGCCGACTTGCTGCACGTGAAGCAGGTGGAGCCGCAGCAGGGCCTTCAGCTGGCGCACATGCTGGGCTGCACCTTCTACGAGGTATCCGTCAGCGAGAACTACAACGACGTCTACAACGCCTTCCACCTCCTGTGCAAGGAGATCAGCAAACACCAGGCTGCCAGCATGCCCGAAAAGAGGAAGACCTCTCTCATCCCACGGCCTAAGTCGCCAAACATGCAGGACCTGAAGCGGAGGTTCAAGCAGGCCCTGTCTGCCAAAGTCAGGACCGCCACTTCAGTCTGAGGGTGATCCGGGCGCGGAATGTGTTTTTGGTCTTCACAGGACGGGGTCCTGAAACTTCCAGCTTTGGAATGTTAAACCCTGGCATGGCTGCAGCGTGCCAGGTAGCGCAGGCCAAGGGATGGCTGCGATATTGACTCAGTCTAGGTTGACTAGGTCAG